>NW_027181881.1:38179513-39462406 GCF_029961685.1 Aristolochia californica | reverse complement strand
TCTTTTGCAATCTAACCTTCTCAACTTCAAATATTGATTTCTCTTTGTAGATAACTCAGATCAAGAATTTGTTGAATAGGTTAAGAAAATAAACTTACATATATTCATTTGATATATAATTCTCTATATAAAGTCTCGTTCTTGATAGCATGAAATGCCTCAGAAGTTGAAGTTTTCTGTTCTTGCTCGAACCCTTTTTTTTTTCAATCTGACCTTTACTGCTTGAAATATCGATTTCTCTTTGTAGATAACTCCGATTGGAAAAATTCATTTTTAGTTGGAAATTAGTCTTGAATATCTTTCCATCAATATATATTTTGCAATATGAAAAGCCCATTATAGAGGTGAAAAACATAAAACAACTAACGGGTGTAGGGAATAAAAAAAAGTGAAAAAATAAATACGAACCCTGACTGTTAGAGATAATAGACCATAAAATGATCAGATTACTTCTGTGGGTTGATCGAGTCAACTCACAGAACCTGCTCTAATACCATGTTGAATTTATGGAAAATATAAATACCTCATTGACTTATTATAATCAGCGTACATGAACCTCTATTTATAATAAAAGAAAGTAGTAGATTCTAATTACAATAAAACTACCTTTGTCCCAATTACACCCAAACTCTAACACTTAAAGATAAGTTCTAGTATAATTAAATAACTCAATATAAATAGAAGATAAACATAACTCAAACTAGAACTCTTCTACAAGGACATGACCATAAGATAAAGATGTCAGCTAGTGGTTATCTTTGTGAGTTTATCTTGATCTTCCAACTTATGTGATAAGGATGCTAGCTCGTGGTAATCATGGTGGGTCCTACTTCTTGTGTACTAGGGCTCATCTTACAATACTCTTAGATATGTGGGTCTTCCTTGGTCATGTGACCCATCTTACAATATTCTTAGAAATGTAGGCCTTCTTTGGTCGTGTGGCCCATCTTACAATATTCTTAGATATGTGGGTCTTCCTTGGTCATGTGGTCCATCTTACAATACTTAGATATGTGTGCTCTTCCAACACAGGTGAACTTCAGCTCCTGATTCATGTTGACTAACCCCCCAATAGTAGAGGCTATTAACATGGAGGGCATGAGTTTGTGAGAGAAGAAGAATCGAGAGTTTCTTAAGGCTTGGGGAGAGAAAGATGAGATTTTTTCTCATAGGAGGGAAGAAAAATCATGAGTTCAAAGAAGAAGGTAAGTTTACATAGGGGAGGTTAGTCAACAAACTTAAAATTTGAAGTTCATCTTTATCTCCTGCTTCAAATTTATTTCATTCATCTACATGAACTTCATCTTTGAACTTGTTATTAATGTGGATGAGTTCATGTGCATTGGAAAACAATTTCCAATGTTAGTGCCCTAAAATGAGAAAAATATAAAAAACCAAGAGAATGAGTAAATTGTACCAATATACTTAATTAAAACATAATACTTAAACCCAAAATTTGGTCAAACAAACATGATTACTACATGAATAAGCAATTTAATTTATAATTAAAATATATTAATATACTAATTAAGTAACTTAGATATTATATTAGCTAATGATTAAAATATATTAATATACTAATTAATTAACATAGATATTATATTATTTAATGATTGCATTTTATTGTACATTAATACAGTAATTAAAATCATATTTAAAATATATCCTATAAAACACAGGTTGACTGCTCTATTTCCAATCTCTTTCAGACTTGGCTAGAAAGATAACAAGTAGTCTACTGAGATCTATGAAACTTTTCTTTACATGGCATTCGTTCACACGAAGGTAGATGGTCTCATTTACAAAATGAATCAGCCTTTTCTGTTTTAAAGGCTTTTACACTTGTGATTTATCATTATCCCTCGATCAAAGGATAGCCACACCACCAACCCATCTTCATTTCAACTATCTTTTAGCAACTACGACACAGAGATAATAGGGAAAAGTACCAATTTAATTCAAATCTCCAGTACCAAGAGAAGTTCCGGTAAATAAATTCTTCTCCATAAGTATTAATTCACCCATTTAGAACCAGTTTTCAATGCTAATGCATAAATGGTTCCTACATGATATTGTCGAAAAAGAGTGCAACACACTCAGTTACATGTATGAAGAGCTCGATTTGCCTACTTGTACATTATATGTACACATTTCCTTCTCTGGTGCTAACCTGCTGGAAGCACTCCAGATCAATCATTGTTCTTTCTTCCCAGTATCAGATACATGCAAAATGATAGGAAGCACTCAAGGGGGTATCTTAAAGCAGAGTCCTATTCAACGGGGCCAAAAAACCCCTTTATACACAGCCTTAGCCACGTATAAAGCTTGACGTGTATCTGTCATCCTTGTCATCACGCTTTTTCTTCATGCTACAAAGGAAAGAAAAAAAGTCTATGAACAAGAACAAACGACTGTGGATATAAACACGATCGAAACCACAGAAGAAAGTTCAAGTAAGAAAATCTGACCAAGCATTTCTTTCTTGTCTGGCATCAAGAGCCTCTACTTCTTTAGCAGAGAGAAGATCCACAATAGGTTCGTACACGTCCCATTCTTTTCTTTTTCCTGAAACATAGACACATGAGAATTTTATTCAACTCCAAAGGTTTTGCTTCATCTTGCTGAAGTAGCAAGCATACAAGTACTTGTAACAAGTCAAAAGAATAACAGAATCAGTTCATACCTAATGACACTTGCTTTATGACCAAATAGTTTTACTACATCCAAAGCAGCACCACTGGAGTTGTTGCTAAAAATTAAATCAGAGCAAGTAAAAGTGGATAATCAGGCCTAAAAGAATAGTAGTAATGAGGATTATAATATGTGTTAGCAATACATCATTTACCAAATTGAAGGCAAAATTGATCATAAAAAGGATTTGATGATCTACACAAAAGAAGAGAGAAGCCACAGGAGAAGTAAAACAAACCTAGCTGTTACATATTCTAATCCTCGACGACCTTTTTTGCCAACTCTAGTTTCCCTTGATGATGCGATATTTTGGATTGCAATCTATAACATAAAATGTGTTACTCAATCATGTCAATTTGAATTTTTATTTGTTTAGTTTTCACTCTTTGAGAAAAATTATTAGGTTGAGTTGCTTAGCCAAATTCTCATAAGTCAAGTTCATAAGTTTGACAGTTTATCTGGTTTCCCAAGGTGAATTTAATCAGACAAAAGCCTGTTAGTGATGCCTAGGTTCTGGACAGAATGCACGAAGATAACCTCAAAAAGTTGTTCCCTCATTGCTACAGCAATTGCTGACTGCAAAAAGGCAAATATAATAACTCAATTTATGCGCCATAAACAAGGATAACTAAAACAAAAATCAAAATGAAAGAAAAATAAATACTAAAATAAAGCATGAACCAACTATTCAACGGTTTCTCAGGCACAAGGAAATACAAGAGTAAATTAATTGAAAAAATCAGGGTTTAGGCATACCTTCTAGTATTTGGGGAAAATCGAAGCTGAATCGAAGTAGAATTGAAGAAATCGACGCCGAAATGTTGAAAATCGAAATCAAAATGGGAAAAATTGAACGAAATCTGGAGGTTTCTTGGGGAAAAAGATAATAGAAACAAGGAGAAGGGAGTGGGAGGTCGAGAGGGAGAAGAGAGGGAGGCCAAGAGGGATAAGAGAGAGGGAGAAGCAAGTGGGAGGCTGAGAGGTAGAGCGAGAGAGAGAGAGGGAGGCAGAGAGGAGATTCGCAACGAGAGGGAGAAGGGAAAGGGAGGCCGAGAGGGAGAAGGGAGACGCGAGAGGGAGAAGGGAAAAGGGAGAAGGGAGATGGAGGCCGAGAGGGAGGAAAAAAATTTCGGAGGAAGAAGAGACGAGGGAAGAAGGAGACTGAGAGAGGGAAGAGTGCGGGAGAGAGACTGAAAAAAAAAATTCAACGAGGGTTTGAGTCATCCCGCCTACTTCTTCTAGATAATTCACAATATACTGCGGAATCCAGATTCCAGAAATTAAACCGTGGAAATGATTTTTGGGTTGATCTAATTCATCAACATAAATAAGACGTACATTGGTGCTCCACTAACGACATCAGGAGATGAATTGAGTAATGCGGCTTAAGTTCATCTCCTGCGAAAACCATAGGCTTGTGAGTTTCTGTTAGCAATCAATGGCATGTCAAACAAGAGCGAGAGCCAAAGTGTAAATTTACTAGTACCCTCCTGCCTTTGCGTCTTTTTGTAGTTGGAGCTTACACTTGGTGCAGCGGTGCTGAATATCAGTTAAAAAGTTGCAGAAAAATCTTTGCCCCTATGTGCTTCTTAATGCCTATGCAAAGAATGATGATGACCAAAACTTTTGTGCTAATTTGAAAGCTTAGAACAAGTTTTTTGTGAAGATACATAATAATAATTTCTGGAGAAGACTGTTCATGAAGACAGAAAATTGAAAGGTCACCTGAAGAGCAGTGCTTGTGGTAAATTCTGTTCAGAGATATCAACGAAGGATATACTTCAAATCCATCAAACAGGATTTCATTTTCAGAAGGATATACTTCAAGAGGATCTTGTAATCGATGAAACACCGGAGAAGATAATACACAAGAGTAAAGATGAATCATTGCATTTCATACCAACTCGATCGATTAGACTAATGAGTAAGAACTACAATATTATTCATCACTAACTGGTGCTACAGTACATACAGATCGTGTCCTACATAGTAAGCCGTGCACATGAAGATCAAACAGTAGTAGAGAGCTCTACTCCGTCCTCCTCCTTTGGCCTCACCTGGATGGGCTTCAACGTATAGAACTTGGCACAACACAAGTAGTAAATAAGATTGAAGCCCTGCAACAAGGTGATGAGCCAGTAGAAGTACTCTAACTTCCCTCTATTCAGATTCCCGTCCGTCAGCCAGTCGGTGTGATGGTGAACAAGTGTAACCAGCAGCGTGCTGACGTAGTTCCCTGCAGATATGGACGTCCAGAAGAGCGCGGTCGCCGTGCTCCTCATGCTCTCCGGCGCCTGATCATAGAAAAACTCCAGATGGCCTATGGACATGAAAGCCTCGGCCATGCCATGCAGTGCGTACTGGGGAACTAACCAGAAGACAGAGATTGGCACGGTGTTATGCGGGCTGTCCAGGAGCCCGTGAATGGCGGCGGCGTGCTTCCTCTTCTGTTCAATGAAACCGGCCACGAAGGTCGCAAAGACAGAGATGAAGAAGCCGACGCCCATGCGTTGCAGGAAGGTGATGCCTCGGTCCACGCCCGTGAACCGGCGGGCTAAGGGGATGAGGAGGCGGTCGTAGACGGAGATGGTGGTAAGCATGGAGATGATGGTGAAGACCGACATGGATCCCGGTGGGATCTGAAACGAACCGGCGAGATGTCGGTCCATAGATCGGGCCTGTTGCAGAGAAAAGGTTCCCTGCTGAGCTGCAGCTGTAATCAGAAGTATACCAGACGCCCATATTGGGCCCATTCGTATCACAGACTTGAGCTCCTCCACTCTGTGTACTGTGTTCACTCTCCACAGGTTCGGAGGTTTGTCTGGCGATTCCCACTTTACTCCGTCGTCTTCTGTAACTATGGCAGCCTTATCAAAAAACCTGTAAAACAGAAGAGAGTGATCAAAGGTGTCGGTCTTTAACTCTTCCCAGAAGACAGAAGACATGAGACAGATCATCGACTTTCTTTTCTCGGTTGTAAATCAATATTTTTCCATGGTGTAATTAAGGGAAGGACGAAAATAACAAACATGGAAGCTCTGCGGTGAAGCTTTTTTGTTGGATACGTAACAAAGTGCTTACCTAAGCTGATTAGTATGAAGCAGCCTCCCAGTGGCAGAGATGGGCTCGTCGAGTTTGTCGTTGTCGTATAGTAAGGAGTCGGCCGGTGTTGGGAGCTTGCGTTTTCTGATGGCGGCAACAATTACTTGGACGAGGCGGGTGAGTGGGCTCCCTGAAGGCTTGAAATGCCGGTAGAGAGGGAACCCAATAATGAAGGCAATAATGGAGAGAGCCATGGCGATGGCCGGTATGCCCAGGCCCCAGCCCCAACCGATGTTCTCTTGAATGTAGACTATGACAGTCACGGCGACCAGGATTGAGACCCCCATCGAGAAATAGTACCAATTGAAGAAGTTCCATATCCGGGTCTTCTGTGTTGGGTCCGTCTCATCGAACTGGTCAGCTCCAAAGGCCACCACGCACGGCCTGATGCCTCCGGAGCCCAGCGCTGTCAGCAGGAGGGACACGTACAAGACCGCCTCCTGCCAACCCGTTGCTTCTTGGCAAACGTTCCCCCCGGCGCATGGAGGTGGACGAAATTGCGGTAGCACTGCCGACATGATCAAGCATATCATCCCCTGTGGAAGAGAACAGTTCAGTAGAGGACAAGAAAATTATACCACTAGCGCTATTACCATCATGCAAATAACAACTCAGGAAGCTACTAAGTAATCGAGTAATTAATATCAGATAATTTTTTTTTTTGTCTTTCAGGCTTTTGTCTTACTAATTGGTATATGACGGAGGCAACAGAGATGGTCCAGAAACGGCCGGCGAAGGAATCGGCAATGAAGGCACCGAGCAGAGGGGTGAGACTGCCAGTTCCACTGAAGTTGGTGAGAGTAGTGGCAGCTTTCGTTAATGGCATGTGGAGCTCTCCGGTCAGGTAGCTTATCATGTTCGCTCCAAAGCCCACAACTGCAAGCTTCTCACATATCTCATTTGCTGCACCAACCCAAAACAATAAAACACAATTTTTTTTTTGTGTGTGAGTATAAATTCCTCGATCTCGAAACCAAATAGTGATGAAGAACAAAATATGTAAAAGGACTCATAAAAAATCAAAATCTTACCAAAAATAAAGGGCATTGTTCTGATCCCTCCTCTTCTCTTCTCTCCATCTTCAACATGTTTCTTCTCTTCCCTTCCGTTGGCTTTTCCAACTCCAACTTGGTTCCTCTTTTCCTCCATTTTCTCCATTGCTCTCCTCCGACTTCGATCCCAAGCTTCTCTATTTATAACCGGCCAACCCAGTGTTTATCTGTGATGCAAACTGTGAGTGGTAAATAAGAGCAACATGGAGGAGGGCCTACGAGACCAAGGAAGGAGGTACCCAGATTGAATTATTGTTCCATGTAGGAAGGCTAAAATTTCACAAGCATGGTGAAACAGTGAAAGTGAAGATAAATAGTGCCACAGTTAGATCTACTGGAGGGCTCAAAGTTAGAATAAACTATTTCCATCCACGCGCGTGGAAAGCTGATTTTGATCTTTAATAGCAACGTTTTGTTAGGAGTTCTGACGGTAACAGTGGTGGTCCAATGAAATGAGTAGGAGTTTTTGTTCGGAAATGAAGGGAACAAAAAGAAGAGTGCAAAGCGAAACAGAAAAAGGTGAGAGATGGGATATGGGGGATTCGGGGGAGGGGGGTGACACGCGGAAAGGCCTTTGGAGACAAAAGGATGTGGGGCTGTGACCTAACATATACACCTTTTGTTCCGTGTATGCATTGAATTTTGGACCTGATCGGTGGCAGTGATGGATCATTGTGGCTTCTGGACCTCATACTATCGAGTTCCGTCCGTCAGTGAGTTACTGTTACATGCTTGCTCAGAACAAAAACAAAAAAAAAAAAACTTGTGGCTGTAGGATGATGAGCAGCCATGGAGGAATCTTACCCTCACCCTCACCCTCACACCACCTTTACCAGATAAACAACTACCTCTTATCTAATATTTCAACTGGACTGGTAATAGAACCTTTAGAAAGTGGAAGGCTTTGAAGAACAGAAAACAGTGAAGTTCTTGCTGATTCATAAACAGATTTTGAGCTTTGTTTTCTACGGAAATATAAATTTAGTAGCAGAACTTCTCTGCATTTAGATGCAAACATGAATTGAAATGTTTTCAATTATTGATTTAAAACTATAAAAGGGTGACCGGCAATAAGAGCACCGACTCCACTTCTCACCGATATCAGGAAAAGGCAGCAGTCACGTACATTGCCGAAAGTTTCTTGTATTGATCCATCATATGCTGGTGATGTCAGTCTGCCTACTGCACTAATCATAACATTCAACAAACCATACCCAGAGATCATTCGAGACGGTTCATGACGCCACGAAATATGCTCTGGCAAGGACAAAAAATCTTTAATATGAAGAAGCTTTCCTCCACGAGCGTGTGTTTTTTTATATATTGTTTCACTGCAGTTAAAACCAGACCAAACGCTGACAACGACGGAGTGTTGGCCACTGGAAGGTATTCTTATAAAACGAGGGTATGTTCTTAAATCTTTATATTGATTTGACCCAACGGAATCTGATATCAAAACTAACTCATTATAGAGTATGCAGTGGATCAAAATAATATCATGCAAACTTACAAAACTTTAATAAATATTTATATAAATACAAATTAAATATGGTGTGGACATGTAATTTTATTGATTCAATTCACCAAATAGATAAAAAATAATTATATCCTGATATTGATGATCCCTTTCCACGATACAACGGACATTTATGCGCTCTTAGACATGCACAGTGTGCTAAGGAGACATAAATGTCCATTATATCTTGGGAAGTGATCGACAATATCCTGTTCATTATAGGATATAAATCTTTTACGAAGACAATGGATACACGCCTCGTGCCTGATACAGGTATTATTATTTATTTAATTATTTTTTGTTTGATTGGTACAACGGATCAACAAAAGGTACGTACCGGCACAAGATTTAATTTGGGTTTATTTTTAAGTGTTTATTTAAGTTCTGTGAGTTTGCATCATACTATTTCTAACAATTTCAAAAGAGATCCACACTTCTAGAATGGGAAAATTAGAAAACTCACTAAACAAAACATTGAAACCCGAACCATTTGATGAAAAAAAACTTCAGTAGATGTTGAAAATGTTGGAATATGTTGGTGATCTATGTTATGACCTGGTCTTCCGCACCTTAAACGGTTAACCTGTTGGGTGCGGATGATTTGGTACTCTGCATTTGGCACGTCATCCCGCGTTCAAATCCCCGTGAGTTCGTTTGCATTTGGTTTGGCGTGGGAACTTTGCATTTGGCGAGGTGGGTGTAAGTGTGGGTTCTTCGTCCCACTTAATCGGTTAATCTTTTCGGGTCGCATGGGCTAACTGTCTTACAAGAAACAGATGGAGTACCGGTGAACGACTCTTTCTATGTAGTTGTGAGTGTCCCACTAGTTAGTAGCCTGGATGACCATGAACCAGCAAGATCAAGTGTTAAACACAAATATGAGAAAGTTGATTATTTGTGTAGTGGTCTAATCCTTAGTGCACTAAGCACCTATTTATATGACTTGTATTCTGAAGAAAAAACAATGCAAAAGGTTTATGGAAGACTTTAGATTCGAAGTACGTGCAAGAAACAGAGTCTGAACAGAAGTTTCTCATAGGAGAGTATTTCACCTACACGATGGGAGATGGGAAATTAGCAATCGATCAAGCGCATGAAATTCAAAACATTGTTGCTAAGATAATCTCAAGGGTATTCCTATTGATGGTAGAATACAAACATCCACCATCATAGAAAAACTTCCTCCATCATGGTAAGACTTCAAGATCCAGATGAAATATAAAAGAGAACTTTTGGCATTTGACGAAATGTTGTTGTCGATTCAAATAGAAGAAAAACACAAAAACAACATAGAGAGAAACTTGGGCAACATATCAAAAGTTAGTGGAAGAGAAATTTGTTAGAATCAAAGAAGACTAACTTTATAAAGAAGAAGCCCAAGAAATTCCTTGGTAAGCCTAAACAAAAAATTCAGTAGGAACAAAATATGAAGGCATGTTATGTCTATGGAAAATTGGGTCACTTTATTAAATAGTGTAGACACAAGAAAAATAAAGGGCAAGGTGATAGTGCGACTCCTCAAGCGAACATGATAATCGAAACTAGTTCAGTTGGAGCCGATGATAGGTTAGTAACAACTAACTTGGAAATAAATCTAGCATTTAATCCAACTAATTGGTGGATTGACATAGGAGCAACTATCTATATTTGTTATGAAATTTTCTTTTATTTTTTCCTACAAGGAATTCAAAGGGAGAACTGTGACAATGGGCAATTCATGTGTTACTCAAGTGATAGGTGAAGGAGATATAGAGTTGAAGTTCACATATGTGAACACTCTCACTCTTCACAATGTGTAGTACATGCCAAATGTATGGAAGAATCTTGTTAGTTGTTTCCTTCAGAGTCAGAAAAGCTACAAATTAGTGTTTGAATCAAATAAGGTTATAATTACCGAGGGTAGGTCTTTTATAGGGAAGGTTTATGTTTCTGATGGTTTATTCAAAATAAATGTAATTTTTTCCCAAAATATCTATGCGAATAAAGCTTCATCTTATGTCATACTTGTTGACTCTTTTGACTAATGACATAGTAGACTTGTACATGTAAATATGAACACTCTAAAAAGAATGATGAACTTAGATTTAATACCTAAAAATAACATAGAGTTAAAAAATAAATGTAAGATATTTATCCAATCGAAACAACCTAGAAAACAATTTAAGTCAACGAGTAGAAGCTCTGACCTTCTAGAGCCTACACACAGTGACATCTATGAAATGAGCGGTATTTTGACCAAAGGAGGAAAAAGGTATTTTATTACCTTTATAGATGATATATAAAAATACTGTTATATGTATCTAATTAGGACTAAGGATGAACCGTTACAAAATTTTAAAAAAATTTAAATCAAAAGTAGAAAATCAAACCCAAAAAAATAAAAATAAAAGACTTAGGTCGGATAGAGGAGGAGAATATAGTTCTATAGAATTTGGAAAATTCTATGAAGAACATGGTATCATACTTGAGACCACGGCTCTTTATTCTCCTAAGTCCAATGGAGTAGCTGAAAGGAAAGACCAAACATATTTAGACATGATTAATTTTATGTTTTCTATTTCTAGTTTTCCCAACAATATGTGGGAAGAAGCTTTACTTTGAGCATGTAAAATATTTAATCGTATTCCTTACAAGGACACTCAAAAAAACACCATATGAGTTATGGTGGGGTAGAAGACCTAGTTTTAAATATTTTAAAGTATGTGGTTGTCTTGCTAAAGTTAAAATTAACTTTAACAAGATGAAGCTAAGTCCTAAGACTTACGATGCAGCTTTCATAGGATATGCAGAAAACAATAATGTATATCAGTTTTTGGTAGTACATTCAGATTTACCTGAAATTTTGGTAAATACTATTAAAGAATTTGATGATGTTGTATTATTTGAAAATGTTTCCGATGAAAAAAAGAGAAAATTAGAAGTAGGGTAGACTTTTAGATACCATGGTGAGGATACCGAATCAGTGTCACAAACTAAACTTAGGTGGAGTAAGAGACCTAGGATAGAAAAGAACTTAGGAGGTGATTTTTACAAATTCCTCATAGAGGATGATCCATTGACTTTTACTGAATCAATGAAATCTAGTGAATTAACATACTTGCCTCCAAGGTCTAGACCAATTGGATACAAATGGATCTTCAAAAGGAAACATAATCCTAATGGGTCCATAGATCCATAGAAAAATAAAAAATTAGATAGTTGTTAAAGGTTTTAGTCAAAGAGAAGGATCGATTTTTCGAATACTTATTCACTAGTCACTAGGATAACTACAATTCCAGTGCTCGTTGCACTACCTGCATCATATAACCTCTAAATACATCAGATCAATGTTAAAACAACCTTTCTCAATGGAAAATTTGAAGAAGAAATTTATAAGAAACAACCAGAGGGTTTTGTAGTTCTAGGTCATGAATCCTAGTCAGTGGCATGAAAATTTTGATAGGGTAATCCTATCATATGGTTTCAAAATGTGTTATTTTGATAAATGTGTATATTTGAAGATATACAATAAGTCTTTCATTATCAAATGTCTCTATGTTGATGACATCTTGATATTTGGAAAATAAAATTTCAAAGTATTATAGGTAAATAAATACCTCAATGATAATTTTGATATGAAAGACCTAGGGTTATCGAATGTGTATTAGGAATCAAAATAATTAAAAGTAAAAATGAGATTGCTTTGAATCAATCTCATTATGTGGAAAAAGTTATGAAACTGTTTGGATATGAGAATTTTAAATTAGGTAGCACACCATATAATTAAAAAGAATGCGAGGATAGTGTTTCATAATTGAGCTACTCTCAAATTATTGGAAGTCTCATGTATTTATCAAACTTTACCAAACTAGATATTTCCTATGCGGTAAGAAGACTACGTAGGTATACGAATCACCCTACTAAAACTCATTGGGATGCTATTGAAAGACTTCTTAAATATTTGAAAGGTATTGTTAATTACATAATACACTTTTCTAGTTTTCCCATTGTACTAGATGGGTACAATGATGCTAACTGGATTTCTAATTCTGATAAAACTAAAGGCACTAGTGATTTTTTATTTACACTATGTGGTGGGGTTGTCGCTTAGAAATCTTCCAAGCAAACATTGATTACTAAATCTACCATGGAAGTTGAGATGGTAGCCTTAGAGTTGGCTGGTGGAGAAGCTGAATGGCTTAGGGTGTTAAGTTGTGGAGCCTAATTAATGTCGTACGCTGAGTTGGTCATGGATCCATGAAATAGTGACTTTTGTTTCATTAAGGGCAGTTTGGCAATTTTTCTCTTGTATCGCGTTTGCCCTAATTTTCTCTTTATAATTGAGGGGCGGCGCTATTAGGGTTTGGATTATCACTGAGAAGAAGTAGGAGTTGCAACCCAAGAGGTTAGAGAGAAATACCTGTAAATATGCGATTTTTCTTGTAAACTATTT
Organism: Aristolochia californica; assembly: GCF_029961685.1. Lineage (NCBI taxonomy): Eukaryota > Viridiplantae > Streptophyta > Magnoliopsida > Piperales > Aristolochiaceae > Aristolochia > Aristolochia californica. The sequence continues at coordinate 39,449,613 of NW_027181881.1, read as the reverse complement.
CATCTTTATAGTGGATTACTGCAGCAGCGGAAGACAGGACGTATTCTCACATTGAGGCGAACCTGTATAAACCTTGTTGTTTGTTTTCGTGTTTGTTTTTCCCTTCGTTCACGTTTATTATTATTGCTTTCGTTAGTTTAAAATTAGGGCATTTAATTCCTAACATAGGGGTCTATTATCAAACATTCCCATGATGGATAAGCCAATTCTAGCTATCTTAATTAATTGTGCTAATCAAGTGATTATTATAAAAAATTAAAATTAAAAATCATATTTCGAAGTCATTTAGACATATTGAGCTTCAGAATAAAATTTTGAGGAGGCTCACATCCACTGAACTTATAACCTAGAGTTATATTAAATCAGTGGAAAACTTGGCAGATCACCTGACCAAGGGTTTATCGAGAGGACAAGATTATATTGAGCTTCGAGGGGGAAGGTATTAAAATCTATTATTTGAGCCACCTTCAGTGGCAACCCAACCTATCTGACTAGAAATCCTAATACGAAGGTTCAATAGGAAAAACAAGTTGAATGAATGACTGGTAGGAGCACCAAATTAAAGTGAATTTTATTCATGTCCCATCTCTATGAATTAGGTGCTCAATTGTACTGGATATGAGTTTTGTGTATTACCTTAATGATATTGATGCTATTATAGCAGTAATTTTTTTTAAGTTTTATCAATCATCATGTTCATAGAACAATTATTTTTTCCTCCTTCTTGAGTCAAACTTGGTCACCCCCCAAAAGTCATACTTGGACAAATTTATTAAGTTTTTCGGTACTAGCATTACAGTCTTCTTCTTATTATGGTGGTGGTTATTTCCTCTTCTTTTAATCCTCCATTCCCATTTTACTTGGTTGTTTATCTCCTATCGTCCTTTTTTTTACTCTTGTTTACCCTCTTTGGCCAACCCCCTTGGTGTGTTACTTTGGTTGGTCTTTTTTCTTAAATATATATGGGTGTTTTTAAGTCCATTGACTTTTTTATTGGTGCCCTTTGGGTTTTTATCATCTTCTTTTGAGTGACAAGCATTACGCTGTTTATTGATTATTGTCACTATTTTGTTCGAAATCCTTTAAGGTTGGTTTCAACTCCTTTATCACCTATGTTTTTTACTTTTTGAGAGTCTATGGCTGATTGAGTACTTATCCTTGGGACACCTTGATAAAGAAGATAATTATTAAAACTATTTTTTTGTTTCAAACTGGCATCATTGTCATTACCTCCCAGCTTGAGGGGGAGAATAGAAGGAGAAGGATGAAGGATGGGTAGGTGACAAAATCTACTATGAAGGATTCCACAAGCTGAGTCAAGTCAGATCACATTTATTACTCTAATGATTTGATCTACGTCATCTTCTTATTTTCTTTACATGTAAGAATTCATATTGGAAGTTGAGTGTTGCACTAGTTGTTCCTCCTTCTGAATTCCACGTTTGAGAAGAAGTAATATAATCTACTATGAAGAATTCCACATGTTTTGATAATCTAATTTTATGTGACTAGAATATCCAAGGGGGAGAACAAGATGAAGATTACAAGTAAGATGTGAACAAGAACAAGATGAATCAAAGCAATGAAATCAAATTTCTTTTTCAAGCCACACAAGACTAAAATTTCTTTTCAAGTACACAAGTTTCTTGACCAAGATTATTTGTAAAGTAAAGTTACAAACAACAGCATGAGGGGGATTATTAAAAGACACCCATGTGTGTAGGGGTATCATGGCTAGAAAATAAGGAGAAGTTTCATAGAGATTGTATAAAATAGTAATTATGCAAGTTAGTGCTTATATTCTTATGTCCTTTTCTTTTTGAATCATGTAACGTTAAGGGTATTGTAATCATTGTAAACACCTTCACACAACTATAAATAGAGTCTCACGACATGGAGTAGAGCATTCAAGCCTCTTCTTTTTGGCTCAAATTCATCCATACACCTCTCTTTCTCTCTCTCTCTCTCTCTCTCTCTCTCTCTCTCTCTCCCCCTTAGTTAGAGTTCATCTATTCTCTCATTCCCCTGAGATCTCTTATGTTTACGTATTGGCCCTAGAAATCAACATTCAACCTTATGTAAACGTTCATTATTCTAGTCTCAAATTAGTCAATACCACTACAAAAGAGAGACGACGTGTAAGCAAGTTTCCTTGTTATTAAATAGCTTCTACATGTAACTGAGAATATAGTTTTTTTAATCAACTGTAACTTGATAGTAGGACGTGTAGCACATTACTATATGGCTTCTACTCGGGGTGGCATCGAGCCGAGCTGAGCCGGAACCTGCGTATGTTCGAGCCGAGCTTGATTTAAATATTTCGAGCCAAGCTTCGAGCCGATCCGAGCCTCGAGCCTAAAATTGTTATCAAGCTCGAGCCCAACAAGCTCAAGCCGAGCTCGAGCCTCAACATACATTTAAATTTTAAAAAAAATATATATCGAATAAAATGTATATAAAATTATGCATACATTTTACATAAAATTGGGCATAACCAATATATATAATACGTGTATAAGATTGGGCATAACCTCTACTTAAAATTGAGCATAATCTATATATATATATATATATAAAATACTTGTATAAAATACGGCATGACCTCTACTTAAAATTAGGCATAATCAATATACATAAACACTCCATAAACACTTCATAAAATTGTCTATACGTTCCATAAATACTCCATAAAATTATTTATACACTCCATAAAATAGTCTAAACACTTCATACACTGCATAACATTATAAATAAACTCCATACAATAATCAAACACAACAAAATTAAATGAAATATCACTATCAATTTACAATCACCCAAATAAAAACTATAAATCCTTTAAATAAAATCTTATTACTATTAGAGACTTACTAGAAAATTACAAGAAATATTTTAAATTTTTCTTAGGAAAGTTAAATGGACCTCTTATTACCTTTTCTAAGGAAATAAATAAAATTAATAATTAATCTAATATATTATTATACTTATCGATAAATTGTTAATCACATAAAATGTCAAACACAAAAATTGCTATGAAAATTGCCTCATTCTTAAAGTATTATATCATCAACTGTCAAATACTTATTCAAAATTTTTCTATATGGTTTTCTAACCCATCTTGGCAAGAAAATCTTACTTAGAAAATTATATGATTTTAAAAAAAATTATAATTTGAAAAATATTTTGAAAAAACATGAGGCACTAATGGTCCCTATATTTCTACTAAAAATGTATTTTCAACATTTATTGAAAAAACCACTAATAGTCTCTAGAAACGTATTTTTATTAAAATATCTTTTCAATTTCTTTAAGAGCCATGAGGAAGTGACAAAAGAGTTTTTTTTTCCTTGTTTATGATCTCGCACGTAGGGGTGGCTTTGAATAAATTATATATAAAATTATGCATACATTTTAAAAAAATATAATGATAGGGGAGGTTCAGGATTGAATTTCAATAATGGATTAAAATGCACCAATATTAATCTTTTTTACTCCAATTGTTGTCTAGCTTATTTTGTAATTTTTGAATCTAGCCATAATTTATTATGGCCTCCTTAGTGCCCCTAGATGAAAATTTATATTATAGGAAAAACTAAAAATATTTTTCCTATGATACATATTCCCAAAAAAACCTTTAAATAAAATCTTATTACTATTAGTGACTTATTAGAAAATTACAAAAAATATTTTAAAATTTTCTTAGGAAATTTAAATGGACCTTTTATTGTTTCTTCTAGGGAAATAAATAAAAATTAATAATCAATCTAATATATTATTATACTTATCGATAAATTTTTAATTAAATAAAATATCAAACACAAAATTGCAATGAAAATTGCTTCATGCTAAAAGTATTACAGCATCATCTTTTAAATACTTATTCAAACATTTTCTATACAGTTTTCTACCCCATCTTGGTACGAAAATCTTACTTAGAAAATTATATAATTTTTAATAAAAAAATTCAATTATAAAAATGTTTAAAAAAACATGAGACACTAATAGTTTATAGAAACTTATTTCTATAAAATTTATTTTTAATTTTTTTGAGAGGAAATTTTTTTTTTTTTTTTTACTTTATGATCTCACATGTGCGAGATCATCATCGCACGGGGGAGGGGGGAGATTATTTCTCCCCTGAACTTAGGTTCTGGTTTTTCGTCGAGACGACGCGGAGGGAAGGGGGTTACGGCGCCGGGAAGGACTTGTCGTCGGGGATGACAGCTGCGACGGAGGCGGCGGTGATGAAGACAAAGGCGACGGAAGCGGCGGCAATGGAGAGGAAGAAATCAAACGAACGGCCACAGAGGTGGCCAGCGTGCAGCTGCGACGGTGGTAGAGACAGCCGGCGAACAGCTGCGACGGTGGTAGAGGCGGCGACAACAGCCGACGGGAGGAGCTCTGCCGTGACAAGGGGAGGAAACCCCCCCCCAGCTCTCGATCCCCCCTAGAGCCGACAAACTAAACCTGGCTTCGGTCGAGCTCGGCTCGTTAAGTTAAATGAGCCGATTTCGGTGCTTGAGCTCGGCTCGAGCTCGTGCGATAACGAATCGAACCGAGCTGGTACCGAGCCGGCTCGGTTCGAAGCCACCCCTAGCTTCTGCATTTCTATGCTCATATTGACTTATATATTTGTTCTAATCAATTCGTAAATATATTTTACATAAAAACCAAAGTTAACTTAGCATTCTCTTGTGATTTTTTAACATTTTAGCAGCGCGATAAATCACTTGCTGCTGAGCAAATGATGACATCATTGAGCAAACGGGGCGAGGAAGTAAGACATAAAGAAGAGTCGGATGCCCCTACCACGTGATGTACAAGGAATCCACCACTGCTTCCATGATCACTAAGTGGAGAATTCAACGTTTCACATCCGAAAGTGAAGGCTGCTGGCCAGATTCAGTCACTACCACGCCACATGAAATCAAACGAGGAATTGATTCACTGGTCAATCGCCGTGGACTCGTGACCGTTCCGAAGAAAATTTTTGACGGCGATTCTCATCTTGGGATCGGATAGGACAGAGAAGATATCTTTCAGTGATACTGAGAGGACAGTTTGAAAGAGAAAGAAAGTGAGAGAGAGTTCATATAGATGCTCGCTGGCTCTCCACTCTGTACTCTCCGTTCGAAGACAAGACTGACATTGAAGGACCAGTAATGGAAAAAGCAAGTAGAGCCTACTGCCATGTGCGTGCTCGGAAAAAAAAAAAAAAAAAAAAGGTGCGTACAGACGAAGGGCAGAGCAGAGGAGAGCAGTCGTCAGCCTTAATCTCTGCTTAAACCGTATCTGCTCCCTCCTCTCCGGCTTCCTTCCGGCGGTTTCAAACGATTAAAATTAAGTTGGCAACTATAAAACATATCGATTGTGAACGATCAACATTCAATTTTATCTATAATTATTATAACTCACATTATTAATTATAAGTTATTATAATTAATAAAATTTACTTACAATTAATTATATATATTTATTATTTATTATAAGTTATTTTTGTTACTTATAATTATAACTTTTTGTTACTGCAAGTGGTTTATTCTCTTCTGGCGGTGATGGAAACAAGATGCAAAATACTCGGGTCATCACGAAGAAGACGTGAAGGATACAGTGTTCACCCCTGCAATAGCCATTTTTACGTTTCGGTGAGTCGGGCATCGCTGCCGCCAATGGCGACTGCCTGCCAGAATGACGTAACCCCTTACGAAAGCAGGTCCAGATGATTGAGGGTCATTCGAGAATACGGCAACTCGACATGGTTAGGTCGGCATTTTCGTGAGCCTCAGATAATAGAAGGGAAGAAAACCTTCTACTAAAGGAAACTAAACGCAGAGCGAGGAGAGAAGTGGTGCCAGGTGATGAACCCAGAAGCGGTCCTGGAATAGACCCGCCTTGACGGGGCAAAGCACTAATGCTTATCTTCGTACGCAGACGCTCATTCTACCACACACTTGGCCATCGCGTCGTCTTCTCGGAAACCATGGATAGATTGATTAGGAAGATGATAATATAACTTTTCTTTCGCACGGGTTTGCCGGAACGATCATATCCTTCTGAAAATTAGATCCAGTCGGCGGCTGCCAAACTCCAGTGTGCGAAAGCAATGGAAAATGGGGATAAAATTCTTCTGTTTTGAGTGTGAACGGAATCCCAACGATGCGGCTGTATTTTGGAAACGAAAAATGAAGTGCCAGAAAAAAGTGCGTCATAGATGTCGGAGGTTTCATTTATATAGAACAAGACAGCTTTTTGTCTCTTCGTGGTAACGAGACTCTTCGACAGTGAGTTTTCTGTTTCTAAGATTATTATTATAAACGTTAATGCCCATGTTGGTGGATCGAGTATTATATATTAGTTGCCATGATCGAGTCCGCATCTTGTAACTGAGTTTGTCGTCAATTAACAAAAACGAACTTGAATGACTCTGTGTGCTTATGAAACAAGGTTGCTTTTATTGTCACGATGAATTGTAGAAAAACCCTTTTGGAACCACAAAAAATAGCAATTGAAGAATCTAGATGAACATCCTGCCATCTTCGGCTAACTTGAGACTAGACCAAAACTTTGAAACACAACAATTTATAGATTATTGTATTATGTTATGCTAGAAATATGTATTATACTTTGTTATATTCATCTTCATAAAATTTTATATTATCATAAATTTTAAAATTATAATATTATTTCTATATATTAATGATCATGAGTTCGAGTTGGGAAAAGGTGGCGGGGCAGGCTAAGATTTCTCAAAACCGAACCGGACCTGATTTATTGTCATCATATGTTAGGACCCTTACAATCCAAATCCACTTGGTGACAATATTTTATCTCTGGTAAATAACCTATCATGTAACTCAAACAAGACAATTAATAACCAATTCAAGTCAAGTTTTTGCATGATATAAGGTTTAACCAAGTTGGTACAACAATCATATATATATATTGCTGAAATTCAAACCTAAGTTAATTTGGTGATAATAAAACATGATTTGCTATCAATAATTAGTAAGATAAATCTTATTAAATTTGTAAGCAATTTCCCACAAGAGCACTAATACACTAGAGAGAGAGGGAGAGAGAGAGAGAGAGAGAGAGAGAGAGAGAGATTAGATTAGGTGCATGCAAATTAAATTTAAATATGTGAACAATGATTTGATGTATGGGTTTAGTAATGAACATACAGTCAAATGATGGAGTAAATAACATGAAATGCTAATTGTTGCCTCTGAGTAAAATTCTTGTGACATTTAGAAGCCCCTTTGACATCTAGAAAAGTAGATTAAGTTTGTATCTCAGCCACTTGCTAAGAAAATGAGTTTTGGACAAGGTGGAATTGGATTTTTAGAGTTGGAGCAACCTAGAAAAGAGAATCTTCTTATGAAGATTGACTGAACCATAAATTAAAATGAATTCATACAATATTAGGACAAGTCAAAACACATATGTTCTTTATGCCCTATCAAGATAAGCCACGGTTAGAAAGGTGTTAAGCACCTAGCCAATACTATCCAAAAAATCGGCCTATTAGGAGCGAAAGACATAGGTACTTAACCCAGGACCATAACATCACACCCCACCTTCGCGAGTCGACGACCACGGTGGCTCAACGACACTGGCCCGACCGCGACAATACCTAGACGCGACCTACCAATATTTTAATCCAGCCTTTGCGCACGTGCAACGACACTTACCCGACCCAGGGCTTATCACAAGGACCTACCAGTATTTTAATCTAGCCTTTGCGCGTCCCAGGACTGGAACTCGTGACGTGGGAGCCCGCTCTGATACCAAATGTTAAGCACCTACCCAATACTACACAAAATACCGGCTTGTTAGGAGCGGAAGACATAGGTACTTAACCCAGGACCATAACACCAGATGTTATGGACCAAATAGTGATCCGAGTCAGGCTGGGACACCGTGGCTGAGTCAATTACCTTGACGGAGTCAATTCAGTAGTCATTTAGTTTATTTTCATGTTAAATGCCATAGAAGGGGCACAATTGTAATTCTCTAAATTTTGTGGTCATTAGCCCTATTTAAGGGACGTCATTGGAATGTAATGGAAGAAAGCTTTGATCAATTAAAAATAGGCAAGGTCGAATTCTCCCTCTCTAAGGTCCAAAGTTGGATTCTCCCTTACGAGGTCCAGGGTGAGCTTTCCTTCACAAGCTCAGTTATCTTCACCTTCTTCAACCTCTTTGCCATGTCTCCCTACGGGTACAACGGGTATCCTGCCTACGAGCGGAAGAACTTCTTCCAATCTCATCCAACGTATTTCAATCAGGAACCGAGAGAGGAAAGTCGGGTGGATCGATTGGGGCATAACAACATGGTATCAGAGCTAACCACCGACGACGATTCATCTTCTCTAAATGATGGTCGAACTCTGGTGAAGGAATACCGCACGACCCTTGGATGACTCTTCTTCTCCAGCTGAAGGGCGTACAATCATTGAAGACCTTCGGACAGAGCTTCGAACAGAGTTTCGAATAGAGATTGGGACGGTGATCCAGGAGTTTAAGGAGAACCTGCTCTAGCTTCTCCAACTTCACGGGCCCTGCAATATTCCTCAGCGCCCTAATCCTCAAATCCTTCTTCGGTCTGGAGCCTCAATTGCTCAGAGTGCTGCTCGCCCGTGTAGTGCCGCGACGGCCAAATCCGAAATTGGGGACTCAAAAGGTACAAAATCGGAAGGATACCCCCCAAAACCCTCATCGACACAAACGACAGGGGATTTGCCGTCCACCCCTTCCTCACTGGCCGCCATACGACCTCCCGACCGAAAGATGTCAAAAATCAAAGACCTCCCTGTTTCGGAAAAACTTTCCAACCTTCCAAATTCCGACAGCGTGGCGTCCTCCAAACTGACAATATATGCCGCAGAAAGCGCTGATTTCGACAAACTTGTGGATCCGCCTAAGGGTGCCGACACAAACAGTGGCATTTCTCATGGCTTGTCGACTGATTCGGATGTCGCAAAGAGATAGGCGGCATCTATCTTACGAAAATCTCGATCGTCCAGCCTCAGTACTCCTCATTATGCTGGTTCCAGCAGATTGCCATTCGTTTTCCAAGCAGACCTAGCCAGGGTTGTTCGTCTTTCGAGCAGAGTCGCCTTGGTTGTTCATCTTCCGAGTGAAGCTCATTGTGGCTGCTCGTATTCCGTGCACAATCGTTGTGACCGTTCCTCTTCCGAGCAGAGCTCGTCGTGGCTATTCGTATTCCACACAGAGTCATCGTAGTCGTTCATCTTCCGAATAGAATTCGAAGTGGCTGTTCGTTTTCTTTGCCCAGCGTCGTTTCCTCTTCCTGGACGACTTCTCAGCCCCTTTGGTCGTTCAACGGTTCACCTGCCCAAGTATTCTCCACCGTTAGAGACAGGACAAATTTTCAAGGCCATATGTCGCTTCTTTGGCTATCCGGCTCATGGTTCCTTGCCTTCAACATTTACTTGTGCCTATGCTTGTGTTCTTGGGCACATTTATTATCACCTTTTTGCTACTAGGTTGTCTGGATATATTGCTACTGTCCCCAATCGGTTGCATCCAGTACACGGGTGGCGTTGTGGTGCAGCTCCACTTACGGCTATGTCAACTGTCAAGCAATGGTCACGTGGTCCTCTGGCTACTTCAATTGGCACACCTCCTGTTCATCCTGTTGCGGTGGATGTAACAGGCAAAGCATACGCCTTGCTGTGACCCACTAACACCAACTTGTTGATAGCTCACGGATGAGCTCATTCTCCATGAGGGGTGGAGATGTTATGGACCAAATAGTGAGCCGAGTCAGGCTGGGACACCGTGGCTGAGTCAATTATCTTGACGGAGTCAGTTAAATAGTCAATTAGTTTATTTTCATGTTAAATGCCATAGAAGGGGCACAATTGTAATTCTTTAAACTTTGTGGTCATTTGCCCTATTTAAGGGACGTCATTGGAATGTAATGGAATAAAGCTTTGATCAAGTAAAAATAGGCAAGGTCGGATTCTCCCTCTCTGAGGTCCAAGGTCGATTCTCCCTTACGAGGTCCAGGGTGAGCTTTCCTTCACAAGCTCAGTTATCTTCACCTTCTTCACCCTCTTCGCCATGTCTCCCTACGGATACAACTGGTATCCTGCCTACAAGCGGAATAACTTCTTCCCATGTCATCCAACATATTTCAATCAGGAACCGAGAGAGGAGCGTCGGGTGGATCGATCGGGGCATAACAAAAGGCTAGTCTTGTCTCTGATCAACTGAAATTGAGAACATGGTAATGGCTTGGTAAAGAGATCATCAATTTGGTCAGCAGAAGAAACATGAGTCACACGAAGTAGACCAGATTGAATCTGATCACGAATGAACAGGTAATCAACTGCTACTTGTTTCATTCTAGAATGAAACACGAGATTGGACCTTCACTGAGTGGAACCAATATTATCACAATAGACAATATGAGAAGACTGTCAAAGTCCCACCAAGTTCAGCAAACAGAGAGCACACCCATCCAAATTCAATTATAGTAGCAGCAATTGATCAATACTCTGCCTCATTAGAAGAATGAGAAACATTTTGTTGCTTCTTTGAACTCCAAGAAATAAGATTACGCCCAAGATAGATAAGGTACTCACTAGTGGAAGGGTAATTATCTTTATTGCCAACCCAATCGGCATCCGAGAATGCATGAATAACATCAAAGAACCCATAAAGAGATAAAGGAGACTCATGATGTAGAAGAAACTCTCTATCCAATGTGCCACAAAAATATCATGGGTGTGAAAGTTGAGTTTTTGAAGTGGTTTATCGATATTATTTTTGGCCCGAGTAGTCATGCGATATTGGGTGTGTTGTTGGGTGGTAGGTTGTGTTTCGGAGGATTGATGGGTAGAATTTGGTGATAGTTACTGCTTAGTTTCTGTTTGAGGTGTTTGTATCTCAGAGGTTTGTGAAGTATCATCAAAAGAGGCATTCCTTGAGGGCACACTTGAGGTGGAGTGTTAGAACTTGGTTGGGATGGAGGAGGTAACAAAATAGTAAGCACATGGGGAATCCAAGTAAGGCAAGAACATGAAAAAGGTTACTGAAATCTCTTTCTATAGGTAACTTAGGCTTAAATTGTCATTTGCCTTACTTGGATAGTAAGAGCCAATGAATTCGGTGAGTTAAAAAGGACCACTTGATTAGATGCATATTGGGCATTAATACTTGGGTAACTTATACTATGGAATTATTGTGCATGTGTTCTTGGATCTCTATCAAGGTCTTGAGAATTTCATCTCATGGCTATGGATCAATTTTCACTTGAGATTTTGATTATGTGTATGATTCTTATGTTTGATTCTTATACTTGTATAGAAAATTAAACGTAAGTAATTCTTGTCTCATTGGCTACAATAGTTTTAAAAAGTATTTTAAATTTTCTTAGTGTAATTCAAATTTACCTACTTATTCTGAATTAGATTTTGACATTCACCCTTCTTCCAATTATGAAAATCTTAATAGAAAATAGTATAGATTTATGTAAAAGGTTCTTACAAAACACAAAAGTCTAGAGATAGATGATATAACTTACAAGCTTAGACCAATAAAAAAATTGCAAGTCATGTTGTTGTACTTGGAACTGTGAGATTTTTCTTTTGTGCCTCAGCCAATCTCATTCTTTGAATATAAGGTGAAATTAGTTAATCCTTTACCACTCAAAGATACATTGAGAAATCCAAACCATTTATGTAAATTGCATTAAGTTTTATATGGCTTGAAGCAAGCTCTTAGAGCTCATGACTTAGTGAATTCTTAAAACAAAATGGGTAGAAAAGAGGAATGGACAAAACCTTGATTACCTTGTCTCATGAACAAGATTTGACTATTGTCAAAATCTACATGAATGATATTGTTTCACCTCCTATGAAGAAATTTCTAAAGTCATGAATAATGAAGTTGATGGGTGAACTTCATTCTTCCTTGGAACTTTAGGGGTTGACACAAAAACTAAAATTTTCATAAATTAGTTCAAGTATACAAAAGAACACTCATATGAAACCTATTACCACACTCTTGAGTGCATAAAGTTGACTAGGATGACTCTAGTAGACCCATACTCAAAAACCATATAGAAATATGTTGGAAGATGGACACAAGCCCACACGACCAAGGAAGGCTCACATTTCCAAGTGTGTTGGAAGATGAGCCCAACCAATAAGATATGGATCCACCATGATCACATGAGTTGGTGGGACCCATCATGATCACGTGAGGAGTCTTGCACATTAAGAAATCTAACAGAACCAAAATTATTATGGAAGTAGGTCTCACAGAAGAGTTTAAAGGTGTTTTGGTCATGTTAGTCTTCTATTTATATTGGGTTATTTAATTATGTTAGAACTTATCTTTAAGTGTTAGACTTTTGGTGTAATTGGGACAAATGTAGTTTAATTGTTTTGGACTCTACTACCTTCCTCTATTATAAATAGAGGTTCATGTACTCTTACTACAATAAGTCAATGAAGTATTTCTCTTTTTCATAAATTCAACATGGTATCAGAGCAGGTTCTGTGAGTTAACTTGGTCAACCCACAGAGGTAATGTGATCCTTTTCTGATTTATTATCTCAAGCAGTTTAGGTTCGTATTTATTTTTTTCAATCCATATACCCGTTATTTGCTTTACGTTTTTTACCTCTATACTACTATTCCATTTTTGGGAGTTTCTGGTTCATGATCGCCGACCACGATGATCCCTCTCTGTCTCTAAAGCTGCACCACACTGATTGCTCTACTAGTTGGCATCGCTATCTCCAACATTATTTCTGGAAGGAAGATCATATTTCCAACAGCCTTCAATCTCGTCCAATAAATTGCCTTCAAGTTGGAAGATCGTATTTATCGATTTTTTTCTCATTTTGTTATTCTAGTATTGGTTCTTATTTTGAAAAGCTCTCCGTTGGAATATTTTTTTGGAAGGTCACTTGTGGATTGAATTTTTTTCGAAAAGCCCTCTTTGTTCGGAAGCGCATTTTTGTTCCGCTTTGTTCAGCTGACAGGGAAAGACGACCCATTGTTGTCAATTTAAATTGTTTTCGGAGACAACGGACTGTGCATGGTCCTCCACTTTGCTCGCCAATCACCAACACTGAGTTTTCGTCTCTATTTTTCTACTATTGCTGGCATTTCCATACCAAGATAGAGATCCCATGAGCTTCAGAAAAAAATTTAACTTCCTCTACTAGATTGATTTTTATTCGGATGAGTTTATTCTAAAATTCGTATTGATCTACTCCATAAATTACTCTATCTACTCAATTGGAGGTTGATTAGCCGATCGTGATTGATTTTCCTGAATTTTTTCATTGTTTGTCACTATCACTACTATTACTTGTCGCTATCTCTAGTTTTGTTTGGTGTCGTGGGGAAGAAACATTTTTACTAAATTAATATTTCTTCCTTACTTTGGAAGCGCTGATTAAATCCGGGCCAAGCCAATTCTGCCCAACCCAGACCGGGCCGAGGCTACTTACTGGTTCTCTTCATGTCTGGGTCAACTCGGACCAACCCAACTTGGCCCACTTATTTTTTTGCCTCGGTATATGGGTCTAGTTCCCAAGTTTTACATATATTTCTGCCTCTACTTGGCTATATTGATCTACTAGTTGTCTCGACCAACTCAATACTTTTTTTGGCTGTATTATTATTTTGAGGTATTTGCAACATATTCCTTGGTCAACATATTGCATCAGATTATTTCATGGGTCCTTTTTACAAGGATTTTTATTATTTTGGTTTGTGTTATATGGGCCCAGGCTCATTTCAACTGCAACTATTATGTCTCTATGGATGAGACATTATTACTGAAGAAGTGAGAGCCTCAACATCCTATCTCAATGTTTACCAATTACCTATTAGTTATTTGATAACCTTACTCCTACCATCCTGTATTTGACTGTCACATACTTCTTTGGGTTATCCTTTTGTGTGTTGCTTCGGTTGGGAGTTTAAGTCCATACATATATACATATAGGTGTTTTAAGCCCATTGAGACTTTTTTATATATATACCCGTGGGTCTTTTATCATCGTCTTGTTAATGACAGATATTACCCACATATCACGTTTGAGAGTTGGTGTCCGGGTTGGGACATCGTGATGGAGCTTATTTCATGTACTCATATTACAATAATTCAATGAAGTATTTCTCTTTTTCATAAATTCAATAAAATATATTAGGGTCTCTACCTTTCTTGGCAAATAGTGCATTATGCTTACAGTTTTGCATGTGCACTAGGTTCTAATCCAATCCTTGAGAAATCACAGCTAGTGGCCTGAAAAAAAATTCTTTTTGGTACTTGGGTATTTGGTACTGAACATTCAACCATATCATATCTATTATGAAAATTTGAGTATCATTAGTTTTAAGATGAATGTGGCTAACCAATCTCAATCCAAACACATTAAAATTGGATAATAATTTACCCAAGAATTGGTTCAAATTAGGCCAATCATAATTGAACACATTCCTACGAAAAAACAATGAGTAGATATTTCCAAAAGCCCTTAGGAGTTGTGTGATTCTCTAAGTTAGGAGGAGAATCAGGCATGATCAACCCTCCTTAGACTAGTTAGCTCAAGAATAGTGATGATTGAGGGTATCTCCATTAAAAATGATTTTAAAACTTAAAAAATTCAGCAGTAAAGCCTAGGATAGACATGCCTCTTCTTTTTCTCTATTTGTGTCTTACTTGAATATCATCTTTTTGATGTATGAAAAAAATGGAAAAATTGTAGTTAAGATTTAAGGGGGAGTTCGTATACACCAATCTGGAATACATTAAAACCATGACCCTTATGCATAAATTAAGGGGGAGTTAATTATCATGCAAGTAAAATTCCTAGGAAGCCCATATTTAGGAAATTAAGTCCTTGTGCTATAATGCTATAATATTTAGGACTTCATTTCATATGGTTGACGAATTTTTGGAATGTGCATTAAAATATGATGCCATTTCCAAAATTATCAACATATGCCTTTTAATGTATATAAACTTCAAGGTAGGAATTTTGTCATCATAGAAAAAAAAGGATTGTTATTTTGATGATATTTGTTGAATTTCTAGAAAAGATAAATAAAACTCTAACGTGTTTAATTTGCGTATAATGAACCTCTATTTATAATCGAAGAAACAAGTAGACTTCAATTATAATTAAACTATCGTTGTCTCAGTTATACCCAAAGTCTAACACTTAAAGATAAAGTCCTAGCATAATTAAATAATTGAACATAAATAGAAGACTAACATAAGTAAAACACCTTTGAATTGAACCTCTTATGTGAGACCTCCTTCCCTTGACTCTTCTTAGACTCCACCATATTAATTTTTGGCTCTGTGACACTTCTTGTTGTGAGAGTCATGTAAGACTCTTCTATACTTGTCCTTCAAACTCAAGCTAGAGTTTTTAACTTTGGCTTGCAAGGAAAAAGATTATTGGTCTTCAATCTTCTTTTGCTAAAACAATTCTTCATTGGACCCATCTAGATTGGATACAAAATGTTCCATAGTGCAAGGAGACAAAGAGGACAAATTTATAATTTTACCGATAAGGTGTTTAAAGGTTCTAGAATCAACGATCTAATGTGAGGAACTCATACATGAGAAAGAAAATTTATTAGATGTAGCCATTGTAGTTATAGGTGCACCTGAAGGACTATCCATGAATGATATTGGCTTTTGTATAAAACATATTCCTCTGTTGTAAGTGTTGTCTTCCCATTAGGAGTTTCTAAGGGCACTTCATTGCTCGTGGTAGAGGTAGAGGCTTCATTATCCTTTAAATAATGTGGTTTCTACTGCAAATTCCAGCACTTGTCAACCAAGTGGTTATTTAAACCACAAAAGGTGCACTTCCTATTTTGACAAAAAATTGTGGGATTGGAGGTGGAATCACTACCACCTCTTCATCTACCTCTACCATAGGATCAACCACCTCTTCCTCATCCTCTTTCATATTTGTTGCTCCCCTGTCTTTGGGATAATATTGCTGAATTTTCTATTTGATTCGACTAAGAGGCAGATCCTTTCATTGGAATTCGAAGCACGGTTGCACATGCATCATTAAAAGAGGTATTTCATAAGAATGAGTACCTAAGATTTTGCTACATCCAAGTAGGATTATAAATGTTCAAGACATAATAAATAAGGAAGTTGCACCAAATAGTATGTTGGAACCGAGTAATAATCCAAGATAATAATTTAGCCGGAGATAGAGAACCGAGTCGAACCGAGTCAAAAAGTAGACTAATATAACCGAGTCGCAGAAGAAATATGTATAAAACTCGGAATCCAAACACGTATAACCGAGGCAGAAAATAAGTGGGCCAAGTCAAGTTGACATGGACCCGAGTTTACCCGGACCTGAGTTGAACTTGGACCAGGTTGGGCTGAATCAACTCTGCTCACTGGGTTAACCCAAGCAGAACAGATGACTCTCGGGTTACTGGTTCGTTGGGTTGACCCGATAATGTCTGGTCCGAGTTGGGCTCAACGCTCAATTAAAACCAGTTTCCGAAACTTTAATTCAGCAACGGTTCCTTCTTCTTCCCCACGACGCCGAACAGCTCGGAGATAGAGAAATAGGATAAGCCGTTATCCAGAAGGCAAGTATTTTTGGAAGATGTCGACAACTGGTGATAGCAAATGACTCGGAAAAAATAGAGTTCTCGGCGGAGGAAATAATCCAGTGAGCCGAAACAAAAAATGGACTCAGCAGAGTCATCTTCTCCGACAACGGCTAAAATAAGGCAGTGAAGGAATAATTGTTCCTGTTGCAACCTTTTATTGTCGTCCCCGCTTCCGAACAGAATGGGATAGTGATGAACCACAACAGAATGGTAGATGGCAGATAGCTTACGGGATCAGTGGTCGTCGTCTTCGGCCTCTAGAAGCGGAAACAGAGTTGTCGATGAAGAGAAACAGTGTCATCATCTTCTTCCCCAATTGCGCCGAACAGAGCAGAAAAATCAGAGAGGCGTAGTCGATGATGAAAGGAGTTTTAGAATCAGAGAAACAGTAGCAACGATGTCTTCTTCCACGCTTTCGAACAGAGCAGGACAACAGTGAGAACAGAGAGGGATCATCGCGGTTGTCGAAGATGAACCAGAGATCCCAGTGAAGCAGCAATAATAGGCAGAGTAATCAACTGGGCATATAACTCAACAGTAATCAACTAGGCATATAACTCAACAGTAATCAACTCTGAACCAAATGACCAGAGTAATCAACTAGCACTCGGTAGATTAATCAGATTAACATATCAGAGTGGTCTGGTAGGTGGTAGTGGGTCCTGACAAAGAGATCTTGTCGTGGCTATGCCATTCTCTCCTCTGCGTGAGATAAGATTTGAAAACAAAATAAAATAACACAGCAACACACAGAGCCTAATCTATGCCGATTCAGGATCTCTTAAATCCAAATAAAATGGAATCAGAAGGGCCGAAAAGGCAGATAGGATAAGTCCTTATCTGGAAAGCAGAAGAAGTAACCACTCATGAGCCAGCAGAGATAGCAGAGATGAGGCAGCAAATTGAGCTCTCGGAATCAATCACCAAGAGCAGTAGTAAACAAACTGATTGACCTAGCAGCAGTAAACAATGGGTATAGGGACTAAAAAGAAAAAAAAATGATGCGAACCTAAACTAGTAGAGATCATAGATAAAAAAAAAAAAAAAATCACATTATCTTTATGGATTAATTGAGTCAACTCACAGAACTTGCTCTTATACCATGTTGAAGTTATGAAAAAGAGAAAAACATCATTGACTTGATGTAATCAGAGTACATGAACCCCTATTTATAATAAAAGAAAGTAGTGAAGTCCAATTACAATTAAACTGCCTTTGTTCTTATTACACCCAAACTCTAACACTTAAAAATAAGTTTTAGCATAATTAAATAACTTAACATAAATAGAAGACTAACGTAACTAAAACACATTTCAATTGAAACTCTTCTGTGAGATCTCTTCCATAATATTTGTGACTCTGTAAGACTTCTTATTGTGAAAGTGATGTAAGACTCTTCCATATTTGCACTTCAACACTAATTAATAGTGGTTTTTGACTAATTAGAGTTCTGGTTTAGACTCTACAAGGAGAATCAAAAAATCAAAAAAAGGGAAGCCATTCTAATGTGCCTTTAGGCTGGTTTCAATCTCTTGATTGTTGAATTAAATGTGTTGTTAAATAAAGGTGATTTCAGCAAAGGTGATCGCCTTGAGGATTACTACAATTCAACTAAAAGAGTTGGGTAATTATTTGTCTTGGTCCCAATGAGTGAAATGGTTCTTGATTACTAGAGACCTAGTTGGACATATAACTCAGCCATCTTTGCATATAGATGATCACTCCTACCACAAATGGTAGAGGGAAGATACTCAAGTTATCAATTGGTTGATAAATTGCATGGAAGAACATGTGGCAAACAATATGGTGCACCTAGAGATAGCCAAAAGCAGTATGGGACACATGTTTTGACCTATATTTTACTCCTAATAGTTTTCAAAGGATTATGATAATTTTTAGGAGATGTGCAACACAAATAGTAAAGACAACCTTCCGAGTACATTTCTTGATTCAAAGGGTTACTATTGGAATGGAAAGTTGAATAATCATATGCTCTTGATGTTGCCACATAGGAAAAGCATATAGAGGACCTTATTTCAACCATATGTCTTGCAAATTTACTTTCTTACTTGGATGTTTCCAAGTCATAGGTACTCGGTTCTACAACAAAACCTCCTTTCAATGATGTATGTGCTACCATGCTGAGGATTTCGGTTAAGGAGTCCAATAATTGGTCAGGTCAAGTGGAAAATCAGAGATGTTCTCCCAAGGGAGTGTGAACAATGATTATGTTAGAGGTAAAGGAAGAGGTGGAAAGATATATGGAAAAGGAATAGGCAGAGGTGGGAATGATCCTACCTTCAGTTCAAATAACACTAGTGATCAGCAAAGGAAGTGTACTTTTTGTGGGCTCAACAATCATCTACTTAAGAATTGTTGGAACGTACAAGGAAAACCACCATACTTCAATGTTAATCAAGCATCAACTTCCACCACTAGTGAACCATCCTAAAATTCCTCCAAATGAAGATTGACTCTATTAGAAGAGTTTTGAATAGCAAACATGTAAGAGTCTTCCATATTTGCTCTTCAACAAACTGAAACTCTTCTGCAATACCTTCTTCCATAATAATTTTGGCTCTGTAAGACTTCTTATTGTTAGAGTCATGTAAGACTCATTCATATTTGCTCTTCAAAACTCCCCCTCAAACTGGAGTTTATAACTTTAGCTTGCAATGTCAAGGATTCTTGGTCTTCAATTATCTTTTGCTGAAAAAACATTCTTCGCAAATACAATTCTTCCCTTTCTTGAATATTTGGTGACATAAAAATTACCACAACATATGGAATAAAATACCATTTTCTTGTACGTCTTCTTATACTTCTCCCCCTCAAGCTGGGAGGTAATGGAGTGATCTCAGTTTGAAATAAATAGCATAAATGTAGTAATAATTTTCTCCATCATGGTGTCCCAAGGATAAATACGAAACTGGAATAGACTCTCAAAAGGTAAAAATTAGTGATAAAACATAAATCAAAACCAACATCAAAAGATTTTGAACAAAAATAGTGACAATTATCACTAAAGTGGATAGTGTCTGTCATTCATAAGACAACACTAAAAAACCCAAGGGTGCCAATAAAAAGTCTTAATATATATATATATATATCAAGGGTAAACCAACTGAAGCAACACAGAAGAGGTTGGCCCAAAGGGATATGTGAGAGTCAAAAAAAGGATAGAAGGAGAAAGGTAACCAAAAAAAGGGGTATGTGAGAGTCAAAAAAAGGATGGTAGGAGAAAGGTAACCAAAAAAAGGGTAAGTGAGATATTTTTCTGATATAGTTGGTTAACACCAGTAACTCAAAAAGTTTGACTTAAATTCGGATTTTTTAATGCAACAGGATACTAGTATGACCTTTAATTCTTCCAATACGAATATATCCTTAAATATAGATCATATTGACATAAAAAAAATTTCCTTATGAAACTAGATTTAAATACCTTTCATCCAAGTATATTTTATAATCATAAAATATTCTTATTTTTTAGATAAATAATATGATAGGTTTCGGTCTCTATAATTTTACTAAACTAAGTACTCTTTCTCCTTTTCCAGCATGACCATTGACTCTTCCAAAATTAATATATCCATATAAATAAATTAGATCGATAATTGGTTAAATAGATAAGAAAATAGTCTTATATATCTTTCTTTGGATATATAATTCTCCATATAAAGTCTCCTTATTGATATTATAAAATGACTTGAAATTTGAAACTTTCTGCAGCTGCTCGAACCTCTCTTGCAGTCTGACCTTTGCTTCTTCAAATATCGATTTCTCTTTGTAGATAACTCCGATTAAAAAAAATAGTTTTTCCTTGGAAAGTTGACTTGAATATATTTCCTTGAATATATAATATGCATTATTAAAATTTTATTATAGAGGTGAGAACTCAAAGAAAATAATGGGTATAGGGACAAAAAAAGAGAAAAAATAAATAAATACGAACCTAAACTACAAGAGATAATAGATAAAAAAATGATCACATTATTTTTTGGGGTTGACCGAGTCAACTCACAAAACCTGCTCTGATACCATGTTGAATTTATGGAAAAGAGAAAAACTTCATTGACTTGTTGTAATCAGTGTACATGAACCCGTATTTATAATATAGAGGAAAGTAGTAGAGTCCAATTAAAATTAAACTAACCTTGTCCTAATTACACCCAAACATTAACACTTAAAGATAAGTCCTAGCATAATTAAATAACTCAACGTAAATAGAAGACTAACATAACTAAAACACCTTTAAACTGAAACTCTTCTGTGAGACCTGCTTCCATAATAATTTTGGCTCTATAAGACTTCTTATTGTGAAAGTCATGTAAGACTCTTCCATATTTGCTCTTCAACACAGCTTAAAGGTGTTTTAGTTATGTGAGTCTTCTATTTATGTTGAGTTATTTAATTATGTTAAGACTTATCTTTAAGTGTTAAAGTTTGGGTGTAATTGGGACAATGGTAGTTTAATTGTAATAGGACTCTACTACTTTCCTCTATTATAAATAGGGGTTCATGTACTCTAATTACATCAAGTCAATGAAGTTTTTCTCTTTTCCATAAATTCAACAAAGAGGATCATAAATTATTTCAGAAATTTAAGAATATGATGTGCACTCATCAAAGCAACACTACAAGCACAATTGCTACTACTCGTATGTATTCTTTTCTCTCGTGTTTTAGAAATTCCCCTTGGATCATTAATTTTGAAGCCTCTAAGTACCTCATGGGTAAAACTGAAAAATTGTCCTCTATGACACCATGCACTTCAGAACAATTTATATCTATTGAAGATGGGTCCCAAACAAGGAGTCAGGGTACTGGTACATCCACCATTTCACCATCTTTTTCACTTTCTCATGTTTTTTTTTGTCCCTCAATTTCCATTGTCTTATGTCAGTAAGTCAATTAACCAAGAAACAAAATTGTTATGTTACCTTATTTCCTTTTCACTATGTACTTCAAAACATCAAGACGAGACAAGTGATGGGTGGCAGCCATGAGAGAGAGAGAGAGAGAGAGAGAGAGAGAGAGTTTTTACTATATGGATCCTACCAACCTGATAGCAGTAGCAAAAACCACAACAGAAGAGGCTACACAATGGCACAAGAGGTTGGGACATCCCTCAGAAAATTTAAAAAATTTAGTTCTTTCCCTCCATTTTGTTTCACAATTGTCATGTGAGCTTTTTTAGCTTGGGAAACACCACAAGTCTGTTGTTTCAACCCCAAGAAAAGCAATATTGCTTCTAGTCCTTTTGTTTTAGTTCATTCAAATGTTTGGGGACCTATAAATGTCCCAAATATTTCACCACCCAAGTATTTTTTTATATTTGTGGATGATAACACGAGGGTTACATGGTTATATTTGATGAAAGACATGGGTGAGTAATTCTCTCTTTTTACCTCCTTTTGTGCTATGCTGGAAATTCAGTTCAAAACCAAGGTAAAAATATTTCTCTCTTTTCACCTCCTTTTGGCCACACTATTATGTTTTCTATGAATGTTCCTTAGTTTTATTGGCCCTATGCAAATCTCACTACATGTTTTTTTTAAACGTATGCCATGGAATGTGCTACAAGGTGCCATCTCTTCTTAAAATTATTCCCTAAATCAATTGCTTTCCCCTTGCCACCTAGGGTGCACATCCTTTGTCCATTACAAAGGTCCTCACCAAAGTAAATTCCTTCTTCGAGTTGTAACATTCATCTTCCTAGGGTATTCAAAAACCCAAAAGGGATATATATGTTACTTTCCATCCTTGAAGAAAACATTTGTCTTAGTCGATGTTTCTTTTTTTAGCACCAACCTTAATTTTCAGGTAGTTCTCCTCCTGGCTTTACACCATCTATAGGGATGCCCAAGCCATTTATTCCATTGGATTATGATTTTTAGACTAAGGACATGTTATCCAAGGGGTGCACATCCTTTGTCCATCATTAGGGCCTCACTGAAGTAAATTTCTTCTCCGAGCTGTAATGTTCATCTTCCTAGGGTTTTCAAAAACCCAAAATGGATATATATGTTACTTTCCATCCTTGAAGAAATCATTTATCTCAGTCGATGTTTCTTTTTTTTAGCACCAGCCTCAATTTTCAGGTAGTTCTCCTCTTGGTTTTACACCATCTGCAGGGATGCCCAAGCCATTTATTCCAATGGATTATGATTTTTAGACTAAGGACCAGTTGTCCAAGGCTCCTCTCTCTTCACCCTCTACTCAGCCACCTATGAAGTCCTCTAATGATCCTGAGGTATGTTCTCCTCCTTCCTCTCCACTAGTTTATGGACAACAGTATGACACTCGGCCTATAGCACTTCGCCAAGAGCCCTGGTTCACTACTATTAGACCTCTATCCACTTCACACCCTATCTCTCATTATGTTTTCACTCATCGTTTGTCTCCAAGTTGTGTTTCTTTATTGTCTACAATATCCAGTTTCATTATTCCTACTTGTTATGAGGAGGCTATACATGATATGAGGTGGCAACTTTCCATGGATGAAGAAATATAGGCTATGTACAATAATTCCACTTGGAATTTGGTTCCCCTTCCACCTAGAAAGAAAGCAGTTGGGTGCAAATGGATCTTCTGACTCAAGTATAATCTAGATGGATCTATTACTCGATACAACGCTCAGTTGGTTGCTAAAGGTTACACACAGTCTTACGGTATTGATTATGATGAAACTTTTTCAACCATTGCCAAGCTGAACTCTGTTAGGGTTTTTTTTTCTCTTGCAGCCAATTTTAAATGGGAGCTCCATCAGTTAGATGTCAAGAATGTTTTCTTGAATGTTACTCTCTCTAAAGAAGTCTACGTGAGCAAACCACCAAATTATGTTGTTGAAGGGGAGCACATACGTCAACTGAATAAGGCAATCAATGGATTGAAATAGTCTCCTCGAGTTTGGTTTGATAAATTTACAACTATGGTTACAAAGCTCATGTTCAAGAAGTGTGAAAGTGATCACTTAGTGTTCACAAAAAAAAAAACATGAAGGTAAACATCCTTATAGTTGTATATTTGGATGACATTGTTATTACGAGTAGTGATCTTAATGGCATTCAGCAGGATAAGCATGACCTAAACAAGGACTTTCAAACCAAAGACCTTAGACTTCACAAGTACTTCCTAGGGATTAAAGTTCTTCAATCCAGGCATGGTATAATTATATCACAAATGAAGTATGTATTTGATCTATTGAAGGAAACTGGGATGCTTGGATGTAAGCCTACTGATACAACCATGGAACCTAATGTTAAGTTGTGTGGTGGAACTTGGAGTGATGTTGATGTTGGTTGGTTGGTTGGGAAGCTGATCTATCTCACAATCACGAGACAAAATATATCCTATTCAACCAGTGTTATCAGTTAGTATATTCGTCAACCTCAACAATTGGATTGGGAAGCATTGGAAAGAATCCTCTGGTACTTAGAGAAGAGTTCAGGACAAGCATTTCTATATAAAGGTCATTGGCACACTGAAATTGAAGGCTTTGCTAATGTAGATTGGGTCAGATCTTCTAATGATAGGAAATCTATCTCTAATTATTGCACGATGGTTGGAGGCAATCTAGTCACTTAGAGGAGCAAGAAACAAACTATGGTGGCAAGATCGAGTACTGAGGATAAATATCAGGCTATGGCATTAGCAGTGAGTGAGTTATTATGGTTGAGATCATTCTTGACTAAGTTTGGATTCTAAATAACCAAACCCATGCAACTCCATTGTGACAATCAAGTAGCTATCCACATTGCAACCAGTCCAGTCTTTCATGAAAGGACCAAGCATATTAAGATGGATTGTTACTTTATTCGAGCAAAACTACAAGTTGGGTTAATATCTATGCATTATATTCCTTTGAGGAATGAATTAGTACACATCTTCACAAAATCTATTGTTGTGAAGTCACTTGATGAGTCCCGGTTAGTCCCACATCGGTTAGCAAAGACGGTCTTGGATGTTATATAAGAGGGTTTACAAACCTCTCCCTACGAGCAAGCTTTTGGGGCAGAGTTAACCAGGTTCATATCATTTGGTATCAGAGTCATGCCTTGTCTGGTCGTATGTGGCTGGTCAATAGACCCATACACCGGTTCCCTGTCATGGCCCGTACGGTGTGTAATATTTGTGGCCCGTGCGGTGCATAATATTTGCACGTGCGCGTGCAGTGCATAATATCTGCACGTGGGCATGCAGTTTAAAGGTGTCGGGTATGATGAGTCTCAATTAGTCCCACATCGGCTAACAAGGACAGTCTTGGATGTTATATGAGAGGGTTTGCAAACCTCTCCCTACGAGCTAGCTTTTGGGGCAGAGTTAGGCAAGTTCTTATCATCATTCTTGGATACATGCACCAAGCTAGGAATATTTATTTTTTTTCACCAACTTGAGGGGGAGTGTTGAAGAAAATTCAAGTGGCATATCATGTAATTAAGAGAGTGAGAGGCATAGGTTGTAATTAGTTATAAGTTGAGAGTGATTTTTTATTTGCTTATGTACTAGGGAATTCAAGCCCCCACTTATATAATTAACATAGTGAGGGGGAGGAGGCTCATTTGACCTCTTCTCTAAACCCTAATTCATAAATCTCCAATTCGTGGTCCTCTCACAAACTCTCTTCTCTTCACCTTATCTTCTTCCTTCCTTCTTCTTCTTTCTTCCTCTTCTTCTCAAAACTAGTTACCTATGGATTAAACCCTAGAATTTAACAAAAATGGGTATCTTAAAAGTGTGCTACTAATGGTGTTATTAGTGTATTCACACACTAGCCTTCTAGTACATATATTACGAGATCTATGGCAAAAGCTCAAGATAAAAAAATGTTTAATCAAGTTACCAAGTCAAGACCTAAAAAAACACATTGAAGATTGTTACTAAGAAGAAGAACTTACACAAAAGAGATGAATGAAGATTTGAAGAATAGAAATCGAGCATGATTAGAAAATTTTAAGAACTCTAGCTATGTAAGTAGATAGCTAATCAAAGTTCTGTTTTTTAAGTACATCTACATTATAGAGCTTTAGGGCATGAAATATTTTAAAACCGTGTTTTAACCAAATGCATATAAATGTTTTACAATGATAACTCCCTTAGAATAGCCTTCATCATGCTTAAATATCAAATTAGTACATTAGCATATGGTATGATCAATCAACATAAATGGGCTTGATCAATCCTCCACAATGTAGTATGTCATAACTTATAAAGGATGATCGATTATTGACTCAAACATGATTGATCATACAAAATACTCCTAGGATGATGCTTTAAAGCATGATCAACCATCCCTCGTTGCATGATTGATCATATGCAGTTCTATATAGCCATTCTATAAAGCATGTTTGATCAATCGAATTGGGTTGATCAATCAATGAGTTTTCTAAATGGTTAAAACCCGTTGATTGATGCCCTAATCCATCAATATTGT
Organism: Aristolochia californica; assembly: GCF_029961685.1. Lineage (NCBI taxonomy): Eukaryota > Viridiplantae > Streptophyta > Magnoliopsida > Piperales > Aristolochiaceae > Aristolochia > Aristolochia californica. The sequence continues at coordinate 39,423,529 of NW_027181881.1, read as the reverse complement.
GAGGGAACATAAAAAAAATATAGCCATTATACATGGTTGATCAATCATACCTTTTTGTTAATTGATAAACACTTCTTACAGCTTTTCACTAATAGGCCTAAATGGCTAATTTGGCTAGGAAAACTTATAAATAAGCCTCCAAAGTCTAAGGGATTAAGATTTGAGGTTATATTGGCACACCAAACCTCTGAAAAATTATTTTTGGGCTTTTTTAGAGTAACTTTCTCTAATAGGGCAATGCTATAGCTTTTCTTTCAGGCAATAATTTATGGGATTTTAGGAGCTCGTTTTCTTTTTGGAGCTTTAATGTCATTTCACTAAAATTCTCATAATCATTTCTCAACTCTTCATGGATCTGCATATTTGGCATTGAGCTTGTCATTTTATCTCACTAGCTCTTCTAATTTGGAGGAATCCTCATAGATCAACAACTCAATCACCTTTTTCCAACTTGGTATGTTGCACACTAATTCTTTGCTCTCTTAGGCTTTTCTTTTCTTGGTAGTCCTCAACTCATCTAGCAAGGATAATAGTTCTCCAAGTTGGGTTCCTCATGACTCTCACTTTCAAATTCATCATGTACAATTAAGATATTCATCACTTGGGTCAATGAGCTAAACTAGATAGTTAGATGAGTGAAACAAAACTGCAACCTTAACCCGTCTAGCAAGGATAATAGTTATCCAAGTTGGGTTTCTCGTGACTCTCACTTTCAAATTCATCATGTACAATTAAGATATTCATCACTTGGGTCAATGAGCTAAACTTGATAGTTATATGAGTGAAACAAATCTGCTTATTAATTTGCAACAATACTACATATCAAGCATAGGTACTCAAATGAGCATTCTATATGAGAGGGGCTAGGTTCCATATTCCTAGAGTATTATAACTCTAGTTTGTCCTAGACTTTTAGTTGACTTGTAAGTTGAAATTGAATTAGCTACTTCATTGTTAGAAGTATTGAGCTAGAATCCCATGGCCAAAGCATTGCCATTTATACTTTAATGGTGTCTTTTTTGTCCGAATCATTTGGGGATTTAGTTGTCATTTACATTTAGAGATGGGAGATGGAGTCCATTGCATATGGATTCTTACATTTCATGGCTCTCTGATTGAATGAATACTTTCATTCTATATTTTCTATATTTTCTATATTTCCAGTATTCATTTTGGGTCTCACCAAATATTGGAGAAGCAAAGGGATCATAGCCTTCAAAAAATGTAATACTCTCATAAGCTATCAAGTGTATAGACTCCTAGAATAGAGAGGGTCTAAGGTGCTACTACCCGATTCCTCTCTTGGGATCTTTAATACTCAACCTAGAACTATACTTTCTAAGGATACTTGTTCTAATATCATTTATTAAATCTGACGAGGAATAAACCTAAAGGGGTGTGAATATGTTGTTAGATTTTCCTTCTAATTTTTTACTCATTTTTCTTTTAACCTGTGTGTGTTCACAATCCTTAATAATTCTTTGTGCACAATTAATTTCATAATTAAGGTTTATTAAAAGACACCCATGTGTAGGGGTGGCGTAGCTGGTAAATATGGAGAACTTCCATAGAGATGGCATAGAATTATAATTATGCAAGTTGATGTATGTCCTCTTCTGTCTTTTTCTTTTTGAATTATGTATCCCCAAGGGCATTGTAGTCATTATAAACGCCCTCCCACAATTATAAATACAGCCTGAAAGAATAGAGTAGAGCACTCAAGTCTCTTCTTCTAGGCTCAAATTTGTCATTACACCTCTCTCTTTTCCTCTTCTTTTTCTCCCTTGGTTTCTTCTCTCCTCTCTCCCAAGAGCTAGAATACCTCTCTTCTCTCCTTACTTTGAGATATCTCGTGTTTATGTGTTGGCTCTAGAAATAAACAAAGTTCAAGTACAAGCAAATCAAATACATAGAAAGCACACAACAATTTACAATAGTTGACAATTCTATCTTGGGTCATTAATCAACTCGCAAGGTGTTTTGCACCTCAAAGTTAATCAACTATATTTAAGTTGCCAAGCAGCACTTACAACAAATTACCTCTAAGATCAATTACAGTGTTGTTCACACAAAGACTTATGTGACTCAATTGACCATAAGAACCAACTTACGTAAACTCACCCACACATGAGGATTACAATTACAAACTAGGCGCAATACTTGGACCCATAAAGGGATTTTCTTATAGATAACCAGGCTATACAAGCCTAAACCTGTATAGGGATTATTAGTAGCTCACTGAACACACTGGCCTAGACCCACACAAGGATTTTCAGATTCGTTGCCTACACATGGACTTATGTATCACACTATAATAGCAAGGCTTCTTAGCCTTTATCCTCAAGAATACAATAACTAACTCAGCGGTAGCTCAGATCCACAAAGGATTTTACAACTACTAATCCCTAGCCACATAGGATTATCTCTCAACAAATGAGATGAGGGACTGTCTTGACAAGGCTTGACTAATGCTTGCATACTTGCTTTGTATTTCATCCCTTTACAAGTGCATGCCACTCAAATTGGCAAATTTCACAATTTAGGAAACAATGGAAAGGTAAACCAATCTTAAGTACCTTATCATACAATAGCAAATTGAAAGGTCCTTAAAGGACGAAATTTCAAACTATAAGTTCAATAAGATTGTATTGGTTTTCCAAATAGAGGGAAATCATACAAGTAGCTCAATATAATAAATGATTTGAAATTTTAAATTCACAAGTAGTAATCCGTATTTTGAAAAATGATTTCAAAGTGAAAAAGCACAAGTTCAATTAGTGGATTTCAAAGTAAAGGCAAGTTGAGACTTGGATTTTTGTAATACAACCCCCCAAATTTCAATATTTATACAAAAATCCCTTCAAATGCCCCAACAAATCAATATGCTAGAATGTATAGGATGATTTCAAATTTCCAAAGAATAAATTCTAGTATGAAGCATGCTAAGTAAATAAATATTTCAAAATATAAACTTAGAAATACTTAGCTCTTTGGCAATTTGTTTTTCAAAAAATCAAATCTCCATATCTGATTTCAAAGTGCATGTGTGCTTTTGACTGGCCATGGAAGCCTTAGGAGTTGAGAGAGACGGTATTTGGGGTAAAAACAATTTAAATTTAAAATATCTCTTGTTTGGGGTAAAAACAAATAAAATAGAAAATATTTCAATGTTCAAAAATTGAACCTTTGAGCTTAAAAAGAGACTTTTTGTCTAGCTGTGAAACTTAATGATATCTTGATTAAAAATTATAATAGAACAGAATATTTAGTGGTGGTTTTTAATCGCATGATATGTCACGTACAAATTTTGGAGACCTATCTTTGTGGAATCGAAGCCATAAATCTTGTTTTGTAATTTTTTTGAAACACATAGTTTGGACAATTGCACACCCATTGGTTGATCTTCATTGAACGTCCCTTCCTTTTTCTCAAGGGTGTTAAATTTCTTTAGTTTGGCCATTCAAAAGGATGATTGAACGGATACTTCTAGTAGTTTTTCTCTCTCCTAGTCAATCAAACAGTCTTCTTAACACTCCTTGTTTTTTCTTATTCTTCTTTTCTTCCCTCTACCAGACTAACCATTTGGTAATTTAGGTAAACGGTCTTCAACTGAGAATTTTCTCTCTCCAATCAAACAAATGGCCTCACTCGATCCAATCAAATGTGTTTTGCCTGTTTGTTATGGGAGTCGTTCTTTTGGGCAATCGGACGTCATGCATATGCTTCCTAAACGCATTTTACAATTATATGGTTATCCAGTCGATTGGTTGTTATTGGTTGTTGAAACATTGTGCATTTTGGAATGAGTTGCTTATTTCCCTTTTGTATGGGTTTCTCGAACAAACTTCAGTCAGTTTAATGGACTTGCTACCAGAAATTTGTTTTGGGATTTTTTAAGCTACAAGGCATTCTCAATGCATATCATAGGTAACTTAAGTTTTTTTTTAATCATCAAAATTATATCAATGTGGATCTTGGAGACCAACAGGATGATGTATTTGTCCAATTAAACTAAGATTTATGCTTAGGGTTTTATGTTTTCTCAAGATCATTTTATGGCTTTCTTATGTACTTTAAAATATAAATGAAATATAAACCAACCTTTTTATCATGTCTCTATGTTATTTGTGTGGTTTGCCCTATCCAATTTTAAGACTACTTGTTTGAAGATGTCAAAAATGTGGGAAAAACCACTGAAAGGCATGTAGAAATTTCTCAAATAAAACTAAGGTTCGATAAAGTAAAAAGTAAGAGTCAATAAACTCGGGGGAAGCAAAAGAGGGATATCAAAATCAGGGTAGTTTTCAAAAATTTCATGCACAACCACTCATCAATATATATTTTTACATTCTCTTGAATGTTTTTCATCATAAAAATGTTGGTCTCAAGATCCTCCTAAGATAAATTGTGATGATTGCAAACACTTCACAACTAATTGTTTACATTGAGTAACCTTAAATGGCAATTAAAGACTAAATTTGAAAGTTGGTAGCGCAACTATCCCACTAGGTAAGAACTGGTCAAACACCCTATAGAAAAAGAAAGAAAAGCAGTCCATGACTGAAGATAGTCCATTTGAACAGCCTAGTTGCACTTGTTTGACAGATAGTTCAAAATAATTCTTAGGATGAAATTATTCAAGCAAGCGTCTAGACAGTCAGAAAACCACTTGATTCAATAAGTGATGCAAGTGCACTTCCTTCGGATGGCATGAAGTTAATCATTTGACCATCAAGTGAGAAAACTATGTTAAAACATATTTGCCCAAACATCCAAATGGCTAGCCCAAAGAAGGCTAGAAGAGAAAAGAAGGAAACTACACAAGGGCAAGTATATCATCTAACTAGACAAAAATTAGTTGGATGACCATAAGAGAGAAAAGTCACTATAAGGATCCATTAGACCAAACATCTAAATGGACAAAATCAAAGAAGTCGAACACTATAGAGAGAAAAATCACTATAAAGATCTGTTTGAGCAAGCATTTGAACGGTCAATCCAAAGAAGCAAAATGACTAGAGAGAAATGGTTACATGAGAATAGTTCAATCAATTATCTAAACAACTGAAGAAAAGAAAAGGGTTGAGTCCTGAAGATCATTTAAATGGACTATCAGTATCTAAAAGACATTCTAGAAAAGTTGTGAATTTAAATTCAAAACTTCAATTCGACTAAGTGAGGTCTTCAAAATCTATAAATGGCCTATCTGTATGTGGTTATATTTTTTAACATTGAAAACTCATCTATGTAAGATGTTTTCACCCCAAACAACAAATACTCAATTCCTAAAGCCTTCACAACCACCCCTAAGCATTATTATACTGTGAAATCAAATTAGGAGTTCAATTTTGGGTCTTTAAATAGCATTCCACCAAGGACTTAACGGTTATATCTGCTCTATTACTTTTGAAATTTTTATTTACTTAGTTTTATCCTTGCTAGAATATTGCACTGCATATAATATCATATTTATCATTTTAGCAAAAGGATTTAAAGTGGCCTTTCCATACATTAATGATTTGGTATAAAATTCTTAAATCCAAATTTTACACGCAGTTACTTTGATAAATTTGGATTGAACTTGATCAAGGATAACCAAACTAACATTGTCATATTTTGAAATCATTTATCAAGTATAGAGTACTATTTGTGGGGTAGAAGTTTGAAATCAATTATTGCATTGAGTTTCTTTGAGTGTGTGTGCCGATTTGAAACCAATCCAACATTTCTTTAAAGACTTGAATTTTAAAATCTTGTTAATGAAGGACTTATTGAGGTTTTGCTACATACATTAATATACTTGAGCTTGTAATTTTGAAATCAGCCTAATTGAGAGGCATTGTATGTGTGCTTAAGTGTAAGTATACCATGCAATTATTGGATCTCTTGGATAGACAAGAACTACCTCCATCTCAATTTGTTGAGAAAATATATTCTAGCCGTGGATTTTCTATTAATAAGTCTTTAATGGTTCTAGGCTTGAAGGCTTAATTGGCCGCTCAAATTCTCTTGAGGGTACAACCTAGTGAGGTTCAATTTTAGGTTTCTGTCATTCCCTTTGTATATGTCCTGTTATCTCCCATGTTTGCAAAACTGTTTCTTCCCAAAAGCTTTCTCAGTTCCGGACAAAGGAAGATGCTGAACAAGCTTGGACAGCATCCCGAAACAGATGATCTATCGGCAAAAACTTTTAGATCGTTTGCAAAGAACGAGAGATGGCCTAGCCTTCACCCTCTTACTAAGAAACATGCTTCAACCAGAAGATGATTCTATCCACTCTATGGAAATGTATTATTTCCATTGGGACAGATACACGAATCGCATCCATCAATTTCGATGCAAGATCAAAAGTATTAAACAAAAGCTAAACCTCCTAGCTTTGTAAAAAATGAATGAGTTTTTCTATTTAATGGATATGGAAACTCCATTGCCATTAGGCCTTCCTGACATCACCGGATGGCTTAAAAACCTAGTGTACTTTGCAACACCTTGCATAGCACCTAGAAGAAAGGATCCAGCACCACCTGCTTTTAGGATCGCTTCAAAAGCATCATCCTCCACCGATGATGAAGTTTACGCAGAATATAATACCTTCGGTCGCCAACCGATTTATTATGTTCAAGAAGAAAAACCATCTTCTAGTAAACAACAAGAGCAACACGACAGTGAACCAGAAGCCTGGGAATCTGATGAAGTTGCAGAAGAAAATACCAAGAAAACAGACTACTCTGCTAAAGACAAAAAGGCAGATGATCTTGGTAAAAGATTTCGAATGCTTCGTGGTAGCGACCACTTTGAAGCAGAAACTTCAAGGGTACGAGATACCTACATGGAAGATAGCTTTCAAGATAACTTCCGAAACCGTACTGCGGTTCACCCGCAAGAACGAGAAAGTTTCTCCCATTCCAAAATATCCCTGGGAGGACAAAGGTATTCGACAAAATACACAAATGTCGACCCTTCAAATGCTACTAAGGGACACCAAACCATAGATAGCATAAACCCTTTTGGATTTTATCTCAACTTGGATTGCCCCAAGGATGGAGAAAAAGTCCTTAAAGATTGGGAAAGAAGCATGAGCAATGCTGCAAATATGCATGAATCTTGGAACCAAGAATCAGCATTTAATTTCTTTACCCATGCTTTACAGGGTAATGTAGCTCTTTGGTGGGACAACCTTCCCGAAGATCAAAAAAGAGCTAATACCTCATTATCGATAGCCAATATCTTGAAAGGATTAGTGGCTAAGATATCAAAAGAATTTCTAGGAATACATCCAACCCTAGAAGCCTACAATGAGAGTACTAAACAAAGAAAACGTTTAGAAACTCTTCAGAAATTAAACAAGTTACAAATCTGTAACATTTGTTTTTATGAGAAGTATTACTGCGAGTTTGCAAGTTACTTCTATAAACTGCAAAAAGAAGATCAGAAACCTTATCTGTCTATCTTTTATGCAAAATTGCCAGAACCATTTGCACATGTAGCTGAAAAAGACTACATTACAAAGTATTGGCAAAACAATCCAGAACTTGGTACATTAACCATGGACATTTTCCTAAACATTGATACTTTAGGAAGAAGACATAGATTTGTACAAGACATGTTGGCAAATCTTTGTGAAGCCCAAAAACTACAAAAGAAAAGTAGTAAGGCAAACAAACAAACATTATGTTGTTCAAACCAGAACAAAAATGTAGGAGCTTATGGTTGCAAAACCACCTCCCATAAGCAACGAAAATATCCTAAGAAATTTCAACAGAAAAAATTTAGGATACAAAAAAGTTCTACAACAAGGTATACTCCTAAAAAGAGATACTTTCGAAAAAGAACAAATTCTGGCCCCACCACATCCAGTAAAGGGTCAAATGCATACTGCCCAAAGGGGAAAACCCCAAGCAAATGCAAATGCTGGATATGCCAGAAAGAAGGACATTTCGCCAGAGATTGTCCAAATGAAAAACAACAACGGCGATACAGTACATACATGGTACTAGCCGAAGAAAAAGGATTGGAAATCATCCATTACGATGACATCCAGTCAGAAGATGAAGTATATGAACTTCATCTCAACACTGAGTCTTCCTCCTCGAAAAACTCAGAAAATATGAGTGACTCTTCCGGCACAACTTTTGCCTAAAATTCGGTTATGCTTTTGCCTTCCCGTTAAAATGGCAGCCAGCGTGGTGATTTATCTCCCACTATTGTCATAAATTACTTTCTCTACTCCTGCAGTATAGAGAATTTTATAATTAACCTGATACTCTTACCACTCGAGAATTTTCTTGTGTTACAGACAGGTAAATGGATCCCCTCAGCAGCACCCTGACGGACCTAGCAGCAGCAATTGCCACACTCACGGTATTGCTTTCAACCCTACAGTCACTATTCGACAGTCTTTTAGTTCTTTCAGAACGAGGAGACATGATGCAAACGAAGAGAAGAACTCAGATAAATCAACCCATGAATCAATAAAAACACAAGCACATCCTGAGAATTTCGAATCAGGCCTTATGCATTCTCTTCGTTCAGACCCATTAAAACAGTATCCTTGCGTCCTTTGAGTATGGCCCTGTTAATTACTGGCAGAAGCTACAGAAATTGAGATCGCCATTAAAAATAATAATAATTGAGAGCCGCATGCTTTACAGTGTCTTCTATCTTGCTTCACTACATTCCTGAATCTGCACATTCAAGGAACTAGACCTTCCTTTCTTCTTTCTAGAGCAGCTGCTTTATTCCCAAGTCTTGGCTCCTCCGTGAAACTCTCGCCTTGCGTACTGCTTGGAATTTTATATTTTCTATCAAATAGGCGAGCATCAGAAACTTCAAGCTATTCGGCTGTCTCCCGAGCCATTGCAGGAGTTCGCATCCTCTTTATGAAACTGTCGAGAAAGGGATTCACTCCCAAAACTTCAGATCGCTTGGAGAACTGCACTTTCCTGTATTATGTTCGTCTTTTCACTGCTGGTAATCAATTGCTATTTCGTCGCTGTCTCTTGGCTATCGTCCTCCTGCAAAGCAGCAACCAGGAGCTATGAGAAGCATCTCATACCGAGCTGCTGAAGACTCGAGGAATTTTTCAGGGTTCTTCACACATTCCTGCTTGTCAGGGTCTCTACAAGCCACATGTCATTGCCACCGAAATGTGAATATCTAGCAATTTGCTAGCTGTCATGGTTCTATTTTGGCCTTCATGGACTTTTTTGTAGGATTCTCATCTGCACGCCTGTTCACAACTATGGTCTGCCGCAGTGGAATTTGACGGAGATACAGTTCTCCTCTATTTATATATCTGTTTGTTTTGCTAAGAGTTGGGCAAGACTTTGAGAGGATTTACTGTTCGATTTGGTATACCTGGATCTTGAGCTGAGTTCGAGGATCGGCTCGTTTAAATTAATGAGCCAAGCTTGACCTAATCAAGGTTCAGCTCAAAAGCTTGTGAGGCAGCTCGTTAATTTAACGAGTGGCACGGGATTCGAGGGATTTGGGGAGCGAGAGCAAGGGGGAAAAATTCTTCTTCCCCTCGTCACCGTCGAGCCCCTCCCGTCCGGTGTTGTGGCCGCCTCTGTCGCCATCGACAGCCGCCTCACCGGTCACCTTCTGCCTTTTCATTGTCGTAGATTTTGTGGCCGCCGCTCGATATCTTCCCCCTTGTCTATCATCACCTTTGTTTCTATCGTTGTCACTACCTCCGTTGCAACCGTTATCCTCGACGAAAGTTCCTCGCCCCCCCCCCCCCCCCCCGAAGATGATTTCACACATGCAAGATCATAAACAAGTAAAAAATAATAAATAAAAAATTCTAGGGACTATTAGTGGGTTTTTTAATAAATGTTGAAAAAACATTTTTAGTAGAAATACGTTTTTAGGGACTATTAGTGTCTCATTTTTTTAAAATAATTTTCTAATTGGAAATTCTTATTAAAAAATCATATAATTTTTTAAGTAAGATTTTCCTGCAAAAACTGTATAGAAAATTTTTGAATAAGTATTTGACAGTTGATGCTGTAATACTTTTAGCATGAGGCAATTTTCATGGTAATTTTGTGTTTGACATTTTATTTGATTAAAAATTTATCTATAAGTATAGTAATATATTAGATTAATTATTCATTTTTATTTATTTCCATAGAAGAGGCAATAAGAGGTCCATTTAACTTTCCTAAGAAAATTTTAAAATATTTCTTTTAATTTTTTAGTAAGTCACTAATAGTAATAGGATTTTATTTAAAGGTTTTTTTGGAAATATATATCCTATGAAAAATATTTCTAGTTTTTCCTAGAATATAAATCTTCAACCAGGGGCACTAAGGAGGTCATAGTAAATTTATAGCCAGATTCAAAAATTACAGAATAAGTTAGACAACATTTTGGGTAAAGAAGATTAATATTAGTGGTTTTTTTAATAAATGTTGAAAAAACATTTTTAGTAGAAATACGTTTTTAGGGACTATTAGTGTCTCATTTTTTTAAAATAATTTTCTAATTGGAAATTCTTATTAAAAAATCATATAATTTTTTAAGTAAGATTTTCCTGCAAAAACTGTATAGAAAATTTTTGAATAAGTATTTGACAGTTGATGCTGTAATACTTTTAGCATGAGGCAATTTTCATGGTAATTTTGTGTTTGACATTTTATTTGATTAAAAATTTATCTATAAGTATAGTAATATATTAGATTAATTATTCATTTTTATTTATTTCCGTAGAAGAGGCAATAAGAGGTCCATTTAACTTTCCTAAGAAAATTTTAAAATATTTCTTTTAATTTTTTAGTAAGTCACTAATAGTAATAGGATTTTATTTAAAGGTTTTTTTGGAAATATATATCCTATGAAAAATATTTCTAGTTTTTCCTAGAATATAAATCTTCAACCAGGGGCACTAAGGAGGTCATAGTAAATTTATAGCCAGATTCAAAAATTACAGAATAAGTTAGACAACATTTTGGGTAAAGAAGATTAATATTAGTGGTTTTTTTAATAAATGTTGAAAAAACATTTTTAGTAGAAATACGTTTTTAGGGACTATTAGTGTCTCATTTTTTTAAAATAATTTTCTAATTGGAAATTCTTATTAAAAAATCATATAATTTTTTAAGTAAGATTTTCCTGCAAAAACTGTATAGAAAATTTTTGAATAAGTATTTGACAGTTGATGCTGTAATACTTTTAGCATGAGGCAATTTTCATGGTAATTTTGTGTTTGACATTTTATTTGATTAAAAATTTATCTATAAGTATAGTAATATATTAGATTAATTATTCATTTTTATTTATTTCCGTAGAAGAGGCAATAAGAGGTCCATTTAACTTTCCTAAGAAAATTTTAAAATATTTCTTTTAATTTTTTAGTAAGTCACTAATAGTAATAGGATTTTATTTAAAGGTTTTTTTGGAAATATATATCCTATGAAAAATATTTCTAGTTTTTCCTAGAATATAAATCTTCAACCAGGGGCACTAAGGAGGTCATAGTAAATTTATAGCCAGATTCAAAAATTACAGAATAAGTTAGACAACATTTTGGGTAAAGAAGATTAATATTAGTGCGTTTTAATCTATTATCGACATTCAATCCCGAACCTCCCCTATCATTCCTTTTATAAAATGTATGTATAATTTTATATATAATTTATTTGATATATATTTTATGTAAAGAATTAAATGTAGGTTAAGCTCGAACTCGGCTAGAGCTCGAGCTTGAACTTGGTTAAAATTATTAGGCTCGAGTTCGATTACAATTTTAGGCTCGAGGCTAGGGTCGGTTCAAACTCGAGTTTGAAATATTTAAATCAAGCTCGGCTCAAACATAGGAAGGTTTGGGCTTAACTCAATTCGATGTCACCTTATGCCCAATTTTAAGTAGAGGTCATGCTCAATTTTATGAAAAATGCATAATAATTTGTATATAATTTATTTAACATGTATCTTTTGAAAAATTTTAAATATATGTTGGAGCTCGAACTCGAGAGATATATTTTTTACAAAGTTTTAAATGAATGTTGAAGCTCGAGCTCGGCTCGAACTCAATAACAATTTTAGGCTCGAGCTCGAGTTCGAAATGTTTAAATCAAACTCAGCTCGAACATAGGCAAGTTCGGGCTCAGCTCGGCTCAATGTCACCCGTACTCTTAAGTCTATATCCGAAGCTACTGTCCCAGCATACTTATTTAACTACGTCAATGTTCATGAATTCCAGGAGTTTGTTTCATAGTATCAATAAGTTTTCTAAGTGGTTTTTTTTGTGTTGGAGCTTGACACTGATGGCAAGGGTACATTTGTCAGGCCAACTTTTTTATTTTTTTTTCAAATAATTACTAAATAATGTCTTTTAATGGTAGACCATAAAACCTCTAGTATTTCTCCTTTCATCACTTCATGACAATACTTGTAGACGCAACACCTGAAAAGAACGGGAATGTGTCAAACATCCGTGTTCAATGAAATTGAGTTAGCTCTTCACTCTTCACCCTTAAAAGTGGTGAGTTCTGAGGTACCCGTGAGTACAGTCTTTCTAATACAGGGAATCTTTTAAATTGAATAGAGTTTTTCACCTTAGATCTTTCTTTTGATTAGTGGATAAAACCTTATCATTTGACTAGGAGAGATGTTTTATTCTCTCATATTAGTCCTTAGCAAACAGAGAGTCTTTAAAAAGAATGAATGATGCTCAGTTTAAGAGAGTAGGAGAAATACCAAAAAGAAGTAATTAGTAAAGCCTAAAATGTAGAATTATCAAAAGCAATTTTTTTTGTCTCCAAAAAGCAAATTGTCAAGGCAAGGTGAGGGCTAAACCCTCCAGATTTCAACATATGATGATTACTAAGACCAAAGAGGAATTTTTATGGTCACAGCGATAATTGAATCCCACTGCATCACCGGGAAAATAGTCCGGTGCAAACATTATGCACAGTTACAATTCATCACGTATTATGTAATATATTCAAATCTGAAACGAGAGATCAATAACAAAAAGGGCGGAAAAATAAAAAGGAAAAAAAAAAAAAAAAACTAGAAAGGAAACGAGTACATATACTCCTTTAGTATTTCACAGTCTACGCTATTCTACTTATCCACATCACAAACTTATCAAAGAACTGGGGAAGGTGGAACACTTAAAATCGTCAGAAACCTCCCCTTCTATGGTCATTCTTCAAATTCATGGCCATGATCCAAAAGATAATTTGCAGCCAGCTCCTCATTCTTGTTGCAGGCAAAGAAGACCTCCAATACTAGCGCTCGATCAAACCCCATTGCCTCAAGCTGCAAAAATCCATCATAACATACTCTACTAGTATCCATCATAAGGGCAAACCGAAAAAATTCATAACAAAGACCCATCCACATGCAAATGGAGCTGTGTAATACCAACACATTAGACACTTCCAATATATTAAAGCCTGCAAGCTGAAACCCAATCAAGGTATGCAAGCATTTTCAAAATGACATGCCCAGTTGGGACTCGGAAATCCCATCGTTTTCTGAATGGAGATGCAAATGCCCTAACAACTCACACAAAGATAAAGCAGAAAACTCTGACATGATAATATATTAACTTACACGTTCAATTGCCTCTCGCTCCTCAGGAGTCACTGTAACCGCTTGTGGCATCGAAGAAGCCAACTGGCCCATCAGATTGCTGATGCACATTAAAAATTAAGATTAACACAGGTAGAAAGTGATTAATTTCATTGTCTATATATGATCCAATCTATAAAAATTGGATCAGTTCTATTTTTTGTATTTGATTGAGAGAGAGAGAGAGAGAGAGAGAGAGAGAGAGAGCTAAGAAGAAAAGACTTACCCTTCACCCCCCTCAATAGGTTCATTTATCAGGCGAAGGAAGTCAGCTTGGTGGTCTTGAATGAGTCTCACAAGGTGAGGGTTTTGTTTCCCCAGTTCTTGAAGCATAGGCTGTAATCAAGACGAACTCAAATGAGGCCAATGAGAAATTCATCAATGGAAACTCAAAAACTAACTCATAGCAACCAGGAAAACAATCAAGGTACCTGTAAGATTTGGGGATTAGCCTGCACCATAGCTCGCAAAGCCTGGAACTGCATGGGCATAAAAAGCATATTGAATAAGAACATAATAGCAGGCATGGTAGAGCAACAAAATCCACAGAATTCCAAGTACCTGGGGGCTGTTACGTAGAAAATCAAGAGACCCTGCACCAGCATTTGAACCAACATTTGGAAGGCCCTGTTTTAAAAGCGAGAACTAATTAACAAAACGTATGCCAGCAAGATGCATGCACAATATTTTTGCTAAGTTATGAAATTGAGAATAGTCAGTCAGATGTTTTTTCTCCCCTTCCACCTGGGGGAAAAGGTCTAATGGATTCGCATTAGGCCCACTGGGAGGAACTGCAGCAGGCTGCGTTTGCTGAGGAGCCTGGGCTGCTGGAGGGTTTGTGGCTTGTCCTGCAGGAAGAGCTTGAGCCACAGGGGGTACTTCTGCTTGTTCTGGAATGCCCTGTTAACAAGTGACAGAAAAACAGTCTCAAAAAGGTAATACTAATGATTATTTTCAGCAAGCATGAGAGAACAAATAACTTAATCACCTTTTCCCTTTGATAACTAAAATGTAATTGAATATCTAAACAATATAAACTTCCTGAAGAAAATAAAAACAGAAAAACAAAACTTTTTTAGGTCAAAAACAAATATGATCCAATAAGACTAGCAAAAGCTTAGCCTGTCCACACTTTTTTTTTTTAGGTAACCTGTTCACACTTAACACATGATAACCGTATACAATGCAAACGCTTGCAAGGCCAGGTCCCGGGAGCAATGAAGTCTTAAACAAATAACACAAAGATGGGCTCAGAATCTATGCAGCTTTCAGAATGCAATAGCTAGACAGCACATGGGCATGCATACTCAACTCCTTCCTCATAAAAGTCTGAAATCAGAGCTCAAATGTAAAACGTAGGCACCATTTTCAAGGATGGGCAAAGGCAGCCAACTCCCACTACCTCAACTTTGGAACAAGTAAGAGCTTTACTTATTGAAAGGAAAGCCCTTGAGTTTAGCATCCTTGAGAGAGAGAGAGAGAGAGAGAGAGCAAGTTCAGACAAGCTCCACATAATATCACAATATGTCTACAAGAAAATACCTCCTATAAAACATAGGGTTAATTACCTTTTAGCAACGGTAAATAGACTACTGCTTCAAACACCTATGGACATCAAACTGAAAATACTCCCTGGAATATCACAGAAATAATGTTCATGTCCTAGACGTCAACTTCCATCAGCTAAAACTATGGCATGAGAAAAAACAACAATATCCCAATGGATATGACACTATGACTCATATATAGAGTGGATCTATGGGCCACCCATTAAATATGGACCTGAATAACTAACATACGACTCTCATAATGGTGCTACCAATGTGGGAAGCTAGGAATATTACCTGGGTCCCTCAAAAGTTTTGCAATCCTCAATGAATAAGTTCATAAGTTTATATCCAAGAAGAATCCTAATATCATTTTATGATGTCTTTTTTCATGCCACAAAGTTGGGCAATAACAACCAGAAGTGGACCACATGAGTATTAAGCATAATTATATATGGGGGTATTATTTTAAACCTGGGGGAGTGTAGTTAGTCATGCAATATATTAGGCATATGTGCATAACTAACTCAGGTTAATCCTATTTATTGGCCTCTTGTTTAAGACCAGATTTTTAAGTGTAATTAACACCGAAAAAAAATTAGAACATTCACAAATTGTCAGGTCTGTTGATCAGGAAAATGGTAATCCAGAGTCCCCCAGGGGTTCCACATAAAGTAGATTAAACTTTAAGAAGCTCGCTGCTAGTTTTGCCAATGACAGGCAAGCCTAGACCACTTTACCAATACTTATTATTGATTCATTTTATGGGATTATAGCAGGCATATTTTAGAAGGATCTGAAGGAGCAAAACTGAAGCAATCAGCAAAGTTTCCAGCTAGGCAGGGAACTAAAACAATGTGTCTATATGCATCAATTCCTTTATAGATTTGTTATATGCAAGTGAACCTCCCAGCCCAAGGATGGCTATAGAAGCATTAAATGTATATTAGAAAGCATTGCCAACCTAAAACACTTCCTCTGGTTTCAATCAGCCTTTCAGACCTCTAAAAGTTTCTCATTAGTATTGGATATTCCATCCTTCAATTCCTCACCAATTCTTCCTAATTCTGTTAAAAACTACAACATGAATATGCATATAGCACAGAATTGAGCCTTTAATTCAGTGTTCATACAGGGAATTTCCTGATCTGGGGTCCTGGTTCAAGTCCCAGGGTGAATTGGACATCTTTAGGTGTTAACCATGCTGGGTGCAAATATGATAAACAAAATTCTGCAATAGAATGAGAACTTTCTAAAACTTCATTGACAAGATTCCAACAACACAGGACACAGAATTGCTAAAAACAAATATGACCCTGATTGGTGAATGGCAGCACAACATGAACAAGTGGAATTGGCTTCATTTTGACAAATAAATAAAACCTTCAATAACAAAAAGAAAATAAAAAAGGGAGAAAAAAATACTTAAACCTAGTCAAGGATAGTGTCTTTGATGCCTCTCAGGGTAGATGCAACAAAGTGAGACATACATATAAACATGAGTACACATCAATGTACATGTACATACACACACATGATTATGTGTGATGAGGTTGATGCATGAAGCAATTCAATTCCCACAGAATTAATGTCAACTCCATCAACCCAGAAAGGGCCTCAAAAGTTTTATGTAGAGACACTCTGGAACTCAATGACTGCAGGGGTATCTACTAATGCCATAGCATGCTTCTTCCAGAACAAAAACTAACAAGGCAGTACCAATAATGACTTACTGAATATAAATATTCAATAGCTCTTTCTGGATTATTAAAAGCAGCACGTAGAGCACGAACAACTGTGTCCCTATCCCAACTTCCACCACCAATGTCAAGAATTTGTTGAGTTGCCTGCTCAAAGCTATTGCCAGCTACGAGATTTGACGCTGCTTGACCATACACATCTTGCTCTGTTCTGCATCCAAACAAAAGAAAGAATGATAAAGAGTGTAAAAAAGAGAGAGATGATCAATCCTCAAACATGACCAAGAAATGAAGAAGAGTAACTTCTAACAATGTCAAGGTTATCAACTTAAACAAGTAAATCTAACTGTCACAATAATTTCACATGAAGATGAATATGCTAAAATGACATTAAAGGTTTCTTTTTCCAATAAAAACCAAGGACAGCCTTTTTTTCAGAAGAAGAATCATGTATGTTACTTGCACACAAGGAATCTTGGCAATCAAACATATAATTCACCAATTGACAAATAATGCAGAACGCAAATAGCAAAATGAGGATTGATTATATTATTCAATGGATAATTCAATTCACATGAATTTGCACACCACTCTAAAAAGGCCAAATACAAAGCCAGTTTATCAATATTTATGATGTATACTCACTTCTCTGTAATCTAAATGGCAATATATATGAAAACAAAGGTAATACTTATGAGGACAATTATTTGAACTAAGAAAACTTTTAGGACATCTGAAACGAAAAATAATAATTATTTAAAAATAAAAGGAAAAGACTATCTTTAGGTCCATCATAATATTAAACACCCTACATGAATAAGTCAAAGCTCCGGTCTAGTAAAGGAACAAGACAACAATCCACACAAGCATTCCAAACTCTCATGTAGATTAGGCAAAGTTAGTAACAGATCAATCAACTTAATTCACCCAAATTATCTAAATTCGGTGAAAACCAGTTATTGCCCAGTGAGTGTAAACACTCAAGACAACATGGAGACTCATGGAATGCCAATGCTGTTGAGTACTTCGAGGTGGTAAGATGAGTATTAAGTAATACAAATTGGTTAAAATTGCCAAGAGGCTATGTGAGCTGGTTCAATCCAGAAGAACATGGCCACAGATATTCTTTCCCCTATGCCTCTATTTATTTATTCCTTAAATTGATACACAGTATCACAAAGGAAAACAGAAAACAGGGAAGTTGACAAAGATAACAAGGACAAAGGCAAGGGAGTTCTTCCACAATTCTACTTGAAATCTTGGTTGAGCAGAGTGTATTTGAATATTGTGCGATCAAATTTAAGCAGAAGCCATGAATTGTGAATTGAACCAGCAAGGATCCAACTTTTGTTAACTTCAACCTTTTTCTTACAAACTACTGTGCACAATTCCTTTATCTTGTCTGCAAATTCCACAACTGAAGCACGCAAAAGAATTCAAAACCAAAAGAGCTCTCTTTCTTCTTCATCATGTTTCCACAACATTCTTCAATAACTTATAATTATCTGCCTAGAGCATTAGTTAGCCAGTAGTAGTTGAATTTAAACCAATTGAATACAGAATTTTGCTGAAACCCCAAAGAGTATCTTCTTAGCACACATGCACCCTGCAGAACTATTTTATCGATCAAGCACTGCACTAATTCTATTCTCCAAAAATGGCACTTGATCAGTAAAGTGATTCAACAGTTATCCATCTCCCATCACTCGGTTTCACAAGAAAATTTAGATTTTTAGTAAATTGCAAGTACCAGGAGACATTCAAAAGCCAGAACAGAATCTTGCATTTGAGTAGATAAGGTGACTCCTTACAATGTAGTGACAGGAATTGGAGCTGGTGCAGGAGCTGGTGCAGGAGCAGGAGCAGGAGTAGGAGCAGGAGCAAGAGCAGGAGCAGGAGCAGGAGCAGGGGCAGGAGCAGGAGCAGGAGCAGGAGCAAGAGCAGGAGCAGGAGCAGGAGCAGGAGCAGGAGGAGGCCTGCTTAATGATGAAAACAGGTAAATCAGAAGCAGAATATCAGCTGGACAAGCATAAATATATACAGATTAAGCAAACAAAGCAACTCACGAAGCCACAATGGTTACAGGAGCTTGAGGTACTGGTGCTGGAGGCGCAGAAGTTGCAGGAGGAGCCTATAGGAAGATAATAACCACAAAAGGATTTCTCTTATTGCCTTTAAAAAAGGTAAAAAAAGAACTAGAAAAAACGATTGATTCCCAATAGCATGAGCTATTCAAAACTGAAATTTAGTATGGACAAACTTCCTTATATAACATTAATAGATGAAGCAGAAGACATTCAACTGTGTAACATTATTGGCTTAATAAATGTCAAATTTTAGAGATCAGAAAATTCAGTAGCCTGCAGGAATAAAACTAAGTTAGTGACCTTTTCTTTAGCGAATACCACTTCAGTTAAGAGTACATAGAGGCAGGTATCAGCGTGTGTACAAATTTGGAATCTCACAAGTCACAACAGGACGCATGCTAGATCAGCAGAGAAAAAACAATTCAAGCATTTAGATTTACAACTAAAATGGCTTTCCTTTTGAACTCCTGAAATTTCCCTGATGAACACATTGATAATTTCATACTTCTGAAATTTATTGCCCTCTCTCATCTGGAGTGCTCACTGATCCATATGTCGTGAACTGACACAAGGTACAATTTTCGAGGACAATCAAGTAAAGAAAACTCTACAAAGTTACCAATAAAAAACAAAATGATTATCAGGTTCCTTTTTCAATTTTTTTTAATAGTCAGATCTTTTTCTTTTCTTTTTTTGAAAATTTAGTCAGATCTTTTTCTTGAAGTGCTCCATATCAGCAAAAGTATTTGTTTGTCTTGGTCATCTTCTCTAGCGTCTTATTTTACTTCAAAAATACATGACTTGAGACATGATCCAAGAAATTGTCTCACGGCATGAAAGGATGATCATAGTTCATTATACCCACTGAACTCCAAAATCCAAAACATAAAGGAGGATTGATAAAAAGAACCATAAGTATCAAATATAAAAGATCGCAGTGAACTAGAAATTACAACTATATGCAAACATGTAAAAGTAAGAACTTCAGAACAAAAGATCATTTGACCTATTTCATATGTTCCTGATTCAGACAAAGTACATGAATAAATTAATACAGTAGGGCAATGCCAAAACAAGATTTTGAAAAGAAAAAAAAAATACAGTGGCAAGCTATTACCTGTGTGGTAGGTGCAGCTGATGCTGTTGAAATTCCAGAAGATGAGCTCTTGGGCTGATATTGAGAAGCATAACATACAAAGGAAGAGATATATAAGAAAACTTTAACAGTTGAAAAAATTAATCCTGTGTCCAGTGTATGAGAGAATATCATCAGAAATTAGAAGAAGGGAAAGAAGAAAACAGCTAATACTCTACTAAAACAAAAGAGAGAGAGAGAGAGAGAGAGAGAGAGACCTGGGACCATAGATCTTATTTTTGATACACACAAGTGTGCCACACCGACACAAATCAGAGAAAAAGATAACCTACCTGTTTTAAAACGTCCTTTGACATCCCACAACAAACAACAGGATCTATTAGTCATCTCAAACACAATATGTAAATCAATCTCCTAGTACCCCATCCATATTTCTCCACTTTTGCAGAAAACAGTTTCGGTTCCAGTTTACATTAAAATAAACAAACAAGGTCCTTATCAAAATTCAGTCTGAACAAATATGACTGCTTCATAGAAGTACAAATTGTTCCTTTTCTATCTAACTTTAGTACTTCTAAGGAATACAAAATTATTATCCAACAAGATTAATATTATGAATTATGGTAGTTTAGGACTATGATGTCAAATTCTTCCCCTAAGCTTTTGAACCTACCCCATTATTACAACTTTTTTTCAAGAAAAGAAAGATTATTGAGAGAGAGAAATTTAGTGGTTAACAGGTTACATATATAGAATTATGGTAGTTTAGGACTTTGATGTCAAATTCTTACAACCCTATTATGACAACTTTCTTTCATGAAAAGAGGGCGTTGATACACTCACTGAGAGAGAGATATTAAACTCCATAAAGAGCAAAGTGCTTTTGGCTCAATGGTCACATGGGATGGTTTCCAGTGTAAAGTGCTAGACTCCGTAAGACTGACTTTATCAAACTACTCTCCTTTATGGATTTTTGGCTCAATGGCCATATGAAGGGGGGTTATGTGTATTAATCAACACTCCAAAAAAAAAAAAAAGGCCCTCTGTAAAGTGCTTCACTCCATAAGACTAACTTTATCAAACTAACCACTCTCCTTCATGGATTTTTCGCCCTATGGCCATATGAAATAAGATTTCTAGTGTAAGGTCTTGAATCCAAGTCATATCAGAGATTGCAGCATAGTATGTGGAAATGCACATAATTTAGAAAATAAAGATAACTGTTGGTTTATATATATACGCAATAAGTTTATGCCACCAGTGGTTCCACCAGCCTCAAAAGATAAACATAATGAACAAAAAACATGTATAAACTTCTAGCACAAGATGAAGCCTACAAGTGCCTCACCCAATAAAGAGAACAATAAATATCAAAGAACAAGCTTTACCTTTGATAACATAATGACAAGAAAGCTATTCTCAGAAATATTATTTTCTTGCAATGTAGATGGATCCTTCAGAACCTTCCCCTGATGTATAAGCATTTGTAATGCATTTGGGTAAACATCTTGGCCATGAATGGTTTCTATTTGCTTTTTTATATCAGCAACCTACATAAAACACCCTTCAAGTTAAACAGCAAGTAATACAACCATAAATGCATGACTTCATAGCTAGCAGTTGGTCAACTGCATCTCAGTTATATATCATAACTGAAAAATGTAAAAAATGAACTAAGCATTCTCCATGAAAGATCTTCTAAGGGATGGTTCGCTCCCTATAAGAACTGCTTATGAACAAACTTTTTTTGAAAAATTGGAAACAAAGGGAACTAAGAAAAGTTTAAATGGTTACTTGAGGATAAATAAAATGGAATGCCCCGAGACTTTTTTTTTTCTAACAAAGACATTCACCCAAAAAAATTGCCATAAATAATTTACAAATATGCAAACTTGAATCAACAGAAAAAATGGAGCACTAGATCTATTCAGAAAATAAAAATAAAACTGACAATTTATAGAAGAAAAAGTACCACGAAAGTAATCCCTCCAGAAGGTAGAAGAAATATCTGAGTCAAATTGGAACAGGCCTTTATATGTATACAACTCATCTAAGATATCTCCCAGACACTGTGCTCCCACAGTAAGCATCAAAGAGGAATTTTCAAACAATGTCTCGCTTTAAGAGCTTCAGCTACTTCGACTCTGAACACTTTCTATGATGATGGGCAAAAATAAATCTCATTCCTTCAACTAAAAGAAAGTATGCACTTTATTTTTTTCTATTTAACTAGATATATTAACTAATACTCGTCATACAGACAATGATTTGAAAACATGCAACTTTGGCCTTACACATAATCATTTGCTCTAATTTTTACACGGTACAAGGAACAAAGGTTGTAAAAGCCCACATACATGACAAATCATTATTGAAAAGCCATTGCCGAGAAACCAACTTCTCAAAGACTAATTAGCTAATAATGAGAAGAAAATCGTCATTAAGGTCATCATCCATGCAGAATGGTGACCACAAAAATACACCTGCCATAACCACATAGCAAACAGCTAAAACGTTTTAGTAAGTTGAAAACATGTGGGAAAGAACGTAAGAGGACAAATAGGGTTTCCATAGTTTTAACGCAATTCTCGCCATGGAAACTGCTGTAAAACATATCGAGCACTCAAGCCCCTCAAACCGCTATCAATTAAACCACGCATCCACAAGGAAAAAGTAATTAAACTAACAAAACCAACGGAGCAGAGGAATTAATTAAAATGGGGAATTTACACATCCTTGAGAAGTTATACATGTATAATATATGTGAATAAAGCACAAGTCGCTAAGAGATATCAGCAGCGGAAGCCATCACATAAAAATTTGACCGAAACGACGCGGATACAACTTATACATGCTGAATTTGGTGCACGGTATGCAATCAAAGAAAATTTAACCTACAGTTCACATCAGAACAGAACAAGGATCTCCTATTAAGTAGTGAAGAAAATTAAACAACTTTAGTCCAAATCCGCTAGGCTCAACTGTAGCTGAAATCCCTCCTAAAACAATGGACAGGAGTATAAACAAAAGCGTAGCAGAATTCTATCAACTTCAACAGAGTAAAAACCCTAATTCTCTTCCAAAACAACCCAAACTTTGAAGAAATCGATAATTAAACCAAGAATTAGAATTTGGATAGATTGAAGTACCGTGTCTTCGGGCGCGACTTCGATCTCGAAGTGTGTGCCCTTCAATGTCTTGACGTTAATCTTCATCTTCTTGGATCTCCGGTGACGAACCTGAGGTCGCCCGAATCGGGAATACTTTCAAAAGAGAATGAAAAAAGAAAGAAGAAAAACGCCCACAAGGAAAGCACAAAAAGGGGAAATCCGGGAGGCCAAGCAAGAGGGAGTAGAGTCCGATGGTGATATTTATGTGGAACTTCAAGAGAAGAATATAAAAAGAGGAAAGCAATTACTTCCTGTCGTCTTTACCTTTTACTACACTTCTGCTACCCGCAACGACTGAGCTTCAGTCGCAATCTCAGTCATTGCGATAAATTTCCAGGGTTGTTATAGTAATTTTATTGGGAAAATAATCGATTAACCCAGAGGCCAGAGCATCAGGTTTCAGGAAATCAAATGGTTCCAGCATTCTGATCTACGAGTTGGGCAAGGTGGACCCGATTGCCAGTACAAAAGGAACACCAGAATGGCCGCTTTGTACACCAGATAAGCCAACAGGTAGTCCGGCTGGCGAGACCATTATGGGTTGAAGACATGAACCGAGAGAGCTAGACATGTGAGATTGAGAGGAGTCTAAAGAAAAGAAGAGGGGAGCTTCAGTATGAGCATGCCCTCCCTAATACTCTTATTTATAATGAAGGGTAGAAACCCATGATAACAAGCAAATAAAGGTTTAAAACACTCGATAATTACAATTAATACCACTTAACCACTTGATGCTTCAAGCTAAGTCATTAATACTTCTTTCACACCACCAAGAAAAAAATTTGTTGGCGAAAGACATAAATTCACCAACAGAAAACATTTCCAACAATTTGTTTTCTTTCTAAGAGATCGTTGGTGCATTTTCGCTATTGCAACTTCTAATAACGAAATCTACCTTTGCTACTACTGCTCAAACATTGTACCAATGATTTTAAACAAAATTTGGTATAAAATTTAAAACTATACCAATAAATTTTGAAATTTTCTAGTATCAAATTTAAAACTATATCAATGAATTCCCAAAAATTGCTAGTGTAAGATTTAAAACTATACCGGTGAAACAAAGGGTTCCCTGGTGTAGAATTTAAAATCTATACCAACAAAACTACATTCAGGGGGGGTTAGTCCACAATGAAGTGGAATGAATTCCCCTCGCATTACCTAGTTCATCCCATTTATGGTGTTAGTCCAGAATGACTTGACTTGAAGTGAGATAACACCGTTTCATCTCCTTAGGCAAAAACGACGGAATTCTGTTTCCGCCCTTTTTTTCAAGTCATCAAATTACCACGAGCGACGGCGTCGCTTCTTCCCCCCCCCCCCCCCCCCCCCCCCCAAAACTAAAAAATCACCCTCATTTCCTTTCTCCTCTCCTTTCGCTCAGCCTTCGTCTCTGGACGAAAATTTTCGCCCGACTTCGTCTCTACTCGCTCGGCTCTCGTCTGCTCCTCTCGCTCGGCGCTTGTCTTGGTTCTCTGCTCCCTCTCTCTTGTTATCTCTCGTTTTCGCCCCATCTCCCTCTCTCGTCTCTTTCTCTCTCGGCCTTTCTCTTCCCTCTCCCTCTCTCGTCTCCCTCTCTCGTCTCTTTCTCTCTCGGCCTTTCTCTTCCCTCTCCCTCTCTCGTCTCCCTCTCTCGTCTCCCTCTAGGCCTCCATCTCTTTTCACTCTCGGCCTCCCTCTTCCTTCTTGTTCTCGCTCTTCTTTTTCCTCCTCCCCCGATTTCCTTTGATTTAACCTATCCCGGTTTCGAATTCCTTCGATTTCCTTCAATCTTCTTCGATTTTCGACGGTTAGGCGTCGATTTCTTCCATTGGGCTTACATTTCCCCATTCGGCGGTGATTTCCCCCAAATTTCAGAAGGTAATCCGAAACCCTAATTTTTTTTTCAACTAATTTAGTTTTGTGTTTGAGTTAATTTTAATTTTTGTGCGTAATTTATCTTGATTGTGGCCAAATTAATTCCAATAATATCACATTCATTAAAGTTGTTTTTATCTTTCATAAACTTGTGATGAATTTTATTTCTTATACTGTTTATCAGCAAAATCTCTACACCCGTCACAGAAGTGACTTGTTCCGACTCTAAACATAACTCCCCTTTTATTAGTTGGTTTGTTACAGATTTGATTGTGCCCCAATAAATAATTTGGAAGAGTTTTGATTAAGAGAACTGTAACGTTTCCCCGTTTGCTTTTAAAAAATTTATAAAATACTAAAAAATGGTTGCTGCAACCCCTATCTTAAAACCAGAGTTGGTAAAAAGAAAATTGGCCGGACTCTAAAATCTGAGATTTATATACGAATGGGCATATATCTTGGAGATAACATGGGGATGTAAGAAAGAGTATGCCGATAGGTACATACTCAGGAGAGTAAATCTGATGATGATATATATGTAGCAGGTTCAGCTACTACCCTTGGTATGAACCTTTAAAATTTGAGAGTATTGAAAAGGGGGAATTAAATATCTGGAAAGTAAAATGCCCTGTAGAGAGATGTGCTATGAAGATAATACTCAAAAAAATTTCTTTTCTTCTTTTCTAAGATTTGAGAGTTGCACATAATAGTGGCCAGCACTTGATGGATCAAGAGCGGAAATTTGTTTTGTTGCATATTGTCCTAACTTTATATTCTTAAGGAATTTGCAGGCACTTAATAGTGCCCACCACATTGTTACTTCTGGTTTTATTAGCATACTTTCAACAAACTGATAAGCATCTGTCAAGTACCCAGTTCGGCTTAGAAGAACTACCACACAATCATAATGTTGTTGACGAGGTTCTATGCCATGGTCTCTCTTCATGAAATGAAAATATTTTCATCCTTCTTCCCCAAGATCTTAAACACAGAATGAGCATGCTCCAAGCTTCCACACTTTGCGTACATGTCAATAAGAGCCGTATTAACAAACATATCAGCTGTAAAGTCACTGCCTTTAACAAATTTGTTCTAGTCATCTGCAATGAAATTAGTTAGATTAATTTTGAAATGTGTTAGAATGTTGTTGAATATGTTTGAAGTGCTATGGAATGTTTATGTCATGTGGTGAAGAGATTCTGGAGTTATAAATATCCACCACATGGTCCAATTCAAACAAGGTTGCGTCACCTACACGGGCGTCCATTAGCCAACGAAACCCGACCCCCATCAATGACGATGTACGGTTCGTAGTGACTGCGAAGTCATATGGGGCTCTACCAGGGGTGTTCGGTGAATTTGGACTTCATGAGTTTGTTTTTGCATTGTTCTAGTCATCTGCAATGAAATTAGTTAGATTGATTTTGAAATGTGTTAGAATGTTGTTGAATATGTTTGAAGTGCTATGGAATGTTTATGTCATGTGGTGAGGAGATTTTGGAGTTATAAATATCCACCACATGGTCCAATTCAAACAAGGCTGAGTCGCCTACACGGGCGTCCATTAGCCAACGAAACCCGACCCCCATCAATGACGATGTACGGTTCGTAGTGACTGCGAAGTCATATGGGGCTCTACCAGGGGTGTTCGGTGAATTCGGACTTCATGAGTTTGTTTTTGCATTGTTCTAGTCATCTGCAATGAAATTAGTTAGATTAATTTTGAAATGTTTTAGAATGTGGTTGAATATGTTTGAAGTGCTATGGAATGTTTATGTCATGTGGTGAGGAGATTTTGGAGTTATAAATATCCACCACATGGTATTTTGTTATTTGTTGGTTGTGTTTCTGTGTGTCCCTAGTTACTACGACGAGTAAGGGTTGTCTGATTAAAAAAATTTCTATGACGACCATCTCGGATTTAGATTATAAATGGCTGGAAGAAGACAACAAACTCCTCGATCATATGACATTTGGACCTTCGATGATGACAACAAAATGCTCGATCTGTTGGTTGAGCAAGTCAATATGGGGAATAGGATGCCTAATAAGGTTTGGAAGCATGAAGTATATTTGGACTGTGTCAATAGGTTCAATGAAGACACAGCTAATAAAAAAACTGTTGAGCAGCTCAAGAATCGAACAAGATCATGGAAGAAAACTTACCAAACAGTAACAAGTTGTCTCAACACTAGTGGGTTCGGTTGGGATGCAACCACACATCGAGTTACTGCATGTCATTCTGTATGGCAAGACTATATCAAGGTCAGTAAATTATGATTGACTGTAAAACATTTTGTATGTTTTCCGCATTACTAGAACTCTATGCCAAGTCGTCTAAATGATGTTTTATCCTTGTAGGAGCATAAAGAAGCTGAAAAGTACAGACAACAAGGCTGCCCTCTTTATGACAAATTGGCTTTGGTAGTGGGAAACTCAATAGCCATGGGGAGAACAAGTCAAATTGACGAAGACATGTGTAATGATGTCCAACATCAGGAAGAAAATGAGCACGTGGATATGCTCGAGGATGTCGATTTAGGTAGAGAATCTCCTTCGCCATTCTTTACAGAAAATGAGTCGGCACCTGATCAGTCTCCAAGTACTAACCCGTCAAGTTCAAGTCGTCGTAGAAAGAGACCACAAATGGCCTCTGATGATAGTATTATGTTCGCTGATACAATGACAAGAATTGCCACCCTACTGCAATCTCTACAAGCTAAAAATGATAAAGCCACCGGAGAAAATTGGTATGAAGCACTCACAGAAATCCCGGACCTATCAGTAGAGATGAAGTTTCGCGCTCCTATATTGTTAGATACACCAATGAAGAAGGACATGTTTACGAAGCTGCTAGTGGAAGAGCGAATTAATTGGCTTAAATATTGTGCTGGTGAAATGGAGTCAATACTTTGAAGTACACTATGTATTTTGGGACGATTGTTTTGAAGTTTAATTATGTGTTTTTAATTATGACTTTATAAGACATATCATTGATAAATTATGAATTTTATTATGGTTAAGATTTGGGTTTTCATGATTGTCGTGTTCTTATTGTGTGGATGAATGTTGTGGGTGTGTGATTGGAGATGATTTTATATAGGTGTGATTAAAAATAGGTTATGATTGAAGAACATGGTATGTTTTTGTGTTGATGATATTATGAAGAAACAGGAATTATTGTTGAAGTCGTTATTATGGTTGTGGTGATTGTATTTGCAAGTTTTCATGGAAGACGTAAATAGGAATACAATGATGATTTTATTGACATGTCTTATGTACATGATGGGAATATACTATATGAACCATAGGTCTAGACGTACATTACGTCCTCGTGGGATTGGTGGTTCGATTTATTTACAAAAGGCATTAGCGAAATCACCTGTTAAATTTTGAAAAGTTTACAGGATGAATCAAATTGTGTTTAAAAAAATGGCAGAGATACTTTATAGCAAATGATTTTTATCACCTACAAAGACCATCTCAGTGGAAGAACAACTTGCATATTTTCTCTTAACTGTTGGTCAAGGACAAGCGTATAGTGTCACAGCAGAGATGTTTGATAGATCAAACTGGACTATAAGTAGGTATTTCAATAAGGTGTTGAATGTTATTATCAAACTTCGGCCTGATTACATCAAACGGCCTTCAGAACGGACTCACTCGAAGATTTTAAACAATCCAATGTTTAATCCGTATTTTAAGGTAACATCACTTGACATATAATGAACAATTTTAGATTAATATTTAGAGTTACTTGTATTAATTGAAATGATATAATTAGGATTGTATTGGGGCTATTGATGGAACTCATATCAAAGCAAACATCCAACTTGAAGAACAACAAAGGTTCTGGAACAGAAAAGGCTATCTCTCACAAAATGTGATGGCAGCATGTACATTTGATATGCAATTCACTTATGTACTTGTTGGATGGGAGGGATCAGCAGCTGATTCCCGTGTATTGAAGGACGCATTGACTCGCCGAAATAGAATTTGTGTACCTGAAGGTAAATAATATACTGTTATGTAGTATTTTTTTTATTTTTTTTCAATTATCTTATGTGAAAAATATTTTATATTGTAGGTAAATATTATCTAGTCGATACTGGTTATGCAAATATGTCAGGATTTTTGGCTCCATATCGAGGAACTCGTTATCATCTACAAGAATTTGGAGACAAACTTCCTAGAAATGATAAAGAGTTATTCAACCGAAGGCACTCATCTTTGAGAAATACTATTGAACGAACTTTTGGTGCTTTAAAAGCTCGATTCCAAATGTTGAAAGTCGCTCCTCCCTTTTCTTATAAGATCCAGATGAAAATTGTAATAGCTTGTTGCATATTACACAATTATATACGTAAAGAGGATTACAATGATATGTTTGAATTGGAAGATGATGATTCCGATGATGAGGTAGGTGGAGGAGGTGATGAGGTCCGATTAGTTGGTGAAAATTTGGATGGAGATAGCGATGATAGCGATGATCTTGGGGATGAAGGCAACCTATCAACAACAATGCGGAGGCGTCGTGCATTAGAATCCACTAGAGCTGCACAATTTCGAGATGCCATAGCAACTAGCATGTGGAGTGATTATTAGTGGTTGTACTTTATTGCATTTGAACATGTATGTTGTCGTTCGTATCTACTAAACTAGTAAGTTGATGATGTTAAACGCACAAACTCTAATTATATTAGTTGTTGTCATTTTATACCTTTTTGTTTTAATTTTATTTATTAAGTATTTTTATACTATATAGTATGTTAT
Source organism: Aristolochia californica (assembly GCF_029961685.1). NCBI lineage: Eukaryota > Viridiplantae > Streptophyta > Magnoliopsida > Piperales > Aristolochiaceae > Aristolochia > Aristolochia californica. Next base: position 39,393,715 of record NW_027181881.1, on the reverse strand, counting down.
TACAAAATAATTTATTTATTAATTATATTCATTTATGTTATTTTTAACTGTTTTATGTAATTTAAATAATTTATTCTACTCACACGTAATTATTTTAATAATTAATAATAAAATGTAATCATTAATTGGTTTAATTATGCAATTGCTATAATTAATTAAACAATTTGGTTTATTTATTATATTCCCTTATGTTATTTTTAAATTTTTATTAATTTTAAATAATTTATTCTAATCCCACATAATTAGTATAATAATTTATAATAAAATGTAATCATTAATTGGTTTAATTATGCAATTGCTATAATTAATTAAACAATTAGGTTTATTTATTATATTCCTTATGTTATTTTTAAATTTTTATTAATTTTAAATAATTTATTCTAATCCCACATAATTAGTATAATAATTTATAATAAAATGTAATCATTAATTGGTTCAATTATGCAATTTCTATAATTAATTAAACAATTAGGTTTATTTATTATATTCCCTTATGTTATTTTTAAATTTTTATTAATTTTAAATAATTTATTCTAATCCCACGTAATTAGTATAATAATTTATAATAAAATGTAATCATTAATTGGTTTAATTATGCAATTGCTATAATTAATTAAACAATTAGGTTTATTTATTATATTCCCTTATGTTATTTTTAAATTTTTATTAATTTTAAATAATTTATTCTAATCCCACATAATTAGTATAATAATTTATAATAAATTGTAATCATTAATTTGTTTAATTATGCAATTTCTATAATTAATTAAACACTTAGGTTTATTTATTATATTCCCTTATGTTATTTTTAATTTTTTATTAATTTTAAATAATTTATTCTAATCCCACGTAATTAGTATGTTAATTTATATTGAATTGTAATCATTAATTGGTTAATTATCCAATTGCTAAAATTAATTAAACCATTATTTTTATTTATTATATTCCCTTATGCTATTTTGTAATTTTTAATAATTTTATATAATATATTCTAGTCACGTAATTAGTATATTAATTTATAATGAATTATAATCGTTAATTATCCAATTTCTATAATTAATTAAACCATTAGGTTTATTTATTATATTTTCTTATGTTATTTTTAATTTTTTTATTAATTTTATATAATTTATTGTAGTCACAGGTAATTATTGTTTTAATTTATAATAAACTATAATCATTTATTTAGAAAAGGACACTGAAATCTGTTTTCCAAACAGTAACACTGGAATTTGTTTTCCAGCTACTTCAACTGGCCTGGACTAACACCCAAACATGACTTGAAGTGGAAACAATTCAACTCACTTCAATTCAATTTTCCACTTCATTGTGGACTAACCCCCCCTCACTGGAAGAATATTTGCAGCTTCAAATTTTCATTTCTCTATCAATGGTTACTATTAAAAAAAATTCAAATAATTTTATATTTGCTATTTAATATAAAAATAATGATAATATGAAAAATTAAATATATATAATTTAGTTAATAAAAATACATAAATATAAGCATAAATATAAACAAAAATGTAAAATTAAATAATAAATCAGTCCAAGGAAGGATTCAAAGAACGACAATAATGCTCTCTTTGCATTTGCTATAAAAAAATTGATGCATCTCATTCTGTAGTTGGGACAACATATCCCTTATTTTATCTTCATACTCCTCTTATAGAGATTGTAGCCACTCATCTGTCACATGGGAGACATCCCTCAATTGATCCTAAGTTTGGCTTGAAACCTCGCAAATCTTATGCAACTTGTCCTCAAGATGTAATGTACGAAAGGAAGATGCTCGAGTCATTTTGGGTATAGGTGGTTGAGCTAAACACAACTCTTTAACATGCCTGGATCTTAAACCACGTAAAACCTACACTAATGTTCTTCAACTGGTTGACCAACTTCTTCTACCTCTTACACCATCTGCAACATGCTATCCTATTAAAGATATAATCAAAATAATAATATTATTCTCCCCTAAAATAAAACATATAAATAAACGATTCTTACAGTTATAATTGTCCTTACATATTATTCTTTGAATTTAGTCCATCCATATGCGATTGATGAACAATCCTAAAATTGCTCTATCTCAGAGTAATTTTCACCCTAAAAATTTTAAAATATAAATGTAAATCTGTTACATTAATAATAAAATAGAAAAGACATTCCGATTTGAATACAAAACCATTTTCTCTCAAATGTGCATAAATGACTTGGTTCATGTAGTATACTGAATTGTTTGTTTTGTAGTGTTTTTGACATCGTACTTAGGAATGTCTCTACAATTTAGAATTAGACATAAGTAAACAAAATTAAATAAAAAATTTATATATAATCATATCGATTCCAATTACCTGAAACCTCTCTCCCTTAAAAACACTCTGACATAGCCACTACTAATCCTCAAGGGAAACCCTTATATAAGGGATCAATAGTGTTGTAGGGTTACCCTTATGCTCCTTGTAACAGACATGCATGTCAATGCAGTACTATCAAATGCAACACCTTATTTAGAATATACAACAACACTTGCATCAGCATTATTCTTAATAATGACATCAAACTTTTCCTTAAATAAAGGAATAACATAGAATACAAACATTATCAAACTTAACAATAAAGGTAAGTGTAAAAATAAAATTCTAATTATCAAAACTTTAGTATTTGTTTTAACAAAAGGGTACCTATACAATAATTACTCATCAGTATAGGTCTTAAAGCTATCTGCCCTTTAGGTCCATATAGTTCATAAGGACATGGCATACCCAAAGGGTCAAGAGTTGACTGTAACTCTCTCCTGCCCTCTACGAATCCCTTAACTCAACTAGGATCTTCCTACCTAACTCTCCAATATCATCGTCCTCTCTAGAGCTCTTCGACAAGCAATATCCACTATGAAGACCTCACTTGAATGTAATAATTACACCGACGAAATGTCAAGTTTGCTAATAAGGTCAAAATTTCATCTGCAAATTTCAATTTCCGCTGATATAATGTTAAATTCCACCAACGAATTTGAACCTTTGCTAGTGTAAAATACAAAATTTATTGGAGTCTTAAAAATGTCACTAGTGAATTTCAATTTTTTGTTGGAACAACGCCTTACTCCAGCCAATTCTAAAGTTTGTTGCTACAAGTGTTAAATTTTAATGTTAAGAGAAACTTTGATTCATTTTCATTTTTGAATTTTATGGAACAATTGTTTCAGGGGGGTGGAAAAATTTTCCAAATAATTATTACATCAGTGAAATTGAAAAAACTAGATATTATGTTACAAGTCCCCCAAAAAATTTAGAATTTACTAGTAATGCCTCTTCTGATAGCATATATTAATTCACTGGTGTTTATATTTGTTTCCAAAAGAGGGGTTTCTTGCAGTAAGAGTAGGTAGGCCAAGTTTTTGAAGAAAAACTTGGACATCACTTGGCTACATTTTGTAGTTGCGAGACTCTTGAGTGTCATAACTCCTCCGTGCAAATAGCAAGTAAGACAAAATTGGAGCTCATGGCTCCTCTAAGAAAATGTTGATTGAATTGGAGCTCATAAAAAATAAACAGTTAGAATTATATTAAAATTCATCTTTTGCAAACGACACAAATTTGGAAAACAATAAAAAGATTAATATAAGAGATGTAAGGATATATTGTTAACAAATGAAATCATAGATTAATCACATCAAATCAAGTTTCCTATCATAGATTAAACATGTAAACATGAAAACAAGTGGTCACCAAGGAGAAAAAAGAAATGTTCATTTAGATAACATCATAAGAGAAGCAAGAATGACTCGTATTTAAATTTATTGCAACAATATAAAATTGATTTAGTTTTGTTAATAATGTTGCAAGACAGTGGCTGGTCTTTTTATTTTGAGACCTTAGGTTTAACTTTAGATAAATGTTAACTTCTTTTATTTGAGACCTTAGGTTTGATTTTGAATGAGTATTATTTTGTTGTAAGACTTATTTGATGACTCAAGTTATATTCGTGATTTAGATATAGTAGTATATTTGAGAAACTTGCTTTAGATGTATACTTGAATTTTATATTCAAAATTAATGCGCAGCATTGTGGGTACTCATGGAAAATCTTTTAGAACAAAAAGATTATCATTATGATTGTTTTTACATAAACATGCTTGCTCTTTCAAGATGTTACATACAATTGCAGTATACCAATTTGTTAACATACCCCCAAACCATTATTTATTAACATAGCTGCTCCTGAATTGCAAAGAGAAAATGTCATGCTCTTATGGTATGACTAATCTTATATATTTGAATTTTTTTTAAAAAACTAGTTGTTTAATTTCAAAAGGTTTATAGGATAAAATATAACGATTTTTCTCAAATGTGTTGAGATTTTAATAAACAAAGGATTGTTATTTGATTGAAGGACCGTCTCAATGTAAGAAAAACTTACATATTTTTGTCTTGCTTTTGGACAACAATAATCCTAGTTTCACCTTAAAGATGTTTGACAAATCAAATTTGATCATCAATAGATATTTTAATAGAATGTTAGATGCTACGATTAGATTACAATAAGATTACATTAAATGCCTTTCAAGATATACTCATTCAAGGATTTTGAATATTGACATATACTGTCCTTATTTCATGGTAAATATAAAAGTATTTGATGAATAAGTATCGAATATATGTATAGATTCCATTGATGGTGTTCATATTAAAGCTCATATTTTGTTTGATCAACACGTAAGGTACTAGAATTGAAAAAGTTTTATCTCACAAAATCTAATAGTAGCTTGTACATTTGACATATAATTTACTTATGTATTTTCTAGATGGGAAGGGTGAGCGTCTAATTCATGTGTATTAAAGTCAACATTAACAAGACAATATAAACGTTGGGTTCCTGAAGACAAATAATGTTTCATTGCAATAATTTTTTAGTCTATTTTTATTCATTAATGTTTTCAATTAATTCATGTAGAATATATCTCTTATTATATGTAAAAATTATTTTATAGATATTGGATATGCAAATGTTTTTTTGGTTCTGTATTGAGAAACTTGTTACCTTTTGCAATAGAGTTGTTCAGCTGAGGGTACTTATCTTGACCTCTTTTGTTCTTTTGATACTCAAATAAATATTTTAATTGATCGTTGTATCTTGCATAATAATATTGGTAAGTAAGTTTACATAGACATATATGAAAATAAAGATGGTGATTCGAGTGATGAGTCTAGAGAAGAAGGTAGTTAGAGCAATGATGCAAGTGAAGAAGACAATACTAATGATTGTGATAATCTTGTCCATGGTAAGGGTCAATGAGAAAATACTCAAAGTGAGAATGCAAAGCAATCTACAAAAATTGTTTACCTTTGAGATTTACTAGCAAGTCAAACACGACAAAATTATTGATCGTTATATTTGAGTAGACTTGTCTGTATTTCATTGTCTTTATCTTACCATTTGGAAAACATATTGCATTGGACAATGACTTTGATACGATGAGAATTTTTTTTACAAGTTTGATCCACACTCATAATATGGAATTTATACTTATTTTTTTAAGGATAAATAATCAATATATTAACATTTGATGGTAAGGGTATTTGGAGTCATGTTTGAATGGTGCTTTTTTGCAAGTATGTGATTTTTTTTTTTTTTTTGCTCTACATTATGTTTAAATTTTTTTCAGGAGATAATATATACATGTTTTTGTATATATTTGGTAAGGGTAATTTGTAATTATATAAAAAATTTGTATGTTTTATTAACTATATGTTTTCTTATATTTCAACATTATATTTAATGAATAACTTAAGAGAGAGTATTTACATATAATAAAAGTAAGCATTTAATTATATAAATGTTTTGGAAATTTTACATAGAGAACCTTTCATAATAGAATTTACTTTTTAATTTTATATATTTAAAATAATAAATAATTTAAGTTTAGAATATTTTCAATTATTTATTAAGTCAATAAAGTCATAATCTATCTTATAAATGAATCCTTTTACACTTTCCATAATTAAAATGTTTCAAATATTGTAACAAGTTGATTTAGTGTAAAATAAATTAATATTAGCTGTACCTAAGTGTGAAATATCTACAATGCCCTTAAATAGAAAATGATGTTCTCTCGAATGGGTAATTAAGGTAATTGTTAAATGAAAAGTTTTTAATTGATTTTATTACTATATTCAAAGTATGGAATATACATTTGATAATTTAATATGTTAAAAGAAATTTCTTTTCTAATTTCTTAAGTATTGGACACAAGATAAGGTTCCTATCACGAGGCTGACCAATTTAAAAGCCTCAAATTTCATGTTATCCGTTGGAGTTTTCTCTTTTGGCACCAAAATGGCTTGTCAGTTCTCCTTCTCTACAGCCACTCCGCCCACCGCCTTCAGGGTAATTTCTTTCCTTCGTCTTTGCTCATACTTCCACGGAATGCACAGTTATCTTCACTCGCTTGGTTTTTGCCTTTTTTGCCTTGCAGGGGAACGTAAAACTTCTCAATGCCAAACCTTCTCTATGCCCAGCTTCGGTATCTGTACTTATACCCAACAAAAGAAGAGAAGGGTCATTATCTCTCTCCGTTCGAGCTTCTGCTTCTGCTGTCCCTGCTGCTCCTGTTTCGTCTGCTGTTAATCGGTTTCGACTCAACAATTTAGGTCCGCAACCCGGCTCCCGCAAGAAGGGAAAGAGGAAAGGAAGGGGTCATTCAGCTGGACAGGGGGGGAGCTGTGGATTTGGGATGAGGGGACAGAAATCGAGATCGGGACCCGGCGTGAGGAAGGGTTTTGAGGGTGGGCAAATGCCCCTTTATAGACGATTACCCAAATTGAGAGGAATTGCTGGAGGTACGATGCTAGGAAGAATCCTCTTCTTCCTTATTACTTTTTATTTAATTTTTCTTTTCAACTCAACTTATTTATGCCCAGTTGTTTGTCAGTGGTTATAGACCAGCAAAATATGGGTAGTTTCGATTACTAACTTTACTTGCCAGACTAAGGACTTTTTTTTTTTCTGTGTTTCTTTATTAATAATAGAACAACTGCTTAGTAGATTGCAATGCAGCTGATAAAGAGCGGGTGCTTGCCAAGTCAACTAATCTATGGGGAGAGCAGTGTTTTGGAGTGCTTTTATTGACTTTTGAAGTTTAACTAATCTTTGCATCAGTGTCGTATTTTATTTGTTGTTATCAGAGTGTGATGCTGACTCTAGGGATTTCCTGCACATTTGCATGTTTGACACTTACTTAGTCTTTCCATGAGGCTAATATTAGGTTGTTAAATATTTCTTTAATGGGGACATTGTCTGCAAAACTATGTTTTGTTGAGTCATCAGTTTTATTGCTTTTGAAATGGAGTTGATTCCCTTGTTAGTGCTCCACAGGTTCAAGTTCAAGTTCATTGCTTCATTGACTTAAACCAGTTAGTGGTGCACCTCCGCTGGGTTCAAGTGAATGAAGCAAATCATTCACTTGAATTGGTTATAACGTTAAGCGACTGAAGCAGGATTCCCACCTAAATCCTGATTCATCCACTTAAACTCGTCGGGCTTGAAATGTTTTCTCCCGACCTGTCATTTTTTCTCTTCTCCCTCTCTTCTCCCTTCTCCCTCTCGCACTCATTCTCCCTCTCCCTCTCGCCTCTCCTTTTTCCTCTCTCACACAATACGTCGACTTCCTCGTAGCTCATATCCAGCGGATTTTTAGGAAGCCTATTGACACTGATTCACACCACCCCGAGTCATTACAATTTTCATTCGGAACGTGAGCCTTTTTTCCTCCGCACCTATCCACGTTTACTGGGTAATTCTTTTGCTCCACTGTGTGAAATTCGAAATTTAGTTGCGGCTTTTGTCCTCCACCCCTATCCACGTTTGCTGGGTAATTCTTTTGCTCTGCTGTGTGAAATTCGAAATTTAGTTGCAGTACTTTGATTTGTTTTCAGTTAATTGAACAAATTCTGTAATATCTTTCTGCTGAAATTTTTGCTTGTTGCTGTTTCTCGAGTTTGGTGGATCATTTTTATTAGTTGAGTTGGTGTTTGTGGTTAGGGGTGCGAGTTGTTATCTGGGTTCTGAATTTTGTGGTACGGTTTGTTTTGATACTTGCTGAATTGAAATTCTTGTTTATTGGTGTTTTTGGTCGGTAGTTCATTGGGCAAAGGAAGTTTTGTGAGGGTCTTGCCTAGTTTTATTGAATTTGGGCGATTTCCATCGAGATTCCTATTGCTCTGTTGACAAAACGTTAGTTTTCCTTTCTGAGTTGATTTCGTTTAATTTTCGTAGTTTGGTTGACTCATGATTGAGTTGATTGGTTGCATTAGTGTCTGTTGCTTCTGGAATTTACATGCAATCCTGTCGAATATTGACATTGCTACTGCTACATATTTTTTTTTTTTTGAAAAAAATGTATTAATAAAACAAATTTTACAAAATTTGGGGGAGCGCATCCCTTACAACCAGCGATTGTAGGTTAGCTCCCTGCCTAGCAAGCACATCTGCTGCAGAATTAGCGGATCTCAGAATGTGAGTCCAAATACAAGAAACTATTGAGGTAATATCTAAATTTTCCCAAAAAGTATCCCAATGCTGCCATGGGGGAGGAGAAGTATTCTCACACCAACCGATAACCACTTTTGAATCACCTTTGATATGAAGAGGGCTGCCGCAATTGTCCCTGAAGATGAGGAGACCGGAGAGGAGGCCATGAAGCTCTGCAGACGTAGAGTCAGATATGCTCAAAGGGCCAACATAAGAGAAGAGCTGATTGCCAGAATGGTCTGAAATAACTCCTCCAAAACCCGAAATCCCTGGATTACCAAGAGACGATTCGTCAAAGTTTAACTCAAGGTAACCAGGAGCAGGAGGAGTCCATTCTTGCAATACCTGGATCTTTGTCCCAGAATGCATCATAGCTATATTTTTCCAGTTTTCACGGATAGGGGTTCCCAAAAAGGAAGAGAAGGCTTTCTTAGTCAAGAGCCAAGTAGATATATGCCCCACCACTCGATCCGCTACCCGATCTACAGATTCACATTTTGCATCAAATCATCTTTTATTGCGCTCATTCCAAAGCCCCCACGGGATGAAATTAACGCAAGCAGAGAACATCATTTTACCAAGACCAGGCAGAGGGGTACCAATGAGCAACTTACTGAACGAGAGAAGATCAGCCACCATGCAGAATTGTAACCCAAACTTACTAAGAATGAGGGTCCACACCTTCCAAGAGAATATGCATTGAAGAAGGATGTGGCTTGTGGTTTCATCTTCAGAATTGTAGAGTGGGCAGAGGGGGTTAATTGAGGGATGGCTTCTTCTTCTAAGAACGTCTGCCGAGAGAATCTTGTCTTGACAGGCATTCCATAGGAAAAACTTTATCTTTGGGGGGGCACATATACGCCATACGAAGTTAATTTCATTTTCCCTCCAAGACGAATTCCAGCCATTTAAGAAGCCATATGCAGATGAAATAGTGAATTTGCCCCTTTTATCTGGCCACCAAATGAGCTTGTCAGCCTCCAAAGGGCTAATTTTAACCAATGCAACATAATCCATCAAGCGAAACCCAGACACCCCCTCTGCCCCGGTAGACTTGATCGTCTAGTCGAGGAACTCCAAGTGGAATGTCATAAATATGACGTGGAAACATGGCAACAAATGATGAATTTGGCTCGTCTTATGGGCGCAATTTGCAGAGGTCCGCTGCCTGGAGACTATTCTGCATCTGGAGTCCAGAAGTATGGTTACAAATGATTGTGTTATCCTGGAACTTTAGGGGAATTGGTGCCATCTGCAAGCGAGATGTGGTTTCAAGCTTCCTCTCTCAATTCAAGCCCTCTATTGTCATCTTTCAAGAAACAAAATGTCAAGCGATGTCCGATGATATTGTCAGAGAGCTTTGGGCAAACCCTTCAATAAAGTGGGTAGCTGTCAATGCTACTGGTCATTCAGGAGGCATCCTTGTTGCTTGGGACTCGACATACCTAGACACCCTTCAAGTGTCTGAAGGCCGTTTCTCATTGGGTTTGCAGTTCAGGAATCTCTCCACTGGAAGAATCTGGTGCGTAGGGGGAGTCTATGGTTCGATCAGATATCGTGAGCGTAGCCTGTTTTGGGAAGAGCTAAGTAACCTTTTCCAATCATGGAGACTCCCTTGGCTTTTTGCGGGGGATTTCAATGCTATTCGATATTGCAACGAGAAGAAACCGCCTGCCAACCGCATCTTTGCCTCTATGCGGAGTTTCTCTGACTTCATCGGCGGATGTGGGCTAGATGAGATCCCTCTCTCTGGGAAAAATTATACATGGTCGAATAACCAACAACAGCCAATTCTGTCAAAGTTGGATCTTTTTTTGGCTTGTCCAGACTGGTTGCAGCTCTTTGGGAATGTTTCTGGTCGGGTTCTGGATAGGGTGGGATCAGATCATTGGCCTATCATGTTGACCACCTCTTTCGAGAAATGGGGTCCCTCTCCTTTTCGGTTTGAAAATTCCTGGTTATTGGCAAAAATTTTTGAGGCTCTTGTTGATGAACGGTGGATTGCGGGTCCATCTCTGAGCAGGCGGGAGTGGGCTTTCCCTTTGAAGCTTAAATTATTAAAAAAAAAAATTAAAGAGTGGGCCACGAACCATCGCTCCTCTATGGTTGCTGAGAAGTCTTCTATTCTCTCTCAACTTGTGGACCTTGATCTGGCGGAAGAACATAAGTATTTGTCTCCGGCGGAGATCTCTTCCCGTATCTCTTAATTCTAATCTTAATGCAATACTTCATCAAGAGAAGGTCCGTTGGAAGCAACGAGCCAGATTTAAATGGCTAAAGGAAGGAGATGCCAACACAAAGTTTTTCCATGCGGTAGCTTTGGCAAAGCGTAGGTCCAACCGAATTACCTCATTATGTGTTAATAATGAGGTAACATCGTGTCAGACTGCGATTACTAATGTGTTGCTCAAGTTTTTTACAGACTTATATTCGGAGGAATGCTTTAATAGGCCAAAGCTTCAGAATATCAGGCTCTTCCGTGTCTCCCCAGCAGTTGCCTCTTTCCTAGAGATACCGTTTTCAGTCGGAGAAGTTGAACATGCTGTCTTAGGCATGGAAAGTAATAGGGCGCTTGGACCTGATGGCTTTAACAGTGATTTCTTGAAAAGATTCTGGTCTCGTCTCAAGGAGGATATCATTGCAATGATTAACGACTTCTTCAATAATGGTATCACTTTCCATAGTATTGGCACGTCCTTTATTGCCTTGGTCCCGAAGAAAGCCAGTGTAGAGAAACCAGAGGATTTCAGGCCTATCAGTCTTGTCACAAGTGCTTACAAGATTATAGCCAGAATCTTAGCTCATCGTCTCAAAGTTAAAAAAAAAAAAAAACAGTTATACATAGAGGGCAAGGCGCTTTTCTAAAAGGAAGAGAGATTTTGGATTCCACTATGGCTGCTCATGAACTTATTGACCATTTCCGGCACAATAAGGATCCAAGAATTGCCTTGAAGCTAGATCTTGAAAAAACTTTTGACAGAGTGAATTGGATTCTGCTAGATGAGATTATGGAAAAAATGGGCTTTGGAAATCGATGGAGATTCTGGATCAGAAGTTGTGTGGGTTCGGCCTCGTATTCTCTCCTCCTTAATGGCTCAGTTTGTGGTTATCTCAAAGGAACCAGAGGAATCAGGCAGGGTGATCCTCTCTCCCCGCTTCTATTCAATATGGTTGGTGAATTCCTATTTGCTATGTTTTACTCGGCAAGTAATCTCGGATGGCTTCCTCCTACTAGTACCAATCAGGCTTTCAATATTCCCATTATTTAGTATGTAGACGATACCATCATATTTAGAATCGGCAACACTGACTGTGCAAAAAAGATTAAAGCGGTGTTGGGGCTCTTTGAATTAACATCTGGCTAGAAAGTTAATTGGGAAAAGACTTCCCTCATGGGCTTCAATGTTAGTCCTGAGACACTTACAGAGATGGCTAGTATTTTTGGTTGCTCAACAAGTCACCTACCGGCAACCTGCCTTGGTCTGCCACTATTCAATGGCCGTATATGTAAGAATCTTTGGAATCCGGTGGTGGAGAAAATTGAAGCCCAGCTTGCATCCTGGAAGGGATGACTGCTTTGTAAAGCGGGTAGGCTCATTCTTCTCAAGTCTTGCATTGCAGGAATTCCTAACTATGCATTATCTTTTATGCCCTGTCCTATCTCTATTTGTAAGGCTATGGATAGACTCTAAAGAAGATTCCTATGGAGGGGTTCGAGTGATACCTTCAAGTATCATTTGGTTCGATGGGATGATGTTTGTTTGCCAAAGAATATGGGAGGCCTGAGAATTCGGAAATCCAAGAATATGAATCAAGCGTTGCTTCTAAAATGGTTATGGAAGTTCAATACCCATTCTTCAAATCTCTGGAAGGAAATAGTTCTTCCTAAGCTTGGTGGGGATTCTCATTGGTGGATATCAGGAGGTAATCGTAGAGGTTTATCCTCAATATGGAGAGCACTATACCTCTTGCTTCCAAAATTGTATTCCGCAAGTAGATTCTATGTTGGCAACGGTAGATCGCTCAAGTTTTGGGAAGATTTGTGGATAGGGCAGGTGCCATTGCAGGATGCTTTCAGGGGTCTTTTTCTCCTCACATTTCGTAGAGACTGCTACATATTTCACATAGACGAATAAGGTCTTGGTTTGAGGAATGATAATTTAGTCTCGTCCTGAGCTGCTGGTTATAGTTTTGAATACCTCCATCTAGTTTAAGTGATTTAACCTGTGCCTTCTCTCCTTTTATTACCTCTTTTGATGTGCTTAATGAATTATAATGATACCATACAGCAAATGTTCCATGGCAAATACACTGCAAGTTGGAGAATGAATGAAGTACTTTATATGGCTGGAGTTTGAAACAAAGAAATAAAAGATGATGCGAATAAAGGGCTGTTGAAAACATCATCACAACAGCTAGTTCCTGGATTTTCATGACTTCATGATCTCAGTGATTACTCGAACTTGAGGAATTATGGGTGCTTTTTCATATTTTAAGCTGAAGGAGGTTCATGCTTTCATCTTCTTTTTGCTTGGCTTTTAAGAACAAATAGATTTAAGTAGGACTAGCGGGCACTGGAGGTGCCACCCATGATAGGTTGGTGATGTAGGACATGTCTCAACTGTGGAAGAAGAAAACCATTCAAAACAATTGAAGAAAGAAGAGAGAAAAGGTAGATGAAATTCAACAGTTTCTATTTTTGAAGAGAGAAGATGTAAGTTAGTATTAGTGGTTTCCATCTCAAGTAGGTGCTGGAATTCTTTTCCAGCAACTGATTTCGGTATGAAAAGTCACTGTTCAATTGTAATTAGGATGTTCTATCTTAAGAATTTTTTTATTGTTGTTATGTTACTTATTTTGTCAAATCTTTGGATGTATTGGAGTCTATAAATAGGTGAATCTTCTGTAACTTTGAACATGTTCTGAAGATAAATACAAGTTTCTCTTTTTGGTTGCTGGAGCACTGTTATTTCTCTTTCTTTTTGCTGAGAATGACTTCTTAGTGACTTTTCTCTCATACTAGCTACTGCTAGCAACAAAACAGTATCTGAAAATTCAAGTTCCTCTCTTGAAACTTGAAAAGCAGGAATTTTCTAGAGTTGAGAAGGTAGTGGTTATGTATCTCATATGCCAGCCATACCTATTTCTCTTTTCCAGAAATTCAACACCAATCAACTATATTTCATCAGTTTTGTGGTGTTAGTTGGGGAGGGTTATTTGGGTTTTCTCTATCCTCTTTGGAATAGTTGATCCCACAGAGCCTTGAGCTGAGATTCCTTTTGAAATGGTAACGGTTCAAGGCCTTTTCCTTCTGTCCACTAATAGTCGAGAGACTTATTGAGCGGTTAACATCAATTGGTTGCTAGAAGATCTCCTGTCTGTTTGTGCTTCCATAGATTTGTTTTATGAGATCAAGGATATGAATGTTCAGCTCATGTATACATGGATCCACATGCTGTGAGAAGCCTATCATATCACTGGTGAAATTAGATGAGATTTTTAAGGTCCTCTGGATTTTTTCAGTTGATAGTGGGACGCCTTCCATTCTTTTGTTGTTCTTCACAAATCTATTGTAATTAATAGGGGGTGTTAATTAGTGACTCTTGTTGAAAATAATCTCACCTCAAGTCTCATCAAAGGTCATTGCTTTTGTGTCTGCTTGAAAATGATTTTAGCTTTTTATGAACCTGGGAAGTCAGAACTTTGCTAGGATTGATGAGTGGAAATCAAAAGCTGGTTAGGCAAAACTCATGTTAAAGTAAGCATTCGATCAATTATTTTTGTTTAATTATTTCATTTTTTATAATTTATTAAACTAATGGTTTTTAATTTTGTGGAAATATATTATTAATTAATGCTACGTAAAAATCTATTTCGTGCTAATAATAAAATAATATATTTATTTATTTATTGTATTCAATTTTTTATTATTGTATTGAATTAGTGATTTAAGAGTGGTAATTAAAATATTGTTAAAGTTAGCATTTGATCAGTTATTATTGTTTAATTATTCCATTTTTATGTTAAAATATATCTTATGTTATTCATAAATTAATATATTTATTTATTATATTCATTTATGTTATTTTTTTACTTTTTATTTATCTATTTTTTAATAATTAATTGGTACAATTAATATAATATCTTATTAATGTATTAATGTAATTATTGTATTAATGTACAATAAACTGCAATCATTAATTAATATAATATCTTATTTAATTAATTAGTATATTTCAATATTTTAATTCCACATGAAATTACTTATTAGTGTAGTAATCATATTTTTTTTGGTTAATTATCTGTTTAGGTATATGTTTTATTTACGAATATTGTAAAAAGTTACTCATTCTCTTGTTTACATCATATTTTTCATTTTGGGGCACTAACACTAGAAACTGTTTTCCAGTGCACTTGAACTCGTCCACACTAACACCAACTTTCACTTGAACTTATATTAGTTCATTCACTTGAATTCGAACTTGAACCTGAAGTTGAAGTTGAACTTGAACCAAAAGTGCACTAACCCCCCCTAGTTGTTCATTCTCCATTTTGCCCCTTGTCAAGAAAAAAACTTGACTCTGGTCAGCAACTTGATTAACTCTTCCCTTCCACTCTTGGAAAACTTGAACAAGCTTCATTGTCGCTTCACCACTACTAAAGCACTTTGTACTACTCCCTCTCCGCCCCCGCAAGCTGGGGAATCATGACAGAAAGCAACTTAGCTTGAACTGACACAATAGGAGAGATGAATCCACCACTTCTAGCCAAATGACAAGTCTCTATTCATTAGCCAAGCTAGATCTTAAACAAGTTAGGAGACATTGTTCTAACACAAAAGGTGGACTGCCAACTTTTAAAGGTAGCACCACATTTACCTGCTTTTATGGGTGAAGAAGAAACTAGACTTGACTTAAGCTGGATTTGGGCACACTTCTGCTCCATCAGGTAGTAAGTCCATAGTTATTGCTTTGAAGTGATGAAAATACCTGAATGATGAGTTACTTGGTAGAATTTATGAGGCCAAACACTTATAAAGGCTTGACTCGACACATATATATGCAAGGACTACCAAGAAAGGAAATAGGCCAGGTTGATTAACTCAAGGTTAAGCTGGTTGACTTTGTTGAAACATGTTTACAATTTGAAAGTTTGATATGGGTTCTACAAGAGAAAAGGGAATTGGCAAGTGCACCAAATATCAGCCAATGATATCCACCAGAAAACAAGTTTGACAGCACTGAATTCATCCCGGCTCGAATTGGTAGTTGATAAACGTGAAATATTTGTTTCTGTTTCTGTCCCAAATTGTCAGATTTTCATCTGCCGAGATTGATGTCATTGGAGTCTAAAAAGCAAATTTTATTTGCTGAGCAGCCAGACGTATCTACTTTAGAAACTTAGTGTACCATATTTCATGGTAATGATTCCTAGATATGCCAAGACTGCTCCACATGAGAAAGATACTAGTTTGTTGTTGATTTAGTGGCAGAAGAAAGTAATAGAAATAGGAGACTTAACAGGGAACTTGTTTCTTAATGATAGTGAGAAACAAACAAACGTAATAGACCCATCCACTTCAGCTGCTGGAATAGGTTTAACAAATAAAGACAAATTTGTTGATTTTAAGAGAGGATGCATGGAAGATAGAAGTGAAGAAAGGAGAAGAAGCATGAGAGAGAAAGAGAGGACAAAGAGAGAGCATGTTGATATTAATTTAAGAGAATAATGAGAGAGATTTCTTACTCTTGTACATCATGTTCTTTCAATGGAATACAATGAGTTATTCTAAACATAAACATTCCCCAAAGTTCCTAATTACACCCAATAATATCTCACTAAATCTTCACAATAAGTTGTGATAAGGAAACTAAAACTAAGAGAATAAGAGAAGATCTTCCTATTTTATTCCCATTTGAGCTTTGCTTTTCTTGTGAGACTTGTCTTGCATGAGATTCACCTTAGACTCTATGAAGCTTATGTGATATGTTTTGCATGAGACTAAAAACTTCTTGATATGACTTTTTCAGCACTCCCCCTCAAGTTGGAGTTTATAACTTCAGCTTGCAAAAAGTCTTGGTCAAGAAACTTGTGTGACTGAAAAAGAAATTTTTGATCTTGTGTTGCTTGAAAAGAAAATTCTAATTGTCATGATTCATCTTATTCTTGTTTACATCTTTCTTGTAATCTTTATTTTCTTCTTATCTTGTTCTCTCCCTTGGATACTTTGGTCACTTAAAATTTGATTATCACAACTTGTGGAATCCTTCTTTATCTGTTACCTCATACTTGTACTTCTCATTTTATAATTCTCCTTCAAACTGTGGATTTCTTTGTTCTTTGCCAAGATGCCCAACTTGCATAAAATAATGGTGAGAGAAGAAAAATCACCCCTAGATCAGTGTGAGAACTTCAACTCCGGTCTGAAATGGCTGCTCAAATTTAAAGGCGATTTGACCCATTTTAAGGTAATGAAAAGAGTACTCATTTTTTAAGGGTAGTACAATCTACCACTTGGGTATACCACTTAAGTAAAAGGAATAAAGGAATTGAATTAATCTGGATGTTGGGGGCGCTCCTAATCTTTGTAGGTAGTGAGTCTATAGGCATTGCTCTGAAGTGATTAAATTTTTTTGAAGAAAGTACTTTGAGGAATTAGGGGTATGAATAGAAAAATAACAATTCTCATACTTCAAATGGAAGCAGGCGTACAATGCAACTCTTCATACTTCCAAATAAGAAGAAGGCGTTTTTAAAACAATAGATGTATGAAAAATGACCTAGTTTAGCTCAAAAGGGAGATAAAAAATAATTCCTCTATGAACATGTATGATTGAGGAAATTTAAAACAAACTCTAGATAAAAAGTGGGAAAAATCTAGAGAGAGAGAGAAGAGGAGAGAGAGAGAGAGAGAGAGAGAGAGAAAAAAGATGCCAAAGCTCTGAATGAGCTGCGTTGGGGGTTGTGCACGACCTCCAATGCTATTTATTTAGATTTAAGTCATAATTTTCAGAAATGACAAAAATGCCCCTCTTGCATGGAAAACACTTATTCCCTTATAACTCCAATTCTACTCTTCCTATGAATATAAAAAATTGTACATAGACTAAATCAAACATGCTTAACAAGATAGGACCATAGTATAAAATATTCGATCATGTAAAATGTCCACATAACCTTTGAGCTGATCTTCTCACATTCCCCCTTAAGCTGGGGCATATATATCCATGAAGCCCAATTTGTTACCGAAGTTCATGGATTCACGTTTCCCTAATGCCTTAGTGAAAACATCTCCAAGTTGATCAGCCGAACGAACATAGAAGGGATCACATCTTTCTTCATCACAACATCTCTAACAAAATGACAATCCACCTTTATGTGTTTTGTTCTCTCATGAAAAATTTGATTGCCAACAATAAATATAACAGTTTGGTTATCATGAAACATAGTCATTTATTCTGATTGAAGCCTATAACCTAGATTCCGATCTCACCCACACGAGATCGCTAACAGTGTGTGCCATAGCCCTGTATTCTGCTTCTGCGTTGGATCTAACTACAACATTCTATTTTTTGCTTTTCCAATTGATTAAGTTGCCACCTTGAAAGACACAGTAGTCCGTAGTCGATTTTCTGTCTAGCTTTAACCCAACATAGTCTGCATCGGAGAGGGCCTCAATTTTCTAGTGGCCATTATTTTTAAAGAAAAGATCTTTTCCTGGTGCTCCTTTGAGATATCTCAAGATCCTGTGAGTTGCTTCGAGATGAATCTTCCGGGGGTGTTCCATAAAATGACTTACTACACTTACTGCAAAGGATATATCTGGGCACGTAACTGTGGCATATATATGAGTTTTCCCACCAGCCTCCTATAAAATGTTTTATCATTCAATTCTACACTTGGACATCGAGATTCCTGTATCCAGATGTACAAGCGTGATCATCGTGTAAATTGAGTCCAACTTCCATCGGAGTATCTACTAGTTTAGCTCCCAATAATCCATACTTATGTAGCATATCAGTTATATACTTTCTTTGAGATAGCACCGGTCCTTCTTTGCTTCTTGCAACTTCAACACCCAAGAAGTGTTTCAATGCTCCCAGTCTTTGGTCTAAAAGTGAATAGCAAGTAGTTTTTTAACTTCTTCAATTCTAGGGGTATCATGGCCAAACAATATAATATCATTCACATATACAAGTTAAGCTATGATGGAAGACCTTTTTATGATAAATTATGAATGGTTGCAGTGGCTCTTAGAAAAGCCTATAGACATTACTACTTGGCTAAAATTTTCAAACCAAGCACGAGGGCTTTGTTTCAGCCTATAAATTGCTTTCTTGAGTCTACATAGTGCATCTCCCCCTGAGTAACATACTCCGAAGGTTACTCTATGTAGATCTCTTCTTCTAGATCTCCATACAGAAAAACATTCTTTATGTCTAATTGGTATAAGGGCCAACCCTGAGTAACAACAATAGACACCAAAATGCGTACCAAAGATATTCGAGCAACTGGGGAAAAAGTTTCAAACACATCTACACCATAAGTTTGTGTATATCCTTTGGCCACTAGACGAGCTTTATACCTCTCAACTGATCCATCAGCCCTGTACTTGATTGGATACACCCATCTACAGCCACTTACTACAGCACCTAAAGGTAACACACATAACTGCGAGATTCCTCGCTCTAACAAAGCAGCCGTCTCAGCATCCATGACTTGCTTCCACTGTGGAGAGGACAAAACATCCTACAATGAAGAAGGAATAGTGCAAACAAAGATAGACAATGCAAACTTTCTGTAGTTGTCAAACAAATCATATGACACAAAATGAGACAGCGATGATGAATACCATTATGAACTCCTTTCCTTGAAGCAATGGGTAGGTGCAGATCACTTACCTCAGGATCTTGAGACAAAGATGAGTCATGGTCTTGCATGGGAGAGGAGGCTGTTGGCTGAGAGTGATGCAGCTGTCGACGTCGATATACCTGCAAGGGTTTCTCAACAATGGTTTTTTGTGTAGGTCCAAGACAATCATCCACTGACAAAGGAATACTGACTTAAAAATTGGGGAAGAAGATGGTATATCAATGGACGTAGTAGACCCAAAGAACGGACTATCCTAAAAAAATGTGACATATGCGGATACAAATGTTTTTCTAGTAGATTGATAAAAACACTTATACCCCTTTTGTGTATGAGAATACCCAAAAAAGACACACTTAATTGCACGAGGAGATAACTTATCTTTGGTTGATCCCATAACATGAGTGAAACAAACACATCCAAAGACACGAGGAGAAACTAAGAACAATGGAGTTTAAGGTAACAAAATCTGAATGAGAATTTTACCTTCAAGGATAGATGAAGACATCCTATTGATCAAGTAGCATGCAGTAAGTACTGCATCACCCCAAAAATGCTTAGAAACCTGCGTATGTAACATCATAGTGCGAGCTACTTCTAGTAGATGATGATTTTTACGCTCTGCAACCCCATTTTGTTGTGGAGTAAACAAAAAGATGTGGTTCGATGAATGATCCCTTGATTTTGACAAAAGCTGCTAAACTTATGAAAACCATTGTCAGTACGTAAAATAAGAATAAAATTCGAAAACTAATTCTTTATTTCATAGTCAAAGAATTTGAATACATCAAAAACTTCAAATTTCTCTTGAAGGAGATAGACCCAAGTGCACCTTAGTAAAATCATCAATAAATAAGATAAAGTACCTAAATTCAAACAGACTAGTTACAGTACAAGGACCCCAAATATTTGAATGAACAACCTCAAATTGTTGACTTGTCAGTATTATGTGAGGATGGAAAGGAACTTCGGTGGTGCTTGCTCAATTGACACGACTCGCACTAAAAGGTAAGATTGGAAGGAAATTCTGGAATGCCTTGAATCAGTTTTGTTAGTGAAGGATTATCTAATCGTAAATGCCACTGGAATGGGGTAGCAGGTGTATGAAGTGCATGTAGTGTATTATTTGGCGAGTAGCTCTCCAAATAATACAAACCACATCACTCACGTGCGGAACCAATTGTCCTCTATGTTGCGAGATCCTGCAATAGCCTATGAATAAGATAAAATGTCAGATAACAATTTATAGATTTCGTTAATTGGCTCACTGACAACAGATTTAAGGGAAATTTAGGAACTAGTAAAGCAGACTGAGGCGACAAGAATGATATAGGGTTAATTGTGTGAACACCCTAGACTGAGCAAGCAGACCCATTAGTTAAATTTTCTTGTTTTATATGTGATGATGACTCTTTCATGTTAGAAAACAAAGATGACATACCTAACATGTGAGCAGTAGCTTCGAAATCAATAACCAGGTAGAGGAAGAAGACACATGAAGAGTGGACGTACCTGAGGTTGCCAGAGTAGCAGTAAGAGTAGGAGCATGAACCATAGATGTTGAAGATGAACCAACTGATAACTGAGCTAGATGCTGCAAATCTGTCGTCGTTGTTGAAATAGTTATTATATCTCATCAACTCCCCCTGAGGGAACAAAAAAAATCCCTCTGATGTCGTTCCATTAATTTCATGGCTGGTAGAGTTTGCCAAGGCAGGCTTTCCAAATTTCATCCAACATCTATCAAAGTAATGGTTATTACATCCACAATGGACACATTTCCTCTGGGACTTACCATCACCCCTGCCTTGACCTCTGCTTGAACTATCTCTACCTCTACCTCTCCCAGAACCTGTTCGACCTTGAGATGAGTTTGCTGGGCTAGGACTTGGGTCCAAGGTATTAAGTGCAGCGGCATCTGTCACTTTATCCCAATTTTCTTCTTTAGATACCAAAGTTATTTTTTGCCCTCACAATACTATTGAAAATAGTGGGTAATGAGGGTACCTCTTCTGAAGCCTCCCCACCTAGGCCATCAAGAAACTTTGCCACTTGTAGTTGGTTTTGTTGTTTCCTTAATTCCTGCTCATCTGTAGTGAATTGATGCTACACATTAATTTCTTGCCAGAGTCCCACAAATGTCTTGTAATATTGTGTAACCATTTTGTTACTCCTTTTCAGAGATCATAGAATTTGGTGTACAATTCATAAACTTTGGATATATTGCTCTCTTGAGTATATAGATACTCCAAAGAAACCCACATAACCTTTGTTGTTTCACAATACATCACTTGTTTCCTTAATGATGAATCAATACTATTGGCAATCCAAGTCATAACTTGGCTGTTTTCAGCTTCCCAATCATCAATCATTGGAATTGGAGGATCATCTCTGATGTACTTTGTCCTCCTGCCCATCAAGAACATTCTCATTGACCTGGCTCAATTGAGATTGTGAAGTTGCGTCCAAGGCCCATCCCAAAATGACTAGCCAACTTAGGAAACCTCTTTCCCAACTAATCAACTCAAAATCTTTGTACTCACTATCCATGTGGGACTATTCCTTAACACTTCCCCTCACTTGTAGGCCCTCTTTTGTGGCTCTACAAGTGGATAATTTTTTGTGCAAGCCCTCTTTTGTGGCTCTACAAGAGGATAGTTTAGGTGTAAGCCCTCTTTTGTGGCTCTACAAGTAGATAATTTTAGGTGTAGGCCCACATATGAGTACCTGTTCTGATACCATGTTAAAATGGGTCCAAGCCCTATCCCAAAATGACTAGCCACCTTAGGAAACCTCGTTCCCAACTTATACACTCAAGATCTTTGTACTCACTAATCCATGTGGGACTATTCCTTAACAGAGATAGCCATCAAATCCACCCATATCTCTAGATGGTACTTAAACTTCACCCAAATCAGACATAGAGTAAGTATAGAGTCACCAAAAAATTCAATTTCAAAATCGGAGCATTTTTGCAAATTCCACAGATGTGGGCTCCATTTTGTAAAAATTAGGGTTAGGGCAGGAATGAGATGTGCGCAAGTAATATATGTTCAAATCAACACCATATATCAAATAGATAGAAAATCTTCCAAGAATAGACCACAATTAGGGCTGACATCAGCATGCAAATTGATGTCGCAGGCATTGGTTTAGGGATAGGTGACACACATTCCAAGAATGTACTCCCAGCAATGATCACTGCTTTGATACCATGTTAAAAGTGTGAAAAATCTAAAGAAAAAGAATAGAAAAAAGATGTCAAAGCTTTGAATGAGCTATGTTGGGGGTTGTGCACGACCCCCAATGCTATTTATTTAGGTTTAAGTCATAATTTACAGAAATGACAAAATGCCCCTCTTGCATAGAAAACACTTATTCCCTTATAACTCCCATTCTATTGTTCCTATGAATATAAAAATTTGTACATAAACTAAATCAAACATGTTGAACAAGATAGGGCCATAATATAAAATATTCGATCATGTAAAATGACCAAAATACCCTTGAACTGATTTTCTCACACTCAAATAAGGAAAGCTTTGAGATGGAGTATAGTAATAGAAACTTTTTAAAAAACAGAATTCTCATACAAGGCAATTGCTTTTAACACAATCTAACCAATTTGGAAAGAAACTATTCAACAAAGAAAATCTGGAATAAGGGAGATTTAGGAAAAATATATTGCCATAACAAAAATTGAAGTGCCAATAGGCAGGAGGGGACCAGGATTCAACAACCGAGGCATGTGGCTAAGTGCTGATTGGGAGTAGTGGGTAGATAGAGCAGAGCGGTCCCCGGTCACACCACCAATCAGACTAGAATTTCAGGGTGCTGCCATTTCCAGCAAAGAAATGAATCCCTTTCTCAATGTTGTTGAGGGGGAAGAATGCTCGCCATAAGGGAGAGAGGTGCTGACATCTACCTCCAGAAATCCACCAAGTAGAGCACCAATTGAGGTTGGTGGTGATCATCGGTCTCCAAATTGAGTTTGGAGCGGCATTGAATTTCCAGAACTACTTCAGTGTAAAGGCGCTTTTCATGTCTCATATGAGGTGATTACTGAGTCCTCCTTTGCATTTGGGTTTGCAAACATCACTCCAATTTACTAGGTGATATTTGAAGCCGTCACATGCGCCACGCCAGAGAAAATGTTGTTTGATGGCATCGATTTGGTGGCAGACAGCGGTTGGGCAGTGAAGGAATGAAAGGAAATAGTTTGGAATACCAAGGAGAATACCTTGTCTAACCTAAAGATAACCCTGAGATGAAACTAACAGCAGGAATACCAAGGAGGACTTATGCTAGGTGTCTGAAATACAAGAAGAGGACATTATATATATATAAAAAAACTTTGAAAAGAGGAACTTATCTTTCTTTTTCTTTTTCTTCTTCTCCATCTTTTCTTCCTCCTCCATGTCAGGACCGTTGCTCTGATGCCATGTGAGATTTTGAGAATGAGAGTGGAAGAGGAAGAGAAGAATGAGATTTTAGAAATGGAAAAGAGTGAAGCACGTTAGATTTGCTCTCTCTCACATATTCTATGTATAAAAGACTATTTCAATAAAATTCATACTTACACTAGAATACTCTTGTCCCTACTACACCAAACTTAAACTGACTAAATTAAACATTAAGAGATATAAACACAACTAGGAAACAACTTATAACTGTCCTCTTCATTTTAGCTTCTTGAACATGCCCACACTTTCCCTTCTTTGAGCTTGCTCCACTTGTGAGTCTTCCTTTTTTATGAGACTCAGCTTAGACTTCATGAGATGGTTTCTTTCACACATTGAACTGGGACATTCCCGTATTATAAACTAAGCATGTCTGAAGTTGGGGAATCGTGATCAACATTGAACTGGAACAATCTCTTCCCTCATAGTTGCATATGTTGGCCAATCTCTTGAAATTGCTCTTGGATTAACATCTGAGACTAATGTCTCACCAAGTGGATTAGCGAGACTCTGATATCTACCACATCCATCTTGGTATAAGATGGAAAGATAATATAGTTTATTCCTACTTATTTGGCACTTAGGAACATGGGATATTGAATGAATCAATACTCATAAATCTCATTTATTTCATTATTGGATGGTACATGTTGAGACAGCATCTATAGTGGATGAGCGTGGCTGAAACCAGTGATGTAGATGTGTGACAGTACTGGGAAAACAGATTTAGACATGGACATATCATATATTAAGAGTATCTCCAACAGATTGGGAAATTTGTTTTGCGTTCGTCCAGGACCTAATAGTGCACTTGTTAGAAAGGTTGGTTGATGTCAGTTGGGGGCCTTATTTAAAAATAGACAGACCAAAAATTGACTTGGGTAAAAATGTCGAGAAAAGATTTAAAGAAGGCCAACCTAGTTGTGGGATTAGAAAATGATGGAACCAAATGGAAGAAGAGGGTTCATGTGCCAACTTTAACATAGTTGGAAAAAGGTTCCTGTCATGATGCTTAGATGAACTTAACTTTTCTTTTTTCTTCCTTTTTGTCATGGTGCTTCCAATGTTTGTTGACATGTTTAAATGTATCGTACCTTTTCCTTTAAAGGAAAGTTTATAATTTTTTTAATTTATATTTTGGATTAATATACTTTGTACTTGTTCATTTGACATGATATATATGTTGACATTGCCCCTTCTTCATTACTTTAGGCATGCCAAAGGGGCTTCCTAAATATGTTCCAGTCAACCTGAAAGACATAGCAGCTGCCGGATTTGAAGAAGGAGATGAGATATCATTAGAAACCTTGAAGGAGAAGGGGCTCATCAACCCGTCTGGACGAGAAAGAAGCCTTCCTTTAAAGGTACAAATGACTGTAGGATTGCCTATGAAGAAGTACCTGAATGTTTGATCCAAAATAATGCTGCAAACACTTTTATAAGTAACCAAAGAGCTCTGGGAAGTCCTTTAGCATCCTTTAGAGCTGTTTTTTATTCTTCCCTCTGACCAGCCTAGATATAATGCTTCACCATGCAGCAGTGTCGTTCATGCAGGGGTGGGCACTATCTATACATGCATTACTCGTAATGTCCATAACAATCCGGTGTAACACCTATAATGCTCCCAAAATGTGTAATGACCTGCATGCTATGCGTTACATACGCCCATAGTGTCTCCGCCCTAATCTAAGATGTATTGGATGTTGGGCGTAAATTTGGGTCCTATATGGTCACCATTATGATCACTTATTTACAATTGCATTGCTCCTCAAAAACTACAACCCTGACCTTCTGTTAGATATAACAGCGGGTGTGTGTTTTATATGTGCTCGTACATTTATGGTGATTTTTTTCTCTCCTTTAGATTCTTGGAGATGGGGTGTTGACTGTCAAACTGAACTTTAAAGCTCGTGCTTTCTCTTCGCCTGCTAAGGACAAGCTTGAGGCTGCTGGTTGTGGTGTCACGGTGCTTCCTGGCAGGAAGAAGTGGGTAAAACCATCGGTTGCAAAGAATCTGGCTCGTGCTGAAGAATACTTTGCAAAGAAAAGGGCTGCAGCTGACCCAGCTTCTGCATGAGCCCAATCCCAGCTTTTTGAGAATGCAGGAAAGGTCAAGCTTGACAAATTGATTTGGTTTCAGTTGTTGCCTTTGATTTTGACGGAGGTCTTAGTTGTATGTTTTTATTCATTTGTAGCTATGCATTTTGTTCCTCTGAATCTATGACGATTTGATATGTCAAATGGCGTGCAGCTGCTGATAATTTAGTGCTTTTCTATTTGTTTATTTCTCACACTTCCCCGGTTTTTAGTAGGCCAAATCGTTTTAGTTCTTAGTTGGGTTGTAGGCAAAACAAATGGTTTCTGGTGGCTGACGGGTTTGCATGTTATTTTTCTCACTTGTTAGATTGGAAGAAATGAGAAGTAACAGTTCAGTTGGTCCGTTAGTTGCTTCACCCATTGAACAAACTCTGTTACATTTTTAATTTAGAAGCCAAGTTGGAAATACTGTGGTTGATCTTGGTATAATTCCAATGAAGCTTTCAGGGTGATAGATTGATGTAGCATTCTTTTAGTTTTTGTTACTGAAAGCGCTTTGTTTATATGAATTCAGAGGATATGCAAGTTGGTTCATGCTTGAGACGTGCCTAAAACTCTCAAGTAAGAAAGCAAACTAGTTGTTCTGGAATGTCGGAGAAAAGTCATAAAAAACTGTTGTACACCCATGATTTATTATCCATTTTCCATTGATTGATCATTGTCTTCCAACAACTTTATTTTTTGACTTCCCATAACCTAATGATCGAAATGCATTTGACAAGGTTTGCTAAATCCAATGATAGATCGCTATAGATGATTGATCATAATTTATAATATTTTGTTTTGGTATTCTCGATGAATGATCAATCATACTTTATAATTTTTTAATATATGATTAATGATTGTACGTCAATGATCGGTTATACATAACACTTCAATTTTAATCCTTTTCAAGATTTAAATTTATTCAGAATTTGGTGAAAATTTGTAGGATGGTTTTAAAGGCATTTTAAAGCATTTATTTGATTTTTTTGAGGATGTTATTGAAATATTATGAACTAATACCTTTTTGTTTCAAATCAATGGTCGTTATGGTTCAATAAAAAGAGTTAAAGAGTTTTGAGTACCAAACGAAGTTTATATTTGGTGAAAACTTTTGATAAAATTCCAAAACCTTTCTAAAACATTATATGATGATTTTGAGTAGGGTTTTGAGAATATGAATGACCTAATTCTCCATTCATGATATATCAAACTTTAGTAGATTATTACTACTCTTACATTGCTAGAGTTTTTGACTTTTATATTTTTACTATAGACTATAGTCTTCAATTCCCGCGCTCCTCTTCTTGTCAACATCATTTCTTCAATGTCGTCTTACTTTGTGTCTTGATTTGATAACTTAATTTTTTAATGTTTGACTTGAGTTGTCCTTCTTGTAGCACACTTTCAAGCTACCCATTCTATTATCATCAAAATAATAGAGACTAACATAATTGTACTCCTTGGTCTAACACTTGAAGCCAACAAGAAAACTAAAGTGCATTAGCGATACTTGCACTAGGCCCTTAGTTTGTTGCTTATTCCCTCGAGAAAAAAAGATATTTTCAAAAAGCCTTTGCCTTCCTATTCAATGGGGCTATTAGAGAAGTTGCTTCATTCCTATCCCGATAGTCAGGTAACTTTAGTTTCATTCCTTCTTTGCTCAGTCAAGCTTCATTGTTCCTTCAAGCTTCCTTGTTCCTTTGTGTAAACTTAGTCCATCGTTTAAAGTTGCTGTCGTTAGCCTAATCTACATCCAACTAACTTGACTTCGTATTAATACCTTTCTCTTTCTATATGGTTAAGCGACTCTATAACTGATGTTGTTCCCATTTGTAAAACAACTAAGCCAATTAATGCCTAGGCGCCATCTCAAAGGAGGGTGAATTGAGAATACAAATTCAAAATTAAGTTTTTTTAGTACAATCAAATTAAATGAATGACCAAAAATAAAAGCATATGAGCACAACACAAAGAGTCAAAGAGCAAAGATTGTTTATTCTTGATGTTCTCCTAGTGGTGATCATTGCTTAAAAACCTTTGTTTGGGAAAACTTTTACTATCTAGCTCTAGCAGCAAAAAATACAAAGAGATTAACCAACTCTCTTTAAACCAAGTATAACACCCAATTACACTTATCTCTATCATTCCGAAAGAAATTTTATACAATTAGATACTAGCTTTAGTGGGTAATTCCCTTCTTAAATTAAAATAAAATACAAAAGTGAAAAATAAGGATGAGCATAATTGGGTAACCTTCTCCTAGTGAGATTTGTTGAATAGAAGATATGGAAGGCTCTTACGTCTATTCTCTTCAACAATTTCCTCACATCCTAAGGCATTGTTGTAGTTGTCAACTAGATGGGAGTTGGTGCCTATTTATGGTAAAGGGTAGACTTGATACTAAGCTTGCCGCCCAATGGTGTGGTATGTATTAGGTCTAATGAGCAACAAACTAGAGGGAGGAGAGGGAGGGGTGAATAGGTTTGTTAGCTTTGTTGCTAATTTTTTACTTCTAAGTTTTACTCTTAATTTTGAGTGTGTTCACAACCTCAATTGCAATTCAATGTGCAAAGTCAATTTTACAGCTCAATGTGCAGGCACAAACATTCAAGTCCATAACACTAAGATTTTGTAGTGGTTCACAATTCTATATTGGACTGCTAGTCTAGTCCCAAGGTGTATAAAATAGAATCCTACTAGGGAAGTGTATAAATTATTATTGATTGACCCATAGCAACATGGCCGATCATTCTACTATAAAAAGTTTAGAAAACACTTTGATCGATGCTATGATTGAACATAAGCCTATAACAACAATAAAATATAGCCATTGGAGGATGATTACTCGATCAATGAAAAGGTATGATCTATCATATCAACCCCTCTATGCAGTTTTTTGTAAAACAGTCTAAAATTGTTAGTTTTGACAAGAAAGTTAAAAATAGGGAGCCAAACTCATCACTAAATATTCATTGAACATTTATTGGCAAACCTAAGCTTTTCCAAAATATTTTCATGTACATATTTTTATCCTGACCTTTTGCAAGAGAAAAACCTCATTTCTACCAAATGCTTTCAAATCCTCTTGCATTTCTTGACATTCCTAGTTCCTCCATAGCTCCACATCATTCCCTGTGCTTGAAGATTGAAAGCTTGGATCTTGTTGAAGAGATGATATGGAAGAATCTTACAGGACTATCACAGTAAGAAGTCTCACATAGCCAGAATTAATATGGTGAAGTTTTACAAAAGTTTCACAAAAGAGTCTCAATTTAAAGGTTTTTAGTTGTGTTAGTCTTCTGTTTATATTCAATTGTTTAATTATACTGGGACTTATATTTAAGTGTTAGACTTTGGGTGTAATTGGGACAAGGGTAATTTATTTATAATTGGACTCGACTACTTTTCTCTATTATATAAGGGCTCATGTACTCATATTACAACAAGTCAATGAAGTTTTTCTCTTTTTCAGAAATTCAACATGGTATCAGAGCAGTTTCTAGTTTCTGTAAGTTGACTTGCTCAACCCATAAAGAATAATGTGATCAATTTCTGATCTATTATTTCTAGTAGTTTACATTCATATTCTATTTTTTTCTCTTTTTAGTTCCTATACCCGTTGTTTTATTGGCGTTATCACCTCCATAATGAGATTGTAATATTATAAATTATATATTGATAAAAATATATTTGAGTCTAATTTCCAACTCAAAAAGAATTTTTGAAATATGAGTTTTATACAAAGAGAAATCGATATTTGAAGCAGCAAAGGTCAAACTACAAGAAAGGTTTGAGCAGTAGCAGAAAGTTTCAAATTTCAAGCCATTTTATGACATAAAAAATGAGGTTTTACAGGGATAATTATATATCCAAAGCATTATTTTTAATTCTTTTTTCTTACCTATTCAACCAATTCTCAATCTGAGTTTTCTAGAGGGAGATATCGATCTTGGAAAAGTCAATGGACATGCCGGCTAAAGAAGAAAGAGTACTCAGTTC
This sequence comes from Aristolochia californica, assembly GCF_029961685.1. Classification (NCBI taxonomy): domain Eukaryota; kingdom Viridiplantae; phylum Streptophyta; class Magnoliopsida; order Piperales; family Aristolochiaceae; genus Aristolochia; species Aristolochia californica. The sequence goes on along the minus strand of NW_027181881.1, from coordinate 39,363,773 downwards.
AGGCAGATTACGGACTCTTAAATATATCAGATTCTTTATCTCAAAACATCTATATTTTCTAAAGATAAGAGCATGCTTGAGACTCTCATAAGTCAATCCACGCCACCACCATCATCTTCATAGTTTCCCAACCGACTTATCTTTTTCATAGCCCTTTTGTGTATTTACATTTGCTTAGAATACTTGTATTTTGATACAATAATTTGAACTTACAATCCTTTTAAAAAATTTCATTTTATATGAAAAGGCCTTTAACCCAACTTCTTTACTTATGTTTGCAATTCCATATCTTTTTGAGTATGACAAAAGGGGGAGAAAAAAAAAAGATTAATGCAACAAACTAAAAAAAAATCAAAGCTTAAAATGTGAAATCAAATATGCATAGATAAAGAGGGAGCCATTTCCAAAAACTTGCACATTTTATGTAACTCCAAACTTTAGTGAAGAGAAAAATTTGGATTTTCTCATCCAACCGAATACAAACATGACGTTCGATTTTTCCAATGTGGATACCTCTTTCTAGAAAGATCAGATTGAGAAATGGTTTATTGAGAGAGAAAGTAGACTCACATAGATTTATTTTGAGATATAATTCTTGTTAAAGAGTAGGTATAAAAGAGTCTCACATGACCTTCACTACAAGAAGTCTCACAGATAGGGGTGGCTTCGAATCGAGCCGGCTCGCAAGCGGCTTGAGATCGGCTCGGTTCGATTCAGTATCTCTCGAGCTCGAGCCGAACTCAAGATTTAGAATCGGCTTGTTTAAATTAACGAGCTGAGCTTGATCGAATCCAGGTTCGGCTCGACGACTAGCGAGCCAGCTCGTTAACGAGCTAAGTAAGGAGGGGTGAAGGTCTCAAGCCGGCTCGTTAACGACTCTCCTTCCTCATGGTTCTTGAAGAAATTGAAAATACATTTTAGTAGAAATAAGTTTCTAGGGACTATTAGTGTCTCATGTTTTTTGTAAACATTTTTCTAATTGAAAATTCTTATTAAAAAATCATATAATTTTCAAAGTAAGATTTTCCTACTAAGATGGGTTAGAAAACTGTATAGAAAAATTTTGAGTAATTATTTGACAATTGATGCTGTAATACTTTTAGCATGAGGCAATTTTTATTGCAATTTTGTGTTTGACATTTTATTTGATTAAAAATTTATTGATAAGTATAGTAATATATTAGATTAATTATTAATTTTTATTTATTTCCCTAGAAGAGGCAATTAGAGGTCCATTTAACTTTCCTAAGAAAATTTTAAAATATTTCTTGTAATTTTCTAATAAGTCACTAATATTAAAAGGATTTTATTTAAAGTTTTTTTTGGAAATATGTATCATAGGAAAAAAATTTCTAGTTTTTCCTAGAATATAAGTTTCAACTAGGGGCATTAAGGAGGCCATAGTAAATTTATGGCCAGATTAAAAAATTACAAAACAAGCTAGACAACATTTGGAGTAAAAATGATTAGTATTGGTGCGTTTTAATCCATTATTGAAATTCAATCCTGAACCTCCCCTATCATTCTTTTTTTAAAATGCATGCATAATTTTATATATAATTTATTTGACATATGTTTTATATAGAGTATTAAATATAGGTTAAGCTCGAACTCAGGTAGAGCTCGAGCTCGAACTCTGTTAAAATTATTAGACTCGAGTTCGATTACAATTTTAGGTTCAAGGCTAGGGTCGGCTCGAGCTCGAGTTCAATATATTTAAATCAAGCTTGGCTTGAACAAAATTCAGACTCAGTTGGATTCGATGCCACCCTTATGCTCAATTTTAAGTAGAGGTCATTCCCAATTTTATGTAAAATGTATACATAATTTTATATATAATTTATTTAACATGTATTTTTTGAAAAGTTTTAAATGTATGTTGAAGCACGAGATCGGCTCGAACTCGGTTAAAATTATTAGGTTCGAGCTTGATAAAAAATTTAGGCTCGAGCTCGAGTTCAAAATATTTAAATCAAGCTCGGCTCGAACATAGGCAGGTTTGGGCTCGGGTTGGCTCGATGCCACCCCTACTCACAGAGCCATAATTCTTATGGTAGAGACTTACAAGAGTCTCATAAGAGGAGGTCTTGTAGAACATTTTTAGTTATGTTAGTCTTCTATTTATGCTAAGTGTTCAATTGTTCTAGGTCTTATTTTTTAGTGTTTAACTTTGGGTGTAACTAGTAGTTTAATATTAATTGGTTTCTACTTATTTCCTTTATTGTAATAAGAGGCGTATGTACTCACATTGTATCAAGTCAGTAAAGTTTTTATCTTTTCCAAAAATTCAACATGGTATCATAGCGGATTCCATGAGTTGACTCTGTCAACCCTCAGAGATAATATGATCCTTTTACAATCTATCATCTCTAGTAGTTTAGGTTTGTATTCTATCTATTTTATTTTTTTCCTATCCCAATACTCGTTATTTTTGTGACCTTCACCCCTCCATACTGAGCTTTTCATATTAAAAATTATATAATAAAAAAATATCCTCAATTCTATTTTCCAAACCAATTTTTTTTTGATAATTAGAGTTTTCTACAAAGAGAAATCAATATTTGAAGTAGCAAAGGTCTGCCTGCAAGAGAAGTTCGAACAACAACATAAAACTTCAACTTTCGAGGTGTTTTATACCATCAAGAAAGAGACTCTATATGGAGAATTTTATACATCAAATAAATATCTATAAGTCTATTTTCTCACTTATCCAAACAATTCTCAATCTGATTTTTTCAGAGGGATATATCAATCTCGGAAGAGTCAAAGGTCATGCTGGCCAAAGAAGGAGTGCTTAGTTTTGCTAGATTACAGAGTCTGAAATCTATCGGATTATTTCCCTCAAAATAAGTATTTCATGAAGAAATATTATAATTGTATTAAAGGTATTGAATTATAGTTTCATAAGGAGAGTATTTATGTCAATTTGATCTACGTTTAAGGAGATATTCTCATTTAAGTTGGTTAGGGTCAAACTAAAAAATGAAGAAAATCAAGAGGTCATAAAAGATTCAAGAAAAAATATTTTTATGTCAATTTAGATATCAATTTAAATATCTTTGAGACTAGTTTCTTGAGAATTTTTTTTTTATGATTTTGAGCTATATTTTTGGAGATATTGATATTAGAAGTGCCAAAGGTCAGTTCTGTTGATTTTTTTTTATTTATTCCTTATATTCTCTCCTATTATCTCTCCTTGCATTGATGTGAATTGAGTTTCATTTTCTCCTAAAATCCGAGTTTTTTAGCCAAATTTCTCCTCTAACCAGAGTGTTTTGGTTGGACTTAAATCTCTACATGATGTTGTCATTCAAGGTATGCAATTTATTGCTTCAATGTTGTTTTCAATTTTTGTTTTTTTGTTACTTGGTTGTGTGTCTTCCTCATAATTCACTCCAAATAATTATGGTCACCCCCAAAACGTTATACTTGGTCAAGTTTATTAAGTTCTACCATTATAGTCTTCCCTAGTTTTCAAAAAAAAAAAGGTCACTTTGGAAGTATGAGCATTGCAGAGTCGTTCCAGTTAAAGGTATTTTCCTATAGTATTTATTAAGTTTATAGTCTTGTGTTTTTATCACTTCAAAGCAATGCCTAGACCCACTACCTAAAAAGTATAGGAGTGTGCCCAACATCTAGCTTGAGTCAAGTCTTTTGTTCTTTACCAAAGAGGTGATTTGTGTTTGAGCTAATGATTTTTATCCAAGGACTAATGATTTTTTTTTGGAAGAATATTTGGATTCTGAATTTTCATGAAGTCTAGATAACAAAAAAGCACTTCAGGCTCTTGTTAATTCTTTAAAATTTAGGATCCCATGAGAAGAACTTTAGATCAACCAGGAAGAAGAAGAAGAAGAGATAAAGGAGAGGAGAAGAAGAAGAACGTAGAAGGAGAGAGTTTGGATTAAGGGAAGAAGGGTTTGTGTCAAATAAGAAAGAGGAGGGTTGGATGAATTTGTGGAAGGAGAGGTGAGGGCTTCAATGCCCTACCTCTTAGCCAATGCCTGTATTTATAGTTTTACAATGCCCTTAGGGCTACAACTTGATAAAACAAAAGACATAAATGGAACATATATTTACACCTCTATGTCATCTTTATGGAAAATACCATATTTTACACAAATGCCACTCCTTTGACGTGTGGGCTTCTTGTCTTGAGCTTGTGGGCTTGTGCCAATCTTCTAACACTCCCCCTCAAGCTGGAGGAGAAAAAACGTCATAAATACCCAGCTTGCCACATATAAAAGATAGGATTTTAGATGTAACGGGTTTAGTGAGAATATCAGCTACTTGCTCTTGAGAGGAAACATATTTGAGGGAGATTATTCTTGCTTGAAACTTCTCCCGTATAAAGTGACAATCCACCTCAATATATTTAGTTCTTTCATGGAAGACCGGATTTGAAGTAGTATGAATGGCTGCTTGTTTATCACAATGCAAACCCATGAAACCTCTTTTATAAAATCCTAATTCAGTAAGGAGGGTCCTAATCCATAAGAGTTCACTAATTGTATGAGCCATAACTCTGTATTTTACTTCGGCGCTAGATCTTGCAACCACATTTTGCTTCTTACTTTTCCATGTAACCAAGTTCCCTCCAACAAGAGTACAATATCCCGATGTAGATTTTCTATCATCAGGTGATCTAGTCCAATCTGCATTTGAGAAACCTTCTATGCTGAAGTGCCCATGTTTTTTATACAACAATCCTGTTCTTGGAGCTCCTTTTAGGTATTGTAATATTCTCTCTAAGGCCTACCAGTGGGTAATTTGTGGTTTGTGCATGAATTGACTCACCACACTTACAACATATGATATGTCCGGCCTAGTTACAGTGAGATAGACCAGTTTTCCCACGAGTCTTTGATATTTGCCAATATCAATATCTTCTGCATCCGTGGCACACAATTTTACATTTGTATCCATAGGTGTTTCAACTGGTCGACAACCCTTCATTCCTGTTTCTTCAAGGAGATCCAAGACATATTTCCGCTGAGACAATATTATCCTATGCTTGGATTGAAGAACTTCTATGCCCAAAAAATATTTATGCATACCTAGATCTTTAGTCTTGAATTCCTGACATATCATATTCTTCACTTCTTGTATGCTCTGAGCATCATAACCGGTTAAGATAATATCATCAACATATATAGGCAATAATATTTTCCCTTTGATAGTATCTTTAAAATATACTGAATGATCAACCAAGCACCGATGAAAACTGTTACAATGTGGGACTCACCATGGTGCTCGAGCTGGTGGGACCCACCATGAGGACGTGGAACATCAAGAAGAGTCCTAGAGGACATGGGACACCAAGAAGAGTCCTCACCCAAAGCAAACACGAGTTAAGGAATCAAGAAGCACAAGCTGAATAGAGTTAGAAGACTTGAAGATCAAGTGCGACCTACAAATATCTCATGAGCTGACACTCTTATCAAGATGCGCTGGGAGATCATGAGGGACCCACAAGGATAAGACTATGAGCTGACTTATCCCTTATATTCACGTGAATGAAGAAGGACTCCTAGGTCAACTCAAGTTAGTGTTCTAGTAGTTTAGTTTGAATAGACTTATATTAAAGAGTTAGAGTTGGAATATAATTAGGATTGAAAGACAAGTTGTATAAGGACTCTACCTCCTCCTCTACCATAAATAGAGTGTTGTATTTCGGAATTAATCAAGTTACACATCTCATTCTCGAGTTACTCTCTCTCTCTCTCTCTCCCTTGCTTAGCGCAACCTCTCTTTGCTCTTTTATTTATTCTTCTCTCTACCCGAGAGCTCTTCTTCCCATTTCTCTTTTTTATTTTTTCTTTCTCTTGCTTAGAATTATGGAAAAGGGATCCTAAATTCAACATGGTATCAAAACATTATATTTATGATCCCTCGTCAAAGGAATGCTCTAGAGAAGTGATGATCAACACCACTCAAAGAAGGCTCTTTTATGAAGGAAGAACACAAGCCAAGAGATAAGTGTTCAATTTTATTTTTTTTATGCTACTGGTTTTTGAATTTAGAAGATGATTCAAGGATGAATATGTGAATGCTTTCATCTTATTATGTTATGGATATGCATGCCTCTCTATCTAGAAGGATCTAGCAAAACAGTTTTATCGGTTTGGAAATTTTGTTGACCGAGACCAGTCCATTATCAGATTATAGAATTTTTTTTTTTGTGGGATAAGAGTTCCAAGATATAGAAGATTGTTATTGAGCCTCTTATGAGTGGTTTTTGAAAAAAAAATAAGAATTTAGCATTGATGCTAAATTTTTCCTATACATTGAGTTGATTGAAGAAGTGCTACTTGGTGTTATTATTAGAATTTTTTTTTAAGAAGAGCCTATCATGGCTGACGAAAATATGAATATCAAAGGTGATATACTGAGAATCACCACCATACCCTTACATGGGTATCAAAATTTATGAGTTGGTCCACTTTGGTTTGGAGGTTTCTTATTACAAAAGACCTACTTGGTCACCTCACTACCCGAGGACCCCCTGTTGATGAAAATGATATTTTTTATATGAAATGGCTGAAGAATGATACTCTTGTAATTGGTTAGCTAATAAATAGCATGAAAGAACATGTCTCTAGTAATGTTATTCATCTTGACATTGCTAAACAAATTTTGGAGACATGTGCTAAACTATAGTCATGCCCGGATACACTACATAGACCCTATGATATTCTCCAAAGAAAGTTGTATACTAAACAAGGAGAAAATATTCATGAGTACTTGGCCCGCTTTAGAGGCTTTCTTCAAGAGTGGAAGTTAGCTCAGCCCTTCACCACTGATATTTCTATCCAAGACAAACAGAAGGAAGCATTGATTACTGCTATTTGTCTTGCAAATGTTAAACCTCATCTTGAGATTGTGATTCTGCTGTCCCAAAGTTTGATGATGTGTGTGCAACACTACTTCGTATTCCAGACACTTCTTCCTCCACTACTGATATATCATCCGCCATGTATTCTGATCATAGAGGATCATCCTCTGACCGAGGTCGAGGTTGAGGTTATAGAGGGGGAAGAGAAAGAGGTGGAAGGATTGGTGCTGGCAGAACAGATGATACCAAATGTACTCATTGTAAATTTTTTGGCCACACTATAGATCAGTGCCGTTATAGGGCATGCACTTATTGTGGAAAATAAGGTCATTATAAATAAATATGCTATAAAGCAAATGAAAATTCAGAATTGACAAGGGCTAATCAAGCCTTTATGAGTGAAATAAAAGAAGAATATCTCACAACAACAGCTGCACAGAAAAATATTACTGACGAAGAGTATGAGATATTTCAGAAAATGAAGACCATGCTAGGTTCTTCTCCCAGTTCCTCCGCAACTACTGTTGCCACTATTGCTTCAGGTATGCTATCTACCTCATCTTCATCCTGGATAATTGATTCAAGAGCCTCCGAGCATCTTACAGGTAACAACAATTTATTACATTCTCTATCTCCAAGTCTTTCACACAAGTTTGTTACCATAGCTGACGGTTCTCAAACCAAAGACCAAGGGAAAGGTTCTACTTCTGTCACCCCATCACTTCCGCTCACTGATATTCTTTTTGTTCCTACTTTTCCTTTGAACCTATTATCTGTTAGTTAGCTCACAAAATATTTTAATTGCTCGGTTACCTTCTCACCCACTTCATGTGTTTTTCAGGATCTTGTAATGAAGCAAGTGATTGGTGGAGGCTATGAACAAGGGGGGCTTTACTACTTGGACGTGCCAAAAATCAATATGGTTTCTACTACTAAAAATGAGACACGTTTAAGGCACAATCGGTTGGGACATCCTTCTGCATAGTCTCTTCATTATATGTTTCCATTTCTTAAAGTTAGGTCAGAATATTGTTGTGAGGTTTGTCAATTGAGTAAACATCAAAGGAGTACATACTCTACTCATCCAGAAGTCAAAAGTGATACTCCATTTTCATTAATACATACTGATGTTTGGGGGCCCTTGAGTGTCTCTTATATTTCTCAAGAAAAATATTTTATTACTTTTATTGATGATTTCACTCGCACAACTTGGTTGTTTGTCTTTAAGGAGCATTCTGAGATACCATACATTTTTAAATCATTTCATGCTAGGGTACTCACACAACTTGGGAAATATTTGAGACACATAAAGGTCCCCATACATCAGAATGTATTAACTCAAAAGGAGGAGTACTTGTAGTTGTAAGACGAGGAGAATATGTACTCCTAATGTGTTTACTTAATTGACAAACCTCACAACTGAAAGTAGAAAGTACTTTTAAAGACGGATGCAAAGAATGAAGTGAAGAGGTAGACGGATGACCAAGCCGATTATACCAAAGTTGGATCTCAGATATAGTGGATGATAGGGCAACTAATGGTGGATAAGTGAAGTAGTACAAACCCCCCTTTTCATGGCCGCCACCAATCACCCGCTTCGTAGTGAGATCCTACAATATACAAGAAGACGGTGAGAAGGTGACAAAGCAATTCAACTTTTTTGTTAATTTACTAAAATAAAGTAAATTTAAATGAAATTGAGGGACAAAAAAAACTTCTTGAAGATGAATAGACGAGGTAAGAGAGGAGGAACCTTTGCCAAGGACCTTGGTTTTGGTACCATTAGCAATAGTAATAAATTTCTGAGGAAGACAAGGAGATATTGACTGAAACAAGTGTTTGTTACCTGACAGATGTTTGGAGTCCCTGGAGTCGATGATCCAAGAGGAAGAGGATGAAGAGGAAGAAAGCATACCTGAGGCAATAGTGGTAGGGGCAGTAGATAATGGAAGAATGGAGGATTCCATTAAGGACTTACATCTTATAAAATGCAACATAGTCTTCAGCAGTGAGAGTCACATTTTCGGAGTGGGAGTCAGTCTTTTCTTCACGTTTCTCAACATTGATAGAGATTGGGTTAGCCGTGGCCCAATCAGGCTTGCCATGAAATTTCCAGCCTATTTCCACAAGATGGTTCTAACCACCACAGTAAATGCAAAGTCGAGGCTCAGTACGGGAATTATTCAGACCCGTTCGACAGTCAGAGTGGTTCCGTCCACTCTTGTAGGCGGTAGCTTTCCGCACCTAATAGATCGGTCTGTTGGGTAGTATTGGCTAGGCGTTGTCATGGTATCAGAGCTGGGCACGCCACGTCCAGCATTCGAATCCCGTGAGATGCGGTCAAGAATGGGTGGGGTGGGTGTAGAGTGGTTCCATCGACTCTTGTAGGCGGTAGCTTTCCGCACCTAATAGATCGGTCTATTGGGTAGTATTGGCTAGGCGTTGTCATCAACTACATCAGTTGGAAGATCAAGAAGGACTCACAAAAGTATCTTATCTTATGGTCACATCAAAGAAGGGTTTTAGTTTGAGTTATGTTTGTCTTTTATCTATATTGAGTTATTTAATTATGTTATGATTTATCTTTAAGTGTTAGAGTTTGGGTGTAATTGGGACAAGGGTAGTTTTATTGTAATTGAAATCTACTACTTTCCTCTATTATAAATAGAGGTTCATGTACCCTGATTACAACAAGTTATTGATGCCAATGAAGTATTTATCTTTTCCATAAATTCAACTGTTAATACTATTAATCGATTCATGCATCATGCATACCAATTAACCCTCCTATGGATCCTAATATTTATGTCTTGAATCTAGTTATGATGTAGATTTGGGAAGGTTTCAACATCTGGTTGGTAAGTCAATTTTCCTTATTGTAAAAGACGCTTGATATTTCCTCTTTGTTAATGCTATTAATTGATTCATGCATCAACCTCATATTTCTCATTGGCAAGAATTAGAAAGAATCCTTTGGTGATATGAAGAAAAATCCCAAAAAAATAATTCTTATATAAATGTCATTACATATTAACATTGAAGGTTTTGCAAAAGTAGATCAAGTAGACTCCTCTGATGATAGAAAATCAACTTTAGACAATAGCACTATGGTGGGCTGAAATCTTGTTACTTGGAGAAGCAAGAAACAAAGTGCAATAGCCAGATCAAGTGCAGAGGCTGACTATCGTGTCACACCTCATGTACTGAGTGTGATGTTGTGGTTGAAATAATTGTTGACTGAACTCAAGAGCTACTCCTATGCAACTTCATTGTCACAATTGGGCAACCATACACATTGCAACAAACATAGTTTTTTCAAGAGCGGATCAAACACATTAAAATTAATTGCACTATGTTCAAGAAAAAAATGACTAGTTCAAGAACCAACTCATAAACATCTTTACAAAATTCTTTGCACCAATCTCCTTCATAGTTTTTGCTCCATGCTTGGTGCTTTCAATGTTATTTACCTAGTGTTGCTCTTTATTTCAATCATTTTATTTTAGTCTTTTGAAATTGTTTACTTACTACAAATAAAGGGGAGGAGAAGAGTTTGACCTAATTCTAACGGAGCCTCTTCTCTTTGTTAGTTGTTTGCTTTCTCTCTCTCTCTCTCTCTCACACACACACACACACAAGAGACTTCTACAACCCTTTGACATAAATAAGGTTTAATATGGATTAAAGCCCCAGAATCTAATAGGAACATTTTTTTTCAAAATCTATTAAGGGTTGATTATCAATTGCGTCTAAGCACATTATTAGGTAGTATGGAGGATCTAAAGAAGAATTAAGGATGTTTCAAGGCTAGCCAATAGCACGTCGATATAGGAAATTTAATGAGCAAGTACGTGTATTGAAAATTCACTTTATCTATTCTAATTGTAAATGGTATATGTTTTGGTAGACTATAGTCAAATTAAAACATGTATTGCCTAGTTAGTAGAATAAGTGCCTCATTTAGTGACACATGGACACACAACCTGAACCTTGATTGTGTATAGTTGTGCTCTTTGTTTTTTCTTTTGTTAATTAATACTGGTTTTTTCGAAGATAAAACATTCGAAAGGGAAACAAAGCTAGAAAACGTAGTGCAACAAAGACTTTAATTAAAATTTGTACAAGAAATCGTTTTTAAATTTTTTTGTGGTACAACTTTATAATTAAAATTTAGTGAAAAATACAACCTTGGCATCTAATACACCTGGATCCACAATTAATGTTAATCAATTTGAGATTAATTAGAAAGAATTTCAATTATTATTTTTTTGTATTTTACTTGGCTTTTTTTAATATTTCAATACTGCCTCCCCTTCAAGTTGAATCATGGTAGCGACATATGCAACTTGTCAATTGCAACTATATGTGCTCTTTCACTTATCAGCCTCATATACTTATCTCCTATTACTCTCCGTCTTGTCAAGGCTTGAAAACAACTAGAGATATGCTTTAATTAGATATTGTCAACAAACGGAACTCTAATCGTTTAACATTTTGAAGAAATTTTAGAAATTTTATTAGATTCAAAATAAAAAAATAAAAAAATGAATATTTTCAGTAAAAAAATTCCAAAAAAAATCGAAATTTAAAATTTTCATATTCATCTAATTAAAAAAATTGAATGATTTTTTTTTTCAAATTAAAATTTAAAAAATAATATCCTATAATCAAATTTGAAAATAAAGAAAAAAGGAAAAAGTAGACGAAGTAAAGTGAATTATTTGATTCAAATGATGTGACATATTTTTAGTAACAAAAAAAGAAAAAATCTTGGCAACCATAGAACCAGACGCGTCGCGCGTAAAACCTCCGTTTTTAGCTCCGATCCGTTGTACCAATAAAAACCCAGGGGGGGCCACCACCGTGGAGGACCACCACCTGACGGTGATTGGCATTTGATTCGTACTGGTGGGTCCCACTGGTCGATGAGGTTAAAACGCGAAGAAGCTAGAAGCTAGAAGCCCAAGCCCCGGACCACTGTCATTTTCAGTCTTTGGGGGAGCGAGAGGTCGATACATGTCCCAGTGGGCCCCATTAGAAATCCGTGATCTGGGCTCTTCGCCCAATGAAATAGGGAGATTAGGATGCTTCCGAGGTTTCGTCCAATAGGAAAAAGGATAAGGAAGGAGGGCGGGACCCAAAGGACAATCCACCTATGCCCAGCCCCAAAAGCGCAATTGGATCAGAGCTAAAAAGCGTCCTCAACTGGGCCCCCCCACCCCTGCAATTCCATTGTAGAACTCAAAACCGGATCTAAATAAGGCAGCAATCGATATTTCCCTGTTCACGGGACTCCCTTCCCCCTTCACAGACCAGATGACGAGCGCCGAGAGGCGAAACGCCGCTGCGATTGCCACTGCCAGTGCTCTCGGAGCCAAGACCGCTCGGCCCTGTGACATTTGTCTCCGGCGCCGTGCTCGCTGGTACTGCGCCGCCGACGACGCTTTCCTCTGCCAGAGTTGTGACTCGTCTGTTCATTCGGCCAACCAGCTCGCCAGCCGCCACGAGCGGGTCAGGCTCAAGACCGCCTCCTCCTCCCTCAAGCTCCCGAGCTGTGATGCCCCTGAAGATGCTTTGCCCGCATGGCTGCACGGTTTACGGCGCAAGGCTCGCACTCCGCGTAACTCTAAGTCGGGTTCCTCCCCGCCGAAGACCCTCCTTGTCCCGGATCTCGCGTCCGATGATCACTCCAATGATGACAATGAGGAGCAACTCCTCTACCGGGTACCCATCTTCGATCCGGTGTTGGCCGACTTTTGTTCATCTTCCTCGCCCTCCCATCCGCGGCCGTCCTTGGAAGAATCCAAACCTCCCTCCGCGGGTCTTCTTGATTCTACATACCAAGATAACCTCCCAACAGGCTTCCTCCCTTCCGACGTGGATTTAGCAGAATTTGCTGCTGATGTCGAGAGCCTCCTTGGCCGGGGGCTCGACGATGAGGGCTTCTGCATGGAGGGTCTGGGGCTGCTGGAATCCAGAAAAGAGGAGATGGACTGGTGCTTTGATGCCGGGAGAGTCAAGGTTGAAGAAAACGACGTCGACTGTCCGACCATTTCCCAAGCAGACGTTGAATTTGACCTTTCAAGGGACACGTTAGATTTGAACTTCGAGTATGAATCACCGACTACCGGCGGCGAGGAGGAAGAAGAGAAAGTGGCGGTGGCCGTGAATGGATACACCGAGAAGGGGAACAAGATCACACTGAGGCTGGACTACAAGGCAGTTATCGCTGCCTGGGCTAGCCAGGGCTCGCCATGGACAACCGGCGATCGTCCACACCTTAACCCCGACGATGCATGGCGCGATTGCCTCGTAAGTATTTCATCGCTGTAAAGTTCAGTACTCGTTTCTAAATTGGGAAAATTCATAAGAAAATACAGACAGATGAAAGAAAGGGCAGGTTAAATCTAAAAAGACCTGACCTCCATTAACGTAATACCAGGGAACTTTTTCCTCGGAACTTCATCCATTCGGCGAAATGGGTACCATGGGACTGCAAGCGGCCGCGGGCGACGGAGGAAGGGAAGCGCGCGTGTCAAGGTACAGAGAGAAGCGGCGAACCCGGCTGTTCTCGAAGAAGATCAGGTACGAGGTCCGGAAATTGAACGCAGAGAAGAGACCGAGAATGAAAGGGCGGTTCGTAAAGCGGTCTTCCTTCCCCGGATCCGGCTTTTCTTTCTGAAAGTTTTGAACCGCCGACAGAGATGTACGCAGATTGTAGAATTCTGCACAACTCCTTTGTAGTTTTGAACCGCAAGGGCTGAAGTAGAGTAGGGTTTTTGGTTTTCCAGGTGACTTCTGTAACATAAATAAAATCACTTCAATGAATAATGTTTCGGGTTTTTGTACATGTCATCTTCATCCGAGAGATTTACAGTACTGTCATACAGAGCTTACGTTCAGGAAACCTGAAGCTTCCGCCATTAAGAGCTAGCGCAGTTGAATCTTTGTCCCCGTGACTGATGGAGTTCATGCTCGTAGTCTCGTCAGCTTTATATGATCGAAGCTTTAAGTTCTTCTCTGGGAAATAAATTGAAGTTTAATTTAACGATAATCGGTGCAGGGAGAGACTAACCTCTTAGGAAACCTCTTCTGTCAATTAATAAATACAAGATCTTTATACTCACTAATATATGTGAGAATATCCTTAACACTTACCATAAAAGAGAGATGCACTCCGGGGTCTCTTTTACATGTTTGTCATAAAACCACACAAGTGGAAGAATTCTTGATGGATAATGTACTAATTTAGAAGTAACACATTTCAAATCCTCAAAGCCTTATTAAATCCTATATCTAGCTTAAGATTTCCCCTTCAACAAAAGCATTTGTTTCTTCACCAATTTTAGCTAGTGGGTCATAGACTATATGAAGTTCAGAGCATGAATCAAAGACACAAAAAGCCAATCAGCTAAGAGGAGTAAGAAGTCAATCAAGTCAAAATAGTACAAGACATACTCAGATATTACCATGGAAGGATAAGGTGCACGTGTAAAATAAAATTAATTAATTTTAAATTTGTTATGATTGGCAAGTCAATAATAAGAGACTATAGAGATCCAGATATTCTTAGTAAGTGATTACCCAATTGGTATACAACTAAGCATTGTAAGATTCAACCTTGATTTAAATAAAATTCTTCATTTTTCTTCTTCTTTCATTGGAAAACATAGACGAATGCCATGGCTGAATGATATTAATTTTTTGTGCACCCCTTTTTAGTTATGATGATTTATTAAATATTTCCTGCCTAGACATGCATAACATCCTAAAAAATAGATTTAAACTAATAATGTTTGTTGGAAGATGGACTCCAGCCCACATGACTAAGGAAGACCCACATATCTACGAGTATTATAACCTGGGCTACATGACCAAGAAAGGCGCACAAGATGGGCCCAAGGACCAACCATGATTACCACGAGCTGACATCCTTATCACATAAATTGGAAGATCAAGAAGGACTCACAAATGCGTCCATATCTTATGGTCACGTCCTAGAAGAGTTTTAGTTTGAGTAATGTTTATTTTTTTACCTATATTGAGTTATTTAATTATGTTAGGATTTATCTTTATGAGTTAGAGTTTGGGTGTAATTGGGACAACTGTAGTTTTATTGTAATTAGACTCTACTACCTTCCTCTATTATAAATAGAATATCATGTACTCTGATTATAATAAGTCAAGGAAGTATTTCTCTTTTCCATAAATTCAATAAAGTTTGTTTTGGAAGAACCCATGTTTGTTTGGTATATAATGTCATGCTTACTTTCACTTATTTAATGACTTAAAGAGTTATCCATGTACTATTTTCAATATTTTTTTTAGTAATTACTAACTTTTAGGGTTTAGAAGTTAGGGTTTTAAGTTTTAGGGTTGAGTAAATGAGTGATTCTATAAATGTAAGGAAATCTTAAAATTCTTGTAAATAAAACAACTTTTCCTAGGAAAAAAATTAGATGTAGTTAAGGTTTGCTAGACATGAGTCCAGGCATCCCGACTTAGCCCATCTCCAAACAAACTTCAACTCATCTAATGAAGGAGATGGAAGATCGATGCTTTAAGGGTCTTTGTCACATCTATGATGAAAAGTTTGCCTAAGGACACCAATTAAATGATTGCAAAAATGACTTTCTCATTAATTCATAATTTTTAATGTTTTCTTTAATGGATTGTTACAAACATTCTCCAAATTTAAGTATCTCGTATATTTTTAAAAATTTTGTGGACATGTTATAACAAGATTGGAGTCTTGAATTTTGCTTAGGTTTTCTCCAATCACTGTAAACACTACAAGTAATATTTATCTCCTAATAAAAAGAGCTTATCACATATATTCTGCAATGTCTTTACAAACATAATTTTTTTTATTTGAATGGATTTCTAGTCAAGTTTTTTATGTTTTAATAATTTATTTAGGATTTTAAATTTTTTATAGGGGTTTTATCACCGTTTGAGTTAGGGGTGGGTTCAAAATTGGACCTTGGAACAAAAACTCAATGGGGTTGTAAAACCAACCTTGTCCCTACCTCATTCCCTTTTCCCTCAGCCTTATCCCTGCCTTGACTCTAACCCATCTCAGTATCCTCACCCCGTCCTCATCCTGTTCCCATAGCTCTGCCTCGTCCTCGACCCATCCCTATATCCCCATCCTCATCCTTGCATTAGGAGTATTAAATCCCCGTAGGTCAGATTTGGAGAAACCCATTGGGTTTTTTCTCCACCCATCCTTGACACATGTGATGAAATAGAACCCCATCGCTGAATTTTTTGGGTTAGGTTCCCCAAGAAACCGGACCCAATATCCACTCCTATTTTGTGTTTTTGATGTTGTTTAGCGTCCTAAAAAATATTACACCAAAGTGTTATATGCAAATCAAGTTAAGTTATCTTGAAATAATAATGCCTTGATCTTGTCAAAAAAGATTCTTTAAGGGTCTGTTTGGAACCAAAGGAAAAGAAAAGAAAAAAAAAGAGAATTTGACCATTATTATTCTAAAAATAGTTAGAGAAAAAAAGAATTTGATCATTATCTCATTTTTACTAACTATTTTTGGGAATAATAATGATCAAATTCTTATTTTTTTTCTTTTCTTATGTAAATTTTATGTAAACAGTTAGTCAAAGGCCCTAAGGAATTGAGTGGCAAAACACTTTGGATAAGGCTTTAGAAAAAAAAAAAATCATTGACTTAACAAAAGTTTTGAGAAGACTCAGATCCCATATAGTAACAGCTCATAAGAGTCATAAGATCCTTTGCGTGATATACACAATTACCCACAGATAAGGCATTGAAAATGATAGAGTAAGGGAGACTTTCTTGTTTATATCGGTTTATATGTAGTGTTTTTTCACTTCTAACGAGTCTTTTGTTTTTAGAGAGTAAATAGAGTAAATACCCATCTTGTGGAAGGAAATCTGAGGCCACTTTTTGCAGTTTATCCATTTAACCAAAAACCTGTCGTGGGTCCTTTGTCCTACGACAGTTTTGGAGAAGAAAAGGACCCATCCATTGTCAAAGACTGGGACAGGACACACATTACCCTTTATAACAAAAGTTCCCTACCTAACTGGTGCATGTCAATGGACTTTTTGTCTGCGTTGGCTGAGTCCAGGGTCCCAGATTTTAAAAATACTTTTTTGAACTTACATCTCTTTCTCTTACTCTCATGTGGGGCTTCAAAGGAATATTTGCTTTCTTACTTCTTCTTCTTCTTCTTTTATTTTTTAACAGCTCTCAGAAGAAAGAATCACTAGTGGTTGAATTGACAAGAAAGTTGCCCAGAGCCTTTTATTAGGTTTCTTCTTTGAGCTGCAGACCAGAAAAATCTCTCTCCATGAGCCTCTTTCAGTACAAGTGGTTGTGGTGCATTAGTTTTAACAATAAAAACAAACAGAATTGGTGATTGAAAGCGCTTCTGCAAATGAACTTACCGACCAGAAACAAGAGGGAGGTAACCGATCCCATCTGAATTTTTATTAGAGTTCTTCAGGGTTACCCCTTCAATGCTTCAAGCGAGATTGAAGAGCCTTTTACTTTTGTGATATCAGACAACACCCATTAAAAGCCTTGTAACCTCCATTCAATTCAACCTGGATAGAATCTTGTTGTTAAGTGCTCCAATGTCAGACTCTCAGCATGACTCCTTTTGTTTCTTCCTGAAACATTTCTGCTTTACAACAACGAGAGCCGTAGGCGACTCCCCGCCGTCGTGGTCTCCACATATTCCTCCACCGTCCCTCTTTGTCTCATTTGCTCATCTCTATCTTTCATGGCTCCATCTTATCATCATCTTCCCTTGCCTAGTCTCATTTACAGTCACGTAGATAAGAGAGTAAGAAGTGGAAAATTTGGAGTAACAGAGAGGATAGAGCTCGAGTCAATGTCTCTGTCGTGATAAGAAGTTGGTTCCAATAGATGACAACCTCTTGACATGATTGCAGATTATCTTTAAGACTGTTTTCCTTCTCTGAATTTTTAACCTTTTCGAATGATGCACATATAACTAGAGAACTTAAACAGCCTAAAAAAAGGCATCAAGAACATATTGTTCCTTGTTTTATTCTTTTGACTGAAACAAAGGCGTGCTATGTTAGAGTAACCGTAGTCTTTAAATCCGAATCTAGAATTTACATTATGTCAGAAGATTAAGATTCGGGATACAGGATAAATACCTGGATCCATTCCAAATGGTCGTCTTTCTGTTGCGGAATTATTACGACGAACGGATAAATGATTTTGTGATATTCCTCATCTAAATCACCTTTATACCACTTCGTCTCTCTTCCGAATGAGGAGAAGAGAAACCATGTTTGGATTTAGTCTATGGGGACCACAACCATAATGTTCTATTTATATTATTTAATTAGGGTTATCATAATTCCCTAATTAAAACAATATAGGTATCTACTCAATTGGCCCATATTCCAATTTGAACAATTTATAGGTTTACCAAAATTAGAACACTTAATTTTAGCCCATAGTAAATATAATTAAATAAAATATATTGCCCAACTTAGAATAGGAAATATGAGTTTCCTAACAATCTCCCACTTGGGTTACATATCATTCTTGAAACAATTATATTTCAAATTCTTTTGGCACGCATATGTATACTATGGAACCATCTTATATATTAATAATAGAACCACCGCGACTATCATCACAATACAATCATGACTAAACCACGATGATCACCATACTAATACACTCACCGACATAGCTCAAATATGGATGAGTGGCATGGAAATTACATGCAATGTGATCTCGGACATGCCCATTTCCAAGTGGTCCTTCTTTAGTATTTAGTGAGATATTTCCAAAGTCCTTAATACAATGAAAAAATTGCTCATAAAAAAAACACAACCAAGTTAAAAAATGGAATAATAAGCAATCAATTTTTATTACGTAAAAATCGAATAACTTAATGTCTAAAGCAAACATATAGTACATAAATGACTCCCACTAAACCAAGGTATCCTAAAAAATAACACCCATATGAACAGTGTGTTCATGAAAGACCTTAGGCGTTAAGCCCTTGGTTAATGGCTCTGCTAGCATAGAGTTTGTCCCTATATGTTCTATATAATTCTGCCCATCCTGAACTCTCTCCTTAACAACTAGAAACTTGATGTCGATAAACTTTGACGTCGTCGAACTCCTGTTGTTGGAATAAAGTACAACCGAGTTATTGTCACAATAAATCTTTAATGGCCTGTTAATGCCCTCTACCACTCGCAGCCTAGTGATAAAGTTTCACAATCATATTCCATGGTTGGACACATCAAAACAAGCAATGAATTTTGCAATCATGGTTGAAGAAGCTATGAGAGTCTGCTTAGCAAACTTCCATGAGATAGCTCCTTCACCCAACATAACGATGAACCCAATGATCTCTATACTGTCTGATCTCCGATAAGTGAGCATGTAGTACTTTTTTCTCCTCAAATATTGCATCACGCGTTTGGGTGCCTTCCAATGTTGCATATCCAAATTGCTCAAATATCTCCCCAGAACTCCTACTATAAAGGCTATGTTAGGACGAGTACAAACTTGAGCGTACATTAGGCTCCCTACTACTGATGCATAGGGAATTTTTGCATCTCTTTTCTTTCAAGATCATTATTAGGGCACTGTTTGAGACTAAACTTGTCTCCTTTAGCAATAGGTGTGTCTCCTGGTTTACTATCTTTCATGTCGAATCTGGTCAAAACCTTATCGATATAGTTTTTTTGTGATAACCTAAGGATACTTTAAGAACGATATCTAAGTATCTGAATACCTAATACACAAGAGGCATCACCAAAATTTTTCATCTCAAATTTCTTCGTCAGAAATTTCTTGGTTTCATGTAGTAAGCCTATATTGCTACTATCGAGCAGAATGTCATCAACATATAATATCAGGAAGATGTATTTACTCCCACTAAACTTATGATATACACAATCATCAACAACATTTACCTGAAAAGCATACGAGGTGATGACTTGATGAAACTTGTGATACCATTGATGGGAAGCTTGTTTGAGACCATAAATGGATTTCTTCAATTTACAGACCATAGACTTTGGATATCCAGATACAAAATTTTTTGGTTGTACCATATAAATTGTCTCGTCAATGTCTTCATTGAGAAACACAATTTTGACATCCATCTGATGCAGCTCTAGAATTATTGTTGTAAAATAGTTTTTCAAAGATACCGGAGAGAAAGTCTCTTTATAGTCTATGTCATCCTTTTGAGTAAATCCTTTAGCGACTAGACGGGCCTTATATCTCTCGACATTGCCCTTTGAATCCCTCTTGGTTTTAAATATCCATTTAAAGCTAATGGGCATCGCACCTTAGGCAACTCAATGAGATCCCAAACATCATTATCTTTCATAGACTTCATCTCATCCTTCATGGCATCAATCCACTGTTGAAAGTTAGAACTGCGCAAGGCTTGACAGAAGTTGATCGGGTCATCTTCTGTTAATCCAACACCCTCCCCATGTTCTTGGAGAAAGATGATATAATCATCTGGAATCGCATTTCTTCTCTCCCTAGTGGATCTCCTTAATGGCACATCTTGGGGTTGTTGAGTTTGATCTAAAGGTGGTATTTGAGGAAGAATCTCATTGTTATCTTGATTTGGAACAATGTCAGGAATAAGAGCCTGAACATTGTCCTATAGTGCCTGAACTGTGTCTTGAACAACAATAGGTATGGAGACCTGATCACTGTCAATAACAAATTCTTCTTTAAAGATAACATTCCTTTTGTTTTCTTCCCCTCCATACTCAAAATTCTCAAGGAATCTCGCATTTTTCGTTTCAAAAAAGGATCTTGATGTGGGATTGTAAAACTTATAGCCCCGAGAGAGTTTAGCGTAACAAAAAAAATAACAGCTAATCATCCTTGAGTCCAGTTTACTTTCATGTGGCCTATAAGGTCGTGCCTCAGATGGACAACTCCAAATGTGCAAGTGCCTAATGCTAGGCTTGTTGCCTATCCAAAGCTCATAGGGGGGTTTTGGCAACTATTTTGCTCGGTACACTGTTAAGGATGTACACTACAGTCTTTAAAGCTTCTCCCAAAAGTGACTCTGGCAAGGAGGAATGCCTGATCATACTCCTTACCATATCCTTAAGAGTTCGGTGTTGTCGCTTTGCAACACTGTTCATGTTGGGTTTGCCCGGCATGGTGTATTGCGGAACAATTCCACACTCTTTGAGGAAAATCGCGAAGGGTCCTAGACGTTGTTTTCCTAATCCATCATACCTTCCGTAGTATTCACCACCACGGTCGGATTTGACAACCTTTATTTTCTTTCCAAGTCGAAGTTCAACTTCAGCTTTGAAAGACTTGAAGATGTCCAAGGATTGTGACTTCTCATGTATTAAATATAGGTAACCGAATCTAGAGTAATCGTCTATGAATGTAATGAAGTACTGTTGTCCATTCCATGAAGCTGTAGGGAATGAACCACATATATCTATATGTATAAGTTCTAAAATGTTTGTAGCTCTTTCGGCAATTAATTTTCTAATGTTTGTTTGTTTCCCCTTTATGCACTCAACACAAACTTGGAAGTTTGTAGTATCTAGGGGTTCAAGAATTCCATCCGACATGAGCCTCTGAATTCTCTATTTAGAGATGTGTCCTAAATGTTTGTGCCATAATGTGGCAGAATTCTCTCTTAATTTTTGTTTCGTACCACGTGAACTTGTTTGCAGTATTACTCTATAGGAACTAACAACATCAAACATATACAGATTATCAATTAAGGGACGGGAACCAAAAAAAATTGAATTTTGGTAGAAACTAACTTTATTATTTCCAAAGGAACAAGAAAAACCTGATTTGTCCAAAAGAGAAATAGAAATGAAATTCCACCTAAAAAACGGTGCAAAAAATATCTCAAATAAATCCAAATAAAACCTAGTGTTTAATTGTAAACTGAAAGCTCCTATAGCTTCTACCGCAACCCTGCAATAAAGTTGGCGGTTGGCTCCATAGGTAACCCTGCAAAGACATACTTATGTGAGTGGTAGCACCAAAATTCACCCACCTAGTATCTTTATGTATAAAAGCTAATTAACTTCAAAACAAACTAAAGTTAGAGGCATGCCCTTCTTTACATGCCAGGAGGTGTACTTGGGACACTCCTTCATGTGTCCTGACTTTTTGCAGAAGTGCCAGGTAAACTAGTCATCCTGCTTCTTCTGTTTCTTATTCTGAGAAGATCCTTTCGCAAAATCCTTACCTATCGTCCTCTTGCACACAGTGAAATATAAGCTCATTTAGGGACCATTTGTCCTTCTGAGTGTTATAACTCACTTTGAATTGCCCAAAGTGTGCAGGAAGAGATATCAAAACCAAGTACACGAGCAAGTCCTTAGGCAACTCCATCTTAAATGACTTGATTTTTTACGTGAGATGAAACATCTCCATGATGTACTCCCTTATGTTCCCTTTGACCTTATACTTCATCGAAACGAGTTTAGCCAAAAGGCTACTCGCCTCTGACTTTCGTTCTTGGCAAAATATTGCTCAATTTCCTCAAGGAACTTCTTGGCGCTCTTGCTCTATGTAATAGAGCCTCGAAATGCTTCTAGAATGGAGCTTTTCATGATCATCAAACACATTCGGTTAGAGCGATCCCACTTCTCAATTTTAACCTCATTGAGGTTTTTGGGAGTAGAAGTGGGTTGTTCTGCCCGAAGTGCAAGATCCAAATCCATCACATGCACGTTGTTGATTTGGCCAAACTGTGTCTTCCTTTGGGCCTAACACAGTTTGTATAAATAACTTCTCACAAACATCTATGTATTTTTAGTCAAATTAATCTACACTACAGATGTTACTTTCACAACATGTAGCTTCAATCAATTTGATTAAAATATTAGACCAATTGCAAAAAAAAAAAAAAATGGAATTTTCACAATTGAAAAATCAACTGAAATATGCACATTATACAACTATATGTGCATGCTTAAAATATTCATATGAATAAAAATTGCATAAAAATAGATTTTGCAATATATGCAATTTAATATATATAAAATATTTTTCCAATGAGAGCACATGAATGGCGAGAGGCACAATTTTCATATGTGCTTCAATGAAAATCGTTATTTAAATCAAACCGAACCTAAGTTAAAAAAAAATATTCTTTCCTGCTCGCGCTTGAGGTCGTCTTCAACTTCTAGCCACGCATAGAGGGAGGGGAGGGGGTGGGGGGTTTCGGCTTTCTCCATCTGACCTCTGCCGGACGTCGGCTGGCGCATAGCGCCTAGGCGAGTTCTGTGGAGAGCGATGCACAGAGCGTCGAAGTTAGGGTAGAACTGTTGTCTTTCTCCACGAAATTACTCCATTCCAATCCCAATAATCTAACAGTAATGACTGCTCTGATACCACTTATTAGAATAACCGTAATCTTTAAATCCGAATCGAGAATTTACATTATGCTAGAAGATTAGGATTTGGGATACGGGATAAATACTTGGATCCATTCCGAATGATCGTCTTTCTATTGCGGAATTACTACGATGAATGATTTTGTGATCTTCTTCAATTAAATCACCTTTATTTCACTTTGGGACCGTCGTCTCTCTTCTGGATGGGGACCACAACCATAATGTTCTATTTATATTATTTAATTAAGGTTTTTATAATTCCCTAATTAAGACAATATTAGTATCTACTCAATTGGCCCATATTCCAATTTCAGCAATCTATGGGCTTACGAAAATTAGACCACTTAATTTTAGCCTATAGTAAATATAATTGAATAAAATATGTTACCCAACATAGAGTAGGAAACGTGAATTTCCTAACATAATAACTATAATACTTTGATATTTTACGTGTGGCAATCTTAAGCTTGATGTCGAGCCTTTTGCAAAACAAGTTGAATTTTAGTCAATGATCGAAAGATTCAGCTACAAATAAATAAAGAGGTTTTTATCACATAACCTAGTTAATTTTTTTTATTAACTGATGAGGTCCTCCTCGATTGTTGAGCTTGA
The DNA here is from genome assembly GCF_029961685.1 of Aristolochia californica. Taxonomy (NCBI): domain Eukaryota; kingdom Viridiplantae; phylum Streptophyta; class Magnoliopsida; order Piperales; family Aristolochiaceae; genus Aristolochia; species Aristolochia californica. The sequence continues at coordinate 39,339,925 of NW_027181881.1, read as the reverse complement.
GAAAAGGGAAGGGAGTTTTGTCTACTCAGTCTTGATAAGTCTCATTGAGAGAATGGATTTGAATTAAAGTGATTAACTCTCTAATTGATTAGATGATTGCAATTGCAAGTATTTATACAGATTTAGAGCAACGTCTTTTTACCAAGGAGACAATGGAATTGATTGACTTCACAAGAGCCATCTTCCCTTATCTTTTCCCTTGATTTTATCTAATTGCTTCTTGAGATTTTAATGGAGATTTATTCCTTGATTTTCTGCTGCATTAGATCCCTTTGATTGCTCTTTTTGTTGAACATTGAGTTGTCTATCATCCGCCCTCAAACTTGGCTGTAGTAAGGAACAAAGACCAAGTTTGTGCTCATGCTCATGGAATTATCTTTGGTGAAGTGATTTTGTGAAGAGATTTGAAAACAAGAATAGAGGGAAAATGTTTTAATTTCAAAGCACCAGCTACAACCTTTTCTCAAACAAAGTTATAATCTATTTCAATGTGGTTGATACGAGAATGCAGAACAAGATTAATAGTTAAATGAGTGAAACTAAGATTATCCCAGAGTAAAAGTAGAGGAGTGGAAAGGAAACTTGTAGTGTTTTTTGAAGAGCTGATAGCCATGTAATTAATTTGAGCACATACAACTATCGTAGCTCCATACTCAGCCTCCTTATTAGACATAGAAATAGTTGGTTGCTTTTTGGCTAACCAGGAGATAAGAGTAGACCCAAGAAAAATGGAGAAACCAGAAGTAGATCACCTAGTAGTAGGACATCCTGTTCAGTCAACATCAGAAAAGTCTACAATATTGATACTAGAATACTTGTTAATAGTAAGACCATAATGTTGACCGCCTTTATGTTGAATTTCTAGAAAAGAGAAATAATTCACTAACTTGTTGTAATTTGAGCACAATGAGTCTCTATTTATAATAGAGAAAACAAGTAGAACCCAATTACATTTAAACTACCCTTATCTCAATTACACCCAAAGTTAAACACTAAAACAAGTCCTAGAAAAATTGAAAAACTATATATAAATAGAAGACTAACATAACTAAAACACTTTTAATTGAGACTCTTCTATGAGACGTCCTCCTGTAAGACTCCACCATATTAATTCTAGCTTTGTGAGATTTTTTACTATGAGAGTCATGTAAGACTTTTCCATATTTGCTCTTCAACACTCCCCTCAAGATGGAGTTTATAACTTCAGTTTGCAATGAAAAGGATTTTTGGTCTTCAATCTTCATTGGCTAATTTTTTTCATAGATGTTAAATCTTTATCACTCGGACTCCCCCTTTCTTGAATATTTTGGTCACATAAAATATACCACAACATGTGGAACAAAATACCTCTTTCTTGTACTTCTTCTTCTACTTCTCCTCCTCAAGTTGGGGATAAAAAAGACATAGAGATCCATCTTGGACAAAACACAATGTGGGTGAAAGAAATTACTCCTACCCGTACAACAAAGCTCCATACACCAGTCAAAATGTTCATAGTTTGAAACACACTCCACTCAATTTTAAAAGTGGAAAAATGGCCTAACATTTGGGCTTGACAAAGAAACTATTCACTTTTTAAGGGTAGCTTAAATACAAATCACCTCTTGGGTGAAAAATAAAGACTTGGCTCAAGCTTATGGTCTAGGTATTGATCTAAAGGGATGAAAACACAAGATAAACAGAAGAAATGCTAGAGGATAACAACTTTAACCAAAAGGAGGTGACTATATAATACTCATACTTCCAACAAATCTAGAATATGACCTCTTTTTTTTAAATAACAAACTAGGGGAGACCATAATGATAGAACTTAATAAATTTGATGAAGTATAATATTTTTGGGGGTGGCCACAATTTTTGGAGTTGACGATGCATAAGATAAGCAACCAAGTAACAAAAACATAAAACTTAAAAACAACATTGAAGCAGGAAATTTTGGCATACCTTGAACGGGCACATCATGGAGTAATTAATTTTGACAAAAAATCTATGATTAGATGAAAATTTTGGCTAAAAAACTAGGATTCTAGGAGAAAGGGTATCTCAATTCACCCAATGCATAGAGTGATAATAGGAGAGAAAATAAGGAAAAAGGAGATTTTTGTCAGAATTGACCTTTAGTAATTATGATATCATTATCTCCCATAAAATAGATCAGAATCACAAACCGTTTATTTTGTAAGAAACTAGACTCAAATATATTTAATTTGGTACTTAGTTTGGCATAAATTTTTTTGTTCATGAATATGTTATGACCTCGTTATTTTCTTCAGTTTTTATCTTGACGGTTGTCGAGTCCAATGCGAATATCTCCTTACATATAGATCGGATTGACATGAAATTTTCTCCTTATGAAACTATATTTTGATAAATTTAATTAAATGATAATTTTATTCATTAATTATACTTCTTTGAGAAAAATAATCTGATAGATTATGGACTCTATAATATGGCATAACTGAGTATCGTTTCTTCTTTGTCCAACATGACCATTAAGTCTTCCAATATTGATATCTCCCTCTAGAAAGCTCAGATGTAGAGTTGGTGTGATAGGTAAGAAAATAGAATTAAAAATATTTATTTTGGCATATGATTCTCTATACAGAGTTTTATTCTTGATGGCGTAAAATGCCTCAAACATTGAAGTTTTCTACTGCTACTTGAATCTCTTTTGCAATTTGATCTTTGTTACTTTAAATATCAATTTCTCTTTCTAAAAAACTCTGATTTCCAAAATTATTTTTTGCATTGGAAATTAGACTTGATGATATTTATGTCAATATATAATTTTCAATATTAAAATTTTAGTATGCAGGTGTGAATGCCAAGAAAATAATGGGCACAAGGATATGAAAGAAAAATGACAGAATACGAACCTAAACTACTAGAGATGATAGATAAAAAAAAAGGATCACATTATCTATGTAGATTGACTGAGCCAACTCTTGGAACCCGCTCTGATACCATGTTTAATTTTTGAAAAAAAATACTTTATTAACTCTTTGTAATTTGAGTACAATGAGCCTTGATTTATAATAGAGGAAATAAGTAGAATCCAATTACAATTAAACTGCCCTTATTTCATTTACACCCAAAGTTAAATACAAAAAGATAATTCCTAGAACAATTGAAAAACTAAATTTAAATAAAAGACTAACATAACTAAAACACCTTTAACTGAGACTATTATGTGAGACTCCTATGAGAGTCCATCGTATTAATTCTGGCTCTGTAAGACTTCTTATTGTGAAAGTCATATAAGACTCTTCCATATATGCTCTTCAACACATTAAGATAATGTAGTAATAGTTTTGACCAATGTAATATTATGTTCTACAGGGTTTTGCATAAATTGGGATACCAAATTAACAACTTATGTAATATTAGGTTGACTCAGAGTACGGTACTGTAGGGCACTAATGAGACTTTTATAAAGAGTATGGTTGGAAAAAGGAGGACTGTGAGTGTTAGAAATTAAGCGCCCTAATTCCAAACTAACGAGAATAATAATAATAATAAATACGAAAGAAGGAAAAAAATAAGTACGAAAACAAACAACAAGATTTAGACAAGTTTGCCTCGAGGTGAGACTACATCCTATCATCTGCTGTTGCAGTAATCCACTATGAAGATGAAAGATTTTACAAGAGAAATCACATATTTACAGGTGTTTCTCTCTGACCTCTCAGATTGCAACTCGAGATGGTCCTCGGTATAAGATGATAAAACCCTAATAGCGGCGCCCCTCAATTATAAAGAGAAAATTAGGACAACCGCATTACAAGAGTGAAATGCCAAAACTGCCCTTAATGAAATAACAGGTCGATCCGCGACCAACTTAGCATAGGGCTTTAACTAGGCCCCACAACTTAACAATGACTATAAATTTTAAGTTTGTGTGTTAGAGGAGTATGGACAGGAGAACAAGATTCCATGCTTGCTTGAGAGAAAGAAATTCTCTCAAGCAAGAACAAGTATTTCTTGAGAAAGCAATAACCCATTAGAACAAGTTACTTGTCTACCAAGAAAAATTGAAGACAACCCAAATTCTTAATGGAAAACTCAGAAAATTGTGACATTTTAAAATCGGATATGAGTGAAGAATTATTTTTCATAAGAATAATATCATCAACATAAACAAGATAAAATAGGTAGATTTTTTAAGAAGAAAAGTGAAAAAAGAATGAATCAAGTTGACTTGTTTGAAAAATGAAAGAAATTAAAAAGGAAATAAATCAAGAAAATCAAGCTCAAAGAGCCTGTTTGAGAGAATACAAAGCTTTTTTAAGCTTCTAGATATCGGAGGGAAAAAGATGATTTTCGAAACAAGGAGATTATTTCATGAAAGCTTGCCTTTCTAAATCTCCATTTAAGAATTCATTGTGTAGATCAAATTGATATAGAGACCATCTTTTTTGTACAACAAGATTAAGTACGATATGGAAATTTTGAGGATGAACAACTAGACTAAATAATTCTTCATAATCTTGTCCAACAACTTAACGATGGGCTTGAGCTACGAGAAGAGCCTTAATTTATCCAAAAGACCATTAGATTTGAGCTTGGTGCTAAAGTCCATCTAGAACCTATAATATGCATGTTAAAAGTATGGGGGAAAATTCCCAAGTGTTATTCATAATTATAGAATTATATTTTTCTTCTATAGCTTGTTTCTAATGAAGAATAAGTAATTCTTTATAGGATGTCGATTCTTTATGAGAGGAGTTATAGGCAAGGTTAGTGGAGAAGGTGTTTTTACTTTTTTCACAAGTTGTTGACATAGGTAACTCCCTCTTGATTTTAATGAAAAAAAAATTAATAGAGGTGACAATTATAAATTAAGTATTTCAAATACTTTTCCTTCAAGAGACATGTATTTCAAGGTCTAAAGCTTCAAAATGAATCAAGCTACTAAAAAATCTCACGCACCAAAGTAAATCTTGAAGAAGGACCTTGGGAAGTTGAAGACAAAAGTGAAGACTAGAGTTTATAATTTACTAAGATATGTAAAAACTCAATCTATATAAAAGAGAGTTATCAAACTCCTTTGATTTGAGGTACAATACAAATTTGGAGCTTTAAGACATACATTGCATTCATACATGTTTTAAAAATAGCATATACATCTTCTAAACATGTTAGAAGCACTTAGGATGATTCATTCCCATGCTTTTAAAGTCAATTTGGTGAATTGGCACTAGAATGACCGATCAATATTTTCCAATGACTGATCATCTAGAAGTGTACAAGACAAGATTATAAAGCATGATCAATCATCCAAAAAATTGCCAAATTGTTCTATAAAGCGTGATTGATCAACCCACTTGGATTGATTGATCAACATTGTCCAAGCAAATGAATTTAACATTGAATGATTGATCAAGCTACATGACTGATTGATCATAAAAAATTTGGGAAGTTCATTGATCGATCACACTTGTATTGCACTAGCTGCGAGAATTCTGATTGATCGATCTTACTTTGACAATAATTAATCAACTAAAATGTTAGAGCCAACGGGAAGATATTGATTAATCATACCATCAATTAGTAAGACACATTATGACAGAAAAATAGCCGTTATACTCGATTGATTGAACAATCATTTAATGGTGAGCAACCAACCCAAACCCTTACTTTTGTAAACGATAAAAAAATATTTAGTTTGGCTTGGAGAACTTATAAATACCCCACCAAACATGCCATAGAGAAGTTAATGAGCATTTATAGGCAAATTCTTGAGCCTCTATTCTCAAATACTTGAAAAACTTCTCAAAGTGTTTTTGAGTGAAAGAGTGAGCTTATCCTTCGAAATTTCCCATACTCTTTCCTCCATTCCTCTCCTTTATATCTTCATTAGACAAACTCTTATCCTTTCATTGTGTTGCAAAGCTTGATTCTTGGATCTCTCACGGAGAAGGTACTCTCCAAGTGTGAAGGATGTGTGTTTTATTCTTTCTTTAAATTTTTAATTTTTGAAAGGTTCTTCTAGAACTATTATAATCTAGATAGAAAGGGCTAGCTAGAGCTAGAATCAAGCCAAACTCTTAGGGAAATTAATTGTAAAAGTGTGTACTTGAGCTACATGTGGTTTAATGAGAGTTGGAATCTCTTTGAAGTAAATCCAGCTATTACAGCTAAAATAAGGGAATTTCTCAGGCATGAGTTCGTGGGCAGTGAATACCAATATGGGAACACTGAAAACAATTTTTTTTGTGTTATCCCTATGGTCTCTGAATGTTTTTTTTTTTAAATTGATTGTTGCATATTTTACTTTTCCACGACTAAGTTAAATTTTAATCTTTAATTCTCAATTCACCCCTTTCTTGAGAAGTCACCTGGGCCAACACAAGTAACCATGGGCTGAACATTAATGATAGAGGGTGTTAAGATAGGAAAACTACTTTGAGTTTATCGGTGGATCCAAGAGTGACATAATTTGGAGGAGGAGATGAAGTTGTAAGAACTGATTGTGTGGAGGGAGGACTGTATAAAATTGGAGAAAGGATTAGGACTAAGAGAAGAAAAGATGGGTTGGCCTGTAGGGTGGGATGGGAGAGGAAGAATAGGTTGGGAAGGTCATAAATAACAATATATTCAGCTAATAATGGTTGGAAAATGGACGATGGGTTAAGAGGAGGCACTTTAGAGATGTCTCAAAAAGAAAATAAGTTAGTTGTCAGGAAGGAAGCACCAGGAAGGAAAAGTTAGAAGGATTAACAAAGGGCAATTAAGAATAGTCAAAAACCTCATGTCTACTACATATGTACACGCTTACTAGATGAGAACAATGATAACCCTAATGTTCATCACTATATCCAATGAAAACACAAGGTAAGGAGCATGGATGAAGTTTGTTATGGGCATAATCTTTTAGGTATGAAAAGCATAAACAAAAAAAACACATAAATTTTTAAGTTGTGGAGCCTAATTAACATCTTACACTGAGTTAGTCGCAAATAGATAATTTTATTGTTGTTTCATTACGGAAAGTTTGGGAATTTCACTCTTGTAATGCGGTTGCCCTAACTTTCTCTTTAAATTGGGAGGGGGGGGGGGGGGGGGGGGGGGGGGGGGGGGGGGGCGGCACCGCTATTAGGGTTTTATGATCTTAATCAGAGGAGCATCTCAAGATGTTTGAGAGAAACTCCTGTAAGTGTGTGATTTCTCTTGTAAACTATTTCATCTTCATAATGGATTACTGCAGCGGTGGAAAACAGGACGTAGTCTCACCTTGAGGTGAATCTGTATAAATTTCGTTGTGTTTTTTTGTGCTTGTTTTTCCCTTCTTATGCATTTTTTATTATTGCTTGTTAGTTTTTAATTAGGGCATCTAATTCCTAACATAAATGAGTATAAGATAGTTCATTTAAATATAGGGTAAATAAAGAAGAATTACCTTGAAGAACCTCAATTGGAATTCAATTAATCAGGTGAAAGCCAATAGAGAAAGCATGAATCTGTTGCCCAAGTGGCTTCTCAAGGAAGGAAGAAGGGGAGGGGATAATTGAGATATTCATTTAATTCAACTTCAAATGGTCAATTTATCCATAACTATTTAGTCAAAACACCAATTAGGGTCAAACCACGCACTTTCATTTGTTTGCTATGAATCATGTCTTGTTTCAAGATTCATCCAACAGAATAAAAATGATTTGTGTGTGTGATTAAAAATTCATGTATAAAAGTCATTCAAAGTAAAGAACGACATGCACACACCACAAGGACAAATAGATTTTTTTGTGATCGATGTTCCCCAAGTGGTAGTCACCGTCCAAGTACCCTTTCTTGGAAAAAATCTACTATTTTCTCTAATAGCTGGAAAAAAACAAAAGAGATTTTGGCTCTCTTTGGCCATGTGTAACTCAATACACGAGTTTAACACAAAGCCAATCTCCCCAAGAATTGCTGCTAGGTTCTAGCTCTAACTAGGCTTTTATATCTAGATTAATAGGTTGTAGATGAATCTTTCACAAATACATAAAAAGAAAGGGAAAAAATTACATCCTTAGTTAAAAAGATGCTTCTCCTTGAGAGATTCAAGTTGCCTCCTCCTTTTTAGCATATAGTGAAATGATCAAGGAGCTTGTACTATGACGAATTCAAAAATGATTGAAAGAGAATAAGGCTTTCAAAGTGTATGACTCTCTCTTTTTCTCTCTAAAGCACTTTTGATGAAAAATTGCAAGATAAAGAGTAGTGGCTTGAATATTTTCCAATTAATGCTCATTCACTTCTTCACTCACGGTTTGATGGGGGTATTTATAGATTCCGCAACTTCAAACTAGCCATTATTTTCCCATTTGTATAATTCATTACTTTGATCGATCGTTCATTGTAAAATGATTGATCTATCAATCAATCATAATGGCTACGTTTTTGTCAAACAATGATTTATTGATCGATGGACTGTTGGTCCCAAAAAGTTAGAGTTGATCAATCACTGCCAGTGGCTGATCGATCAATCAAGATGCCCTCTGGTTGTACAATACAAGTATGATCGACCAATGTCTTTTCCTACGGTCGATCATGCTTTTTGTCCCTTACTGGCAAGGTCCTGACTGATTGATCAATTGGATAGGATCATCGATCAATCCAATTGAGACGATTGATCATGCATTATAGGATGAAATGGTCGTGTCCTAGATGATCGATCAATCGACTATGGTTGATTGATCATTGTCTGCATAGTTCTGGATGATTGAACAATACTAGTGTTTGATCGATTATTCCAATGCCAATTTTAAAAGTGTAAACTTTTTAAAACATGATAATTTTTTTATAAGTGCTCTAGCATGTTCTAAATGATGTTTATGATTATCCTAAATATATCTATATGAAATTAATAACCTAAAGCTCCGATTTCACAAATGTACTTAAGGAAAGGGAGTTTAGAATGAATGCCCTCTTACAAAAATGACTGAGTTTAGACATTTGTCTATTACACTTGAACTCTAGTCTTCTCATTGTCTTCTTCCTTGTGGGTGCTTCTTCAAGAGATATTCTTCAATTGTGCTTGAGATCTTGAATTTGGCTTTGACGTATTAGACCATGAGATGTTTTATTTCTTGAAGGTGAAGTATATGAAATACTTGGATTTTCAAGTTGTTTGTTCAATTAAGTTTTGTTATCATCAAAATCAATGTGGGAGTCTCCCTACAATAAAAAAAAACTTCTCCTTTTTTATGATGAAAACCTAGCTTGGAAAAATAAAAAATTACAATTCCCTAGGGGTTGGAGTTAAGTAAATGATGCAATTTTATCATAAACTCCCCCTTTATATGTGCATACTGTGTTTTAATCGTTTTAAACATAATATTCATAATTTTGTGAGTGCCTAGGTCTTTTGATCCAAGTTCCTTATTTTTCTCCCCCTTTTTTCTCATACTCAAAAAATAGGCAATTAAAATTCATAGGATATAACAAAAAGTGGATCAAAGGCCATATCATAAAGATTTTAAATTGTTAATAAAATAGTGTGCACAATCATAAAAGTGATTTCATGCAAAAAAAAATCAATATATGTACAGAAGTAAAAAAGATGGGTAGATCCTACGTCAACTAAGCTGGAGGCGGGAGTCAGTTGAGGATGGTGTTGAGGAGATGCTTGATCCTCTGCTCTTTGGCCTTCAACTTGTCTATTAAAAGGTGGGACCCACTACGAATATTTGTCTCATTTTAGAGGCCTTCTTCAAGAATGGAAGCTAGCTCAGCCTACCTCCATTGATGTCTCTATCCAAGACAAGTAGAAGGAGGCCCTAGTCACTGCCATTTTCCTAGCAAACAGTAAGCCATATCTCAAAGTTTCTAAAAGTCAACTCCTTAGCAGCTTTGCTATTTCTGCCTTTGATGATGTATGTGCCACATTACTCTGCATTCCAGACTCTTCTTCTCCTTCTCCTACCGAAGTGCCATCCGCTATTTACTCCGGGCATAGGGGAACATCAACTGACCATTGCCGAGGCCGTGGAAGAAATTATAGAGGAGGACAAGGAAGAGGTGGATGGAATGGTTTTGTCAAAACAGATGGTAGGGAATGCACCCATTGTGGGAAATATGGACAATGGTGTTTTAAAATCCATGGCATACCTGATTGGGTTAAGGATAATCTGATACGAACAAAGGTTGGTTTTACGTTGTTATATTGTGGGACCCACCATGGAGTCACAAGCTAGTGGGACCCACCAACATAGGTTGGCTTTACTCTGTTATTTTGTGGGACCCACCATGGAGGCACAAGCTAGTTGGACCCACCATGAAGACATGGGCTTCGTATCATAATCAAGCCTCAGTAAGTGACGCAATGGATGACTAGTCTACCCAATCAACAAAAAAGAAAACCCTTACCGATGATGAGTATAACTTATTCCAAAAAATGAAAGCACTAATGGTTTCTCCTCCAAGTTCCTCCTCAACTGTTGCTGCCACCACCACTTTAGGTATGCTCTCTGCCACTTCCTCTTCTTCATCCTGGATAATTGACTCAAGGGCCTCCGAGCATCTCACAAGTAATAAACATCTACTCCACTCAGTTTCCCTTTTTCTCTCGAATAAACTTATTACCATAGCTGAAGACTCCCAAACTAAAGTTCTTGGGAAAGGATCCGCCTTTATTACACTATCACTTCCGCTCACAAATATTCTTTTTGTTCCTACTTTTCCCTTGAATCTTTTATCTGTTAGTCAGGTAACACAATATTTTAATTGCTCAATTACCTTCTCACCCACTTCTTGTGTGTTTCAAGATCTTATAATGAAGCTGGTGATTGGTGGAGGCCGTGAACAAGGGGGGCTCTACTACCTAGGCGTGCCTCAAATAAATGTCGTCTAAACCATGGAAACTAAGACAAGTCTATGACACAATCAGTTGGGACATCCATTCGTACAATCTCTTCATCTTCTTTTACCTACATTTAAGGATAGGTCAAATTTAAATTGTGAAGTGTGTCAACTGAGCAAACACCAGAGGACCACATAGTTACCTCATCCAAAGATTTAAAGTGTTGTTCCTTTTTCATTGATCCTCACAAATGTATGGGGACCATTGAGCGTCTCAAACATTTCCCGAGTCAAGTACTTTATTACCTTTATTGATGATTTTACTCGTACCACATAGCTATTTCTTTTTAAAGAGAGATCTGAAATACCATCCATATTTAAATCCTTTCATGCTAAGGTTGTCAGTCAATTTGGTTAGAAAATCAACTTCGGTCTGATAATGACAAAGAATATACTTCTAGAGATCTTGACTATTTTTTTCAAGAGAATAGCCTTATCCATCAGACATCTTGTGCCTAGACCCCCAACAGAATGGAGTAGTAGAACTGAATAATTGTCACCTTCTTGAGGTAGCTCGTAGCTTATTGTATACTATGAAAGTCTCATACTTTTATTGGCCGCATGTCATCCTTACTGTAAGCTTTCTTATAAATAGGCTATCCTCTTATGTTCTCAGTAATAAATCCCCATATTCCTTATTGTTTCCACATGGTGATCCTTTTTCGTTTCCCTTGAAAGTCTTTGATTGTACATGTTTTGTTCATATTTCCTGCCCACAACATAGTAAACTTGATCCAAAATCTGTCGAGTGTATCTTCTTAGGATACTCTCACACACAGAAGGGTAACATTTGCTGCAATTCCACTCTTCAAGGTTACTTGTGTCTAGGGATGAAATCTTTTTTTGAAGACTCTTCATACTACTCTGACAATGCTCTTCCAGGTCTCTCTTCTGTACTAGCCTCTTCTCGATCGGTTGTGCCATGTGCTACAGAAACTGTTCAACCCCTTGAAGCGTTGGCTAACACCACACTTGCGAAGTTTATGGATCCCATCGAGGTAAGTCCATCTTCTCCATTTGCTTTTGGACAAAAATATGATACTCGACCCATTGCCTTAAGAAAAGAACCCAAAACTTGCACTAGGCCCTCTACTTCTCTCCCCATATCCAATTTTTTATTCACCATCGTTTATCCTCTTCATGTTGTCAAATTTTTGTGTCTATCTCCTCCATCTCAATCCCACAGTCCTATCGAGAGGCTCTAAAACATCCAGGGAGGAAGGCAGCAATGGACGAAGAAATATAGACACTCTATGAGAATCAGACATGAGCACTAGTTCCTCTTCCATCAGATAAAAAACTTGTTTGTTGTAAGTGGGTTTTTAGTGTTAAACACAATTTGGATGGTTCATTTGCTTGCCTTAAGGCCCGCCTTATTGGTAAAGGCTATAAGCAGTGTTCTGGGATTGATTATGAGGAAACATTCTCTTCGGTGACCAAAATGAACTCAATACATATTTTATTATCTCTTGCTGTTAATTCTTCTTGGCCGGTCTATCAGCTTGATGTGAAAAATACTTTTCTCAATGGGGATATAAAGGAAAAAATTAATATACAACAACCACCTAGATTTGTGGTTGAGGGGGAGTCGTTATGTAGATTGAAGAAATCCCTTTATGGTTTGAAACAGTCTCCTCGTGCGTGGTGTGATAAATTTAGCCAAGCACTCATATGGGCCGGATTTCACAAATGTTCCGTAGATCACTCCTTATTTCTTAAAGATACACCTAAAGGCAAAGTGGTTTTGGCCATTTATGTTGATGATATTGTCTTAACTGGTAGTGATCCCGAGGGCATTCAAGAAACCAAGGAAAAGATATGTGTACAATTTAAGACAAAAGATCTTGGACTACTTAAGTACTTTCTGGGTATTGAAGTACTACAGTCCAAACATAGGATTATATTATCTCAAAGGACATATGTATTTAATCTACTGGAGGAGACAAAAATAATGGGGTGTAGACCAATAGAATCCCCTATGAATTCCAATACAAAATTATCTGTAGGCATTGGAGAAGAAGTGGATATCGGAAGATATCAAAGACTTGTGGGAACTCTTTTATCTCTATGTAACAAGGCCAAATATATCATATATAGTAAATGTGGTGAGTTAATACATACATAAACCTCAACTTACTCACTGGCAATCACTAGAAAGAATATTGTAATATTTGAAAGGAGCTCCAGGAAGAGGGATTCTCTATAAAAACCATGGTCACTTTAACATAGAAGGGTTCTTAAATGCAGACTGGGCTGGATCCCCGGATGATAGAACATCTACTTTGGGATATTGTACAATGGTTGGAGGGAACTTAGTTACATGGAGAAGCAAGAAGCAGAATGTAGTTGAAAGGTCTAGTGTAGAAGCAAAATATATGGCCATGGCATACATAGTTATTGAGCTTCTTTGGATCAGATCCCTTCTCACTAAATTGGGATTCTATAAAGAAACCCCTATGGATCTTCATTGTGATAATTAAGCGGCAATACATATTACCTCAAATCCAATCTTCCATGAAAGATCAAAGCACATTGAAGTAGACTATTATTTCATACGAGAGAAATTCCAAGCTGACATATTATCTCTCAAACATATCTCCTCACAAGGGCAAGTTGTAGACATTCTCACCAAACCAGTCACTCATAAGATCTTGTCCACCATCTATAGTAACTTGGGCATTTATGATGTTTTCTCACCCCCAGCTTGAGGGGGAGTGTTACAAGGTGGGACCCACCATGATCAAGTGAGGTGGCATGCTGAGTCATCACCTGAGCTGACATCCTTATCACATGAGTTGGAAGATTTGACAATCTTCCTTGATTAATGTAATTGGATAATCATGATTGATGTAATTAGGGATATTAAGGATCCTATCTCTTTGGAAGATGGGCCCAAGCCCACACGACCAAGGAAGACTCACATATCTAAGAGTATTATAAGATAGGCCACACGAGCAAGGAAGGCCCACATATCTAAAAGTATTGTAAGATGAGCCACACAACCAAGGAATGCCCACATATCTAAGAGTATTGTAAGATGGACCCAAACCCATAAGAAGTAGGACCCACCATGATTACCACGAGTTGGCATCCTTATCACATAAGTTTGAAGATCAAGTGGGACTCACAAAGATAACCACAAGCTGGTTGGAAGATCAAGAAGGACTCACAAAGATTACCACGAGCTGGTTAGAAGGTCAAGTAGGACCCACAAAGACAGCCATGAGATGACATCTTTATCTTATGGATACATCCGCATAGAAGAGTTCTAGTTTGAGCTATGTTGTCTTATTTATATTGAGTTATTTAATTATGCTAGGACTTATCTTTAAGTGTTCGAGTTTAGGTGTAATTGAGACAAATGTAGTTGTATTATAATTGGACTCTACTACCTTCCACTATTATAAATAAAGGTTCATGTACTCTAATTATAATAAGTCAATGAAGTATTTCTCTTTTTCATAAATTTAACATGGTATCAGAGGAGGTTCTATGAGTTGACACTAATGCGAACTTTTCTGATTTAATATCTCTAGCAGTTTAGGTTTCGTATTTATCTTCTTCTTTTTTTCAGTCCCTACACCTGTTAGTTATTTTATGTTTTCACCTCTATACTGATCTTTTCATATTTCAAATTATATATAAAAGGAAAGATATTCGAGTCCACTTTCCAAGGAAAAATGATTTTTTTTCCAATCGGAGTTATCTACAAAGAAAAATCGATATTTGAAGTAACAAAAGTCAGATTTCAAAAGAGGTTCAAGTAGCAATAGAAAGCTTCAACTTCTGAGGTACCTATGCTATCAAGAATGAGACATTATATGGAAAATTATACAAAAAAATAAATATCTATAAGTCTAATTTGTTACCTATTCAACCAATTCTCGATCTGAGTTTTTTATAAGGAGATACCGATTTTGGAAGAGTCAATGGTCATACTGGCAAAAAGAGAAAAAAGTACATAGTTTGGCCAGATTACAGTGACCGAAATCTGTCAAATTATTTATCTCAAAAGAAGTAAATTTATGAAGAGAAGTTATACTTGGATGAAAGGTATTTAAGTCTAGTTTCATAAAGAGAAAATTTCATGTCAATTTGATCTATATTTAAAGATATATTCGCATTGGAAGAATCAAAGGCTATGCAGGTATCCTGTTGCATTGAAAAATCCGAATTTAAGCTAATTGTTTTGTGTCATTTTTTGAGTTTCTATATCAAGAAAATATCTCACTTCTCCTTGGTTTGAGGGCTTATTACTACATTTATATTATTTTGGCTTATTACTACATCTATGATATTTGGTTCAAGCTGGGATCACTGCCATTACCTCCTAGCTTGATGGGGAGAAGTACAAGAAAGAGTTATTTCATTCCATATGTTGTGGATAATTTTTATGTGACCAAAATATTCAAGAAAGGGGGAGCACAAAATATGAAGCTTTTGCATCTAACAAGAAAATTTTGCATCGAATTATTTCATGGGTCATTTTACAAGGTTTATTACTTTTGTTCTTGTTATATGGGCCCAAGCCCATTTCAGTTGTAGTTATTGTGCTTCTTTAGATGAGAAATTATTATTGAAGAAGCGGTGGCCTCATTATCCTTTCTCATACCATCCTTTCTTTGACTCTCACAAATATCTTTGGGCCAACTCCTATTGTAACCTTATGAGTGTTGTTACGGTTGGGACACCGTGACAGAGGAGCTTATTACTACATCTATGTTAACTGTTAATTTCTACCTATGAGAGTTGGTTCCCGGGTTGGGACACCATGATGAACGATCTTATTACTACATCTATGTTACATCACTGTGATGGAAGAACTTATTACTACATCTATGTTACATCACTGTGATGGAAGAACTTATTACTACATCTATGTTATACCAACCCACCCCCCCACCCCTTAATTGGTATTTATTACTCGTACCTCTTGAGAGTCATTGTCCTGTGGAGGGACACGGTGATGGAGGAGTTTTATTACACTTCTGAGCATTGCGTATAGACCCACTACCTATAGAAGATAGGAGTGTGCTCCAACCTACAGGAGTATGGAGCAATGTCATATGACTTAGAGAGTGATTTTACTCTCACTTATCTTATTCCAGTTTGGTCTCATGGAAGAGCCACCAGTGTGAGGGGGGGAGTGTTGGAAGATATGGAGGACAACCATTTTATACAAAAAGATCATATACATCCTTTGTAGTAAGCTAGGAGTTCATGATGTTCTCTCACCCCTAGTTTGAGGGGGAGTGTTGGAAGATGGGCCCAAGCCCACACGACCAAGGAAGGCCCACATATCTAAGAGTGTTGGAAGGTGGGCCCAAGCCCATAAGAAGTAGGACCCACCATGATTACCACAAACTAGCATCTTTATCACATAAGTTGGAAGATGAAGAAGGACTCACAAAGATAACCACAAGTTGGTTGGAAGATGAAGAAGGACTCACAAAGGCATCTTTATCTTCTGGTCACGTCCTAGAAGAGTTCAAGTTTGAGTTATGTTTGTCTTTTATCTATATTGAGTTATTTAATTATACTAGGACTTATCTTTAAGTGTTAGAGTTTAGGTGTAATTGGGACAAAGGTAGTTTTATTGTAATTGGACTCTACTACTTTCCTCTATTATAAATAGAGGTTCATGTACTCGTATTAGAATAAGTCAATGAAGTATTTCTCTTTTCCATAAATTCAACATTAATGCAAGGTCAAATGAAGGGTAAACATTCACTTCACCACAAACAAATGAAGTAAAACCATCAGGTAATGTGACCAATTTATGTGATGAGGTTCGTGACACATTGGAGAAAATAGAGGAAAATTTTGACATATGATTGGAGGTTCCAAAATCTATCACCCAAGAAGAAGAAAATAAGACATGAAGAGCAAAAATATCTAAGAGTATTATAAGATGGGCCACATGACCAAGGAAGTCCCCCACATCTAAGAATATTGTAAGATGGGCCACATGACCAAGGAAGGCCCACGTATCTAAGAGTATTGTAAGATGGGCCCAAGCCCATAAGAAGTAGGGCCCACCATGATTACCACGAGTTGGCATCCTTATCACATAAGTTGGAAGATGAAGTGGGACTCACAAAGGTAACCACAAGCTAGTTGGAATATCAAGAAGGACTTATAAGATAACCACGAGCTGGTTAGAAGATCAAGTGAGACCCACAAAGATAGCCATGAACTAACATCTTTATTTTATGGCCACGTCCTCTTAGAAGAGTTCTAGTTTGAGTTATGTTGTCTTTTATTTATATTGAGTTATTTAATTATTCTAGGACTTATCTTTAAGTGTTAGAGTTTGGTGTAATTGGGACGAAGGTAGTTTTATTGTAATTGGACTCTACTACCTTCTTCTATTATAAATAGAGGTTCATGTACTCTAATTATAATAAGTCAATGAAGTATTTCTCTTTTTCATAAATTTAACTTATCTTATCTCTAAATATGTAATGAAAATAATATATATAGGGGTCTTTGTTGAGGAGTTCAATCAAGCTCTCCACTTCTCAACTTGTGAAAAATCTCTCTAGCCTAAAATCTTTTCCTCTTTTTTTTCTCTTCTCTTCTCTCTTCCCGAACTCTCTCTCTCTCTTTGCTCTTTTTCTTCTCCCTCTCTCATCTTGCTCGAGGTTTCAATCATGGGGTCCTAAATTCAACATTGTCCAATGTGGATAGGACAACAACCTGGGTAGCCCTGTCATCATCCATGATATCCTCTAGTGCTTAGAGCCAATATGTGGATGACGAGCCACCTTCTTTCATTCTTCTCCTCTTTGTGAAGTCAAATTGATCAGCTACAGGCTCCTGACTAAGCTCATCTCCATAAGTGGTAAGTTGAGGGGCAAAATCCTTTAGTATCTTTTCCTTCTGAATTCACTGACCCTGCCACTTAGCGAAGCTGAACTTTCCAACCTTAGTTTCTCCAATGGACATCTTCTTTGTCACATCCATTGACTCTTCATCCAAGAGGTCTACACCACTATGTTGGAGGATGACAGTGATATCCTGAGCAAACGGTAGACTATCCGCCCTTGAGTTATTTGCAATATCGGCCATCCTACTGGCCATGAAGTATCTATAATCCAAAGGGACTTTCTGGAAGATCAACATGAACTAGAATATGTCTGTTGTTTTGGGTTGTGATAAGGTGCCCTTCCGAGGATTCAACACATGAGTCACAATCTCCATAGTGACACGCTGAGACATGATGAGGTCTTGTATCCTGATCTCGTAGGAACTCTAAGTTGTTGTCCAAAGACAAAGGAAATAGCATTTTTAATATTTTGAGGGAGGTCCACGTGAGATCCATTGACCAATTTTCTTTGACATATTTTGTCATGACCATGACAGTGGAGCTGAGGAGGTCATTTAGAACAAGTGTCTTAATGGAAATAGATGTTTTCTGTTAAGTTGTGGAGCCTAATCAATGCCCTACGTTGAGTTGGTACGCGGATCAACCTTCGCGATAAGGTTGCCTTGGGGGTTGGAAGGGGGTAGGAAGCCTCCCCTCCCAGGGGTGTGGAGGCGGAGCCCTCGCCCGATCCACGATATATTAATTGTTGTTTTTTTAAGGACAGTTTGGGAATTTTACTCTTGTATCGTGGTTGCCCTAATTTTCTCTTTATAATTGAGGGGCATTGCTATTAGTTTTTTATCATCATCACCAAGAAGGAGTTGGAGTTGCAACTCAAGAGAGGTTAGAGAAAACACCTATAAGTGTGTGAGATATCTCTTGTAAACTATTCATCTTTATAGTAGATTACTGCAGCGACAGAAGACAGGACGTAGTCTCACCTTGAGGCAAACCTGTATAAATCTTGTTGTTTTTTTTCGTGCTTGCTTTTTCCTTCTTAAGCGATTATTATTATTTTTCTCGTTAGTTTGGAATTAGGGCGTCTAATTCCTAACATTTGGAAAAATCTTGAGACTATGAGGCCCAAGCTCCTCAATTTCCAAGTTTGTGTAAAACACCTTCACAAGAAGGGGATGCACTAGCTCCTCTCTCTCCAATAAGCATTTATAAGGCTGGAAGAGCTATGTAATTCTTCAATTTCCCTCTCACAAAAGGAATGTCAACTTTTGTCTACTCAACGATGCTTTTAGGAGCAAAGCTCAAGAAATACCTTTCTTGTTGAGGTCAAATACAAAAATACTCCCTCCAAGTTGGCATTTTCTTGCAAGCATCACTTTCCTTCCTTGGAGTCTTCTACTTTGCAATGACCTTTGTCCTAACAATTGTAGTTCTATTAGGTTTAGGGAGAAAGTGAGAAAAATGAGGGTTTTATCCTCAGATTGATGAGAGATCTCTCAAAACCGAATGTGGAATGGAGATTTGGGGTCACTGGAGCTCTGGAAATTCGTTGGAAAGGGTTTTGGAATGATTTGAGTTGAAGAGATTGGTTAAAATTTCAATTTTGACTTTTCATATTTTTTGTTCACGCGTGAATGATAGATCATTTTGTTTCAATTGATTGATCAATCGCTTAAGTTGATTGATCAACCAATATGCATTGATCGATCAATGACTTGTGCATAGTGACTGAAATGTAATCTTTTGATTTCCACTTCACTCTATTGACCCTTTGATGAAGGGATGTGTTCATTAAGCTCAAAAAATTCAAGCCTAAGTGAATCAAGGTGGGTTGCTCATACCTAGTTCTCGTTGAAGTTTAGATAAAGGGTCAAATCCTAATGGCTACGTAAAGAAATCCTCTAATTGATTTTCGATGGGGACAAATTCAATTTTAATAACCTTGGCTTGAACCAACTCTCTAATAAAATGATGTCTAATTTCTCTGTGTTTTGATCTAGAGTGGTGAATCGGGCTCTTACTTGCACTTTTGGCACTCATGTTGCCACAATAGACTGGAATTTTTATCTTTGTGCTAAGTCATAGTCATCTAGTTATTGTTCATAGCAAGAAGTTGAGCACAACAACCACATGCTATGTATTCAATTTGGTAGTGGATGGTGTAATCAAATATTGTTTCTTGGAAAACCAAGAGACTAGCATATTTCCAAGTAATTGGCAACTACCACTTGTACTCTTTTTGTCAATTTTGCAACCAGCAAAATCAACATCCGAGTAACCAACTAGATCAATGGTAGAAGAGTTTGGGTACCAAAGACCTAAGTTGTGTGTCCCAAGTAGATAACAGAAAATTCTTTTCACTGCCACTAAGTGAGATTGTCTAGGATCGGATTAAAATCTAACACATAGGCATACGTAAAATATTATATCCGGTCTATTGACTGAATTTGATCTATGGCCCTACTGAAGTTGTCTGAGTCAAGTTTCAAGGGCGAACTTATGGGTGTACTAATTGACTTAAGATTTCGATGTTGAATCTCTTAAGCAATCTCTTGGTGTATTGGACTGATTTATGAATGTGCCATTTTTGGTTTGAGTTACTTGAAGTCCAAATAAGAATATGACTTCACCCATTAAACTCATTTCGAACACATTCTTCATTAAACTAGAAAATTCTTGACATTGAGAGGGGTTTTTAGATCCAAATATGATATCATCCACCTAAATTTGAATGGTAATCAAATCTTGATCATAGTTCTTAGTAAATAGTGGCTTATCTATATTTTCTCTCTTATAGCCATTCTCTTCTAAGAATTCGCTTAAACTTTCATACCACTCCCTTGGAGTTTGCTTTAACCCATACAATACTTTATGTAATTTGTATACATGGTCAAGCTTACTCACGTCTGCAAATCCTTTGGGTTGTTCAACATATACCTCTTCTTGCATGTACCCATATAAAAATGCACTCTTTACATCTATTTGGTACAATTTGAGTCCATGTGAAAAACATAGGCTAGGAGGATTCAAATTGCCTCTAGTCTTGACATTGGTGCATAGGTTGCTTCGAAATATTTACCTTCTTCTTGGCCATATCCTTTGGGAACTAATCTAGCTTTGTTTGTCACTACTTGATTTTATTTACTTGCTTTGTTACTACAAACCCATTTCATTCCAATGACTTGTTGATTTTTGGTTTAGGTACTAGAGTCCAACTTAGTTTCTTTCAAATTGGTTCAATTCTTATTGCATTAACATAATCCAAAAGTCATCCTTTTAAGCCTCGGCAAAGCTAGTGGGTTCTATTTGAGAAACAAAGGCACTATTGACCATAGTCTCATGAGTTGCTCTTCTAATTGTAATTTTGCCTTAAGGGTAACCGATAATTTGTTGTACAGGATGATCAACCATGAACATATAGTTCTTTGGCTCCATAAGTGGCTCTTCTTTGTTATTCTGGGCATTTGGGCACTTCAAGATTTTGGTCTTGAGGTTGAGATCCCAAGGATGAATCGAAAGGGTTTCCCTCTTCGTCATCAGAAATTGGAGTTGGAGTTGGATTTGGAGAATCAGATTTGTCAAAGTCAACATGAACTGACTCCTCTACTCTCATAGATGTCTTGTTACAAACTCTATAAGCTTTGCTATGAGATGAATAACCCAAGAAAATTCCTATATCAGCTCAAGAGTCAAAGTTTCCTAATTTTTCCTTTGCTTCTTTCAATATGAATACTTTGCATCTAAAGGTTCTAAAATAAGTAATGTTGGGAAGAGTGCCCATGTTCAACTTATACAAAGTTTTATTGAGAAGTGGCCTTGTTACAATGTGGGACCCACCATGGTTGCACGAGCTGGTGGGACCCACCATGAGGACATGGGATGCCAAGAAGAATCCTCACCCAGGCTGGAATGAGTTAGGAGATAAGAAGCATGAGTTGGAATAAGTTAGAAGATTTGAAGATCAAGTGGGACCCACAAAGATATCATGAGCTGGTAACCTTATCAACATGAGCTGGAAGATCACGTGGGACCCACAAAGATATCATGAGCTGGTAACCTTATCAACATGAGCTGGAAGATCAGGTGGGACCCACAAAGATATCATGAGCTGGTAACCTTATCAACATGAGCTGGAAGATAACGTGGGACCCTCAAAGATAAGACCATGAGCCAGCCTCATCTCTTATGTCCACGTGATTAAAGAAGAGTTAGAGTTTAAGTTATATTTGACCTTTAGTAGATTGTGTTATCTTTTCATGATAGGCTTATCATAGAGAGTTAGAGGTGGAATGTAATTAGGAGACTTAAAGTTTAATCATCTAAGGACTCTCTCACTTCCTCTACTATATATATAGGTGTTGTAACTCAGAATTAATTAAGTTTTACAATTCATTATTGAGTAAATCTCTCTCTCTTTGCTTGACGCACACCTCGTTTCTCTTCTCCTCTTCTCTCTACCTGAGAGCCTTCTTCCCCTTTTCTTCTTTTTATTTCTCTCTTCCCTTCCTCAGAATATTAGAAAAGGGGTCCTAAATTCAACATGGTATCAGAGCATTAAGTTTAGGATCCCCACGTCAAAAGGAATGCTCTAAGAAGATATGATCAACACTACTCATAGAAGGCTCCTTGTGAAGGAAGATGAAAAAGCGTGAAATAAGTTCCTTCATTATTTTTTTTCTTCATGTTACTCGTGTAAAAATTTAGAAGATGATTTAAAGATGATTATGTGAATGTTCTTCATCTTATGAGATTGTGGATATGAATGCCTCTCGATATAGAAGAAGTTATCAAAACAGTTTTGTCGGTTTGAAATTTCTATTAACCAAGCCCAGTCCATGATTAGGTTGTTGAAGAAAAAAAAATCATGGGAACAAGATTCCCCTGATATAGAAGATTGATATTGAGTCTATTATGAGTGGTTATTTGTTTAGGAAAAAAATCAGAATAATGACCGTTTAGCGTCAATGCTAAATTTCTCCATGCACCAAGTTGTTTGAAGAATACTACTTGTATTTTTTATTAGAACCTATTGGAGATTTGTTTTTGTTGAAGTGCCTATTATGCCTGAAGAAAATATGTGTAGAAAAGGTGAGATACTTAGAATTACCACTATACCCTTATGAAGGGTATCAAATTTTATGAGTTGATCCACATCGGTTCGGAGGTTTCTTATAACATAGGACCTACTTGGTCATCTCACCAACCGTGGACCACCTATTGATGAAGAATACATTTTTTATAACAAATGGTTAAAAAATGATACCCATGTGATTAGTTGGCTAATCAACAACATGGAAAAATTGTGGAAAGAATGCACTCATTGTGGGAGATATGGCCACACTATAGATACATGCTATTACAAGGAAGGCAGTTACAGTGGAAAAAATGGTCACTATAGATAAATATGTTATCATGCCAATGGCAACTTAGACCTGACAAAAGCTAATCAAACCTTAGTAGGTGATACAAAGGAGGATCAACCCACCAAATCAACTGAAAAGAAAAATCTTACTGATGAAGAATATGAGTTGTTTCAGAAAATGATAGGTTTTTCTCCAAGTTCATCATTATATATCGTTGCCACCACCGCTTCAGGTATGCTATCTACCTCATCTTTATCCTGGATAATTGACTTAGGAGCCTCTGAGCATCTTACAAGTAACAAAAAATTTATTACATTTTGTATCTTCGTGTCTTTCACATAAGTTTGTTACCATAGCTGACGGTTATCAAACCAAAGTTCAAGGGAAAGGATCCACTTTCGTTACACCATCATTTCCGATCACTGATATTCTATTTGTTCCTACCTTCCCTTTGAATCTATTATATGTTCGTCAGTTGACAAAATATTTTAATTGCTCTATAACCTTCTCACCCACTTCGTGTGTATTTTAGGATCTTATAATGAAGCAGGTGATTGGTGGAGGTCATGAACAAAGGGGGCTCTACCACTTGGACGTGCCAAAAACAAATACTATTTCCACTAGTGAAAATGAGACAAGGCTATGGCACAACCGGTTAGGACATCCATATGCACAATCTCTTCATTATATGTTTCCTACTCTTAAAGTCAAGTTAGAGTTTAATTGTGAAGTTTTGAAAATGAGTAAACATCAAAGGAGTATGTACTCATCTCGTCCAGAAGTCAAAAGTATTACTCCTTTTTCATTAATTCATATTGATGTATGGGGACCCTTGAGCGTCTCAAATATTTCTCAACTCAGGTATTTTAATTCATTTATTGATGAATTCACTCGTACCACTTGGTTGTTTCTATTTAAGGAGCGTTCTGAGATACCATTGATTTTTTAAGTCTTTTCATGCTATGGTACTTACTCGGTTTGGTCAGAAAATAAAAAAAACTTCGGTCTGATAATGCCAAAGAATACGTTTTCAAAGACCTTGACTCCTTTTGTCAAGAAAATAACATTATCCATCAAACAACATGTGTCTACACTCCTCAACAAAATGGTGTAGCCAAATAGAAAAATTGTCATAGTCTTGAGGTAGCTCGAGGTTTATTATATGTCATGAAAGTTTCATACTTTTATTGGCCTCATGCAGTCCTTACCGCATGTTTTCTTATAAATCGTCCACCATCTTCCGTTCTTGGTAATAAATCTCCTTACTCTATATTTTTTCCAAACGATGATCTGTGGTCACTGCCCTTGAAAGTCTTCGGGTGTCAATTTTTTGTCTATAAGTCCATCTTCTCTAGTTGTTTTTGGCCCACAATATGATACTCGTCCTATTGCCATTAGAAAATAACCCAGATCATGCACCATACCCTCTACTTCTTATCCCATATCAAATTTTGTGTCTCATCATCGTCTGTCCCCTACATGTTATCAATTTCTCTCTGCTATTTCCTCCATATATGTCTTATTAGGAGGCTCTCAAACATCCAGGGTGGAAGGCGGCAATGGATGAAGAAATGGAGACACTTTATGACAATCAAACATAGGCTCTAGTCCCACTTCTATCAGATAAGAAACCCATCGTTTGAAAATGGGTGTTTATTGTGAAACACAATTCAGATGGATCTGTGGCTCAGTTGAAGGTTTGCCTCATGGCTAAAGGTTATACACAATGTTATGGAATTGATTATGAGAAAACCTTCTCTCTAGTGGCCAAAATGAACTCGGTACGGGTGTTATTATCTATGGCAGCTAACTCTTCTTGGTAGGTATATCAACTTGATGTGAAAAATGCATTTCTGAATGGGGACATCAAAGAAGAAATTTATATGCAACAACCACCTGGGTATGTGGTTGAGGGGGAGTCAGTATGTCGACTAAAAAAATCTTTGTATGGTCTAAATTAGTCCCTTGTGCACAGTTTGAGAAATTTAGTCAAGCCCTCATAAGGGCGGAATTTTATAGATGCTTTGGAGATCACTCAGTATTAATTAAAAATATTCCTAGAGGCAAGGTAATTCTGGCAGTATATGTTGATGATATCATTTTAACTGTTAATGATTTTGAGGGCATCCAGGAAACAAAAGAAAAAACATGTGCTGAATTCAAGACAAAAGATCTTGGATTACTCAAATATTTTTTGGGTATTGAAGTATTACAATCCAGACATGGGATTGTGCTATCCCAAAGGAAGTATGCCATTGATCTACTGGAGGAGACAGGAACGATGGGATGTATTACTCCTATGGACTCAAATACAAAATTATGTGCATGTACAGGAGAAGATGTAGATATCGGGAAATATCAAAGACTAGTGGGAAGACTCATTTACAAGGCCATATATATCATATGAAGTAAGTGTGGTGAGTCAATATATGCTCAATCCACAACTTAGTCATTGGCAAGCTCCAGAAAGGATATTATGATATCTAAAAGGAGCTCCAA
Source organism: Aristolochia californica (assembly GCF_029961685.1). Lineage (NCBI taxonomy): Eukaryota > Viridiplantae > Streptophyta > Magnoliopsida > Piperales > Aristolochiaceae > Aristolochia > Aristolochia californica. The sequence goes on along the minus strand of NW_027181881.1, from coordinate 39,314,398 downwards.
GAAGAGGGTTTCTCTATAAAAATCATGGTCACTTCAACATCGAAGGATTCTCAAATGCAGGCTGGGCCAGATCCCCGGATGACACAATAGCAAAAAAATAAAATAAAATAAGCTAAATCTGTCAAAGTTTTTTAAAATGAAAAATTAGAAAGTGAGTTCACCTAAAGTTGTTAAGTTTAATGGTTTACCCACTAAGTTCTCAAAAAATAACATGCTAAAAATATTATAACAGTTTATCTGATTATTATAACATAATATTAAATAAAAAAATAAATTATTTCAAATTAATAAGATCGTAACACAATATGATTGTTTAAAATTTAATAAGTGGTTTTTAGAATTTTAATTTATTTTTAAAATTTATGCCTATATTATGAGTTAATTTATGTTTCTGAGAATGGTTAGTATATTTTTAGCTTTTATGTTCAAATTGTGATTTTACATAAAATCCATTTGTTTTAATTATTTTTAGTACTATTTATGCTTTTTTTTTTACTTTAGGTAACTTTTAACTATTTAGTACCTTTGAATTTTTGCTAATTTCCACCATCTATACGTATTTGAGCCCTTGTGCAAATAGAACAAGGGAACGTATAGAAATTTAAAATGAAGAAACTGCATGATTATTTTAAAGCAATGAAATATACTAATAGAGAGAGAAGTAGTAAAAGCATAAAATTCAAAGTATTCATATCAGAAAAAGTTTTATGAATTTTTTTTTGTGCATTGGAATTTTCACAACAAACAACTTAACTTGTTTTTCTAAAATTAAGTTGGATTGATTTGCTTAAGGATTTGTCCGAGTCCAAATATGAGAGTCATCTATTTCAACTATTATGAAGCAATTATGATTAGTGAATGTTAGACATGGAAATTATTTTACTCTTGGTTTGATTCTTTCGACAAATTTAATTCTTTTTTTATTGAATATTGTGTGTAAACTGTAACGGAGTGTATATTAGCGTAATTGTAGGAACCTAACCGACGACGATCACCGAAGACCGAAGACGACCGCCAACGACCTTACCATCAGCCCGTTATTGCCGCTAATCCCCGTTATTGTCGCCGATCACTGTTGTCGCCGAAAGAAGCCGACTTGCAGAACTTTGTTCTCTCTCTGCAATGACGCACTCTTTCTACAACGACAGTCCCGTAGCCGAAACCTCATCGCCGACGATCGTACCACCGCCCCCTTGTAGCGGCCGACCATCGCCGTCGCCGAAGGAAGTCGAAGCTCCGTTGCCACTACCGAAGAAGAAAGGTGATTTTTTTTTAAAACTTAGGAATTACTGTTCCTTTATTTTTCTGTCGATTGAACCGACTCAGACCGGCAGGTCAACTCAAGTGGATCCAAACCGCACCCGAACCGAACCAGAATTTGACCGGACCAGATTGCTCCAAACTAGACCGAACTGAACTGGACCAAATTTCCAAATTGATGGCCACCACTACAGGCGCATCAGCAGAACTTATCCCATTACTACATATTATAGTCCACCAAGACAATTCTGCGTTTCCAACTAGAATCATCCTCGATGAGACCAATTATTCATTATGGTCCCAACTCATGGAGATGCTAATGGGCGAGCTCAACAAAGCTGGATATCTCACCGATGAAACGAGAAAACCAACATTTGGCGATCCCAATCTTGGAGCATGGCTTATTGAAAATCAAAGAATCAAAAGTTGGTTTATTGACTTCATGAGTCCATTACTAATGCAACGATTTATTCGCCTCTCCACTGCCAAGGACATATGGGAAGCAGCATAAAAATCGTTCTATGATGGATCCGATGAAATCTGTATATTCGAGCTGAACCAGAGATCTTTTTCTACCAAACAAAACGGTAGACCATTATCCACGTACTACAATGAACTGGTTGTTATTTTCTAGAAGATTGATCATAAAACTATATCTCAGGAAGGAACAATCAAATGGCTAATCCAGGTGCACTCTGTAATGGCTAGGCTTCGAGTTCATATTTTTCTCAGTGGGCTTGACTTTGAATTTGATCAAGTTCGTGGAGAAATCTTGCGAAAAGATCCCAAACTTGATTTGGAGAGTACATACGCATATGTTAGACGAGAATATCAACAAAGACAAATAATGGGGAGCTATCGTCTAGTCTCAGAGTACTCGGCGACGTTGGTCAACCAAAACCGACAAGGATCATCAAGTAGTTGAAACACTCAATTCTCTGGAAAAGGCAACAACCGAGTATGTACTCACTGTGGAGAAAAAGGACATTCGCAACAACGGTGTTATGAGATTATTGGCTATTCGGAGTGGTGGGATTTCTCCAAAAAACCCCGTAAAAAGATTGTTGGGAAAGCTATGGTGACATCCACAAAAGATAATCAACAGCTACCTACGGCAATGTTGCCCATCTAGGTATTCTCCATAAAGCATCAATATTCTCTGTTCTAAGAATAGACCTTGGATTATTGATACAGGTGCATCCGATCACATGAAAAGGGATCCCAGTCAGTTACAATATATTTTACGTTCTCCACAATCTTTTATTTCAACAGCCAATGGTAGTACCTCTCCTATTACTGGGGAATGATCTGTTATATGATCCAAAAATCTTACATTAGAAATTGTTCTTGTGGTTCCATCTTTTGAATATAATCTTTTGTCTGTTAGATAAATTACTTCCACTCTTGCTTGTACTGTAACTTTTTGGCCCTCAATTTTGTGTCTTTCAGGACATTCTAACCCGGAAGATTCTTGGTTATGGTGTTAGATGGGGCAAACTCTACTATTTGGAGTTGACAGAAAATGGAGGATCAAAAATCAGTCGAACAAATCAAGCTAGCAGTGAAGATAATGCTGAGACAACTGTATGGTTATGGCAGTGATGATTAGGTCATCTTTCCTTTGATTATCTTAAGAAATTACGACCACAATTTTTTTCAGGTTTGAATGATGTGCATTTTTATTCTGACACATGTGAACTAGCTAAGAGCCACTGTATTGCTTATTTACCGAGTTTGAATAAAAGTTTCGAACCTTTTGAGGTTATTCATTCCGATGTTTGGGGTCCAGCCAAGGTTCCCTCTATTTTTAGAGCTCGTTACTTTGTGACATTTATTGATGAATGCACTAGAATGACTTGGGTATCTCTGCTTATAAACAAGAGTGATGTGTGTCTAGTATTCAGAAATTCCACACAATGATACATACTCAATACGAAAAGCATATTCGGGTTTTGCAATCTGACAATGGTACTGAGTTTATCAATGCTTCTTTTGAAAATTTTCTGACCAATTATGGAATTCGTCATCAGACCTCTTACACCTATACTCCCCAACAGAATGGATTGGCAGAAAGAAAGAATAGACAACTTTTGGAAGTAGTGCGTGCCTCTCTCTTTGGCATGAACATGCCTCAGTTTTATTGGGGTGAAGCTATCAAATCTGTTACCTACCTCATCCATCGAACACCTTCTAGAGTACTAGATTTTCGAACTCCTCAACACAAGTTGCAATCCATGATTTCAATTCGCCATCTTCCGAACCTTAAACCCTGGATTTTTGGATGTACCGCATATGTTCATATCCCAAAGATCTTGTGAAATAAACTTGATCTATGTGCAAAGCGATGTATATTTGTTGGCTACCCTGAATTGCAAAAAGGATATCGGTGTTATGATCCACACACCAAAAAGCTCCATGTGACTCTAGATGTCTCCTTCCATGAATTAGTACCTTATTATTTAGGTGGAGTTTCTTGGAAATCTCTTCAAGGGGAGAGTTCAAGTGAAGAGAATGTTCCACAAGAAAATAGCGGAGGTGCTGAGTTTATTGAGTTAGAAGCGGTGAATGAATTTTTGAAGTATCATGATGTGCAACAAGACTGTGATTCAGTAATTTCTCCTGAAGAACCCTCAGACTGGCCTCGTCTGCACCAACAACTGAAGAATCAACTCGGAATGTTCCTCCTCAGGTAAATACGATTCCTGTGTTTGATGAGTCTAATGAAAAATGTCTTTATAAAGAAATTATACCCCCTAGATATCCACAAAGATTGAATAGGGGAGTTCCAAAAAAACAGTATGAACCTGATCTTTAAGACAAGACCAAATACTCAATCAATAACTATGTGTCCTCCCATAGGTTGACTAAATCGTATGCATTTACTATTGATCAATTATCCAGGGTTTCTATTCCTAGTAATTTGTAGGATGCATTAGCTGATCCAAAATGGAAAAAGGCGATGAACGAAGAGATGGAGGCTCTACAAAAAAATGCCACTTGGAAACTTGTTCCCCAACCTAAAGGAGTAAAGACAATTGGATGTCGATGGGTGTTCACATTGAAACTCAAACCGAATGGAAGTATAGATATAAAGCTCGGCTAGTTGCAAAGGGATATACGCAGAGGTATGGGATACACTATTAGGATATTTTTGCACCAGTAGCTAAGATCAATACAATTCACATTCTTATATCTATAGCAGCAAATCGAGACTGGCCTTTGCAACAATTTGACGTTAAAAATGTCTTTCTCAATGGAGACTTAGAAAAAGAAGTCTACATGGAGCTACCACCTAGAGTTAAAAATGGTTCTTTGTGTCAAGGTAAAGTCTGTAAATTGAAGAAGTCATTGTACGGGTTGAAACAGTCACCTAGAGCATGGTTTGGGAGATTCTTGGCTACAATGAAGGAGTTTGGCTATAAGCAAAGTAACTCAGACCACACTTTATTTATCAAACACAAAGAAGGAAAAGTAACATCTTTAATTGTATATGTTGATGATATGGTCGTGACAGGAGATGACCCATGTGAAATGCAAGCTTTACAGGAATATTTAGCCACTAAATTTGAAATGAAGGATCTCAGACAATTTAAATATTTTTTGGGGTTGAGGTTGCAAGATCGAAACATGGAGTCTTCCTTTCACAGCGAAAATTTGTGTTGGATCTTCTAACCGAAACCAGAATGCTTGATTGTGAACCAATAGAGACACCCATGGAAATGAATCATAAGCTCAGAAATTCTTCCAGATCAAATCCCAGCAAACAAATGACGTTATTAATGATTAGTTGGAAGATTAATCTACCTATCACACACAAGGCGCGATGTAGCATATGCAGTGAGCGTGGTGAGTCAGTTTATGAATGCACCAAGTGAAGAACATATGGAAGCAGTCTATCGGATCTTGAGATACTTAAAAGTGCTCCAGGAAAAGGTTTGTTATTCTCAAAAAATGGTTCTCCAATATTGAAGGATATATAGATTCTGATTGGGCAGGTGATCAGATAACTAGAAGATCCACGTCAGGTTACTTTACTTTTGTGGAAGGGAATCTTGCCACTTGGAAAAGCAAAAAACAGAAGGTAGTATCAAGATCAAGTGTTGAAGTTGAATTTCGAGGCATGACTCATGGTGTGTGCAAGTTGTTATGGATAAGGAATATACTGAGGGACTGAGGGATTGAGTACACCAAACCTATAAATCTTCATTGTGATAACAAGGCAGCCATCGCAATTTGTCAAAATCCAGTTCAACATGATCGTACTAAACATGTTGAAGTTGATCGTCATTTCATCAAGGAGAACCTCGATGCAAAGATTATCCAATTCATTTTTATTCAATCTGAGATTCAACTGGCTGATATGCTCATGAAGGCAATATCAGGTAAGGCATTTCATGGTATAATGGACAAGTTGGGCATGACCGATATCTATACACCAACTTGAGGGGGAGTGTGTGCAGACTGTAATAGAATGTATATTAGCGTAATTGTAGGAAATTAATCGTTTTCATTAATATGGGATTTTGTACCTTGATTTTAGGATCTAAATTGGACCTAAAATAAGGATGTAATATCTTATAAATTGCCTCCTAAATAGAGAAGAATACATTAAAAAAACATTATTTGAAATCCTTCATGGTTTACAAATATAAAATATCAGTATATTCGCTAAGTTTATGGATAGTAGAATACGTGAACATTCTAATAATTTTTTTTTGTTTAAAAATTAATCTTCTATCCACAAAAATAATTTTTATGCTTTTAATCCAGATCTTCGCATCAATCATGAAATAAAACGGGACTTAACATGATCGAGTAATTATATAAAGATTAACTTATAAGCTTTAATAATGTAATGAATTAAAAAATAAAATGCTTGGGTAACCAAAATTAAGACTAGAGAGTAGAGACACTGAAATTGAAAAAACAAAAAAAAAATCTTATTCTTATTTGTTCTATTTAATTTCCAGTTTGTACTTTGAAAAAAGAAAGTGGACCGGGCCGGTTCTTAGTTTGGTAGGCACGGGGCAGGACAGGTACTCGCCAGTTTTTGGGCAGCCCTTTCCGCTCCCGTCTCTCGGCCATTTCGAGGGTTTCTGGTCGACAGCCGTGGCTCCAGCTCCGTAGGCGTCCGCCGCGACAACTGCTCCTTGTGAGTCTCTCTCTCTCTCTCTCTCTGCGTCATTCTGTGGGAGTTTGGTCTACCCATGAAGCGCATCTCCTGGTTACCTCAGAAGGAGTCAAAACTGTTGAGGGGTTGTGTTCTAGTCGGTTTTTTACTTTTATATCAGTGCTAATGGAATCTTGCGAACGGGGACCTCATCTGCCTTGTCCTTTTGCGTTCTCTGAAATTCTGATCTAACGAATCCTACTTAGTATTAACCGGAGAAAAAGGAGAACTGACAATATGGAAGTGACGAATATGTCATCTGACCTGAACTTCCAATTATTATTCGTGGTTGTTTCAAATAAAGAAATAAATGTGACAAATCTTGCCGTTCAAAAGAAATCCGCAACTTCGCATTACGGAAGGAGAATCCATAAACCTTAACATTGTGACATGCCTCTCTGCGACGTTGGGGTTTTGTTAACTTTCTTCTTTTCTATTTGATATGGCAGTTTTTTGTATTTTGTTAATTTGACCCAATATAGGTTTTTGGTCAAGAAGGACAGTAGGAATCATTTCGAGGTTTTACTGTAGTGCCTGTACAAGACTGTATGCAAATTAGCAATCTAGGCTGTCTACTTGACCGATGTTGCCTAATATTCTTATAGAATTAAACTGCTTCTCCTTGTCGCATTCTGTTGATTCGTTTTCTTCCTGTATGCTTAAATTCATCAAGCCGTCATTCCTGTTAAATTTCCACTGCAGAAGATAATTGCACTTGGAAACTGTCAATGCCCCCTCCTACTTTGTGTAAGTGTATGAGATGTGTTTGCCTGGTAGAAATGAGTTGATGTGTATGTACTACTTCTTTTAAGGTTTTGAGTTTAGTGTTAGTAACTTTTTTTCATTTCCTGGTATATGGTTTTTAAGATTTTGTGACTTTGTGTGGTGAGAAGCAATGGTTTGCTCCCTTGATAGAGACTTTATTTTGATTCAGTATGTGAAAATAAGAGAAAATAGATGAAATAGAGAAGAACAATGAAAGAAAGAAGAGAGAGAGAAGAAGATACAGAAGTCCCGCAATGTGCAGCACACTATTCAAGGTCAATAGTTGATCTCCCTCTTTATTAAATAGGTCACTTAATTGAAAAATATGTACAATACCAGAAATGCCCCTCTAGACTAAACTATTTATGTCTCCTAGAATACAAAGCATATGTATATGAAAATTGAACCTACCATAACTCGACAAATACTCTCCTAATCATAGAGGGCAAACACAAGTATGTAACTGACAAAAATACTCGTGACACTTACAACTTTAACACTCTCCCTTAAGCTAGAGCATATATATCTAAAATCCCCAACTTGTTACAAAAAATCCCATCATCTCGCTTTCCCAAAGCTTTGAAAAATACATCACCAATTTGATATATAAATTTGACATAGGGCGTGACCATGACTCCAATCATCATAGCATCCCTGATAAAGTGACAATCGACCTCCATATGTTTAGTATTTTAGTGGAATACAAGTTTACTTGCAATAAAGAAGAGTATGTGGTTTCACATTCCGAGATCTACCAATTCGGCAGCAGATGTGCTTTCCAGGACTGGAGCAAATCTACAATCTCTTGTTGTTAGGAATTTACTTCTATAGCTTTTGTATTTTTCTCTGTTAATATATATATACATATTTTTCAAAAAAAAAACTTGCAATAAAGATGACAACTTGATTGTCATAATACATTACCATAGCCTCTTTAGTAGGAAAACTCAATTCTTGCAACACAAATTGCACCAATAGAAGTTCACCAATTGAAGGAGCAACTACATTCTGCTTCTTGCTTTTCCAACTCACTAAATTACCTCCAACAAATACACAATATAACTTTTTGTCCATGGACTCAAAGTAGTGAGCATCAAAATATTTGGCAATTTGAAATGTCTATATGGCTCATATAACAGTCCTTTCCCCGGTGAGTCTTTCTTGGGAGTTCCATAAACTAGCTGGTTGTACTTATTGCAAAAGCAATATCAGGTCTGGTCACTATAGCATAATTAAGCTTACCTACTAGCCTCCTATACATGATTTTATCTCTGAGCTCGTCACTATGATTAACCTCCATAAGAGTCTCCACATATTTAGCCCCTAACTACCTACACTCATGTAACATATCAATCACATAACTTTGGGTCAGAACAATAACTGCTGTATTTCTTACTACTTCAATCCCGAGGAAATATTTTAACGTTTCTAGATATTTGGTTTGAAAATGGGTTGCTACATGTCCTTTCACCTTCTCAATACCTTTGTCTTGTCACTTTCGGGAAACAATATCTCATCAACATATTCAATCAGTGCCACAACTCCAAAGGATCACTTCAACACAAACAAAGAGTGATCACATTGACTTTTCTTAAATCTCAAGGACATCACCACACAATTGAATTTATCAAACCAAGCTCTAGGGCTCTACTTGAAGCCATAGATAGCTATATGCCATCTGCATACTTTCCTAGTTTTCCTCTGAGCAACATACCTTGGAGGTTGTTTCATATACACCTCTTCAATTAGATTGTCATACAAAAAAACATTTTGAACATCCAATTGGTATAATGACTAACCTTGATTAACTGCAATAGACCCACAACAAGAGAGACTCTTGAAGACATCCACCCCGTAATCTTGTGTATATCCTTTGACCACGAGTTGGGTCTTATACCTTGCCATGAAACCAAAAGCCTTATATTTCACTTTATCTACCCATCAACATCCTACTATAGTGGCCCCTATTGGTAGCTTGTAGGAAGACCATGTTTCTCTATCAGTCAAAGTTTCCATCTCAACTTTTACAATTTGTTTCCAAAGAGGTGATAACAATGTTTCACAGAAGAAGGAATGGAGCAGGATGACAAAGACAATGCAAAAATTTTAGTGGGATCAGACAAGTTATCAAAGGATACTAATTTGGAAATAGGGGTGTTTGTTACCTTTTCAAGTACAAGCGTGAATACCCTTGCAATGAGACAGGGAGATACGAGAAATAGACAAGGAAGACATTGACACAGGTGAAAAAATGAGCCCTAGAGTTGAAGCCTTGGGAGGTGTCCTTCGCTTGTATACATGCAATGATTTTGGTGATTCTGGAACAACCACTGGAACTGATACAACACTAGGCACATCGTAGAGGAAGTGGAGCAACAATATCAACACCCATATGAAGAATATTAGGTTCGACTGGCTGGAAAAAGAATAGAATGTTTTCAAGGATGGTAACATCAGCTAAGACATAAGTTTTTCTGGTAGATGGAAAGTAGCACTTATACCTCTTTTGAGAACATGAATACCCAAGAAAAACACAATGTAACGGCTTTGGGAGACAATTTATCAATTGAAGGACCAATAACATGAAGATAGCAACCGAGCCAAACACATGTTTAGAACAACATCACACCAATAATGTTTATGAAGCTTCATTTGGATTATCATTGTGCGGACAACCTGAAGCAAGTGTTTGTTCTTCCTTTCAACCACTCCATTCTTCTAAGGCATATACACACATGATGACTAGTGAAAAAGACCGTGGTCAATACCAAAAGAATCAAACTTATTATTCACGAACTCAAGTTCATTATCAATGTGCACACGAAGTGAAACACAAATTTGTTTTTCTATTTCATTATAAAACTTGTGGAATACATCAAACACTTTTGATTTCTCTGAAGGGAGATACAACCAAGCTTCCCTACTTTAATCATCAATAAAGGAAACAAAATACTGATATCGTAAAAGATTGAGAACTCGATATGGACCTCATACATCTAAATGAACAATCTCAAATAAACTATGACTTCGATGTGGATGAGAAAGAAAAACTATTCTATAGTGCTTCCCAAAATGACATGAATCACATTGAAAAGACAAGGTGGAGGGTAACTCTAGAAACAACATTTTGAGGTTCTTTGGAGATGGATGTCCTAGCCTCAAATGCCACTGGATAGAAGATTCTATTGTCTGGAGTGTTGTGGGTAACTGATGGGTAGAACCTTCCTAGTAGTAGAGGCCTCCGCTCTCACTCTCAGAACTAATGGTCCTCCTCATTTGAATGTCTTGAAAGACACAATAACTAGGATAGATTGTTACAGAACATTGAAGGCTTTTATAATTTCACTCACTATCAACAAGAGAAAAAGAACATTCTAGAGATGAGGAAGTAGGCTGGACTGTCCCAACACCATCAACAGGAGAAAAAGAACCATCTGCTAATGTAACATTTTTAAATAGAGAAGATCGATCGAGGGAAGAAACATGGTGGACATACCTAAGATGTGCATAGATGCACCAAAATCAATGACCCATGAAGAAACTAGAGTCATATGGAATGTAGACATACTTGACTAGCTATAGTAACTGTAGTAAGAGGAACAACCTGGTTCACATATGGGGAGGAAGCTGTCAACTAAGCCATGCATTGAGGCAGCTATTGAAGCTCATCAGGTGCACCAAGAAGAATGCCAACTGCATTAGTAGTCAAAGATCGTCCACCTTTTGTGACACTTCGAGTTTGTGTAGGTAGACTTACCGTACTTATCCAAGCACTTGAGTAATGATTGGTACGACCATAATGAGCACACCACCTCTCACTGCTGCCTTCTCCACGACCTTGACCAAGATCAAAGGTATCTCTACCTCAACCACGTCCACCTTGGCCACATCTATAAGTAGTCTCTGAATTACTGTGTTTGCTGAATAATGAGATCAATAACCCTTGTTTCTTTATTCTCCTTGCTACCAGGTGGGACTACAACTACTTCAACTTGAATAACTCACTTAAACACCTTGGTTAGGAATGGCATATCAATTGTTGCAAGAATCTTAGCTCAGACTGCATCATGCTCCAAACCCATACTATCTAGGAATTTAGCCGTGTACAACTCACTCCATTGCTTTTGAAGATTTGTTTCGTTTGTAGTAAATGGGTGATACATCTCAATCTCCTGTAATTTCCCTTGTAGCTCTCTAAAATAATCTACTAAAAATCTCTCTCCCCTCTTCACAGCAAATAGTTGAGTGTATAGCTGATATACCCTCAACAGGTTGCTCTCTTGAGCATATAGTGACTCAAGAACATTCCAAATTTGTTTGGAAGTCGTAGAATGCATGATTTGTCTATCCATACTATTAAATAGCCAGGTCATAACCTGACTATCCTCAACTTCCCAATCGTCTGTAAGTGGCTATGGAAGATCACCCTCAAATATTTTGCGTTCCTCTTGGCTTTCAAATGGATTTTTATTGATCCGGCCCAGCTCAAGTAATTTGAGCCATTCAACTATTTGTGGTAATGATATTGTATCTTTCTGTTCTGAATACCCACCTTTCACAGAAGTGACAACTTCTCCCAAATCAAACATGACTAGACGTCAATGTACTTCAAATAATCTGAATATAATGCAGTTCAGCAACAAAAAATTCAACAAAGAATCATATAAACACACCAAGTAGTCTATGCAGATGATGTGGGAAATTGAAGGCATCAACTCATTAACAACCACGAGTACAATATAGATTGTAATGGTATGAAATCACCTCAGATCACACAAGTTCACCAAAATCAGAGGATAGTGTAGACCCAAATACTAGTCTGGGAGTCTGCACAGGCACACGGACAGGAAGGTATTCTTTAACAAGCCTCTAGGGGTACTAAATCAAAGATGATTGCTCAATAGGCAGTACACACCATAAACTCTAAGGTTATGGCATAAAAACGTAAGGATCTAACTTTTAACTCCAGTCAGCAGAGAATTGAAGAAATACCCTTCCTGGAGACAGTGCAGACTGAGAAAGGAGAGGAGAGATTGATTAGAACTTCACTTCAAATAGATCTTGTACTTTGGTATCATGTGAAAATAAGATAAAGAGATGAAATAGAGAAGAAGAATAAAAGAAAAGAGAGAGAAGAAGATACAGAAGTGCTGCAATGTGAGGCAAACTGTTTTAAGTGAAAAATATGTACAATGTCAGAAACGCCCCTCTACACTAAACTAATATCTTTTAGAATGCAAAGCATATGAATCTGAGGATTGAACCTAACATCCACATCAAGTAGACAAATGCTTTCCTAGTCTTAGAGGACAAACCCAAGTATGTAAAATGACCAGAATACCCTTCACACTCACAACTTTAACTCAATTGGTGTACAATAGAATTTAGGGTCAGTTACAGCACAAAGAAAGTTGTAAGAGAATTCAGTTTTTCTAGAAGTTAACAGGGAGTAGGAAGGTTATTAGCTTCTCTTAGAGAAAGCGAATTTACTAGAAGTGTTTGATTTTATTTTCTCTGAAGAAAGTTTTAATGACACGAAGTGGTATGATGTCTTTCTCAATTTCAATCCTTAGTAACAAATGAAACGTTAAGTGCCTCCACACTACCATTGCACCTTCTGAAAAGGCTGTTCTTAGGTTAGTGCACTTAGAAAGTAAATCACTCAGGAATGGAAAAAGTGAAAGTTCTTTCAAGGTGAGTTGCTTTCTTTAGCTAATCTACATTTCACCAAATTTTTCATGTGCACCATTGCATTTTTAGTACTTTTGGTGGAGGATTAACTTTATCTCTCAACTTTCTTTGTGCTTTAAAAGGGACAAGCATTTAACTTTATGGGTATCATGCTTTGCATCTCTTGTGCACTTACAAATTGGTGTACCTTGTAATTGATTGATTAAAGTCTTAAAATTGTAAGCATGTATATGACATGAGGAATGGATCTGGTTGGGTTTTGTTTCCCTTTTCCTTCTTTATTTGAAAAAAAAAAGGAATGAGATGTAGTTGGATTTATTTTAAGCATAAAAGTTGAAAGTTTTTATTACAGTTCTCATTCAACATCTACAAAAGAATCTGACTAGAGGTAAATATTAGGAACATATCAGAGGTGGGTGTATAACTTGCTGCCATCCAGTTCATGTTTTGATTAGGTGCAGTTTGTGCTCTATTATTATAGAAAGTAGGCCATTGATTTTGTTCTATTATTATCTGGAGTACATAAACTAGTCACCCATGACTAGATGGTTAGATTCAACTCGAAGAGGGTACAATTTTCAAATTAACCAGATAATTAGAAAAAGTCACTATTTCTAAATTAAAAATATTGTAAATTGAAAGTAGATTTCTACAGAATGAGGGTCAGGAGGAAGATGTCTTGTTGGACTCTAATGAGCAAGTTAGATTTGTAGGAGAATGGGCAAATCATCTCTGGCCTAATTTAGATAAGGTCTAGGCCACCTGTTTAGTGAAGCTGGAGTATTTGAACTCTTGTATTTGTTCTGTCTGCACCAATTACTGTCCTAGTGATGAGGTAAATTTCCTTATGCAGGATTAAATATGGCAGGGAGGACTCGAATGCCTCGACACCCTCTTAATGATGGTGCACATGGCTTCCATGAGGCCCCCCCTTCCATTCTTCTACGACATGGCCCCCCTCTACCTCCTCACCCTGCTACTCTAGAGGAGGAACTCATGATTCAACGTGGTGAGATCCACAGGCTTCATGCTGAGAACAGGCATTTGGTTGAAGATCATATGTCTTTACATAGGGACCTAATGGTTTCGAAGGATGAGATGCACAGCTTAAGTGAACTCATACCAAAACTGCGAGCAGAAAAAGAGTCCCATATAAGGGATTTGATCGAAAGGGGTTTGAAGTTGGAAGCTGAACTTCGTGCTATTGAGCCTCTTAGGTCAGAGGTTCTACAGTTGCGATCTGAAGCTCAAAAACTAAATGCACTGAAGCAAGAAATGACTACTCAAATTCAGGGTCTCAAGAAGGACTTGAATAGGCTGAAAGCAGAAAACCAGCAGATTCCTGCCATGAGAGTTGATCTTGAGGGCCGTCATCAGGAGCTTTTGAGGGCCAGGTTAAGATATTTTTTCTTTACTATTTTGGTTTATTGAAAATACTAATAATTCAACGTTACTGAACACAAACCATAGGCAAACTATGGGGACACTCAAGTGGCTCCAAGCGTGCGGTACAAGTAGTTGATCCAGATCTACCATTTGAATGATCCTCTTCTAATTTAAAATTAGTTTGACTTGTTACCTGTCAGAAAACCAGGTACCTAATCACCAGCTATGAGCCACATGCTTTCTAAGGAGATGATTAGTTATACACAACGACCTTTTTTTAATTGTAATGTAGCTCAGGACAGTATCCTATAGTTGGTTCATAGACCATATACCATCTGCAATAGGCCTTCTGACTACTGGTCAGGTGGGCTACCACTTTTGCCAAGAGTGCAGCACCTCTCCTTGTGAGTACCCTAGGTTAGGCACAAATACTACTGTTACATCACTCTTCCATTTTCTCATTTGTATCCGCTTGTCAGCTGAATATTTCGATGGAAAAGCAGTTATTGAGCGACCAACTCAAAGAAGTCGGGTGTTTGGCCGGTGAGTTACATTAACTGAGTCGGCTACTGGTGTTTTTTAGGACTGCTTTTGAATATGAGAAGAAGGCAAACATGGAGCAAGTTGAGCATAAGCAAGCTATGGAGAAAAACCTTGTCTCTATGGCTCGTGAGGTTGAAAAATTACGAGCAGAGCTCATGGGTACAGACAAGAGTGCAGTGAGACCGGGTAATTTTCTTTGACTGGTTGTTCTAATGCATGTTTCACTGGTTTAGGGATCATGACTAAGATGAAAGTGAGCCTGGCTTTTTTTTGTAGGAGGCAGTGGTTATGGTATGTTAAAAGGCAGTCCCGAAATGCGGTACCCAGGCGCATTTGTGGATGCTTATGGGGGTGACAAAGGGTTTTATGGGGCGAGTTCATGGGGAAATCACGAGAAGCGGGGACCACCTCGTCGTTGAGCAATTTGATGCGTCTTTTGTAACATATTGTTATTTGGTTGGTTATATTACACTGCAGATCCTTTGATTTAACATAACATCTGAAAATAGGAAAGGAACAGGAAGTACCGCCAATCTTCTTTGCCATGGATGGTTGAATTATCTTCTGCTTCATTGGACTGAAAGTTTTTTTTAGGGCATTGGACTGAAAAGTTTATGTAGAATCCTGCTTAGCTCATGAGCTTGTTCTCTGGCATTTAGTTCTCTTTGAAGTTGCATGTTAGATTATATATTTCCAAGAGAAGTGGGAGAAGAACGAGAGAATGTACATAGAAAGAAAGAGAGAAGATAGAGAAGAAGAGATGTTGTCACAGAAAGAGAAGCAATCTTATTAGGGGTCAGGACCAACACAAATACTTATGTAATTACTGATATAACAAAAATACCCCTTGCCCTCTAAATTACATAAAACAGCATAAAAGTAATAAAAATAAAGTAAACAGTGTCACAATGTTGGCACTCACTACCATGTCTTCAATGAAGTATCAATCTTGTTGATGTACTTGGGCGCTTTATGAAACAGGGGGTAAGGTCCAATCAGCATTGCTACTAATCACAACCCATAACCACAGGATCCTTTACCTCAAAACCTTCACACACATTTTTACAGGCCATGTGGGTCACAGCCTTGTACTCTGGGCATTAGATCTAGCAATCATTGTTTACTTTTATGTCCTTTGTATCACTAAATTTCCCAAACAAAGGTGCAAATATTGGTAGTTGAACTCTGATTACTTTGTACTCAGCATAGTCCACATAAGAAAAATTCTTAACTTTCCAACCAACCTTTTATATTGAATCTTATAATTTAAATATGGACTTCGACATCATGAAGTTTACAATTAGGTTCTGTTGGTGTTTCAAATGGTTTAGCTCCCAAAAATCTAGACTCCAATAGTAAGTCTATGAATGACTTCCTCTAAAATAAAAGAATCCCACACTTCTAGCCACTTTGATTTCTAAAAAGCATCTCAAGTACCCTAAGTCTTTGCTTTGAAACTATCCCTTCAAGTGATCTGTCACTTCTTCAATGCCCTTCAGGTCTCAATAGTGCACCTAAACCCAAATGGCATAATCAACTTGTTGCACTTTTCAATCTAGGCTTATGGGTTTTATTTTAGACCATAGATGGCCTTTGTCAGCTTACAAAATTTTCTAATCCTCCCTTGATTAAAATACCTTAGGGGTTGCTGATAGAGACAGAGATAGAGATAGAGATTAAATATAATGTAAACGTTGTATCCAGCTACGTTACATAGCTGAATAGTTAGTCTTAGTAATCAATTAGGAGTCTTTGTAAATTTGTATATAAATACCTTCCTCCACACAAATGAAGATATGACAATTAATTCCCTTTTCCTCATATTCTATATGGTATCAGAGCTTAATCAAATTCTTCCTTCTCGTAGCTGAAAATTGTGGGAGTTGTTCGAAGCCATCGTTGGAGATATTCACCGCCGTTGCTTTCGCAACATCTGTTGTCGTCGACAACTGCTCGTCGGCCGCTTCCATGGCAGACTCCCTTACCCTGCATCTTCTCGATAGCCGCTACCTTCGTTGTTGCTTTTGTCGCCGCCACCGCCAACCCCGACAACTGCTCCTCATCAACGCCTCTAGACTCCCCCGCTTTCTCGGCAGAAAACCAGAGATGTAAGTTAGGGGAGAAATAATATTTCCCCCTTAGTGCGCACGAAGACTTCGTGCGATTTCACACGTGCGAGTTCACACATGTGGCCTTCGCACGTGATAAAAAAAAACTTTCTTGAACTCCCTGACTTTTTCTTCCTCATGGCTCCTGAAGAGACTCAAATTACTATTCCCAATGCCCATGATCCAACAAAACCTCTTACGGTGCTCAACATCCATCAACTATCTTTACTAGAAGCTTCATATGGAAGTCATTCTTATCGGTTATGATCTACACAAGTTCGTTGATGGTTTCTATCCTGCGCCATCAGCCACAAAGATGGTAAATAATCTCGTTGATCCCTATCATGAATGTCATCCATGGCTTCGTTTGGACAAGTTGATTTTTAGTGCTCTAGTCGGCTCTCTCGTGCCATCCCTCATTCCGCTTATCACACAATCAAAGACCTCTCATGAAGCCAAGAATACTCTGCCCCCACTTATGCCCGGCCCTCATCCGATCACATCAAGCAAATCAAGGAACAACTCAAGCATGACACCAAGGGATCTCAATCTATTACAGATTATATGCTATTTATTAAATCTTGTGATGATGAACTTGCGGGCCTAGGATCACCTATGCATGTAGAGGATTTCATTGAGAAAATTTTGGATGGACTCGATGATAATTACAAACTACTCATTGATATTATTAATGGTCGTGATACACCAATTTCATTTGAAGAACTGCATGAAAAATTCATCAACAAGGAACTCTCTCTGTGTGTCCATCAAACTCTATCATCTCCACTTCCAGCTTCAGCAAATCCAGCCAATTCACACGCCAATTCCGGGAAGTCAGGTAATCGTCATCAACGACAACCTGGGGCATCCTCCTATCGTGCATCGACAGCTCCAACCTCAAATCTCGCCAATACTGTCACACAGAATGGTCAATATAAGCCTCGACCCAACCTTGGTTGTTGTCAATGGTGTCGGAAAAAAGGACACAACATTCCATAGTGCCTTGCCTTTCGTCAGATGCAATCACATTTGCCACAACAAGCTCCTCAACAACCTCGCTCGTCTGCACCTTGGCAACCACAAGCTCATCTTGCAACCGCCAACTCTTCTATTGGTTCTACTTGGCTTTTAGATAGTAGAGCATCGCACCATGTTACTATGGACTTGAGCAATCTCTCTTTTCACACTCCTTATGACGACACTGACGACATTGTGATTGGTGATGTCATGGTTCTCCCTATTACTCATACTAGTTACAAATCTTTCTCTACACCATCATGTCAATTTTTCTCAAATAATGTTCTTTGTGGTCCTACTATGCAAAAGAATCTTATTTCCATTTCTCAATTTTGTTAAGCAAACAATTATTCCATTGAATTTTTACCTACTTATTTTCGTGTGAAGGATCTTTGCACGGGGATAACACTTTTGCAGGGTCGAACTAAGGATAGTGTGTACGAATGGTTGTCGTCTTAAATCAAGTTGCCACAAATTATCGCCTATTCCAATGTCATCCATCGTCTACCATTCTCAGGCACATAGTGTCCACCTTTAAGTTAGATTTATCAGATCATTTGAATTTTAACTTCAATTGCAATTCTTGTCAATGCAATAAGAGTCACAAGTTACCATTCTCACTCTCTTCTCTTGTGTCTTCTTTCCCTCTTTATATTATTTTTTTCAGATGTATGAACTTCTCCCATTATTTCTATTGATGATTTAAAAAATTATGTTATTTTTGTAGATCACTTTATGAAATATATTTGGTTTTACCCTCTCAAAATAAAATCCTATGTGTTTGATACATTTGCCTATTTTAAATATCTTGTTGAAAATTCCTTTGGTAAACAGATTTAAACACTTTATTCTGATAATGGTAAGGAATATAAACCGATGTCCTATTTTTTGGCCACCAATGGTATTTCTCTGCTCACGTCTCCTCCACACCCTTGAATACAATTGGTATTCCGATCGACGACAACGTCATATTGTCGAAACCACTTTGTGTCTCCCTTCTCATGCATCCATACAATTATCTTACTGGTCATATACATTCTCCACTGTTGTCTATCTCATCAACTGTCTACCCACTCCCACACTAAACCTTATGTCCCTATATGCCAAACTTTTTGGCACCCTTCCCAACTACTCTAAACTTCACAGTTTTGGTTGTCTCTGTTATCCATGGCTCAGGTCATACTCCTCCCACAGCTCACTCCTCGTTCATCCCCGTGTATCTTTCTTGGGTACTCAACCACTCAAAGTGCCTTTTTGTATTTTGAACCCACCACATCTCAACTTTATAAGTCACGTCATGTTAAATTTATTGAGTCGATCTTTCCTTTCACTTCACTTCAGTCTCACTTAGATTGTCCTTCATCTGACACAGTATCCCACAGGTGTCTTTCCTTCCAGCTATTGGCACATCAAACACATCTTTGATCCTTGCGCCCTCTATAAGCTCCACTCCAGACCTCGGACCTAACCCCACTCAACCACCAAACCCCACTCCACCACCTAACCCCACTCCACCACCTATCTCATTCACCGAATCACACCTATAATACCTACTTACTTCTTCACCTCACTGTGTTATTGTCACCGGATCTAAGAACAACATTTACAAGTTTATTCAAAAATTAAACTTCACAGCCCAACTTCCTACATCTATGACCAATGAACCATCAACTGTGACTCAAACTCTCACAAATCCCAAATGGCGTCAGGCTATGTCGGATGAGTATGATGCTCTTGTTCAAAATGGGACATGGGAACTTGTTCCCTCAAATTCCTCACAGAATCTGGTTGGTTGAAAATAGATTTTTCGTACTAAATTTCTCTCTAATGGCTCTATTGATAGGTGCAATGCTAGCTTAGTCGCCTAAGGGTTTCACTAATGCCCCAGGGTTGATTATCATGAACCTTTTAGTCCCGTTGTCAAGCCTACCACTATTCATATTGTTCATAGCCTTACAGTAAGTCATGGGTGGTTGCTTCAATAACTTGATGTCAATAATGAGTTTCTCCAAGGTACCTTGTCTGAGGATGTTTATATGGCACATCCCCACCATGTTTGCAAACTTTTCAAAGCTAGCTATGGTCTCAAGTAAGCTCCACGTGCTTGGTATTATGAGTTACGCTAGTTTCTAATTACCTTTGACTTCACCAACTCTCATGCAGACTCCTCTCGATAAGATTAATTTGTGATTTTTTTAAGGGTTGAAAGCAATTTTGGCTTTTGTAGGCGATGAAAGATAATAATGGAGAGAGGAAAAAGTTGGATTTAAATATGGTATTATTGCAATTGATTTTAAAGTCGGCAGCCTATGTACCGAATCTAGCAAAAAAAATCTCGTTGAAGAACTCAACTGAAATCGGATTTTCATACCAACTCTAAAGTTTGAATTACGAAGTACCACCTTTTCATTTTCTGTTGTAAACTAATTTATAATATCTTACTTCATACCCGGATATTCTCGAATTAGCCTTCCAGGGCTCTAATACCAATTACAGCGGAAAAATTAATTGAAGGAAAATAAAAAGAACAAAGGGTAGAGAATAACTTCAAACTTATTCACAATATATTAAAAGTAGTTTTAATAAACTCTAAAGCAAGTTAAACTATCAACAAAGCAACCTTGAGTACAAATTGAGAACTCCGAATTTCAAGTGATGTCTAATACAAAATAAGTTATCTCCTCATATAGAAGGAGAGAAACAAAGTGGATTCTATACAATTTTGAATTCCACCAATAAATATCAGATAAACCTCTATGATTGAGGCGGCTGAGATGAGACACCTCCATTATTGAGGTTAGGTTGAGTAGTGCCTCAATTATTGAGGTGTGAAAGAGACCTCTGATGTGCTTGTGTTCAGAGAATCTTTCTTTTCTTTAATGCATTAATCCTTACACATGTAAGGCGGCTACTTTCTATGGTCCATTGATGTGACTTGATAGAAAATGGCCGACCAAAGATACTGTAGGTGCCTGGATTGATGTGGCAAACAGGTCAGCTGTGGGCAGGAGGATAAGATTTCCTCTGTGAATTTTGAAAGGACTTTGATGATGAATCTTGCTATGGTGGTGCTGACATATCTTCAGACGTCCTGCAAATAATAAATTTATTTCTTTTTAGACTTTGATTCAAGAAGATGAATCATAGCCTCAATATAATCCGCCATCGTGGGTTCATTATCATCAACAGGCTAGCTATCCGGTAATGAACCAGCTTGATCTTCATCATCTTCTTCTTTAGCAACAAATGGTTCTGATACTGACATATTGCCTTCGACAGGACGGGATGAAGACGGTGTGTTCTCATTGCACATATCACGAATAGAATCCTTCATTGATTCTAAGAGTTTCTTCATTAACTCTGCTTCCGAAATATTCGAATATTTAACTCGTAATTGAGTCTTGAAGTTGCTAAATAAATTCTTGGTGTCATAATGGACCTTTGGCGCTTTGTGTAATTCAAGTGCGTTCTCATTAGTGAGAATAACAAACTTAATTTCTGCAATTTTCTTATCCACGTTGGGGAAATTCTTCCACCATCGAATATGGAAAGTCCGAAGTAAAACTGGAAGGCCTTCTTTATTAAAGCATGATGTACAGTCCCATCTCCAAATCCATGGTATAGAAAATATCATGAAGAAGATAAATAGATCTACACCATTAAGTAATCTACCCAGAGCTTTAAGCTCAGGACTTGTTTTAAGCCATAAATTGAATTGAACCTTCATTGGCTCAGGTAATATGGTTATCGGCGGCCCAAATTTGATCCACCAATTGAACACCCAATTGGGTAAAGGTAATGACCTTTTGAAGACATCCTTACTCCATTGAAAGAACAAGGAATGTCGATGTGAGGGATTCTGGTAATAAAAAGTATTAGACCATGCATCAATATAATCCCAATAATTGAATTCCTTATCATTAGGAGGGCTATAGATTTAGCCAGATCAAATTTTTCCCATCCTGAAGGATGCATAAATTTTTGAATCGTACATTTATTGTATGCTCTTGGGTTATCCCATTTAGCCAAATCAAATTTTTCCCATCCTGAAGGATGCATAAATTTTTGAATCGTACATTTATTGTATGCTCTTGGGTTATCCCATTTAGCCAAATTGGACAGTGATGCACTACAATTGAATTCAGATGAACCAAGATGGATTCAAATGAATACCACTGTTTTCCTGCACGGATGGGGCAGTAGGCTTCACCAATTCATCTCTACAACATCTCTCAAGAATCCAGGGTACCATCTAATTCCTTTTTATTGATGATCAAAATTATTTCTTGATTAGGAAGAGTAATATACTTAGTTCGGATTCGAGTGTCTCTTTATATGACTCAGGGGCTTTTCCCTTATTCTTAGAGGAATTTCCTCTTCCTTGATTATTTCGGCCTCGACTCTTGATGTAGAACCACTTCCTCTCATTGGGAGTGGGTTACCCCTGTCGAGGTTAACAATGATTTGAACCCTAAAGAAATTTACGGGTTAGAAAATCAGGTAAGGAGTTCAATTCTCCTTTGATATATTTAATATCAAAATCAAAGGCACTTAATTCTGCCTGCCATCTAGCAAAGATTTGTTTGGATGTAAGATTTTTTACATCCTTTTAAAGAATTGATTTCACAACAGAGCAATCAACTCTTAAGAGAAATTTTTTATTTAATAAATCATCTTGAAATTTATGAATGCACTTAATTATTGCAAGAATTTTCTATTTCACCGTGGAATAATTAATTGTGCATCATGCAAAGTACCAGAGGTAAATCCAACAAGTTCTTCTTTACTAGCGGAATTGACCTGTTATAATGTGCCACCATAGCCAATATGGAACGCATCTGTCTCAACAACCTTCGGATAAGAAGGATTGGTAAGGTTAAGACAAGGGAGTTGTCGAACCTTCCTTTTAATTAATTGGACTGCCTGGGTATGTTTAGGAGTCCATGGCTCGGGATTCTTTTTTATTCATTTATGAAATATTGCTAAGTCTTGAACAAGATTTGGATAATAGTCAACAATATAATTGAGACTTCCTAGAAATCTCTGAAGTTAAGTTTTTCCCAAAATTTCATCTGGAAATTTGGAAGCAAACTCGATACTTCGATCAATGGGAACTATTTTTCCCTTGTGAATATTATGAACGAAGAATCTAACAGAGGTCTGAAACAATTTCATTTTAGGTGCCGATATCACCAACCCATGTTTTTGAATAACGGTTTTGAAAACATTTAAATGCTTGAAATGAGCATGAATAGATTTTGAATAAACTAATGTGTCATCAATGTAAACAATGGTAAATTCAAAATAAGAAGGAAAAATATCATTCATGATATTCTGAAATTTAGATTGAACATTCTTCAAACCAAAAGGCATAACATTCCATTCAAAATTACCAAAAGGGACAATGAATGCAATTTTGTATTTATCCTTTTCATTGATTTGAATTGCCAATATTCAGATTTCAAATCAAATTTAGAAAAGATTTTAGTATAAAATAATCTGAATTCTTTTTGTTTGGAATTGGATACCTAATCCATTTTAAACAATCATTAAGTGGTTTATAATTAACTACTAATCTAGGAACACCTCAGTCCTTTTTTGCATTTTTATTGACATAAAAAGCAGTACAACTCCATGGGGAGTAAAATTTTCTAATTAATTTTTTATCCAAAAGATTTTGGATTTCCTTCTTGCTTAGGTCTAGAAAAGTATGTTTCATTTGGCTAAGCCTAGCTTTGGTGGGAATGGTCCTTTCATTGAACCCTTCAATATAAGGTAACGACAAAATATATTTATGTCTATCCCAAAATGTTGTAGGAATATCACTACATATTTCTTTAGAAAACAATTTATGAAGACAACTAATTTTCTCTTTAATGTTTGTAGTTTCCAGTTGTTGTTTTACAAATAAGAATTGAATTTCTTTGTGTAGGAAACTAATTTGATTTTCTTTAATATTTTTTAATTCAGAAATCTCATTAATAAAACTTACTTTTGGTTGAGATTTGAAAGAGAAATAAATTGGTTTATTATAAACCTCTCCAAGGATTCCTTGATTATCAATGCCTTTGATTGGCATAATTTTGTCCAAAAATGGTGTGCCTAATATGACTTGTTGAGTCATATCCTTAACCAATAGAAAATATGTGGTTATGCACTGATCATTAGTGCAGATAGAGGCATTGTTTAATTTTTATTTTATTTTCAATCTTTTGCCATTAGCATTGGCCAAAGATTGGGTGTTTTTTTTCAAAATACTAGGTTGGAATTAACCCTTCTTGAATGCAGTTTAGATCTGCTCCACTATATATGAGAGCTGTTAAATGGGGAATGACAAAGTTCTGGTCGATTACCAAATTAATTTTTGTATGCCACTTTTGATGAGTGATTTGTGTAATTTGATTGAGAAAACTATCATCAGATATTTTCTCCTGTTTTTCTATTTGATTTTCAAGCTTTTTATATAAGGTTTTTAAGTTTTTTAATTCAAGCTTTTTTTCTTTGATTTCTACCTGTAAGGCATTTAGAGAGAGAGGTTGTTTTAAAGAAGTAGTTTCCTCAAAATGATTCACAATTTTTTTCAAAGAATACGGTTTAACTCCTTGACTATTCTTCGAAGATTTGTCAAGATATTCTTTTATTAAATATCTTTTTGTCAGAGGATTTTCCTCTTGATCGATGTTCTCAAGCAATATTTGCTGATCAGATGTTAGAACATTAATCGTATGCATTTGTGCCACTGATTTGAGATGAGAACAGTTACAATTGTGGCTTTTTGTCTGATTGGCTAGAGGAATCATAGGTCTTTTTCATAAATTTTAATTTTTAAAATTCTGTTTTGTCTAGGTTTGTTTTATAATTCTGGTTCATTTGCTCCCTTACAAATTCTCAACCAACATTATGGATGACCATTTCATGACCCTTGACGTTGGGTTGGGTGTAGGGGTAGTATCGAATTGAGACGACACCGAACATGCCTATGTTTGAGTTGGGCTTGGTTTAAATATTTTAAACTCAAACTCGAGCCCAGCCTCGAGCCTAAAATTGTAATCGAGCTCGAACCGAGTTTGAACTCCAACCTACATTTAAAACATTCCATAAAAAATATGTCTCAATTTGGGTATTGGATTTCATAGGCCTTAAAGTTTTTATCCACTCGAAGTGCCAAGTAAAAGTCCATGCACCCGTTTTCACCTTCCAATCATTATAATTGTTTCCATTGAGAGTAATAATATAGGAAGAATCAAATTTTGAAAAAAATAAAGTTTGAACTACTACAAAATGAACAACAACCTTATTAAAACATGCAATTAAGTCAAATATCGAATATTTACCCATGTAAATAAATTCAAACAAATAAATTAACATATCATTATAATCTTAACTATGGACTTAGATTATATCACATGAGCGATTTATATCACTTTATTATGAGATCAAAATATGTATGTAAAATAATTTTCTAGGCCTGTGGGCAACTAGATTTTGTTTTTTGAAATATTTTTATCCCATCCTGATTAATCACTTAAATATGACATTTTATCATGTGGAGTTAAATTATTATATTTCAGGATTAAACACATTTTTATATCATTAATTTTATGTGATTAAGCTTAATGTCACAATAAATTTCTTTATTTAAGAATGTTGTGGCTATTACTCAATTATTTAAATATAAATAAAAATATGACACCAAAATAATTGACTAAAATTGATGCCAATTATTAATTTCATATATTTATGTCAACAAAAAAATATGCATAAAATCCTAAATAAAAATCTTCATAAGATAAAAATTATCATAAATATGTACTTATATATTCAATATATATATATATATTTAATATATATATATATATATATAAATATATATATATATATATTTAATATATATATATATATATATAAATATATATATATATATATATATATATTGAATATGTAAAATTATTTAATTTATATGAATTATATGAGAAATAAAATAAAAAACAAATATACTGATTTTATAGTTATTCTAATATCTATTAAATGTATCCAACAATTAAACTTAAAGTGAGATGGCCTCGAGGTCATTTTCCAAAAATGTAAGTTGAGGGGTTGGGTTCTCAAATCCCACACTCCACAATTTTTCTTTCTTTCTAAGCATTGCTAAGCTCGACTGACTCAGTTGCGCGGTTTTGGAATAGGTGAGTCGCATTCAACTCAGTCTAAACCCTAGAGGTCATCTTCAACCTCTAGCCACGCATAGAGAGCAATGCCCTGCGCTGGCCTCCATCACTACCTCGCAGTCAGCCACCATTGTAATCGACAATGGCGCTACCAACGCTGGCCTTGGCTCTGTTCCAACATGTCGTAGAGCCAAGAACGCACAACGAAGGATCCACCATAGGAGGCAACGAAATCTGACGAATACTCACCCCGTAAGGTTTTTCTTTGTTTCTAAAGAATCCGAACAGGTCAAAGTCCAACATCTGGCTACAAATAACAACAAACGAAAATTTCCTCCATAAAATTTGAACCCATGCCCCTTTTCTGCTCATCCCCACTGCTCACCATCTGCTGTCGTGATGCACGATGGACGATGCGCAGGGTAATTTGCAAGTTATTTCTTTGTTGCAGGTTTTCTTATTTTTCTAAAAGGTTCATCCGTAAAAAATTGGGAGGGAAAATTCGTCAAAAATTCTTACCAAGTTTGCATCTGTCGAAAATTTGGGAGGGAAAGGTTTCATGTCCTATCCCGACTCCTGACTTTCGACTCATTAAGTAAACGAGCCGGTTCGCGAGCTCACAAATCGAACCAAACTTTGTTCGTTTGTTCGGGTTCGACTCATTTACTTAAACAAGTCGGAAACCCAATCTCAAATTCGATTTGAGATCGGATTTATTCGAATTAAACTGAGTCGGAACTGAGTCAAGATCGTTGTCACAGGGTCGCAACTCCTTTGCTTAACCCGTGCGGCACTTGTGTGCAAACTCCTTTTGAAAATACACAAGTCATCCTAACTCTCACTCTTACTTGCAAGGGCTACACTCACTCGCCCGATGAAAGCAATGAGAGAACTTAAGAGGACTCAAGGGACTTGCTCAAGAGAGATTGTATTATGCTCCAATGAGTTGTGTACAAATGAGAGGCTCTCCCCTATTTATAGTTTTGAGGGGCAGCAAGGAATGTTCTAGATTATGTACACTTGTCATTGATCCAATGGGTTGGATCCTTCTAGACTATTCCACTACCATCTAACTATGGACCGTTCTAGACTCCTATATACAATACTAGGGTGTATGCCCAAGTACATATACCGGATCCAACTTGGTGTATGTGCGGGACTTTCTAGAGAGCTTCTAGAGATCCTTCCTTCTAGAGCATGGGTAGGGTCATCCATAGAGGGCTTGGACTAGAATCTCCTCTATGTATCCTCAAATTGGCCCAATGGGTGGGCAGTGGGCTTAGGTCCAATGACATTCTCCCCCACCTAATTTACTCAACGTCCTTGTTGCGTTCCTTGTACATCGTGATCTGGTCCTCGAACTGCCACAATGCCTCAGCTTCTTCCCATGTAGCCTGACTTTCTAGCAATCCACGCCATTTCACTAAGTACTCAGTCTTAGGCTGGACTCCCCTCCGTGTCTTCACGTGATCGCTAATGATGTACTCCACCTCCTTGTCAAATGACGAAGTCATCAACGGCGGTGCACGTTTGCTAACTCCACGTAAGGGATCCTCCGCATCTGCATGGTAGGGCTTCAATATGCTAGCATGAAAAACCGGATGGATCTTGAGGGATGGTGGGAGTTGGACTTGGTATGAAACCTCTCCTACTCTCTTGATGATGGGGTAGGGCCCTTTATATCTCCTTACCAACCCCTTGTGCTTACTGCGCAAAGTCTTGAACTATTGGGGTGGTAACTTTATCATGACAAGGTCCCCCATCTTGAACTCAAGTGGCCGCCTCTTTCCATCTGCGTGGTTTTTCATCCTCTTAGTGGCCTTGTGTAGGTAGGACTTTGCTATGTCAGCATGTTCATGCCAATTCTTAGCAAACTGGTAGGCTGCAGGGCTCTTGCCTTCATATCTGGTTCCTATCGTCAATGGTGTGAGCGGTTGTTGGCCGGTGGCTAACTCAAAGGGGTTATGGCCTGTTGACTCACTCTTTTGCAAGTTGTAGCAAAACTGGGCCACATCCAAAAGCTTCACCCAATCTTTCTGATTTGAACTCACGAAGTGCCTTAGGTATTCCTCCAGCAATGCGTTCATGTGTTCCGTTTGTCTGTCGTTTGGGGGTGAAAGCTCGTGGATAAGCAAAGTTCTCTCCCCAAGAGTTTGAACATCTCCGTCCAGAACTTCCCAGTGAACCGAGGGTCTCTGTCATTTATAATGTTTTAGGGACTCCCCAATACTTCACCACGTTTTTCAAGATCAGCTGGGCTGCTTCATCTGTTGTGCAATCTGTTGGAGCCGCAATGAAGGTAGCATACTTGGAGAACCGATCTACCACAACTAAGATAGACCCCATCCCGTCCATCTTAGGCAACGCTGATATGAAATCCATGGAGATGCTCTCCCACGGTCGTTCTGGCATAGGTAATGGCTCCAGCAACCCTCCCGGCTTTCTATGTTCAACCTTGTCTTGTTGGCAAACTAGGCAGGTTTTCACATACTCGTCTATATCGTCCGCCATCCGGGGCCAATAGTACCTGGTCTCCAACAAAGCAAGGGTCCTTCTCTGCCCTGGGTGGCTAGCCCACAGGCTGTCATGGCATTCCTTCATCAATTCTCTTCTGAGGGTGCCCCACTTTGGCACATAGAGACGGTTCCCCTTAGTGTAGAGAAATTCATCCTCTTTCTAAAATCTCCTGGTCCTTCCATCTTCGATAGCTTGAATGATGCCTCTGGCCACATCATCCTTGCTAAGCCCTTCTCGTATATGGTCTGGCAAAGTCTCATTAAATTTGCTTACCGTAGCCACATGTTCGAGCTTTATGGCGGCAAGTTCAGCCTTCCGACTCAAGACGTCCGCAACCTGGTTAATTCGTCCAGGCTTGTATTCCATGACCATATCAAACTCGGCCAAGAAGTCTTGCCATCGTGCTTACTTCGGACTCAACTTCTTCTAGGTCTGAAAATAACTTGTAGCCACATTGTCCGTCTTAACAATGAAGCGAGAGCCAAGCAAGTAGTGCCTCCACGTTCTTAGGCAATGTACCACGGCCATCATCTCTTCTTGGACCGTATATTTCTGCTCCGTCTCATTCAACTTCCGACTTTCATATGCAACAGGGTGTCCATCCTATTCCAAAACCCCTCCAATGGCAAAGTCAGAAGCGTCAATGTGTACCTCGAAAGATTTGGAATGGTCTGCCAACTTGAGCACTGGTTCCACTGTTACCACACCCTTAAGGTCCTCCAACGCCTTCTTGCACTGCTCCGTCCATTGCCATGAGACATTCTTTTTCAACAAAATTTGTGAGTGGAGCAGCACGCTGTGAGTATCCCTCGATGAACCTTTAGTAGTAGTTGACAAGGCCCAAGAAGCTTCGCAACTCTGTCACCTTTGTGGGTACCTCCCACTCTGCTACAGTGTGGACCTTGGCCTTGTCCATCCAGATCCGCCCGTCTCCGATCCATTGCCCAAGGAATGAGACATCCTTCAAGGCAAAAAAACACTTCTCTCTCTTCACGTAGAAAGAGTTTTCTCGTAGTACTTGGAAAACAATTCGTAAATGGTTTAGGTGTTCTTTTAATGTTTGGTTGTATACCACAATATCATCTAAGTAGACCACCACGAATCGATCCAAGTATGGATGAAAGATTTTGTTCATCAAGGTGCAAAATGTAGCTGGGACATTTGTTAAACCGAAGGGCATGATTAAAAACTCGTAAGCTCAATACCTTGTGACGCAAGTAGTCTTCGGCTCATCTCCTTCGCCAACCCGCACTTGATAGTACCCTGATCGTAGATCAAGTTTGCTATAGAACCGTGCCTCAGCCAGCCTATCGAACAAATCTGCTATGAGCGAAATCAGATATTTGCTCTTGATGGTTACCTTGTTGAGTGCCCAGTAGTCGATGCACATCCTAAGGCTCCCATCTTGCTTCTTCTGGAACAATACTGGGGCTCCACAAGGGCTTTTGATGGTCGTATGAAGCCAGCATCCATCAATTCTCGTAGCTGCCTCCTTAGTTCCTCTAGCTCAGGTGGCGACATTCGATATGGGGCTAGTGCAGGGGGTCTTGAACCGGGCTCCAACTCAATTTGGTGATTGACCTCCCTCCTTGGTGGTAGTCTCTTGGGCAACTCTGGTGGCATGACATCCTTAAATTCACTAAGGACCTTTTCGACTTCCGGAAACATGGGTGTCCCATCTCTTTCTTCTGACAAGGTGGCCAAGTAGGTTACCTCACCCTTCTTGAGGCCCTTGACCAACTGCATAGCCGACAACATCTTGCTTACTTTCTTGCCATCCTTCAGCATTGGGACCATGCAAGGTGCCTTCTCATCTAGAAAGCTCAACACTCCCAAGCATGGCATAGGAATGGCCTTGGCCAAGCTAAGGAATTCCATTCCGAGAATGACCTTGAAGTCATCTATAGGCACTGCTGTCAGGTTAATGGTGCCTTACCATTCTCCTGCCTTACAGGCGATGCTCCTTGCAACTCCAATCACTGGTTTAGCCTCAGAGTTGACCGCCTTCATCTTACTCACATCCTTCTCCAACTTGAGACCCAGCCTCTTGGCCTCTTCTCCAGAGATGAAGTTGTGAGTAGCTCCCGTATCAATCATAGCACGTGTGTTTTTGCCATTTAGACACACGTCTATGTACATGAGGTCTTTGACTGAATGGGCAACAGGCTTTACCACATAAGCCTGCCCCTTCATGGCATTGAGGAGTCTAAGTGCCCCCATCTTAGGCTCCTTCTCCTCATGGCCTTCCATGTTCACCAACAACGCATTGAGAGCTTTCTTCTTTGGGCACTCAAAAGCTCTGTGGTCACTATCACAAATGAAACAACCAGAGCGACGAGGGATGAACTTACCTTTGCCTTTTTTATCATAGCTGGTTTTCTTGCCTTCTTCCTTCTGGTACTTCGGTTTGTCTCCCTCGCCCTTGCCTTGGTTAGGCTTGCCCTTTTTATCTTTGTTTGGGCCGTCAGCCTTCTTTGTGAATTCGACGAACTTCTCCGTTGTTGAGAGTGTGGTGGCCAAGTCTTGAACTCCCCGCCTTTGCAACTCTTGCTCCACCTAAGGTTGCAATCCATCCATGAAGAAGAAGAGCTTGTCTTTCTCAGCCATGTCAGATATATTTAGCAGCAAGGCTGTAAACTGGTTGACATATTCTCGAATAGACCCCGTATGTTTTAGCCGCTTTAGATCCTTCCAAGCCAAGTACTCCACGTTTTTTGGGAAGAATTGAGACTTGATCTCCTTCCTGAAATCTTCCCACGTTGCTATAGTGCAACAGCCTTCGGTCACATCACCGTACATCCGTCTCCACCATAGCATTGCATCGTCTGTGAGATACATAGTGGTTGTATCCACCTTCAAGGCTTCCTCCGAAATCTTAGCGGCTTTGAATTATTGCTCCATTTGCCAAAAAAAATTCTCCAAATCCTTGGCATCTCATTTCCCATTGTAGCTCTTAGCTTCCGGGACATTGACCTTTGGAGCGAACTCCCTCGGTCCAAGCCCTCCCCCAGAAGTTACCGCCTTCTCCAATAGGGTAAATCGAATTTTAACATCTTCGAGCTCAGCTACTTCTTCACAGAGGCTAGTCATTTCTCCTTCCATAGTCTCAAGCCTTTCCGACATGCTGTCAATTTTCTCTGTTGTCTTTTCATTCAAGGTTTTAAGACTACCGCACTTCGCATGTCGGCTTCAAGACTATGCAAAACATCTACAAAAGCGTTCGATTTGTTCAAACACTCAGAGAGAGTTTGTTCGAACTTACCGGCCCGAGCCTCCAGTATAAACATACGAGCATCCAAAGCCGATTCCCGACCTCGATCCCTTGACCTATCTCTTTTCGTCTTTGAAGACTGGCCCTCCACGGGCACATTGGTCACTTGCGAAACGCTGGCCATGACGCAACAACAATCCTCAGCAATTCCCCCTCTCGAACAGAAGCTCTGATACCAACTGTCACGGGATCGCAACTCCTTTGCTTAACCCGTGCGGCACTTGTGTGCAAACTCCTTTTGCAAATACACAAGTCAGCCTAACTCTCACTCTTATTTGCAAGGGCTATACACACTCGCCCGATGAAAGCAATGAGAGAACTTAAGAGGACTCAAGGGACTTGCTCAAGAGAGATTGTATTGCGCTCCAATGAGTTGTGTACAAATGAGAAACTCTCCCCTATTTATAGTTTTGAGGGGGAGCAAGGAATATTCTAGATTATGTACACTTGTCATTGATCCAATGGGTTGGATCTTTCTAGACTATTCTACTACCATCTAACTATGAACCTTTCTAGACTCCTATATATAATACTAGGGTGTATGCCCAAGTAAATATACCGGATCCAACTTGGTATATGTGTGGGACCTTCTAGAGAGCTTCTAGAGATCCTTCTTTCTAGAGCATGGGTTGGGCCATCCATAAAGGGCTTGGATTAGATCCTTCTCTATGTATCCTCAAACTGGCCCAATGGGTGAGCAGTGGGTTTAAGTCCCATGACATCATGCTATTCTCGAATGGGCTCGGTTGACTATCACCCCTACTCTGGTGTAACATTGGAAAGTTACGTTCGAGGGATAAGAAGCATCTCTCCTTATAAAATATTATTCATTTCTCAATCATCTTCTCTCCTCACACGCCTCCGAATGATGGATGGTCAACGAGTTTCCTTGGCGTATCGCCCGTGTGGACTCGTCACCTACCCACCATTTTGATTCTTCTTTTCTGCATTGCATGGAGTCCGTACGTGATAAAATATTGATGGAACTTGGTTGCGCTAGCTGTCTTCTATTAATGGCGGATGGTGGACTCGCCAACCAGCTTTTCCCTTGTCCAGTTCACTCTGGTTTCTTTTCTTTTTAGACCCTTTCTGTTGCTTCTGGGCATTTGTTTATGTGAGCTTTGGGGACGATGAAGAGAAAAAGAAGATCTTGGAGGGAGTTCCGGCAAATTACAGTGGGGTTCTGCCAATTCTTATTTAGCTCATCTTTTTCTGACAAAAGCTAATGTGGCTCCCTGCTATTTTATCGTTTTTATTGGGACTGAGCTCACACTACTATTGAACAGATCTGGAGATTGATTGGCTTAAACAGCATTAAGTGTCAAATCAAAGTTAATCAGATTTTTACACTTCTTATTTTTTACAGCAAGAACTCTTTCTGCTTTGTCTGTAAACTATGGTACTACTACAGCAGTGATCATCTATCAAAGTGGGGAAAAGGAAAACAAAGTTGCAGCTACCTTTCTTCATCGTGTAGAAAGCTGAAACCTTCTTTCTTCTTTTTTGAATTATTAAAAGTTGAATTCTTGTAGAATTCCTTGTTTTCAGCCACAAAAAAAACTCTGTTTGCTACAGTCAGAGGACCACCAAAATGAGTTTATAAACAGATCAGAAGGATGAAACCAAGTTATCTATTCTGATTCTGTCATCACAACCTCAGTACAAATCTTAAAACTGAAAATTGGGTTTGAAGGTGAAAAGGATGATGATCTGTACATAGACGAAAATATCATTTCCCAAGCGTTCGAGACGTGGGATCTTCTGAAATAACTTTGTGAGGCGCAGCCAGCAGGGATTAATAATCACTTCATATGTCAGATCCATCAAACTGAAACTGTTTGCTCATGAAAATTTGAAACAATGGGGGTAAATCTGAAACCTTTCGTAGTTATAATGATCAAACTGAAACTGTTTCCTCATGAAAATCGAAACGAAAGCAAGTAAATTTGAAAGCTTTATAGTTAATATCAATGGATTTTTGCACGTATAGTCAATTTCCTTTCACTTAAAAAATCCCTCAGAGGAGACAGATTACAAAAAGTTTTATATTTATATACAGTAGTTTGCAGGTCGCCAACCAATTCGATTCAGTCAATGCGGACCACATCCGATAACTGGAGTTAGCCGACGATCTAGAGTCATCTTCTCGCCCTTGCTGGAAGTGTTTTCGTCCCTGCGGCACATTAGCCTCAAAGTCCTCTCAATCTGGTAGCCACCCCCGATGCTGACTTCTCTCTCTAGATGACAGCAGTAGCTTTCGAACACACTCGCGCTCACTTGCAGCTTGAAACCCATCAAGAGCAGGAAATCCAGTTCCAGTCTGTTCATCTCCGCGGTGGTTAATCCGCCCTGTTACGGTCCCGGATCTGACACGTGGATTTTTTGGGAGGATCTTCAATCTGCCACGGGTTACGGGTCTTCCAAGCATTACCGTAGGGGTAGTAGGAAGACATGGGGAAGACGAAAACGAAGATCAAGCCAAAGGGAAGCTTGAAAACCCTAGAGCTCGTTGAGGAGAACTCTAAACCTCTTTACGCTAAATTTAACCTAATTCTTAATACTTCAATGCTTGTATTTCTCATTAGTCTTACCCCTTAAATAGGGTTCACCCGGTTAGGGTTTACAATAAAATATTCCAAAAATACCCCTATAAATAAAATATTCCAAAAATACCCCTATGACCTAAAACTGAAATAAAATAAAGTAAATTAAAGAAAACACTAAAATAATAATGTTATTGCGTGCATAACATTATTATTTTAGTGTTTTATTTAATTTACTTTATTTTATTTCAGTTTTAGGTCATAGGGGTATTTTTGGAATATTTTATTTATAGGGGTATTTTTGGAATATTTTATTTATAGGGGTATTTTTGGAATATTTTATTGTAAACCCTAACCGGGTGAACCCTATTTAAGGGGTAAGACTAATGAGAAATACAAGCATTGAAGTATTAAGAATTAGGTTAAATTTAGCGTAAAGAGGTTTAGAGTTCTCCTCAACGAGCTCTAGGGTTTTCAAGCTTCCCTTTGGCTTGATCTTCATTTTCGTCTTCCCCATGTCTTCCTACTACCCCTACGGTAATGCTTGGAAGACCCGTAACCCGTGGCAGATTGAAGATCCTCCCAAAAAATCCACGTGTCAGATCCGGGACCGTAACAACTGGTATCAGAGCAGGAACACAATGGGTTATTCTATATCCCAAGAAAGATGGGTTGCTATGGGTAAGGAATTGGAGGAAATACGAGCACGGTTAGATGCTTCAATTGAATGTTCGGCAATGGAGCCACGTGCTCCTATAGAAAAGGCCATACAACCTGAAATTTCCTACATATGCGTAGAAGAGGCAGCTGCTGCCTTGGACGAGCAGAAAAGCCAACGGCCAGGAACTCCAGCGGCGACGACATCGGAATTTGGGGATTCCGAAATTCCAAAAATGGCTGCACCGGAAATTCCGACGGCACTCGAAATCTCCGAGCAAGCACAGAACTTCCGATATGCCTCCAAGGGCTATGATTCGCCTCCAAGTGGTGTGATTCGCCGCCGGAGTAGCAGGCGACCCAGTCGCTTCCCTTGGGTTCGTCGGCAAACTACTCGAGAGCCCTCTGTCTCAGAAAAATTCCAAGCGGCGACGCCTCAACGAGCTTCTCGTTGCCACCGGCGAAGCAGGATAGTTCGTCGGCGCCATAAGCAACTTTTCAGCCAGGGATCTCGGTTCCGGGAGGCTGAGGAACGACGATTTACAAGTTTCCGAGACCCCTCTGTCTCGGAAACTATCCAGGCAACGAAGCCCCGACGGGCTGCGATTCGCCACCGGAAAATCATGCGATTCCGTCGGTGCCGAGAGAGAGGAAGGAGACGAACGTCGCCGGTAATCGTCGGTGCCGTGAGGAACGAAACCGCCGGCCGCAGAGTTCAGGAGCCGCCGAAGGAAGAAGACGACTCCCGATTAAATTTTCCTAACTTAGGAAAATTTAATCGGCCCGGTCCGCTGAGTCGCAAGCCGGACCGGGTTCCTGAACCGGGTCAACCCAGGTTAACTCGGACCGGCCCCCCACCACCCCAAAAAAAAAAAAAAAGCGGACAAACAGAGGGGGCGTCATAGCTTTCGCGGATGCTACTTCAGCACCGGTGAAGACGTCAACATACAGACACTACTTCCGAGCTTGAGGACAAGCTCGTTTTCCAAGGGGGGTGTAATGTTATGCACGCAATAACATTATTATTTTAGTGTTTTCTTTAATTTACTTTATTTTATTTCAGTTTTAGGTCATAGGGGTATTTTTGGAATATTTTATTTATAGGGGTATTTTTGGAATATTTTATTTATAGGGGTATTTTTGGAATATTTTATTGTAAACCCTAACCGGGTGAACCCTATTTAAGGGGTAAGACTAATGAGAAATACAAGCATTGAAGTATTAAGAATTAGGTTAAATTTAGCGTAAAGAGGTTTAGAGTTCTCCTCAACGAGCTCTAGGGTTTCCAAGCTTCCCTTTGGCTTGATCTTCGTTTTCGTCTTCCCCATGTCTTCCTACTACCCCTGCGGTAATGCTTGAAAGACCCGTAACCCGTGGCAGATTGACGATCCTCCCAAAAAATCCACGTGTCAAATCCGGGACCGTAACACGCCCACTCTTGCAAAGTTGGAGTTTCTGTAGTTCCTGCATACATAGAACAGAAGAAAATTAACAAATGTACAGATGAGAAGATCATCAATAGCGAATGAACTATGTGTAGTTTTGAAAATTTTAGAATCGATGGGTACTCACATGTCCTCCACAAACTTGGAAGCCACCATTATTGTGGTGATGAGAAGTCAGTTGACATTATTGGAAATGATTCTGAAATCGGGGTGGAACTGGCAAAACCGGTCGATGTAAACGTAGGCGGCGACGTACACCGGCGGGGCGATTTTATGGGCATACCGGTATATCCTCTCGAGGTAGGACTGAATTTCCATGTCAGGTGTTTCATGAGAATCGAACACTCGAGCACTTGAAGCTCTGGGAGAGACCCATCCGCATTTTCTCAGAACCCTCTCGTTCCTAGCCATTGCTCTCTCCAGAAGGGATGCCAGCACTGAGATCACCAGCGGCGCAGTAGAATCATCTTGGTGGGAGAAGCTGTATAGGTCAGACCTCAGTCTCCTCGGCGAGATTGTATCTAGAGAAGGAGCCATTGATGGAAAGTATAAGACCAGGAAGAGAGATGAACAGATCAAAACGAAGAAAAGTATAGTCAGAGAGAGAGGTGAGCAGATAATTGAATGAGCACGTTAAAGAAGAGTTATATATAAGAGAATTGACTGGTTGAGCAGCGAACAAAGTAAAGAAGAGTATGTGCAGTTGAGGAACATTTGGGACGCGGCAGGAAGGAAAGGTCTGTCATATTTTAAGCAGGAGATTGAAGAAGATGTCGGTAGGCGAGGAACAGTTACGACAAAAAGGAACCTTTCCTCCTCCTTTCTTTTCGATTTTGATATTACAAAGAAACCGCCGACTGCAGGGGCTGTACCGAGTACGGGGAGATCATGGGTAATGAAGCTTCGGCACATTTTGGTTTAAAGAGAAAAATAAAAAGGGGAAGCAGCAACGTGAGATGGAGCTGCTTGTTGTAGGAGGAGCAACACAGATTTCTGCAGATCTTATCAGATTTTTATTTTTTGCTTTTCACCGGTATCGTGACTGTCGATAGTACACCATTGTTTTCATCTTTACTCGTTATTGACTGTGAAAGTCACTCTACTGGAAGCGCACACGTTAGCCAGGCATTAATGGCCTCAGCCTCCAAGTGGGGCAAGTACAAAGGAGCAGAGTATCTATTTCTGTTCACCTCTGTAAGATTTATCTCGGTAGTCATGACTCGTGACAGACGGAGACGGAGACGAAGACTGCTCTAGTTGTTATTAAATTATGGAAAAAAATGTCTGCAATTTGCAGAGAAGAAGACTCTTCATTAGAAGTGCAATTTGCTAGTCATTTGAGTTTGTATTTGGTCACCGTGACCAGATCCGGTCAAGCTTAGTTCGTTCGGGTCTGACCTTTAATTGACCAGAAATTCTGTCAGATGACTCATATTTTTTTAAAACTTAAAAACTGGGGCCAGGCCCTTCCTACAGACACAATACAATGGGAGGTCTGTTACCGTCAACATCACTTACCATCGTTCAACCAACACTGGATAACCTGGAAATACCGGTTTGTGTCCATAAAAAATTCGCCGCTCTTTAACAAGGCTCGTGAACCAAACCAAGCTTTATTCAGGTTCAACTCGTTTACTTAAACCAGTTTGAAATCCGATCTAGAATTTGATTCAAGATCGGATCGGGTTTATTTGAATCAAACCAAGCCAAAATCGAATAGATCTAAGTTATTCACAAACCGGGGTGGGTTCGATCCACCCCTACACACGGGTTTACCTAGTCCTCTAAGCTTCGTTAAGAGACATAAGAGTGACCGCATGGAATTTTCCATTTTGATAAACATGGCATGCCCACCCAAGGATATATAAGAAACAGAGGACGAGCTGAGAAACTGAAGTGTAAATTGTTTCTTCCCTTTCATCACTCACAAACCTCTTCCAGTTCGTTGTTCTATTATTAATTGATCTGCAGCGATCAAAGCATTCGAGATCCAGCATTTCGAGTTTTTTTTTTGTACCGAAACTATCTGATTATGTTACAACTTGGATGGAGAAAGGAGAGACAGCCGTTGAAGACCAGTGCGTCCATGGACCAATCAAAGCTCTAAAGAGTATTATCTATTAGAAAACTATATTCTTAAATCCTATTCCTTACATCATGCCAGAATATTAGGATTCGGGATAAATAGCTGGATCCATTCTAAACAATCACCTACTGTTGTAGAATTTTGCGGCAATCGATACGAACGAATTATTGGTTTTTGTGATCTTCCTCAACTAAATTTCCTTAGTTCCCGAATGGAACCTTTGTCTCTCTTTCTGATGGGGACAAGGGAAAATGTGTGTGATTTAGTTTGTTGGGGACCATAACCATAATGTCTCTCCTTATATAAGGTTCCCATAATTCCCTATGGTATCTACTCAATTGGCCCATATTCTTTAATGGGCTAAACAAAATTAGATCACTTAGTTTCTGCCCATTCCATTAAATAGTAAATATAATTGAATAATAAACATGTTGCCCAAATTAGAATAGTAAACGTGAGTTTCCTAACAATCTCCCACTTGGGTTACATATCATTCCTGAAACAATTATGCCACAAATTCTTTAGGCGCACATCTGTATATTATTAATAATGGAACCACCGCGACTTTCATCACAATACAATCGTGACTAAACCACGATGATCACCAAAGTAATACACTCAATAACATAGATCAAATATGGATGGGTAGCTAAGAAATTACATGCAATGTGATCTTGGACATTCCTATTTCCAACTGGTCTTTATTTAATCTTTAGTCAAATCTTTCCAAAGTCCTTAATGCAATACAAACATTGCACATAGAAAAACACAAGTAAGTTCAGAAATAGAATAATAAGCAATCAATTTTATTACGTAAAAAAATGAATAATTCAATGTCTAAAGCAAACATATAGTACAAAAATGATTCCCACTAAACCAAGGTATCCTCATAAATAACGCCCATATGAGCAGTGTGCTCATGAAAGACCTTAGGCATTAAGCCCTTGGTTAATGGGTCTGCTAGCATAGAGTTTATCCATGTATGTTCTACATACATTTGTTTATCCTGAACTCTCTCCTTAACCATTAGAAACTTGATGTCGATAAACTTCGACTTTGTTGAGCTCTTGTTATTGTTGGAATAAAATACCATAGAGTTATTGTCACAATAAATCTTTAATGGCATGTCAATGCCATCTACTACTCGTAGCCCAGTGACAAATTTTTGCAACCATATTCTGTGGTTGGATGCCTCAAAATAAGTAATAAAATCTGCATACATGGTTAAAGAAGCTATGAGAGTCTGCTTAACAGACTTCCATGAGATAGCTCCTTCACCCAACATAAAGATGTAGCCTGATGTGGAGCGTCTTCTATCTTGGCATCCAACAAAGTTGGAGTCAGAGAACCCAATGATCTCTAAACTATGTAATCTTCGATAAGTGAGCATGTAGGCTTTTGTTCTACTCAAATAACGCATGACGCGTTTGGCTGCCTTCCAATGTTGCATACCCGGATCACTCAAATATCTGCCCAAAATTCCTACTATAAATGTGTTAGGTATACGACCAAAATCTCACATTGGTTAGAAGTGGGGAGGATCATGGATATATAAGTGTGGACATCATCTCTATTAGTATGAGGCCTTTTGGGATAAAACCCAAGAGCAAATCCATAAGGGTTTAGGCCCAAAGTGGACAATATCATAACAATGTGGAGGTAGGTGGTGTTCATAGTCCTAAAAAATGGTATCAAAGCTATGCCCCAGAGTTAGCTATTGTGGATGAATCCTTTGAATACTGAACAAAGGTGGTGGGCCTCAATTAGATCGTGAAGGGATCCGTGGATGTGCTCTATTGGACAAGTGGTGTGCTCCGGATTCTTCATGGACGTGTCCTCGTCCCAACACAATGAATAAGAGTTGATCTGGATAGAGCATGCTCTTGAGACAGGTGGTACTCCATGTAAGGTGTGTACTTCCAACGCATTGGAGTGGAGAATCCAGGTTAGTAGAGAGTAGACGGATGAATGATTGTTTGAGGGGAGGCTTAGTGGTTCTTTGTTCGAGGGGAGGATTGTTGGGTATACGACCAAAGTCCCACATTGGTTAGAAGTGGGAAAGATCATGGATATATAAGTGTGGACACTATCTCTATTAGTATGAGGCTTTTGGGGGTAAAACCCAAGAGCAAATCCATGAGGGCTTAGGCCCAAAGTAGACAATATCATACCAATATGGAGATAGGTGGTGTCCATAGTCCTAACAAAATGCTATGTCGGGACGAGTACAAATTTGAGCAAACATTAGACTCCCTACTACTGATGCATAGGGAATTTTTTGCATCTATTTTCTTTCAAGATCATTATTAGGGCACCGTTTGAGACTAAACTTGTCTCCTTTAGCAACGGGTGTGTCTCCTAGTTTATTACCTTTCATGTTGAATCTACGCAAAACCTTATCGATATAACTCTTTTGTGACAACCTAAGATACCTTGAGAACAATCTCTAAGTATCTGTATATCTAATACAAAAGAAGCATCACCAAGATCTTTCATCTCAAATTTCTTCATCAGAACTTTTTGGTTTCGTGCAGTAATCCTATATTGCTACTAGCGAGCAAAATATCATCAACATATAGTATCAGGAAGATATATTTACTCCCACTGAACTTATGTGGTCATCACCAACATTCGCCTCAAAATCGTACGAGGTGATAACTTGATGGAACTTGTGATACCATTTACGGGAAGTCTGTTTAAGACCATAAATGGATTTCTTCAATTTACAGACCTTAAACTTTGGATCACCAGATATAAAGTTTTCTAGTTGTACCATATAAATAGTCTCGCTAATGTCTCCATTGATAAATGCAATTTTGACATCCATCTGATTTAGCTTTAGATCTAAATGAGTCTTTAGTGTCATTATTGTTTTAAAAGAGTCTTTAGAAGATACCGGAGAGAAAGTCTCTTTATAGTCTATGCATTCCCTTTGAGTAAAGCCTTTAGCGATTAGATGGGCCTTATATCTCGACATTGCCCTTGGAATCCCTCTTGGTTTTAAATATCCATTTACAACCAATGGGCTTCGTACCTTTAGGCAACTCGATGAGACCCTAAATGCCATTCATAGATTTCATCTCATCCCTCAGGGCATCAATCCACTTTTGACAGTTAGAACTGTGCAAGACTTGACAGAAGATAATCATGTCATCTTTTGTCAATCCGACGACATCCTCATGTTCTTGGAGAAATATGATATAATCATCTGGAATCGCATTTCTCCTCTCCCTAGTGGATCTCCTTAATGTCACTTCTTGAGGTTGTTGGGTTTGTTCTAAAAGTGGTGCTAGAGGAAGAATCTCATTATTGTCTTGATCTGGAACAATGTCAGGAGTAGGAGCCTGAACATTGTCCTCTAGTGTCTGAACCTTGTCTTGAACAGGAATAGGTATGGAGACCTAATCACTGTCAATAACAGATTCTTCTTCAAACACAACATTCATTATGTTTTCTTCCCCTCCAAACTCAATATCCTCAAGGAATCTCGCATTTCCCGTTTTAAAGAAGGATCTTGATGTGGGATTGTAAAACTTATAGTCCCAAGAATGTTCAACGTAACCAATGAAATAATTGTTAACCATCCTTGAGTCCAGTTTTCTTTCATGTGGCCTATAAGGTCGTGCCTCAGTTGGACAACCCCAAATGTGCAAGTGCTTAATGTTAGGCTTCTTACATGTCCAAAGCTCATAGGAGATTTTGGCAATTGCTTTGCTCGGTACCCTGTTAAGGATATACACTGTGGTCTTTAAAGCTTCTCCCTAAAGCTCTGGCAAGGAGGAATGATTGGTCATACTCCTTACCATATCCTTAAGAGTTCGGTTTCGTTGCTCTGCAACACCGTTCATGCTGGGTTTGCCCAGCATGGTGTCTTGCGGGACAATTCCGCAATCTTTGAGGAAAATCGTGAAAGGTCATGGATGTTGTTCTCCTGATCCATCATACCTTTCGTAGTATTCACCACCACGGTCGGATTTGACAACCTTTATTTTCTTTCCAAGTTGAATTTCAGCTTCATCTTTAAAAGACTTGAAGACATCCAGGGATTGTGACTTCTCATGTATTAAATATAGGTAACCAAATCTAGAGT
Source organism: Aristolochia californica (assembly GCF_029961685.1). Classification (NCBI taxonomy): domain Eukaryota; kingdom Viridiplantae; phylum Streptophyta; class Magnoliopsida; order Piperales; family Aristolochiaceae; genus Aristolochia; species Aristolochia californica. The sequence continues at coordinate 39,271,681 of NW_027181881.1, read as the reverse complement.
AATCGTCTATGAACGTAATGAAGTACTGTTGTCCATTCCATAAAGTTGTAGGGAATGGACCACAAATATATGTAGGTATATGTTCTAAGACATCTGTAGCTCTTTCTGCACCTAATTTTCTAACTTTTGTTTGTTTCCCCTTGATGCATTCAACACAAACTTGGAAGTTTGTAGTATCTAGGGGTTCAAGAATTTCATCTGACACAAGCCTTTGAATTCTCTATTTAGAGATGTGTCCTAAACATTTGTGTCATAATGTGGCGGTTTTTGCTTCGTACGACGTAAACTTGTTTGCAATATTTCTCTATAAGAACTAACAACATCAAACATATACAAATTAACAATTAAGAGGTCGGAACCAAAAAAATTTGAATTTTTAGTAGAGACTAACTTTATTATTTCCAAAATAACAAGAAAAACCTGATTTGTCAAAAATGGAAATAAAAATTAAATTCCGCTTAAAAGACGGTGCAACAAATATCTCAAATAAATCCAAATAAAATTCAATGTTTAATTGTAATCTGAAAGTTCTTCTATCCTCTACCACAACTTTATTGTCGTCGCCCACAAAGATGAACTTTTCAGCATCACTTAGTGGTCAACTCCATAGGCAACCCTGTAAAGATATACTTATGTGAGTGGTAGCACCAGAATCCACCCACCAAGTATCTTTAGGTATAGTAGTTAAATTAACTCCAGAACAAACTAAAGTTAGAAGAACACCCTTCTTTACATGTCAGGTGACGTACTTGGGACAATCCTTCTTCATATGTCTCAACTTCTTGCAGAAGTAGCAAGTAAACTCCTCACCCTGCTTCTTTTGTTTCTTATTCTAAGAAGATCCTTCCGCAGCATCCTTACCTCTCTTATTTTTCTTGTTCTGAAAGGTTGAGGCCAAATGAGCACTTTCAATCTTATCCCGTTGCTGCCTCTCTTCCTCTTGTACACAGTGAGATATAAGCTCATTTAGGGACCATTTGTCCTTATGAGTGTTATAACTCACTTTGAATTGCCCAAAGTGTGCAAGAAGAGATATCAAAACCAAGTGCACGAGCAAGTCCTGAGACAACTCCCTTATGTTCCATTTTCCCTTATACTTCATCAAAACGAGTTTAGCCAAAAGGCTACTCGCCTCCGACTTGTCATTCTTGGAAAAATATTGCTCAATTTTCTCAAGGAACTTCTTGGCGCTCTTGCTCTCAGTAATAGAGCCCTGAAACACCTCCGAAATGGAGTTTTTCATGATCATCAAACACATTCGGTTAAAGCTCTCCCACTTCTCAATTTTAACCTTATTGAGGTTTTCCAGAGTAGAAGTGGGTTGCTATCTCATGGAAGTCTGCTAAGCAGGCTCTCATAGCTTCTTCAACCATGGTTGATGAGTTCATTGCTTGTTTTGAGGCGTCCGACCATGGAATATGGTGCGAAACTTTGTCACTAGGTTGTGAGTGGTAGACATTAAAGATTTATTGTGACAATAACTCGGTGGTATTTTATTCCAACAACAATAGGAGCTCGACAAAGTCAAAGTTTATCAACATCAAGTTTCTAGTTGTTAAGGAGAGAGTTCGAGATAAAGAAATTTCTGTAGAACATATAGGGACAGACTCTATACTAGCAGACCCATTAACCAAGGGCTTAATGCCTAAGGTCTTTCATGAGCACACTGCTCATATGGGCTTTATGTCTAAGGATACCTTGGTTTAGTAGGAGTCATTTTTGTACTATATGTTTGCTTTAGACATTGAGTTATTCGATTTTTTATGTAATAAAATAGATTGTTTATTATTCTATTTCTGAACTTGCTTGTGTTTTTCTATGTGCAATGTTCGCATTGCATTAAGGACTTTGGAAAAATCTCACTAAATACTATATAAGGACCATGTGGAAATAAGAATGTCTGAGATCACATTGCATGTAATATCTATGCTACTCATCCATATTTGATCTATGTCATTGAGTGTAAATGTATGGTGATCATCGTGGTTTAGTCACGACTGTATTGTGATGAAAGTCACAGTGGTTCCATTATTAATATATAAGATGGTTCCACTATTAATAGTATACAGATGCGCACCTAAATAATTTGTGATATAATTGTTTCAGGAATTATATGTAACCCAAGTGGGAGATTGTTAGGAAACTCACGTTTCCTATTCTAATTTGGGCAACATATTTATTATTCAATTATATTTACTATTTAATGGAATGAGCCGAAATTAAGTGACCTAATTTTGTTAAGCCCATTAAGGAATATGGGGCCATGAATATGAGTCAATTGAGTAGATACCATAGGGAATTATGGGAACCCTATATAAGGAGACACAGTATGGTTATGGTCCCCAAGAGACTAAATCACACAGTTTTCCTTCTCCCTATCCGGAAGAGAGACGAAGGTCTCATTGAGGAATTAAGGAGATTTAGTTGAGGAAGATCACAAAAACCAATAATTCGTTCTTATCGATTACCGCATAATTTCGCAACAATAGGTGATCGTTTAGAATGGATCTAGGTATTTATCCTGAATCCTAATATTTTGACAATAATGTACTGCTCTGATACTACTTGTTAGAAAACTGTAATCTTAAATCCTAATCCAGAATTTACATCATATCAGAATATTAGGATTTGGGATAAATACCTGGATTCATTCTAAACGATCACCTACTATTATGGAATTTTGCGATAATCGATACGAACGAATTATAGGTTTTTGTGATCTTCCTCAACTAAATCTCCTTAGTTTCCCAATAGGACCTTCAACTCTCTTCCGGATGGGAGAAGTGAAATTGTGTGTGATTTAGTCTCTTGGGGACCATAACCATAATGTGTCTCCTTATATAGGGTTCCCATAATTTCCTATGGTATTTACTCAATTGGCCCATATTCCTTAATGGGCTTAATAAAATTAGATCACTTAATTTTGGCCCATTCTATTAAATAGTAAATATAATTGAATAATAAATATGTTGCCCAAATTAGAATAGAAAACGTGAGTTTCCTAACATTATCAGCATTCTATAGAAGCCACTCAAGGAGGTTGAATTTAGCAAAATCCTCTTTGTCGCCTGAAACTACGAATGGATGTCCATCGTTCAATTGCAGAAAGGTAGAACTTGAAAAATATCAAGCTTAAATTGACATCACTTAACATTTAAATACAAAACATATGCACACAATAATGATACTAAGACTAATTATGCCAAATCTTTAATGATACCACCCTGCCTTACACTAACAGGATTGATCAGGGGAGAGGGCGGGACAAGACTATGAGGATTGTGATGAATTTGTGGTTGGGTTTGATGATTTGGGTTTCTTTATATTTGGGTTTTGGGGTCAAAGATCAGGTTTTGTTAAACTCCACCTCGACCTTCCCCAGGCCCACCCCTAAATAGAATTGGGTGATTAGGTATTGGTTGTAAGGACTAACGAAATGAGGCAAAACTTGACTCTAACCTAAGCTAAAATAATAGAAATATGATTTTTTCATCGATTATTTTTTATTATATATTTTATATAAAAAAAATTATTTGACATATTTTATTGTATTTATACTTGATTTTTTTAACAAATTCATTCTATTTTAACACATTATAATTTTTAAAAGAAATAGAAAATTTCGACAACCAATTATTTATAGTTATTATTCGCTGAATACACCTAATATATTCAATCTTTATGAAAGCAGCGATAAAATAGGACGGAATCATGAGAAGCAACATTCTTGTCTGGTAACCCAAGTTCTTCAAAACACGGGCTGGGTCATTCGACTCAAGTTGGATCACCCTAAGCCAAAAGCCAAACTTGAGGCGAGTCAGGCCCAACCCACACCTTAAAACACTTGAGTCAACCAGAGGAGAGTCAGGCCCAACCCTGTTCAATTAAACTTTTTAAACATTTATGCCTGTTTTTAATAAAATAAAATTTAATTAAGCTTAATTAATAATTAATCTGTTATTCTTTTTTTTTGGGTCCCCAAGTCCGGAGTTTAAAAAGATCCTCAGATCACCGACCGAAGTCAGGCATACGCATCCCGGCGCGTGCGACTTCTCACCCAACCGTACGTTCCGGCGGAATTCGCAAGAGCAACAAATAAAACTAACCGGTACAACGGAAGGTCCGAAGCTCAGAAATTGAAGCAGCGAAGGAATGGACTGGGTTCGCGCGGATTCGTCCGATTTTGGGGGAACCCTTCCACAACAGATTCGTTAAGGAATTCTTGCTGTCATTGATTTTCTTCCCCTTCTCTTCTTCCGTTCGTTTGCGGTTTTGACTTCGGTGTCTTCCACTCGCAGTGGTCATAGTGCAGTCAATGTTGGAAAGTCAAGGTAGTTGTGTTTGGAGGCCTGGTGGATAAGAGATTTCTCAACGACATTGCTGTTTATGATGTGGGTACGCACTCTTCATGATTTCTGCTTGAAATAATCCTCAAAGTTATTTATTTTACTTATTAAAAGCTGGTAATTTTCTTTATATGATTACCGGATCTGAAATTTTGAGGTTTCTTAGTTTCTTAACTTTCTGCGATTCACTCACTTTCATGCTCTTAGTGGTATATTTCGAAGTAGTTCTTCATATTTTTCTCATGCGTTTTCCATTTATCAAGCTCCTACCCACATTAATTGGAAAATATTCCTCTGATCAACTTGATGGTGTCTTATGACTTCTAGTTTGATGGATAGGGATTTTCCTGCAGAGAGATGCCAACCCTAAAATTTTGCCATCTACAGACGGTCCTTTCTAGAAATACCCTTTAAGGGTAATGCAATTTTGCATTTATTGATAATATTATACTACAAGTTGACAGTGCTATTTTCACAAAAAAAAAAAAAAAAAATTGACAGTGCTATAATTGAGCTGCTGGAATAGTAAATTGGTTATGATAGTGAATAACCGAGACTTTTTTTTCACGTGATGTTGGCTTTGTTGAATTTAAATTAAGCAAATTTGTGCGAGTATGAGTTGTATATTTATCTTTAGACATGGATGCATTTAGTGTTGTCTCCAAGGTTTCAAATTATACTCATCCAGTAGTTTCAAGCTTTGCTAGCCGCATTTAGTAGTTGTCTCCAAGCTTTTCTGATTGTAATGTATCAGAAAACAAACTATAGTTTACTCCAGAGTGCACTGGGAGTGATTCTGATGGGCAAGTGGGTCCCAGTCCACGGGCATTTCATGTTGCTGCAGCAATTGACTGCCATTTGTTCATCTTTGGTGGTCGTTATGGCAATAAAAGGTATACATCCATTCATTTTGTGTCTATTGATTTTTCTGTTTTTCTTCTTTTTCGTTTGTCTGTTTGTTTTCTTTGTTACATGATGCAACTGGTTTTTCAGGTTAGGTGACTTCTGGATGCTTGACACTGGTATGTATAGTTTATTTTTTAAACTTCTTAGAAATATCTGGTCTTTTTTTATTTTTACTCTTTCATTATCTTCATCTTTTCTACTTGTCAATAATGAGCAACACTCTTCTATTATTTTATTTCAGATATTTGGCAGTGGTCAGAGTTAACCAGTTATGGTGATCTGCCTTCACCGCGAGACTTTGCTGCTGCTTCCGCAATTGGAAATCGAAAAATTGTTATGTAAAAATTTCTTTATCATTTCCTTTATAAAATATCATGTGTCTGCCTCTCCTTAAACTTTTAATGAAAGTTGTGAAAAAATGCAGGTACGGTGGGTGGGATGGTAAAAAATGGTTGTCTGATGTGTACATCTTAGATACAAATAGGACCATAATATATGTCTTCTTGTCATTTTGCCTTTTCTAATATTTAAATCTTCAGCAGGACCATAATATATTCATGGTAATCATTTACAGAAAACAAGTGATCTTTAATTACTTTCTATGAAATGCTATTTTGGGCAGTTTCACTTGAATGGACTGAATTAGTCGTGTCTGGGACACCGCCACCACCAAGATGTGGGCACATGGCAACTATAGTTGAGAAAAGATTGCTAGTGTTTGGTGGCAGAGGTAAATTCTATACTTTCACCTCTCCCATCCTTCTGATATTTAGGCTTCTCTTTGGTTGCTGAAGTTTGTGTGCCTTCAGTTGATGATTTATTGGATATCCACATCAAGGGAAGTCTCTATCAGTTAAATAACAAGGATAGAATTCAAGTTAATATTATGCTGGAAGCACACAATTAGCAATTGGTTGCAAGAATTCAAGTTAATATTATGCTGGAAGCACACAATTAGCAATTGGTTGCAAATGATACTAATTTGTCTGTCAGCATTTACTAGGAGGGGGTGGACCAATCATGGGTGACCTATGGGCTTTGAAGGGCTTGTTTGAAGGAGGTAATATTGTTGTTCTCTGTTTCGTGCATGTGATAGTTAGTAACCTGACTTTAGATATTAAGTATCTTTTCATGCAATAACGAAGATAACGGGCAGGGAAAGGGAAAGCCTCAAGCCTTAATATACAAATGCTGTTGCTTTTCTTCAAATCCTTGGTTTTTGTGTCATTCACTAATTTTTCTGTATTGTCATCTTCATTTTTTTCATTTGCTCAATCGAGATTCTCTGTTAATGATTGGTCTCATTCTATTTATCTCCATATTGTTCTTGTTTTTGAGAACAAAAGAGGTCTTGACAAGCTAACCTGGACCCTGGACCCGGGACCATGGATGTGCTGGTCATTTTCTGTTGCTTCTTTCCGAGCTACACATTGCTGGCTCATGTAATGCTGATTTTCCTGATGTTGTGCCGCTATCATGGAAGCTGTTGAGGTCCACTAAAGTTTTTCGTTTCATATGGACAACGGCCTATGAGAAAATCGGTACCTGTGATGAGTTAGGAAACATGGGTTTCCACGTGGTCAGTTCTCTATGTAAGTTCTGTTGTGTACAGGAAGAGAGCAAATTGTACCCTCCACCACTGCCAATTTATCTGTTCAGTGTGGGTGATTAGTTTTAGCAATAACATCAACATAGGTCTTCCTGCTTTCTTCTTGAGATTCATTAGGTTATGCTATTTAGCCTTTTTCCAAAAGCTGGCAGAACTCAATGGGCCTTATGGTGTGAGTTCAATGAGAAAACAGTCCTATATCTTCCAGCTCTATAGGGTGTCTGCTTGAAGATATTTTTCACTCAATGCTTCTTTGAGAGCATTCTCACAAAAGTCTTCCCCCTCTTCCAAGCTCAATTATTGGTAGACGTTGGCAATTTATTGTCAACCGTACAGATAATGTTACCCCTTACCTCTCGCCTTGATATCCCTCAGCTTGCAGGTTAGCTGACATTGAACTTTGGTGGAAGCTCTCTTGGGAGCTCCAGTCCTGCCAAAAAGAGTGCTCTAATCAGGGATCGTGAAGGCTTCATCCATTTTGTGCTTCATGAGGCCAAGCTTTGTTCTAAGGGATTTTCCTCCCCTGTGAAAATGGGTGGCTCTATTTCACTCATCAAATGGATGTCTTTATTGTCAACCGTACAGATAATGTTACCCCTTACCTCTCGCCTTGATATCCCTCAGCTTGCTGGTTAGCTGACATTGAACTTTGGTGGAAGCTCTCTTGGGAGCTCCAGTCCTGCCAAAAAGAGTGCTCTAATCAGGGATCGTGGAGGCTTCATCCATTTTGTGCTTCATGAGGCCAAGCTTTATTCTAAGGGATTTTCCTCCCCTGTGAAAATGGGTGGCTCTATTTCACTCATCAAATGGATGTCTGTGAGGAGCATGCCCCCAGGATATTGGAGCACATTATGATAAAAATACTCTCCTCTAGTCATCCCATAGCCGATCTGTTTGTTCTGCCAATACAATGAGACTTGAGGTTTCCCAGCAGCAATGTTGTTGTATGTTGCTCCTGCTAACTTGTAACTAAGACTTGAGGTTTCCTCTCCATCCCTTTTTAATCTTTATTATTGAACTCAAATTAATCTACAAGTTCAAAAAATAAAGCTTTCATATTTCTTTTATTGGGGAAGGTAGACAACGAGACACCAGGATGGACCCAGTTGAAGCTTCCTGGTCAACCTTGTTAAGGAATAGTCCCACATGGATTACTGAGTACAAAGATCTTGAGTTTATTAGCTAGGAAAAAGGTTTCCTAAGGTAGCTAGTCATTTTAGGATAGGGCCTTGGACCTAATTTAATATAGTATCAGAGCAGGTACTCATGTGTGGGCCTGCACTTAAAAACTATTTACTTGTAGAGCCACAAAAAAGGGCCTACACCTAAACTGCCTACTCCTAAATTATCCACTTGTAGAGCCACAAAAGAGGGTCTACACGTGAGGGGGAGTGTTAGGGAATAGTCCCACATGGATTACTGAGTACAAAGATCTTGAGTTTATTAGCTAGGAAAGAGGTTTCCTAAGGTGGCTAGTCATTTTGGGATAGGGCCTTGGACCCAATTTAACAAACCTCTTCCCCGTTGTAGCCATACGATGACTTCTGGAGGAGTTAATGTAATAGTATCTCAGATATTTTCATCTCTTTTACTTCATTCAGCAACAGTTTTTTTTTCTGAGAATACTTTTCTCCTATATTTTCATTGGTGTTCAAAATAATAGATTGAAAGAATGAGAAAAAGGAGTTTGATAGTGATACATGACTATTAAAAATTTCTTGCAAGGGTCGGGGTAAGTTGCAATCAGTTTAGAGGTATGTTTCTGTCATTATCGATGGAACTATTTATGGGGCAATCACTTTTAGGAAGCTTGTTTTGAAAACAATAGTTCTCCTTTATTGTAATCATTTTCACCTTTTCAAAAAAGAAAAAAATATTTTTCCTTGATAATCTGCTGAACCAAGGGAAATATTTTTTGAAGTTGTGGCAACATGAACAGATTTAGATATTGAAACATCAAGGAATGCTAGAAGAGATTCAAATTGTTTGAGAGATTTGAGTATATTCTGTCAGAATCAAGGTCAAACTGTAATCCACTCTCTGCGAGAGTTTTTTGGAAGCCAAAACATTATGCAATTAGTTGAGAATTATTTCCTTCTTGATGAAAAAGCTAACCAATGTGAGGAATCATGTTTGTAAATCCCATTGCAAAAATTTAAAATTCTCCAGAATTATACTGGGATTGTTCACTCAATTAATCTAGAAGTTCCAACAAACATGCTATATTTTCTTACAACTACTGGCAACCTAATATTTGCGTGTTCTCTCTCTCTCTCTCTCTCTCTCTCTCTCTCTCTCTCTCTCTCTCTCTCTCTCCACACACACACACATGCACATATTGGAAAGTCATGAAGGTTTTATTGGATAAAAGAAACAAGATAGGGAAGCAAGACGAGTGGAAAAATAAGGAAGACGATTAGTGCTTTTAGAGGAATGCTTTTGCTGAAACATTGTGCTCTGCACAAAGTCAAGGGATATGATTTTCACGTAGTTTTGAATATATGGCCCATAATAATTCTTGGAGGATTTCTGGACATGCCTATTTGTGCCCACATATGCTTATGACAGACATGAAAGTACAGGACATAGCTAGTTTCACATAGGAGACATTCAAAACCTTGTTATGCACATACTTCATATGATGCTTGGTTGGATAGGGAGTAGAGTGTAGATATTCCCTTATATAACAATATATTGATTATGAGGCAAGAGAGCATGAGGGCGACTGTGAAAGCCACAACAAACATGCGGAAGATCACCGATTGGAATGCAAGGAAATTTTATGGTACAGAAACAATGGGGACCTCAAGAGGAAGATTAATGGATTTTGGAAGTGATAAAAAAACAAAGAGTCTCCCTCCAATCTCTCATTGTTAGGAACCCCTTATCTGTTTGTAGTTTTTGCCTCATGCTTTAATAAAATCTCGTCATTCTCGCCAAAAAAAAAAAAAAAAAAGAAACAAAAAGTATTTTGGTTATATCCAACATGTCTGAGCTAGATGTGGCAGTTAATGCACCCTGAAATTGAAGGAATTAGGTGCTTTAACCAATGTATTAATAGTCCTTCTGCAAATAAGAATTATTTTTGAAGATTCAAAAAGCAAAAAAATCTTTGAAAGTGAACAATATATCATTTTTACTTATTTTTGTTCAAGAAGGGCGCCAAGAATGAGTATCTTGCTTAATGAATTTGCAGCTTTTGTTATTTGGTGGCCATTTGAGCCTATACAATGTATACCACAATGATTGCATTGTTTTCGACCGAGGTAATTGCAATTCCATGCTATTGCCATTTACCTTTATTACTTTTCATGCCAAATATAATTTCAGTACCTAGGGTGAAGAATACTTTGCTTGGAAGAATGTTCATATGGTTGAACTAGGCGTTGGCTTTTGATTCTTTAATTTCATTCGTCTTCTTGAATCCTAGACTGTGTGTGAGTGTGTGTGTGTGTGTGTGTGTTCCACAACATGTGGATTGAGCCTTTAACTTGGTGGCCACATGGAAGTTGGGAGTTGGGGCATACTTAATGTGACATTTGGTTTGGGTTTCTTCGTTACTAAAAAATAGTAGTTGTAGTCAAGTATGTCATATCCGATCCTTTATACTACTCCAACCTCTTCTCACATTGCCCTTTGCATCTTTACTAAATGACATTAAGGAAATTGGCATCTAGTCAGATGTTAGAGATCAGTGCAAGTCTTAGTGTCAGGTTGAGCCCATTTCCATTTAAAATGACTAATTACTTAGGAAGCTTATTGTTCAACCTTATAGGCTTATTAACTTTTCTTAACAATTCTTAATGTGAGACTTTTTTTCCTCTCAGCATTTCCTTTATATGGGCATAAGCTCCCAACGAAGCACACATCACACAAACCCACCTAATGGAGCCTACTACACACTTTCTGCTTTAATATGGGTCTGCCATCCCAAAATGACTAGCCACTTAGGAGGCTTATTATCAACCTTATGACCCATTAACTTTTCTTAATAATTCTTAATGTGAGACATTTTTCCGCGCAACACTATATAGAGCATTTTCATTTTATGTTAGAGAATCATCTAATCCTCTAAGATAGAGCATTTTCATCCTCTGAGATAGAGCACTTTCATCTTCTAAGATAGAGCACTAATCAGTACAAACAAGCAACCAGGTTTGATCAGTTCTGATGAAGGGAAGGATGGTATGTTAGATAGGCGTGATTGCTGTCTTTAGTTTGTTTCTTGTGACCAACATTTCTAAACTACCAGAGAACCTGTTTTCCATGTTTGGTGTAATTCTTCTAATAAACTAAGATGCAGGAAGATGGATTGGATTATCCTTTCTGGTAGTTTGTTATAACAGTTATGCTACATTTGACACTACTCTTTTGGTTATTGCCTGTACTACTTCCAGTGTATCTGTCCGATATCATGGTTCAATGAAAACCGGAAGAGTCAACTTGAAAACCACAAATATGGCTCCCCACCTATCACATATCACTCACGATCCCAATGTAAGAGATCAGTCAGTAAAAACAATTTATGTAAAACACGTTAACCGTTTTCTAAACCATCCTTTTGGGATCATGGAATCTTTAGGTTTTCTTCTTTATTCTTAGGTTTCTGGAGATACTGCAGAAAGCTTTAAGTCAAAGGACAAAAAATGTAACATGCAAAAGAGACTGGGTTCCATTATAGTCTGTGTGTTTTTTTATGTAGGGAATTTTTACATAATTGTTCATTTTACATGTTTACTGTTTCTAATTTCTACTTGTTATTTTAAAAATTAGTGTCAGGGCAGTGGAAACGCTTGGCTACTACTAATGCATCTCCTCCAGCTAGAGCATACCATTCTATGACTTGTGTTGGCTCACGCTATCTCTTATGTGGGGGCTATGATGGAAAACCTACATTTGGTGATATCTGGTGGTTGGTTCCAGAAGGTACTTGCTTTCTACTGTTCTGAGATGGAAGAAATGAATTATCTTTCCTTAAATCAGATACCTCAATACAATTTGCCAGAACTTTTTAGTTTCTTCACCTGAGGACCTTAATACTGTCTTGCTTAACAAGCCATATATTGGAGATTTCAGATGACCCTATAGCAAAGCGATCACCATCACTACCACCTTTTACTAATACAATAGACTCTTTCTTTCTTTTTTCTTTTTTTTTTTGTAAATGAACATATTAATGAACATATTTTTTAATATACAAGGAAGGATCATAGAGAAGTTAAAAATCAGCCCTGTCCCGGAATGGGACGGGGCAGAGTGGGGTAGGGATATGGCTGCAAGGTGGGGTTGTAAGGGAAGAGATTTCTTTGAAACCTTTGCATCACATATCACACCAAACCAACAACATCAAATCATTAATTAAGAAAAATAATACACCAAAGAACATTATTTAATCGCATAATAAACAAAAATACGAAGTTCTACCTTAGGTAAAGAATGAAAATCTAACCAAGAGAAGAAGAGGAAGCTCCAATAATTCATCTCAAACACACCAGTTCAGTTCTCCTTCTTCAGCTCCAACGACCGGCAGTTGCAATGATTCAAACCCCACTAACCAAGCCTAATGCTGGATCTAATTGGAAAACATAGAGAAGGGTCTGAAACAAGCAAAAAATTGGGGGGAAAGAGGAAAGGAAACAAATATTTACCCCAAAAAAAACTACTGCTCTGGTAAGTATGACGTGCAGAAAGAGTGTAGAGGAGGTTGGAGAAGAAGCAAAGAAGGGAACAAATAGGATATTCTGCTTGAAACCATTGAGCCGAATTAGAGAATTGGGTTAGAAACCGAAAACCGCCATGATTTGCCACTGGAGCCGCCTAATTTTCCGAATCCAGGGTCCAATCCCCTTCATATAACACACCTCAAGCTAGCTTTATGCAAGAATTTGAGTCACAGATTAGTTTGTCGGCATGATAATCATTATTCCAACAAGTGTTAGAATAACTTTAGGAAACCCGCTTTAACTTATCAAACTACACATACTGGTCTTAGATAGTGGCTAGTCAAAAGAAAGATGACTAGAAATCATTACAAAAAGTTGACAAGGTATCTCTTTAGCCTTTGGGTTACATACTTCATCTTCCAAATTTCTTTCTTCTTTGAAAAATCTTCTACTTGCGGTCTGTTAAACCAGTGGATAGGAATTGGAATTGCAGCTTGTTCCTGTTTTAGAACATTACGAGGCCAAGTAACTGAGATCAAATACTGTACCCGGAGATTTTGCCATGCCTTGAGTCCATCCTAATGCAGTTGAAGGCTCCAATATGATACTGCTTCTTGCCTCTTTGTGTTCTACTTTATTCATAACTCTATCACTTCTCCACTTTCTTATTTAAAATACTAAAATGCACATCTATCTTGACAATAAAAGAAAAGAAGATACTTTTTCTTTAAACCATTACCTAAGGGTGTGTTTGAGATAGGAGCGTTTTGAAGGGAGTATACTTTTGCTTTTCAGCAAATGAATAAAGTGCCGAAAGGCCTAAATGTGAATAAACAAATAACTTTATTTCAAGAGTTGAAAGCTGGTGAAAGAAAGTAAAGTAGTTCTCATGAGTTAATCCAATGTAAGAAGTAAAAACAGCAGGAGATTTAGAATTCATTTGGTAATGAATTTGTTTGTTTTCCTAGTGCAATTGACGGAAAGGTTTTCCTCAGGCTTGCCCTCCATAAGAAGAAACACAAGTAAAAGTTAAGATTAATGGGTTCGGTTACAAATTCTGTTCAGGAAGAGACACCATCCAAGATCAGCACAATACACAAGAAAAAGAAAAATCCAATCAAAATGCAAGAAGAAACAAGTCTTTCCAGAGTCAAGACAAAAGAAACACCCACAAACAAAAGACATACAGAACAATGTTTGACAGTCCTAACAACCACAGAGCAACATAAGTGTGCTGAAACTTAGTGAAGAGAGTCTATATGTTTGCTCAGCTCCTCCAGTTTATTCATCCTTAGTCTCTCACTCTCAGTGACCAGCTATCACCATTCATCGGCGGAAAAAAAAATTAGAAAAAAGTACGAAAGCAATGACAGACTTTAGATTTTTTGAGATGTTCATATCATAAAATACTCACAAATCAAATGGAGAACACATGAAAAGGTGCAAAATGGAGTACAAACTATGGTTTGCTTAAAAATGTGCCCTGGTGCCGCTTACAGAATTACCCCAGTGGCGCTTGCACCTTTTTATGCTCCATTTTTTCAGTTCTTCATGTACTGCATGCACATCATTCATGAAGTACAATATAGCTTATGTATCTCCGTTTCATTTATATTTCAGAACTTTATTTAAACTACACATCCCAAAAAATCCAAAGTCAATTTGCAACATCATATTAGGTAATATTAATCAGCTTTTAAGGAAACTAAGATGAAATTATACCAGTCAATGTTTGGGATTTATTGAAACATGTCCCAAAGCCTTCTAGATCAAGCACCCTGAATGGTCCCATGAATAAAACACATTCACACCTACATGAATAGGTCTCATTCACAGGTTCATCCATATTGGCTAGTGTCAAGATTTTTGAATACCCAATATCAGTACACCAAAAACCTTGGTTAAGATGTAAAATATATTGGCGCTTAAAAAATAATTACCTCCATTAATTTGGTAATTAGCAGTGCCATCTCTTTGTTCTTCTCATTGAATGCATCAAGGGCTTCTTTGTATTCCTTCTCCTGGGAGTTAGAAGCAACCACAAACTTCAGCTTTATTTGCAATGTTAAAAGGAAGAGATATAAAATAGACATGAAGAATTGATCTTCACCTTCTTTTGGCAAGTATACCCAAGTGGCTTTAGTTCACGGTTAACTGTATCAATCTTCTTCCTAGTAGATGACACTACTTTTCTCATTGGGTCTGCCAGACTTTCTAGCTCCTACCAAATAATAATGAATTACTACAAGAATGAAAGTGAGAAGGCAAAAATTAACACAGTAATGGAAGATGTTGGTCTGAAATCATGGTTTCTCAAACTATCACTGTATCAATTAGGGAAAAAATGGGGAATACCGATCAAATTTCTAGAATATGATAATATTAGGGCCTGAATCATGAACTGACTTTTGAAATCAAATTCTATTTTTCAAAAAAGCTAATTTAAATTATGGGAAGAACAGAAATTTTGGTTCTTTTTCTTTTTGCTTTTTAGAGCAACAATTAGAAACCCAGAATGGCAGAGAAGTAGAAAAACAAAACTTTTATGTTGCAACAAATTCAGAAACAAAAGGTTAATGTAAAAGAGAAGAGAGAAATTTCAAAAATCAATTCAAACTGACACAGAGAATTCATCAACCTTCTCTAGTAGCAGCTCTTATCTTCAATCCGAAGCCTTTTGGATGGGTTTTTAGCACAACAAAAACAAAAACATTTAGCTCTCTTTCATATTCTTCTCCTTCAAATCTTTTGTTACAGTTTCTTATATAACTGCAGAGTGGTTTCTGAAACTCACTCCTCTGATATCTGCCAGCCTCTTGGTCTCTTCTTCAACTCGGCCAAGGCGAGCATGCACCTTCTCCCTCACCTCCTTCTTCTTCTTCTCGATCTCCTCCTCTTTCGTTCGGAAAGACATCAAAGCCGACTTGGTCATCTCCTCTTCCTCTTTCTCCTCTCCTGTGTCGCTCTCTCTTTGATTGTTGGTCGTGACCCTGGTTCGTTGCACCATGTTCTGATCCAAGGGCAGCTGCTGCTGCTGCTTCTGATGGTGATTATGAGTCTGGTTCTGCATCTGTTTTTCTTCCCTTCTCTCTCCTCTTTCCCCTTTTCTCTCTCTCTCTCTCTTCCCCCTCTCTCTGCGCTTCTCTTTGCTCTCTTATTCTTCTCCAAAGATGGCTAGCTTTTTCTACTCTTGATGCCAGGAACTTATGAGTGGAATCTTCAAGTGGTATCCGACGCCTACCTCCTCTTAAAAGTTGAATCTGAAATGACTATCGTAGGCATGGACCCCTCTCTGGTGTGCTACAAACAATTACGAACTGTATACACAAAGGGAGGATTCAGTAAGACAAATCTCTGCTAGATGCTAGATGTTTCAGTCTCAAAATGGCCTTTATTTAGACATTTGAAAGATGAAGCTTTAATTCACAAATTTTTGACTTTTTTTTTCCTCAGACTGATGGCTAGGTGTGATTTTTGTAGTTTATGGAGAATGCTAGGAAGACCCTACCCTCTATTTCATCAAATACTTGTAAATTTACCATGAAATGGGAATAATTCTTGTAACAAATCCTGAGTGGGTCCATCTTAGGTAGTTTGATGTTTTCCTGATCTGGTCTGTAGGCCATTTCATCCAACTGATACTTGAAATCTACTCAAACATGTCCATCCAAGAGCAGTATATATAAAAAAAAAAAAACAAATACAGAGGTAAGCTTTAAGTAATACTTCATTTTTTCACTCTTTTTTCTTGAAATGAAGAAGAAAGGCAAAGTGGGAAAATGGGTCTTTTAATTGAAGTTGCAGAACACCAAAAAACTCATTAAACGAGCCATTTTTCTCAAATCTGTTAAGAGAATATAAGGTGATTTCTGGTTGAAGGGTCCGAAGAAGCACTGGTAAATCCTCTTTTCCTTCTGAAGAGGATAGAAGAAGGATGCTTAGGCTGGTACTCTTCTGATGTGGAGTAGACAGAAAGGTCTCACCTACACGCTGGGATCCGTGGCAGTTTAAGTCAAACAAGGAACAGGTCAGTTACCGTCAACTAATAACCACCTTTACAACCTTGCTAGAATAACTAGATATGGACTCCCCTGAAAATGAAATTTCCCTTCTTCAAGATCCCCTGCCCCACTACATGACGAGGAGGTGGGGATATGCAATGCTAGTCCCAAGAAGAAACGAACGAAGCTCTGTGTCCTAGTTTTTCCTCTCTCTCTCTCTCTCTCTCTGTTTCGGCTCTAGAACTTGGCTTTTAATCGTTTGGTTTTTCCATGGGAATTTTTATGTCTGATATGGAGTCAGGCCATTTCACTGGTGTCTCAGATGGAGCTCGATTTTTCAGCTCAGAAGCTGGGAACTGTATGACGGAAGGAACCACAACAGCCAGCTACTAAGTGTGAAGGAGATAATTAAACACGAAATGTCTGAAGGAAACTAAGGGACCCTAATGCTTCTAGAAATAAATTTCCAGTATTTTTATGAAATACACTCGGAGAAATAAAGGGCACTCCAACGAATTAATTTTTCGTAGTTCTCAATACTTTCTTCTTTTTTTATTATAATTTTATGAGTTGACAAATATTTAATATTAGTCTCTACAGATTACATATAAATTGCTAGGTTTCTCTCAGGCATGAGCTACAATGTAGGAACTGCCATGGAAGGTCAAAACCAAATTGAGCAAGACATCACCTCTTTAATGAAATAATAGACAAATCTACATTCAAGTCACATTCTTTATAAAGAAATTAATAGCTATTTCAGCACTAAATAATTACTACAATCATGAAGGCCATCGTTTTCCTCTACCGTTTTCTGGTGCTCTGATAAGAATCTCCTACTGTAAGGAAGACATGCTCCCCTAAAACCACATCTACTGCAGGCTGCCCCTCGATGCTGTCGATCTTCATCTGCAAAATCAGAGACGGTTCTCATTTAGCTTGAACCACCAAACTTGAGAGAAGGGACAACAGGGAATAGAAAGGTAAGAATCAAAACAACGCAGAACGCTCTTGTGAAGCTAACCCATACCTTGTCTTTACTTAGCTGAAACTCGGACTTCAAATTTGTATGATCTCTTGACCATAGGTATGTCTGTAACCCTAGAACATACTTTTCATTTCCTGCTTTTTAAAAGATGATCATGAAGTGTATTTACAAAAACGAATCAGATTTTTATAACTGCAGTGCATCGAAAAACTCAGAAGCTACCTGAATATAATGCAAATAAAGCTTTGGTATTGAAAACCAGTGTCGGCCTTGCTAGCCTGATGGCGAATGACAGTCCAGTTATGTTGTACTTCTCCTCACATAGTTCAACCTGCAAACAATTTTGATAGCCGTATAGTCTGTTGCAATTGCATTGGAATATCTTTTCTTTCAAGAACAGTGAAAGCATAAAGGAAACAGTTTTGCCAGGTCAAAAAACAACTAATGTCAGTATTAAAGTCGGGCAGGATCCTTCTTCAATGACTAACCCATGTTAGAATGTCTCTTCCTACTAATAAGGCATAAGATCTTTTCAAACCCAAACCAATATGAGACCATTTCCCCACACCTCTTACTTTCAGATAACTAGATTGAGACATGAAGTACAACTACAACTATTAACTGGTGGACCAAAACTCAAGATATAGAAAACCAACAAATATTGGTCATAGAGAACAAGCACAGAAGCCACTCGGCATAGAAACATGGTCTTGGCTTGACTTCGGTACTAGTTGAAATCGGGCTGCCGCTCCCAAAATGACTACCTGAAGTTAGCAAGTCTATGTAGGACTACTACCCCACATACAACAACTCTCACTTTTAAACAACTAGCCTGAGAGGTGGAACACAAGAACAACTATCAACAAGTAGACCTTTTTCCCTACCAACAATTAGGATCATCTGATTGGCTCGACTTTTGTAACAAATGCTTACACAGCCTTTGAAAAGAACAATACTTAACGCGCTCAACACATAAATAATAATATAGAAATCTTCAAAATAAACAAAAAAAACTATAGTTAACCCATCAGAATAGCATGTGATAATGGTCTAATTCTATTAAATCCAGTAAGGTTAGAGTAAGGGAAGGGAACCACCTGGTGTTTTAACCATGAATTGGAAACTTTTTTCACCATTCCCACCCTGTCTCAGTTGTGGCACATAAAATTCCTATACAGAGGTTTTTATAAAATAACCCTCTACAAAGATTCAATCATTCCATCCATTTTTCCACTGAAGATATTAGAGAATTAGCCACTTGAAACTCTCCATTGTGAAAGAAGTTTATAATGATGGTTTAACCATCCTTTGACATTTAATTTGCAACTAATAGCATCAAAGGTGGGTAGATATTCGTTGACCATGACTCGAAAGAAAATGCAAATTACACTTATCCCTTCATAGGCGAATATTTTACAGGTATGATCTTTCTCTCCTCTGCTTTGTCAAGTTTTAAATATTTTTATACTTCTTCCCAACCCTCCGATGAGACAACCACCCAAACAGATGCTGACACAGTATGCAAGTAACATATTTTACTTGCAGGTACAAGTGTTATTTTACTGCTCTAACATGAAATGACCAATTTGAGAATTTCCTCGTTCCAGGAAAACTTCTATGACAGAATTTATCTAAGAAAGAAATGTCAACTGTTAAATATTTATTTAAGGGTAGTTTGATCTTTTCACATCATGTCATTTTATCCCTCAGGTCTGGTATATTTTCTGTTCCGATGTTTTGTAAAACAGCTAAAGTGATCTTTTTTATGTAACTATTTTAAGTGATTTAATAAACAGATTAGGGGTCGAGCAATGACCCCTGAAGAGACTGCTCGGCAGTCCTCTGCTTCAGCTCTTCCCTTCTTCATTTTCACTCCTTAATTACAGGACTTGACATTTACTTGAACACATGATGAAAATCAGTGCATGACTTCATACCTAGGTCTACAAGATCAAACTTCTCCAATCATATGTTTGACTTTGATAGCAACAACCCATTCAAGTACAGAAGTCAAGTAAAAAACATATATTTTTGGTTCCAGAACAACTCAATGATTTTCATTTGCCAAATCATGATTAAGGTATTCCAAAAAAAAAAAGGTAAAGTGCCTTAATGCCTCGAGTAAGTGTATAATGCACTTGCAGTACCATATGAAAATTGATGTTACTACTTGACTTCCTAAAACAATAATAATTCATGCCACTTACACCATACTGAGGAACCAAAGTGGAAGGAAGTAAAGGAGAGCCAATTGCATCCCTGATATATTGCTCCTGCAAATTGAAGGAGATATTGTGAAACAGGATAAAGAAACTGTCTGTTGAATTACTAGCTACTGTCAACAACCATCGATGGTATGACCTGGGAATTCAATACATTCTCCAAAAGAGATTTATCTGAATCCAATGATTCAATGTAGACCTCCACCAAATCAGTAGGTTCAAGTCCAGCTTTCTTACGTAATTTCTGAATTCTATTGACTACCTGCAATAGGTCAAATTTGGTTAGACTTGGTAGAATAACACCCAACTTGATTAAGAAGCCATCCGCTCAAATAACATAATAAAAAAATATGTAACAAAGTATTCATGTTCACAAAGAACACAGCAAGAGCATTCCCCAATTTGAAGTCATTTGCACCCAAACATCATGACAGATTCCAAGCACAAAAATGAATGGTTAATCCAGGTTACAGAGAGATCACACCACAATCTTCACACATCTCTGTCTCTTATTACTTGCATTCTATAATTACCAATAGAATGCTTTTTCATCTTGATCAGTTTCTTGCCTAGATAACATATAACAGAAATGTGTTTGTCAAAAAAAAAAAAAGAAAGTTTTAAAGATAAGCATTTGAGAAGTACCTCGCGAGCAACTCCTGCCTCAAACAATGACTCATCTGCCTGTAGGTCCAAAACCACCAAAACATCACCTGATGGAACACAAACAGGTATCACATTTTTCAGACTGAAAAGTGAAAGCAAAAGGAATGGATGAATTAGAAAGATGACCATAAGTTCTACTTCATGTTGTAGAGATAAAAGTTTTATTACAAAAGAAGAGACAATTGGGAAGCCAAGAGCCTCCATCTGAATACAAGAACGCAAACAAGTCTGCATGCATTATTCTCATCCCATTTCTTGAAGTGTGAGTGTATTCTGTAGACTAAATAAAGAGAGAGAGAGAGAGAGAGAGAGAGACTTCAGATAAATTTGAAAATATGAATATGATAACATTACCATCTCCAGCTGCATCTACGTCCTTCTCTTTTGTATTTTCTGGATGTTTGAAATCCCGAACAACCTAGAAATGTGAAAACCTTATTTTAAGAAACTTTTTTTTTTAAATGATGCTGATTATTTTAAGAAACTTACAAGTTACTCTCCCATTATAGCATGAATTAGGCATTAATCAAACATAACCTAACAAGCAAATCATATGATGAATATATATATAGATATTTTTTGAGCAAGGGTTCGATAAACACAACATATGATGTCATCAGATGTCTGCAGCAAGATGCAAACAAGAGTTACTCCAGCAGTTCCCTTCTTTTGAAGAATCTACTCCGCAATTACTTTTTAATCAACACAGCAATAAATCTTTCCTCAAAATTCAACATACAGATGAATGATGATTTAATATCTTTTTAACAGTACAGGATCAAGTAAAATGAACAGAGATCAATATAAAATGAAAAGAACTGGAGAGCATGCAGAGAAGAGGATAAAGCAAGAGAGAGAGGAGGTGAGAGAGAAATAATGGTGATGGAAAACAGTGACTATGATACAATGTTAATCACCTTAATGTCAGTCAGCTTCAAACAGTGCCCAGCAATTGTAACTTCTCCTGACTTTTCAAAGGCTATGATGTCAGCTTGAGACATTGCCTTAACCTCTTTCGCAACAGGTCCCATAGCTTTTCCTAGACGCTTACCTAACACGCTACAAAGTAATCAAAATCGTCAAATACAATTAACAATGAAGAACTTTATAATCATGCACCTTACTGAAGCATGATGCTGAGGCTTACAGTATATATTGTTTATTTTAAAAAATAAAGCAATAAAAAAAAGAAATACATACTTAACTACCTAATACAAATAAAGGTTTGTCAGTTACCTAAAGTCGGGCTCCGCACGTAAACTGGCATATTTTAGTGGGTCACTACATGGGATCACCGATCTAACATTCAGCTCCTCCAGTACATACTGTTCAAGAATTGTTTTGGTATATAGATGAGAATTCTATTTAGACCAGAAGACAAAACAAAGAACACCAAGAAAAGCAAAATATTACAAAGAAAAAGAAGATGATACACCAACATACTACTCAAAAAAGGCAATTGATCAGGTTCACAGTTTACAATTTCTCCTCATCAAATGAAAAGGGGCACTCATCTAAGTGGCTTAAAAAATAGGAGAATTACAAAACCCAAAAATTAAGTGATGTGCTATGTAAACACTGAAAGTGTGAAAAAAAAATTAGAAGTGGATACAATAATCAATGATCAAGGAAGGAAAACAACAGTGTCACTAATTAAAAATGGACCACAATGCAAAATTTAGTTGTCGTAACTTGATAACATACACTACACCACTGCACTTTCTCATGCTTTGGCCACTATGACATAATGAAATTTAATACTGAAGACAAAAAATGCTTCATTCATAACCCAACAGAGTTGGCAAAACAAAAGAAATGCCAGCAGAAAACCAGTAACACTTCAAACAAAAAAATTAAGAGGGTCTTCAACAGAGAATTTGTCCCTCGCAATCGTAGACTGCAAATAAACACCATCACAAGCTAGTTTATCTGCAATGAAATTTGCACTTTTGAGGGGTATGTTACTTAGCTAATTCTCACTTTCGAGGGCTATGTTACCAAGCTAATTTACACTTCGTACATTCTTCCTTCTTTTTTTCACAATTTTCACCATTTACCAAAAAATAATAAAATAAAGATGCTTTGTTCATAACTGAACACGATAAAATGTTAATAGTCTTCCACAAACCTCTCTTAACTTCCCCGTAATGTCTTGCAGAAAATCGGTATCAGGATGAACAACAATCATCTCCCTGCAAATGCTCAAAACGAACAAAAGTAAGATGTATGAGGTTCAGTTTTCAGCTACTTGCACTAAATTATTTAAACTCTGATGGACGAGTTGAACTCCAATGATAAAAAATATGAAGGCAAGTTATACTTAAGTGGAGTCTTAAGAGGCTTATTGTTGCGCTCCCGGATATTGCGTGCAAGATCAATAATTGTCATCATCCTAGCAACACTTTGTTCGATTCGATCCTCCACCTAATGCATTAAACACTAGCTTTAGATACTCAAATAAATTAAGCAAAACAACTTTCGAATAGGCTAATCATTTTAATCCAATAACAGCAATTTAAGATAAAAGAAACAACTTTGTGTCTTAGACAACTTTTTGATGCAGACTGATTATGTTTTTTTTTCTATATTTGATAATTTGTAATACTAGGTTTTAACTTTGCACTTAGCTAACTCTTCTTAAGCTAGTTGCTTTCTTGTAATCTTGTATCCTCTTTATCTTCAATGAAATTTTCATCATTTCCAAAAAATAAAAATAAAAAAAGGTAAAAGATATACCTTTCCTTCTAATTCAGGAAAATGGCAATGGTGAATGCTTTGCTCTGAATCCGTGCACACCTTCCGCAGATTTTGATACAGAACTTCAGTGAAGAATGGAGTAAATGGAGCCATTGCCTTACATGTCGTTAGAAGCACCTAAATCCAAAAATCATATGTGAAATATTAAACCAATAGGTCATACAGATCTACTGCTGAAGGAACTCAAGAAACAAATGACTCTATAACACACTTTTTTTTTAAATGACTAGAACACACTTTGAAAAACCTTAAAAAACCACCCTCCATAAACCAAAAGCACAGATGCATTAAACATAAAAAAGAGAAGACAAAGTAACCTATGGATTGTAGCAGCAATTACATACAAACTTTCAATCCTATTATATCTACATAATATAAAAAGTAGTACACAAAGTCAAAGAAATAAAACAGAAAAGATGTTCCTGAACACAATACATGGTAGAGAGTTGAAAGAGCAATCCTGCAGTCATCTTCTCCCGTACGGCCTTTTAGTCTCTTACGATTGAAACGAACATAAATATTTGTGAGGTTGTCAATAAATTTCAAAAGAAAAGGTACAACCTGCACCAGTGAAAGGAAAAAAGGTACAAGCAACATCAACATCATCTTATTACAAATGCTAATAGAAGGGATAAATGATAACTCAGATTCCATAAATAGCATTTCTACAAACCGTGTAAAGTCGATATGCATCCATCTCTTGGCGAACAAAGTGTACCAAGCTCTCGGTAGCAGAGTAGATCCACTGATCAAGCACGTTAGATGACTGCTGAAGAGTAGCATGATGAATAGGTACAAAAGGTTCTAAGCCTTCAACCTCAAGTCTCTTCGAGTTTTGAATGAGGAACCTATATGCATTATACCATGGAAGGAAGACATCTTTTACCTGCAGAAGCATATCGGATGAAGAAAATTTAAATCAATCCATCCTGCTAAACGTGTGAAAGAAAGGCATGGAAAAGAATACTCACAACACTGTAAACACCATCCTTTTTGAACCGCAAAGGTTCTGCACGCACTACTGGTGAATTGATAAGGTATAACCGCAAGGCATCCTGTATATACTCTACACCAATAAGAAGTAGGCCAAAATGGTAAAGATATAGATTCCTATATCAAGGGAAAGACCTCCAAGAACAACCATTTGCATTATACAATGGTTTGAACATGTTTCCAGCTTCTCACATTTCAAGTCAAACAATACATGCCAGAAACACATTTTAGCAAAACTTGTCTGCCCTCTGAAATCACATGTCCAAGAATCATATTTGCCATAAAAACATCTAATTTTTTACTTACGAATTTTCAATATTTCCTGCAGTCGGGGTCAAGATTATGCAAAAAATAAATAAAAAATATTTTAACTAAAAAGATACTATGAAAACTTTTGGTCGCTTTTTAACAAAAAATTTAAAAACATTTATAGCTCTGTACTCAAAAATGCCTATAGGAAAGGACACTTCCAACCTCAAAGTAACTTTTCCTAGTAACTACAGGGTCTAGCACTTGACGCCTTCAATGGTATCAAATACTGGAAGACCAACTTAAAAAAAAGAAAAAAAATGGAACTGGGGTCCACTCCAAAGGAGAGCACATCCCCCCCCCCCCCCCCCCCCCCTGGGCAATGCAGATGGCAAACGGGAGCCGTGAATGGATGGCTACCATTTGTCATTTGGGATTTAAGAGGCTCCATTGTTGGGAGCAGATTTGGACCCAAACAATTGAATACCAAACACAATCTTGCTTGTTGGACAAAACAGAGAACTTACAGCCCCATAATCACCAATTACTTCCATAGGAGAGGGATAATTCTTCAGCCTCTTACTCATCTTTTTTCCATCCTCAGCAAGTACAAGACCATTGCAAATGAGGTTCTTAAATGCAGGCTTGCCAAACAATGCAGTCGACAATACCATCAATGTATAGAACCTGAAAGACAATAAGGAAATAATACACAAAAAGTACATGAGAGATTGTACCCAAGATTTTTGTTGCGTATTTTGTTTTGGGATTAGAAAACCTAAAACTGCTAAAAAATCATTAGATGGGGATGATAAGTAGGAAAACTGACCATCCACGAGTCTGGTCAAGTCCTTCAGCAACAAAATCTCCTGGAAAGTTTGTCTCAAATAGTTGTTTGTTTTGAAATGGGTAATGAATGTATGCGTAAGGCATAGATCCACTCTCAAACCAACAATCAAATACCTGACAAAACCAAACATCCACTTTGAGTTAAAAAAACTAATGTTATTAAACCTGACCTGGTCACCTCTCAATTCAACCAGGATCAAATATGTTTGACCGCCTTTTGCCCCAGATGTGGTCATATTTATTATATATAATATGAAAAATTCAAACCCGGGGAAGAAGCTTCTTCTTCTCCCAATTCGACATTACAGGAAGGGAGCGGGGTAGAGCCCTGCCCTGCCCCTCCTTCCGCTGGCAAAGAAAGGGCACCTACCCTCCCTGGCGCTGGCCGGATTGGAGAGCAAGGGCCATTCTTCCACTGGCAGAAGAAGAGGGAAAGGACAGGGCTCCTCCCCCGCACCCCTTGTCCCTTGCCCTGCGGCCCAGTGACTCGGCTGGCCAGCCTGGTCATGTGTTTAGCTAGTTAAACTGGTGAACCTGGCCAAGTCCACCGGGGTTTGATTGATCCCCAGGTCTCTAAGACCCAAAACCCAAACAGGGGACCAGGTCCGGTTAAACCCGGTTTAATAGGCCAATCTTTCTAGATTTTAAAACACTGAATAAAAAACTCAATCAAGACCCCTAAGTTTCCATAAATACTAACATCCTCAACACGTTGCAGCACACCGAATTCAGGACCACGGGTAGAAGGAATGGTGATATGATCAATCTTATGCCGGTGCAAGTCAGTAACCTGTGTTGAAAAATAGTTTAATGAATTCTTCTTCACAAATAGAATACCTCAAGAACAAAAATTTCTGAGTCATTGAAACTGAGAATTTAATTATATGAGCAGTTTATAATGCAAAAAATGTAAATTAACCTAGTGAATGCAATCAAAACTTCAAGGTGATTCCCTACAGAATACCAATTTTTCTGCTAGTGGGTTCTCTCATTTTTCCAGCTAAATCAACAGACATTCCCACCAAATGATGCCATACCACACCATATGCCTTAAAGTACTCACATGGAGGAGTATTTCACCTGCTTCTTTCAAAAGGGCATACAGAGGGGGCTCTACTATCCAGATAATGTCAGACCCAAGGACAGCCAAGTGCTTTTGTTTGTGAATCAATCATGAAGTACCAAATTATGCATAGTATAATCCTTTCTACTGCAGAATGTGCATTTTATTTTTTAGCACAGAATACACAACTTATTATCGGTAGAGCAACACTATAACCATCAGTGCAAGCTATAAAAGTAAAGGGATTCGACTCCATAACCAGCTCATACAAATGGTTTCTAATATGTGTTTCTATTTTTATTTTTATTTTTTTTAATGATGCTGAATTTTATTAAAACAAACTCAAACGAGCAAATTACAAAGGGGGGAAGCCTTCCCAAACAATGAGAGATTGCTGGGAGGTTCCAAATTTTGCCAATTTATCAGCCAGTTTCCATTTTTTTTAAATGATGTTATTGCACTAATACACATAATCAAGGGACTAGACATGCAATTAAACTGCCTAAAACCCAGAATAAATCAGGACCAACCAAGAGACAAGCACCTTGACACCAGAAAGTGCTTCGAATTCCTCCACAGATCCAATAACTCTTGTTTCCTTGCCATCTTCACTAACCCATATAGGAAGAGGAGTGCCCCAAAATCTACTTCTACTAACAGCCCAGTCTCTAGCATTTTCCAGCCAATTATGGAACCTCTTTTCCTGTCATTGTAAGAGAAAAAATTAAATAAAAAGGACAAACCAACCTCACTCCATTCTTCTTATACAACCTGAGTTACAGGAGGAAGAAGAAATCCACAGCCAGAAGAAAAAAAGAAAATATTGTCAATATTTTCTTACTGGATATAATATTGTAAATATTAAATCGAAAAGATAATATTGCTATTATAATAAGGTATATGTTGCTCATACAAATGGTTTCTAATGTGTCAATTTCTTTTTTTTAATTTTATGATTTTTAAAATATAAATGCAAAAGAAAGTAACACCCTTGCATGGTGTTAGAGTGTCAGAAATTCAATTTCAGATAAATGGTATATAGCTGGTGTACTTGAGTTAGAAGTGAAATTACTCTACTAAAAATCATATACCCCGTTATAAAAAATAATAATAATAAATCTTATATTCCAATTTTTCAACTTTTGCTGGGAACTCATTACCTTTGTTGGACAACCAAATTGAATTCTGGAAAGAGGAGAAACTTTTCTTCTTCCCTCTAGCCAACTTTGAACCAAAACAAAGGATCGGACCCCTCCTTCCATTTCCTTTGGAACACAGAATGAAATGAATGGGAAGGAAGCTCTCCTACTTTCTTTTTCTGATGAAAGGAGGGGGACACTCCTCTCAGAAAACAAAAACGAAAAAGGAGAAAGGGGCCACCTCATCCCCCATTCCTTCCCGCTGAAACAAGATGGGGGAGTAGGAATAGCAACAAAACAGGTTCAACAGGGAAAACGCCACGACCTAATCTGCTTGAGCCACTGATGTCAACATGGAAGGAAAGCACACCTAAAGACAAAGTTTGCAATTCAGATCTGTAGGGAAACAAATATCCAGCAAGTTTGCACTTCCAACTGAACTCCGACCTAAATAGAATTATTGCAATTATGTCCTAGGGTTTGTTAATCCAACCTAAACACAAAAGGAGAAAGAGGAAAAGGCAGCAGTTTTCTTTCCAAAGGGAGAAGGTTAACATTAGGGTACTAAACCTTACTTAATAACTAATGTACCTATCTGCTAAGTACTTAAATACAGAAATAAAGACATAAGTAACCCTACCGTTTTGTGCATGAAATTAACTTCTTCCACTTATTGACTAATATGAAGATAAAATATCTTAATATTCTATGCTTGAGAAGTAGCCTTCTCAGCATACAACAAGATCTTCTTAGCTTTATTTTTTTAAAAGTTCATCTTCTCAAATTCCTCTTAAAGTTCTTCACACATTTCACGTTCCACCTCTTTTTCTTTCGGCATTTCATACCCCATCTCTTTCTCCATAATCAAATTTGGGACTGCATCAAGTGTGGACAGGTTAGCACAAAGTGGAGACAAGTTGCCCATAAAAAACACACAAAAGTGTCAGGTTGGGGATGGGTCAGTCGAACAAATGACACAACCCGGGGTACATATAAACATACATTTCATTTTAAGATAATACCCCTCATTATACTACAAAATGACACAGTAATGAAGTAAAATAAAGACGGATGCGATGGAGTTTGCAAGGACCCATGAGATTTACATTTCTACCAATATTGAAATCAAAATTATTAGTCAGATTAATACAATATAATATTTATGGTATTACAACTTTTTGGATAATTTATCTTTTCCTCGTTTTAATAGTTTATACATCTTCCTTAAAAAAAAAATTAGATAATTTATAGCAGATATTCCTTTTAAATATTTAAATTGCTTTATATAATAGTATATTTCAAATGATTTTGGATAATAGAAATAGATTGTAATTTAATCATTTGTAATTTTTATCAAAATATTAACATAATAATCATTATTAAGAATTACTTATTTAGACTGAATAACACTTGTATCAATTCTTTAACAAATCCACTTAATTGCACTAACAATAGGATTCTATTATTTAGAAATGTACATAAGAATTCCAATAGTTACACTAACTCTAGAATCTTGCATGCTAGAAATATTTATTCTAGAATCTTATATGCCAGTAATAAAATTCCGGTACTACAATAGCAACATTATTATTAATTAAAGCAAGATGGAAAAACCACCTGATAAAGCAAGATGGGAAAACAAAGAAAAGAGAACACATGATAAACTCCTGAAATTGGAGTTAGCTCCTCCTCTTTGCTCTCTTAATAAAATCACATTTCATAAAAAAAAAAAAGATAAACTTCTGAAATTTCCAAAATACAAGTGCAGAAAATACCAAAAAAAGTAACCTAAGACTTGTCCAAAAAATAAAAAAGAAAACAACAGACCTTAACATAATCTGGAACCCAGTATGTTTGTTCATTACTTTCAAGCAGCTCCTTTTTTATTTTTTCCACTGAAACAAACCTACAGAAGAAAATAACAACTCAGGAAATGAGAAGGCATTCAAACAGCGGTTTAAATAATAAAGAGGTTCCATCCAAATTACAATGGGACAAGACCGTCAAATAAATTCTATATAAATCATCACTTACCAGCTTGGAACAGCTCTGTAAAGCAGAGGAGTCTCAGACCTCCAACAAAATGGATATGTATGAGTAATACTTCCCTTGTTCACAAGTCTGCCTTTGGTCTGTCCAAGAGAACCAGAATTCTCCTTAGAATGTAAGAAATTTAAGCACTATCACCACAAAATGTTTATTCTGACAAGAATTACCTTTTGACCTTTTGACCTTTTAACAATGTAGATTAGAATAAGCTTTTGACGATGTTGAACAGTATAACCCAGTCAATTGAAATAGTCACAACAAAATTTAAGTATCAACGAATTGCAATGCCTATTTGTTGTCTTCCTTCTGAATTCAAGAGAATTTTTTCCTAGGATCTTATTGAAACTTCTCCTTTAATCCAAATGGATATTTTCTAACTTTCTTTGGTATCATCAATTCATTTCTATCTAAAAGTAACTGGCTCCCCTGAAAAAGAAAAAAACAGCTAGCTTGCCTTCACAGCCTCAATGATATCATCATCAGCTTCCTTGACATACCGGCCCTTAAAGTCTGAGACTTTTGAAGTGAAATGTCCATCATCATCAACGGCCACAATAAGGGGCTCACCCTGCATGAACAATTGCCAAACATTAAAAGCTAGGTCATCGATAGAGCATATAAACATGTTTCATACAACATTCAACGGGATAACAGATGACGAAGAAGTAAAGAACACAAATTCATGTGCTAGGGTGCAAACTAGAAAATGAAAAAGAAATCTACAAAGAAAATAGTTTAGAAAACTTAATAAAATTAAACTAAGAGACAGGAAGAAGGGGAGGAAGACCTTCTTGATTATTTCCCAGTGAAGGCAGACACGATTATCATCTTCACCGAATGCCGGGGCACTATGGACAACACCAGTCCCACTATCTTCAGTAACATAATCATCAGAAACTACCCTGAATGCTACATCAGACAATTCTTTGAAATAGTCAAACAGTGGGACATACCTGCATTAAGCAATATCCCTGATCAAGTTAAGGCTAGAACGAGGTACGAGACAAACATAGACCAAAATAAAACAATTCTGACAAACAAACAGTAAAATACTTTTTCTTTTTCTCAAGCCCTCTGTAGGTATCTTTTGGCATTTTTAAAGGATATAAGCCCGGTGTATTCCAAAAACGGCAGATATAAGGTTTAATAAGATTGTGGTAAAAGATCCATTAACAGAACTTTAAGGATAGGGTGGGAAGATGGGGTTCCGCAAAAAAAAATTATACTCAGATAGTAGAGGCCCACATATTCGAGTAAGGAGACCTGTCAGATGTAGCAGCAGGTGAAGCCCATCAAGTATGGCCAGTTGGACCAGCCAGAGCTGATTGCAACATGGTTTACGACAAATTAACCTTTATAATAATAGAAAATGCTAGAAATCCAAAGAGAGAAATTAGACACAAATTTCCACAAGTAATTGCAAGAAAACATGGCATTTATGAACATAAAGCATATCATCTCTTACTTCTTCCCCACCAAGGAAGAACCAGGGAATTCTTCCAACAACTCGTATGCTCTTAAATCTATTCCGCCCTCAGTTTTATCCTTTGAAGAACCCTTGCTTTTAGGGTTTGAATTCTTCAAATCCTGAGCAGGTCCATTGACGGATGCTCCTTTTGTTTTTTTTACCGGTAACTGCAATGCACGAGATTTTGCAACTATATAGACCAACCCAGTTGACCTTTCACGGACCTGCATCATTTTCCAGAGTTTAGATATACACATCAAGAAGAAGGAAATGCAGAATTCATAAATAAAACAGCAACAACTGCTAATGTGAAGTTCTAACAAATAAATGAGTGTTCTCACATGATATTCAAGTAAAGTCAAACAAGTCATGTAAGATATACACATATCTACAAATATTATCTCAGAATTCCAAGATTATGGTCCTAGAACTTATGTGCCCTCAATTTTTAATTTAACCATCAAATTTGAATTGATTGACTTCAAATTTAATTTCTGCTTCTACATTTTCTTCCCACACAATCATGTTGATGTTTATTTTAAATTTTTTCTTGTTTATATAATTCTTAATGATAAAATGGAGATAACAGTATTGTTGTAAATGTAATGAAGTAGATGACATTTTGGTAAATAGTGTGACTTTTCTAAAGAAGAAAAAGTTGAGTGCAGTTAAGATTGGCTGTACTTTGAATCCAACATCCTTTCCTTTATGTGTATTTGAATGGTTGAGATAGAATGGAGATAAATATACGCAGACACACATTTTTTTAGGGGACATAACGAGTTACCTTTTCTTTAAACTCATGAAGTGTTTCATTCACAAGAGGAGATTATAATATAGTAAACATAACTGAGAGTGAGAGGGACTCCCAAACCACTAGAGATGATTGTAACATAACTGAGGTAAAAGTTGGTCTGAGTCAAAACCAGTAACTGGAAAAAAAAATACCAGTTTTAAGTAAACTGTGAGAAACAGTGTTTCATATAATACAATTATATAGGAGTTCAACCTTGTTAAGCAATCCCAACAGGAGAAGTCTTTTTTCAATTTTTTGAATGACTTCATAGAAAAATTATAGAGTGAGACTTCTTATAATTGGACACTCAGCGCATTTATGATGTCCAAGTAGATGTTTGCAAGACCATACAAAAATCACACAAACAAATATAAGCATACTTCAAGTTCAAAAAAGAAAAAAAACATAAAAGCATACGTGAATGCATGTATATCAATTATATCCAGCAGTGAATTGAATTATCACCAACCTTCACATATGTAAATGACGCACGAACACAAAGAGCAAGGTTGCTAGGAAGAGTCCACGGTGTTGTTGTCCATGCAACAAGAGCTGCATTGTGTTGATCACCAATCAATGGAAAAGACACCATAATTGCAGGGTCTGCTACTTCCTATTAAACTCAAAGAAATAGAAACAGAGATAGAGAGAATCAAGAACTGAAAAGATTAGAAACTTCCATGGAAGTCAAAAAATGTAAGACAAGAAGAAAGAATACCTTGTAGTTCAAACCAGCCTCAAAATTTGAAAGAGGGGTTTTGCAACCAGTGCTATATGGCATAACCTGCACCATAACATTAAAAAAAATAGACAGATATCATTAGACGGTTGACCTCTGCTAATCCATCAAATAACAATTTAAATTTCTATATAGACAAGCATAAGTATGCCAAGAAAAGTAAACAAACAAGCTGTGAGCCGCAAGAAACGAACATTTAAGTCACATAATGAATTCAATACAGGCAGGACTTGATAATCAAAGTAAAAGAGAAATGAACAAATTAAAGCCCCAAATTAAAACCCCAAAATAACTTATTATCAACAATTTTTAAGAGACATACATAGGACATTCTGCACGAATGCCTATACATCATAATCATTTCCAGACACAATTTTTTTCCATGGAGGGTCCAATCATAAAGGATACCCAACTCTTTGACTTCTATAGAAGTAAACTATAAATTTAAAAAAAAAATCCTATTAATGTTTCTTTTCAAAATCTACTGGTAATACTAAGTAAAACAAGAGTGCATTAGAAAGAGAAGGATTTCATCTTCAGGCAGTACAACAAAAAATTAAAGTCCTTTTTTTTGTAGCTAAGTAATAAAGAAAAGCATTGGCTTATTCGAAAAAGAAAGAAAGAAAGGAAATAATTCTAAAAAGTAACTAATGCATCGAGAAACAGTGGTTGAACGCGACTAATTTACCCAAGTACATGACAAATAAGGCTTTATACAGCTCGTATACCTTAAACCCTCTGTAAACCAAATCCTTCTCATAAAGAGTCTTGAAAACCCACCAAACGCTCTCCATATAGCTAAAGTCCATCGTCTTATAATCATTTCTAAAATCAATCCACCTTCCCGTTCTCGATACGACCTTCTCCCACTCCGCCACATACCTCGTAACAATGCTCCGACACTCCTCATTATATTTATCAATCCCCATTTTCAAGACTTCGTCCCTGGTCTTAATCCCCAGTTTCGTATCAATCTCATACTCAACGGGCAAGCCATGGCAATCCCATCCAAACCGGCGCATCACGTGATGGCCGATCATCGTCTGATACCGGGTCACAATGTCTTTGATGGTCCCGGCGAGAATGTGACCGTAGTGTGGCAGGCCAGTGGCGAAGGGAGGGCCATCGTAGAAGATGTATTCGGGAAGATTTTCAGTAAGCTCAAGTTGTTTTTCGAAGGCTTTGATGTCTTCCCAGAACTTGAGGATCTTCTCCTCTTGGTTTGGGAAGGAAAAGTCCTTCCCTTCGCAGACTTCATCCATGGCGCGAGGGAAGAGAAGGGTTGAGTTAGGGTTTTTGGAGGGGAGAAGCGGAAGTAACAGAGGTGCGCCTGCAGAATAAAGCAGATATAATAACGTGGGGGGAGAACCAGATGACTGACTGTGTCTCTTACTTGGCTTCAAGGCTTCAAGACATTTGACAAGAGTCAATCGAGAAACAAAGTGTAGGGGGCAAGCAAGCAAGCAGGCAGCTAGTGAGTAGTGGGCAACAACTTAATGGGTACGCCACATTTTCCTTTCGATGTTTGGGGGTTGTGAAAATGTATAAGAAATTCGTTAATAGACTTATGATAATCTAACCACTAGAAGTGGAGACTGATTCAAGTATTGACTTATTGAACGGATTCATAGATAACTGGAGACTCATTCATATATTTTGAAATTTTTATTGATTAAATACTATTTAAAAAAAAAGTTTGGCCTTCAAACAGAGAGAGAACCACTATAGTATAGACCCATAACAAACAGATATCACCCCTTACCTCCCTTCATATAGCACACAAAACTCCCAACTTTTCTCATGCCAATTAGGAGTAAAGAGTACCATCCCACCTATTTTTCTCTTACATTATGTTTAAAGTAGAACAACAAACTTAAGTCTACTTCTATTCCTTTAAAGAGTAGAAGAGAGAAGAAGTGTGAAACAATTTTTGAAAACAAAAGATAAGATTAATTTGTGATTTTTTTAAGGGTTGAAATCAATTTTGGCTTTTGTAGGCGATGAAAGATATTAATGGAGAGAAGAACAGGTTGGATTTAAATATGGTATTATTGCAACCAATTTTAAAGTCGGCAACCTATGTACCGAATCTAGCAAAAACATTCTCACTGAAAAACTTAACTAAAATCAGATTTTCATACCGACTCTAAAGTTTGAATTGCGAAGTACCACCTTTTCATTTTCTGTTGTAAACTAATTTATCATATCTTACTTCATACCCTAGATATTCTCGAATTAGCTTTCCAAGGCTCTAATACCAATTACAATGAAAAAATTAACAGAAGGCAAATAAAAAAAACAAAGGGTAGAGAATAACTCCAAGCTTATTCACAATATATTAAAAGTACTTACAATAAACTCTAAAACAAGGTAAACTATCAACAAGGCAACCTCGAGTACAAACTAAGAACTCCGAATTTCAAGTAATGCCTAATACAGAATAAGTTATCTCCTTATAAAGAAGGAGAGAAACAAAATGCATTCTATACAATTTTGAATTCCACCAATAAATATCAGATAAGCCTCTATGATTGAGGCGACTGAGATGAAAACCTCCATTATTGAGGTTAGGTTGAGTAGTGCGTCCACTATTGAGGTGTGGAAGAGACCTCTGATGTGCTTGTGTCCAAAGAATTTTTTTTTCTTTAATGCATTAATCCTTACACAAGTAAGGCAGCTATTTTCTGCGGTCCACTGATGTGACTTGATCGAAAATGGCGACCAGAGACACTAGGTACCAGGATTGATGTGGCAAATGGGCCAACTGTGGGCCGAAGGATAAGATTTCTTCTATAAAATTTGGACGGACTTTGCCGACGAATCTTGCTGTGGTGGTGCTGACATATCTCTAGACATCCTGCAAACATTAAAGTTATTTGTTTTTAGACTTTGTTTCAAGAAGATGAATGCACTTATTTATTGCAATAATTTCCTGCTTCATCGTGGAATAATTAATTTGTGCATCATGCCAAGTACCAGAGGTAAATCTAACAAGTTCTTCTTTACCAATTGAATTGACCTGTTTTAATATGCCACCATAGCTGATATGGGAGGCATCTATCTCAACAACCTTCGGATAGGAAAGATAGGTAAGGTTAAGATAAGGGAGTTGTCGAACCTTCCTTTTAATTAATTGGGACTGCCTAGGTATGTTTAGGAATCCATGACTCAGGATTCTTTCTGAGTCGTTTATGCAATATTGCTGAGTCTTAAGCAAGATTTGGATAATAGTCAATAGTATAATTGAGACTTCCTAGAAATCTCTGAAGTTGAGTTTTTTCCAAAATTTCATCTGAAAATTTGGAAGCAAACTCGATACTTCGATCAATGGGAACTATTTTTCCCTTATGAATATTATGACCTAAAAATCTAACAAAGGTCTGAAACAATTTCATTTTAGGTGCCGATATCACCAACCCATGTTTTCGAATAACGGTTTTGAAAACATTTAAATGCTTGAAATGAGTATCAATAGATTCTGGATGAATTAATCTGTCGTCAATGTAGACAATGGTATATTCAGAATAAGAAACAAAAATATCATTCATGATATTCTGAAATTCAGATGAAGCATTCTTCAAACTAAAAGGCATAATATTTCATTCAAAATGACCAAACGGGACAATGAATGCAGTTTTGTATTTATCCTTTTCATTGATTTGAATTTGTCAATATTTAGATTTCACATCAAATTTAGAAAAGATTTTAGTAGAAAATAATCTATCTAATAAATTCTTTTTGTTTGGAATTGGATACCTGATCCTTTTCAAACAATCATTAAGTGGTTTATAATTGACCACTAATCTAGGAACACTTCGTTCCTTTTCTACATTTTTATTGACATAAAAGCAGTACAACTCCAAGGGAAGTGAAATTTTCTAATTAATTTTTTATCCAAAAGATTTTGGATTTCCTTCTTGCATAGGTCTAGAAAATTTTGTTTCATATTGGTTAGACCTAGCTTTGGTGGGAATGGTCCTTTCATTGAACCCTTCAATATAAGGTAACGACATAATATAATTATGTCTATCCCAAAATGTTGTAGGAATATCACTACATATTTCTTTAGAAAACAATTTATGAAGAGAACTAATTTTCTCTTTAATGTTTGTATTTTCCAGTTGTTGTTCTATAGATAAGAATTGAATTTCTTTATGTAGGAAACTAATTTGATTTTCTTTAATATTTCTTAATTCAAAAATATCGTTAATAAAACTTACTTTTGGTTGAGATTTGAAATAGAAATAAATTGGTTTATTATTAACCTCTCCAAGAGTTCCTTGATTATCAATGCCTTTGATTGGCATAATTTTGTCCAAAAATGGTGTGCCTAATATGACTTGTTGAGTCATATCCTTAACCAATAGAAAATTTGTGGTTATGCACTGATCATTAGTGCAGATAAAAGCATTGTTTAATTTGTGTTTTATTTTCATTCTTTTGCCATTAGCATTGGCTAAAGATTGGGTGGTTTTTCAAAATACTGGGTTGGAATTAACCCTTATTGGATGCAGTTTAGATCTGCTCCACTATCGATGAGAGTTGTTAAATGGGGAATGACAAAGTTCAAGTCAATTACCAAATTAATTTTGGTATGCCACTTTTGCTAAGTGACTTGTGTAATTTGACTGAGAAAACTATCATCAGATATTTTGTCCTGTTTTTCTATTTGATTTTCAAGCTTTTTTTATAAGACTTTTAAGTTTTTTAATTCAAGCTTGATTTCTTTGATTTCTCCCTGTAAGACATTTAGAGAGACAGGTTGTTTTAAAGAAGTAGTTTCTTCAAAACGACTCACAATTTCTTTCAAAGATTACGGTTTAACTCCTTGACTATTCTTCAAAGATTTGTCAAGATATTATTTTATTAAATATCTTTTTGTCAGAGGATCTTCTTCTTGATCAATGTTCTCAAGCAATATTTGCTGATCAGATGTTAGAACATTAATCTGATGCATTTGTGCCACAAATTTGAGATGAGAACAACTACAATTGTGGTCTTTGTCTGATTGGCTAAATGAATCATAGGAAAAGTCATCCTCATAATCAGAATTTAAGAGAATTTTTGCTAAATGAATTCTTAATCCTTCATCAATTTCAAGTTGGTTAATTTTCTAATTTGTTTTGCATATATTTGAATAGTAGCCTAATTTGTCACATTTATAACAAACAATTTTCCTTTTGTCTAGAAGATTCCTTCTAGAGGGTGGTCTAGGAGGAGGTCTTCTAGATTCATGACTAGTCTTTTTATGAGACTACTTTTTAGGATATCTCCTACTTTGGTGATAATAGGGATCCTGTCTCCTGGAATGGGAGACTTTGCTTTTTCCTTTTCTTTTATTTGATTGGAAAGTGGTTGTTCTGTGTTACAGGTAAATTGTTCACAAAATTTTCCTAGCTCTTGCTTTCCAGTAAGATTTCGTTTTTTGAGCTGAGCTTGGAGCTTTAAATTATTACATAAAGTCAATCCTTTTTGGATAATTGCACTAGTGAGAAGGCCATATGTATATTGATGGTAGTTAATAATGCCTACCTCATTACCTAATTTCTTTCTCACCTTGCTGGCAAAAAGAGTTGGTAATCCATAAAAAAATTTGCTTTCCAATATTCATTATTGGCATCAGGTCTTTGCATAACCTTATAAAGGAAGAGATCTTTATACCACCTAAAATGGCTAAGAGTCCGACATCTAAGATTCTGCAAAACCTCTCTTACCTTATCAATTTGAGAAGTCAAATTGCCTACAAAATTATGTAGGATACATGAAATCAAAGTATAAACTGCATCTTCACCCCCAATAAGGGTTTGACCAGATTCAGTTTTGATGATCTTTCAAGAATTGTAGATTTCTTGTTGTTGTGCGGTGGTAAGAACAGTATCCCACCTTCCTTTAAGAGCTCCAAAAAACCCTGCTGTAAGCATTTCGACAATACCATGATTTGAATTGTTATGTTGCTACCATTTGTCATTTGGGA
Organism: Aristolochia californica; assembly: GCF_029961685.1. NCBI lineage: Eukaryota > Viridiplantae > Streptophyta > Magnoliopsida > Piperales > Aristolochiaceae > Aristolochia > Aristolochia californica. The sequence goes on along the minus strand of NW_027181881.1, from coordinate 39,233,204 downwards.
TTTCACAGGCTCCATTGTTGTGAGCAGATTTGGACCCAAACAATTGAATACTAAACACAATTTTCTTATTGGACAAAACATAGAACTTACAACCCCATAATCACCAATTATTTCCATAGGAGAGGGATAATTCTTCAGCCTCTTACTCATCTTTTTTCCATCCTCAGCAAGTACAAGACCATTGCAAATGAGGTTCTTAAATGCAGGCTTGCCAAACAATGCAGTTGACAATACCATCAATGTATAGAAACTGAAAGACAACAAGGAAATAATACACAAAAAGTACATGAGAGATTGTACCCAAGATTTTTGTTGCTTATTTTGTTTTGGCTAGAAAACGTAAAACTGCTAAAAAATCATTAGATGGGGATGATAAGTAGGAAAACTGACCATCCACGAGTCTGGTCAAGACCTTCAGCAACAAAATCGCCTGGAAAGTTTGTCTCAAATAGTTGTTTGTTTTGAAATGGATAATGAATGTATGTGTAAGGCATAGATCCACTCTCAAACCAACAATCAAATACCTGACAAAACCAAACATCCACTTTGAGTTAAAAAAACTAATGTTAATAAACCTGACCTGGTCACCTCTCAATTCAACCAGGATCAAATATGTTTGACCGCCTTTTGCCCCAGATGCAATCATATTTATTATATATAATATAAAAAATTCAAATCCGGGGAAGAATCTTCTTCTTCTCCTGATTCGACATTACATGAAGGGAGCGGGGTAGAGCCCTGCCCTCCCCCTCTCCCTTCTTCCACCGGCAAAGAAAGGGCACCTACCCTTCCTGATGCTGGCCGGATTGGAGAGCAAGGGCCATTCTTCCACCGGCAGAAGATGAGGGAAAGGACAAGGCTCCTCCCCCGCACCCCTTGTCCCTTGGCCTACGACCCAGTGACCCCGCTAGCCAACCTGGTCCTGTGTTTAGCTAGTTAAACCGGTGAACTTGGCCAAGTCCACCGGGTTTTGATTGATTCCCAGATCTATAAGACCCAAAACACAAACAGGGGACCAGGTCCGGTTAAACCCACTTTAACAGGCCAATCGTTCTAGATTTTAAAACACTGAATAAAAAACTCAATCAAGACCCCTAAGTTTCCAAAAATATTAACATCTTTGACACATTGCAGCACACCGAATTCAGGACCACGTGTAGAAGGAATGGTGATGTGATCAATCTTATGCCGGTGCAAGTCAGTAACCTGTGTTGAAAAATAGTTTAATGAATTCTTCTTCACAAATAGAATACCTCAACAACAAAATTTTCCGAGTCATTGAAAGTGAGAATTTAATTATATGAGCAGTTTATAATGCAATAGAGACACGTTATCATGGTGGATCCTACTAATCTTCCAACTCATGTGATAAGGATGCGAGTTCGTGTGACGAGCCATCATGCCACCTCACATTATCATAGTGGGTCCCACTAGCTCATGTAATCATGGCGGGTCCCACCTTGTAACAAATACGTAGTTGAAGAATTAATCTTTGTAATTAATTAGGAGTCTCTGTAAATTTATATATAAATACCTTCCTCCACATCAATAAAGATATGACAATTAATTCTCTTTTCCTCATATTCTACACTGAGCCACTGGGAAGAAAGAGTCAAATTAATCTACCCCATAGATTTACGTATATCCATGGGCAACTTATCTCACCTCAATAGTATTCTTCAAAACTATCAAAGATTTTATTGAATGAGATACACCTGTCTAATTGTCATTGCCCAGTTTGGTGACCTACATACTTCTCATGCATCCATAAAATCGAAGTGAGCATCTTACTAGATGGGAAGGAGGAGGTACTCTATTAAAACTATAACTGTGAGCTGATATGCTGTGAGATGGTAAAAAGCCATGAATAAGGTTGTCTTCTTCTAATCATGTCTGCAGATTCATGTATAAGCTGTGTGGTCTGACCCTTTTGTGATTCATTCAAGCTTAGAGTAAGAGTTCACAGTTTATAAATAGTGTCTCTTCATGGCCATTTATGTTGGGAAACTACTCATATTTCCAGGTCCAAAATGTAAGTATCTCATGTGATGAAACCTTTTCCAGTTCTCTTTGACATTCCACGTATCCCATAAAAAAAATGAGAAACCTCGGATTTATTTTGGAAATTATGAATCAATTATGGCGCGGGTCCCACGGATCCACAATGATAGCGCAGTGCCACTGTCTGAAACAGCGACCAAACCGCTTAGATTTGATGGGAACCATGAGAAAAAGTGATGGTTAACCCATTCCTCCAACCAATACCGAAAACCAGTCCACGTTCAGAATCTACCTCTCGCCTAACCACTGCCTTGTCTTCCTATAAAAGGAAAACGTTTAATTTCTTCCTCGGGTCGCCGTTTCTCGTTCTGGCGTTGTAGGTTGATAGATCCAGAAGAAAGATAGGCAAGACGCGGTTCCCTTCCCGCGTCCTATGGAAGGATAGTAAGATATTCTTTGTATAGCTGAAGGTGGTCAGGAATGGGATTTGCAGCTGCAACGCCTTCGGTGATCGAAGATCTGATCAAACGCGCCGGCGGATGTGCCGTCATTGACGGCGGACTTGCCACGCAGCTGGAAATCCATGGTGGCGTTTTTGATGAAACTCTCTGGAGCGCCCGCTGTCTTATTACCGATCCTCATCTCATTAAGCAGGTGCTTAATAGCTTTGTTAACTTTTTTTTCTGTGAAGCTTCATTTTCTTGAATCCATGGTTTTGTCTCTTACTTTTATTTGTTCGTTTTTTCCCCCTCTTCTCTCTCTCCCTTGCAAATTCACACGAAGAGATGTTACATGTGATATTTGAATTTGTTTTTGGCTTGTCATAGCCTATTACGTTCATATTATCTCTGCTCTCATTTGGAAAAAGTTTGGAACCAGAGCTTTGGACATAGGAAGTGCATGCCATTTGACAACTCGAGAAAGAAATGGCTGCTACTTGGCCAATGCGTAAGGAGCGAGAATTGCATCCAGCATCCTTTTCTTTTCTTTTTTTTGTTTTAGAGCAGAGCATAATTTTCTCCAAATGTCACTGCATTCTACTATGATCAGCTTTATTTTGGCCAAAATTTTCTCATATTACTAATTCGTGGATTGGTGACTCCGAACTCTGCTTTGCCTACAGGTTCATTTAGAATATCTTGAAGCAGGGGCAGATGTACTAGTCACTTCTTCCTATCAGGTTCGTGTTTCTCTTCCACAAAAACATTGTTTTCACACACATTCATTTCTAACAAACTCAAGAGTCATCATGATGTAGCTGCTAATTCTCGCATCATGTGAAAAGAGTATTTACTTATAAGATTCCTTTATCTCAGCTTTTTAAAAGTGATTCCTTATTTAGATATGAGGTGTGCTAGGTTGTTGCCCACTTTTTGCAATGTGAAAATCAGGAGCCTGGAATGACTTATCAGCAAGGGTTGATGAAGAAGGATGGAGGAGGAATTTAGCTGACTGCTACTAACAAGTGTGCCTATGCTGTGTTGATTATCATGATGATGAGTGATGATTATTTTGTTCCTGATTGGAACAAATTTATGTTATCATATTTAATGGGATATTTTTGGCAGATTATCCACTGTTTTTTTCTTCCAGAGTTTCAGAGTGGGAAAAGACCTCCTAACTTTGGTTAGTTATTTTTAGATAAACTTGGACCTAATTTTAATACGTTTTGGAGAAAATTGCCTATACTAATGGACTAATTCTGCCCCATTCAGTTTGTATCCTAGTTATGTTGTCCATATCTCAGGTTCGTTGTCCTTGTTTCGGTGTGTTGATCGTTTGTTTAGGCCTGGACATGAAGGAGAGGGTTGGTGGCAATAGTTCACATTGTTGTAGTCAAGAAAAATATTATGCTTATTAGTTAAAAATTGTCTTTTAACTTTGACTAGTCAAGGAGTGGATTTGGAGACAACTTTAACAATTTTTATATCCATGAAGAAAAGCAAGTGTCATTTAATACTTATGTTGACAACCATGTTTTGAAATGTTTTTAGTAAAGGGTTATGGTATCTATTTAAAAATTGAAGTACCTATGGGAATTAATAAAATCATTTAGCAAATTTTTTTCCATTCATAATTAGATGTTGACTCAGTTGAGTGACATAAGGATGTTTTCAAATTTAAATTAGGTAAGTATCATTTATATATTGAAAGGCTTGAAGGCCTTTCCTTTGCGTATGAACTCATTTAACTGATAAACTGCAAATTCTGCAGAACTACACTCTTTTTTCTTCACTTGTGACTCACATTTGTCCACCTGAATGACCTCACTGGCATTCTAAAACTTGACCCATTTACACAGATAATCCAAAATGTAGTGGGATGTGGCACTGATATCTTTCTATACAAGCCAAGGATAATATTAAACTTGTAAGGCAAATAATCTGCTGCTGTAGTTAGGAACTAAATGTACTAATTTACTGATCTCTCAGTTCATCATTCAGCTTTTTTATATGTAAAATTGTCTTTTTACTAAACATTTATTGAGCTGTTTTTTTTCTGACATGCAGGCGACTATCCCTGGTTTTTTGTCCAAAGGATTATCAATTGAAGAAGGAGAATTACTGCTGGCTAAAAGTGTCAAACTGGCCATTGAAGCTCGTGATCAATTCTGGGAAAATGCGCGGAATCTTCCAAACCACACTTATAATCGTGCTTTGGTGGCTGTGTCAATTGGAAGTTATGGAGCCTATCTTGCTGATGGTTCAGAATACAGGTGACTGTTATTCTCAGGATCATTATCCTCACCATTGATGTTGTTGTTGTTGTTGTCATTATTATTTTTTAAAACACAGACAGTGTCATTGTTGTTATTTTTCTAGAATAGTGATCATAAACTTTTGTTAAGTAACTTAAAATAAGAAAAAAACCTGATCTTGTGAGTTATGCATTGGCTGGCTGCAAAATGGCAATTTCATAAAGATGGGAAAATGGCCAGTTGAAAGAAGACCCTTTATTAATTGTGAGACCTGGCTTATGGTCTGTAGCACCTGTAAAATCAGATTATCTGCTCTTGATGTAGTAGTATGCATACAACATAAGAATTTGTATTTGCTTCCACGAGTGAACGTTTCTCAATTCATCAGCTGAGTTTTTGCTCTCATATCCAGTGGCCATTATGGACATGATGTGGGTTCGGAGAAGTTGAAGGATTTTCACAGAAGGCGTTTGCAAGTTCTTTTGGAGGCTGGTCCTGATTTGCTAGCCTTTGAGACCATCCCAAATAAACTTGAAGCTCAGGTTTCCTCCACTTTTACTGTATTTCTGTTTTTACTCACACACACACACACACACACACACACACATATATATATATATATATATATATATATATATGTATTCTAATTATATTAGTTAAGAATAGATATTCATAAGCATTTTGCAGTTCTTGTGGAAGTTCATATTTAATATCTCTTTCAACTTTAAAAGTAGAAAAGATGGTATCAGTTTTCATCCTATTTCTGAATTGGTATTATCAGCATTGTTGCTGAGTACTAGTATTTTTTTTATTTTTTTTCAGATATATGGTGCTGCACTTTTCTTCAAATCCTGTTTTATTTAAAGAATAAAAGTTCTGTGATAAAAATGCGGCCCGTTTCTCAGATCTTTGTATTCCTTTGACACCATTAGTACATTTTCTGGTAGACTCACATCTACTTTTTCTTTTTCCCCTTGGAGGCAGAATACTTTTCCCTGTTAGTGTTGAGAGATTCAAGCAAGTGCCAACCATGGTTTCTTCTTGGTAGTCCTGTTTATTTATTTTATTATTTTGTACTAAAAGATTTTATTGCAGGCTTTAGTTGAACTGCTTGATGAAGAAATTGTCCAGATTCCATCTTGGGTCTGCTTCAGCTCAGTGGATGGTGAGCATGCTTCATCAGGAGAAAGCTTCAAAGGATGTCTGGATATACTGAATAAGAGTGAAAAAGTGAGTGTGGTTGGAATAAATTGTGCACCACCACATTTTGTGGACAACCTCATCCGTAAATTTAAGAAGGTATGAATCTTTAGATATTTCGACTTATTATTAAGCAGTTGATATTCATACTGCCTTGACTGAAGGGTACCCCTTATTGACACGGTTCTGGTTATTGTTATTTTCCAGCTCACACACAAACCAATAGCCGTTTACCCGAATAGTGGTGAAATATGGGATGCCAAAGCTAAGAGATGGCTGGTAAGTATGTGTTTTCCTATCAATTGTAATTTGGAAATGCGTTCTTTTATCACTCTGAATAACAGTTCTAGTAGTTCTATTATATAAATAACTACATCAAATCCAAAACAAAGTGAAAAAAATTCAAAGTGTTTCCACTAACAGGCTATTGTAGTATATCTAATTACCGACAATCCCATGAACATGTCACTCATATACCCCTGCACTTCAAACTAATTCCTACATTAATTGAAACCAGAGAGTGGGACCTGACCCATGCTCTTGAAAACCCAGGTTGGGTCAAAGGTGTTTGGTCAACTCAACCCGAGTCCAGAGCTGGACTCTGGGCGGGTCAGAGGGGACTGTGCAAATAGGAACTGTAACTCTGACCACCTGACCCAGCCCCGTTAAAATGTAGTCGATCTGGTTGAGTCATGGGTCAATCCAGTGGGTCGGAAAATCATGCTAGAAACTCCTACGTAAAAGTCTTAGTTATGTAACTTGAACGTATCTAAAGTAATTAGGACCCACCTGTGCGTACATCTCTGATTATTAGCCCATGTTAAGTTGGTCCATTGTTTTCTGTGCAAATCCACTTTGAATCACTTGTATCCCATATAGTAAAATGGCTGTGACATCGTATTTTACAGTGTATTTATGTTTTCTTACATGTCAAAGTCTGAGCTAACTGATGGAATTTATTGACAAGAGTTGATTTGAAACATAGGGGCGTATAATTTTTGTTTATGCCATAATCAGAAGATGTTTAGGCAATTAATCGTTCTTTCATATATGTGCAAAGATCAGTTGGGTGTTGTAACACACTACTGAAAACTATAGCCATAGTCCTAACTATTATGTTTATCGTGTTGTGGAAAAATTTCAGTGGCATTCAGCTTTGTTCATAACAAGGAGTTTGCATAGTTTAGGCCTTTTAAGATTCTTTACTTACAGACTCGTTCTGATCTACACAATGATGCCTATGACTCTGTTTTTCACACGTTGGCAGCCATCTTCTTGTTTTGACGAAGGGAACTTCAAGGCTTCGGTAAAGAGATGGCGTGAAGCAGGAGCCAGCCTCATCGGAGGGTGCTGCCGTACAACACCATCAACCATTCGAGCTATTTCAAAGGTCCTGAAAGAAAATTCCTAAACCCTCTAATAATGATGGGAGCAAGTATTTTACCTAGTCCCAAAAATTTTTAATCGAAAAACGATCTCTTTTTTTTTTTTTTTTTGTGTTTTTTTGTGGTGGTTGTTGGTGCTCTGTTAGTGGCCGTGGTTGTGAAGCTGTCATATCTATAAAGAATAACATAGCAATCGTTTTTCATTTTTGAGAATTAATTGACCAGCTACGATTGGCTACCGCTGCCTAAAGCTTCAATGCGCTTTATTTGACTTAAAAAAGGATATCGTAATCACCAATGGAGCTAGTCTTCTGTTCTTTTAACAGTCTCTCAGTGCTGAGTGGTATGCATAATTGGAGGATGTTTTCTAGGCTCAGATTATTACTTTCTTCACAGCCGACTATCTTGTCAATCGAGGTCGGTGTCCTTACGTGTTTGTTCGTGGAACCTCTCAACAAATTTAAATTTATAAGAAAAATGGTCAATCATATCTTTCTAAGATCTTCCCGGAGGAAAGAAGAGATCCCCGACCCTCATCCCTGCTTTCTATCAACTTTTATTAATAGGCTTGTTGAATCAAGGGTGTGGCTGTATCGTACTTCTCTTTGTCTGTTTTGGACAAGATTTGAAAACACTAATAGTTGAACAGAATCCAATTGTCGCTTGCTGAGGCTTGACTAAAGAGTGAGGTAAAAAGGTCCGTTTCCAACTTTTGACTTGGTGAGAATCATGCCGAATCCAATATGGCAACTGACACGGTCGTGCAGTCTTAGTTATTATCACAATGAGAACTTTTAGCATTGCTTTTTTTTTTGGCTCATAAACACGGCAAGGAACAATAAGGCAACTGACACGGTCGTGCAGTCTTAGCTATTATCGATGAGAACTTTTACTTTTTTTCTTTTGTTTTTTTTGGCTCATAAAACACGGCAAGGAACCAACTTAGCTATTATCACAATGAGAACTTTTAGCTTTTACTACCTTTACCTTTTTCTTTTTCTTTTTTTTTTTTGTTTTTTTTTCTCATAAAACACAGCAAGAAACCCGTTTGGAATCGATCAACAATGAGACGCTTTAGAAAATATATATAAGGGTATTTTGGTTATTTTACTATTTTAATGGTTAATTTTTTTATGTAATCTTGTTTTGCAGGTGGGTGGTTAAATTTTCATGTATATAGGATATATACCTAGAAAAATATAAGATTTATTAAGTATATAGGGGTATTTTTATAATTTGTAACTCAAAACACCAATTTAACAAATATGGGAATTTGTGCACAATTTCCAACGAAACCTTTCAAACTTTTCAAAAAAAAAAAATTCTCCTTTCTCATTTTTCTCTTAATTTTCTCCTCTTCTTTCACCCAAATTTGGATTTTTACATTGTATCAAAACAGTAGATCGTTGCTGGGAGTATTCTACTTTAGATTTTTGCCATTTTTTAGGAGGATGACTTGTTGGAAGGAGAAAAACTATATGGTTTTGATGTTGGTTCATCAAAGTTTTTTTTTCATCTTTTCTCTGCCACAACCTTAGGGTCACTGGTCTTTATGAATCATTGAAAGATTCTCTACACTTTGATTGTCCTAACTAATTGGGTTTTTTGAGATATGCGTCACCCAACCCAGTATTAGATGCCTACATCATCACCCAATTGATGATATCGGCCCTAATTACTACGACTTTTGCATGATATTGGTTGAAATAATTATAAATTATTGGTTATTAGATTGTTCAAGTGCACATATCCTATTTTTATGCCTTGACCCTAATTTTGTGAGTGGGGTCCACCTTGGTGAAAAATCTAAAAATTGTCTTGAAGCTTGAATTGGTTATTTTGTGATAAAATATCAATATTATGGCTAAGGCAGGAGAAGTTTATACCCCTGGTATAGTAAATTATGGGTTTGATGGAAAATATATCATCGTGATTACTTCAAAAAATTGACAGGGCCTAATTATCTTTATTGGGTTAAGTCCATCAAAATATATCTTAAGGGTAGAAAGAAGTGGAAGTTTATCCGAGATGATCCTCCAGTGCATCCAGATGATGATTGGGAGGTAGATGACAGTCAGGTTATGACTTGGATTATCAATAGTATTGATTCTACTTTTAGAAAGCAAGTGATGAACTCTGAGACAACGAAGGCCATGTGGCTATCTCTGGAATCTTTATATGCACAAGAGAGTAATCTCTCTCAATATACAAATTTTCTTGGGTTGAAAAAAGGAAATCAAACTGTTACAGAATATTATAGTGCCATTCTTTAGCATATGGCAAGAGAACAATGTATATCATTTGTTTACTACAGATAAAAATGAGTTGAGAAAACAAAAAAATCAATTGCTTGTTTCAAATTTTTTGGATGGTTTAGGTGCTGAACTTGATGTTATTAAAACACACGTATTAGCTTCAAATGAAATCCCTACTCTCTCTATCACTTTTAATGGGATTATGAGGGCTGAAAAGACTATTGTACCTGGAACAGGTGAATGAGGTAAGATAATGGAAGCCACAACTTTTAATGCTTCCAAAACTACATCAGCCCCTACAAATTCCTCTAAGAGGTCAAGGTAAAGGCCAAGGTAGAGAGGGCCCAAGTATAGGTAGAGGACATGGTGATGGTAAATCAGAAAGGAAATGTGTTCATTGTGGCAGAAATAATAATTATTCTGACAGATTTTGGGTTAAGTTTGGGAAGTCTACATGGGCTAATTCTACTACTCCTGATAGTGGAAATGGGAGTTTAGATTCTTCTATGTCGATTACACCGGGTACTCCAAATGAAATGCATCAATTGATACAATAACAATAACATATTGCTCAGTGCATAGCCCAAATCTTTGTTGCTTCGATTTCAACATTTGTAGTTCATGCTTCCATCCCAGTTCCTAGTTCTACCATTGTTGACTCAAGTATGGCATCTTATCATGTACACTCATCACCATTATGGGTTTTTGACTCAGAAGCCTCCAGACACATGTCAGGTATGTTGTCATTGTTTTCCAATTTAAAAGAGTCTTTTGTGTTTCAAACATGTTAATCTTGTAGATGGTTCTACCTCTCCATTTGAAGGATTAGGCAATGTTACTCCTGCTTCATTTTTTGTCTCCTCAATTAGCAATTTTTTTTCTTAAGTTTCCTCTATATTTTTTGTGGTTAGTCAGCTAGCAAAGTCGATAAGTTGTTCCCTCACATTTTATCCTACTCATTCTGTTTTTCAAGATCTCGCGACGAGGAATACGATTGGTTCCACTCGTGAGAGAGATGGGTTATATTACATGGGGAACCATCGATAGAATAGTATTCAGAAGTTACATACTATAGATTTTCCTCTATAATGGCACTTGTAGCAAAGTCATCCATCTGCAGCAAAACTAACTCTAGTCTTTCCAGATTTTTCATCTAGTTTTTCTTTTCAATGCGAGTCATGTCAACTAGGCAAATATCACAGAAGTTCGTTTCCAGTCTCGTCTCATAAAACCATCCATCTATTTAAAATTATTCACTCAGACATCTAGAATCCTTGTCCAATGACTAGTCAGTTTGGTCATATGTATTTTATTTCCTTTATCGATGATTTAGGTATACTTGGATTTACCTTCTTAAGAAAAAATATGAGGCTTTTGATGTATTCGAACTTTTCTTCAATGAAATAAAATATCAGTTTGTTGTTTCATTTCATATCTTGCATACTGATAGTGGCCTCGAGTTCAAGAGTTATAAATTCCAAGTCTTTTTTCAAGAACGGGGAATTATTCATCAGACATCGTGTGTTTTACCCTTCAACAAAATGGCATAGCTGAATGTAAGAATCGTCATTTACTATAGGAAGCTAGCACAATGATGATACATATACATGTGCCCAATCCTTATTGGGGTGATGTTGTTCTTACAACCTATTTATTGGTTAATAGAATGTGTTTGTATGTGTTAGAAGGATTTTTTTTTTTTTTTATGCAGGTTCTTTTATCATCCATGCCATTATTTGCTATTTCTCCCCGATTGTTTGGATGTGTCTGCTTTGCTCATGTATTTGGGTCTTCCAGGGATAAGTTGTCTCTCCGAGAAGTTAAGTGTGTATTTTTGGGGTACTTTTGCACATAGATGGGGTACAAATATTTTTGATCGTCCACTAGAAAAATATTTGTATTTGATGTTGTTAATTTCTTTGAGGAAGTAATATTCTTTTCATCTATCTTTACCTTCTGATCTTGTTGTCTCACCAGAACCACCACCGGTTATCCCTATACCAGTTGATGAGCTCGTTGGACCATCACAAGCTGTCATTATCGAGAAACTATTACAGGTATATAAACGTCGAAAAGAAGTATCAACACCGACTCTCTTATCGGACGATGATTCTACTTTGTCTCCAGATCCTAAAGGTAATGATCTATATCTTCCTATTGTACTCAGGAAGGGTGTCAAGAAAGGTAAAGGTTTGTGGAATCCGTTATCTTGGTATGTGTCTTTTTGTTCCTTATATGACTCCTATAAAAAAATTGTTTTCCATTTCTACCTGCATTCCCTTCTTTAGGGCATGAGGCCTTCTTGTCTCCTGATTGGAAGCAAACTATGGACGTTAAAAAGGATTCTTTGATAGATGGTGTCACTTGGCCATTGTGTGATCTACCATCTGGGGCCAAATTTGTTAATTGTTGTTGGGTTTATACTATCAAGTATATTGTAGGCGGTTCTATTGAGTGGTATAAAGGGCGTTGGTTGCGAAGGAGTACACTCATACCTTTTGTGTTTGAAACCTTTTTGCATGTTGGTCATTTGTCGTATGTCCGTATTTTGCACTAGGTTGCAGTGAATCAGGGGTGGTCCTTACATCAAATGGACATTAAAAACACATTCTTATATGGTGAACTGGAATAAGAGGTATATGTGGAGTAGGCTCCAGGATATGTTGCTTAGGGGGAGACACTGAAAGTACGAAGACTTAAGAAGGCGATTTATGGGCTAAAACAGAGTCCACATGCTTGGTTTGAAAAATTCAATCAGGTTGTGGTATCTATGGGGTTCTCGAGGAGTCATTGTGATAACTTCTTGTTTGTGATGAAGAGGCCATTTGGAATTGTGGTGTTTTTTATTTATGTAGATGATATTATATTATCTGGAATTAAATTTTTTGGTATAGAGGATACCAAATCTCCTTTGTCTACACATTTAAAACTAAAAACTTCATACCGTTGAAATACTTTATGGATATTGAAGTGGCAAAAAGTAAAGAAGGTGTTGTGATGACACAACATAAATATGTTATAGATATGCTTCAAGAGTATGGCTTGTTGGCAGCCAAGCCAGTTGATACCCTAATGAAAGTGGGACATGATCTCCATGATGAGCAGAGTAATGAATTAAATGGCAAAACACAATATCAAAGGTTAGTGGAAAAATTAATTTATGTCACAGTTACTAGACCTGACATTTCTTTTGCAGTAAGCGGAGTGAGCTAGTTTATGGAACGTCCTTGAATAGTACACTTAGAAGTTGCACAAAGAATTTTGAGGTATTTGAAATGAGCACAGGAAAAAAATATTTTCTTTAGACCTAACAATTATACGAAGATAGAGGTTTTCTTTGATGCAAAGTCCAAACTGGACAGAAAATCAACCTTTGGATATGGTGTCTTCGTAGGAGGAAATTTGGTTTGTTGGTGAAATAAAAAGTAAAATGTTGTAGCCCGAGCTAGTGTAAAAGATGAATATAGGGCAATGACTTACATAGTAAGCGAGTTTATGTTGGTTAGGTCAGTCTCACAAGAGTTAAATTTCAACTAGGATGAACCAATGAACATGTTCAATGATATTTAGGTTGTAATCTTTATTGCAAGTAACCCAGTTTTCCATGAGAAGAATAAATATATAAAAGTGATGTTAGGCAAGACACCCTTATTCCAAACTAACGAAAGCAATAATAATAATCATAGAAGAAAGGAAAAGAAAACATGAAAACAAACAACAAGATTTATATAGGTTCGTATCAAGGTTAAACTACATCTTGTCTTCCGCCACTGTAGTAATCCACTATCAAGATGAAATAGTTTACAAGAGAAGTCAGACACACTTACAGGTATTTTCTCTAACCTCCCTCAGGCTGCAACTCAACCTCTTCTCGATGATGATCAAAACCCTAATAGCAGTGCCCCTCAATTATAAAGAGAAAATTAGGACAACCGCGATACAAGAGTAAAATTGTCAAATTGCCCTTAATGAAACAACAATTAATATTTTGTAGACCAGACGAGGGCTCTACCTCCACACCCTTGGGAGGGGGGCGGTGACCTTACCGCGAAGGTCAATCCGTGTATCGACTCAACGTAGGGCATTGATTAGGCTTCACAACTTAACAATCCCCCACTTGGAGACTAATCCATCATCAATATCTCCTCTGCAATGGTAACGACTTCTCAATCCTCAAAGAGAAGTCCAACTGAAGTTGCACACGACTTCAATTTTTCAATTGAAACAATCTTTGTCAACATATCAATTGGATTATGACTTCCTTGAATATTCTTAAGTGCGAAGACTGCATCCTCCAGGGTCGATCTAATGAAGGGATAACACACCTATAGGTGCTTTGTTTTGGCATGATAAACGAGATTCTTTGATAAATTAATATCACTCTTGACTATCATAATACAACACATTCTTCCCATGCTTGAGACCTAATTCTTCCCAAAAAGACTACAATCATACCATATCTTTGCTAGCTTCAGTCACAACAACATATTCTGCCTTAATAGTGAAAATAACAACTATCTTCTACAACTTAGAGACACAACTAACTATTGTACCACCCAATGTGTATACATATCTAGTGGTATTCTTTTTGCCATCAATGTATTTAGCCATGTCATAATCTACATAACTCCGTAACCCCAAGTTTGACTTTCTGAAACATAAGGTTGAGTCTGTAGTGCCTCTAAAATACCTAAAAATCCACTTCACTACTTCCCAATGTTGCTTACTTGGATTACTCATATATCTTCTTACAACTCCCATTGCATGAGTTATGTCTAGTCTAGTGTACACCATGGCATACATGAGACTGTCAATAGCAGAAGCATAAGGCACATTGGCCATGTTGGCTTGCTCCTGGTGTGTAGAAGGTGATTGATCCTTAAATAGCCTAAAGTGATTAGCCAAAGGAGTACTTACTAGTTTTGCATCATTTGCGTTGAATCTGCTCAACACCTTCTTGAGACAATTTCAAGATATCAATGTCCCTAGTAATCCTCATCCCAGGGATTTGTTTTGTAGCACCCAAATCCTTCATTGCAAATTTCTTGGACAATTCCTTTTTCAACTTTTCTATTTCATGTTTGCAAGTACCTGTTATCAACATGTCATCAATATATAGCAGTAAAATTATATAGGAGTCATCAAACTTCTTCACATAATAACTATAATATACCTGACACTTCAAAAAACCATTACTACTCATAAATGTGTCAAATTTCTTATACCACTATCTTGGAGCTTGTTGAAGACCATACAAGTTCTTTTGAAGTTTGCACACCATTTTCTCCTTTCCTTGTGCTTTGAAACCCTGTGGTTGTATCATATAAATTTCTTCCTCCAAATCACCATGAAGAAAGGTTGTCTTTACATCCAACTGATCTTAGTGCAAGTCTTCATTTGCCACTAGGCCAAGCATTGTTCTAATAGTTGTCAATTTTACTACTAAGAGAGAAAATCTCAGTGTAGTCAATGCATTTTTTTGTTCAAAGCCCTTTACCACTAGTCTTGCCTTGTACTGCTTGCTAGCATCATGTTCGTCTTTTATTCAATACACCAATTTGTTATGCAAGGCCTTATTCCCTTTTGGTAGCTCGATCAATTGCCATGTCTAATTGGATAACAATGAATCCATCTCATCCTTTATGGCCAACCCCTACTTGATTGATTTATCAACTTGCAGGACTTCCTCATAACTCTCTAGTTCACCTTTATCAGTCAACAAAATATAATTCAGTGCAAGGGAGTGCCTTTGTGGTGGTCTGCTGCATCTGGCAGATTTCTTGAGTTCAGTCATAGGAATGTTCTGATTTACTTCTAGGGTATGTTCTCCTAGTATCCTGAGCAATATTTTCCATCCCAATAATTGGAACATCTCTCAACTGAATCACTTTAGACTTCTTGGTTTTATCACTTGTGCTCGTAAACTTTATTCTCAATCTGTCATTATATAAGGCACCTTCATTGAAGATCATGTCCTTGCTCCTAATAACTTTACGACTTTGGTGATCTCAGAAGCGATAGCCAAACTCAGTGACACCATAACCAATAAATAAACATATCTTAGATTTAACATCAAGTTCATTTCTAACAGTAGAATCAATATAAATATAAGAAACACAACAAAAAACTTTCAAGAAAGGAAGATCTACCTCTTAACCGCTCCAGACCTCTGATGGTATTTTGCAATCCAATGGTGTTGATGGACCTATGTTGATCAAATAGGCAGTTGTGCTAATAGCTTCAGACCTGAATATCTTTGGCAATCCTACATGTAATCTCATGCTCTTAGCTCCAGACCTCTTATGGTATTTTGCAATCAAATGGTGTTGAGGGACCTATGTTGATCAAATAGGCAACGGTGCTAATAGCTTCAGACAAAGATATCTTTGACAATCCCGCATGTAATCTCATGCTCCTAGCACGCTCATTCATAATCCTATTCATCCTCTCAGCCATACCATTTTGTTGAAGTTTTCTAGGAATGGACTTCTTCATCTTAATTTCATTATCAGCACAGTACTGCTTGAAATCATCATCTATGTATTCTCCCCTATTATCTGACTGCAGACACTTCACCTTCAAATCTGTCTCATTCTCACCCATTGTTCTCCATCACTTGAAGGTATCAAGGATAACATATTTATTTTTTTAGAAAATAAACTCATACATTTTTGCTTGCATCATCAATAAATGTCATATAGTAGTTAAAACCACCAAGGGAAGTAACAATTGAAGGCTCCCCCACATAAGTGTGAACCAACTCCAATTTTATTGTCTTTTACTCCTTTCCAGCCTTAGAAAAGCTAACCTTTTCTGTTTACTGAAAGTACAACCTTCACACAAACTGTTTATAGTTTTCATCCCTGGTAGCTTCGCTTTGGACTGAAGTACTTTCATTCCCTTCTCACTCATGTGATCGAGCCTATAATGCCACAAATCAGAATCAATAATAGCATCAACAATTGTAACTAGAAGTGATGTAAAGAGTTTCAGTTTTAACTCCTCGTGCAACAACCATGACTCCCTTTGTGATTTTCCAGGCAACACCATTAAAAGTCACAATATGACCTTCAACTTCAAGTTGCCTTACTGAAATTAGATTACGCATTAGTTTTGGTACATGTTTCACATTGTGAATTTTCCACATTGATCCATTTGACATCCTCAAAATGACATTACTAATACCAATAATATCCAAAGGTTCTCCTTTAGCAAGATACAATTTCCCGTAATCTCCAGCAACATAATTCTTCATAATCTCACGATGTGCGGTGGTGTGAAAAGAAGCTCCAGAATCTAACACCCAAGAGTCAATAGGGCTATCAACGGACAAGAGTAAAGCGTCTTGTACCTCTTCATTCAACGCATTTGCAACATTGTTTTTCTTTTCATCCTTCTTCGATGCTCTACAGTTCTTCTTTATGTAACCAGACTTGCCACAGTTCTAACATTCTACATTCGACTTACTTCTATCATTCATTGACTTTCGTCTACCATTACCCATCTTGGAATTCTTCTCGAAGTTCTTGCCCTTAGTATCGACACTTAAGGAAAAATTAGATGTCGATGATTCTCCGGAATCCTTTCTACGAACTTCCTCTGCAAGAATGGTATCCTGAACATCATCAAATACCAACTTCTCGTTACCTACGGAATTACTAACCGCAACCCTTATTAAATATCAACTTCCCATTACCTTAAAGCACGAACCTCATCATAAAATTTAATTTGAACGGAGGTCAATCGATTTATAATCGTGCTAAACTCGTTCAAATACAATGCCACTGATATATTTTCAGTCATTTTTAAATTAAAGAGTTTTTTAATGAGATATACCTTATTATTTACAGAAGCATTCTCACACATGTCAGATAGAATCTTCATCATCCCCATTGTTCTTGGACAGTATCAACTGAACTGCTCCTAACACCTGTCTATCAAAAAGATTTTACTCATCATCTTTTATACCTTTTTCTGGTTTCATATATAAAAATAATGCGTATAACTTTTTACTATATAAAAAAATTAAAATTTATTAAGTATATAGAGATATTTTTATAATTTATAACTAAAAACATAAAATCTAAGAATTTATGCACAATTCCCAACAAAAACCTTGAAACTCTTTAGAAATTTATTCTCCTTTTTCTCATTATTCTCTTAATTTTCTACTCTTCAATCACCCAAATCTTGATTACAACAAAAACAGAAACATATCATAGAGACATTCAATATACAACTTTCTTTTTCTTTTTCCCAGGGGTTGCCGGGGAACCCGACGAGTATTTTTGCAATAGATTTATACATACAAGCAGGTCTAGAGGTATAGCTTGCGGTCTTCCTTTCTCGCGGAAATCAATGCAATCCCAGGAAACACACGTTGCTTGAATATCCATTTAAATCGTTTAAAAGGGATCAATCCAAAAAGAGAGACCAGCCACAAACAATGACCTGTAGTAGGGAAAATTGATGGCATTGTTTCGAACTTTCTCTCTCTGGCAATCTCTTCTAGTAGGGAAATGGGTGATTGATTCATTCACCAGATTCTCGAGATAGGCTTGCCTCACGAATTGGGAATGCTTTTGGATTCAAAGAATTTCGCCGCTGCCTGATATAGCTGCTCTTCGTCAAACGGCTTTGAGACATATGCATCCATTCCACATTCCCGGCATTTCTCGTATGTTGCATGGATCACATCTGCCGTCATGGCCAGGATGGGCAGATGATACTTGACCTCATTAGATCCTTCTGCTGCTGAACCTCCATTACTTAAATCTTCATTAGCATTGCTTTCCATAAT
Source organism: Aristolochia californica (assembly GCF_029961685.1). NCBI lineage: Eukaryota > Viridiplantae > Streptophyta > Magnoliopsida > Piperales > Aristolochiaceae > Aristolochia > Aristolochia californica. Next base: position 39,214,865 of record NW_027181881.1, on the reverse strand, counting down.
ACGTATTCGCCGGGTAGCCTCAAATCTGCATAGGACAGCACAGTTCACAAACACAGAATTTAATCAGATGATGCTTTTGAGACTTTGCCATTAAATACAAAGATTTGTGTAGTGTAAGATGAAAAACCTAAAGCTTCAAGCCCTATCACTCCTTCAAGATAACATAAAGAATCACTTCTCTTTCTTTGAATGATTGAATAACTGTTCACTTACCAAATATTATCTTAAAGGCACACAATCTTAGAATTACTGAAAATAACACTGTTCACATATTTAATCCTAATGGCAAAAAAGCAAGTAGTTTACCACCAAAGCACAACTTCTGAATTACTTGTAGTGAATTGGTTAAAAGATGGTACCAGTAATTGGAAAGTAAACGAACAATTAGGAGTATAAATGGATCAAGTCCCACTCAAGACTCAATTGAGTCCAGAGTCTGTGGCCTGGGCCAACCAATAAGCTAAAACAAGTACACCGAACATGAGCTGAATCTGGTTTAGAATTTTTGGCCTGGCAATAAGCAAATTCAGGTGTACTAAACATGAGCTGAAACCGTGGCCTGCAATTAAAATTGGTCCAGAATCCTTGGCCTGGATTATATGTTCTAACATGAGTTGAGCTCAAAAGCATCTCCGGAAAGATCTCACAACTAAACATGAGCTACAAGATATATATGTTATGTTTCTGACTGGATAAGTTAAGACCGGTGGACCCAGATCCGAGCTGACTACCATTCTCCGGATCAAGGTCACAGCCCGGCTATACCAAGCCACTCTTTGGGGCAAACCGACCTGTTATATGATATGATATAATACAAAGGATGGATAAATTTACAGTAAGCCACATGCGTCAAATGGAATGATATATTATGCTCCACAGCAGGTAAATCTGTCAATTTAGCAACAACGTTGAGCGTCTCCTGCTGAAGCTAACTCCACTATGTTACGACATATCTCTTCTAGGTTTTATATTCATTCAAAGACTAATCAGTTTAATCACCAAAAATGAAAAGATAGTGCTAGCTATATCAGATTTCCTACCTAGTAAGCCACATGTATTTTGGTATGCTTATTTAAGTTGAGATAAATTACATATTTGTAGCACCTTCATATGGTAAACCATAAATTATAGCAATTTAAAAAAACTATTAGAGATCTGTTTGTAATTACCCGTCCATTTCTGGCATCTGAACATCCATGAAGCATGCATCAAACTTATGCGGTAGTTTCAGAAGGGCAAGTGCATCTTTTCCACTCCCTACACACTCCACACGAGCCCCATACTTCTTCAGAGCTCCAGCTGCAACTTTCCTGTTTACACTGTTGTCATCAACTACTAATATGTTCTTCTCAAACAACAGGGTGTGAAGGACCCCAGAATTTTTTATAGCTTCTTTTCCTTGTGGCTTCTCGTCCTTTAACCCCAGTACCTGTTGAAGGCAGGCAGCAATAGTACTAGCTCTAAGGGGCTTCATAATAACCCTATCGAAACCTGCAGCCTTGGCTTTGTCAGAATCTGCAGAAGTTGCCAGTAGGATCAACTTGGGCAGTTTAAACGATTTAACGTTAGATTTCCAGTCCAGAACATGTTCAGAAAGCCATATCTCCTTCTCAATCAATATAATCTCTCTTCCAACACTGGTGGAGAAGCAACAGAATAAGATTTTAATATGCTTTTCATAAAGGAAAAATACTTCCGAAAATTACAAAGAACAAGAGTTTCTTCTTTAATAATGGTTGCAATATTTTTTATTTTTGATGAACGGTTACACAGCAATGCACCTTAAGTACCCAATACGCCAGTGAGAAGCCAAAAACCTCAAATGAAGAATGACATCTAGGTGGCAATGCAGTCTAAGACTCAATCTACTGAAGGAAGATGATAGTTAAAGAAAACTACTCTTTGCTCTCTGGATCATTTTGTAAAAACCAGTACTACAGAAGGTTCTGTACATGGGCCACCTTGAACATACATGAATAGTATAGTATCAAACTGACCAGATCTAAAATGTTATGAGCACAGCAGAGAAAAGGGGGGGCCCTGATATTTTGAGATTCATTAATTAGGTAAGCAATTTTTAGTAAAAAATTGTGCTTTCTCATCATGCGCCCCCCCCCCCCCCCCCCCCCGGAAAATTCTGTCTGCCCCTGGTCACCAATCAAGAGATTCTGCATGAGAACTAACATACTAGTAGATGTTTAAATTAAACAGTAAATATACCCATATTTCACAAGCAACACCACATCCTGATGTGGTGAAATTCTTATACTGTATTGGGTTAATTACATTGCTCGAGCATTTCAAATATAAGAGTACTAATGTTAGATGGTATGTTCCATGAAAGTAAGGTTCCAAAAAAACAAAAGTACATTACAGCCATTCTGTTGAATTAAGAAAATTAAAAACAACAGCCTCATTAGGAACCTGTGAAAACCAAAAAGTTCGTTAAAATAAAAGTAAGCTAAAAAACATCACTCACCCCGGTTTTGAACAGCCATTTTGTTGAGATAATGACCCAAATGCAAGTTTTATACTACTGACAACCTCTGCCCAAATACCAAGCCTCTGTAGATGATATTTTGTAATAGCACCCCTAAGGGGCCGCTTATCAACCACAATAGCCCTCATCCCCTTGAGACCAGAAGGAAGAGCCTCAGAAAGAGGTCTTTTCAGGTCAGTAATGGCATTCTTCTCGCATCTTTTGAAGACTGCTGTGAATGTAAATGTGCTTCCTATAAGAGGCCTACTCAGAAAGCTTATTTGTCCACTCATCAACTCAACTAGGCACTTGCTGATGCTTAATCCAATCCCTGTCCCTCCATAGTTTCGAGAAGTTGAACTGTCAGCCTGCATAAAAGGTGTGAATACCCGATCCTGTGCATGCAAAGGGATCCCGATACCTGTATCTTCCACACTAACCGTCAAGGAAACATAATCTGATGCCTCATCAGTAGCCATGCAGTACTGGTCTTCAGAGACCAGCAGTTTAAAAGTTTCCCAACAGTTCCTGTTGTCTGCAGCTTCAAAACCACTCAACGTAGTGAATGGACTGCCACCTGAAATGATATCCACTCCAGTACCTCTCTTTGAGTCTACTTCGGCCATTACATCTAAGACATGTTTTCGGTGTTCGGCCATATGGACTTGTACAAATATATGACCCCGTTCGGTAAACTGCAATCACCGAGAAATTCCAACTAAGTAAATAAAGGAAACCTAAATTATGTTTCCATGTAAGCAACTGTATTGGCAATAAATTTTCAATTTCAATAAAAGTAAAAGGTTAACCCACTGATCAAATCCATAACAGAGTATCAAGGACACAAAACATTATTCAATAACTTACTTTAACTGAATTTCCCACTAGATTGGTGATAATCTGCCGAAATCGTCCTGGATCGCCAATAATTATTTCTGGGACTTTTTCAGAGACGAATACAGCAAGCTACACTTTGCCATATGATGAAGTAGCATCATAATAGGGCATTTTAAGAGCATCAGCAAGAAATAAAATAAATGAGTTCAACAAAAATGCAGATGCACAAGAGTGGATGAACATAAATATCAAGTCAGTAAATAGTTTAAAAGTCACAGACTGCAATTGTCAGACTAGTAGTGGTAAAAGCTATATAAACTCAAAGATACCTCAATACCCTTTCCTCTAGACTTGGCAGAAAATACAGAGAGCACATCATCTAGGGCAGATCTGACATCAAAAGGCACCTCCTCCAACTCTATCTTGCCAGATTCAACTTTCGCCCTATCTAGCACTTCATTTATTAATGTTATCAGAGCTTTCCCACAAACTTGAGCTGTTTTTGCATAATCCTTTTGGTTTGAATCAAGGTTTGTGTCTAGAAGCATTGACAGCATCCCTACAACCAAGAAGATAAACTTAAAAATTGCCTTTTTTTTTTGCTCAGAGGTTCCACACACAGTACACACAAACACAGAGACCTGACCATACCAAGCACACCATTCATGGGTGTTCTGATCTCATGTGAAACAGTTGCTAAAAACTGCAAGGAAAAAGGCATTGGAATCAATAAGTACAACAAAATGAACAAAGTGTTGCAAATAAATTGTCAGAAACTGGGTGTGGAACCTCTGATTTAGCAACACCAGCATCTTCTGCTCGAACTTTGAGTTCTTCCATCTTGCGAAAAGCATCCTCCACTTTGGCAATGTGGGTAACTGCAGCATAAGTGATGTACCCTACCAATACAGCAATCACAAAGATACCCACTGAAGTGGTGATTGTGGACCAAGGAATTGAGGGCTTCTGATAGTATCTGACAAAATATGCAAACAATAAACCTTTTAAGTTACAGGGCAAGTCTTAGGTATCTTGGATGATTGAACCAAGTACATACTTCAAATATCAGATTGAAGCAGCAGTAAGAATTACCTACTCACCTACAGCTCATATGGTGCTTCCTGAATGGATCTCCAAAATCAAGCAAACTGACATGTGCAAGAGACATGTCACCCCCTGAATCTAGGGATCCGTACATGATTAATGGTTCCGACGAATTAGTGACATCATATACATTTACAACAATGGCCTGATTCCCTGAGAGCTGCCTCAGCAAATTCTTGACAAGGGACTCAACATCAAAGGCTCCTCCAAGGTATCTGTTTTCCAGCCCCGTGTTAATCCCGTTTATTGGAACAAATAAGGTAAACAAAAGCGGAAAGGCAATAACAAAAATATGAGCATTTTATAACCACAAGACATAGCAAAAAAAATCACCAACTTAAAAGCCTTCAGTGCAAACTTATTTCATCAGTTTTTTCATTCTTTAGGTTTTGAATATTCAATGTTTTCAGGGTGAATGAGCACAACGAAGGAAAGCGAAACAGTTTGAAATGCAATCAACAAAGACCTATCAGTGGAACCTTCCTTTGGATCCTGAAGAAAACTTACCAGATCCATTGGAACTTTCAGCATTTGCCACTGACTGTAGAAAAAAAGAGAAGAAAAAGAGGAAAAAACAATAGTAGCAGCATAGCGGTGGGAATGACAACAAATACAATATGGTAACAAAATTATAATACAATGTGGTTGTGGAAAGTATGAGGGTTATCAAAAGTATAATGGGATAAACAAAAGCAGGCTTATGGTCACCTATGGGACAAATTATGCATGATGTTGTTGTGAACCCATGAGGTCTTGCATTAAACAAAACACACCACTTTCACCTCCCTCCCAAACCAAGATTTAAATAGTGCCACTGGTTAATGTAATTTCTGCGGGCTGAAATGACAATGGTGACCTAGCGGAAGATCAAAGGAGGAAAGGTAAGCTACCAAGATGCACATCAGAAACGAACAGTATTCAAGATGTTGACCATAAAACAAATTAAACATACACACTAAGTGTCTCAACAGAACTGATGTTTCCAGAAGATCCCCAAAGTAAAATGTAAAAGGTCGGTACCACAACATAAATTGCAGCTGCTCTGTTTAGATGACGGTATGACACAGACTTCCAACATTCCTTTTTTTAAGTGACACTGCGTATATAACCGCCAGGGCCTAAACTCACGGACAGAAGCATAGTTTCTTGATAACTACAATTCTATTTGTAAGCTGCCAGAATCAATCAGAGTCCTTGAAAGATGAGCGTCAGAGGAGATCATAAGTTTATTATTTTTTTCCTTTAAAATCAAGGGAGACAGTAATTGACAAACCCAGTGAAGGAAAAAATGCCACATGCGCAATGTTTGACCATACATACTTTATTTGGATCAAGTTTCAGCTACTTAGGTTTAGTCAGTACGGATTTAGACTACCAAACTACCCCTAATAAGTCAATTAACAAATAATGCAATCGAAAGGTACTAGAAGGATCGAGTAAGTCTCACCCAGCGGTTGATTTGATGCGATCATCAACTGTAGCATCAGGAGAGAGACCAGAGTAGTAAACTGGAAATGTCAGAACAACACCAAGATGATTGGATTCTAGCAGCCTGAAGGGGCTCGTAAGAACAGCTTTACCAGACTCTCTAGCCCTCAGAATGTTCTCCCCGTCCTCCTAAAGTGGAGAAAAAGTAGCATGAACACCAAGCAGCTCCGGAAATCAAAATTTTCGAAGTAAATTAGAGGGAAAAAGAGATGGAACTATAAATTGAATCTACCTCTCCGGACATCATGTCAAGGGATTCAAGGTATGAAACAGTCTTTTGAGTGAAAATAACCGGAGCATATTCATCTTGAACAGATGAAGGTTCCCTTTTCATGGTCTTAATCGTCCAACCCTGCTGCTTCTCGAACTTCTCCCTCTCTGAATGAAGCACCCGCTTCGCATATGCCACACCACTAAGCAGTGGACGCTCGAAAGCCGTTCTCGCCGTGTACACTGCAAAGGTCTCCTGCATTTTGAAACCCAAACTGGTAAACGAAGACCAAGTAAAAAAAAAAAAGTAAAGCCCGAACTGAAATAATGAAAAACAATAAAACTAGAATGAACTTTCAATGAGTAAGCAGGAAGAGAGAGCGGTAGGATCGAGTCGAGGCAATTCTGAAAATGGTAGGTTAACGAATAATTATGAAAAAATAAAGTCATGCAGAGAATTTTGCATCTGGAAAGAAGGAAAGTGGACCTGATCAATGGCTGATGGGTGTTTGTGATGATGAAAAGTGGAGACGAGGATGGCAAGGGCATGGACATGATTAACGCTGACGGCAAATTGGTCCTGCAGCATCCTGGCTCGCTCATCGCACAGGCTAACAAGCACCTCCTTCCTTCTCTCCATCACTACAGCGTTCAAACAGCCACAGATATACATGGCAATACAAGCCGCCACCATGATCCAGACTCCCAGCAGTGACAGCGGCAAACTTTTCCAATACTGAGTCGTCTTGTTTCCCTTCCTGGCAGCCGACAGCCTCACGGCCACAGCGTGGTGGCTCGGCATCTTGGAACCCATCTTCTGTCTTCCCTCCGCTCACTTTCACTCTTTCACTCTTTCACTCTCCTGCCAGTACAAAACAAAATAAGGAGTGCCTTTCTATTTTCCTCATGATACCTGTAGCTTCGAAGGCCTTTTTTCTGCAGTGAGAAGAAAAGAGAACCGCTAGACTTAGTCGGTTAATCCACACTATCATTTTCTCACATCGGGTTGCGTGATACAAGCCTAAAAAAAAATTATTAATTCAAATAAGACCAGGTAGCCTCCCACGCCTTTCCCTCTCTCTCTCTCTCCGCTAAACGGCATTTACAGACAGGGGAGAGAAAAAATATGGAAGGCATGGAGGTGCAGCTTCTCAAAAGAAGGAAAATCCCAAATCCCAAAGAGGGAATGGGGCTCTCTTCATCATCAGATTCCTGGTTTCTTCATCTGGATTTTAGCGAGAACAAATAGAAAATTTTGGAACAGAGCTGTAATAATGTCTGAGGAGAGATTATGGATTTGTTAGAGGGTACAGACAAAGGCAGCCATGTTCTCTTTATTTTACAGAAAACCCAGGGGAAATTGACCAAGATTGGTTTCACGAGGGCTTTCTTTCGTTATTTCTTTGAGACCAGCGAAGCAGAGAGAGAGAGAGAGAGAGAGAGAGAGAGAGGAAGGTTAGAAATAAGCAAGCCATCTACCTGCATTCTGGTGCATTGTATTGTTCTCGTTTGTATTACGCGAAATCCTCTTCGGCCCCTCTATTCTATTGGAAATATTCGCTCTATCCCCCTTTTCCAGAGCAACTGAATCGAATTTGTGGATATATGTAGATACGCGACTGTCTGCTCCAACGCACTGTAACCATAAACAAATCTTCCCCAATCTGCACTTCTCCGATATACTATTTCCTTCCGTTTATAGAATTTTTTTCTCCTATTGTTATCGGACTGGGACTTACTCTTCGCATTTTTCTTGTTGGCCCCTGTTTTCTCTATGGTTCAGAAAATGAGAATCAAATCAATACACAGGAACTACTATTTGGTGACGATAGACAGTGGAATTTCAGAATGGATGTCAGCCGGTTTAACAAGAATCTAAGCTCCGGCGAGCTTTCTCCTAACAAGTAGCCGGAGAAGACTCTTTCACATTCAGAAATTGAATGCCAGAACGATTTTTGGCATAGACCCACTTATAAATCAAGGTTAAGAAACCCGATCTGTAGCGTTGCCAACTCGTACGCTTTCAAGGACTGAATGCAGCAACAGTGGCACGACTTTTCCTGGTTCCCAGCCGAATAGTTGACTGTTCTGAAGTCAGTTCTTTGCCTCAGAGAAATTTCAGACAAACTCCACCCAATCAATCGGTGGAAAATTTGATTGTCTAGTACAGGGATGAAATTGAGGAAGTAATTTCCAGCAGGTGTGAATCCAAAACTAGTACAGGGAAGCATCACGATGGTCCGACAGAAGCCAAAACCGATCCAAGAACACAATCTTTCCCGATCACCAGTCACACCATTACATCAAACTGAGGTGGATGATTCCAAAATCAACCGATTAAATCAAACTCGGCCAAGGAGGAAGAGGAGAAATGCGAGCTTCACCAAATAGGAACGGTTTTCCCACGATCATCCGAGGGATTTCATTTCCCCTTCTCCTTTCAAGAAAAAGAGCCTCGGGCCATCATTGTCTCAGGCTTTTTCTTGAATGTAGATCAGACGGCCATGTGAGTCTGGGGATATCAGAATCCAGGTTAGAAGCTGATACATGAGAACCCGAGGGCTTGAGACAAGGACGTCGGATGGTTCCCTCTGTGCGAGGGTTTTGGGTTTTTCACGGCCAAGGTGAATGGAAAAAAAAAAAAAAAAAGGTAAGAAAGGAATAGGAAAAAGAGAAAAAGAAAACAGAGAAGAAAAAATTCGAGAATATCGCAATCGAAGATCTTTCGGACAATGACCACTGACAAGAAAAGGAATCTCTTATTAGAAAATTATTGAAACCAACAAGGGGAAGTTTTCAGACGCTCTGACGAAAATACCACTGACAAATATCAGATTCCGACCCGCTTCCACCGTGCTGGTCTTTTCCAGAGCCACAGAAGCCTAGGCAATTTAGTCATTTCAATTGAAACTTTTCTCGATGGGGACCAACATTGCAACGGTCTGGATGCATTATCGTGCCGTGTCCGAATGTGACACTTCTAGTGCAGAGAGAATCATGATTTAGAGAAGAATACTTAAAACTTATCTCTTCTGTCACAACATCATTTACAGACGATTAAACCTTGGCTTTTCTTTTTCTATAGCTTCCTTCCAAACAGGGTTTTTTTAATTTTAATAAAATAAATAAATATACATTTACTTTTAATAAAAGGGGGGCGGGGGCGGGGGCGGGAGAAGATCGAATTGGGAAAGAAAATCTGGGAGATAAAGACGTTTATGTCCCTAGCTTCTTCCTTTACCGCTAGGCGTGCTTTGACAAGACACATGTCAACTTCGGATAAGACATATTTGTCGTCTAAGCCAAGTGAAGTGGCTCCCCTGTAATTCTTTCCGGAACCCTCCGGTCAAACTCGGACTCGAGTGTCCCCCACTCCCAGACGAGTCCTGAACTCGGACCCGAACCCAGGACTCGGAAGCTTTCGGCGGCAACGTTCATAAATCAGAAAAAGGAATTTTGTTTTACATATATAAATGCTGTCCAAGGCGTGGTTACAGAGGAATGCATTGACTTGTGGAGATTTGGTAGGTAGCACACTCGATCTCCAGCGCCAGAACCACCCGGACATCTACCTTCCCTCCTTTGACTCCGTTCTCCTGGCTCTCAATTTGCAAACAGTTTTCAAAACAAATTCGAATCCGATTTATCAAGTAACATTTGACTTCGAATAAAATTTTAATTATATTAAAACAAATTTGAAAAATGACTGAAAAAGGAAAAACTATAATAAAATTATAAAAGATGAGGGAAAAGTTATTTTCCCAAGTGTCTTTTTGAACCCATTGGCCTCTCTACTTGGTGAAGCTAAACTTACTACCCTTGGTTTCACTCATCGACATCTTCGTCATCATGTATACACTCTCCTCATCGGTGAGGACAACTCTAAAGTGGCGTAGGATAGTTGTGATTTGCAGAGCAAATGAAGTCCATCGGCTTGGAAACTCAACGTTGTGTCCATCATCTTACTCGCCATGAAATAGCCAAAATCCTAATCTATCAGTGATAGAGGACATCCAAAAGATATTGGTCGTAGGAGGCCGGAGAAGGTACCCCTCTTCGGACTAAGTATGTGAGTAACAATTTCCATAATGACTCTTTGTTTCATACTAAAATCCTTGACCTTTACCTTATAGAAGTTTCCTGTGTGATGCGGCTTAAGGTGAGAAGAATGGCCTCTTGTATATTGCAGGGTAGTCACTATAGAGGTCCATAGGCCAATTCACCTTCACATACTTGGCAAACCCCAAAGATGTTGTGCCTAGTAGGGTGGCTTCAAATCGAGCCGGCTCGGTTTCGGCTTAGTTCGATTCAGTATACCAGGATCTCGAGCTGAGTTCGAGATCCGGGATTAGCTCATTTAAATTAACGAGCCGAGCTCGACCGAATCAAGGTTTGACTCAAAAGTTCGCGGGTCAGCTCGTTAATTTAATGAGAGACGGGGAATTTGGGGGAGTCGGGACCGATGAGTGGGACCAAGAGCTGGATTTCTCCCCTCGTCACCGCCGAGCCCCTCCCATCCGCTACTGTGGCCGCCGCTCGATGTCTTCCCCCTCGTTTGCCTTCGCCTACGTCGCAGCCGTTATCCCCAACAAAAGTTCCTCGCCGATGCCGCTGAAAACTTTTCCCTCCTCGTTGTTCCCCCCATGCGAGAAGACGATTTCGCACGTGCGAGATCATAAACAAGTGAAAAATAATAATAAAACACTATAGGGACTATTAGTGGTTTTTTTAGTAAATGTTGAAAAAACATTTTTAGTAGAAAAACGTTCATAGGGACTATTAGTGCCTCGAGTTTTTTTGAAATATTTTTCTAATTGGAAATTCTTATTAAAAAAATCATATAATTTTCTAAGTAAGATTTTCCTGCGAAAACCGTATAGAAATTTTTTGAATAAGTATTTGACAGTTGATGCTATAATACTTTTAGCATGAGGTAATTTTTATAGCAATTTTGTGTTTGACATTTTATTTGAATAAAATTTTATCTATAACTATAGTAATATATTAAAATAATTATTAATTTTTATTTATTTCCCTAGAAGAGTCAATAAGAGGTTCATTTAACTTTCCTAAGAAAATTTTAAAATATTTTTTGTAATTTTCTAGTAAGTTACTAATAGTAATAGGATTTTATTTATAGTTTTTTTTTGAAAATATGTATCCAAGGAAAAATATTTCTAGTTTTTACTAGAATATAAATTTTCAACCAGGGGCACTAAGGAGGCCAGATTAAAAAATTACAAAATAAGCTATACAACATCTGTGGTAAAAAAGATTAATATTAGTGCGTTCTAATCCATTATCGAGATTCAATCCCAGACCACCCCTATCATTCTTTTTATAAAATGTATGCATAATTTTATATATAATTTATTTGACATATATTTGTTGGAAGATAGGGTCTAAGCCCACACGACCAAGGAAGACCCACATATCCAAGTGTATTAGAAGATGGGCCCAAACCCATAAGACCAAGGAAGACCCATGGATCCAAGAGAAATAGAAGACGGGCTCAAGGCCCACAGATCAAGGAGAAGACTCATAGGCCTACATACATTGATGGTAGGATGGTAAATAAATGGTCATATCATTGAGATGACATTAATCTAATTATATTAAAGTTCTAGGGTTAAAACCTTAAAACCCTAAACCCTAAGTTCAGGGGTATTATTGTAATATTATAATTTAATAAATTTATAAATAGAGCTTCAGGGGGAGGGTTAGGAATCATCAATTCCATAACCTTCTTCCTCCAGTTTTCTCCCAATGAGTTTTTTCCCTTTTTTCTCCATGAGCTAAATCCATGGAGTCCTGAAAATCAACATGGTATCATAGCTTTGATTTTTAGGATTTCGACTATGGTTTTTCAGGTTTCATTCTCCTTCGTGTAGGGTTAGAAATTTTTTTTCTTCTTTTATTTCTTAGTCTAGTGCATTGTTTTGCTTTCTTATGTTGATTAAATCATCCTGCCTATGAGTTTCATTGTCTCTGAAGCTGTCGATTGCCCTGCTGGTTCTATTGCTGCCCAACATTAATCTACCATTACTCAACTCAAATTAAGGTTATCTATCTTCGTTTATCTGCCAGAGACATTTTATGCATCGGAAAAGTCTCCCCGACTGTTGACCCACCGTCACCGAAAGTCTCTACCTGCGGCTTTTGTGTAGTGTTTTGAAAATCTTGAGAAAAGCCATTATGGTGCTTACAGAAGCTCCGTTGTTTTTGAGATGTTCTCCTTTGAAATAACCAGATTCATTATTTGCCGAAGACGATGACTTCTTACAGCGATGAAGTCATCGATAGTTGCTCTATTATTCGGGTACTAGACTGAATTATTTTTTGAAAATCTGTCTCTGTTCAGAATCGCGTTGCTGTTCCACTTTGTTCGGCTGGCGGGGAAGGCGACCCACCGTCGCCGGAGAAGATGACATTGCATCCGAATATTGCTGACGACGTTGGCGGAATGATCCCGCCAACTTTGTTACAGTTTCTGGACGGTTTCCGCCGAACGAGATGTCTTGCCGTTGTTTCCTTTTTGGAGGTGGAAAACGACTGCTACCGGAAAGTTTCTCGTTACTGCTGTCGGAAAGATCATTGCTACCTATTTTCAGAAAGTTATTCTGCGTTGTTGTTTTTCAGAAGTTGTCGTCATCAAAATCTTACCTTCGAAGTTTTGCTTGATTCCCGGTGATGTATCTTATTTTGGAGAGATTCCGTTTTCGTCTCGCCTTCAAAGATCTCTCTGGTTTTTATTCGAAAAATTTCCTCCCGAAGATATGGTACTCTGGTTTTCCGCTGTTCGGTGGGGGAAGAAAGCACTGTTGCCAAATTGAATTCTTCCCAAGTTTGGAAGAGCTTATTAAACCTGGGCCCGCTTATGTTTGCGGAGATCTAGACTCGCCCGTGTCAACTCGAACCCATACAACCTCGGATTGAGTCAACTCGGGTTTGGGTCAACTTGACTCGTGCTACTTATTTTCTTCCTCGATATACGTGTCCAAGATTTCAGCGCGACTCGATAAATTTTTTTTTACTGGCTCGATTGTTATTTTTGAAGAATTGACAAATTATTCCTTGGTCAGCATATTATTTGGTCTAAATATGTGCATTGGATTTTTACATGGGTCATTTTACAAGGATTATTTTGGGTCGTGTTAAATGGGCCCAAGCCAAGCCCATTTAAGCTGCTGCTATTGTGTTTCTTTTGATGAGACATTATTATTGAAGAAGAGGTAGCCTCATACCATTATTTATTGTCAAAATATAAAAAAAAAAAAATTGGTTGGGAGTCCATGATGGAGGAACTTATTATTATATTTATTGTCAACCGCGTAAAAAATATCAAATTTATTTGTGGTTGGGATTCCATGACGAAGGAACTTCATACCCGTAAAGAATGCCAAATTTTTGTGGTTGGAAGTACATGACGGAGGAACTTCATCCTCGTAAAAAATATCAAATTATTATGGTTGGCAGTCCATGACGGAGGAACTTATTGTTATATTTATATTACCACCCCTATTAATATCATATATTACTCTACCACTTGATAGTCGTTGTCCTGTAGAGGGACACAGTGGTGGAGGAGGACACTTTAGAGAAATGTCTTAACGGCTAGAAGTGATTTACTTTTATTGATATTAAATCACCTGGCCCTCATGAACGAGAGCACCAGCGTGAGGGGGAGTGTTGGAAGATGAATGCATATTATATAAGAAAGATTTTATACAACATTTGCAGTACGCTAGGAGTTGATGCTATCCTCTCACCTCCAGCTTGAGGGGGAGTATTGGAAGATAAGGCCCAAACCCACAAGTCCAAGGAAGGCCCACATATCCAAGTGTATTAGAAGATGGGCCCAAGCCCATAAGACCAAGGAAGATCCATGGATCCAAGAGAAATCGAAGACGGGCTCAAGGCCCACAGATCAAGGAGAAGGCCCATAGGCCCACATACATTGATGGCAGGATGGTAAATAAAGGGTCATTTCATAGAGATGGCATTGATGTAATTATGTTAAAGTTCTAGGGTTAAAACCCTAAAACCCTAAACCCTAAGTTCAAGGGTATTATTGTAATTTTATTGTTTCATAAATCTTTAAATAGAGCTTCAGGGGGAGGGTAAGGGAGAGTCAATTCCATAACCCTTCTTCCTCCAGTTTTCTCCCAATGAGTTTTTTCCTTTTTTCTCCATGAGCTAAATCCATGGAGTCCTGAAAATCAACAATATTTTATGTAGGTTAAGGTTGAACTCGCTAGAGCTCGAGCTTGAACTCGGTTAAAATTATTAGGCTTGAGCTCAATTACAATTTTAGGATCGAGGCTAGGGTCGGTTCGAGCTCCAGTTTGAAATATTTAAATCAAGCTCGACTTGAACATAGGAAGGTGCGGGCTCAACTCAATTCGATGCCACCCTTATGCCCAATTTTAAGTAGAGGTGATGCCCAATTTTATGTAAAATTTATTCATAATTTTATATATTCAATTTATTTAACATGTTTTTTTTTAAAAGTTTTAAACGTATGTTGGAGCTCGAACTGGAGACATGTATTTTTTGAAAGAATATTGAAGCTCAAGCTCGGCGCGAACTCGGTTAAAATTATTGGGCTCGAGCTCGATAACAATTTTAGGCTAGAGGTTGGGCTCGGCTCGAGCTCGAGTTCGATATATTTAAATCAAGGTCGGCTCAAACATAGGCAGGTTCAGGTCGGCTAAGCTCGATGCCACCCCTAGACGGCCTAGTATGATATTGAGGTCCCTTGTCTTCAAGGAGATTGTTGTCTTTTTCACATAAGTTGTGAGAGTTGGTCAAAGTGGCTTCAAGATGGGGGGGACGGATTGAGTTTTTCAAGTTTTGAGACTTAAAGTGTGCAAGAATTAAATCAATTAAAATACAAATAAATAGGCAAAAATTCACATACCACAATTGAACAACAAATGTTTTGTTATTGATATTCCCCTATTGGTATTCACCACCCAAGCAAGAACTCGTGCTAAAAAAAATCCACTAATAATCACTCTGTTATCTTTGAATTATAAGAAAGAGATTTTGGTTCTCCTTCAAGTCACATATATGCTCAAATAGATGCTTACAACTTAATCTCCCAAAGAGTTTAGGTTGATTTCATCTCTAGCTGACCTTTTCTAAATAGATTTATCAAGGCTCTAGATGAATCTATCAGAAAATAAAAATGACAAAAAAAGTAAAACTTACACCCTTGAATTTGGTGAGATATCATTTTCTTTTGAGAGTTCCAATCTACTAGCCCTTCACCAGTTTGCAAAAGTTGATTTTACATTGATCCCTTAGTGTAAAGTAATTGATTGAACAATCGTGTGTAATGGCTATTTTTTTGTCAAAATGTGATTGATTGAGTGATGGTATGATCCATCAATATATTCTCGTTGACATTTTAAGTTGATTGATCAATGTACAAGGTAATATTAAAAGACACCTATGTGTGAAGGGGTAACATGTCTAGTAAATAAGGAGAACTTCCATAGAGATGGCATAAAATTGCAATTATGCAAGTTGGTGTATGTTCTCCTATGTCCTTTTTCCTTTTGAAGTATATAGTGCAAAAGGCATTATTATCATCAAAAACACCTTCCCATAACTATAAATATAGCTTCAAGGCATGGAGTAGAGCATTCAAGCCTTATCCGCTTGGCACAAAGTCGTCCTTACACCTCTCTATTTCCTCTTCTTTATCTCTTTTGGTTTCTTCTCTCCTCTCTCCCAAGAGCTAGAGTTCTTCTCTTCTCTCCTTCCATTGAGATTTCTTGTGTTTATATGTGTGCCCTAGAAATCAACATGGTATCAGAGCAGGCAAATATTTAACATGGAAAAGGAGAAGAAGATGGAGAAGAATGGGAGGAAGAAAAAAATAAGGAGTTTTCATTTTTCCCTTTAGTCTTTTTTTCTTCCTTTTTTTTATTTAATTTTGCACTCTCTTACCATAATTTTCTTATAGAAAATTATATTCCTTTGGAAATAGCATTAAATGTCATTTACAACTAAGAAAGAATTGTTGAAATCTGATTTTTCTAGAAAATGAAATCAACATTTGAAGCAGTTAAGGTCAAACAACAAAAAGTTTCAAGTAGTAGCAGCAAACCTCAACTTTCTGAACGGTTTGTACCAACATGACTGAGAATTTATATAGAGAATTATATCTAAAAATTTTATTTGAGTATTCTTTTTATCCCAATAAATTGTTCTCAATGTGATCTTTTTAAAGAGAGATATCCACATAGGAAGAATCAAAGGTTATATTGGTAGCCTGTTGCATGCGAAAATTCAAATCTAAGCCGATTTTCTGTTTCCCATTTTGAGTTGCTAATGTTGGCTAAGTTTCCTATTTTTTTTCAAAATCTAGTCATGATATTACCAACTGGAGTATCTATCTATTCTTAAAAGTTTCTTTCCATTAATCTCAAATTACATTAGTTCCTTAAAGTGTTTTCCCATATGAGTTTAGTTTCCATCTTTTTAAAAAGTTCGAAAATTTTGAATTAGGAAGTCTTGTTTCCTTATTCTAATTTATAAATATTAGTGTCCTAAATCTCCCTTATTCCATAATTTATCTCTTACATATTTTATTTCTAATTGCTCCAGTTGTTTTAAAAAGTAATTGCCTTATATGAGAAGTCTATTTTTAGAAAGTTTTCATTATTATGTTTTATCTAAAAAATTTCTTATGAATATTTTTTTTTAGTTTTTCTTAGTCATCATTTCATAGAGGAATTAATTATGTATCTCCCTTTTGAGTCAAACTTGATCACCCCAAAGAGTCATACTTGCATAGTCTCCCCTATTTTTTTGTTAAAAGGTCACATTCTAGATTCATTTGGAAGTATGAGTCTTGCATAATTGCTTTCTTCCAGTTAAAGTTGTTTCCCTCTTGTATTTTTTTTTTTTTTGTCTATGTTTTCATCATTTTAGAGTAATGCCTAGACCCACTAGCTAAAAAGAATAGGAGTGTACCAAACATCTAGCTTGAGTGAAGTCTTTTATTCTTCACCCAAGAAGTGATTTGTGTTTGAGCTACCTGTTATGGTCCCGGATTTGACGCAGGGATATGTAGGGAGGAAGAAGAGAAAGACGAAAATCAAGCTGAAGGGAAGCTTGAAAACCCTAGGTTCTTTGAGGAGAACACACACCCCTGAACTCAAAACCCTTGTTTACGATAAATCAATACTTCCATTTTCGATTACTCTTACCCCTTAAATAGGGTTCACCCTTAGAAGGTTCAAGATAAAATATTACAAAAATATCCCTATAGATATAAAATTAAAAAAAGGCCCCTATGGCCTATTAATTCTTTAACTGAAATAAAATAAAGTGAATTAAAGAAAAATAATTAATTAGACTCAAAATAACTTAATAATGTTATTACGTGCATAACATTACACCCCCTGGGAGAAAGAGTTTGCCCTCAAGCTCAAAGGTAGGGTCTGCTTGCCCATGCCAACGTCTCCACCTGTTCCCAAGTAAAATCCGCGGTATCTGTGTCCGCCCTCTGGATGACAAAACTGGAGAATTCCACCTGAGAAGCAATTTTTGTTGTTGTTGCCGACACGCACCACTTGCTGTAGCACACCCCAATACAGTAAAACACCATGACATCGAATGCAGGAACTGCTTCCTCATACAATGCCTTCACCGCAATAGAAATTGCAACATGTGGACCTATGTCCATTACAGAAGGGTCCACACCAACAATAGTAGAATTCCGGAATACACCAAGAATCGGTAATGCCTTCTGCTCTGCAACTGAGCTTCTCATAAAGAGGATTGCACCAACACCATCACCTACTTAGCTCGAGTTACCAGTAGTGGTCGTGCCACCCTTCTTGAAAACGATCTTCCGCTTAGCCCGGTCGGACACAAATGCATTATGAAGGTAGCCATCATCCACAAAAAGCACAACATTTTTCTCCTCCTGATTTTTAGTGTCAATGATCTTTGTAGCCACTGATGTAGTTGCTGCAGCAGCTTGCTTATGGGAGAGAACAACAGATTGGTCTTGATCTTGCTTGGTGACACCAATTCGATGAGGAACATATTCAGAAGTAATACCTAGAGGAAGAAAATCTGGAGCTTGATGGAAATTCTTTAGCTTAGGGTGGATTGAGCCTTCCCACACCATAGGATTTGTGGTCGTGGAATCTAATCCAACTCCAAGTCCTATGTCATCGAAGTCAGCTTGTATAGCGACAACAACAACAATAACAACTGGAGGGCTAGAAGAACCTTGTTGTTTCACAGTTCTAACTGGTACAATTTGTAGAAACCCAGCATAGGATGCTTGCATCCTGCAAACCCGCATGCTAACATGGGTGGGAAAACCAACAGTGTCGTCTAAGGATGCATGACGATCCAACCCCAAAACTAAGGCTATCAAAGACCAAAAAAATTTCTGGAGCATTTGTGCAATCACAACGAAAGAGTTATTTAGATTTCCAGAATTAACAACACCTATTTCATTCATCATTGCCACTGCATCACTTTTTGCATGGCTGTCGGACAACATTGTTTTTTGCACTGCCATAGCAGCATTGTGTCCTTGGCTGTGTGATAGCATTGTGTCCTTGGCACAACAACACTGTGTTTGGTAGCACACATCATGGACTTCATAAGGCACTGTTGGTTCTACTCTAAGAACCGTCAGCACTGTTTTTAGCAGCACCACTGTTTTCAGCAGCACCACTGTTGTCAGCACTGGTTGCTGCAGTGCCACAGCAGCAACACTTATACTCGGTTCAATCGCCGCCAAGAATTTAAATTTTATCTCATCAACAGTAAGAAAAATCATTCCCCATAACATTGCATTCAAATTATGGCTAAGAATACCTTCATCATTGAGAGTCTCCCTATCTGCCAACAATTTTTCAAAATCAATTGTATTAAGACAATCTTGACCAAAGACAACCCCTCTGCCACATAAGATTTCATTCGAGACTAGATCAATGGCAGGTAATTCATTAAATACATCACGACCATCATCAATGTTCCCACCTTGCACAAACACATTCAAGTCTTGTCTCATTTGTTCAAAGTTAGAATATTCCAGGGTGGTGCTCATCTGCATTATTTTTTTCAGTTTGTATTTTCTATTGTGGTGCCCTTTTTTTCACTGCAATAGCAACAACAATTTTAAATTTCATCATCATCTTGGGCTCAAGAACACCACGAATGGCACATGAAGTAAGAACAGTAATTACATTTGTTGTTGTCCCTTTTCGGCCAAAATGAGCTACATCCTGCAAAGGAGTATCGGTTGTGTCCACAACAACAGATAATTATAGGGTGGAAGAAGATAAAGACGAAAATCAAGCCGAAGGGAAGCTTGAAAACCCTAGGTTCTTTGAGGAGAACGCACACCGCTGAGCTTGTTGAGGAGAACTCAAAACCCTTGTTTACGCTAAACCAATGCTTCTTTTTTCTCATTACTCTTACCCCTTAAATAGGGTTCACCCATACAAGGCTCAAGATAAAATAGTACAAAATTATCCCTATAGATATAAAATTACAAAAATACCCCTATGGTCTATTAATACTTTAACTGAAATAAAATAAAGTGAATTAAAGAAAAAAATTAATTAGACTCTGAATAACTTAATAATTTTATTGCGTGCATAACATTACCCTTAAAAAGCAAGTAGTCTCTTTGTTGTGTCCTAAAGTTGAGCCATTTTTGTGCCATTGAAATTGAAAAAAGTTTATTTAAGACTATGACCATTTTGACCAGTGTACGGAGCTTTGTCGTATGGCTAAGAGTGAGTTTTCTTCTCTCAACATTATTTTGTGCAAGCTAGTCTCTCAGTATCAAAGTAGTTTTGTCGGTTTGGAATTTCTGTTGACCAAGACCAGTCCATGATCAGATTGTTGATTTTTTTTTTTTTTTTTGTGGGAAGAAGATTCCCTGATATAGGATATTGATATTGAGTGTATTATGAGTTGTTATTTACTCAGAAAAAAATCATAATAATGATTGTTTAACATTAATGCTAAATTTCTCCATGTACCAAATTGTTTGAAGAATACTACTTGGATATTTTAATTAGAATTTTTTGGAGAATTATTTTCGTTGAAGTGCCTATTATGGCTAAAGAAAATGTGAGTAGCAAAGGTGGTATACTCAAAATTACCATAATACCCTTACAAAGGGTATCAAATTTTATGAGTTGGTCCACATTGGTTCGAAGGTTTCTTATAACAAAGGACATACTTGGTCATCTCACTAACTGGGGACCACCTATTGATCAAGAAGACATTTTTTATAACAAATGGTTAAAAATGATACCATTGTGATTAGTTGGCTAATCAAAAGCTTGGAAAATTTGTGGAATGAATGCACTCATTTGTGGGAGACATGGCCATACTATTGATACATGCCATTACAAGGAAATGCTTTACTATGGAAAAAATGGTCTCTATGGAGAAATATGTTATAATGCCAACAACAACTCAGACTTGACAAAGGCTAATCAAGCCATGGTAGATGGTACAAAGGAGGATCAGCCCACAAAATCAATTGAAAAGAAAATTTTTACTAATGAAGAATATGAATTGTTTCAGAAAATGATGGGTTCTTCTCCAAGTTCCTCATTAAATACAGCTGCCACCATTGCTTCAGGTATGCTATCCGCCTCATCTTCATCTTGGATAATTGACTCAAAAGCCTCCGAGCATCTATCAGGTAACAAACATTTATTACATTCTGTATCTCCTTGTTTTTCACTTAAATTTGTTGCCATAGCAGATAGTTCTTGAACCAAGATTCAAGGGAAATGATCCACTTTTGTTACATCATAACTTCCACTCACTAATACTCTATTTGTTCCTATCTTCCCTTTGAATCTGTTATCTGTTAGTTAGATGACAAAGTATTTTAATTGCTCTATCACCTTCTCACCCACTTCGTGTGTATTTCTGGATCTTATAACGAAGCAGATGATTGGTGGAGGTCATGAACAAGGGGTGCTATACTACCTAGATGTACCAAAAATAAATATTGTTTCCACAATTGAAAATGTGACAAGGCTTTGGCACAACCGGCTGGGACATCCATCTTCACAAGCTCTTCATTATATGTTTCCTACTCTTAAAGTCAGGTCTGAGTTTAATTGTGAAGTTTGTCAACTGAGTAAACATCAAAGGAATACCTACTCACCTCGTTCAGAAGTCAAAAGTATTACTCCATTTTCATTAATTCATACTGGTGTATGGGGACCCTTGAGCGTCTCAAATATTTCTCAATTTAGGTATTTTATTACATTTATTGATGACTTCACTCGTACAACTTGGTTGTTTCTATTTAATGAGAGTTCTGAGATACCATTGATTTTTAAGTCTTTTCATGCTATGGTACTCACTCAGTTTGGTCAGAACATAAAAATACTTCGGTCTGATAATGCCAAAGAATACATTTCCAAAGAACTAGACTCTTTTTGTCAAGAAAATGCATTATCCATCAAACATCATACACCTACACTCCTCAAAAAATAGTGTAATCTAACAAAAAAATTGTCATATTCTTGAGGTAGCTTGAGGTTTATTATATGCCATGAAAGTTCCATACTTTTGTTGACCTCATGTAGTTCTTACCGCATGCTTTCTTATAAATCATCTACCATCTTCTGTTCTTGGTATTAAATCTCCTTACTCTATATTGTTACCAAATGATGATCCGTTTTCATTGCCCTTGAAAATCTTCAGGTGTTAATGTCCGAAATCTATCAAGTGTATCTTTCTAGGATACTCTCGTACACAAAAGGGTTAAGTTTGTTATAATCCCACTCTTCAGCGTTTACTTGTGTCCAGGGATGTCACATTTTTTGAAGACTCTCCATAATATTCTGACAATGCTCCTCCAGGTTTATCTTCAGTACCAGGTTCTCCTCGACCGGTTGTGCCATGTGCTACAGACACTTCTCAACCCCCAAAAACATTGGGTGAGTTTACAGATCCCACTAAGGTAAGTCCATCTTCTCTAGTTGTTTTTGGCCCACAATATGATACTCATCCTATAGCACAAAGAAAAGAACCCATATCATGCACCATACCCTCTACGTCTTCTGCATGTTGTCAATTTCTCTCTGCTATTTCTTCCATATCTGTACCACAGTCCTATCAGGAGGTTCTCAAACATCCAGGGTGGAAGGCAACAATGAATGAAGAAATACAGGCACTTTATGGAAATCAGACACGGGCTCTGGTCCCACTTCCATCAGATAAGAAACCCGTCGGTTGCAAATGGGTGTTTACTGTGAAACACAATCCGGATGGGTTTGTGGCTCGGCTGAAGGCTCGCCTCATGGTTAAGGGTTATACACAATGTTATGGAATTGATTATGAGGATACCTTCTCTCTAGGGGAAAATGGAACTCGGTACTTGTGTTATTATCTCTAGAAGCTAACTCTTCCCTGTAGGTATATCAACTTGATGTGAGAAATTCCATTCTGAATGGGGACATGAAAGAAGAAATTTATATGCAACAACCACCTAGGTATGTTATTGAGGGGGAGTCAGTATGTCGACTAAAATTTTTTTGTATGGTCTAAAACAGTCCTCTCGTGCATGGTTTGAGAAATTTAGTCAAGCCCTCATACGGGCATGATTTTAGAGATGTTCTAGAGATCAATCAGTTTTTATTAAAAACACACCTAGAGGTAAGGTAATTCTGGCAGTATATGTTGATGGTATCATTTTAACTGGTAGTGATTCAGAGGGCATCAAGGAAACAAAAGAAAAAATATGTGCTGAATTCAAGACAAAGGATCTTGGACTACTCAAATATTTTTTGGGTATTGAAGTATTACAATCCAGACATGGGATTGTGCTATCCCAAAGGAAGTATGCCCTTGATCTACTGGAGGAGACAAGAATGCTGGGATGCAAACCAGTAGACACTCCTATGGACTCAAATACAAAATTATGTGCAAGTATTGGAGAAGATATAGATATCAGGAAATATCAGAGACTAGTGGGAAGACTTATTTACCTATGTGTAACAAGGCTAGATATATCATATGCACTAAATGTGGTGAGTCAATACATGCACAAGCCACAACTTAGTCATTGACAAGCACTTAAAAGGATATTACGATAGCTGAAAGGAGCTCCAGGAAAAGGGCTTCTCTATAAAAATCATGGTCGCTTCAACATCGAAGGATTCTCAGATGCAGACTGGGCCGAATCCCCAGATGACAAGAAATCTACTTTGGGATTTTGTACAATGGTTTGAGGGAATTTGGTTACATGGAGAAGCAAGAAGCAAAATGTAGTAACACGGTCTAGTGCAGAAGCAGAATACAGAGCCATGGCACATACTGTTAGTGAACTCCTATGGATAAGATCTCTTCTCACTGAATTGGGATTCTACAAAGAAGCTCTGATGGATCTATATTAGGATAATCAAGCAGCAATACACATTACATCGATTTCAGTCTTCCATGAAAGAACAAAGCATTTGAAGTGGACTGCCATTTTATACGAGAAAAGTTCCAAGCGGGTCTTTTATCTCTAAAACATATATCATCCCAAATTCACGTTGCAGATATTCTCACCAAGCCGGTCACTCACAAGATTATGTCTACCATCTGTAATAAACTAGGCATCTATGATATTTTCTCACCCTCAGTTTGAAGGGGAGTGTTACAATGTGGGACCCACCATGGTGCACGAGTTCGTGGGACCCACCATGAGGACATGGGATGCCAAGAAGAGTCCTCACCCAAGCCAGCACGAGTTAAGAAGATAAGAAGCACAAGCTGAAATGAGTTAGAAGTCTTGAAGATCAAGTGGGACCCACAAAGATACCACGAGTTAGAATCTTATCAATATGAGCTGGAAGATCACGTGTGATCCACAAGGATAAGGCCACAAGCTGGCTGATAGATGCCATATTCTGACATGAGAACTAGGTTAATTATAATAGAATAACCTTTATAATTGTGTCATAGGTGGTTACTTATCGGTTTTCAAATGAAATGAGCATTTATTGAATTTGGCATTAATCATTGTCGATATTGCATATTTCTCCCTCCTGAATTATATTTCATTATTTTTTTAGTCTTATTTCTTCCTGAAATGCTTTTTATAGATTCAATTATGGAATTTCAGGAGAATTTGGGTGGAGAAGAAGATATTTACCAAAATGCCCTTAGTGAAATGGAGGTAATTTCTAGGGCAAATCGTTTTAAAATAAGGAAAATCATATTTAAAGGGAGAAGCGTCGAACGAGAGAGGGGAGGAGCGTGAAAGGAAAAGAGAAACAAAGTATTGAAAAACAGAGGAGCACCGTCGATCGAAACAGGGGAGGATCCGCGAGGAGTTCCCCACCGCCGTTCGCCAAGCCACTGTCGTCCACCACCATCCGGCAACCGAGAACAGACCCGAGGAGAGCTCGAGAGAGTCTCCGTCGCGGCGAGTTCGACGCTGCCATTCTTTGCTTGCCAGGCCGGGAGGGGATCCGAGAGGGCTTCTCTGGTGCCACTTCTTCATTCCGGCCATCCTCCGGCGTCGTTTACATATTCCGACCAGTCCTGGAGCCATTCCGACTCCAACCGAGACTCGAGAGAGCTGGTTAGAGAACGTCAGCTCTGTTTCGCTCTTCGCCGGACGTTACCTCTGTCCGTCGGCTTCTAACCGTCGTCGCCGGCGTCGTCTCTACCTCCGGCCACTCACTATTGCTACCCGACGCCACCAATTTTCAAAAATTGCAGCACCCGTGAGAACGAGTTGCTGCCCGAGCGAGAGGAGGAAGAAGGGGAGTAATTCGTCATTATTGAATTTAATTTTTCATATAGTTTGAACTTAGGTTTTGAATGTTAATTGAATCTGATTTGATAATTAAGGTTTATTTAAGATTTGTTTTCTTGATATTTGATTAAATTAGCTAATTAGGGTAAGATTATAATTGAGGTTGGATTTTGGTATTTTAATCTGATTTCTGTCTTTAACTCTAGGCGCCCGAGAGGGGCTAGACGCAAGGATTGAGAAATCGGATTCGTGATTATGTGGCACTTGAGAGAGGCACAAATCACGGTAAAATCCAGAGTTGACGTTTCCTGTTGTGCAAGTGGTTAATTAGATTATTGTTTGATAATTTAGGATATAATTAGTGTTTAGTTCAGATTAATTCATCATATTTGGTTAGGCTAGTTGACTGAAGAATACACAAAATTCAATCCTCCCTATGGATATGACCCTCGCTTATTGCTAAATTACATGAACGATTCGTACGCTTGCGAGGTATTAAAGCCGATGTAACTAAATTCTACATCACTGACCTCCTACCTTATGTCCACGTTCTTTAAGAAGAGTTATAGTTCAACTTATATTACAACTCTATTAGATTGTGTCATCCTTTCATGATAGACTTATCTTAGAGAGTTAGAGTTGGAATGTAATTAGAAGATTTGAAGGTTAATAGTATAAGAGCTCAATCACTTCCTCTACTATAAATAGAGGTGTTGTAATTCAGAATTAATCAAGTTTTACAATTTTCTCTTGATTAAATCTATTTCTCTTTGCTTGGCACACACCTTGTTCTTCTTCTCTTTTTCTCTCTACCCGAGAGCCTTCTTCCCCTTTTCTCTCTTTTTCTCTCTCTCTTCCCTTGCTTGGGATATTGGAAAAGGGATCCTAAATTCAACAACAGTCTATCGAGTTAACTTAGGCCAACTCAATTCGGGTCACCTAAGTGAGTCAACTAGGGTCCCGGTCAAGTTGACTCGGCCCACTTATTTTCTGCCTCGGTTATACGTTTTCACGTCCCAAGTTCTCTACATATTTCTTCTACGACTTGGTTATATTAGTCTACTATTTGACTCAGTTCGACTCGGTTCTCCTTCTCCGGCTGAATTATTATCTTTGATTATTACTCGATTCCAACATACTATTTTGTGCAACTTTCTTATTTACTAATAGACTTGTTGCAGACTATTTCTTGTGTCCTTATTACTATTAAGGACTTTCATTATTTACCAAATCTACTGTTGTACTACTGAAAATTTGGTACATGTTATTTGAGCATTGGCCCATTTTTGTTGCTGTTATTGTGTCTCTTTGATTGAGACATGATTTCTAAAGAAGAACACCTTGGTTGCATGCTTTGGGTTCAGTATTTGCTTACAGTTGTCGGCATTGGTTCGTTTGATGCAGAATTTGAATTTCTTAGAAAAATAAAGCATGGTGGCCTAGTATCCTATCTTCCTCTTGACCCTTTACCCATTGGTTATTTGGAAGCCATTCTCCTACCATCCTTTATTTGACTCTCACATATCCCATTGGGCCAA
The DNA here is from genome assembly GCF_029961685.1 of Aristolochia californica. NCBI lineage: Eukaryota > Viridiplantae > Streptophyta > Magnoliopsida > Piperales > Aristolochiaceae > Aristolochia > Aristolochia californica. Next base: position 39,188,440 of record NW_027181881.1, on the reverse strand, counting down.
CCTCTTGTGTGTTGTTTCAATTGGTTTACCTTTACATAAGAAAATTGAAGACCAATAATCCATTTCATTGCAAGCTGAAGTTATAAACTCCAACTTGAGCGGGAGTGTTGAAGAGTAAATATGGAAGAGTCTTACATGACTCTTACAATAAGAAGTCTTACAGAGTCACAATTCTTATGGAAGGAGGTCTCACAGAAGAGTTTCAGTTTAAAGATGTTTTAGTTATGTTAGTCTTCTATTTATGTTGAGTTATTTAATTATGCTAAGATTTATCTTTAAGTGTTAGAGTTTGGGTGTAATTGGGACAAGGGTGGTTTAATTGTAATTGGACTCTACTACTTTACACTATTATAAATAAGGGTTCATGTACTTTGATTACAACAAGTCAATGAAGTATTTCTCTTTTCCAAAAATTCAACACATTTCTAATTTACTTTCATAGTTTGAGTCTCTTACCTCTTCCGAAGTGGTAGATTCGTCATCATCTTCAATTGCGATGAGTCCAAAATCACTTTTTTCTTCCTCAGAATGGCTGGACTCTTCTTCCATAGCATCCCAAGTCGAGATCAAGACTTTCTTCTTATTGTTCTTTGGATAATTGCTTGAGGATGGGTTCCTTCTAGGTTTGGGCATTTGTTTCTTCTATGCCCTAGTTTCTCACACTCTAAACTAACATCGGTTTCTTAAAAGTTTTTTTATTTTTTGTATGTCTAGTAATGAAGATTACCTCATTGGAGCTCTCTTCATTGGAGTTATTTTCAGCAGTAGCTTTGCCTTAAGAACAAGGGTTTTTCTTCTGAGTTGCTCTTCATCTACTTCTTGAGGTTCCATCTATTGATCATAGATTCACTCCCTTATTGTTTTTTATGATAAAAAAACTTAATAAAGCTAACAATTTGTTGGAAGATGGACCCAAACCCACACGACCAAGGAAGACCCACAAGTCTAAGTGTGTTAGAAGATGGGCTCAAGCCCACAAGACCAAGGAAGGCCCACACATCGAAGAGAGGTGGAAGATGGGCTCAAGGCCTACAAACTAAGGAGAAGGTCCACTGGCCCACACAATGATGACATGATGGTAAATAAAGAGCCATCTCATAAAGATTACACTAATGTAAATAATTTAATTTTAGGGGTATAATTGTAATATTGTAGTGTTACAATATGGGGCCCACCATGGTGCTCGAGCAGGTGGGACCCACCATGTGGACGTAGGCCATCAAAAAGAATCCAAGAGGACTTGGGATACCAATAAGAGTCCTCTCCCAAAGCAAGCATGAGTTAAGGAACCAAGAAGTATAAGCTGTATTGATCTAGAAGACTTGAGGATCAAGTGAGACCCACAAAGATCTCACGAGCTGGCACTCTTATCAAGGTGCGCTGGAGGATCATGAGGGGCACGCTGGAGGACATGAGGGGCCCACAAGGATAAGGCCAAGAGCTGGCTATCCATTATGTGCATGTGAATAATAAAGGACTCCTAGTTCTACTCAAGTTAGTCTTCTAGTTGCTTAGTTTAAATAGACTCACATATATTGAAGAGTTAGAGTTGGAATGTAATTAGGATTGAATGATAAGTTGTATAAGGACTCTACCTCCTCCTCTACTATAAATAGAGGTCTTGTAAGTCAAAATATATCAAGTCACACATTCAATACCGAGTTGGTTCTCTCTCTCCCTCTCCTTGCTTGGAGCAACTCACTCTTTTCCTTTTTATTTTTTCTGCTCCCCGAGAGTTTTTCTCCCCTTTTATCTTTTTTCTTTCTTCTTTCTCTTGTTCGTGATCATGAAAAAGGGATCCTAAATTCAACATAGTATCAGAGCAACATATTTAGGATCCCTCGACAAAAGAATACTCTAGAGAAGTGATGATCAACACCACTCAAATAAGGCTCTTGTATGAAGTAAGAACACTAGCCGAGAGTTAAGTGTTCAATTTTTTTTTATGCTACTGGTTATCGAATTTAGATGATGATTTAAGGATGAATATGTGAATGCTTTCATCTTATGTTATGGATATACGTGCCCCTCTATCGAGAAGGAGCTATCAAAACAATTTATCGGTTTGGAAATTCTGTTTGCCAAGACCAATCCATACTTAGATTATTGAAAATATTTCTCTCATGGGGTATGAGTTCCCTGATATAGAAGATTTCTATTGAGCCTCTTATGAGTGGTTTTCTGAAAAAAAAATTATAATTTAGCATTGATGCTATATTACATATACCGAGTTGATTGAAGAAGTGCTACTTGGTGTTATTATTTGAAGTTTTTGAAGAGTCTATCATTACTGATGATAATATGAATATCAAAGGTGATATACTGAAAATCTCCACCATACCCTTACGTGGGGTATCAAATTTTATGAGTTGGTCCACCTCGGTTAGGAGGTTTCTCGTAACCAAAGACCTACTTGGTCACCTGACTAGCCGAAGACCATCTGTTGATGAAGATGATATTTTTTATATGAAATGGCTAAAGAATGATACTTTGGTAATTGGTTGGTTGATAAATAGCATGGAAGAATATGTCTCTAGTAATGTTATTCATCTTGACACTGCTAAACATATTTGGGAGACATGTACTAAACTATATTCATGCCCTGATACACAGCATAGACCTATGATATTCTCCAGAGAATGTTGAATACTAAACAAGGAGAAAATATTCATGAGTACTTGGCCTGATTTAGAGGCTTTCTTCAAGAGCGGAAGTTAGCTTAGCCCTCCACCACTGATATTTCTATCCAAAATAAACAAAAGGAGGCATTAATTACTGCTATTTGTCTTGCAAATGTTAAACCTCATCTTGATATTGCCAAGAGTCAACTATTGAGTGCTTCTGTTGTCCCAAAATTTGATGATGTGTGTGTAAGATTACTTTGTATTCCAGAAACCTCTTCCTTCACTACTGATGTGTCATCAGCTATGTATTCTGATCATAGAGGATCACCGTCTGACTGCGGCCAAGGCCGAGGAAGAGCTTAAAGAGGGGGTAGAGGAAGAGGTGGAAGAGGTTATAATGCTGGCAGAACAGATGATATTAAATGTACTCATTTTAAATTTTTGGGCCACACTATAGACCAGTGTCTTTACAGGGCATGCACCTATTGTGAAAAATATGGCCACTACAAAGAAATATGCTATAAGGCTAATGACAGGTCCGATTCGACAAGGGCTAATCAAGCCCTCATAAGTGATGCGCAAGAAGACCATCCCACAACACCAGCTGCACATAAAGTTATTACTGATGAAGAGTATGAACTATTTCAGAAAATGAAGACTGTGCTAGGGTCTTCTCCTAGTCCCTCTGCCACTACTACTGCCACTACTACTTCAGGTATGCTATCTGTTCATCCTGGATAATTGATTCAGGAGCATCTTATAGATAACAAAACTTTATTACATTCTTTATCTCTGATTCTTTCACACAAGTTTGTTACCACAGCTGAAGGTTCTCAAATCAAAGTCCAAGGAAAAGGTTCCACTTCTGTCACCTCATCACTTTCGCTCAATGATATTCTTTTTGTTGCTTCTTTTCCTTTAAACTTACTCTCTGTGAGTCAGCTTACAAAATATTTTAATTTCTCGCTTACCTTCTCACCTACTTCATGTGTTTTTCAGGATCTTATAACGAAGCAGGTGATTGGTGGAGGCCATGAACAAGGGGGAACTCTACTACTTGGACGTGCCAAAGATCAATATGGTGTCTACTACTGAGAATGAGACATGATTATGACACAATCGGTTGGGACATCCTTCCATACAATCTCTTCATCATATGTTTCCATCTCTTAAGATGAGGTCAAAATTCAGTTGTGAGATGTGTCAGTTAAGTAAACATCAAAGGAGTACATACTCTCCTCGTCCAGAAGTCAAAAGTAATATTCCTTTTTCATTGATTCATACTGATGTTTGGGCGCCTTTGAGTGTCTCTAATATTTCTCAAGCCAAATATTTTATCACTTTTATTGATGATTTCACTCGCACAACTTGGTTGTTTATTTTTAAGGAGCGTTGTAAGATACCATCTATTTTTAAATCTTTTTATGCGATGGTACTCTCACAATTTGGTAAGAAAATAAAATTCCTCTGGTCTGATAATGCCAAAGAGTATATTTCAAAAGACCTTGACTCATTTTGTCAAGAAAAAGTGAAAAACATAAATGGCATCAAACAAAGTTGGGTACACAAGATTACCGAAAAGGTTGTGGTAACCCAAAAGAACATCGAGAAATAAATTTGGAAACCCAAATCACCTAGTGCATCAAATGTCATCCCAAAGGGACCCAAATTAAAATGGATCTCTAAGGGTTAATTTTTTTTCGTGATGTCGGTTTTTCTTCGAGCTAAGACACTAAAAAACGTTTGGAATTTGGATAGTGGTTTTTGTTAAGTTGTGGAGCCTAATCAACGCCTTACGTTGAGTCGGTACATGGATCAACCTTCACGGTAAGGTCGATCCGCATACCGACTCAGCGTAAGGCGTTAATTAGGCTCCATAACTTAATAATTACATGCGGAATTTCCAAAGATGTTCTGGTCTGAGGCTATTAGCACCATTGCCTATTTGATCAATAGAGGTCCCTCAACACTATTGGATTGCAAAATACCAGAAGAGGTCTAGAGTGGCAAAGAGGTAAACATTTCTTGCTTGAAAGTTTTTAGTTGTGTTTCTTATATTCATATTGATTCTGCTATTGTAAGTAAACTTGATGCTAAATATAAAATATTTTTTTTATTGGCTATGGTGGTACGAAGTTTGGTTATCACTTCTAGGATGGCCGAAGAGGTAAAGTTATCAGGAGCAAGGACATGATCTTCAATGAAGGTACCCTATATAAAGACAAGTTGAGAACAGAGTCTGAAAGCACAAGTGATGAAGCCAAGAAATCTGAAGTGATTTAGTTGAGAGATCTTCCAGTTATTGAGACAAAGACTATTGCTCAGGAAGACTATGAAAACATACATCCATAAGTAAATCAGAACATTTTTGTGAAAAAACTTAGGAGATTTGCCAAAACTAGCAAACCACCACAGAGGTACTCCCCTATATTGAATTATATTATGTTAACAGCTAAACGTGAACCAGAGAGTTATGAGGAAGTCATGCAAGCTAATGAATCAACCAGGTGGGAGTTGACCATTTGGGATGAGATGGATTCATTGTTATCCAATTAGACATGGCAATTGACCGAGTTACCAAAAGAGAAGAAGGTCTTGCAGAATAAATGGGTGTATCGAATAAAAGATGAACATGATGGCAACAAGTGGTATAAGGTAAGAGTGATGGTAAACGACTTTAAAAAAAAAGAAGACATTGACTACACTGAGATTTTATCTCGAGTAGTGAAATTAACTACCATTAGAAAAGTGCTTGGACTAGTGGTAAATGAAGACTTGCACTAAGAGCAGTTGGATATAAAAACAACTTTTCTTCATGATGATTTGGAGGAATAAATTTACCTAATGCAGCCACAATGTTTCAAACCACAAGAAAAGGAGAAAAGGGTGTGCAAAGTTCAAAAGAACTTGTATGGTCTTAAACAAGCCCCAAGACAGTGGTTTAAGAAGTTTGACATATTCATGAGTAGTATTGGTTTCTTGACTTAAACAGGCCCCAAGACAGTGGTTTAAGAAGTTTGACATCTTCATGAGTAGTATTGATTTCTTGAGGTGCCAGGTGGACCATTGCTATTATGTGAAGAAGTTTGATGACTTCTACATCATTCTACTGCTATATGTTGATGAAATAATGATAGTAGGTGTTTGCAAACATGAAATAGATAAGTTGGAAAGGGAGTTGTCCAAGAAGTTTGCAATGAAGGATTTGGGTGCTGCAAAATAAATCCTTGGGAAGAGGATTATTAGGGACATTGATGTCTTGAAATTGCCACAAGAAGAATATGTGCAGAAGGTGTTGAACAGATTCAACATTAATGATGCAAAACCAATGAGTACTCTTTTGGTTAGTCACTTTAGGCTATCTCAGGAGCAGTCACCTTCTACAGAGCATGAGTGAGCCTACATGGCTAATGTGCCTTATATTTCTACTATTGGCAGTCTCATGGATGTCATGACATGCACAAGACTAGACATAACTCATGTAGTGAGAGTTGTGAGCAAATATATGAGTAATCTGGGCAAACAACATTGGAAAGCAGTGAATTGGATTCTCAGGTATTTGAGAGGCATTGCAGACTCAACCTTATATTTTAGAAAGTCAAACTTGGGATTATAGGGTTTATATAGATGTTGACATGTCTGGAGACATTGATGACAGGAAGAGTACCACTATATATATAATACACATCTGGTGGTACAATAGTTAGTTGGGTCTCTAAGTTGTAGAAAATAGTTGTTCTTACCACTACTGAAGCAAAATATGTCGTCGTGACGGAATCCAACAAAGAGATGGTATGATTGTAGTCTTTCTTGGAAGAATTAGGTCTCAAGCATGGGAAGAATGTGTTGTATTGTGACAATCAAAGTGCTATTCATTTAGCAAAAAACCCTATTTATCATGCCAAAAAACACATATTATCACTTCATCATATTGGCTCTGGAGGATGGATTCTTAGCACTTGAGAAGATTCAAGGGAGTTAGAATTTGCCTAATATATTGACAAAGACTGTTACGATTGAGAAACTAAAGTTGTGTGCAACTTCAGTTGGACTTCTCTCTGAGGATTGAAAAGTTGTTGCCGCTACAAATGAGATATTGATGATGGATTATTTTCCAAGTGGGATATTGTTAAGTTGTGGAGCCTAGTCAACGCCTTACACTGAGTCGGTACGTGGATCGGCCTTTGCGGTAAGGTCGTTGTGGGGGTTGAAAGGGCGGCGGGGAGCCCCCGCCAGATCCACGATATATTGACAACTATTTCATTAAAGGTAGTTTGGAGATTTCATACTTATAAGCCGGTTGCCCTAATTTTCTATTTATATTTGCGGGCGTCGTTGTTAGGGTTTTATCAATCGGAGTATTATCATTGGAGCAACATCATCTATTGTGGCCAAAAAGGTTAGAGAAACAAATTCTCTTGTAAACTATTTCATCTTTATAGTGGATTACTACAGCGGTGAAAGACAAGATCTAGTCTCACTTTGAGGCGAACCTATATAAATCTTATTGTGTTTTTCTTCTTTCGCGATTATTATTATTGCTCTCGTTAATTTGGAATTAGGGTGTCTTATTCCTACCAATTTCTTGAGGCACATGATCGATCATAAGAAGAAGTTCGTTGAACTCAAACCTAAAGACGGTGATCATGTAACTTTTGTAGACAATAGCTAAGTACCTTAAAAGGAAATGGTAAAGTGGTTACCTCAACCTTTTTTGATATTCGATGTATATTATGTTGAAGGATTCATGGCATACTTAGCATTAATCAATTTTGTGATAAAGGAAATATAGTTTCATTTGAAAAGGACAAATGCTTAGTATAGAATGAGAATGATGATTTAGTTTTAGAGGGATATAGAAATAGAAATTTCTATGCGTGAACATAATTGATATACCATCAACTAGTGTCATCTATTTGGGTGCAAAAATAAACGAATCTTGGTTAAGGCATAAGAGATCATGACATGTAGGAATAGATTCATTGAAAAAATTAGTGAAGAAAAACCTAGCGAGAGGACTACTGGACAAAAAAAATTGTGAGAGAAAAACCTTGTGATGCTTGCCAACTTGGAAAGCAAAAACAAAATTCTTTCAAATCAAAGAACATATTTTCAACCTCTCGTCCTCTTCAACTAATCCACATGGATTTAATTGGACCTACCTGAACTTTATGCCAAAAAGGGAAGCATCTCACCTTAGTGGATGTAGAAGACTATTCAAGGTTCACATGGGTAGATTTCCTAGCCCATAAGGATAGTGCTTTTTTGGCCTTTGCCAAACTATGTGAAAAACTTCAAAAAGTGCAAGGCTATAACATTGTCAAATTAGGAGTGACCATGGAGGAGAATTTGAAAATTCATACTTCGAAGAATATTGAACAAATGACTCACAAAGGTATCTTTATCCTATGGTCACGTCCGAGAAGAGTTTTAGTTTGAGTTATGTTTGTCTTTTTTCTATATTGAGTTATTTAATTATGCTAGGACTTATCTTTAAGTGTTAGAGTTTGGGTGTAATTGGGACAAATGTAGTTTTATTGTAATTGGACTCTACTACCTTCCTCTATTATAAATAGAGGTTCATGTACTCTAATTATAATAAGTCAATGAAATATTTCTCTTTTCCATAAATTCAACAATCAACATAGACATGCACATACACTAGGGTAAAAAAAAAAAAAATTTCTCGATATTCTCCTACTGGTAGTCACCGCCCAAGAACCCTTGTTTGGGAAAATTTCCACTCTTACGCTCTAATAGCTGGAAAATTACAAAGAGATTCCAGCTCTCTTCAGCCATGTGTTTCTCAATACACGATTATCATACAACCCAATCTCTCCAAGAGATTTTGCTAGATTCTATCTCTAGTTAGGCCTTATATCTAGATTTTCATATTCTAGATGAACCTTTCACAATAACATAAAAGAAAGGCAAAAATTTACATCCTTATTTGGATTGATGCTTCTCCTTGAGAGATTTTATGTTTCCTCCTCTTTTGTAGCACGTTGTAGAATGATCAAGGAGCTTGTACTTGTTGAATTTAGGATCCCTTTTCCATGATCACGAACAAAAGAAAGAAGAAAGAAAAAAGATAAAAGGGAAGGAAAGCTCTCGGGTAGATAGAAGGAAAAAAAATAAAAGAGAAGAGGAGGTTGCGCCAAGCAAGTGAGGGAGAGAGAGAACCAACTTGGGATTGAATGTGTGACTTGATTAATTCCGAATTACAATACCTCTATTTATAGTAGAGGAGGAGGTAGAGTCCTTATACAACTTTTCATTCAATCCTAATTACATTCCAACTCTAACTCTTCAATATAAGTAAGTCTATTCAAACTATACCACTAGAAAACTAACTTGAGTAGAACTAGGAGTCCTTCATTATTGACGTGAATATAATGGATAAGCCAACTCGTAGCCTTGTCTTTGTGGGCCCCTCATGATCTCCCAGTGCACCTTGATAAGAATGCCAGCTCATGAGATCTTTGTGGATCCCACTTGATCTTCAAGTCTTCTAAATCAATTCAGCTTGTGCTTCTTGCTTCCTTAACTCGTGTTTGCCTTAGGTGAGGACTATTCTTGGTGTCCCACGTCCTCTAGGACTCTTCTTGATGACCTAAGTCCTCATGGTGGGTCCCACCAGCTCGAGCACCATGGTGGGTCTTACATTATAACACTCCCCCTCATGGTGGGGGTGGGAAGACATCATACATGCCCAACTTGCTGCATATGGTAGACATAATCTTGTGAGTTACTGGTTTGGTGAGAATGTCTGCAACTTGATTTTGTGATGATATGTGCTTCAAGGATATGAGACCAACTTGGAATTTTTCTCTTATAAAGTAGCAATCTACTTCAATGTGTTTTATTCTCTCATGGAAGACTGAATTCGATGTAATATGTATTGCTGCTTGATTATCATAGTATATATCCATTGGAGCTTATTTGTAGAATCCAAATTCAGTGAGAAGAGATCTTATCCATAAGAGTTCACTTACAGTGTGTGCCATGGCTCTATATTCTTGTTCCACACTTGACCGTGCTACTACATTTTGTTTTTTGCTTTTCCACGTAACCAGATTTCCTCCAACCATCATGCAAAATTCAGAAGTAGATTTTCTATCATCTGGGGATCCGGCCAGTCTGCATTTGAGAATCCCTCAATGTTGAACTGACCATGTTTTTTTTATAGAGGAGCCCCCTTCCAGAAGCTCCTTTCAGATAGCGTAGTATCCTCTCAAGTGCTTGCCAATGACTAAGTTGTGGTTTGTGCATGTACTGACTTACCACACTTACTGCATATGAAATGTCTGGCCTTGTTACACACAGGTAAATAAGTCATCCCACTAACCTTTGATATTTGCCAATATCTACATCTTTTCCAGTGCCTCCACATAATTTTGTATTTGCATTCATAGGAGTGTCTACTGGTTTGCATCCCATCATACATGTTTCTTCTAGTAGATCAAGGGAATATTTTCTTTGGGATAGAACAATCCCATGTTTGGATTGTAAGACCTCAATACCCAAAAAATATTTCAGTAATCCAAGATCCTTCTTCTTGAATTCAGCACATATTCTTTCTTTTATTTTTTGAATGCCCTCAGAATCACTCCCAGTTAAAATAATATCATCAACATAAACAGCTAGAATCACCTTACCTCGTGTTGTGTTCTCAACAAATAGTGATTGATCTACAGAGCATCTATAAAAACTTGCCCGTATGATGGCTTGAATAAATTTCTCAAACCATGCCTGTGGGGACTGCTTTAGTCCATATAGAGATATTTTAAGGCGACATACAGACTCCTCCTCAACGACATATCCAGGTGGTTGTTGCAAATAAATCTCTTATTTGATATCACCATTGAGAAATGCATTTTTAACATCCAGTTGATATATTGGCCATGATGAATTAGCTGCCAAGGATAATAATATATGTACCAAGGTCATTTTTGCAACCAGTTGTGCCTTTAGTTGTGCAATAGTCCCATCCGGATTATGTTTTACTGTATAAACCCACTTGCAACCAACGGGTTTTTTTATCTATAGGTAGAGGAATCAATACCATGTGTGATTATCATTAAGTGCCTTCATTTCTTCATCCACTGCCGCCTTCCACCCTGGATGTTGTTGAGCCTCTTGATATGACTGTGGAACAGATATAGAGGAAATAGAAGAAAGAAACTGATAACATAATGGTGAGAGGCGATGATGAGACACAAAATTGGAAATAGGATGAGAAGTAAAAGGTTGAGTGCATGATCAAGGTTCTTTTCTTATAGCAATAGGATGAGTATCAAATTGAGGACAAAAAATGACTGGTGATGAAGGACTTACCTCTGGTGGATCCGACAACTCGACAGGTGTGGTATCGGCCATTGTCTCTGGGGACTGAACAATCTTTGTATCACGAGGCACAATCGGTTGAGGAGAACTTGGCATTGATGACATACCAGGTGGAGCGCTATCAGAAAAATACGAGGAGTCTTCAAAGAATGTTACATCCCTGGACACAAATAAGCTTTACAAAGGAGGACTATAACAAACATAAACCTTTTGTGTGCGAGAGTATCCCAAAAAAATACATTTGATAGATTTAGGGTCAAGTTTGTTGTGTCTAGGTAACGTATTATGAACAAAACATTGACAATCGAAGAATTTCAATGGTAATGCAAACGGATCATCATGTGGTAATAGTCTTGAGTAGGGGGATTTATTCCCAAGAACGGTAGACAGTAGACGATTTTTAAGAAAGCACGTTGTAAGGACAGCATGGGGCAAATAAAAGTATGGAACTTTCATGGCATATAATAGTCCTCGAGCTACCTCAAGAATATGACAATTTTTTCGTTCGGCTAGACCGTTTTGTTGAGGAGAGTAGGAACATGATGTCTGATGAATAATGTCATTCTCTTGACAAAATGAGTCAAGGTCTTTTGAAATATACTCTTTGGTATTATTTGACCAGAGGATTTTTATCTTCTGACCACATTGTGTGAGTACCATCGCATAAAAAGATTTAAAAATAGATGGTATCTTAGAACGCTCCTTGAAAAATAAACAACCAAGTTGTACGAGTGAAATCATCAATAAAAGTGATAAAATATTTGGCTTGAGAAATATTAGAGACACTCAAAGGCCCCCAAACATTAGTATGAATCAATGAAAAAGGAATATTACTTTTGACTTCTGGACGAGGAGAGTATGTACTCCTTTGATGTTTACTTAACTGACGATGTTTACTTAACTGACACACCTCACAACTGAATTCTGACCTCATCTTAAGAGATGGAAACATATGATGAAAAGATTGTATGGAAGGATGTCCCAACTGATTGTGCTATAATCATGTCTCATTATTAGTAGTAGACACCATATTGATATTTGGCACGTCCAAGTAGTAGAGTCCTCCTTGTTCATGGCCTCCACCAATCACCTGCTTCGTTATAAGATCCTGAAAAACACATGAAGTAGGTGAGAAGGTAAGCGAGAAATTAAAATATTTTGTAAGTTGACTCACATAGAGTAAGTTTAAAGGAAAAGAAGAAAAAAAAAAGAATATCATTGAGTGAAAGTGATGGGGTGACAGAAGTGGAACCTTTTCCTTGGACTTTGGTTTGAGAAATGTCAACTATGGTAATAAACTTGTGTGAAAGACTCGGAGATAAAGAATGTAATAAAGTTTTGTTATCTATAAGATGCTTGGGGGTTCCTGAATCAATTATCCAGGATGAAGATGAGGCAGATAGCATACCTAAAGTAGTAGTGGCAGCAGTAGTTGCAGAGGGACTAGGAGAAGACCCTTGCATGGTCTTCATTTTCTGAAAAAGTTCATACTCTTCATCAGTAATAATCTTCTATGCAGCTGATGTTGTGGGATGCTCTTCTTGTGCATCAGTAATAAGGGTTTGATAAGCCCTTGTCGATTCTGACTTGTCATTAGCCTTATAGCATATTTCTTTATAGTGGCCATATTTGCCAAGAAATTTACAATGAGTACACTTAATATCATCTGTTCTGCCAGCACTATTCCTTCCAACTTTTCCTCTGCCCCCTCTATAACCTCTTCCTCGGCCTCGATCGCGGTCAGAGGGTGATCCTCTATGATCAGAATACATAGCAGATGACACATCAGTAGTGGAGGAAGAAGTGTCTGGAATATGAAGTAATGTTGCACACACATCATCAAACTTTGGGACCACAGAAGCACTCAATAGTTTACTCTTAGCAATCTCAAGATGAGGTTTAACATTTGCAAGACAAATAGTAGTAATTAAGGCCTCCTTTTGTTTATCTTGGATAGAAATATCAGTGGTGGAGGGCTGAGCTAACTTCCACTCTTGAAGAAAGCCTCTAAACCGTGCCAAGTACTCATGAATATTTTCTCTTTGTTTAGTATTCAACATTCTCTAGAGAATATCATAGGGTCTATGCAGTGTATTAGGGCATGAATATAGTTTTGTACATGTGTCCCAAATTTGTTTACCAGTGTCAAGATGAATAACATTACTAGAGACATGTTCTTCCATGCTATTTATTAGCCAACCAATTACCAAAGTATCTTGCTTCAGCCATTTCATATAAAAAATATCATCTTCATCAACAGGTGGTCCTCGGGTAGTGAGGTGACCAAGTAGGTCTTTGGTTATGAGAAACCTCCTGACTGAGGTGGACCAACTCATAAAATTTGATACCCCACGTAAGGGTATGGTGGTGATTCTCAGTATATCACCTTTGATATTCATATTATCATCAGCCATGATATGCTCTTCTTAAAAAAACTTCAAATAATAACACCAAGTAGTACTTCTTCAATCAACTCGGCATATGTAAATATAGCATTAGTGCTAAATTATAGTTTTTTTCAAAAACCACTCATAAGAGGCTCAATAGCAATCTTCTATATCAGGGAACTCTCCCATGAAAAAAAATTCAATAATCTGAGTATGGAATGGTTTCGGCAAACAGAATTTCCAAACCGATAAAACTATTTTGATAGCTCCTTCTAGATAGAGGGGCATGCATATCCATAACATAATAAGATGAAAGCATTCACATATTCATCTTTGAATCATCATCTAAATTCGTGAACCAGTAGCATAAATTTTTTTTTTTGAACACTTATCTCTCGTCTAGTGATCTTCCTTGATACAAGAGCATTCTTTGAATGGAGTTGATCATCACTTCTCTAGAGTATTCCTTTGTTGAGGGATCCTAAATTTATTATTCTGATACCATGTTGAATTTAGTATCCCTTTTCCATGATCACGAACAAGAGAAAGAAGAAAGAAAAAAAAGAAAAGGGAAGGAAAGCTCTCGGGTAGAGAGAAGGAAAAAAAATAAAAGAGAAGAGGAGGTTACGCCAAGCAAGTGAGGGAGAGAGAGAACCAACTCGGGATTGAATGTATGACTTGATTAATTCCGAATTGCAAAACTTCTATTTATTGTAGAGGAAGAGGTAGAGCCCTTATACAACTTGTCATTCAATCCTAATTACATTCCAACTCTAACTCTTCAATATAAGTAAGTCTATTCAAACTATACTACTAGTAGACTAACTTGAGTAGAACTAGGAGTCCTTTATTACTCACGTGAATATAATGGATAAGCCAGCTCGTAGCCTTATCCTTGTGGGCCCCTCATGATCTCCCAGCGCACCTTGATAAGAGTGTCAGCTTGTGAGATCTTTATGGGTCCCATTTGATCTTCAAGTCTTCTAAATCAATTCGGTTTGTGCTTCTTGTTTTCTTAACTCGTGCTTACTTTGGGTGAGGACTCTTCTATGGTGGGTCCCACCAATTCGAGCACCGTGGTGGGTCCCACATTATAACAGTACTAATATGCATGCAAGGATGATCGAAAGAGATGAAAGTTTTGCAAGTAGGATCACTTTCTTTCTCTATAAAGAAATTTTTGAAAGGGAATTTGTAAGTAAAGCTTTGTGGCTTTACTCATGGTTTGGTGGGGTATTTATAGCTTCCCCAACTCAAACTAGCCATATTTGCCCATTGGTAAAAATCTGACCATTGATTGATCGATAATAACAACTACTTTTCTATTAGATAATGACTTATTGATCGATGGACTGATCGATCAATCTGTTACTTTTGCTCCAAAAAATTTAAGTTGATCGATCATTGTCAACGGTTGATCGATCAATCGAGATTCCCTTTGGCTGTGCAACATAAGTATGATTGATCAGTGTATTTTCCCTTTATTGATCATGCTTGAAGTCCTTACTAGCAAGGTTCTATCGAATCGATCAATCGGGTGGGATGATCGATCATTCCATGTTAATTCAGCTTGCTTGGATAGCTATGACCGATCAATCTCTGATTACTGATCGATCAAGTGTTATAGCAAGTAATGCCCATGTCCTGGATGATTGAATAATCGACTATGGTTGATCGATCATGCTTTATATTTCTAGCCTGCACAATTCTGGATGATCGATCATTCCAATGCCAAATATAAATGAACATATTTATAAAGCATGTGAATTTCTCTCTAAGTATTTTAACATGTTTCTAAATGATATGTATGATGATTCTAATTATGTCTATGTAATTTAATATCCTAATGCTCTGATTTTCACAAGTACTTATGGAATATGAGTCAAAATACTTTAGAACTCAAATAGGGACATCTTGTCCTTTTGTAAAGCTCAATGAAAGCTTGATTAAAAAATATGAAAAATTATTCTCATTGAGTTTTTAAGGACATATGTAGGTTAAAAATTTTGGAAACTAATCTTGGTTGGATCAAGGTTCAAAAGTTCCTTCTATAATATTCTTGGCAGCTACTGCTTGAACATTTCATACTATTTCAGGTTGTTTTCTTCTTGGGCTTTCTCGTCTTCTTTGGTATTCAAATGCTAGAAATTCTTTGGCTCTTCTATTTCTTGTTAACTATTTGAATTATGTCTAGATGCTAGTCAAACACTCTGTGCCATGGGTGGCATATCACAAATAGGTGTCTCTTATCAAACAATACATAATGGATATTAGCTTATCCAATTGACTCTATAGGGCCCAATATAGGGCTTATGTGATGTACAATGTCTAATATGTATCGGACTTTGAGGCCCATGAAACTTGTTGGGAATTTGATACACCTATCACTACTTAGTGCTTCTAATAGCTTTCTATCCTACCTTGGCATTCGAATATTGCTTCAACATTTGAATGCTAGAAATTTCTCTAGCTCTCTTATTGTAGCTTTCGAATCCTAGTAAAAGAATATTCAGATGCTTGGTTACTTTCTACTAATATTCTTGTAGGCACTGTTCGACAAGATGAGAGAACCATTCGAACATTTTGCTTGTATAATCATCGAATGCTTGGAAGATCATTCAAATGGTCATGGCTCCAAAGCTTATATTTCTACATTTTTTACCTTTATTATTTGATTGGTTGTTTATGTTGGCCCCGATGGCTTCTTGTTAGGGGGCTTATATTTCTACATCTTTTACCTTTATTGTTTGATTGGTTGTTTATGTTGGCCCCGATGGCTTCTTGTTGGGGGGGGGGGGGGGGGGGGGTGGGGGGGTGGTGCGGAAATCTTCTTCAAGAGTCATATACATCTCAAAGTCCAAAGCTTAAAAATTATCAAGCCTAACTCAATACCTCAAGCATCATTGAAGGACGTATCTTAAAAAAAATACCTACAAAGAGGAAGACTAGAGTTCAAGAGTAAAAGTCAAATGTTCAAACTCACTCTCAAATGTGAGAGAGTATTCTAAACTCCCTTATTTGAGTACAACTGTGAAATCAGAGCTTTAGATCATAGATTGCATATATACATGTTTAGAACATCATAAACACCATTTTAGAACTTGTTAGAATTCTTAAAGAAAAATATTCCCATGCTTTAAATGTCAACATATTTGAACTTGCATTTGAGTGATTGATCAGGCACTGACAATGATTAATCATCCAGAACTATGCATGATAGAAATATAAAGCATGATTGATCAACCATAATTGATTGACCGATCATCTAGAACATGGCCATTTCATGCAATAAAGCATGATCGATCATCCCACTTGGATTGATCGGTCCATTCTACCCAAATAAGCAAATTTCACATGCAATGATGGATCATCCCACCTAATTGATCGATCAGATAGAACCTTGACAATAAGGGACATAAACCATGATTGATCATAGGAAATACACTAAACAATCATACTTGTAATGCACGGCCAGAGGGAATTCTAATTGATCGATCATCCCCTAACAATGATCTATTAACTTAATTTTTTGGACCAATCGATTAATTAGTCATTGTGTGACAGAAAAGTAGTCATTATGATCGATTGATCAATCCATCACTTTATAGTGGTCAATCGATCAATGTTCTGATTTTTATAAATGGAAAAAAAATGGCTAGTTTGAGTTAGGGAAGTTATAAATACCCCACCAAACCGTGTATAGAGAAGTTAATGAGCATTTATTGGAAAATATTTCAAGTCATTATTCTCAACCTTTCAAATTCCTTTAAAAGTATTTTTGAGTGAAAGAGAGAGCCTCATATTTTGAAAAATCTCACATATCTTTCATCTATTAGAATGTGGGACCCACCATGGCCCCACAAGCTGGTGGGACCCACCATGAGCTTGAGAGGTGTCAACAAGAGTCCTCATACAAAGTGGCTCTAGGTAAGAGATAAGAAAATTGTACTGGAATTAAATAGAAGATTTGAAGATCAAGTGGGATCCACAAAGATACTATGAGCTGGTATTTTTATCTATATGAGTTGGAAGATCATGTGGGACCCACAAGATAAGACCAAGAGCTAGCTCTCTAACTTGATTCATGTCCTTAAAGAAGGTGTTTGTAGTTGAGTTAAATTAGTCTCTTAAATAGATAATGTAATCTTATTATGATAGGCTTATCTTGGAGAGTTCTGGTTGGAATGTAATTAGGAGTCCTAAAATTACTTGTACATAGATTCTATCACCTCCTCAACTATAAATAGAGGTGATTGTAACTCGGAATTCATCAAACAAGTTTCTTATTTTTTCTTCTCTCTCGTGTTAAGTATTCTCTCTCTAGTCTCTTTTATTTTCCTTATTTTCTCTCTCTACCCGAGATCTCTTCTCTTTTTCCTTTTTTTCTTTCCCTCTCCCCTTGCTCGAGGTATTATTCATGGGATCCTAAATTCAACATCATCTAATCCTTGCATTCGGCTAACAATTCCCCTATTGGTATTCACCGCTCAAGAACCATTGCTTGGGAAATTCCACCATATAAGCTCTAAAAGCTAGAATTTATGCAAAGAGATGCCGACTCTCTTTAAGCCACATATAGCTCAAGTACACACTTTTTACAATTGCAATCTCCCCAAGAAATTGACTAGATTCTAACTCTAGCTGGCCCTTTCTGTCTAGATTAAACAGGTTCTAGACGAACCTTTTCACAAAATGAAATCATAGAAAGGAAAAATCACTTACACCTTTCACTTGGAGAGTACCTTCTCCTTGAGAGATCTTAACATCCACTTCTTTGCAATACAATGGGTATATGGGAGATTGCCTATATGAAATGAAAGGAAAGGAAAGGTAGAGGTTGATCGATCAATCATAATTAATGACTTTTTTTTTGTCAGGATGTAATCTATTAATCGATCGAAATGTTTATGTTGTACTAGACATGTTAAGTTGATCGATCATTGCCAAGGTATGATTGATTATTCAAAACTTCTTCTAGTAGTGCATTGCAAGTATGATCAATGGACTTCCTATGATCGACCATGCTTTATGTCTTTGACTGGCAAGTTTTTGTTTGATCAATCAATCATGAGGGATGATTGATCATTCAATGTAAAATTTTTTTTGCTTGGAAAGTACTGATCGATCAATCCAAATGGGATAATCGATTATCCTTTATATTGTGATATGACCATGTTTTGGATGATCGATCAATCGACTAGATTGATCGATCATGCTTTATAAACTTGGCCTATGCACTTCTGGATGATTGATCATTGGCAGAAGTTGATCGATCGTTCCAGTGCGAAGTTCATTTAATTTATCTTTAAAAGCACGAGAATAATTGAATTAAGTACTCTACCGTATTTATTGATGGGTAAAATGGGAGGGAAATGAGAAGATGTTTCTTTCGTAAACATCTTTCATTCATATGGCTTTCCGAAGAGAGATGAAGCGTGAGAAGCGCGTGAAAAGCTTTCCTACTTGGGTTTCTGGCACCTGGGCTCGATGGGAAGAGATTTTCTTACAAAGAGACGTGCGCGCGCGAGTTTCTCTCCCACCCGGACCGAAAACTCCTCTGCTATTGCATATAGAATATTAGAATTTATAATTGGCTGCTTCCCCTATATACCTATCTCTTCCGTCAGTTGTGTAGAATTGTAGATGGATGATATGTGCTGTCAGTGAAGAAATGGAAACCGAAGACTTAGAGGACGCTTAAGCGCCTGCGTAAGTTTCAGTCATGGGAAATGGAGAGGCAGATACTCCAGCAAAGACTTCAAAGTCTGCTTCAACACAGGTTTCCAACAACAACACAGTTATTTTCTGCCAAAAAAGAGAATTCCTGTTGAAAATTTCCAGTTTATTACTTTAGCATGTTGATGTCTTTGTGTTCTTGCTCTGCAGGAACCGCCTCCTAGTAGCCCTGCCACGGTTTATCCTGACTGGGCTTCATTCCAGGTAAATTACTTTCCTTCCTTTTTTTCTCCTCACAACCCCCTGCTCCATCCTTCATTCCCCCTTTCGCCCACACAGACACACACGCTCCCATCCCAAATGGAGGATATAATCGATGATCTCCTCCGCAAAGTGAATTTCAGTTTTTCCTCTTTTTAAGCTCAGAATTCTATGTTTTTTCTAGTCTACTTGTGTTTCCCTATTTGATTTTTTTTTTTTTTTTTTTTTTTTAAATGTTAATTACACTCACGCCTCTTATCCCTAATGAAACTTGAACCCAAAAGCTCACTATAGAAACCCCCCATGTGTCCATTGGCTGGTACATGAATGATATTTTTATATGCTCTGCAATTAGCTTTTTATATATGATTTGCAGTGACCTTTTGCTACTGTCTGTCACAGGCATATTATAATACTGCTGGTACACCTCCTATTCCACCTCCTGGTTTTTTCCATTCTCCTGTTCCATCGAGTCCGCAAACGCATCCATATATGTGGGGTCAGGTATTTCTCACTTGCTGCCCTCTCTGGTCTTTATTACTGTGTTCTACAAGTTACCAGAATACTTGAACTTGTTATCGTTGTAATTACCTCTTTTACTTTTGCAAATAAATCTTAGTTATTTTTTTCTTGCAGTGAAAAAATATTCGTTTTTACTTAAAAGATTAAAGGATTGCAATTCTATTGCAAGAGAAAAATCTCTCTTATTTCTTAAATGAAAAGAAACATTGGGTGGTGGCTGTTTAATTTGTGAGTCTGCATGAGAAAGCATGTTCTTTGACTTTTAACCTATATGTTTTACTTTTATCGTTTCTGCAGCACATGATGCCTCCATATGGGACACCGCCACCTCCATATGTCACCATGTATCCCCATGGGGGTTTATACGGTCATCCTTCAATGGCACCGGTATATCATTTCTTATCTTTGACTTCTTGCCATTCTTTTCTGTTAATCCATCTATTCATGGGTATTATGCTTGTTGAGTCACATTTTAGAATTTTTCAGTTTCTTTTTTTGCTGCTAATTCTTGTTTCCTTTTCAGGGCGCTCATCCATATGCCCCTTACGCAATGCCTTCACCGAATGGGACTGGTGAAGCTCCTGTGAGTGTTGGTTTTCTTTTAGAATACCCTGGTAGCTTAAAGAATAATGTTGGCTGTTAGTTTTCAAATAGGTATATTTTTATGGCTCCATCTACCGCAGTCTTGCAGTGCTGCAATAATTGGAATACCTAGAAATTCATGTAAGGAAAACTGTCTTGGATAATGATGAATAGTGTAGGTAATAATCAGTCTCGTGATCTCTGTGCACAGCTTGTTAGGCATGCCAGGGTTCCTTGTCATATAAATGGGATAATTTTGGGTTTCTTTTGAGTGGTGGTCTGCAAGGTGTTCTTGAGGTACTTTTGATTTGAAATTTTCAAAAACATACTACAAGATGGCCTTTCAAGGAACACTATGGAAAAGACCTATACCATGCAGGGCAAAAGATTTGTAAAGCTTTCCCCCTCAATTATATTAACTTTTAATGAAAGAATTAAATAATTGAAGTGTTTCCTTATGTCTGGCTAATTTGTTTATTTTTTAAGGATTTTATTTTTTGTTTTTTGTTTTTTTTTAAAGGGGTGGGGTCAAGATGGTATAGGTAAACTTGATGATAATACATGTAATAATGTAAATATTAATAGATAGTAATGGCAAGAACTGGAAACACCGCAGTGCACCTGCCCAGTATGGTGATTAGGTTTGTTCAAACTGTATAAATCAGTGATGATGTTATAACATGTAATGAATATATACTGCTAACATGGCTCTTTGATGATCTGATTCCAGCAAAAGATATCCATTTATTAGTAGGTAAACTTGATTTGAACAAGTAAGATCTCCTTTTTTGGTGTTATTATTTGACAAGTGGATCTAAATGGTTCATACTATGTACAGATTTGTAATGAAATAATATTAAATCATTGTAAAGGATATTTTTTTCAGGAACTGGACTCTCTATAAACATGGTTCCGTGGTGTTGAACAACTGGTTAAACCAGAATGATGTTATATATGTATTGTTTTACTCCAAAGACGTCATCGGAAATTTTAAAGAATAAAAAAAAGCTTAATAACAGGTTAGCTATACGAAAGAAAAGAAAAAAACAACTAAATACCTCATTTCCATGTTCTGCTTGAACTTTCACCTTTTATTTTTTATGAGTTGAAAATTTTTTCCGGGTTGAATTATCCAAAACTTTCAGTGCATCCATTTGCTTTCAAGATGTGGGTGCTGGACTGAGTTGGACCAGCAATGCTGCAATTCTGGTTCAACCACGGGTCGACTGCTTGGTCATTTCCAGTTTTAACAACTATGCAATAGTTTAATTGCTCCAGCTAGCATGTTAAATTTTTATTTCCATTTCTATGTCCTTCCATTTTCAAATTGAAGCCTCTTGTTTTTCAGATTTAATGGCTAGTTCATCCTAAAATATAATTTTGTTATTTTAGAAAAATTTCCAGAAATATGTTTTTTTAGCTTCTGGGCCTAATACTAGTCTTACGTGACACCTTATTAATGCTCTCAAAGAAATTTTTTTATTAGGCCATTGCCTCAATGGCCACATGGAGTAGTTTTATTGTGTGAGATTGCGAGGTTCAAGTTTCACGTATGCTTGGGCTACCTTGTGGGTATATTTTTTCCTATGTATTAAAAACCAATACTTGAAAAAAACACATTTTCAAAGATCGAACTGTATATACTAGGAGATAAAAATAAAAGAAGTAACCAGATGGAATTAAATGGAGAAGCACTTGTGAATTTCTATATTTGTATATGGGAACCACCATGTATATGGGGCTTTTTTCTATATTTGTCCATTTCTCATTGAAATTCCTGTTGGTTGTACTCAAATTGCCCTATATATGTTGGCTACAGGCTGTTGAGCATCTGCATTGGGGGGTAAAATAATCAACCAGTTTGCACTTAATATGTTTAAAGACCACTTGGTTTCCATTTTTTAAGATAATTGATTAATTCTGTTTGATTCTAACCTATCAGACTTTGATATAGGAAGATGGAAACAAATTTGCCTCTTGAATGGATAATTATATTTTTGTATAATGCTTGAATGGTTAAATCTAAAATGATAACTTTTGGTAGACTTGTGGCCTCGTATATTTATAATTTGAAACTAATCATCTTCCTGTCAAAGATTTGAACTTTTATGCATAGCTTTTATATTGTGAAATCACATTTTTTAGGTCTATTAAATTTTTGAATGGTTTTTTATTTAATGATCTAAGTATCATCAATATCACCGCATTGTCCAAACAATATTGGATGCTAATACATGAACTTTTTCTTCCATTCTTCTCTACAATTTGTAGGTTTCTTTGCTCTTTTTTTAAAATTTAAAATTTTTATTTTTTTTATGTAGTGGTGGCTTTCCACTAGTAATGGATTAGTTAGAAATAAGGGGAGGAATCTCTGCCCTAAAATTACAAGGGAAAAGAATTCTGAACAACGAGTAGCTTGGAGACACCTTGACCAAGAGATCAGAATATCCATTTGCTGATCAGAGACTGCATTCCAAGAGATGGATTGGCCCTCTTGAGAGGTGTGAAATTTCATTGTACATGTGCTTCAACTTTCAAGGAGGGTTAGAGTGCTTTAAAGAGCCATGAGATGACAAAAAAAAATGTCTCCTTCAATGATCACCAGGTTTAGGAAATTTTGGTAATAAAGCTTTATTCCTGATAGGAGAGCAGCAAGCTCAGATTGTAATGGGCTACATGAACTTTCTGGACCTGAGTATGATGGTAAAACTGAACCATCGTAATCTTTGGTTGTGCCTTCTGATTCCAGCCTGAGCTTGGATGCCGAAAAAGCTGCCATCAAAATTTAATTTCAGCCAGCCTGGGGGAGGGGGCTTCCAAGATGGGGATACGTGAGGAGTATGTTCTTTGAAGATATGGCTGATGTCCATTAAAGTCTTTTCTCCCTGTTGGCTTCCATCTCAGTCATCCTTCAATGTCATGCAGTTCCTGTAAACCAACATTGGCAAAACTCTTCTAATCAGTGAGCTGCTGGGTGCTCATGGACTCGCTTAAACCAGCTGACACAATTCCTTCTATTGTCTTGTATATTACTACTCTTAATTGTCTTGTGAAATGTTAATCTGAATTCTTCTCTACCCTAGCTTTCTGGCATGTCTGCCTCCACGTTCTAAATTATGACCCTTATCATTTGTGGATAATTTTTCTGCAAAGCAAATAAGAAAAGTGTCCTTTTACTACACAACTCTTGTACCAATGAACTATTCAAAAATAAAAACTATTGTGAAGATGATAAGTTGTGTTTTTTTCAGTGGTATTTGATTAAGCACTTCCATGTGTGTAAGCATTAGTTCAAAGCATGTGTAAATATATTCTGTGACCTTCTACTTGGAAAAATATTCAACTATCTTGTAGGTGTGCATCTTTTGTTATTAAGATGAGTATACCAGTCACTCTGTGTTTGGGTGATACAACTGTTATAAGACTTACAACTCCTCATTGTTGCATTTGAAACAAGATATGGTGCTTTTCCTGATTGTTGTCCATTCATTTATTTCTTTAATTGAATTTCCTAAAACTTCTTCTGGTCTCGTGATTCATTTCAATGGGTAAAAGACATTATGGCTCCCTTAAAGAACATGGCCATGTACGTTCATCTGAACAGTTGCTCTGCACTAGCCATCCTAGAGTATCACTTTGAAGTCATTGGTCAGTTTATGTTGATGAGGTTCTCGGACCATACTTCTGTGGGTCCCAAGAAATTGGTCATTGCTGCTTGGGTTTCTGTTCATAGTTCTTTAAATCAGATTATGTTACTTAAGTCTTCATATTTTCTCATTTTTTTGTTTATTTATAGTATCAAAATCTTTAATCTGTACCAAGTACTAATTTTTTTTCCTTAGGTTTGTTATGTAAATTATCCAAAAATTGAGGTCTAAAACTGTCCAGATGTTATTGCAGGTTACTGCATCTGGAATTGAGATGGAGGGACAGTCTGAAGGAAAGAAGAGGACTGCCTTGAAAAAATCTAAGGAAAGCTTGGGCAGTCTGTCAATGCTGACAGGCAAGGAAAATGAGATGGGTAAAGCATCTGGAGCTTCTGCAAATGGTGTAGGGTCACAAAGGTTGAACTTTCTTTATGAGTTTGAAGAGTTTTTTTTTTTTTTTTGAGGAAAAGTGTGAAATACTAATGTTATGAGTTTGAAGAGTTATTGACATCTTTTCAATTTTTGACATGCTGACATATGATTCATGTCTAAATTAATTATCTGCAGTGCTGAGAGTGGGAGTGAAGGTTCCAGTGAAGGTTCCAGTGAAGGAAATTCTCAGGATGTATGTAATCGTAACACTGTCTTCAATATTTTGCATTCTGTTTTGCGTGTGAGTCAACGACAATATTTTTTTTTATACATGGAAGGATATCATTTCCCAAGTTGGAGCTGCTTAAATTATTGCTCTTTGTCTCTCTCTCTCTCTCTCTCTCTCTCTCTCTCTCTCTCTCTCTCTCTCTGTTTGTGTTTGTGTGTGTAGTTAATCTCTGTCTGGTTCTTGGTGTACCAAGTGAATGTGGCTTGCCTTGCCCTCACATTGATGATATACTCCATCATGCTTGTTGTACTGATGTCTGTTAATCTACTTGATCATGCATTTGATGGGCCCTAAATCTAGAAAGTCAAAGCACTTCCATTATCATTAATCATGGCTTTTGCAGTATCTTTGGCAGGAACATGTTAATGGAATGATTGAGCTTCTCCATGCTAATATGGCTTGTGTTTCATCCATATCATGATCCACAATTTTCTGCTCTGAGGATAAATACATATGTCAACCATCTGTGTGATAGTTATAGATGTCACTTGTATTGCCTTTATTAGTGGATGTGAACTTGGGAAAGCATGGAAGAGGGGACAAATTACTTTCTGGCATCCAGAAATTATCCCCTTCGTCCTTGCCTTCAGAGTTTCCTTTTTGGCTCTAACATATTGTGCAAGTCTCCCTCATTTTGCCAAAGGTACTACTCTAAAAATCTTCAAATTATAAGTTTAGACTGATTCAATTTCTGGTGCAACTTAATGCAAATTGATACTCTCATTTTCTTTTCCTTTTGTATACAAGCTTTCATTTCGTCATAACCTCTACATGAAAGTTCTTCTTCCAATTTGATCTATTATTGGTTAGATCTCATGTTAACTTTCTTCACCACTTGCCTCTTGTAAGTATTTAGTTTTCTTTTATTTCTTGTCAGAGTTCTCCCTCGCACATTCTAAAACCATATTTCTTCTGTTCATCTTACTCATATTGTCTTTTCTAGTTTTGCTACACATCCAAGTCATCTTCTTTGCACTGTTATATACCAAGAGTTTTTATATGGTTCTATATGGCTGCAGACTTTGTGGGATTTACGGCAGTTAAACTTTTATCTTTGCATATTTTTCTGCTGGTTCAGCACCAAAATTACATGCCATGAATGCTCTCTAGCACAGATGTCTAGTATAGGTTTCATTGTGAAATGTTTCTGGATTATCATTTGCCCATGGTCAGGTTAGAGGTACTTGAGTTCTCAAAACCTTGGTTTGCTTCATCATCTTCCCATGACAGCTCCATTTCAAAACAAAAGAATCTTTTGCGTGCCAATCTCAATTTCCTGGTGCAGTTATATTCTGCTGCCTGGCTCTGCTGAAAGGTTTTCAGGATGTGGAGTATGTTTAACTTTTGAAGTTCGTGGCATGTGTGGCTTGTGGATTGGGCCTTTAGGGTTAGTGGCCACATGAGTCTTGGGTTTAACATTCAAAAAAGGGCAAATTTTCAAGCCTCATCTTATGAGCAGTTACGTAGTGCTGTCATCTTGCATGATCTAGAATTAATCTGGCGTTCTTATTCTTTTATTTTGCAGGGTTCACAAGAAAAGCCAAGTTGCGAACAAGGTTCTGCATCTGGTACGTTGAACTTATAAGGCGGTTGATTTCACCATTTTTTTTTCTTGAACTTGCCATTGGCTAAAGTTTTTTCTTCTCCTTTTGGATTTGATATTGAGATTTTGTTTTCTTTCAATTCTAATTTATCACAACAGAGGATGTACAAAATGGGAGTACATGTGGCAGTGCACTTAGTGGATCGACAAGGACTCAGCCCCCAATGAATCAAAATATGACAATGATGGGAGTGCCACAAAATGGTGTAGCTGGTCCCACGACTAACTTGAACATTGGAATGGACTACTGGGGAGTGCCAGCAGCCTCTGTCCCGGCCATCCGGAGCAAGGCGCCTCATGTATCATCTACGTCACCCATTGTTCCCAATAATTTTATGGGAGCACGTGAAGGGGTTCCTCCAGAACAATGGTTGCAGGTTTTCCCTTTCCTCTAACCTATTTCCCTTGTCAATCCTTGCTAATGTCTAAGTCTGACACATTTAGGTTGTGAAACTCAGGATGAAAGAGAGCTGAAAAGGCAAAGAAGAAAACAGTCCAACAGGGAATCAGCACGTAGGTCAAGACTGAGGAAGCAGGTAAAGCCTATTTTGGGGCATAAGCCGGTGATTGCCGGCGGAAACATTTTGCTGTTTTTTCTTGAGGGCATAGCACACATTTTTATTGCTACTGATTTATTTGCATTCAGGCCGAGTGTGAAGAGCTGACTCTGCGTGTGGAAAATCTTAAAGAGGAGAATCGTTCACTGAGAGAGGAAATCGAGCACATGCGAGAAGAGTGTCAAAAACTTGCTGCAGAAAATACTTCTCTGACAGTAAGTTGCTGTTCTTATTTAGTTTCAGTAGCTGTGATGTTTGGTTAATCTCTTGCTCATCTCAAGGAGAAGTCCTATTGATTAGCTGTGATGGGATCCATGCAGGAGAGACTTGAAAAAACGCAGGAGAGGAGCCAAGAGTAGGTTAATGTACAAGATGATTAAGTTAAGAGGAAATGAATAGATGTTGCAGAAAGCCTGTAGCTGGTAGCTGACTCCCAACAATAGAAATAGTATTGATACCGGAGGCTGATTTTGGCTGAAGCTAGTGTAAGCTTCTCTCCGTTGTTTCTTCATACAGAGAGAGAGGTCACGAGATGTAGGTTTAATGGCGGCGTGGAGACGGGTTAAGGGAAGCGCCCCAGTCAGTTAAATGTACAATTATGAAAGTTCAGACCTTGAATGTAGCTGTTCAATTAATATGTCATACTCACCGTTTTGTCCATGTCAGAGCAGTTTTCTGGTTTGTTCAGATGTTCTTCATGGTACCCAGATTGATGGGAAAACTGATAATAAAAGCAGGTGATTCTCTTATAAAATCCGAAACTGATACAAGTCAAATCTGCATTCTGCACAGAAACACTAGTGGAGAGGAAAGTTTTTCTGTCCCAGAATCAAAATAAAGAAAAAATGTCTGGCAATAGTTTAAAATCTTGAATCTTGACCTGGCTGATCGACACTTGGTTGCATTCGAGAGAAGGTTCAAGGCTCAAAGCCATTCTTTCTCTCTCTGTTCACTGACCAACGAAAGCGAAAACAGAAAAAGCTTTGCGCCATGCGGGTAATGGGATAGCATCGATGTCAACGAGGGAGGAGGGAAGTGCTTCTGCGTGTGCACATCAAAGATTCTCCAGCCGCTGTCACGTGCAGAGGGGACCGAGAAGGGCCTCTGGACGAGTCTTTTGTTACTTCTTGGGTTTGGGACTGCTTTTTGTTCATTTGGTACGTTGCCATCGGACAATCGGCGGTGTCTTTTTCCTGTGATTAGAAACAATTTTGGTTGTTTTTGTAACTGAACTTGTTGGAACATGGAAGTGAACGAATAGAAAATATTTTTGTATCTCAACCTCTTGAACCCTAAACCCTAAATTTCTCGACCTTCTTTTCCAAACCTCTTGAACTCAAACCCTAAACCCTAAACTCCCAACAAGCCAGATTTACCTCTTAGTCAATAGCATACTTTGAGATTTCAGCAAATCTCTCAACTCCTACAAGAAGTAGGAATCAAAGAAAATAGGATCATTGAAAAGGGTGTTTAGTGTTAGTAGCTTTGGGATATGTTTTTCCTGGTGTTTGCTTCTCAAAGAAAACGGGTTACAATAGAGACATCGATAAGTGCCTTACAAATCATACATAATAAAAAGCTTTATATTTTTAGCCTGCACACGACTGGAGTATTCTTACTATAGTACAATTTTTTTTCTTCTTTTTATGGGATAAGAAAATCATTCTTGTATCAGGGCAAGACTGTCGGCGGAATTAAACCGTTTTTATTTCTTGTTAGGAATAATCTTTTTTTAGGTTATTTAAGGGATGGTTTAGCAAACTAAACTAAAGTAAGTGATGAAGGCAATCAAACATTTCACCCAGCTGTTAAATGGACTATTATTATTCAAATTAGGACCTTGACATTCTCAAGGCAATTAAATTATATTCTAATGAAGACACTTACATTTAGTATTAGTAGACCATGGAATGTTGCTTTAAGGTACAGTGGGAGAGAGGTTTGGTGTTCCCTTTGGGGTAGTATGTCCAAAGCTCTAAGCATGCAGCTTTGGAGTCAGCATTGGAATAGTACACTCTTTGGAATAGCAGCAAAATGGCACAAATGCACCCTTATTGACATAAATTAAATAAACATGAATGGAAACTAAAAAAAATGACAAAGAGCAAATTACTTTTAAATGGCTTTCTTCTTGAATGCAGATTACAAAGGAAAAGCTGCTGAAATGAGGAGATTCATTCTGCGCTCTTATGTCATTTCAATAATACTATCATGCATCTCAACCAAAATAGAACAGGTAAGAAAACTGGAAGCATCTTTCCACTTGTGAAATAATCAAAATCGAAATGATTTCCGTTCAAATATTATTTCAAAGTCAAGTAGGACCCAAGGCCACTTTCTGGGTGGATCCTACCGCAGCAAAACAGCAGATGTCTCCTCTACCCACCATGTCGTGCTGATGCTGATGCTGATGCTGATTCTTGCCACCATGGCCTTAACACCTCCAGCTACCAAAGCTTGTTTGTGCTTGCAGTCCGCTGTCATGGTTGTCTACCTTTTTAATTTCCGTCTGGAACACAGTCGGTTCTCCGAGCAAAATTTGTTTTCACAGGAGCTTACAGAGAGGAGTTCAACAGCGTCGCACCTTCACACCAACTACTAATGAGTTATCTGTAATGGCTTTTTTTCTTTCTTTTTTATTGGTATTGAGCTCAGCTTCCACTGTCTTCAACTGCTATATTATAATCCGACATGATCAGCTCGCGACAACTGAAATAAATTATAATCCTCCAACGAACGATAAAAATAATAGCAAATCATTCCTCTGCACTAATAAAATAAGCAATGAGCAACCTTAAACTCGAAACCTACTAAAGTCTATCTTTAGGTGCTAATCACTATGACTGGTGTAGTTCAGCAACAGAGGTAGAGTTGTCCCAAGAGTGAAGAGAGAGAAGAAGGGGTTGCTTCTATTATTCCTAGGCTGGATCCGAGAACGAAGAAAGTACATAAACAAAGAAATAAAATAGAGCAGAGCATGCGTTGAAAAAAGCACCGTCAGCCACAATTCACCCCTTTGGGAACAGCCAATGCGTTCGGGGGAAGACGAATGACAAAAACACCCTCACCCCGGTAAAGACGATTGCTACGAATTCGTCCTTCCATGCATTCCATCAAATTCCTCTGTCACGGACGTACTCTGTGTCTTTTCGCTTGGAAGAGCATTGCTTATCTGAGAAGCATCTGAGAAGCCCAATGGATGTCCTTGGTGACAGGACCCCCCCACCTTGACTAAACAGTTTCATGGTGTTACTCCTTTTGCAGGTTTGAGCATAGTAACTTTTCACTGATCAGCAGAAGCCGCTGGGATAGGGTAATGGTAGGAGAGAGAAGGAGACAGAGAAAACGTGGAACGTACATTGGATTGTTCTATCTTTATTTGGTAAAAACTAAGAAGAGGACTTTGAAAACAGGATGAGAGGCAGATAATTTAGATGACATGAAAGACATCCAGGAGGCGTCTAGTTTGGCTTTACTCTTTTTTTTGTTTCAGGGTGCATCGAAATGTGGAAAGAAGCCGACACGATACAAAGACTGGAAGATGCCCCTAGGGAGAGAATTTGGCCTTTCTGGATGAGACAATTGTAATTTTCGGAGACAACGGATGAAGCATGGCATGCATGTAGACAGAGATGAGCATGATGGCATGCATGAAGGGACAAAAAGGGTACAGACGGGAGGGAGGTGAGAAAAAGAGAGTGGGAGAGGGGTTAGCAACATGGATGAATCTGAAAGTGAACTGACCCCATGCAGTGGCTCTACGCCTTTTTTTGAAGTAGCAAAGATAAGGGAGTATCTTTCCTTTCGTTGCCTCCCCTCCTCTCTTTCTCTCTCTCTCAAGACTGGTTTCTTCTTCCTTCCTTTTCAGCCCAAAATTCAACAAACAGTGCTGTCCCCTTTTTCTTAAATTTTATCCCACACCTTTTTTCTGACGTATCTGACGTCCCACCATCGTCTCCAACCTTAGCTTTCCCATAATTAAGCATCACTATCACCCACCTCTCCATCTCTCTCTACCCCTACCCCTTTCTTATAACTCATCTTTGTTGTACGCGTATAAAAGAAAAGACCATCAACAGACCCATCTGCCTTGTATTGAGCTTCAAGCGAGAACTTGCCTTAGGGATGTCTACTCCTCGGTAATGGTATGTGCTGCCTCTTATCCTTTCCTTGTAATTTTTCTCTTGACAAGTGCTGTATTTTTTGATGCGTCTCATTGCAGTGATGGTAAGTGGCTCGTATACGGGTTATAATTACATTTGACTTGGAGTTTTGATTTATTTTGAGCTTGTTTGTCCCTGGTCTGCGTACTGGTTCTACGGTTTTGATTTTTGATTGTTGTTGTGATGTTAATGCTCTTGGGCTACTGGTACTGGGTTTTCCTTTTTCTTTGACTTTTACTTCTTAAGTCCCTTGGCTGATTGAGATTTCTTCTATTTTTCTTTTCGGGTAGAATGACGGGTTTGGTGTGTGTTTCGCGTTTTTGGCATCAAAGCAGAAGCCATCTATGCAGATACACGCTTCTGAAAGAATTGTGCACCTGAGATGAGAGGCCAAATGTGTACAGAATTTTAATTATCGTTGGGTTGCGATTTATTTGTCTGAATAAAAAAAAAACATGCTTTTCATTTTATCACTGAAATGGCTTAGTAAGATGTTCAGTAGAATCAGAATTTTTAGTTGATATCAAGGTGGTAGTTGAAACTGCTTCATACTGTGTCCACTGACAGTGCGCTCTTCCTAGATATTAATCCCAACAGGCCTTACCTCTTCTTCTAAAATCTTTAGGAGAATGAATGCTCTTACTTTCTAATGTCTAATTATAATTTGTTCAAACATTGTTATTTAGCTTAACATATCTGATGGATGAATAAGCATAAACTTTTTTTTCTTTTTGCTTGTGTGAGAGCTGTATAGCTCAGACTGGTTTGTGGATTTTATTTGACCTGTTAGGATATAATCCTCTCTGTTCTAGTGAGTTGCCTGTGAAAAGAGGGGTCTAGAGAAATTAGCTGAGCAAGAAAATTCTAAGGTTGTCAATCACATGCTGTTTCTCTTCCCTGAGAAAATTCAAGGTTATGGACTTCCTGTATTTCCTGCTTTTCTAGTTCTATGATGCTGTGGAAATGGAGACTGCAGAGAGTAGTTATTGCGGTAAATTTTTTTTAAATTTTCTGATGCACTTGTCATCTGAAAATCTTAAAGCATGTGCTTGGAGTTCGAACTTAGTAATAGGCATGATGTTGTGACTCAAACCTTACAGAGTCATGTTCTTATCTAACGAGAATAGAGGTTTCCATCATTGGAGTGGAATAGGTATCTTAGTGCCTGTGATAACCCTGTTATGTTGGCAACATAGCATGTCGTTTCTGACAGAAGTTTGCTCTGTAGAGAAGCTAGTTATGCAAAATTACCACTTATGGTTCTTCATTCAGACTACTAAATCTACCATTAGCTGGAAGGTCATTTTACTTCAGCAATATCATGGATCTAGGCAATGTTACCTGAGTTTCTGCTTTCTCTAGGTCTCAAGCTAGTGACTTAGAATAAATTGATAATTATCACTAGTTCTAGTGACTTAGAACTAGCGATAATTAATCATACTATAGAGCATTTTTGTGTTTTAAATGGCAACATTTTGAATTCCTGTGTGATCCTCATTATGATTAGGCAACTTTTATCATAGATGTACTTGGCTTTTTGTGAGACTGCTGATTTCCAACCTGCCATTATGTTTTTAATTTTTTCAGTTTAAGAATATGTAAATCTTGTACATAATTCAAAATAATTGAGAGATGAGTTTATCCTTTGCCTTTACTAGACGGGAAAGAGAGAATTGATTTGAAAGTGGATATGTATAGGGAGACTTTTTGACTTCCATGATCAGTTTGTAGAAGCATCAGATGTAGCTTTTCAGAATGCTTAAACTTGTTAATTTAGAGAATGCGTTAGAAGAAATTTCACAGAATTGATAATGTTTGCATTGTTCTGCTCTAATAACTTCCTATTTTTGCAATAATCAATGGTTTGGATGCATTTGATAAATCATAAGTAAAGGTTACTCAAGTTGAAAAGGTTGGTTATTTTGAGATTCTGGATTAGAGATCTGGTCAAGTTATTATGAGCATATAAATGACTTCCAACAAGAAATTCTCGATGGACTATTCCTGTTTAAAATTCCAAATTTAGAAGCTAATGCTTTCTCTTCAGGAAAAAAAGTCATAACATACCATGCACTTTGAAATTATTTAAGTACTTTTTTTTCATCATAAACTTACAGCAGTAGGCTGAGGGAGTTCACTCGAGCCTCCTTTTGCCTTGTTGCACATGGACTTTGCTCTTCAGGAAAAAAAGTCATAATTTACCATCCACTTTGAAATTATGTAAGTACTTTTTTGCTTCATAAACTTACAGTAGTAGGCTGAGAGAGTTCACTCAAGCTTCCTTTTGCCTTGTTGCATGTGGAAGTTGTTAACCAATTGATGTGAAGTTTGCTTTGTAGGGAGCTTTGTGCTAATTAGAGAAGTACAAATTGGATATCAATGGAGTAAGTGGAAGCCTTCCTGAAAGTGGACACTAAAAATAACATTTCAATTCAGGTGATTGAGAGCACTTGAATCACTATGAGGTTTTTTAGGTTGTATCCGTACTAGTTACATCCTGTATTGGTTTGGAAATGTCATCCCGAGGGCTGAGTACAGTGTGTCATTTTAGGTGAAACATACAATAGTGGTGGTAAATCTTGTATGAAGAAAACTTTTGGTGTGACATTTAAACGGATAGCTCTTTAAGGGACCCCCAAGTCATTGTGAACTCTGGAGAGTTTGATTAGCGCCCTTGTTGTACAGACATGAAGTAAAAACAGTTTTTACTTGTTTCACTTCTGTTATATGCTCATTGAAGGAACTTTCTTTTCATTTTCTTTCTTTTGAAAGTTTGTGTTAAACACTTCTATTAAACAGAAAAAAAAAAAAGGCTGCAGTTGTTACTTGTAAGGTGCAAGAATCGATTTACTTCACTTTCTTTTCTTCTTTGATTGAGCATACAAATAGATGTCGATGTGTGTACACCAACTCTAAGAGAGCCACAAATTCACTTGTCCTATGCCAGTGAATATGTATATGAGTTACTTTGCCTCTGTCAACTCCTTAAGTCAGAATGGGATTAGGTTGAATTGTATCACATTCACTTATATTGCTATGAAATAAATGCTCAGAGCAGTCCTCTTCTCCCACATTATGTGATTGCTCATTGTGGTGTCTTTCACTTTAGCTTTTATAAAAGGTTTTTTGGATTTCAGGTGAAGAGCTAGACCATAAATTTCGCAGTACAAAAAGCTGCAAGTCTCCATTACAGCCCATCAAAGACATGACAAAACCAACTTCTGAACTAGAACCTGAAGCTTCTGAAGATGAATCTGATGTCGGTAGCCAAGTAGCTTCTAATGTCTCTACTCAAGAAACCAATGCAATATCTCTTGATCTGACACTTAGCTTTAGCAGCCAGGACAATGAGTCAGTTGGCAAAGAATCAGTTGGCTTCTCCTTGTCAAGCACAAGCAAGAGCAGCAGTGAGGCTCGCCCTTCCTCTGTGGTTCCCAGAGTCTTCTCCTGCAATTACTGCCAACGAAAGTTCTACAGTTCTCAAGCTTTGGGAGGCCATCAGAATGCGCATAAGCGTGAGAGGACATTAGCTAAAAGAGCCCTACGGATGGGAGTTTTCTCTGAACATTATGCCAGTTTGGCCTCACTCCCTTTGCATGGTTCTGCATACCGGTCCTTAGGGATAAAAGCTCACTCTGGAGTTCATAATTACACTGAAGGGAGGCCTGATGCTAGAGGTGGTGCAAGGTTTGACAGTAACATTCTTGGACTTTCAGTGTTTACAGAAGATGAAGATATGGATTTATTTTGGCCTGGGAGTTTCAGGCAGGTGAGTATAGGAGGGGCAGGTTCTGGAGTTCCAGGAAGTTCAAATTGGAATTTTGTAGCAGTTGCACCACCTAAAGAGGAGGAGGAGACATCAACCCCAGATCTAACGCTGAGACTCTGAGTGGGTCCTTTCTTCCAATTTCATGGTTGTGCACTGTATTATTTTCACTGTACAGTGATATGTATGAGTGAGCATGAACCATGGATCTATTTGTACTGTTCTCTTGCCAATGTTTTGAATGTTATGATACATGCCATAGATTGGAGATATATGTGATTATCATGCTTCGTTTTTTTTTTTAAATTCATTTCTTTCTTCCTTCAGTATTATTCTTTCTTGTAAATTCTTCTTTGAGGTCTGTAGTAGTAGCTGTGGGATTGGATCATCCATTTATCTCATTAAGTGGGAGCTGTGGAAACCAGTCAAGGTGGAGAAAAAACCCCTTCAATAAACATAGCCGGACAGCTTCTGTAAATCTTTTCCTCTCCTTGTTTATGAATCTTTTCTTACTCGCTTGTCGATGTTGGCTACAATGGTTGAATCCCATTAAAGTTTGTATATCATCTTCTGTTTCTGTGTTTCTTTTCTTTTATTTATGAGAACCTTACTTCCAGTTTTAATAAAACTCCATTTTTCTTTCCAACTTGGACCTCGTAAATTCAAAGGTCCCTACTAATGGCAGAAGCTTTTTGTCGAAAGTTTGTTCCAGTACCTTAAATTGTCCTTAACCAGTCCTTGAGTATTCTTTTCTGTTCACTCCTCGATCGTCTCACAAATCACGTTCTGGGTTTGCTACTGTTGCGTGTCTGTTGAATCAAGGTCGATTCAGTCCCAATCAGCATCCTTAATTCAAACACAGACAAAATGAAGTTGAAGTTACCCAAACTTGCACTTACACTTGATGGATAAAGATGGATAAAGGAATAGCTCTTATGCTTTTGTCTCATATTTGTTCTTAGTTGGGGCAACAAGCAAACTTAAGAGCACAATGATGTTACTTGTATGGTTGGGTATCTGATGTTACTTTAGTGCAAGTCGGATTAAAGTCAATTTCAACACGGCCTTCTTTTCTTGCTGATTCTGCCAAACCCGTTCCCTTGGTAGTATTGACAGATGAAGTATTGTCGATTGATGATAGTTGATTACCCATTAAAAAAAACATGGGGAAAAAGACAATTGTAGACCAGCCGATCCAATTACAACAGTTCCAAGGAGGAAATAAAGAGTTCAAATCACCACAATAGTGAATCAAAGTTGTTTAGAGTTTAGACTTGGATTTTTATGTGTGTGTGTGAGAGAGAGAGAGAGAGAGGAGGGGGAAATAATTAATTCTTCTCTAAAGAGGCTTCTAAAAGATTTTGAAAGCATGCAAGAGGAAAATGGGGCTGTTCTATCCTCTCCCTCTCATCTCTCTTCCAGCTATAGGCCCTAGTTCAATCTATTAAAAGCATGCAACTGTTTAGGCTTACTAACATTTTTGAACCTACAAAAAGTTAGTATTTCTCCATCTATGCTGTCCTTAATCAACTAGTTTGTGGTCTGAGGTCCATTGAGCAAGGAACCCCAAAATCCAATATGAAATGATTGGTACCTATGTTATTGTTAATAAGCATTATACGGCATATCTTGTAATTAACTAGATGATTGACATTAATTGTAATTTTAAGGACTTTAAGTTCCTCTTTTCTTTCATTTGTATTAAGGTTTCTAACCCTCATCTATAAATAAGAATTAAGGGAGACAGGCTCACCTAACGAGTTCTCCTTGTCTGTGAAACCTTATGAACTCGAGCTCTCTTTAAGTCTAGTTATCTCTTCTTTTCTTCTCTTGTTCTCTTGTTCTCCTTCCCTCTTACTCAAGCCTTTGGCAGACATGAAACACATATAGTCTAATCGTTGTAATGTCAAAATTGACATTACATGGTCATACATTATATTTTCTGAAATATAAAAAATATTAAAGTTAACAGTACTACATTTCTATCATATCCATAGAAAAAAAATTTTAAAACAGATAAAAAATTGTCGTATACTCATTTTGATTAGGATAACTATTGTTTGAATTAGAGGAAAAATTGGAAATCCTATCTTATGAAATTTATAAATAATTAGAAAAAAATAAAATAAGTGCATTAAAATGTATATATACACAAAGAATAACAAATTAAAAATACCTAGAAAAAATCACAATAAAATAATAAATAAATAACTTGGAACATAGATAATACTAATAAATATATTGTAAGGGAACATAAGAACATAATGTTACATTATAAGGTTCCATGCCTAAAAGAGTTCACGGCAGAAAATAAGGAGGAAAGAGAAGAAGAGAAGGAGGTAAGAGGAAGAGAGCCCAAGTATGAGAAGGGGGAGAGAGCAAGAGTTTCACAAAGAGGAGCTCGTCTGAATGAGCTAGCCTTCCCAACACTTCTTATGTATAATGATGGAACAATAAATTGCAATGCACTTAGTTCTTTCATGAAAAATTGGGTTAGTTACAATATGAATAACTGTTTGGTTGTCACAATGGAGTTGCATAAGCTGGGATATTGGAAAACCAAGTTTGGGGAGTGTGTGTGTGTGTGTGGTGGGGGGATGGCATTATTTCAAATTAAAGCTTAGTGTGCCAAATTGAAAATGAAAGTAAATATAAAATAGAGATATTCACACACCACAAATTAACACAATGATGTTTGTTATCAATGTTCTCCTTGTGGTATTCACTGCCCAAGAACCTTTGTTTGAGAAATTTTACTAATTAACTATATTAGTTGGAATTTACTCAAAAGAGATTTTGACTCTTTTTTTTAAGCCACATGTATGCTCAAATACACGATTTAAAAAAATCTCCCCTAGATTAATAAACTCTAGCAAACTCTTCTATTTAGAATTGAAGATTCTAAATAAACCTATGAAGTAAAATTAAA
The DNA here is from genome assembly GCF_029961685.1 of Aristolochia californica. Classification (NCBI taxonomy): domain Eukaryota; kingdom Viridiplantae; phylum Streptophyta; class Magnoliopsida; order Piperales; family Aristolochiaceae; genus Aristolochia; species Aristolochia californica. The sequence goes on along the minus strand of NW_027181881.1, from coordinate 39,150,716 downwards.
AGTACAAAAGAAGAAAAACTTACACCCTTGATAGCATTTTCCTTTGAAATTTTCAAGCCTCCAACTCTGAAACACAATTGAGAATGAATTCGGAGCTTGATGCAATATGATGCAAAGAGTAAATTTTTTGATGGTCGATTTTTCAAATTTCAATTTATTTCTCTCAAAAATGGATTTGGATGGCATTTCAAGTGAGAATTTTTGAGTGAAGTAGGTTTGCAACTAAATACTCAATGAATGCTCTAAGGCACGTTCGGTGGGGTATCTTATAACTTTCCCAAGCCAAACTAGTAATTATATAATTATTTCCAAATGGCTAACAACTCAATTATCGATCAATGGAAAGATATGATCAATTAATTAAGCGTAACGGATATATTTTTTTAGACCTCATGCTACTTAATCGGTCAATACATGTTTGGTTTTTTAGAAAACTTAAGTTGATCTATCAATCAATCTGATTGATCAATCATGCAGTGATGCTCCAACTGTGTAAGAGTAAGTACGATCCATCATGTCCCTCGTTTGGATACTTCTGTTAGATTGATCAATACAAGGGTATGATTTATCATGCCTTACAATTTTTTATTGCTTGGACATGTATGGTAGATCAATCCGGTGGGAATGGTTGACCATGCTTTATGGTTCATTCCAACGATTGTTTTTCTAATTGATCAATGAACTTGATCAATCAATCATGCTTTAAATTTTCTATCAGATTACACTCTTGATGATCAATCATTAATAGATAATGATCGATCATACCATAGCCAATGTTCTAAATTAGGCTTCTAAGCACGATGAACTGATCCTCAGGACTTCAATAAGTTCAAACTTTGATGTGCGTTGGAAAAACATGTTTTGAATGAAATATGTCCTAAAGGTTGAAAAAATCATTTGTACTTCAAATTTGAAGTTTTGGTGCTAATGTCCTCTTACATGATGTCAATCAATCATTAATAGATAAAGATGATTGTTGAATCGTTTGGTAAAGAAAACAAAAGGAATTGCACTTATGGTTTTGTCTCATATGCTTGTTCTTAGTTGGAGACATCAAACAAACTTAAGAGCACAATGATGTAACTTGTATGGTTTAGCATCTAATGTTACTTTAGTGCAAGTCGGATTAGAATCATGCTCAACAGGGTCTTCTTTTCTTGTTGATTTTGCGAAGCTTGTTCCCTTGATAGTATTTATAGGTGAAGTATTACCGATTGATGATAGCTGCTTACCAATTAAAGAAAAAACATGGGAAAAAAGAGAGTGTTCAATGATGAAGACTCCTAAACCGTTGGGGGCATTTTATTGTAATAATTCGAAGTTAAGAAAATATGTAGTTGGGGTTTGAAAGGATTAAGAAAAACTTGCAAACAAAAGGTTGATTTTATACGAATGAATTAAAGTTAAAGCTCGAACAATTTTTTTCATGATATTTTAAGTGTGTGAGAAAGAGAGGAACGATTTTTTTCATGATATTTTAAGTGTGTGTGTGTGTGTGTGAGAGAGAGAGAGAGAGAGAGAGAGAGAGAGAGAGAGAGAGAGAGAGAGAGAGAGAGAGAGGAGAGGGAAATAATTAATTCTTCTCTAAAGAGGCTTCTAAAAGATTTTGAAAGCATGCAAGAGGAAAATGGGGCTGTTCTATCCTCTCCCTCTCATCTCTCTTCCAGCTATAGGCCCTAGTTCAATCTATTAAAAGCATGCAACTGTTTAGGCTTACTAACATTTTTGAACCTACAAATAGTTAGTATTTCTCCATCTATGCTGTCCTTAATCAACTAGTTTCTGGTCTGACGTCCATTGAGCAAGGATGACCATAAAGGGAAACAGATACAAATTGGCTACCCCAAAATCCAATATGTAATGATTGGTACCTATGTTATTGTTAAGAAGCATTATATGGCATATCTTGTAATTAACTAGATGAGTGACATTAATTGTAATTTTTTAGGATTTTAAGTTTCTCTTTTCTTTCATTTTTATTAAGGTTTCTAACCCTCGTCTATAAATAAGAATTAAGGGAGAGAGGCTCACCTAACGAGTTGTCCTTGTCTATGAAACCCTAAGAACTTGAGCTCTCTTTAAGTCAATTTCTCTCTTCTTTTCTTTTCTTCTCCTTCTTCCCTCTTACTCAAGCCTTTTGTAGACATGAAACACAAAATCTAATAGTTATAACACTAAAAATGACATTACAAGGTCATACCTCATATTTTGGGACGTATAAAAATTATTAAAATTAGTATTAAATTTCTATCATATCCATAGATTTAAAAAAAATAGAGAAAAAATTGTACCATACCCATTTTGATTAGGATAACTATATTAGTGTTTGTTTGAATTAGAAGAAAACTTGGAAATCCTATCTTATGAAATTTATGAATAATTAGAAAAAATAAAGTAATTGCATTAAAATGTATATATACATAAATAATAAATAATTAAAAATACCTAGGAAAATTACAATAAAAAATAAACAACTTGGAACATATATAACTAATAAATATATTGTAAGGGAACATAAGAATATTATGTTAGATTCTAGGGTTTCATACCTAAAAGAGTTCATTGCATAAAATAAGGAGGAAAGAGAATAAGAGAAGGAGATAAGGAGGTAAGAGGAGGAGAGCACAAGTATGAGAAGAGGGTGAGAGCAAGAGTTTCACAAAGAGGAGCTCGTCTGAATGAGCCAACCTTCCCAACACTTCTTATTTATAATGATGGATAGAAACCCCAATACCTGATAATGAGCAAAAAGAACTTAAAATATTTTAGTAATTATAAATATGCCACATCACCACTTAATTACAAGATATACCGTTACTATTCCTTCAACCCTCAGGTTGGTGCAAAAACATTAAATACTCTAAGTTTTGAGCCGTTACTTGTAAGTAGACCAACTATAATGGTTTTTGTGAAAATATTTGTTAGTTGATCTCTGGAGAGAATCTTTTGCATAGATATGACACCATTTTGTAACTTCTCTCAAACAAATTGACAAGTTATTTCATGAAAAATTGGTTTAGTTGCAATATGAATAACTGTTTGGTTGTCACAATGGAGTTGTATAGGCTTGGATATTGGAAAATCAAGTTCTGCCATAAGAGACCTGATCCATAACAATTCACTTACTGTATGTGCTATGACCCTATATTCTACCTTAGCACTATACCAAGTTGTTGGTCTAGGTGGTTTCTCAAGGGGGGGGGGGGGGGGGGGGGGGGGGGTGGTTTGTGATGTTTTGTTATCAATGTTTCCCTTGTGGTATTCACTGCCCAAAAACCATTGCTTGAGAAATTTTCCTAATTAGTTATATTAGTTGGAATTTACACATAAGATATTTTGACTCTATTTTTTAAGCCAAATGTATGCTCAATTACATGATTTAAAAAAAAATCGCCCATGAGATTAACAAGCTAGACTCTAGCTCTAACAAGCTCTTCTATCTAGAATTGAAGGTTCTAGATAAACCTATGAAGTAAAAACTAAAAGTACAAAAGAAGAAAAACTTTCACCCTTGAAGTTGTTGGAGAGGCAGCCTTCTCCTTTGATATTTCCAAGCCTCCAACTTTGAAGTACGATTGAGAATGAATTTGGAGTTTGATGTAATATGATGCCGAGAGAAAATTTCTTGAGAGATGGTGGAATTTTCAAATTTCAGTTTATTTCTCTCAAAAAATGGATTTGGATGGAGTTTCAAGTGAGTATTGTTTTGAGTAGAGTAGGTTTGAAACTAAATACGCAATGAATGCTCTAAGGCACGTTCGGTGGGGTATTCTATAATTTTCCCAAGCCAAAGTAGTCGTCATATGGTTGTTTCCAAAAAGCTAGCAGCTCAATTATTGATCAATGAAAAGATATGATCAATTAATCATGTGTAACGACTATATTTTTTTCAGACCTTAGGCTAATTAATCGATAAATACATGTCCTTTTAGAAAAATAAAATTGGTCGATCAATTGGCCCAATTGATCGATCATGCAGTGATGCTCTAACTATGTAAGAGGAAGTACGATCCATCAATGCATTGCGTATGATCAATCATGCGTCATGTCCCTCATTTAGATACTTCTGTATGATTGATCAATACATGGGTATGATTGATCATGCCTTACAATTTTTCATTGCTTGGACATGTATGATAGATCAATCGAGTGTGAATGGTTGACCATGCTTTTCAGTTTATTCTAGAAAAGTTTTGTTTGATTGATCAATCAACTTGATCAATCAATCAAGCTTTAAATTTCCTTCCAGATTACACTCTAGATGATAAATCATTAATAGATAATGATCGATCATGTCATAGCTAGTTTTATAAATTAGGCTTCTAAGCATAATGATCCAATCCTAAGGACTTCAACAATTTCAAAACTTTGATGTGCATAAAAAAAAACATGTTTTGAATGAAATATGTCCTAAAGCTCGAAAAAATCATTTGTACCTTAAATTTGAAGTGTTGGTGTTGATTGTTATGGACTCAATAATATTGAGTCATCTACTTTACTTTTATTATTTATGTTGCTTTTAATTTCAAATTTTATTGATTTGTAATAAGGCTTAAAGGTAGGGGTAGAATTGGGTTTTTTAACCCTAACCTATGATGATGTTAATTACCCTATTTAAGGGGTAATAATGGAGAAATAAAACCTAAGTTCGGATTTAGCTTAAACTAGAGTACATTAGGTTAATCTAGGTTCTCCTCGAGCTCCCACTTCTGGGATTTTGGGCGTGAACCTTTCCTTCGGCGTTAGAGCTTGTGTGAGTGGGTTGGGAAGGTTGAGAAGGGAAGAGAATTGAAAATCTCTACCTGACGGGGTGGAGAGAAACCTGGTGTTTCACAGAACTAAGGAGGAAGAAGGGTTGCGTGAACCCCTTCTTCAGCCGAGACGAGGGCGGAGAAATTGCTACTTCATCGTGACGGCAAGAGGCTTGCTTCATTCACGGAACCGAGGACGGAAGACGAAGGAAGAGAATCGAACCCTGTCCGGGAAGAAGAACTCTTCTTCCTTCACGACGAAACAGGGTATTTCATGGCAAAAACAGGGGATACGATTTACCTAAGTTAAAAAAGGTAAATTGAGATTGATTTTCCTAAGTTCATAAGGTTGAGTTTTATTATTAAATTACCTGTGCGTGAATAGTGTCTGAACTCATTTTTGAGAGAAAAAGAATTCTGTTTCCAACTTAGAGTGGTTGGAGACGAAATTCTTGGTTCTTTACGAAGAGTAAACCCGTGTACGTGCTGGATTCATCAGTATTTCGCCGAGTTACTAGATCCATGGCGAGGGACCATAACTTGGTATCAGAGCAGGGTAACCCGGTAGAGAGAAGCACCAATGAATACTTTGAATTGCTTGAAAGAAAATTTGATACTGTCCTAGAGAGGTTCTCAAAAATTGATATCGATATGGAGACCTCTAAGGGAAGGATGGATAACATGGAGAATGGTCTAACTACTGGCAAGAAATTTGCTGCATTGGAGGAAAAGTTCACTCTCAGTTTGGAAGCCTTGAAAGGAAGGATGGATAACATGGAGACTGGTTTGAGCACTGGCAAAAACCCAATTCCGGGAGACCATTCGCAGATCAGAGGGGGAGATGAGTTTACTAGACACACGAGTTTCTCGGGTCAGCAAGGACCCATCATTCCGGGGGGACACCTCAACCAGGGGGGAGGCACTGTACCCCTCATTCCAGATTAGAGAAGAGGGGACCATTTGTATAACAGAGGGGGAGATGAATTTCCGAGGTGCACGAGTTTCTCGGGATAGCAAGGACCCCTCATTCCGGGGGGACACTTCTACTAGGGGGGAGGCACTGTTCCTAGGTATACTAAAATGGAATTGCCTACTTATAATGGGTCAGAAGACCCTTTGATATGGTTGTATCGATGCGAAAATTTTTTTAGCCATCAGCGAGTCCCAACCTATGACCGAGTCAACGTAGCTGTTTTCCACTTACTAGGGGAAGCACAACTTTGGTACCAGCTAGTTGAGGTTGATAGCGAGGTGGTAGATTGGGATGAATTTAAGTGACTATGTTCTCTCCGTTTTGGTCCTCCGGCTTACATTAACCCTTTGGGAGATTTGGTTTTACTACGCCAAACTGGGGCTGTGGAGCAATATCAAAAATTGTTCCAGTAAAAATTAGCACGAGCCAGCAGTATGGTACAAGTGGATCAGCAAGTGGCGCTATTTACAACAGGACTGACGGAGGCCTTAAAGCTTGAGGTAGAGCTCTATGCACCTGTTGACTTATCCAGCGCTATGAATATAGCTCGTGCTTTAGAATTGCGACAACAGGCACAGCATAGACGACCTCCAGGGTCAGGGGAGCGCATTCCTTCGAGAAACAACCCGGGTATTACTTTGACAGGGGATCCGAGATCTAGTCATCCTACAACTCCTTATATAAAAAAATTGACAAGTGCTGAGATGGCAGAACGGCGGGCTAAGAATCTATGTTACAACTGTGATGAACCATATCGGGTTGGGCATTAGTGCAAAAGATTGTTTTTGATCGATAAGGTTGCAGATGAGGATATCGAGGTGACAGAGGATATGATTGAGGAAGAACCACCGGACATCTCCCTGCATGCCATTACTGGGCAGCAATCGGCCACAACTACGCAAAATGGGAGCGGCTCGACAACTTTCACCAGGTCTACCCAGCTTCCGAGCTTGAGGTCAAGCTCGATCTCCAAGGGGGGGGGGGCAGATGTTATGGACTCAATAATACTGAGTCATCTACTTTACTTTTATTATTTATGTTGCTTTTAATTTCAAATTTTATTGATTTGTAATAAGGCTTAAAGGTAGGGGTAGAATTGGGTTTTTTAACCCTAACCTATGTTGATGTTAATTACCCTATTTAAGGGGTAATAATGGAGAAATAAAACCTAAGTTTGGATTTAGCTTAAACTAGAGTACATTAGGTTAATCTAGGTTCTCCTCGAGCTCCCACTTCTGGGATTTTGGGCATGAACCTTTCCTTCGGCGTTAGAGCTTGTGTGAGTGGGTTGGGAAGGTTGAGAAGGGAAGAGAATCGGAAATCTCTACCTGACGGGGTGGAGAGAAACCTGGTGTTTCACGGAACTAAGGAGGAAGAAGGGTTGCGTGAACCCCTTCTTTAGTCGAGACGAGGGCGGAGGAATTGCTGCTTCATCGTGACGGCAAGAGGCTTGCTTCATTCACGGAACCAAGGACGGAAGACGAAGGAAGAGAATCGAACCCTGTCCGGGAAGAAGAACTCTTCTTCCTTCACGGCGAAACAGGGTATTTCATGGCAAAAACAGGGGATACAATTTACCTAAGTTAAAAAAGGTAAATTGAGATTGATTTTCCTAAGTTCATAAAGTTGAGTTTTATTATTAAATTACCTGTGCGTGAATAGTGTTTGAACTCATTTGTGAGAGAAAAAGAATTTTGTTTCCAACTTAGAGTGGTTGGAGACGAAATTCTTGGTTCTTTACGGAGAGTAAACCCGTGTACGTGCTGGATTCATCAATATTTTGCCGAGTTATTAGATCCATGGCGAGGGACCATAACATTGATGTCCTCTTACATGATTAGAGTTTTGGAGACTTTTCTATAAAACTCGGATTCTAATATTCAAGTTTTCATTTTTTCACTTGTGAGTGCTTCTTCAAGATGACTTGACACATGAATTGAGTTTGAGGTCTTCAGATGGATTTGCCGGTTCTTTAGCAAAGAGCTTGATTTTTGTCTCTTGAAAGAAAAACATCTGAAAAGCTAGATGTACTAGCATTATTAAGTTTTGTTATCATCAACATATGGATAGGAGTCAACTCTAGGTCAACACTACCCACCACACTTTATTTTTTGCTTCTCTAAGTGACCAAGTTATTTCTATAGTTGTCCAATAATCGAAAGTAGACTTCCTATCATCATATGGGTGAGCCAAATCTATATTTGCAAATCCTTAAAATAGGTGCACTCTTCACATTTATATAGTAAGCCTTGGCTTGACTTTTCGTGAAGTATTAAATGATTCTTTCTAATGCTAACCAATGAGGCTATTGTAGTTGATGCATAAGTTGATTGATAAGACTAGCCAAGTAAGATATGTCTGATGTTGTAACTATGAGATAATAAGTCTTCCAACTAACCATTGAAATATTTTAATATTCATATTATCCTAGAATTCTACACATGATTAAACATATGGGTCCATAGGTGTATCAGTCAGCTTACAACCAAGCATCCATGTTTCTTTCAGTATATCAACCACATGCTTCCTTTGAGACAAAATTATGCCATGACTAGGTTGGAGAACCTCTATGCCAATAAAATATTAAAAAAGCCAAGATCTTTGGTTTGAAACACCTTATCAAGTTTTCCTTAAGTTGTTGAATACCCATAGAACCTGTGAAGGAGATATCATTTACATAAACAACCATAAGTATCATGCCCTGTGCAATATTTTTAGTGAAATTGGAATGATCACTCTCACATCTTTTAAAACCAAATTGTACCACAACTTTACTGAATTTATCAAACCAAACATGAGGTGATTGTTTGAGCCCATAAATGGCCTTCTTGAGGCAACATACTTTCTCCTCCTTTACTACATAACCATGTGGTTGACCCATGTAGACTTCTTTAGATAAATCACCATAAAGGAAGGCATTTTTAACATCGAGATGAAAATAAGTCATTTAAGATTAGTGGTAAGGGAAAGTAGAACATGTATCAAATTCATAATCGTCAATGATATGCAATTGAGTATACCCCTTGGCTACTAACTATGCTTTATTCCAAGCAATTATCTATCTGGATAATGTTTTAAAGTAAAAACCCATCGACACCTCACCATTTTTTTAGAAGGAATGGAGGGTAATTCCCAAGTTTCATTGGGACACATAGATTGCATTTCATCATCCATGGCAGGTTTCCACCTTGAATCATGGGAAGCCTCTTCCTAAGTGGTAGGAATAATAGAGGAAGACAAGACAATAGAATAACAATATATGGAGGACTGTCATTTTATACAAAAAGATCTTATACATCATTTGCAGCAAGTTGGGAGTTCATAATGTTCTCTCACCCCCAACTTGAGGGGGAGTGTTGGAAGATGGCCTCAAACCCACACGACCAAGGAAAACCCACATATCTAAGAGTGTTGGAAGATTGGCCCAAGGCCATAAGAAGTAGGACCTACCATGATTACCACAAGCTGACATCCTTATCACATAAGTTGGAAGATCAAGTGGGACTCACAAAGATAACCACAAGTAGGTTGGAAGATCAAGAAGGACTCACAAAGATAACCATGAGTTGGTTATAAGATCAAGTGGGACCCACAAAGATAGCCATGAGCTGGCATCTTTATCTTATGGTCACATCCTTATAAAAGAGTTCTAGCTTGAGTTATGTTTGTCTTCTATTTATATTGATTTATTTAATTATTCTAAGACTTATCTTTAAGTGTTAGAGTTTGGGTGTAATTGGGACAAGGGTAGTTTAATTATAATTGGACTCTACTACCTTCCACTATTATAAATAAAGGTTCATGTACTCTGATTATAATAAGTCATTGAAGTATTTATCTTTTCCATAAATTTAATAACTCTGATTATAATAAGTCAATGAAGTATTTATCATTTCCATAAATTCAACATGGTATCAAATCAGGTTCTGTGAGTTGACTTGGTCAACCCACAGATGTAAATGTGATCCTTTTCTAATTTATTATCTCTAACAATTTAGGTTCGTATTTATCTTTTTTTAGTCTCTATATCCATTATTTGATTTACATTTTCACCTCTATACTGAGATTTTCATATTAAATATTATATATTAACGGAAATATATTCAAGTCTACTTCTAACAAAAAAAATAATTTTGGCAATCGGAGTTTTCTACAAAGAGAAATCAATATTTGAAGCAGTAAATGTCAGATTGTAAGAGAGGTTGGAGCAACAGTAGAACACTTCAACTTTCAAGCCATTTTATGCTATCAAGAATGCGACTTTATATGAAAAATTATATATCCAAAGAAAGATCTATAAGTCTATTTTCTTACCTATTCAACCAATTCTCGATCTGAGTTTTTATATGGAAATATTGATCTTGGAAGAGTCATGTTGGCAAAAAGAGAATGAGTACTTAGTTCAGCCAGATTACAGAGACTGAAATATATCAAATTATATATCTCAATAGAAGTATATTTTATGAAGAGAAGTTGTACTTGGATGAAAGGTATTTAAGTCTATTTTCATAATGATAAAGTTTCATATCAATCTGATCTATATTTAAGGATATATTTGCATTGGAAGAATCAAAGGTCATGCTGGATTCCTGTTGCATTGGAAAATCCAAATTTAAGCTGAATTATTTCTTGTGTCCATATTACTCTTAAGGATTTTCATTATTTATCGATTATCTACTGCTATACTACTGCAAATTTGGAACATGTTATTTGGGCATTGGCCCATTTATGCTGCTGCTATTGTGTCTCTTTGACTGAGATATTATTATGAAAGGACTCCTCGGTTGCTATCTATTGTCAGCATTGATTATTCTGATGAAGATTTGAATAAAGAATATTGTGGCCCCATCATCTTATCTTCCTTTGATTCCCATTATCATGTTATTTTTATTGTTATTACCATATCTATATTATTTGGTTCAAGCTGGGATCACTACCATTACCTTCTAACTTGAGGGGGAGAAGTAGAAGAAGAAGTACCAGAAAGAGGTATTTTATATGTTGTGGTAATTTTAATGTGACAAAAATATTCAAGAAAAGGGGGAGCACAAAGATGAAGCTTTTGCATCTAAGAAGAAATTTTTGCAGCAAAGAAAATTGAAGACCAAGAATTCTGACTTGCAATAATAATTGTGGTAATTATTAGTAGGACCTGACTTGGCTCGACTCGATTCTATTTCTCAGGTTGGATTATTTTTTTGAGGTATTCACAACATATTCCTTGGTCAATATATTATTTGGTGCAGATACTCGCATCGAATTATTTTATGGGTCCTTTTACAAGGATTTTTATTATTTAGGTTTGTGTTATATGGGCCCAGGCCCATTTCAGCTGCAGCTATTATGTCTATTTGGATGAGACATTATTATTTAAGAAGTGGTGGCCTCAACATCCTATCTTCCTATTTACCCATTACCTATTGGTTATTTGACAACCTTACTCCTACCATCATTTATTTGACTCACATACATCTTTGGGCCAAACTTTTGCGTGTTGCTTCAGTTGGGAGTTTAAGTCCATACGTATATACATATGGGTTATGGGTGTTTTAAGTCCATTGAGAATTATATATATATACCCGTGGGTCTTTTATCGTCGTTTTATGAATGACATGCATTATCCACTTATCACATTTGAGAGTTGGTGCTTGGGTTGGGACACCGTGATGGAGGAGCTTAATACAACATATATGTTACCCCCCTTATTTGGCATTTATTACTCCTACCACTTGAGAGTCATTGTTCTATGGAGGACACGGTGATGGAGGAGTTTTACTACACTTTTGAGCACTATGTATAGATCCACTACCTACGAAAGATAAGAGTGCCACTACCTACGAATGATAGGAGTGTGCCCTACATCCAACATGGGTTATGATTGGAGTATGGAGCGATGTCATACGGCTTGGAGTGATTTTATTCTCACTTATCTTATGCCAGTTGGGCCTCATAGAAGAGAGCACCAACGTGAGCGGGAGTGTTGGAAGATATGGAGGATTGCCATTTTATACGAGAAGATTCTATACATCATTTGCAACAAGCTAGGAGTTCTTGATGTTCTCTCACCCCCGGTTTGAGGGAGAGTTTGGAAGATGCCCAAGCCCATAAGATATGGACCCACCAAGATCACATGGGCTGGTGGGACCCACCATGATCACGTGAGGTGGCATTATGAGTCTTACACAATAAGAAATCTTACAGAGCCATAATTATTATGAAGGGAGGTCTCACAAAAGAGTTTTAGTTTAAAGGTGTTTTAGTCATGTTAGTCTTTTATTTATATTGGATTATTTAATTATGCTAGGACTTATCTTTAAGTGTTAGAGTTTGGATGTAATTGGGACAAGGGTAGTTTAATTGTAGTTGGACTCTACTACTTTCCTCTATTATAAATAGAGGTTTATGTATTCTGATTACAATAAGTCAATGAGGTATTTATCTTTTCCATAAATTCAAAAGATATCAATGCTCCAAAGTGACAAACTGCAATATGAAATAAAATAGTACATGCCAGTGGTAGCAACAACAACTATAGGTACACTTGAAGGAGCAACCATTAGTTTCTTGAGTTTATATCAGAAGTCATAGTCCTCCTCTATGGTGGTCATCTTCCCTTTAGAAGGTTTTGAAGTTATTTCTTGACTAGTTTCTGTGCCTGCAAAGGGTGAATGAGTGACCTTGAAAAATCACATGTTTAATGAGGTCACAAAAAGTATACTTCCTATTTGATCGGGATTGGAGGAATTAAAAGTGGAGTCACTACTTCTACCCCTACCTCTATCACCATATCTACCTCCTCTTCCTCTTCCTCTGCAATAGCTGCAACTCCCCCTTCTTTGGGAAAACATGGCATAATTTTGCACCTAATCCAGTTGAGATGTGTGTTCTTTGGCTGGAATCCTGAGCATGGTAGCACAAACATTATCAAAAGAGGTCAAGCAAAAGAACTAAATACCTGAGATTTTGTAACATTGAGGTAGGGCTTCAAGTTGGCAAGGCATATGGCTGAAACAAGTGCTTCCCTCCGCCTCTCTTGAGTGGCAATATTAGTGGAGTAAGGTTGTGCTATTTTCCGCTCTTGTAGAGGCCTCAAAATCTAGCAAAGTACTCAAGAAGATTGATACCTTGCCTTCTCATGTACATCTCTTGAAAGACCATGTTTGAAGATGGGCTCAAGCCTACAAGCCACATGTCAAAGGAGTGGCAAAGTGGTTATTTATGGTATGTTCCATAAGGATGGCATGAAGATGTAAATACATTGTCTTAGTCTATCTTTTAATCTATTGAGTTGTAACCCTAAGGGCCTTGTAACACTATAAATAAGAGTATTGGCTAAGAGGTAAGGCATTCAAGCCTTCTCCTCTCTTTGATAAAATGTCCAGCCACCCTTTCTTCTCCCTTGATGCATTCTCTCCTTCCCTTAATCCAAACTCTCCTCTCTAACATCCTTTTCCTTTCTCCCTCTTCTCTCTCTTCTCTCCTTCTTCTTCCACGTTAACCTAGAGTTATTCTCATGGGGTCTTAACTTCTACATGGTATCAAAGCTTGGAGGTTAGGATCCCTATTCAAGTAGTATGTCATCCATTGAAGAATTTGTGTATAGCCATGAAGAAATAGATAAGATCTGTCTTTTTCTTCTTCATATTCTCTCTTTATGGTTTCATTTTTTTCTTATCTTCTTGAATTCTTGATTCACGTCAAGGCAAGATAATCTTCATAAACATTGTGAAGATCTATCTTTTATGACTAAAAGGATATTGTAGTCTTGATCATCTTGTAGCAAAATTACATGATTGATCAATGTTTTTTTTTTTTCAATTTGTTATTTGGATTCAGTTACCTTTATGCAACGGGAATCAAACATTGTTGATATGGGATTCCAGCATATGTTATTGTCAGTTCTATATTCAAACGTTACTCATGGGAGTGTGTTGTGATGTTGGATAACCGTTATATGTTTGATGAAATTCCAGCACTCACTTATCCCAATTATTTTTGTGTTTGAACTTCAACAATTGAATTTTTTTTTGTATTAAAGTATTCCCATGAGATGGAATTTATTTTTCCAAGAAATTGATCTTGGTTAGCAAAGAAAGGCTTTGTCTAAAGTTGCTCTCGGTTTTGTGGTTGAGTTTGGATTTTTTTAAGGATAAAAGTTGCATCTATTTTCTTCTCTCTATTTTTTGATAAATATAAGAGAAGTTGAGTAGTGGCTGGTTCTTGTTATCACTTGACAAAAGCACCAAAATTTCCATGATTTGGTGCTTATTCTCGTGAAAATATTCTCTACTTATTTTTGGTGGCTAATTTGATCTACAGGTGCTTCAAATTACATTGTGTAATTGTTATTTGAGCCCCTTTGACAATTGACCTCACTAGTTGATTTGTGTCAACATGGAGAGTGGACATATGAGTAATAAGAGTGACATACTCCAAATTACTATAATTCCACTAAGAGGTCTTTCCAATTACCTCAGTTGGTCACAATCGGTACGGAGGGTTCGCATTACTCGTGACCTTCTCAGTCATGTTATCAAAATCCCTCCTCCGATTAATGAAGAAGATGAAGTCTACCGTAAATGGGTCACAAACGATAACATGGTTATCAATTGGCTTATTAACAACATGAAAGAGCATGTTGCTAACAATGTGGTCCACTTGGAAACTTCCAAGGATGTTTGAGACACATGTGCTAAGCTCTATTCTAGTACCACCTCCTTGCAAAGGTTATATGATGTTTCCAAAGTATGTTGGCTACCAAAAAAGGAGATAATATTCATGTGTTACTGGTTCGATTTCGTGGCCTTCTCCAAGAATAGAAAGTTGCTCAACCATACTCTACTGACATTGTTGTCCAAGAAAAACAGCGTGAGGCCCTAGCAACAGCTATTTTCCTTACCATTATTAAACCGTATCTAGAGGTGGCTAAAACTCAGCTTCTTAGTTCCTCTGCTCTTCCTTCTTTTGATGACATCAGTGCTTCATTGTTATGAATTCCTGTTCCATCTCCTCCTTTTTCGATTGATGCTCCATAAGCTATGTTCTTTGGTAATTGGGGTACATCATCCCCATTTCAAGGACACGACAGAAATACAAGAGGAGCTCGCAATAGAGGTGGTCAAACGGGTTCTACCCATTCCTGCACTGATCCTCGATTGTGCTCTTACTGTGGTGGTCAGAACCACCCTGTGGATTCATACTGGAAACTCCATGGTAAGCCTGATTGGGTGACAACCAATCCTACCTTAGTTAATGTTGAAAAAAAGGAGGATAGGACTACTTTTCATTCCGAAATGTGATTATTTCTGCAGAAGATTACGCTACAATTTAGAAGCTGAAATACTTATTGGATCAATCCTCTACTCCACCAGGCCCTACTGCTACCACTACCATTGCCTCATGTATGCTTTCTTCCATTTCAACCCCTTCCTCTTGGATCATTGCCTCCGGGGTTTTCGAATATTTTTCAGGTAACAAACACATGCTTCATTCATTGTCTCCATGTCTTCCTCATAAATTTACCACTATTGCTAATGGTTCCCAAACCAAGGTGCTTGGCAAGGGTTCCTCTTCTCTTACCGCGTCTATTCATCTCCAAGATGTGTTATTTGTTCCTCAATTTCTGTGAAATTTGCTCTCCGTTAGTCAATTAACAAAAAAATTGAATTGTTCTGTCTCCTTCTCACCATCTTCGTGTATATTTCAGGATCTAACTACTAAATAGGTGATTGGTGGTGGCCATGAAAAAAAGGGTTTATACTATTTTACTCTTCCACCAGTAGCAGCTATTTCATCCACTACATCCGAGGCCCAAATGTGGCATAACCAACTTGGACATCCATCTACCTCGTCACTTCATTATTTAGTTCCATCTCTTAAATCTTTGTCTAATTTCAATTGTGAGGCAAGTCAATTAAGTAAGCATGTTAGGAGCACATATTCTCCTCGTCTTACAAGTACTAGTACTGCTCCATTTGCATTAATACATTATGATGTATGGGCCCCTTTATAGGTCTCTAACATTTCTCAGGCTCAATATTTTGTTACTTTTGTGGACGATTTTACCCAAGTGATTTGGTTGTTTTTGTATAAAGAACGATCATAAATTCTTTCTATTTTTAAAAACTTTCATGCAATGGTTCTAACGCTATTTGGAAAAATAATTCAAATGCTTAAATCCAATAATGCTAAGAAATATTTGTCTAATGAGTTTAAATCGTTTTGTGAGGGTAATGGGCTTTTTCATCAAACATCATGTGCCTATACCCCTCAACAAAATGGTATTACTGAAAGAAAGAATCGTTACCTCCTTGAAGTTTGTCGGGGCCTCCTCTACTCCATGAAGGTACCCTACTTTTATTTTCCTGATGCTATTCTTACAACATGCTTTCTCATCAATAGGTTACCTTCATTAGTACTTAGAAATCAAACTCCGTATTCTGTTTTGTTTCATGGTGAAAATCCATTTTCTCTTCCTCTTAAAATATTTGGTTGTGCATATTTTGTTCATTATACTTCACCACATAAGAGTAAACTTGATCCTTGGTCTCTAAGGTGTATTTTTTTTTTTGGGTATTCTCGAACTCAGAAAGGATATATTTGTTATAATCCTACACTTCGAAGGTTGATGGTATCTTGGGATGTGACTTTCTTTGAAGACACTTCCTTCTACTCCTCACATGAGGCTCCTATAGGGTTTACATTTCCTCCTACCATTCCATGCCCACTTGTGCTATTTAATGAAGATATTACTCAACCCCATGAAGCACCAACCGTCCCCTCACCTGTGGAGTTGTCGGATCCACCTGAGGTAAGTCTTTCTCCTCCTCCTTTGTGTGGGCCTGAATTTGATACTCGACCTATTGCATTACAAAAGGAAACCCGTTCTTGTACTACGTCTCATCCAATTGCCAACTTTATGTCTTCTCATCGTTTATCTTCTTACTGTGTTCAATTTCTTACTTCTCTTTTGTTTGTTTCCATACCACAATCCTATCAGGAGGCCCTGAAGCATCCAGGATGGAAGGCGGCTATGGATGAAGAAATGCATGCATTATATGAAAATCAAACATGGACATTGGCATCGTTCCCAAAAGGAAAAAAACTGGTTGGTTGCAGATGAATTTTTTTCGATGAAAAAAAACCCAGATGGGTCTATTGCTCGCCTTAAAGCACGCCTAGTTGCAAAAGGTTATACTCAGTGTTATGGGATAGAGTATGAAAAGACTTTCTCTCCGGTTGCAAAACTGAAATCAATATGTATCATCCACTCTATTGTTGCTAACTGATCTTGGCTAGTATATCGGCTCGATGTAAAAATTATATTTTTAAATGGTGCTATACGCGAAGAAATTTATATGGTCCAACCACCAGGATATGTGGTTGAGGGGGAGTTTGTATGCCAATTAAAGAAATCTTTATATGGGCTTAAATAGTCTCCTTGGGCCTAGTTTCATAAATTCAGTCAAGGGCTTCTACGATTTGGCTTTGATAAGTGCTCAGTTGATCACTCAACATATGTTAAAGATACTATCAAAGAAAGATATTATTGGTCGTGTATGTTGATGATATTATCTTGACTAGGAATGATGCTCATAGTATACAAGAAGTGAAGAATATGATATGTCAAGAGTTCAAGATTAAATATTTGGGTAAACTCAAATATTTTCTGGGTATAGAAGTCCTTCAATCAAACCATTGAATAGTATTGTCTCAAAGAAAATATGTTTTGGATCTTCTTGAAGAAATATGAATGAAGGGTTGTAGACTAGTTGATACACCTATGGATGCTATTGAAAAATTGTGTACCACAACTGGAGAAGATGTTGACACTGGAAAATATCAAAGAATTGTGGGAAAATTGATCTATCTCATGGTAACCACGCCAGATATATCATATGCTGAGAGTGTGGTAAGTCAATTCATGCACAAACCACAAATTACTCATTGGCTAAGAACCCTTACTTGAGAAATTCCACTATTTAAAGCTCTAATAGCTGGAAATTACACAAAGAGATTCTAGCTCTCTTTAAGCCACGTGTAACTCAATAAATGATTTTTACAATACCAATCTCCCCAAAAAATTGTTGCTAGATTCTTGCTCTATCTAACCCTTTCTCTCTAGATTCTATAGGTTCTAGATGAACCTTTCAAAAATTTACACAAGAAGAAAGGAAAAATATGCACCTTTACTTGAAGGGATCCTTCTCCTAGAGATATCCAAGCCTCCTCTTCCTTATCAGCACAATGTGGAGTGATTGTAGTAGCTTGACTAATATGAATGCAAAGACATGATGGAAAGAGTTTTGGAATTTCAAATGATAAGGCTCACTCTTTCACTCTAAATCAATTTTTGAGAGATTTTTAAGATTGATAGTAGGCTTAGGATATTTGACAATAATTGATCATTAAATTCTCAATACATGGTTTGGTAGGGTATTTATAGCTTCCCCAACTCAAACTAACTATTTTTTGCCCGTTTGCAAAAGTCTGTACTTTGGTTAATCGATCACTGTAAAACAACCGATCGATCATAACGACTACTTTTCTGTTTGAAAATGACTTATTGATCAATCACAATGACTACTTTTCTCTTGAACGTGTGGGCCTTCTCCTTGGATGGGTGGGTCTTCATTGGTAGTGTGGGCTTGAGCCCATCTTCCAACAGTGAAAATGTCCACTAATTGATTCTTTGAAGGGATATACTGCATAGATGTTATTCTGGCTTGAATTTTTTCTCGTACGAAATAATAGTCTATCTTAATGTGCTTGGTTCTCTCATGAAGGATTGGATTGGTTACAATATGGATAACTGCATGATTGTCACAATGAAGTTGTATAGGCTTGGTTATCTAGAACTGAAGCTCAGTTATGTGTTGAGTTGTGGAGCCTAATTAATGCCCTACGCTGAGTTGGTCGTGGATCATTGAACTGTTGTTTAATTAAGGATAGTTTTGGAATTTCACTCTTTAAATATGGTTGGCCTAATTTTTTCTTTATATTTGAGGGGTGCTTCTATTAGGGTTTTATCATCTTACACTGAGGAGCAATTCGAGTTCCAGCCCGAGAGGTTATAGAGAAACACCTATAAGTGTGCAATTTTTCTTGTAAAGTATTTCATCTTCATAGTGGATTACAGTAGTGGCGAAAGATAGGACATAGTCTCACCTTGAGGCGAACCTGTATAAATCTAGTTGTTTGTTTTCATGTTTACTTTTCCTTTCTTCTGCAATTATTATTATTGTTCTCGTTAGTTTGGAATTAGGGCATTTAATTCCCAACAAGTGGTATCAGAGCTTTGGTTCGTGATTGTGAGCAATGGCTAGCGGAGAATGATCGACACTAGGGATCATTAAGTTTGATGGTATGGATTTTGCGTTTTGGAGGATACAAATCGAAGATTATTCGTACAGTAAAAAGCTGCATGCACCACTTCTGGATATGAAACCAGAAGGTATGAACGATGATGAGTGGAATCTTCTTTATAGACAAGTGTTGGGAGTAGTCTGGTTAGCACTATTGGAGAACATTGCTCACAACATGGAGACAGAGAAACCACTGTGGGGATGATGAAGATTCTGTTCAACATGTATGAGAAGCCTTCCACAAATAGTAAGGTACATCTCATGAAAAAACTCTTCAATTTAAAGATGACAGAAAATACATCAGTTGCAATGCATTTGAATGAGTTTAGCATGATTGTCAATCAATTGACATCTTTTCAAATTAAATTTGATGATGAGGTTCGTGCTTTAATTCTTTTGGCGTCTCTGCCAAATTGGTCGGAGCCTATGAGGGTGGTGGTCAACAACTTTGTAGGCAACGGGAAGTTGATCTTTAATGATGTTCGGGATGCCATTCTCGTAGAGGAAGTTCGTAGAAAGGACTCTAGAGAATCGTCGACATCTAATTATGCCCTAAGTGGCAATAGTAGGGGCCAAAACTTTGAGAGAAATTCCAACAAGGGCAATGGTGGAGGGAAGTCAAGGAATGGTAGAAGCAAGTCCAAATTTAGAAGGAATGTGGAATGCTGGAATTGTGGCAAGTCTGGTCACATAAAGAAGAACTACAGAGCACCGAAGAAGGATGAAAAGAAAAATGATGCTGCAAATGCATTGACTTAAGATGTACAAGATGGTTTACTCTTGTCAATTGATAGCCCTATTGACTCTTGGATGTTAGATTCAGAAGTTTCTTTTCACACCATCGCACATCGTGAGATCATGGAGAATTATATTACTGGAGATCATGGGAAGGTGTATCTTGCTGATGGAGAACCTTTGGATATTTTCGGTATTGGTAATGTCAATTTGAGGATGTCAAACGGGACAGTGTGGAAAATTCACCAGGTGAGACATGTACCAAAACTGATGCGTAATTTGATCTCAGTAGGGCAACTTGATGATGAAGGTCATAATGTGACTTTTAATGGTGCTACCTGAAAAATCACAAAGGGATCCATGGTTCTTACAAGAGGAGTTAAAACTGGAACTATTTACATAACTTCCAGTTGTAGAGACATGGTTACAATTGATGATGCTACTATTGATTCTGACTTGTGGCAATATAGGCTCGGTCACATGAGTGAGAAGGGAATGAAAGTGCTTTAGTCCAAAGGGAAGCTACCAGGGTTGAAAACTTTAAATAACAGTTTGTGTGAATGTTATTTCTTGGGCAAGCAGAAAATGGTTAGTTTTTCTAAGGCTAAAAAGGAGCAAAAGACAACTAAATTGGAGTTAGTTCACACAGATGTGTAGGGGCATTCAATTCTTACTTCCCTTGGTGGTTCTAACTACTATGTGATATTTATCGATGATGCAAGCATAAAGGTATGGGTTTATGTCCTGAAAAAGAAGTATGATGTCTTTGATACCTTCAAGAGCTAGAAAACTATGGATGAGAACGAGACATATTTGAAAGTGAAGTGCCTACAGTCAGATAATGGGGGAGAATATTTAGATGATGATTTCTATTGAATTTATGGAATAGAAAAATACTTCATTGATTTATTATAATTAGAGTACATGAACCTCTTGTAGAAGTTAGGACCCTATGAGAATGACTCTAGGTTAACGTGGAAGAAGAAGGAGAGAAGAGAGAGAAGAGGTAGAAAGGAGAAGGACGTTTGAGAGGAGAGTTTGGATTAAGGGAAGGAGAGAATGTGTCAAGAGAGAAGAGTATTGCAGCCTCCTCTTGTATTTCTGCCACGTCCTCGAAAAGGGGATGATGTACCACGATTACTTGAGAACATAGCTGATGGAGCATCAATCGGAGAAGGAGGAGATGGATCAAGAATCCATAACAACGTTGTACTGATGTCATCAAAAGAGGGAAGGGCAGAGGAACTAAGAAGCTGAGTCTTAGCCACCTCTAGATACGGCTTAATATTGGTAAGACAAATAGCCGTTGCCAAGGCATCAGGCTGTTTTTCTTTGACAACAATGTTGGTAGAGTATGGTTGAGCAATTTTCCATTCTTGGAGAAGGCCACAAAACTGGGCCAGAAACTCATGAATATTATCTCCTTGTTTGGTAGCTAACATACTTTGGAAAACATCATATACTCTTTGCAAGGAGGCGGTACTAGAATAGAACTTAGCACATGTGTCCCAAATATCCTTCGAAGTTTCCAAGTGGACCACATTGTTAGCAACATGCTCTTCTATGCTATTAATAAGCCAACTGGTAACCATGTTATCATTTTTGACCCATTTATGGTAGCCTTCATCTTCTTCATCAATCGGATGAGGGATTTTGATAACATGATTGAGAGTGTCAGGAGTAATGAGAACCCTCCAGACCGATTGTGACCAGCTAAGGTAATTGGAAAGACCTCTTAGTGGAATTGTAGTAATTCAGAGTATGTCACTCTTATTACTCATATGTCCACTCTCCATGTTGACGCAAATGAACTGGTAAGGTCAATTGTCAAAGGGGCTCAAATAACAATTACACAACGTAATTTGAAGCACTCGTAGCCCAATTTAGCCACCAAAACTAAGTAGAGAATATTTTCACGAGAATAAGCACCAAATCATGGAAAAATTGGTGGTTTTGTCAAGTGATAACAAGAACCAGCCACTACTCAACTTCTCTTATATTTATCAAAAAAATATAGAGAAGAGAATAGATGCAACTCTTATCCTTAATCCAAACTCAACCACAAAACCGAGAGCAACTTTAGACAAGGCTTTTCTTGGCAAACCGAAAGCAATTTTTTGGTAAAAGAAACTCCAACTCATGGGAATACTTCAACAAAACAAAAGATTCAATTGCTGAAGTTCAAACACAACAAATAATATGGATAAGTGAGTGTTGGAATTTCATCAAACATATAACGGGCATCCAACAACATGACACACTTCCATGAGCAACATTAGATTATAGAATTGACAGCAACATATGCTGGAATCCCATATCAACAATGTGTGATTCCTGTTACATAAAGGTAACTGAATCTAAATAACAAACCAAAAAAAGCAACCGTTGATCAATCATGTAATTGGGCTACAAGATGATCAAGACTACAATATCCTTTTAGTCATACACGATAGATCTTCAATATGTTTATGAAGATTATCTTGCCTTGACATGAATGAACAATTCAAGAAGTTGTGTATAGAAGAAGAGAGGGTGGCTCGACGTTTTTCCAAAGAGAGGAGAAGGATTGAATTCCTTACCTCTTAGGTAATGCTCTTATTTATAGTGTTACATAGCCCTTAGGGTTACAACTCAATAGATTAAAAGACATACTAAGACAATGTATTTACATCTCCATGCCATCCTTATGGAACATATCATAAATAACCACTTTGCCACTCCTTTGACGTGTGGGCTTCTAGCCTTGAGTTTGTGGGCTTGCGCCCATCTTCCAACACCTCTATTTATAATAGAGGAAGGTAGTAGAGTCCAATTACCATAAAACTACCGTTGTTCCAATTACACCCAAACTCTAACTCTCAAAGATAAGTCCTAGCATAATTAAATAACTCAATATAATAGAAGACAACATAACTCAAACTAGAACTCTTCTATGTGGACATGACCATAAGATAAAGATGTCAGCTCGTGGTACTCTTTGTGAGTCCTTCATGATCTTCCAACCAGCTTGTGGTTATCTTTGTGAGTCATTCTTGATCTTCTAACTTATGTGATAAGGATGTCAGCTTGTGGTAATCATGGTGGGTCCTACTTCTTAAGGGTTTGGGCTCATCTTACAATACTCTTAGATATGTGGGTTCTTCCAACACTCCCTCTCAAGCTAGGGGTGAGAGAACATCATGAACTCCCAACTTGCTGCAAATGATGTATAAGATCTTTTTGTATAAAATGGCAGTCCTCCATATCTTCCAATACTCCCCCTCACGCTAGTGGTTTTTCCAGTCCTCCATTGGTTTTTTCATGAGGACTAGCTGGCATAAGATAAGTGAGAGTGAAATAACTCCAAGTTGTATGACATTCCTCCATACTCTAGTAAGACACACACCTATCTTCTGTAGGTAGTGGGTCTATACAGAATGATCAGAAGTGTAATAAAACTCCGCCATCACCGAGTCCTTCCACAGGACAACAACTCTCAAGTGGTAGGAGTAATAAATGCCAATTAAGGGGGGTATAACATAGATGTAGTAATAAGCTCTTTCATCAAGGTGATATAATATAGATGTAGTAATAAGCTCATTCATCATGGTGTCCCAATTTGGGCACCGACTCTCATAGGTAAAAATTAATGGGTAACATAGATGTAGTAATAAGCTCATTCGTCACGGTGTCCCAACCATAGCAACACTCATAAGGTTACAATAAGGATTGGCCCAAAGAAATATTTGTGAGAGTTAAATAAAGGATGGTATGAGAAAGGATATTGAGGCCACCACTTCTTCAATAATAATGTCCCATCTAAAGAGACACAATAGCTACAACTGAAATGGGCTTTGGCCCATATAACACGATCCAAAATAATAAACCTTGTAAAAGGACCCATGAAATAATCTGATGCAAAAATTTCTTATTAGATGCAAAAACTTCATCTTTTTTGCTCTCCCTTTCTTGAATATTTTGGTCACATAAAACTTATCCATAATATATGGAATAAAATATCTCTTTCTTGTACTTCTTCTACTTCTCCCCCTCAAACTGGGAGGTAATGACAGTGATCCTAGTTTAAAACAAATATCATAGATGTAGTAATAAGCCCAAATAACATAGAAGTAGTAATAAGCCCTAAAACCAGGGAAAATTGAGATATTTTCCTGATATAGCAACTCAAAAAGTGACACAAAAAAATTGGCTCAAATTCGGGTTTTTCTATGCAACAGGATACTAACGTGACATTTGATTCTTCCAATGCGAATATATCTTTAAATATAGATCAGATTAACATGAAATTTTCTCCTTATGAAACTAGACTTAAATAAATTTCATCCAAGTATAACTTCTCTTCATAAAATATAATTATTTTGAGATAAATAATCTGATAGATCTCGGGCTCTGTAATGTAGCCGAACTAAGTATTGTTTTTCCTTTTTTTGTGCATGACCATTGACTCTTTCAAGATCAATATCTCCTTATAAAAAACTCAAATAGAGAATTGGTTGAATAGGTAAGAAAATATACTTACATATATTTATTTTTATATATAATTCTCCATATAAAGTCTCGCTCTTGATAGCATAAAGTTTGAAAGTTGAAGCTTTCTGCTGCTGGTTGAACCTCTTTTTCAATCTGACATTCGCTGCTTCAAATATCTATTTCTATTCGTAGATAACTCAGATTGAGAATTTATTGAATAAGTAAGAGAATAGACTTAAATATATTTCTTTTCATATATAATTCTCCATATAAAGTCTTGTTCTTGGTCACATAAAATACCTCAGAAGTTGAAGCTTTCTGCAGCTGCTGGAACCTTTTGCAATCTGACCTTTGCTGCTTCAAATATCTATTTCTCTTTGTAGATAACTTTGATTGGAAAAAATAGTTTTACCTTAGAAATTAAACTCGAATATATTTCCATCAATATATACTTTTCAATATGAAAAGCTCAATATAGAGGTGAAAAACATAAAAAAACTAATGGGTTTAGGGACCGAAAAAAATACAAAACCTAAACTGCTTGAGATAATAGATCTGAAAAGAATCACATTACCTCTGTGGGTTGACCAAGTCAACTCAAAGAACCTGCTTTGATACCCTATTGAATTTATGGAATAGATAAATACCTCATAGACTTGTTATAATCGGACTACATGAACCTCTATTTATAATAGAGGAAGATAGTAGAGTCTAATTACAATTAAACTACCTTTGTCCCAAGTACACCCAAACTTTAACTCTTTAATATAAGTCCTAACATAATTAAGTAACTCAATATAATAGAAGACAATATAACTCAAACTAGAACTCTTCTATGAGGACGTGACCATAATATAAAGATGTCAACTTGTGGTAATCTTTGTGAGTTCTTCTTGATCTTCCAACCAGCTTGTGGTTATCTTTGTGAGTCCTTTTTGATATTGCAACTTATGTGATATGGGTGCTAGCTCATGGTAATCATGGTGAGTCCTACTTCTTATGGGCTTGGGCCCATCTTAGAATACTCTTAGATATGTGGGCCTTCCTTGGTCATGTGGCCCATCTTATAATACTCTTACATATGTGAGGTTTCCTTGATTGTCTGCCACTCTTTGATATGTGGGCTCTTCCAACAATTTAAAGAGGTACTATGCCGATAATGGAATCAAGATGTAGAAGACCATTCCTAGAAATCCTCAACAGAATGGAATGGCTGAGAGGATGAATAGAACTTTGAATGAGCATACTAGGAGCATGAGATTACATGCGGGATTGCCAAAGATGTTCTGGTATGAGGCTATTAGCACTACTGCCTATTTGATCAACAGAGGTCCCTCAACACCATTGGATTGTAAAATACCATAAGAGGTCTGGAGCAGAAAAGAAGTAAACTTTTCTTTCTTGAAAGTGTTTGGTTGTATTTCTTATATTCACATTGATTCTACTGCTAGAAATAAACTTGATGCCAAACCTAAATTATGTTTCTTTATTGGCTATGGTTGTACCAAGTTTGGTTATAGCTTATGGGATGACCAAAGTCTTAAAGGTTATCAGGAGCAAGGACGTGATCTCCAATGAAGGTGCCCTGTATAAAGACAAATAGAGAATAGAGTCTGAGAGTAGAAGTAATGAAGCCAAGAAGTCTGAAGTGATTTAGTTGAGAGATCATCCAACTATTGAGATGGAGAATATTGTTCAGGAAGACTAGGAAAATATGTCTCCAAAAGTAAATCAGAGCATTCCTGTGATAGAACTCATGAGATCTACCAGAACTAGCACTCCACCACAGAGGTACTCCCCTACGTTGAATTATATTATGTTAATAGATAAAGGTGAACCAGAGAGTTATGAGGAAGTCATGCAAGCTGATGAATCAACCAAGTGGGAGTTAGCCATGCAGGCTGAGATGGATTCACTGTTATCCAATTAGATATGGTAGTTGACCGAGTTACCAAAAGAGAAGAAGGCCTTGTAGAATACATGGGTGTACTGAATAAAAGATGAACATGATGGTAGCAAGTGGTACAAGGCAAGTCTGGTGGTTATGGGCTTTCAACAAAAAGAAGGCACTGACTACACTGAGATTTTCTCTCCAGTAGTGAAATTGACTACTATTAGAACAGTGCTTGGACTAGTGGCAAATAAAGACTTGCACGTAGAGCATTTGGATGTAAAGACAACCTTTCTTCATGGTGATTTGGAGGAATAAATTTACATGATGCATCCATAGGGTTTCAAAGCACCGGGAAAGGGGAAAATGGTTTGTAAACTTCAAAAGAGCTTGTATGGTCTTAAAAAGACTCTATGACAGTATAAGAAATTTGATACCTTTATGAGTAGTAACGGTTTTTTAAAGTGTTAGGCGGATCATTGATGTTATGTGAAGAAGTTTGATGACTCCTACATCATTCTACTGCTATATATTGATGACATGTTGATAGCAGGTACTTGTAGACAAGAAATAGATAAGTTGAAAAGGGAGTTGTCGAAGAAGTTTGCAAGGAAGGATTTCGGTGTTGCAAAAAAAATCCTTGGGATGATGATTACTAGGGACATTGATGTCTTGAAACTGTCATAAGAAGAATATATGAAGAAGGTGCTGAGCAGATTCAACATGAATGATGCAAAACTAGTGGGTACTCCTTTGGCTACTCAGTTTAGGCTATCTAAGGAGCAATCACCTACTACAGAGCATGAACAAGCCTACATGGCCAATGTGTCTTATGCTTCTACTATTGACAGTCTCATGTATGACATGGGGTGCACTAGACCAGAAATAACTCATGTAGTGGGAGTTGTGAGTAGATATATGAGTAATCTGGGTAAACAACATTAGGAAGCAGTGAAGTGGATTCTCAGGTATATGAAAGACGCTACAAACTCAGCCTTATGTTTCAGAAAGTCAGACTTGGGATTACAAGGTTATGTAGATGCTGACATGGTTGGAAACATTGATGGCAGGAAGAGTACCACTAGATATGTATACACATTGGGTGGTACAGCAGTTAGTTGGGTTTCTAGTTTGTAGAAGATAGTTTTTCTTTCCCCTACTGAGGCAGAATATGTCACCGTGACTGAAGCCAACAAAGAGATGGTATGGTTGTAGTCTTTCTAGGAAGAATTGGGTCTCAAGCATGTGAAGAATGTGTTGTATTGTGAAAGTCAGAGTGTTATTCATTTAGCAAAGAACTTTGTTTATCATGCCAGAATAAAGCACACACAGATGCGTTATTACTTCATTAGATCGGCTCTTGAGGATGGAGTATTAGTACTTGAGAAAATTCAAGGGAGTAAGAATCTGGCTGATATGTTGACAAAGAATGTTACGATTGAGAAACTAAAATTGTGTGCAACTTCAGTTGGACTTCTCTCTCAGGATTGAGAAGTTATTGCCGCTACAGAGGAGATATTGATGATGGATTAGTCTCCTAGTGGGAGATTTTTAAGTTGTGGAGCCTAATTAACACCTTACGCTGAGTCGGTACACGGGTCGACGATATATTGACTTCTATTTCATTAAGGATAGTTTGGAGATTTCAAACTTGTAATTCGATTGCCCTAATTTTCTCTATATATTTGGGGGCGTTGTCTATTTGGGTTTTATCACCCAGAGTATTATCATCAGAGCATCATCATTTATTGCGGCCAAAAAGGTTAGAGAAACAATTTATCTTGTAAACTTTTCGTCTTTATAGTGGATTACTGCAATGGTGAAAGACAGGACGTAGTCTCACCTTGAGGTGAACCTATATAAATCTTGTTGTATTTTCGTGCTTGATTTTTTCTTTTTCCATGATTATTATTATTGCTCTCGTTAATTGAGAATCAAGGCGTCTAACAATTCTTACCGAGTTTAACTTAACCACTAGGGAGAAAGTTTCCTCACGATCCACTACATAGTACTGAGTATACCCTTTTGCAACTAGACGGGCCTTGAGACAAGCCACAAAACCTTATGGATAGCACTTGATAGTAAAAACCCATTACAACCCACAGGTTTCTTACTGAGAGGAAGTGGAACCAGGGCCCAAGTCTAATCCTCATATAATGCATTCATCTCTTCTTCCCTTGTCGTTTCCATCCTTGTTGCCTTAAAGCTTCCTGATACTACTATGGGACAGAGATGGAAGAAATAGATACAAGAAATTGAAAGCAGGAAGAAGACAAATGATGGTGAGAAACAAAATTGGATATAGGATGAGAAGTAGAGGGTCATGTAAAAGTCCTAGGTTCCTTCCAAAGAGCTATGGCCCTAGTATCAAATTGTGGACCAAATACAATAGGGGAAGATGGGCTTACCTTGGATGGATCAGTAAACACCATAGGTGTGGTATTGGTCAATGCTTCATGGGGCTGAATTGAAAGATCCACATGAAGTGGCACAACAAGCTTCAAAGCTACCTGAACAGACGAGAGACCCAAAGGATCATCTTTTTGTCCTAAAAAAGTGTGACATTCCTTGATATGATTAACTACCTAAAAGAAGGATTGTAGCAAACATATCTTTTTTGGGTAAGATAGTAACCCAAAAAGATACACTTAAGAGCCTTGGGATCTAGCTTACTCTTTAGTGGGGATATAACATGAACAAAACATGTACAACCAAAGACCTTCAAAGGAAGAGAGAAAGGGTCCTCATATGGAAATAATAGTGAGTATGGGGACTTATGGCTAAGTACGGAAGATGGTAGCCTATCGATAAGAAAATAGGTTGTAAGAATTGCATGAACCTAGTAAAAAAAGGACACATTCATAGAGTAGAGTAGACCACAGGCTACACCATTTTGTTGTGGGATGTAGGTACAAGATGTTTGATGGATAATGCTATTGCCCTTACAAAAGGATTAAAAAAATTCCCATAGGTATTCTCTGGCATTATCATAACGAAACACTTGGTATTTTTTTGCCAAATTGAGTGGACACCATGGATGAAATGATTTTAAAATAGAAAGGATTTTAGACCCATCTTTGAACAAAAACAACCATGTAACTCAAGTAAAGTCATCAACAAATATAACGAAACACTTAATTTGAGAAATATTTGAGACACTCATCCGAGTGAATCAATGAAAAGGGAGTGACACATTTAAGTTCAAATCGAGGAGAATATGTATTCCTCTGGGGTTTGCTCAACTAATATACTTCACAATTTGGACTAGACAAGGTTTTCAAAAAAGGAAACAGGTGCTAAAGTGATGTTGTCGATCGATATCTGAATTTTTTGTGACATAAAATTGTCTCTGTCTAAGAAGTAAAAACTATTGTTGGAAGATGAAGTCATATTTGAAGATGTGTCATTTTATACAATAAAAATTTATACATCATTTGTAGCGAGCTGGGAGTTCTTGATGTTCCCTCACCCCCAGCTTGAGGGGGAGTGTTGGAAGATAGGGCCCAAGCCCACATGACCAAAGAAGGCCCACATATCTAAGAGTATTATAAGATGGGTCACACGACCAAAGAAGGCCCACAAGATGGGCCTAAGCCTACAAGAAGTAGGACCCACCATGATTACCACAAGCTGACATCCTTATCACATAAGTTGGAAGATCAAGAAGGACTCGCAAATGCATCTTTATCTTATGGTCATGTCCTAAAAGAGTTCTAATTTGAGTTATGTTTGTCTTTTATCTATATTGAGTTATTTAATTATGCTAGGATTTATCTTTAAGTGTTAGAGTTTGGGTGTAATTGGGACAATGGTAGTTTTAATGTAATTGGACTCTACTACCTTCCTCTATTATAAATAGAGGTTCATGTACTTTGATTATAATAAGAAGTTTTATGAAGTCAATGAAGTATTTTTCTTTTCCATAAATTCAACAACTATACTCACTAGAGGCAAGTCCAAGTAATAGAGACCCTCCTGTTCACGATCTCCACCAATCATCTACTTCGTTGTTAGATCCTAGAAAACACAAAAAGAAGGTGAGAAGGTGATAGAGCGATTAAACCTTTTGTTAATTGACTAATAGACAACAATGTTGAATTTATGGAAAAGAGAAATACTTCATTGACTTCATTAACTTATTATAATCAGAGTACATGAACCTCTATTTATAATAGAGGAATGTAGTAGAGTCCAATTGCAGTAAAACTACCTTTGTCCCAATTACACCCAAACTCTAACAGTTAAAGATAAGTCGTAGCCTAATTAAATAACTCAATATATATAAAAGACAAATATAACTCAAACTACAACTCTTCTAGGACGTGACCATAAGATAAAGATCTTCCAACTTATGTGATAAGGATGCTAGTTTGTGGTAATTATGGTGGATCCTACTTCTTATGTTCTTGGGCCCATCCTGTGGGTCTTCCTTGGTCATGTGACCCATCTTATAATACTCTTAGATATATGGACCTTCCTTGGTCGTGTGGCCTATTTTCCAACACTCCCCCTTAAGCTGGGGGTGAGAGAACAACATGAACTCCCAACTTGCTGCAAATGATGTATAAAATATTTTTATATAAAATGGCACATCTTCAAATATGCCTTCATCTTCCAACACTCCCCCTCTAGCTATTGCGTCCTTCCATGAGGCCTTGTTGGCATAATATAAGTGAGAGTAAAAATCACTCCTAGTCGGTAAGACATTGCTCCATACTCCAGTCTTAATGCTGGATGTAGGGCACCCCCCGTCTTCTGTAGGTAGGGGTGGCATCGAGCCGAGCCCGAACCTGCCTATAATTGAGCCAAACTTGATTTAAATATTTCGAGCCGAGTTTCGAGCCAAACCTCGTCTCGAGCCTAAAATTGTTATCGAGCTCAAGCCCAAAATTTTTAACCGAATTCGAGCCAAGATCGAGCTTCTACATATATTTTAAAATTTTCAAAAAATATATATAAAATAAATTTTATATAAAATTATGCATATATTTTACATAAAATTGGGTATGACCTCTACATAAAATTGGGCATAACCTATATATATATAATACATGTATAAGATTGGGCATGACCTCTACTTAAAATTAAGCATAATCTATGTATATAATACTTACATAAAATTCGACATGACCTCTACTTAAAATTGGGCATAATCTATATACATAATACCAACATAAACACACCATAAACACTCCATAAAATTGTCTATACATTCCATAAACACTCCATACACTCCATACGCTACATAACATTATGAATAAACTCCATACAATAATCAAACACAACAAAATTAAATGAACTGTCACTATCAATTTACAATCACCCAAATAAAAATTATAAATCATTTAAATAAAATCCAATTACTATTAGAGACTTACTAGAAAATTAAAAGAAATATTTTCAATTTTTCTTAGGAAAGTTAACTGGACCTCTTATTACCTTTTCTAAGGAAATAAATAAAAATTAATAATTAATCTAATATATTATTATACTTATCGATAAATTTTTAATCAAATAAAATGTCAAATACAAAATTTCTATGAGAATTGTCTCATGCTAAAAATATTATATCATTAACTGTCAAATACTTATTCAAAAATTTTCTATACGGTTTTCTAGTCCATCTTGGCAAGAAAATCTTTCTTAGAAAATTATATGATTTTTTAGCAAGAATTTATAATTAGAAAAATATTTAAAAAAAAAAACATGAGGCTCCAATTGTCCCTATATTTCTACTAAAAATGTCTTTTCAACACTCTAGAACGTATTTCTATTAAAATATCTTTTCAATTTCTTCAAGAGTCATGAGGAAGGGACAAAGAGTTTTTTTTTTTTTTCTTGTTTATGATCTCGCACGTAGCGGTGACTTCGAATAAATTATATATAAAATTATGCATACATTTAAAAAAAATAATGATAGGGGAGGTTGAGGATTGAATTTAAATAATGGATTAAAATGCACCAATATTAATCTTTTTTACTCCAATTGTTGTCTAGCTTGTAATCTAGCCATAAATTTACTAGGGCCTCTTAGTGCCCCTAGATGAAAATTTATATTCTAGGAAAAACTAAAAATATTTTTCCTATGATACATATTCCCCAAAAAACCTTTAAATAAAATCCTATTACTATTAGTGACTTATTAAAAAATTACAAGAAATATTTTAAAATTTTCTTAGGAAAGTTAAATGGACCTTTTATTGCCTCTTATAGGGAAATAAATAAAAATTAATAATCAATCTAATATATTATTATACTTATCGATAACATGTTAATAAAATAAAATGTCAAAAATAAATTGCAATAAAAATTGCATCATGCTAAAAGTATTATAGCATCAACTGTTAAATACTTATTAAAAAAAATTCTATACAGTTTTCTACCCTATCTTGGTGGGAAAATCTTACTTAGAAAATTATATGATTTTT
The DNA here is from genome assembly GCF_029961685.1 of Aristolochia californica. NCBI lineage: Eukaryota > Viridiplantae > Streptophyta > Magnoliopsida > Piperales > Aristolochiaceae > Aristolochia > Aristolochia californica. The sequence continues at coordinate 39,118,104 of NW_027181881.1, read as the reverse complement.
AATAAGAATTTTTAATTAGAAAAATGTTTTAAAAAAAATGAGACACTAATAGTTCATAGAAACTTATTTCTATAAAATGTATTTTTAATTTTTTCAAGAGCTATGAGGAAGGAAAGTTTAAGGAAAAAGTTTTTTTTTTTTTTTTTACTTTACGATCTCGCATGTGCGAGATCATCTTCGCGTAGGGGAGGGGAGAGATTATTTCTCCCCTAATTTCTCCCCTGAACTTACTGGTTCAGGTTTTCGACTGATAGCCAAGACGACGCAGAGGGAAGGGGGTTACAACGCCAAGGAGGACCTGTCGTCGGGGATGATGGCTAAGACGGCATCGACAGAAGCGTCAGTGACGGAAGCGGCAACAACGGAAATAGAGGCGACGGCGAGGAGAGGAAAAAATTGAACGGACAGCCATAGAGGCGGCCAACGAGCATCTATCGATGGCGGTAGAGGCGGCGACAACAGTCGACGGGATGGGATAGGCGGTGACGAGGGGAGGAAAATATTTCCCCCCCTCGCTCTGTTCACGCTCCCGATCCCGCTCCCTCGCTCCCGACCCGATACCAATCCACTTTGAGCCGGCTCACGAGCCGACGAACCGAACCTGGCTTCGGTCGAGCTCAGCTCGTTAAGGTAAATGAGCCAATTTTAAAGCTCGAGCTCAATTGATAACGAATCAAACCGAGAAGAAATCAAGCCGAACTTGAGCCGCTCGCGAGCCGGCTTGGTTTGAAGCCACACCTATCTGTAGGTATTGTGTCTATCGGCATTTCTATGAAGTATCCACCACTGTATCCCTCCACAGGACAATGACTCTCAAGTAGTAGGAGTAATAAAAGTCATTATAGTGAGGGGGGGGGGGGGGGGGGGGGGGAAGGGGGGTGTTTAGTATTGTGGGTTTATTTATAACGGTGTCCCAATCCGGACATCGACTCTCATGGTATTCCAACTGTGATAATTTTTAGAGTTAAATTTATCATGGTGTCCCAATCCGGGCACAAACTCTCATGGTGTCTCAACTGTGATATTTTTTAGAGTCAAAATAAATTATGGTATAAGAAAAGGTACTGAGACCACCTCTTCTTCAATAATAATGTCTCATCCAAAGAGACATAATAACAACAACTTTAATGTAACATGACCATCTTCTAACACATATAACACGAACCAAAATAATAAAGCTTGTAGAACGACCCATAAAATAATCATAATTAGATATAAATATGTTTTCATAGATGCATAAGCTTCATTTTTTGTGCTCCCCCTTTCTTGAATATTTTGGTCATATAAACTTATCCACAATATATGGAATAAAATATATCTTTCTTGTACTTCTTCTACTTCTCCCTCTCAAGCTAGGAGGTAATGGCAGTTATCCCAACTTGAGCCAAATATCATAGATGCAAAAATAAGCCCAAATAACATAGATGTAATATAAGACCTTAAACCAAAGAGAAGTGAGATATTTTCCTGATATAGTGTTATGGTCCTGGGTTAAGTACCTATGTCTTCCACTCCTAACAGGCCGGTCTTTTGGGTAGTATTGGCTAAGTGCTTAACATTTGGTATCAGAGCGGGCTCCCACGTCGCGAGTTCGAGTCCCGGGGTGCGCAAAGGCTGGATTAAAATTACTGGTAGGTTTGGAAGGGGCGACCTAGCGGAGGGGGCGACCTGGAGAACTGGGATGGGGCACTAGGAGTAGGCCGTCGCTAGAGTAGGCCACCGGGTTGGGCTAGTGTCGTTACGCCGCCGTGGTCATCGGCTCACGAAGGTGGGGTGTGATGTTATGGTCCTGGGTTAAGTATCTATGTCTTCCACTCCTAACAGGCCGATCTTTTGGGTAGTATTGGCTAGGTGCTTAACATATAGCAACTCAAACAGTGACGCAAAACAATAGGCATAAATTCGGATTTTTCAATGCAACAGAATATCAGCATGCCCTTTGATTCTTCCAATGTGAATCCATCTTTAAATATAGATCAGATTGACATGAAATTTTCTCGTTATAAAAATAGAATTAAATATGTTTCATCCAAGTATAACTTTTCTTCATAAAATATAATTATTAGAAGATAAATAATCTAAAAGATTTCAGTCTCAGTCATCTGGCCAAACTAAGCACTATTTCTCCTTTTTTTTCCAGCATGACTATTAACTCTTCCAAGATCAAAATCTCCTTTTAAAAAACTCAGATCGAGAATTGGTTGAATAGGTAAGAAAATAAACTTATATATATTTTATTTTATATATAATTCTCCATATAAAGTCTTGTTCTTGGTAGCATAAAATACCTCGAAAGTTGAAGTTTTCTGCTGCTACTTGAACCTCTTGTCCAATTTGACCTTGGCTGCTTCAAATATCGATTTCTCTTTGTAGGTAACTCAGATAAAAAATTGGTTGAATAGGTAAGCGAATAGACTTACAGATATTTATTTTGATATATATTTGTCCATATAAAGTCTCATTCTTGATAGCATAAAATACATCGGAATTTGAAGCTTTCTGCTGCTGGTCGAATCTCTTTTGCAATCTGACCTTCTCTTATTCAAATATCGATTTTGCTTTGTAGATAACTCCAATTGAAAAAAATATTTTTTATTTAGAAAGTAGAATCAAATATATTTTCATCAATATATAATTTGAAAAATGAAAATCTCAGTATAGAGGTGAAAATGCAAAGCAACCTACAGGTGTAGAGACTGAAGAAGAAAAATAACTAGAAACCTTCACTTAGGGTATAGGGTTTAGAGAAAATGAACTCATTATCTCTGTGAGTTGACCTAGTCAACTCACAGAACCTGCTCTAATACCATATTGAATTTATGGAAAAGAGAAATACCTCATTGACTTAATTAAATTATTACAATCAGAGTACATGAATCTCTATTTATAATAGAGGAAGGTAGTAGAGTCCAATTACAAATAAACCACCTTTGTCCCAATTACACCCAAACTCTAACAGTTAAAAATAAGTCCTAGCATAATTAAATAACTCAATATAGATAAAAGACAAACATAACTCAAACTAGAACTCTTCTAGGATGTGACCATAAAATAAAGATGCATTTGTGAGTCCTTCTTGATCTTCCAATTATGTGATAAGTATACCAATTTGTGGTAATCATGGTGGGTCCATCTTCTTATGTTCTTAGGCCCATCTTGTGGGCCTTCCTTGGTCATGTAGCACATCTTATAATACTCTTAGATATGAGGGCCTTCCTTGGTCGTGTGGGCTATCTTCCAACATGTTAAATTTATGAAAAAGAGAAAATGTTTCATTGACTTCATTAACTTATTATAATCAGAGTACATGAACCTCTATTTATAATATAGGAAGATAGTAGAGTCCAATTACAATAAAACTACATTTGTCCCAATTATACCAAAACTCTAACACTTAATGATATGTCTTAGCATAATTAAATAACTTAATATAAATAAAAGACAAATATAACTCAAACTAGAATTCTTCTAGGACGTGACCATAAGATAAAGATATCTTTGTGAATCCTTGATCTTCCAACTAGCTTGTGGTTATCTTTGTGGATCCTTCTTGATCTTCCAACTTATGTGATAAGGATGTCAACTCGTAGTAATCATGGTGGGTCCTACTTCTTATGTGTTTGAGCCCATCTTACAATAATCTTATAAATGTGAGCCTTCCTTAGTTGTGTGGCTCATCTTACAATACTCTTAGATATGTGGGCCTTCCTTGGTCATGTGGGCTTGGGCCCTATCTTCCAATACTCCCCTTCAAGCTGGGGGTGAAAGAACATCAAGAATTCCCAGCTTGCTATAAATGATGTATATAATCTTTTTGTATAAAATGGCAGTCCTCTAATCTTCCAACACTCCCCCTCACGCTAGTGCTCTCTTTCATGAGGCCCAACTAGCCAATTCAGGGGGGGGGGGGGGGGGGGGGGGGGGGGGGGGGGGGGGGGGGGGGGGGGGGGGGGGGGGTACAACGTAGATGTAATAATAAGTTCCTCCATCATGGTATCCCAACCGTTGACATTTGATATTTTTGACAGGGTATTAAGTTCATCCGTCATGGAATCCGAACCGTTGACATTTTTTATATTTTTGACGGGGTATTAAGTTCCTCCGTCGTGGAATCCCAACATTTTGATATTTTTGACGGGGTATTGAGTTCCTTCTTCATGGAATCCCAACCACTGATATTTCCAAGATCAATATCTCCTTATAAAAAAACTTAGATCAAAAATTGGTTGAATAGGTAAGAAAATAGACTTATATGTCTTTTTTTTATATATAATTCTCCATAGAAAGTCTCGTTCTTGATAGCATAAAATACCACGGAATTTGAAGCTTTTTGCTGTTGCTCGAACCTTTTTTTCAATATGACCTTCGTTGCTTCAAATATCGATTTCTTTTTGTAGATAAATCCGATTGAAATTTGGTTGAATATTTAAGAGAATAGACTTACAGATCTTTCTTTATATATATAAAGTCTAGTTATTGAGAGCATAAAATACCTTGTGTCTATAGGAAGTGTTATCTAAGTAGGTTCTCATACCATAACTTATTTGACTCTCAAAAATATCACGGTTGGAAGACCATGTGAGTCGGTGCCCGGATTGGGACACCAAGATCAATTTAACTCTAAAAAATATCATGGTTGGGATACCATGAGATCCCTCCTACCCCCTTATAATGGCTTTTATTACTCCTACCACTTAAGAGACGTTGTCCAGAGGAGGGACACGGTGGTGGAAACTTCAGAGCAATGCAGATAGACACACTATCTACAAAAGACCAAAATATTAATATCTGTTTATAATAGAGGAAGGTGGTAGAGTCCTATTACAACAAATTTAATAGAAACTGGAGAGCAAATAAGACATCAGTAAGCGAAAGTCTGGGTGTAGCAAAGGAGGATCCTTTCCCAAGAACTTTGGTTCGGGGTCCATTGGCTATAGTAACAAACTTGTCTAGTAGATATAGAGACATGGAATATAATCGACTCTTAATACTTGTAAGATGCTCGGAGGTCCCTTAGTCAATGATCTAGGATGAAGAGGAGGAAGTAGTAGAGATCATACCTGATGCAAAGGTGGTTGCAGTAGTAGTAGAAGATACCATCAAGATCTTCATTCTTTGTAACAATTCATAATCATCCCCTAAAATAGTCTTGTTGCCTTTATTTAACTTGGATTTTTCTTCAATTTTCTCATTGCTATTAACCGAGGCCTGGTTGGCAGTAGCCCAACCTGGCTTGCCTTGAAGCTTCAAAAGAGTGTCGACTAGATGATTCATTTTATCAGTTCTCGAAGGACCAGAACTATTTCTCCTACCTCTTCCTCTACCTCCTTTATAATTTCTACCGCTTCCTCTGGTGGTAGAATTTGTACCCTTATTACTATAGTACATAGCAAATGATACCTTAATCTAAGAGGTGGAAGAGGAGTCTGGTATCCTAAGTTGTGTGGCATTTATATGTTGACAAGTTGAGTTTTGGCCACCTCAAAATATAGCGTAATATTGGCCAAACAAATTGCAGCTACTAAGGCTTCCTAGTTTTTTTCTTTAACCAAGATGTCAGTAGAGTAGGGCTGAGAAATTTTCCACTCTTGTATCATCCCTCTAAACCAAGCCATGTATTCATGGAGATTCTCTCCTTGTTTTGTATTAAACATGTTTTGAAACTCGTCATATAACTTTTGTAAATTCTAGGTACTCGAGTACAACTTAGCACAGGTGTCCCATATCAGCTTGGCAGTCTCAAGATGAACAACATTGTTGGCCACATGATCCCCCATGTTATTAATTAACTAACTAATGACCAAGGTGTCATTCTTGAGGAATTTAAAATCAGAACTACCTTCTTCATCAACCGGTGGAGATTGTTAGGTTTTGTTGAATTTATGAAAAAAATAAATACTTAATTGACTTAATGTAATCAAAGTACATGAACCTCTATTTATAATAGAGGAAGGTAGTAGAGTTCAATTACAATTAAACTACCCTTGTCCCAATTACACCCAAACTCTAACACTTAGCATAATTAAATAACCCAATATAAATAGAAGACTAAGATGACTAAAACACCTTTAAACTTAAACTCTTTTACCTGCTTCCATAATAATTTTGGCTCTATAAGACTTCTTATTGTGGGTCATGGTGGGTCCCACCAGCTTGTGTGATCATGGTGGGTTCATATCTTATGGGTTTGGGACCATCTTCCAACACACTTGGATATGTCGGTCTTCCTTGGTCATTTGGGCTTGGACCCATCTTCCAACACTCCCCCTCAAGCTAGAGGTGAGAGAACATCATGAACGTTCAGCTTTTTGCAAATGATGTATATGACCTTCTTATATAAAATGGTAGTCCTCCATATCTTCCAAGACTCCTCCACAAGCTGGGGGTGAGATAATGGCATTGATCTTAACTTGAACCAAATAACATAGATGTAGTAATAAACTCCTCTAGCACGGTGTCCGAACCCGGGCACTGACTCTCAAAGGTAAAAATGGGTGATAAGTGGGTAATACTTGTCATTCACAAGACGACGTTAAAAGACCCATGTGTATATTTATAAAAAAAATGTCTCAATGGACTTAAAACACCCATATATATGATGGACTTAAAACACCAACCGAAGCAACACACAAGAGGTAGGCCCAAAGATGTATTTGAGAGTCAAATAAAGGATAGTAGGAGAGATATTGCCAAATAACTAATGGGTAATGGATAAAGAGGAAGATAGGGTGTTGAGGCCACCACTTTTTCAATAATAAGACACAATAGCAACAGTTAAATAGGCCTAGGCCCATATAACACAAAATGAAAATAATAAAAATCCTTGTAAAGGACCCATGAAATAATTCGATGCCAGTATCTTCACCAAATAATATGTTGACCAAGTAATATATTGTGAATACCTCAAAATAATAATCCACCCAGAGAATTAGAATCAACTTGCACCGAGTCAAATAGTAGACCAATATATCCGAGTTGCGGCAGAAATATATGTAAAACTTGGGACCTGGACCCGTATATCCGGTACAGAAAATAAGTGGGCTGAGTTAGTTGACCCGAACCTAAGTTGACTCGTCAGAGTTGGCCCGAACCGGGTTGACCTGGTCCAAGTTGGCCCAAGTTGACTCGGTCAGGAACTGAACCAGTAAGTGATCCTCGGGTCGCTGGTTCACTGGGTTAACCCAGCTGGAAGAAAGTAGCTTGTTCGTTGGGTTAACTCGGCCCGGTCCGAGTTGGTCGTTTGACCCGGATTTAATCAACGCTTCCTAACTTGGGAAGAAATATTTCATCATCTTCTTCCTCGCGTAATGCGAGATAGCTAATAGTCATCGTCGCAGGCGTCTTCCACGTAGTGAGAATTCGTCGTCTCTGGAAATGTCAACAACATTGGCGCAGTGAATAACAGCAGAGAGTTTCCAAAAAATAGCAACGCAACAACGGATCGGTAGAGATGTTTTTTCCAAAGATAGTTGCGTTGGACCGATTTGATCCAGCAAGAGTTTCCGAAGCTAATAAGTCGACGTCCTCCCAAAGCAGAAACAATTTCGAATTGATGACAGAGACAATTTTGGAGTGGCAACGACAAGCAATTTTTTCACAACAACCGGAGATCTTTTCGGAAACAATCATGTGCGGTTTCTGCAATAAGATGGAAGAATAAAGGTGGAAGGAAATTTTCCTACAATAAGATATGTTGGGTGCTGGCAACTCTATTAATGGAAACTTCCTCTATTAATTGAGGAGCAGAAATGGCAGTAGAGGAAAAAAATTGGACCAGAGATGGCAAGATGACTTGGTAGATCGGTTCTAGATTGGTTGTCGTGAATCTGCTATTGCCAGGTAATTTACCCGTGCAGATTCGGTAGTGTGCTTCTTCTTCCTCTTCCTGTACGTGACTCCAGACAATCTGGCATTCGATCCCCGACTTTACATTTCAAAATTGAATCAGACAGGGATAAATCTCCAATGCAGGTGCAGGAGGGACGGGCACAACGTCTTTTGGAGGAAGCGGTAATAGGGACGTCTGAAAAAATATTCAGCCGCAAATACAATGCACCAGGGAGAAGTAACTCTCCATAAAGGGATAAACCGCGAGCGGGAGAGCAGCTTCAAAGATAGAGAGGGATTTTTACTGGCAGCTGTCATGAACCAGAAACTCCCAGAAAATATAGAATAGTACTAAAAAGGTGAAAACATAAAGCAAATAATAGGTATAGGGATTAAAAAAAAGATAAATATGAATTAGATATAATAGATCAGAAAAAATCACATTACCTCTGATACCATGTTAAATTTATGGACAAAAGAAATATTTAATTGACTTAATGTAATGAGAGTACATGAACCTCTATTTATAATAGAGGAAATAAGTAGAGTCCAATTATAATTAAACTACATTTGTCCCAAATATACTCAAACTCTAACACTTAAATATAAGTCCTAGTATAATTAAATAACCTAATATAAATAGAAGAATAACATGACTAAATCACCTTTAAACTGAAACTCTTCTATGAGACCTGTTTTTATAATAATTTTGGCTCTGAAAGACTTCCTACTGTGTAAGACTCATCGTGCCACCTCATATGATCATGGTGGGTCCATATCTTATTGGCTTGGGCCCATTGTTCAACACTCCCCCTCAAGCTGGGGGTGAGATAATGTCAATGATCTTAGCATAAACCAAATAACATAGATGTAGTAATAAGATCGTCCATCAGGGTGTCCCAACCCGGGTACTGACTTTTAAAGGTAGAAATGAGTGATATGTGGGTAATGCTTGTCATTCACAAGACGACGATAAAAGACCCACATGTAAATATAGACTTAAAACACCCATATATATGATGGACTCAAAACACCAATCGAAATAACACACAAGAGGTTGGCCCAAAGATGTATTTGAGAGTAAAATAAAGGATGGTAGGAGAGAGGCTGCCAAATAACTAATGGGTAAAGAGGAAGATAGAATATTGAGGCCACCACTTCTTCAATAATAATGTCTCATCCAAAGAGACATAATAGTTGCAGCTAAAATGGGCCAGGGCCCATATAACACGAACCAAAATAATAAAAAAGCTTTTAAAGGACCCATGAATTAATCTAATACGAGTATCTACACCAAATAATATGTTAAATAAGGAATATGTTGTGAATACCTCAAAATAATAATCCAATCGGAAAAATAGAATCGAATTGCACTAAGTCAAATAGTACACCAATATAGCCAAGTTGCTGCAAAAATATATGTAAAACTTGGGACCCGGACCCGTATATCTGTTGCAGAAAACAAGTGGACCAAGTCAGTTGACCCGAACTTGAGTTGACTCGTCCGAGTTGGCCCAATCCGGATTGATCGTATCTGAGTTGGCCCAAGTTGACTTGTCAGGAACTGAACCAGTAAGTGATCCTCGCTCGGTTAGCTGGTTCACTGGCTTAACCCTACTGGAAGAAAGTAGCTCGTTCGCTGGGTTAAATTGACATAAGAACAGGCTTGACTCGAATTTAATCAACGCTTCCAAACTTAGGAAGAAATATTTCATCTTCTTCCCCGCGTAGTGCAGGACAGTTGAGAGTCATCGTCCCAACCGTCTTCGTCGCTGTGGGAAGTCGTCATCTCTGGAAATGTCAACAACGTTGGTGCAGTGAATAACAACAGAGTGACAGCTTTGCAGAGAATTGGGAGTTTCCAAAAATAGCAACACAACAACGGATCGATAAAGATTTTTTTCTTCTGAAGATAATTGCATTGGACCGATTCGATGTAGCAAGAGTTTCCGAAGCCAATAAGTCACCATCCTCCCGAAGCAGAAAAAATTTCGGGTTGATGACAAAGACAATTTTGGAGTGGCAGTGATGAACAGTTTTTTCGCAACAACTGGAGATCTTTTCGGAAGCAATCGTGTCCAGTTTCTGCAATAAGATGGAAGAATAAAGCTGGAAGGAAATTTTCCTGCAATAAGATATGTTGGGTGCTTGCAACTCTATTAATGGAAACTTCCTCTATTAATTGAGGAGCAGAAATGGCAGCAGTGGAAAAAAATTGGACCGGAGATGGCAAGATGACTTGGCGGATCGGTTCTAGATAGCTTGTCGTGAATCTGCCATTGCCAGGTTACTTACCCGTGCAGATTTGGCGGTGTGCTTCTTCTTCTTCTTCTTCTTCCCGCACGTCACTCCAGACAATCTGGCATTCGATCCCCGACTCTGCATTTCAAAGCTGAATTAAACAGGAATAAATCTCCAATCCAGGTGAAGGAACAGATGAGCACAGGAGCTTCTGGACGAAACGATAACAAGGACGTCCGAACAAATATTCAGTTACAAATACAACACACCAGGATAAAGGGATAAACCACGAGCGGGAAAGCAACTACAAAGACAAAGAAGGACCGTCGTAGCGCTCGTGAACTAGAAACTCCTAGAAAATAGAATAATAGTATAAAGGTGAAAACGTAAGCAAATAATGGGTACAGGGATAGAAAAAAAGATAAATGCGAACCAAAAGTGGTAGAGGTAATAGATAAAAAAAAGATCACATTACCTCTATGGGTTGGCCGAGTCAACTCACAGAACATACACTAATACCATGTTAAATTTATGGAAAAGAAAAAAATTTCATTGACTTAATGTAATCAAAATACATAAACCTCTATTTATAATAGAGGAAGGTAGTATAGTCCAATTATAATTAAACTATCTTTGTCCTAATTACACTCAAACTCTAACACTTAAAGATAAGTCCTAGCATAATTAAATTATCCAATATAAATAGAAAACTAACATGACTAAAATACCTTTAAACTAAAACTCTTCTATGAAACCTACTTCCACAATAATTTTGGCTCTATAAGATTTCTTATTGTGTAAGGCTCATCATGCCACCTTAGGTGATCATGGTGGATCTCACCAGCTCGTGTGATCATGGTGGGTCCATATCTTATGGGTTTGGTTCCATCTTCCAACACTTGGATATGTGGATCTTCCTTGGTCGTGTGGGCTTGGGCCCATCTTCCAACAAGTTTGATGTCCTAAGAGGTCTCGAGTGATAAGAAATTTCTTAACCGATTGTGACTAGCTCAAATAATTAGCTGTTAAAAGACACCCACATGTGTGGGGGTGGCGTGGCTAGTAAATAAGAAGAACTTTCATAGAGATGACATAGAATTGTAATTATTCAAGTTGATGTATGTCCTCTCATTTCTTTTTACTTTTGATGCATGTAGCTCTAAGGGTATTATAGTCATTGTAAACACCTTCACACAACTATATATATAGCCTCAAGGCAAGGGATCTAGCATTCGAGCCTATTCCTGTTGGCTCAAATTCGTCTATACATCTCTCTCTCTCTTTTTCTTCTTTCTCTCCCTTGGTTTCTTCTCTCCTCTCTCCAAAGAGCTAGATTCCCTCTCTTCTCCCCTTCCATTAAGATCTATTGGGTTTATGTGTTGGCCCTAGAAATCAACATGGTATCAACGTGGGTAAAGATTTGAGATAGAAAATAAGAAGAATATGAATGTAAAATTTCTGATCCAATGATAAGAATCTCAACCAAAGTAAGAAGAAAAAGGGGAGAAGAGGAAGAAGAAGGAGAAGAGAAGAAAGAGGAGAGCTTAAAGGAGAGCTCGACTACCAAAAGAAAGGGAGAAACCTTTGACAAACTTTAGAAGATAGGAGAGAACTTGATGCTCTACCTCTTAGCCAAGGGCCTCTATTTATAATTTTAGAGAAAGTGTTACAATGACTATAATGCCTTAGGGCTACAAGCTTTACAAAAGAAAAGACATATCTCTTTAACTAATTACACTTTCATGCCATCTGTTGGAAGATAGGTCCAAGCCCACACAACCATGGAAGGCCCACCCACATATCTAAGAGTATTATAAGATGGGCCACACGACCAAGGAAGGCCCACAAGATGGGCCTAGGCACATAAGAAGTAGGACCCAACACGATTACGACAAACTGGCATCCTTATCACATAAGTTGGAAGATCAAGAAGGACTCACAAATGCATCTTTATCATATGGTTACATCCTAGAAGAGTTCTAGTTTGAGTTATGTTTGTCTTTTATCTATATTGAGTTATTTAATTATGCTAAGACTGATCTTTTAATGTTAGAGTTTGGGTGTAATTGGGACAAACGCAGTTTTATTGTAATAGGACTCTACTACTTTCCTCTATTATAAATAGAGGTTCATGTACTCTGATTATGATAAGTCAATGAAGTATTTTTATTTTTCATAAATCCAACATAGTATTAGACCATGTTCTGTGAGTTGACTTGGTCAATCCACAGAGATAATGAAATCCATTTCTCTAAACCCTAAACCTGAAGTCTAGGTTTGTAGTTTTTTTTTTCAATCTCTACACCCGTAGTTTGCTTTGTGTTTTTCACCTCTATACTGATATTTTCATAATGCAAATTACATAATGACGGAAAGATATTTGAGTCTACTTTCCAAGGAGAAACGATTCTTCCAATCGGAATTACTACAAAGAGAAATTGATATTTGAATGAGCGACGGTCGGATTGCAAAAGAGGTTTCTATACATCATTTGCAGCAAGTTGGGAATTCATGTCGTTCTCTCACCCCCAACTTGAGGGGGAGTGTTGGAAGATAGGTCCAAGCCCACAGGATCATGGAAGGCCCACATATCTAAGACTATTATAAGATGGGGCACATGACCCAGGAAGGCCCACAAGATGGGCCCAAACACATAAGAAGTAGGACCCACCGTGATTACCACAAGCTGACATCCTTATCACATAAGTTGGAAGATCAAGAAAGACTCACAAAGACATATTTATCTTATGGTCACGTCCTAGAAGAGTTCTAGTTTGAGTTATATTTGTCTTTTATCTATATTGAGTTATTCAATTTTGTTGAATTTATGGAAAAGTGAAATACTTCATTGACATCAATAACTTGTTGTAATCAGAGTACATGAACCTCTATTTATAATAGAGGAAGGTAGTAGAGTCTTATTACAATAAAACTACCCTTGTCCCAATTACACCCAAACTCCAACACTTAAATATAAGTCCTAACAAAATTAAATAACTCAATATAGATAAAAGACAAACATAACTAAAACTAAAACTCTTCTTTGATGTGACCATAAGATAAGATACTTTTGTGAGTCCTTCTTAATCTTCCAACTGATGTGATAAGTATGCCAGCTCATGGTAATCATTATGGGTCCTACTTCTTATGGGCTTGGGCCCATCTTGTGGGCCTTGCTTGGTCGTGTGACCCATCTTATAATAATCTTAGATATGTGGGCCTTCCTTGGTTGTGTGGTCTTGAGGTTACCTTCCAACACTCCCCCTCAAGCAGGGGGTAAGAGAACAACATGAACTCCCAGCTTGCTGCAAATGATGTATAGAATATTTTTGTATAAAATGACACATCTTCTAATAGGCCTTCATCTTCCAACATTCCTCCTCACGATGTTGCGTCCTTCCATGAAGTACTGCTGGCATAATATAAGTGAGAGTAAAAATCACTCCTAGCCGGTAAGCCATTGCTTCATACTCCAGTCCTAATGCTGGATGTAGGGCACACTCCGTCTTCTATCGATAGTGTGTCTATCGGCATTGCTATGAAGTGTCCACCACCGTGTCCCTCCACAGGACAACGACTCTCAAGTGGTAGGAGACATAAAATCCATTACAAGGGGTGGAGATTTGGGATAACATAGATGTATTAATAAGTTCCTCCGTCATGGTTTCCCAATCGTGATATTTTTTGACAGGGTATCATCCTCTATGGTTTCACAACCGTGATTTTTTTTTTTGACTGGGCCCATCTTGGTTTCCCAACCGTGATATTTTCTATGGGGTAAAATAAATGATGATATGAGGTCACCTCTTCTTCAATAATAATGTCCCCAAATAGACATAAGAGTAGCAGTTGTATATAACACGACCATTTTCCAACACATATAACACGAACCAAATAATAAACTTTGTAAAAGAACCCATGAAATAATCCGATATAAATATTTCTTCTTAGATGCACAAGCTTCATCTTTTGTGCTCCCCCTTTCTTGAATATTTTGGTCACATAAACTTATTCACAACATAAGAAATAAAATACCTCTTTCTTGTGCTTCTTCTAATTCTTCCCCTCAAGCTGGGAGGTAATGGTAGTGATCCCAGTTTAAACCAAATATCATAGATGTAACAATAGGCCCAAATAACAAAGATGTATAAATAAACCCTCAAACCAGGGAGAAGTGAGATATTTTCCTGATATATCAACTCAAAAAGTGACACAAAACAATCGGCTTAAATTCAGATTTCAATGTAATAGAATACTAGCATGACCTTTGATTCTTCCAATGCGAATATTTCTTTAAATATAGATCAGATTAACATGAAATTTTCTCATTATGAAAGTATAATTAAATAAATTTCATCCAAGTATAACTTCACTTCATAAAATATAATTATTAGAAGATAAATAATATGATAGATTTTGGTCTCTGTCATCTGACCGAACTAAGTATTGTTTCTCCTTTTTTTTCAGAATGAGCATCGACTCTTCCAAGAAAAATATCTCCTTCTAAAAAACTCATACCAAGAATTGGTTGAATAGGTAAGAAAATAGACTTACTTATCTTTCTTTTGATATATAATTCTACATATAAAGTCTCTTTCTTGATAGCATAGAATATCTTGGAAGTTGAGGCTTTCTACTATTGCACGAACCTCTTTTTCAATTTGACTTTTCCTGCTTCAAATATTGATTTATCTTTGTAGATAACTCACATAAAAAAAGTGGTTGAATAGGTAAAAGAATAGACTTATAGATATTTATTTTGATATATATTTCTCCTTATAAATTCTAGTTCTTGATAGCAAAAAATACCTTAGAATCTGAAGATTGTTGTTGTTGCTCGAACCTTTTTGCAATATGACTTTTTCTCATTCAAATATCGACATCTCTCTGTATATAACTCCAATTGGAACAAATCATTTTTATTTGTAAAGTAGACTCAAATATATTTCCATAAATATATAATTTGAAATATTAAAATCTCCGAATAGAGGTAAAAATAATGCAAAGAAAACTACAGATATAGGGACTGAAAAAAATAACTACAAACCTAGACTTAGGGTTTAGGGTTTAGAGAAAAGGATCACATTACCTCCGTGAGCTGACCAAGTCAACTCACATAACTTGATCTGATACCATGTTGAATTTATGAAAAAGTGAAATACTTCATTGACATCAATAACTTGTTGTAATCAGAGTACATGAACCTCTATTTATAATAGAGGAAGGTAGTAGAGTCCAATTACAATAAAACTACCCTTGTCCCAATTACACCCAAACTCTAACACTTAAAGATAAGTCTTAAAATAATTAAATAACTCAATATAGATAAAAGATAAATATAACTCAAACTAAAACTCTTCTTTGACGTGACTATAAGATAAGATACTTTTGTTAGTCCTTCTTGATCTTCCAACTGATATGATAAGGACGCCAGCTCATGGTAATCATTGTGGGTCCTACTTCTTATGGGCTTGGGCCCATCTTGTGGGCCTTCCTTGGTCATGTGGCCCATCTTATAATAATCTTAGATATGTAGGCCTTCCTTGGTCGTGTGGGTTTGAGCTTATCTTCCAACACAATTATGCTAGGACTTATCTTTCAATGTTAGAGCTTGGGTGTAATTGGGACAAAAGTAGTTTTATTGTACTAGGACTCAAGTACCTTCCTCTATTATAAATAGAGGTTCATGTACTCTGATTGTGATAAGTCAATGAAGTATTTTTCTTTTCCATAAATTCAACACCATCTTTATGAGGCGTTTTCTTATTTACCAAGATACCACCTTTTGGACGTGTGTGTGACCTTCCTTGGACATGTGGGCTTGAGCCCATATTCTAACACTCCCCCTCAAACTGGAGGTGAGAAAACATCATAAATACCCAACTTGTCACATATAAAGGATATGATTTTAAATGTAATTGTTTTTATAAGAATATCTGCTACATGTTGTGATTAAACATGTTTGAGAGATATGATACTAGCTTGAAATTTCTCCTGCATAAAATGACAATCCACCTCAATGTGTTTTGTCCTTTCATAGAAGACAGAATTTGAAGTGATATGAATAGCAGCTTGGTTATCACAATATAGACCCATAGAACCGCCTTTATAGACTCCCAATTCGGTAAGAAGAGACCTAGTTCATAGGAGTTCACTAACTGTGTGAGTTATAGCATTGTATTCTGCTTAAACATTAGATCTCGCAACCACATTTTGCTTCTTGTTTCTCCATGTAACAAAGTTTCCTCCAACAAAAGTGCAATATCCAGAGGTGGACTTCTTATCATCAGGTGATCCAACCCAATCTGCATAAGAGAAACCTTCTATGTTGAAGTGGTCAACTTTCTTATAAAGTAATCCTCTTCCTAGAGCTTCTTCTAAATATCGTAATATCCTCTCCAAGGCTTGCCAATGGGTAAGTTATGCCTTATACATGTACTAAATCAGTACACTTACGACATATGATATATCTCGTCTAGTTACTGTAAGATAGATAAATTTGCCCACAAGTCTTCAATATTTACCAATATCAATATCTTCTCCAAAACTTGCACATAATTTAATATTTGCATCCATAAATACTTAAGAAATCCAAGATCTTTAGTTTTAAATTCATGACATATCATATTTTTGAATTTTTGTATACTATTCGCATCATTATCATTTAAGACAATATCATCAACATACACAACCAATAATACCTTTCCTTCTGAGGTATCTTTAAAAATTACTAAATGATCTATGGAGCACTGATAAAATCCAAGTTGTAGTAGTGCTTGGCTCAAGGAGACTCTTTAAGCCCATATAAGGACCTTTTTTTAAGTAGCATACGGACTCCCCCTTGACCACATTGTTAAGGAATAGGCCCACATGGATTAGTGAGATAAAAGATCTTGAGTTTATTAGTTCATAAAAGAGGTTTTCTAAGTGGTTAGTCATTTTGGGACAGGGCCTTAGACCCAATTTAACATGGTATTTTGTCACTTTTTTTGATGATTTTACCCAAGTGACTTGGTTATATTTGTTTAAAGAACATTTAGAAATTCTTCCTCTGTTTAAAAATTTTCATTCTATGGTATTGACACAGTTTGGGAAGAAAATTCAAATCCTTAGGTTTGATAATGTTGAGGAATATTTGTATAATGAATTCAAATCATTTTTTGAAGGTAATGGTTTTCTCCATCAAACATCATATGCCTATACCCCCTCAACAAAATGGTATTGCTGAAAGGAAGAATCGTCACCTTCTTGAAGTTGCTCGAGGCATCCTCTACTCCATGAAGGTACCCTATTTTTATTGGCCTCATGTTGTATTTACGACATGCTTTCTTATTAATAGGTTACCTTCATCGGTTCTTCATAATAAAAATCCTTACTCGGTTTTATTTCATGGTGAAGATCCGTTTTCTCTTCCTCTTAAAGTGTTTGGATGTACATGTTTTGTTCATGTTACTTTCCCACAAAAAAATAAACTTGATCCTTGGTCTATGAGGTGTATTTTTTTGGGGTACTCTCGTACATAGAAAAATTTAAGTTTGTTACAATCCTACCCTTTGGATGATGCTTGTTTCTCGGGATGTGACTTTCTTTGAGGACACCTCCTTCTATTCCTCCCATGATGCTCCTCCAGGATGGACATTTCTTTCTACCACTCCATGTCCACTTGTGCCTTTTAATGTTGATATTAATTCACCACCTGACGCACCGGTCGTACCTTCACCTATGGAGTTGTTGAATCCACCAGAGGTAAGTGCTTCTCCTCCTATGTTTGAGCCTGAATTTGATACTAGACCTATTGCTTTAAGAAAGGAACGTCATTCCTGTACTACTTCGCATCCTATCTCAAATTTTATGTCTCACTATCGCTTGTCTTCCAAGTGTTTTTAGTCCCTTGCTTCTCTTTCTTCTACTTCCATTCCACATTCATATGAGGAGGCCCTGAAGCATCCAAGATTGAAGGCTGCTATGGATGAAAAAATACACGCCTTATATGAAAATCAAACTTGGTCCTTAGCATCACTCTCAAAAGGTAAAAGACCAATTGGTTGTAGATTGTTCAGTGAAACATAACCCAGATGGATCAGTTGCTCATCTTAAAGCTCGAATCATTGCTAAAAGTTATACTTAGTGCTATGGGATACATTATGAGGAGACCTTCTCTTCTATTGCGAAATTGAATTTGGTACGTATCATCTTATGTATTGCTGCTAACTCTCATGGACTGTTTATCAATTGGATGTCAAAAATACCTTTTTAAATGGTGATATACGTGAGGACATTTATATGGTTCAACCACCTGGTTATGCGGTTGAGGGGGAGTCGGTATGCCAATTAAAAAAAAAAATCTTTATATGGGCTCAAAGAGTCACCTCAGGCTTGGTTTGATAAATTTAGTCAAACACTTCTACGATTTGGTTTTCATCAGTGCTCAGTTGATCATTCAGTATATTTTAAAGA
The DNA here is from genome assembly GCF_029961685.1 of Aristolochia californica. NCBI lineage: Eukaryota > Viridiplantae > Streptophyta > Magnoliopsida > Piperales > Aristolochiaceae > Aristolochia > Aristolochia californica. Next base: position 39,099,579 of record NW_027181881.1, on the reverse strand, counting down.
TACTGTTAAAGGGAAAATATTCTTGGTTATATATGTTGATGATATTATCTTAACCAATGATGATGCTCAAAGCATACAAGAAGTTAAGAATATGATATGTCAGGAATTCAAGACTAAAGATCTGGGTATACTTAAATATTTTTTCGACATAGAAGTTATGGGAGAATATTGCCTCAGCAGAAATATATCTTGGATCTCCTTGAAGAAACATAAATGAAGGGTTGTCGACCAGTTGACACACCTATGGATACAAATTTAAAATTGTGTGCCACGACTAGAGAAGATATAGATATTGGCAAATATCAAAGATTTGTGGGAAAACTGATCTATTTCACTGTAACTAGGCCGGACATATCATATGTTGTAAGTGTAGTAAGTCAATTCATGCACAAACCACAAATTACCCAATTGCCGTTCTTAGAGAGAATATTACGATACCTAAAAGGAGCTCCGGGAAGAGAATTTTTGTATAAAAAAATATGGGCACTTCAACATAGAAGACTTCTTAGATGCAAATTGGGCTAGATCACTTGATGATAGGAAATCTACATCAGGATATTGTACTCTTGTTAGAGGGAACTTGGTTATATGGTATCAGAGCAACCACTCAGTATGTGGGCATTCCACCCAAATTATCCACACACCACACGTGAGGGCCTCCACCCAAATTATCCACATGCCTACACGTGAGGGGGAGTGTTAAGGAATAGTCTCACATAGATTAGTGAGATAAAATATCTTGAGTTTATTAGTTGGCAAAAGAGGTTTCCTAAGTGGCTAGTCATTTTGGGATATGGTCTTAGACCCAATTTAACACACATAACTAGGCGGTTGAATCATATAAATTTCCTCACATGTATTTCCATTTAAGAGATAACGGCAAGTGATAACAAGATACATACCTAATTTAATTTGGCAATGGGAGAAAAGGTTTTCTCATAATACACTCCATAACATTGAGTGTACCCTTTGGCAATGAAGAGGACCTTCAGGCAAGCAATGGACCCATCTGGATTATGTTTGATAGTAAAGACTCATGTACACCCGACTGGTTTCTTGCCTGTTAGAAGAGGTTTTAAGGTCCATGTCTGATTCTCATATAAGGCATGCATTTCTTCATCCATAGCGACCTTCCATCCTATATGTTTCAGGGCCTCATAAAATTAATGCAGAATAGAGATGAAGAAAACAAGGCAACAAAATGACAACATGCAAAAGACAACCAATGGTCAGACATAAAGTTGGGGATAGGGTGAGAAGTAATGCAAGTGTGATGTTCTTTTCTAAGAGCAATGGATCGAGTATCAAACTGTGGACCAAATGGAATAAGGGAAGAAGGACCTACCTAGGTAGGATCCAAAAACTCACAGGTGTAGTGTCGGCCGATACTTTGGGGGGCTGAGTGATATCAACATTAAAGAGCACAAAAGGATGAGGAGTGGCTGGAAAGCATGAAAGACCCGAAGGAGCATCATTCAAGGAATAGCATGAGGCGTCCTAAAAAATGTCACATCTCTAGACACAAGTAACTGTCGAAGAGTAGGATTGTAAAAGATATATTTTTGGGTTCGAAAGTAACCCAAGAAAATGCACTTCATAGAGCGAGGAGCAAGTTTACTTTTCTGGGGAGATGTGAAATGGACAAAACAAGTGCACCCAAAGACCTTCACTAGAAGAGAAAATGGGTCTTCACTAGGAAATAGTATGGAATATGGAGTTTTATGACCAAGTATGGATGAAGGTAGCTTATTTATAAGAAAGAAAGTTGTAACTATGGTATGAGGCCAATAAAAGTAGGGTACCTTCATGGAGTAGAGGAGGCCCCGACAACCTCAAGAAGATGGCGGTTTTTTCGTTCAACAATGTCATTCTATTGAGGCAAATAAGCACATGAAGTTTGATGGATTAGGCCATTATCCTGACAGAAGAACTGAAATTCACTAGACAAGTACACTTTAGCATTATCAGACCGAAGTTCTTGATTTTTCTTACCAAATTGAGTTAACACCATAGCATGAAAAGACTTAAGTATAGAAAAAAAATTAGATTTCTCTTTAAATAAAAATAGCCAAGTAACCCGGGTAAAATCATCAACAAAGGTAACAAAGTATTTAACTTGATAAAATTTTGAGACACTCAAAGGTCCCCATACATCGGTATGTGTTGGAAGATAGACCCAAGCCCACACGACCATGGAAGACCCACATATGTAAGAGTATTATAAGATGGGTCACACGACCAAGGAAGGCCCACAAGATGGGGCCAAGCACATAAGAAATAGGACCCACCACGATAACCACAAGTTGACATCCTTATCACATAGATCAAGGAGTCACAAAGGCATCTTTGTCATATGGTCACGTCCTAGAAGAGTTCTAGAAGAATTAACTTGCTTAGTCAAATTAATATTTTTTTATTTTTTATTTTTAAGAGAGGAGGCCGGGGGGGAGATCGATTTCGCCTTTCTTGTTTTTCATTCTTCCTCTTCCATTTCTTACTCTCAGTCTCCGATTTCTTCCTCCCCCGTCTATTGTCGCCGATCCATATCACTTTCGACCCCCTCCTACAACTTTCTCTCCCTCTTCTTTGTCACCGTCTCTCATTCCCCCCTCCCGGGCGTTTTTGTCGTCACTGTCACTGTCGCCCCGCTGATGTCGTCCGCTCTACTCAACTACCATCACCGATACCACATAGAACTCCCCCCCCCCCCCCCCCCCCGACGCCCCGTCCTGAAGTGTGCGAGTTTCACACATGTGCGAAACTCACACGTGTAAAAACATTTATTATAAATACTATCATAACATGCTCCAAAGAAAAAACGAAAAAATGGGCATGCGATTAAGTCATCCAAAACCATTTTTCTTAAACTTTTTCTATCTCGATGATCTGGTTTTTTAGTCCTTGAATTAGAACAATCTAATTGAGTACAAATGGACAAAACTAGTGTTGTTTTTCAAATGAATGTTTCTTTATTTGATTATCAAATAAAGTTTATACATAATTATGCAGCTTTTATGAATAATTTAATGCACAGTGTATAGATAATTTTATATAGGGTTAATATATAAAGGTCATGCCAAATTTTAAGTAGAGGTCATGCCCAAATTTATGTAAAATGTATGCACAATTTTATATACAATTTACTTGACATGTATTTTATGCAAAGTTTTAAATAGTAGAGGTCATGCCCAAATTTATGTAAAATGTATGCACAATTTTATATACAATTTACTTGACATGTATTTTATGCAAAGTTTTAAATGTAGGTTGGAGCTCGAACTCTACTCGAGCTTGGTTAAAATTATTAGGCTCGAGCACGATTACAATTTTAGGCTCGACTCGAGCTTAAGTTCGAAATATTTAAATCAAGCACCGCTCGAACATAAGCAGGTTCGGGCTTGGCCCAATTCGAGGACACCCCTACTTTCAAGTATGGGCTTATTTGCAGAGGGTTAATTTTTAATGCCTGAGGTCTGACTCTTCACCAAGACTTTGGAAGTTTCAGATATATCAAAACAGGTGAAAGTAAAATATTGAGTTTTGAATCCCTAACACACCTTCTCACCAAACATGGTAATTAACTGGTCAATTGACCAATTTAATTAAATAACTAATCAATTATTTAATCAAACATGTACTTACTTAATTAGATAATTAATTTAAACCATTTCTAATTATATAATTAGATAATTAATTGACTATTAATTGATTCAATTAACTTGCTTAGTAGAATTAATATTTTTTTTTTAAAATATTAATTACTTATTTCCCATCAATTTTATTTTTTCATATTTCTAATTTTTTCTATGTTTTTTATTTCTTATTTATGGTTATTTTAATTTTTCATTTATCCTTATTTTCTCTTTTTATTTTTCCTTTTTTTATTTTTTATTTTCTTGTTTTTTCATTTTTTACTTAATCTTTTCTTCTTTATTTTTTATTTTTTCCCACATCAGCAAATTTTGTCCACATGGCTCCACATCAACCCGTGCATTAAGGAAAGAGGGAAGAGAATGGGGGGGAGGAGGAATTTTAGGTTTTAATGGATGGGTTGAAGTGGCACCACGTGGACAAACTTTGCTAACGTTAGAACTTGATCGATCCTACATGGGTTTCAAAGATAGAAATCTGATCATTTGGGAAATAAATTTGGAAAGTTGTTATTTAGGTAAATCAAATTTTTAACTCTAGTATTTGAGTAAAAGTCCCCAGTATAATTAGATCTAATACTTATTTTGCACGAAGTCCTTATTACACAAGTTGCTAACTTGGTGTAATTAGACTAGACAACAACAACCTTCATATAGGGCATATTGACTGAGAATTTTAAATTTTGATCAATTTATTTTATATAATTTTTGTGAGACAAAACTTAATTTTTTAAAGTAATATTTAATTAAACTGTTCTATGATTAAATAAAAAATTTAATGCTACATCAATTTAAAGCAATATTAATGAATTTCTTCGTTTGAATGTTGAAGATTAAATACATAATTTTAGTTATTAAGATTTATGTTTCAATCGCATAATTCTAAACTTTTTTCTAGCAATCCTTTTACTTTTCTCCAGAGCACAGCAAGGCTCTTTCGCTACTTTATATTTATAGATGATAAGATTCAAAATACGGGTGCTAGTACTACACCATGACTTAAAAACTATCATATGTAAAATCTCTAGTCAACGAAGGATCAAAGGAAGGAAAGTAGAGCTCCATGTTTAGCAAGCATTAATGAAAAGGAAGATCTTGGGAAAACACGATCCAAATCAGACTAGAACAAGTAGCCTCTCCAGTCTATATATAAGTGAGGTAGCACTTGCTCTCTTCTACCTTGTAGCGTAGCCGGATCTTACCATCTTCTTTCTGTCTATGTTTTCCATATTTTCAAAAGTGTTATTTAGTTTGTTGTATCTATTTGGTTGGAATTTGTTATCATTTTTTCCCTTTTTCCATGTAAAAAAAAATTGATAAACAAAATATATTAATACCAAATAAAAGCAATCTTCAATGATTGCTTATTTTGTAAAAGAATCTTTCAACAACTTAAATTTCATAAAAAAAGAAATGTTTAAAGTTCAACCTTACCATCCAATAGCTGCATTATCAGAGGAATACACAACCCTTAGCAAATACAACAAAAATAAGAAATAAAAACCACAATGAAAATTGAAATAAAGATGCGTAATATAGATAAGTAAATAAATAAACAAACAATTACATAAAATAAAGATACACAAACCAAACCAATAGTTATTACAATTCATATGAATTGGTTGACATTGAATTGAAACATTGTACCTGGTCCAACAGATATTGCACAATCATTATAGACAATTTTCTCTTAGTTATTTTTAAATCTAAAGAAGAAGAAGATGGCGAAGATGGATACCTAGCTCTTAAAGTGGTGAAGAAGTTTGCTACCGTCATTGCAATGGGTAGACCTAAGAAGGTCAAAATTGTGAGCTTCCAACTCGACATGAACAATGGATAGAAGCAACACAATGGCTTGATGGGAGAACAACATCAAGTCTTGAAGCGAGGATAAGAGAAAATTAGGAAGAGAGCCTCAATTTTTATAGTGCTCAAGTTAGGTCAAACCCTATGATTTTTCAATTCATGAATTTCCTGTGTATCGTGCCTAAAAAACTTTGCTTGAAAAATCATTCAATTTTTAGGTAAGAATTTTTAGGTAAATATGGGTTTCCTAGAAATGTGGGAGACTAATAATCCCTAGAAATATATTTCTACCAAGGAATGGTTTTCTAGCATTTCCAGGAAAAAAACACTAATAGGGCCACAATGTTTGACTAAACAATATGCTTCATTCCAAGAAGTGAACACATTGAAGTTTTAAGTGGAATAAGTTTATATTCAATTGATTGTTTCAATAAAATGGTGGAAGAGGGATTTCTAAACTCCACATTAGCTTATCTGTACTCTAGAAAGAAGAAATTGATTTATAAATAAACCTCACCGAAGTAAGACATGAAAGGAAATTTCTTTTCTAATTGGTTGCTCTCTAAGTGGCAATAATATTAATATCTAAAAGTACCAGTAAATAAACTTATAATAAACTATAAACTCTCATTGTGATGATCGAACCAAAGGGTTTTTTTTTAAAATTATAAATAAATACAATAACTAGCTAAAAGAAAATACAATAAATGAAGTTAAGTAGGAACACTCTTCTATGGGATAAATGAAGGACCAATCACTCTTACATGCCCTTGGAGAGCCATTCGAAGAGATTTCGGTGATTGGGAGTAAAGGAAATGTTTCATGCTTTCGTCTACCTAGGAATGTGAAAAAAGTGAACTGAGAACCAAATTGGCCATGCTCTTTGTTTTTAATAAAAGAAAGTTCTTCGCAAAGCAAACTACCCTCCACCCATCCTCCATTTAAGACTTCAAAGCAGAATCTTGGGCTACATTAACTGCAGTTGAGATGGAGTCATCTGGTGATGTAAGTAGTGGTCGTCAAGAGCGATGTTGAGACGACGGTGCCTTTCAGAGCCGGCGAAAAACACTTGCTTTTAGAGTTCGGAGCCATTTTGGTGTGCTCTCAGACACTCTTGGAATTGGAAAGTTACTCCACCCTCATCAAACCTTCTGATCTTTCCTCCATCTCCCATGCCTCCTATAGGTGCAATGTGTTAAAGAATAGTCCTACATAGATTAGTGAATAGAAATATCTTGAGTTTATTCATTGAAAAAAAGGCTTCTTAAGTTGGTTAGTCATTTTGGGATGGACCTTGGATCCAATTTCACATGGTACCAAAACAAATACTCATAAGTGAGCCTCCACCCAAATTATCCACTTGTAGAGCTCATCCTAGAAATCAGCATGTTCTCTGTACCGGGTATGACCATAGACTCCAATGAGGCACCAATTGTTGCCATAGGAGAGATTGATCAAGTTAAGAGCAATGGCATATTTATCGAGCCAGGATGCCAGGACGGTAACCTAGGAGTTATCCCAGAGGGCTAAGATTCCACTGGAGCAGCCGATAGTGGGTATAGCAATCCAACCAGTAGAATCCAAGAGGGATTGCACCTTGGTTTCTCGGAGGATAACAATGGCAGATTAGTTAAGATCCAGAAAGTTATGGATAGAGGCTCTCTTTCTAGGTAACCAAACTCCACAGACATTTTGGGACGTGAGTATCATTGTTTGGTGGATTTGGCATGCTTGACTCCTTGGGTGTTGGTTTCCCCAAACAGTTGCCCAGAGTAGATGAGTCCCATGAGCTCAGCAAGCTCCATCATCTGCTTTGTGTGGCTCATATTTCTTCTGCTAACCAACTTGTTGATCTCCTTAGCAAGTCATTGCCACGTTCTCAGTTTCAATTGCTAAGAGATAATATTGGCCTCTCTAACCGTGGCCTATTTTGAGGGGGCATAAAAAGCAGATGTGTTTTTTTATGTTTGACTTGTTCTTTTGTTTATCTTAATTTAAATATTGTATATATTCATTTTAATTTATGGTTAGTGTTTAATTTCGGACCCTATGACTGAAATCTCGAACAAGGTAGGAAAGGGAGAAGAAAAAGAGAAGAGAGAGAGAGAGAGAGAGAGAGAGAATAAGAATAAGAATAAGACTCTTTTGAGTCATCTTTCTGTTTAGGTATTTTTGTTATTCTTGTTGTAAAGCTATATTATACATATGTTTCAAATTCAATAGAAAATATAGTTAAGTTGAAACATCAATTCGTATTACCCAAAAGACAGTCAAAAATATTGTGTTCTCTAATTTTTATTTTATTTTTGTTAGATTAGTTTGGCTAGGATAATTAAGGGTGTTATTTGAGTTGTTGTAGATTGAAAAAGAAATACATGAGAGAAAAAGAGGAAAAGAGGAAGTTCAGTTTTCAGGCCAGAAGTAAGTTTTAATGATGATTTTCTTGAACAGATGTTATTTGATCATTAAAGATCCATATGATGCGACTTTCATCCTCTACATTGAGTCTTCTGGTTGCTGGTCGGAGGTTCCACCCTGCAAGAAGTCGAAAATTTCAAGGGTCGTTCTAATGACATGCTACTATTGTAGAGTATAGAAATCTTCTCTCTTTTCTTCTGAAGAAATGTCAAAATTGATCCTCAGCAGTTTCCGACCTCTCCGAGTCTCAACAAAAGCATGTAAGGAAGCTTCCCCTCACACCCACCCCCCCAAACAGAAAAGAAAAGAAAAACACAATCGGTCAACCGTCCACTGAATCCCACCTTTAATACTGCTAAAGATTTCTTTCATTTTCTGAGTTCTTCTGAATAACCCAAACATGAAAAGATCCAGTTAAGTTTCATTTTATGGCTCGCTTTGAATGAAAATTTTGCGTGATGCTTTGAGCTTTTCTTTTTAGCTACAAAAGGAGTTACTCCAGCGCCAAAAAGCCTCCTTCCTGTCTGTATTAGAAAGAGAAACGTTAAACGTTTGAAAAACCAAAGAAAAACACTACCCCTCTACTCTTTCCGCCACCCTTTATTCCGTCGCATCATAGCCTCAAGGGAGAAAGGCCACAATGTTCCGTTGAATCACCAAACTGCCTCTCACCTCTCCCATGTCTTCGTCCTGACTGCCTGGGTCGACATTAAAAGAGTTGAATTCAAGAATAAGGCAAAAGATTCCGCAAACGGTGCTCGGCAGGGAATCGGAACTCTTCGTGAGAATTGTTGGGATCCGAGGAAAGGACCTGTCCGATTACAAATTAATGGAAAACAATTATTTTTACTGAAAGGGGCGAAAAGATAAGTAGAAGAGAACCAGAAGTCGGCAGTGGGTAGTTGTCCGATTTACCTAGACGCCATTGCTTTACCTTGTTCCCCTGAACGAGCGGATATGAAATCAGATCATCACAGGCCTCGGTCCAGTGTTGCAGAGCCAAATTAAAGATTGAATTATTGGATGAGTGGGTCTACTCACTTGCCAAATTCCACCATTAATGATGAGAATGCAAATATTTGGTTTCCGTAACGTCCATTCCTGCCGTGTACGACATAGGCCGATACGGACGACCGATTCAGCGAATGACCGCCGTGCCACTTAGTCAAATCCGTCGTAAAAATGTCTACGTTCCGATTTCCCACCGACCACGGCATTGCGAAACTAGTGAGAGTGGTGTTTTTGTTATTATAGACTGCTTTAGTGGCAATTGCGTTGCTTTGATATTCTCCTACTCGGAAGTTTTCAGCCAATGGTGAACCAAAGTATCTAACATAATTCAGCAGTCAAAAGTGAGGGGGTATTAATGTAATTAGATGCAGAAATCGCCCCTAGCCTGCTGCCATAGCGTGTGAACGCCAGGAAATCATGCCGTTGGTAGCGAAAATGGTGTCCTCCTCGAATCTTGACTCCTAACTCCCGTGAGGAGAAACTTCAACCAAGAGAGGGGGAGAAAGGGGAGTTGGGAGTCGCAGATCACCGCAGAAGCCGCGTATCTGTCTTCAATATCCTTTGACGGAGACACGGTTGAGTAACTATTCTCTGAATCATGTTCGTCAGGAACGATCTGCCGAACGGGTTCTCGGCTGGCCCTGAAAACCTCCCTACCAAGCCTAAAAGTTCTCTTCCGATGCATGATCTGGAAGATCGAGATGAGAAAATGGGATTTCTGGAGATGGCTCGTCGTCTTTTGCCGGAATCCGATGTGGGCAATTCTGTTTTTTCTTCCAAACCTTCGAAAATGGGCACTCAGGAGTTGACTTTGAGCTACCTCTGCGATAACCCCAAACTGGGTATTCCAGATAAAGAAGCGTCAGGTAAAAATCTCCTTGGGTCTTTGGAAAGAGGCAGATTTAAGGGCAAGGAGGTTGCTTCTGATTCTCCTGAGGACAACCATAGATGGGTTGAGAGAGATTTCTTACAATTACATGAAAACAAGGGGTCTAAGAGAGGGGTTTTATGTGGTAAGGATGAAATTGATGGTAAAAAGTGCGAGAAGAAACCGAAGATAGAGGCCCTCAATCTCTCTCTAGCACTTCCTGATGTATCGCTCTCTCTAACATCTTCAAACCCTGGGCCCAATCCCGATCCTCCTAAGAAGACTCATAGTGTTCAATCCTGGGCCCCGTCAACTAACAATAACCGTACAAGTTCTGATGATTTTACCGCCTCCCTCTCTTATTCTTATTCTCACCAGTTTTCACATAATCCAAGTTGCTCGCTCACTCGAAATTCTACGGAGAATTATGAGTACTCCATTGGGAGTCATAGGAGGGAGAATGATCAAATTTGGTACGGCGGAGAGGGAACCAACGGATCAGTTCATAGTAGGTTCAAACCTGTTGAGAATGGTGTTAATTTCTCAAACCATACGAACCGCAATAACAATCTTTACAGAACCACCAGCTCTGAAAACCATTCATTCTTCCCTTCGGAATTGCCAGCAAGACCATGTAAAGACACCGTTTCAGCCGACTCCAGAGGCAAAGCTTTGGTCAATTCAGATACTCGACCCGATAAGATCTTGCAAGACATAGTTTCTGAGTCAGTTCCTATCATGGCTCAAATGCTTCTAGAGGTGACAAATGATACATTAGATGCTGCAAAGGAGTACCTAAAAAGTCTATTGGTAGGATCTGAAAAGCAGGAGGAATTTGCAAATTTACAAAGGAGGCTTGAAAGAAGAAGTGACTTGACAGTTGGGACACTATCGAAATGCCACAAGGTCCAATTGGATGTGCTGACCACCATTAAGACAGGCGTTGTGGATTATATACTAGGGAAGACCGTGGTTCCTACAAATGAGTTGATTGAGATCTTTTTGCTCTCAAGGTGTAGGAATATTAATTGCAAAAGTGTATTGCCTGTTGATGATTGTGATTGCAAGATTTGCTCTTCAAAGAAGGGGTTCTGTAGCACCTGTATGTGTCCAATTTGTATGAAATTTGATTGTGCCTCAAATACTTGTAGTTGGGTTGGGTGTGATGTGTGTTCACATTGGTGTCATGCAATATGTGGCATTCAAAAGAATCTTATCAGGCCAGGCCAGAGCTCAAAAGGGTCCACAGGGACCACGGAGATGCAGTTCAATTGTCTTGGATGTGGGCATGCTTCAGAATTGTTTGGGTTTGTTAAGGAAGCATTTATGTCGTGTGCAAAGGGTTGGGGTTTAGAAACTCTGATAAAAGAGCTTGACTGTGTGCGAAAGATCTTCCAGGCGAGTACAGATCTTAAAGGAAAAGAGTTGCAAAATAAAGCAGAGGAGCTGCTGTCCAAGCTTGAGAAGAAACTCATCACTTCATCAGATGCCTGTAGTGAGATACTGCAGTTTTTCAAGTGTAAGTTTTTCAACCATTTTTATGTAGATGCTTTTATATGTCATTTGAATCTGTCTAAGTTTATCAATGCTTGATTGTTTGTGGGTCCTTCTAACTTTGTTTCATGATGTATCTTAATGACATTTTGTCTTCTTGTCCCTGGTTACCCAACATTTATTTCCTTATCTCTGAAATTCAACTATATTTTATCACCCATGTTCCTATTTGTTTGTTTCCTCTCTTTCCAACATTGCTTATTTATTCACTTACCTAGCAAGTTAACTTATTATTTCAATTTTGAGAGAACAAGTAGAATTCTAGAAGAGGAAAATTTCTATCTTCTTGTTTTCCTCATCCTCCTTTTACCTCCCATTTAATTTTTCTATTTTTTATCCTTTTCATTCTTCTGTTTCCATTATGAGTAGTTCATGTAGCTATAGCTCGGAAAAAAATATTGTTGAATTTCTATAGAAGAAAAAATAATTCACTTGACTTTATTATAACAAGTACAATGAGTAGTTCATGTAGCTATAGTTTGGAAAAATATTGTTGAATATCTAGAGAAGAAAAAATAATTTACTCGACTTGATTATAACTAAGTACAATGAGCATCTATGTTGAATTTTTGGAAAAAATAAAAACTTCATGGACTTGTTGTAATTTGAGTACATGAGTCTCTATTTATTATAGAGGAAACAAGTAGAATCCAATTACAGTTAAACTGCCCTTGTCCTAGTTATACCTAAAGTCAAACACTAAAAGATAAGTCCGATAATAATTAAACAACTGAACATAAATAGAAGACTAACATAACTAAAACACCTTTAATTGAGACTCTTCTGTGAGACCTCCTTCCATACTAATTCTGGTTCTTTAAGACTTCTCGTTGTGAGAGTCATGTGAGACTCTTCCATATCTGCTCTTCAACATTCCCCCTTAAGTTGAAGTTTATAACTTCAGCTTACAATGAAAAGGATTCTTTGATTTTATCTTAATGCAAAAACTTCATCTTTTGTGCTCCCACTTTCTTGAATATTTTGGTTACATAAAAATTACCACAACATGTGGAACAAAATGCCTCTTTCTTGTAGTTCTTCTTCTACTTCTCCCCCTCAAACTAGGGATAAAATGGACATAGAGACCCAACTTGGAAAAAACACAATTAGGGGGAAGAAAATCCCTCCTAACTGGACGACAAAGCTCCACACACCAGTCAAAATTGTCATAGTCCAAAAAACCCTCCGCTCAATTTTAAAGGCAGAAAAATTGCCCAACTGTAGGGCTTAACAAATAAACTGTTTAAGGGTAACTCAAACACAAATTACCTCTTAAGTGAAGAATAAAAGACTTGACTCAAGTTGGATGTTGGGCACACTCCTATACTTTTTAGGTAGTGGGTCTAGGCATTGCTCTGAAGTGATGAAAACACAAGAAGATAAACTAAAGAAATACTAGGGGAAAACAACTTTAACTAGAAAGAGGCGGCTATGCTACACTCATACTTCCAAACGAATCTAGAATGTGACCCTTTATTTTATTTTATTTTGAAAACTAGGAGAGACTGTATTCGAGGTTTAACAACCTCACCTTGAATATAACTTGGATGTTGCCTCTTCTATTGAAATACATTTGTACTTAGTTGAAGAGACTTTCTCAAGAATTAGCATTCTGATGCCAAGGGGGTAAAATAACAAGCTATATCCATTATCGGAAGCAGCTTAGGTTTTTGGTGGAAAGGATTCTATTCTAGGCAAATTTTAGCTCAATCAGTTTTTCATTAATCTTAGAATCAGTTTTTTGCTATGACGATAGATTAGATTAGGTTTGGTAATCGAGAAAAAGGCTTGAGTCTCTATTCCATGAACATATACATTTTTTAAAAAGATGAAGCTCTCTGTTGGCCTCTCTTGATTTAAAATCCTGCCAAAGCCCCTCTAAGTTTGGATTAATAGTTTGTTTAGGTTTTTACATGGTTAGCAATATACCTGAAAAATGTTTAACATGTTAATTTTGTCTTAAACCCTAGGCCTACTGAAATGAGGAAATGTTGGGCCTCAATTTTGTAAGTGGTCTCTTTAACTAGATGTTGAATCCAAGGGAACAACAGCAAACAGATCGAGGAAACTGTGGGGTAACCATACTCAAGATGGAGAGACATCTTAAGTTGTTTTAGATGGTTTTGAGCATGTTAGACAGGAATCAAGCAGTGCATCATTAGAAGGATTTGGGTTTTGGGGACTGTAAAAGTCTATGAGAAGTCAAAAATAACATGGATGAAATGGTTAGAAGTTGAAGAATTCAACCTATTAATGAAACTAAAATATGATAGAGCAGAACAGGGGAGGATGTTTATTGGAGGTAGTGCAAAGTCCTAATGATGAAGGTAATGGGGTCATTTTCATGAACTTTTGACATGCACTAAGATTTTAGAATTTCAGTTTATTGAGAACTAAGCTTTTTTTGTTATGTATTAATTTTTTTAAGTATTTAAAATTGCTTTTAGATATGTGCGTAGTTGCTTTCAAATTGATCTATCTAACTTTGCTCAGTAAATTCAGAGTGATAACTCAATTTTTCTCATACTATGTAATTTAAAAAACGTTGGGATCCAAATCTTACTATATAAATAAATAAAAATGATAAAAATCCTAATTTTTAAAAATAGGTTAAGACTATTGAGAGGCCAATGGGGAGTTATATTTCTGAGAGTTATATTTCTGAGGTCTTCTCGCCTTTCAGGAGAAGAAACAAAATGAATCTACAGAGGCATTGTCACTGTCTGGTCTTTATCATATTGTTTATGTCAGGTTTTGCTACATGAATGCTGCCTTCTATTTTGCTATATCATTTACTTGCTCTATTGCTAGTCTTACTTTAAGTCTCTCCTCACCACTTTAAACTGTTAAAGTTGGGTCATTCTAAAATGACTGGCCAATGTTAGGATGCCTCTTTGAAAGGGAATAAGGTCATATAGATCTTTCTAATCTTTGATTCATATAGATGTATTCATGTGAGCCTTCTTTGTGGCTCTTGCAGATAGATAATTTTTCAGTGGAGTTCCACGTATAAGACCCACTCTGTTATTATGTTAAAGTTGAACCAAGGTCCATTCCAAAATGATTAGCTGAAGTTAGATTGCTTCTTCTTAAGTAAGCTAGATGTCTTTCTAATCCTTGATCCATGTTGGACTATTTTAACAAGTACCATATCATTTTTGGCTGCCCATTATTTCTTGTCTGCCCTTCAACTCACATCAACAATACTCTTCTCTTAAATAAATTGTTAGATCTTGTATAGTATGAAAATCATGCTAGAAAGCAATAGAAGTAAGCCACAAAGTCAATAAGGTAGGTCCTCAAAACATGTCGGAAACAAGAACAGTAAGCCATGAAGTTTGGAAGTAGAGAGAAACAGCACTTGTTTACAGATTTGTATGTTTGACAATTTATTGTTTCTTACCACTCTCATGGAACTCGATTTAGCCTTTTTTTTAAAAAACAGAAAGAACTCTTTTCTGTCCCATGAGTTTGTGATACCAATTTTATCTTTTAGCACTAGTTTGATGTGTTTTCTGATTCTGAATGTTTTGATAGTGGGCACTGTAGGTGAGACAATCTCTGAACCTATATTTTTTCCATAAATGAAAGTATCTCTGATTTTGCTAAGTTTTTGTATGTGTCAACCCTAGAAATCCTTGACCCTCATTTTTGTCTAGATTTATTATGATGCCATACTTGTTATCCTTCTGGTACTGTTTTGTATATCATTTGTTTCTTCCCCTCTATCAACTGCAATGAATTTCTACCACTGTGAGCTATATGCTAAACGCCTCTTCCACTCTTTTCACAGACGGTGGCACAGAATTTTCTAATTCAGGCAGCTCTTCCAAAGAATTGGCTCAAATGGCAGGCTCTGGCCCAAGAGTGGAAGCTGCTATTCTTCCGCCCATATCCGGTATGTCAATTCTGACTTGCAGCATGAGCAAAGATACTCAGCAACACATACACCCAAGCAAAAAAGAATGTCTGGAGAAAAGGCTTGAGCCAGAACTGAGATATGGGAATCCAAAAAAGGATGAATTTGATAGCCTTGAAACCATTGTACGTATAAAAGAAGCAGAAGCAAGAATGTTCCAGAGTAAGGCAGATGATGCAAGAAGGGAAGCTGAGGGGTATCGACAGTTGGTTTGTGTAAAGGGTGAGAAACTTGAGGAAGAATATACGAGAAAGCTTGCCAAGCTACGCTTGCAGGAGACAGAGGAGAGAAGGAGAAAGAAGCTTGAAGAACTCAATATGTTGGAGATCTCACACTGTGATTATTACAAGATGAAGTTGAGGATGGAAGCAGAGATTGCAGGTTTGTTAGAAAGGATGGAGGCCACAAAGCAGCAATGGGTGTAAACAATATTGAGCACAACCAGTATTTATGATGAGAGTGGTAAGTTTATTGTTGTTTCTTTTTGCCTTTGGTCTTTCTCCGAGTGTATTTTTTATGCCAAGCTCTTAATTGCTGGTATGTAGATTTTTTAATGTTAAATAGCAAAGTTCCTTCCTTGTGTTTTGTCATTTTTCATATTTCCGCTACATGATGGTGGAGATATTTAATCTGTTGCTTTGAAATAAAGTCTCTGAAAGTGAATCCATGTTTGTGTGAGTGGATCAAATATATACTACTCCCGTAAGCGTTGTTAAGTTGCAGCGCGTTAAAACTGTCAGATGGAAGGACAAGTGATCATCGATGCCTTACAGTGTCACGAATAGTTGTGGTGGACGTTTAAGACTTGCTCATTCAGGGCTCCTCTTAAGGCTTTGAGAAACCAAACTGATTACTTTAGTCCAAAACTCTAAATCTTGCATTTGACAGCAAAATTACTTTTGAGTTTTAGATACCCAGCTAAAATGTGCATCTGGAAACACTGCTTGGGAGGATTTCCACTTTGAGCGGTAGGGGAGCAGGGATGCTGTGCTTTTTTACTGATCAGGGTTTCTCAGAACTAATTAGACAATGGTTTCCATGGAGTAATCGTGGCGGCATTGTGTTTTGCTTGTTTTTCAGGGGCTATAATGAACAAGACAGGATTCAGTAATATTTGTTAATAGATTTAGGTTGAGTTGTAATTAGATCAAATAACAGATTTTGGGTTTGGTGAATAGGAGCAAATGTTTGATTTAATTGTGGGAAAAACTTATTAGATTGCTTGAAATAATGTGTGATAGAACGCCAAGGCAGAGTCTTGATAACATATGGGAATCACCATGTATAAAGAGACTGGTAATAAACAAAGTACTCAATCTCAATGATCAAAACTAAACGATAAAGGCATTTGCGCATTACATTTAATAGCTTTGTTTTTTTTTAATATATATATTAAGGATCCTATGATTAAATAACATGAACTAATCAATCAAAGGAGTGAAGGAAGCCCAAGAGAAGGGAGAAGAGAAAGAATAAGAGAAAAGAGAGAAAGAGAGGGATGGATTGAGAGAGTTTGAGAAAGAGGGGAGGATTAGGGATTCAATGGACAAGAATTGAAGATATTTTACATCATTGCCACTATATTCGAGATACTTTCAACACTCCCCCTCCAGCTCTGTATTCTACCTCAATACTAGACCTTGCAACAACAATCTATTTTTTACTCCTCCATGTAACTAAATTTCCTCAAACTAAAGTGAAATACCCAAGTAGATTTCTTATCATCAGGTGATCCAACCCAATCTACATTCACAAATCCTTCAATATTGAAGTGACCATGACAATTATATAAGAGTCTCTTGCCTGGAACTTTTTTTAAATATCTGAGGATCCTCTCCAGAGCTTGCAAATGGGTAAGCTATGGTTTATGCATATATTAACTAACCATACTTAGTACATATGATATATTTGCTCTAGTCATAGTGAGATATTAAGGGCTGGCATCGAACCAAACCGGTTCGCTAGCGGCTCGATTCTGACTCGTTTTGATTCGACATATTTGGATTTCAAACGAAGTTCGAGATCCAGAGAAAACTTGTTTGAGTTAATGAGCCGAGTTCGAACAAACCATGGTTTGGTTCGAAAGCTCGTGAGCTCGCTTGTTAACTTAACGAGGGCTTGGGAGTCTGCACCGGGAGGCGGGAGCAATTTCTTCCTCCTCTCGTCACCGTCGAGCACCTCCCGTCTGCTAATGTGGTTGCCTCTGTCGCCGTCAACAACTGCTTGTTGGCCGCTTTCGCCGCCGCCTCTGTCGCAACCGTTAGCCCTAATGACAACTCCTCGCCGATGCCGCTAGAGCACCCCCGCCCCCCTTGCATCGTCTTGACAGAAAACAAGATCTAAGTTAGAGAAGAAATAATTTTTCCCCCCTACGCATGTGAAGACTGCAATTTCGCACATGCGTGATCACAAGCACATGAAAAAAAAATTATTTCTTGAACTCCCGTTGTCTCTTCCTCATGGCTCTTCAAGAGACTCAAATTGTTTGAAGTACTCTCTTAATGCTAACTCCACTCAAGTTTTTTAGAAGAATAGATTGGTAGCATTTCAGAATTGTTGCTGTATGACTCCATGCTCCAAAGAAAAAATAAAAATGTTCATACGATTAAGTCATCCAAAACCATTTTTCTTAAACTTTTTATCTGTCTCCATAATCTGGTTTTCTAGTCCTTGAATCAGAATGATCTGATTGAGTACAAATGGACAAAACTAGTGTTGTTTTTCAAAGGAATGTTTTTGTGTTTGATTATTGAATAAATTTTATGCATAATTATGCAGCTTTTATGAATAATTTTATGTAGGGTTAATAAACAAAGGTCATGTCCAATTTTAAGTAGAGGTTATGCCCAATTTTATGTAAAATGTATGCATAATTGTATGCATAATTTATTTTACTTGTATTTTATGCAAAGTTTTAAATGTAGGTTGGACCTTGAACTTAGTTCGAGCTCGATTACAATTTTAGGCTCGAGGCTAGGCTCAGCTCGAGCTCGAGTTAGAAATATTTAAATCAAGCTCGGCTCGAATATAGGCCGGTTCGGGCTCGGCTCGCCTCGATGCCACCCCTATCTACCACCAGCACTAAAGATAGACTCTGAAGCTACTGTAGATATGGAACTTATAAGGATGTCTGTTGCCATCTTAGATAATACCCGAAATTTTAAATTGTTCACTTTCCTACCTTCTAAAACATCAAAATCATATTCATACGACTTGTAATCGACTACTTCCTCCCAAATATACACACTCCAAGATAATTTTCCAATTCTGACCTTGGTGAATCGACTACTTCTTGACCAACCTAAACTTAATGAAGAATATGACCTACAACTTGTGGAAACACCCATAGAGCTAATACTTGAAGCAATCCCTTCATTACTAATCTCCACGTTATATATGGACACATATTCATCATAAATCTCATATAAGGTCCATCCAACTAAGTTTATATTCATTGTAGCTTCCTCCTCAAAATATATCTCTAGAAAACATATTTCGATCAACCTTAATTTGACCCTTGGATCCAAAATTGAAGCAAAACCCATCAAAAAATTGCATTCACTCCTATACTTCTCAAATCTCTCTTTCATTCTACAAACCATTGTCCTAATGAAAACATTTTCATTTGTAGAATGAAAATTTAGAACTTCTTTTACCCTATATACCTCACTAAGGTACAAATTAGAAGTAGGATAGTCACTCCTAGAAATTATATTAGTGACTACATTAAAACCTTCTAGAATCCCAGACACCATTTCTACCTTTTCCCATTCATCAAGATTTGGTAAACAATCATAAGTTGGTTGTCTATCTTGAAATCTAGGAAATGCATCTCTGAATTTTAATGCAGAAGACAACATGTCATAAGTAGAGTTCCAATGAGTTGGACAATCAATAACCAACTTTTTTTCACCTAGTTGTTGTTGATGTACAATTTTAGAAAAAGTGGAAAGTCTAGCCACAGATAGACTTATGAATTTGACACTTTCACGCACATTCTCAATGATATACTTAATCTGAACAAGACCATCTTAGACTAATAAGTTCAGAATATGAGCAATACAACGCACATGAAATAACTGCCAACCACAAACCAATTTTTTTTCTTGAAAAATCTTCTTTCAAAACTCTCAGACAAACATCATTGTATGTAGCATTATCAACTGAGATACTAAATACTTTATTTTAGATTTCTCAATCTTTCAAACACTTGTGAATAACAACTACTATGTCAACACCACCACGAGGAGGAGAAACATGCACAAAACTCAAGACTCGTTTTTGTAGCTTCCAATTATTGTCAATAAAATACCCAGTAATAATCATGTATTCAATCTTTTGATTTTGGGACTTCCAAAGATCCTTAGTAAAACTAATCTTGTTAATCTCTTTTAATAAAATTTTCAATTTCTTTTTCTTGGCCCCGTACACCTCCATACAGTCCTTCTTAATGGTCTTATGGAATATTTTGTCATAATTCACATTTGCCATCTTCATTACAAAATTAAATCCCTCATCTTCTACTTTCATGAATGGATGCTCATGCATAAGAATCCAATGAGCAATGAGTACCCTCATTTTATCTTGATCATATTTGCCTCCAAAATCTATAAAAGGAAGTCTAGATGGATTCTGATCAACATTAGACCCCACTAGTTGAAAGTTTATGGTTTTTTATTTTCTTATTGCCACTTTTCTACTAGAACAATATTTAAAATTTCGACTCATATGTGTGGTCGCTCCACTACTAATAATAATCAAATTGGTTTTATAATGAACACATTGAGCCTTTTTTGTACCAAATTTAAGTGAGACTTCTTCGAATTTCAACCACACATGAGACTTTTTTTATCTTTTTGAACTATGGATAGAGTCACCTTCTTACTCATTTAGGGTACCTTCATCTAGGCTCATTTATGTTACATTAGTAGTTCTAGAGGGATATGACGCTGGTGGAGTTGAGTCACACTTTATGGCCACGCTAAAGCTAGTGTTAACTATTGATGTCAATTGAGCAGAAGCTGTTGATATTCTTACTTCTACAAAAAAAAATTACAAACAAAAAATATAAAAAAATAATAATCCAAACAACAAATATAAATCCAAATAACATTAGTTGTTCCATGCAAAGTGGGCTTAAGCCCCAGTTGAACCATATAGATACAAAAAAATCAATCAATACGAAAAACTACTAGTTATTCTTCCTAGTTTAAATTCCTAAGTGCACATTATCTTAAATCTTGATTCGTGATCACTAAATTGAGGATCCTTTTAAAAAATTTAGTCAGCACCTTTGTGAGAGTGGTAATTCATCTTCGAAGCTTTAACCAACACATTCCAACAAACTAAAACTTTCGCCTTCTGCCACCTCTGCCTTGATATCTCCAAGGCTAAAACACCACCACCAAAACAAAAAAATAAGATAAGTTGCCTGCATTTCTTCCAATAAACCAATTTATTGACAAACCAGGTACTTACCTAAAAAAAATGCAATTAATAAATCAGTGGCCTCAACACCTCCTCTCCATGGGGACCAAGACATTCCAAGCAAAGACATTCATGCACACTGTTTACATATCAGATTGTGTTAAATGGTGTGCTTTTAACCCATCATGCACATTTTTTACATATCCGACTGTGTTAAACAATGTGCAATTAACCTATCATACACACTGTTTACATATCAGACTGTGTTAAACAATGTGTATTTAACCCATTAGGCACACTATTTACATATTAGACCATGTTAAACAGTGTGCATTTAACCCATCATGCACATTGTTTATATATCAGACTTGTAAAACATTCTACATGTGCAAAACAGTCATACCAAACAGTTAGTGTTGTATTGAAGAAAAAAAGAACAATAGAAAAGAAAATTGAGTATTGGCCAAAATAAATGAAACACTATCGGTCAATATATGCAAGCCCAAGTTCAAACGATTACATCTATATGTCGCCCTATTAGTAAGCAGGGTTGGGCATCTTTAAGAAAGTACTATAAAACAGGCATATACATAAACAAAATAATAAAATGGAAAAACAAAAAAATCAACAAAATGGTAAGAGCTGAAAAATAGAAAATCAACAGTACGGTGAGAGTCATTACCTCTGAGAAATGAGTACGAAGAACCTTCTGAAACAGCATGAGGTGTTCGTCCATAGCAGTTTTAATGTGAGATCGAAGATAAATAATGGAATACAACATATCCAGAGCAAATAAAAATGAAAACAAAAAATCACTATTCCTTTGGCGATGAAAAAAACCCAAAAGATTATGAATAAAATAACTTACCTTTGTTCTGTCACTTCCGTCAGCGAGGAAGAAGATCGGAGGAAGAAATCGAAAAGGAAGACGATCTGAGAGGAACAAATCAGGGAGGAAGAACAAAGAATAAGAAGACGAAAGCGAATAAAAAATCAAAACTTACCTAAAGGAGAAGATTACAATTCGATTTTTCTTGTCAGCAGTCAATTTCCTTCTGATCTTCTCAAACCCCAAATCCCCATTTTTCACTCGCTTGTGAACTGTTGCTGAATCCGGACTATCCTAGTTCCCCATTCCAAAGAATGAAATGGATGAAGGATTGAAATCACTCGGGCCCTCATTAAGTTAACGAGCCGACTCGCGAGCTTCTGAATCGAACCATGGTTTGCCCGAGCTTGGTTCGTTAACTTAAATGAGCCTGATCTGGATCTCGAACTCGGTTTGAGATCCAGATAAACCAAATCGAACTGAGGCAAACTCGAGCCGCTCACAAACTGTCTTGGTTCGATGCCACCCCTAACTGCCAATCAAGACAATATCATCCACATAAACTACCTGTAATACGATTGCCTTTGAGGTATTCTTTACAAAGACAAAATGATCTATTGAGCACCTATTAAATCCAAACCACAATATCATTTGGCTAAATTTGTCAAATCAAGTCCGAGGAAACTGATATAAACCATACAAATATTTTCTCAATCTTCATACCAAATCCCCCTCACCCACAAAGCTAGGTGGTTGATGCATATAGATCTCCTCATTAATGTCACCATTTAAAAAAAATCACATCCAGTTGATATACCAACCAAGAAGAATTTGCAGCAAGTGACAATAAGATATTACCAAATTTAACTTAGCCACAAGGGAGAAACTTTCCTCATAATCAAAT
Organism: Aristolochia californica; assembly: GCF_029961685.1. Taxonomy (NCBI): domain Eukaryota; kingdom Viridiplantae; phylum Streptophyta; class Magnoliopsida; order Piperales; family Aristolochiaceae; genus Aristolochia; species Aristolochia californica. The sequence goes on along the minus strand of NW_027181881.1, from coordinate 39,077,193 downwards.
CCATAACACTGAGTGTACTCCTTTGCTACTAGACGGCCCACATAACCATCTGGATGATTTACAGTTCATCGGTTTCTTTCCTAAAGGAAGTGGAACCAAGGTCCAAGTCTACTACTCATATAAGGCAATCATTTTCTCTTCCATCATGGCTTTCCAACTTGGATTTCTCAGGGCTTCCTGGTATGACTATGGAATAGATATAGAAGAAATCAATACAAGGAAATGATAACAAGAAGGGGACAAACAATCTCACCAAAATTGGATATAGGATGAGAAATAAAGGTCCTAGTGCATGTCTTATGTTCCTTATGGAGACAAATAGGCTTAGTATCAAGTGATGGACCAAATATAGGAGGAGAAGATGGACTTACCTCAAAAGGATTTGTAAACTCCACTAGTATGGTATCGGTTGATGCTTTAGGGGGGCGAAGAGAGATATTTGCATCAATGGGCACAATAGGCTTTAGAGCTACAGGAACTGAACAAATATCCAGAGGAACATCCTTGGAGGAATAAAAGATTTTACTTTCAAAGAAGGTCACATCCCTGGAGACAAAAAAAATTTCGAAGAGAGGGGTTATAGAAAACATATCCTTTTTGGGTGCGAGAGTAACCCAAAAAGATACACTTACTTTTCGATGGGGATGTGACATGAACAAAACCAGTGCAACCAAATACCTTCAACATAAAGGAAAATGGATCCTCATCCTGACATAACAAGGAATATGGGAACTTATTATCAAGTATAGAGGATGACAACCTATTAATCAGAAAACAAGTTGTGAGAATCACATGTGGCCAATAAAAATAAGGCACATTCATGGAGTAAAGAAGGCCATGAGCCACCTGAAGAAAATGTTAATTCTTTCTTTTAGCTACACCATTTTATTGAGGGGTGTAAGCACATGAGGTCTGATGGATTATGATATTATCCGTATAGAAGGATTGAAACTCTCTTGACATATACTCTATGGCATTATCGGAGAAAAGTACTTCTATCTTATTACTGAATTGTGTTGAGACCGTGGCATAAAATGATTTAAAAATAGAAAAGATTTCAGATCTATACTTAAATAAAAATAGTCATGTAACTCTAGTAAATTCATCAACAAACGTAATGAAATACTTAACTTGAGAAACATTCAGAATACTCGAGGAGAGTAAGTAGTTCTTTGGTGTTTTCTCAATTGATACACCTCACAATTCAAATCAGAAAGAGATTTCTAAGAAGGAAACAATTGTTGAAGTGATGAAATTGATGGATGCCCCGATTTGTTGTGCCATAGTTGTGCCTCTGTCTGAGAAGTAGAAACTGCAGTCACTGGAGGCATGTCTAAGTAATAAAGATCCCCTTTTTCATAGCCTTCACGAATCACCTACTTCATTGCCAGATCCTAAAAAACACAATAAGAAGGGGGGAAAGTAATAGAAGAATTAAACTTCTTGGTGGGCAATATTATTTGCCACATGCTCCTTCATACTGTTTATTAACCAAGCAATAACAAAAGTGTCTTCTTTGAGCCATTTAGTATAGGAGCTATCTTCCTCATTTATGGGTGGAGTTGGTTTAGTCAAGTGTCCTAACAGATCTCTAGTGATAAGGAATCTCTTAACCGATTGGTCCCAACTCCAGTAGCTTGATAACCCTCTTAAGGGTATACTAGTGATCTTAAGTAACTCACTTTTACTACCCATATTCATATAATCTTCAGCCATAATCTGAGATCAGTTGTGCCATTTGATGCAGATCTCCTTCAACCCCCTGAAGCAATGACCGATACTAGACTTGTGGAGTTTATGGATCCCTCCGAGATAAGCCCATATTCACCTATCATCTTTGGCCCTCAATTTGATGCTAGGCCTATAGCTCTATGAAAGGAGCCAAGGACTTGCACTAGGCCCTCCACTTTTCATCCTATATCAAATTTTATTTCTCACCATCAATTATCTTCTCCTTGTTGTCAATTTCTGGCATCCATCTCCTTTGTATCTGTCCCACAGTCATATCATGAGGCTCTATGAGCCCACCTTCGATTATCTTAAAGCCCACCTTGTCGCCAAAGGCTTCACTCAATGCTATGGAGTTGATTATGAGGAAACCTTCTCCCTGGTGACCAAGTTAAATTCAATATGAATCTTATTATGTTTGTTGCAAATTTTTCTTGGCCAGTATATCAACTCGATGTGAAAAATATTTTTTTAAATGGTCATATTAAGGAGGAGATCTATATGCATCAACCACCTGGTTTTTTGGTTGAGGAGAAGTTGGTATACAGACCAAAGAAATCACTATACGTCTTAAAACAGTCTCCTCGGGCTTGGTTCGACAAATTTAGCCAACCTATGTTGTGGCTCCGTTGATCAGTCTGTATTTGCCTAAAACACCTCGAAGGGAAATATATTAGTGGCAGTTTATGTAGATGATATTGTCTTAACTGGCAGTGATGTGAAAGGAATACATGAAGTCAAAGCGAATATATGGAAGGAATTCAAAACAAAAGACCTTGGACTTCTAAAATATTTTTTGGGTATTGAGATCTTCCAGTCAAAGTATGGGTGTTATTAAACTACTAAAAGACACAAGGATGATGGGATGTCGACCGACATATACTCAACAAGTTTTGTGCAAGCTCCGACGAAGATCTGGATGTAGGAAACTATCAAACTTGTTGGAAAACTCATCTATCTTATAGTAAATTTAGAATATGTCATAAGTGTGGTTAGTTAGTACATGCATAAATCACAAATTATTCACTAGCAAGCTCTGGAGAGAATCCTTTGATACTTAAAAGGACCTCTTAGCAAGGGACTTCTATATAAACGTCACGATCACATCAACATTGAAGGATTTGTGGATGCTAATTGGGTTGGATCACCTGATGACAGGAAGTCCACCTCTGGGTATTGCACTTAGTTGGAGTGAGCTTGGTTACAAAAAAAAAAGAATGTGGTTACTAGATCCAGTGCTAAAGAAAAATATAAGGCTATGACCCATGTAGTTAGTAAGCTTCTATGGATCTAATTTTTCCTCACTGAATTAGGGTTCCACAAAAAGACCAATATGGAACTAAATTGTGACAACCAGGCAGCTATCCACATTGCTTCAAATTCAATGTTCCATGAGAGAACAAAACATATTGAGGTAGATAGCCACTTCATACGAGAAAATTTTCAAACTCTCTCAAACATGTTTTATCTCAAGGACAAGCAGTAGATATACTCATGAAGCAGGTCACATACAAGATACAAACCACTATATGCTACAAGTTGGGTATCTACGGCATTTTCTCTCCCCCAACTTGAGGGGGAGTATTGTAAGACATTTCAAAGGGGCATTAAGGTAAATACCTTCCCCACGTCAAAGAGATTGGTATAAATTAGTGTCATTCTCATAAGGATGGCACAAGGGTGTAAACAGAGAAGATGATGTATGTCTACTTATATCTTTTCTTTAGAAAGCTTGTAGCCCTAAGGGCAATGTAGTCATTCTAACAGTCATTCATAAACTATAAATAGAGACTCAAGGCAAGGGGTAGATCATTAAGTCTCCCCTCTTATCTCTCAAATTCATCCTTACACCTCTCTCTCTCTCTCTCTCTCTCTCTCTCTCTCTCTGTCTCTCTCTCCATTTTCTTAGCCGTCCCTCTCTTCTCTTCATTCTTCCTCTCATTTTCTTGGTCTCTTCTTTTTTCTCTCTTCTCTCACCCTTTTGGTCAAGCACCTATCATGGGATCCTAAATCTAACAAAAGAATGACCTTTCACAAGTAGGATTCTTACTATATCTCCGCTTAGCCAAGCAAATAGAGAGATTTGAACACAGTGCTTAGCAAGAGGTATATCTTCATAGTTTAGTGGAGTACAATTTATTAATCTATATGGAATTTGTTAGCAACTTGAATAGTTAAAATTTTGAGTCTTGTTTATTGGTTAGCAGATGACTTTAATTCCCGAGCTACGACTTGATATTCCATATGGCTACAAGTCAGATTTCTGGTCATTAGGTAAAATGTAAACACTTTCTAATTACTTCCTTCTCGACTATAATCTATGTACCCCCGGAGTATTTTTATCTTCTATTTCAATTGAAAACTAGGTTGTTGCATGTTTGAAATGGCTGATATTCCTCATGGTTGTAACTCTACCAGAGGTATAAGTCCATAATTGACTTACAAAAATGGTGTTTGTTTTACTTTAAATTACTTTAAATTAGGAGGGCAACGTTGGATAGATGGGATAGATTGTCTAACATCAGATTTTCTCATATCCAACCCCAATTGACCCAATTTATTGTTATCTTAACTCCTCCACATGCCAAGAGTTCTATAATCATAAAATAGTTATGTCTTACTTCAAAAGCATGCTTATAGTATCAATAAACTATATGACTATTTCCTCTTTTTGGGCTAGGTGCTCCTTCTCAATGAAGAAGTTTGAAATAACTTTTCCTATATTTTTATGAGATCATTCAAGCAAAGAGTAATACTAGATTGGAATGTTGAAACCCAAATTTTTTTTTCTTCTCTCAGTTGTTTGTGTCTATTGCAATGTGTAACCCTTAGTTAAATTCTCCTTAGAATTCAACAAGTTGCTGCTCAAAGAGAGAAAAAAAAAGGTAGAGAGTGAAGGTGAGATACAAAAAATGTATCCTTTCTTCTTCTATTAAATAGAGATTTAATCTATCAATCAGAACAGGCAGGAAGCCATAGCCTTTTCGAAGCTAACTCCTTTTCCTAACACATAAGTCCTATTATGAATTGTGGGTTTGTTTTGAATTGAGTTAGGCCAATTAGTTTTCTGTTTGGCCTTTGAGTTGTGTTTTTTCTTGATTAACCTCCTTGCTAATTTAATCTTGCATCTTTACTTACTTTTTTTGTTTTTATAATTTTTATAATTTAATATGTTTATTTTCTTGTATTGTTCTGCATAAGGGAGGGTTAGAGCACTTTGAAAGTGAATTATCTAGTGAAAGAGAACGACACGAGTGAATTCACTAGCCTTAGGGAGTAATTCACTGTAACTCGCCACTTTATTAGTGCACACTAAAACTAAGTTTTTGGTTATTTTCACCAATGAGAGTATTTTCACTTTGGGTTTCAGAGTATCTTTTCACTAACAGGCCTAAAGTATTTCATTTATGGATCAAGAATTGTTTCTTGCCCTCCAGGCTCCGAGTTAAATCCCTAACTATCACTGATGGAGGGACCCCTTCAGCCGGCAGCAACTACATAAATCCAAATTCTCAGTTCCGTTATTGTCCAATAAAACATGGGCAACATCATTGATCTCCTGGTTGATGTGTTCTACAATCACCTCCTCCTTCTGCCTGAGAATCCTCCTTGTATCAGCAGCAATCAAGTACCAAGCTGTGCACCATTGATATTCTTAACGATGAGCATTGATTTCTCCGATCAGTTTGATCTGTGAATAATTTGAACAGTTTTCTGAAAACGAAACGAACGGCTTCATACTCCGTTTCTTTCGCGGCAAGTTATTGCGGTGCTTATATATTATCTGTCCTCTCGTCGCGCCTCCTTCCTCTTGCTTCCCTCTGCCACGGCCTTTCCTTTTCCTTCGAAGAAGACACTACTGCAGGCCGGTAAGTGGGAAAATTTTCTACTCTCCATGTAAATAACATCTTTCCTCTCCTCTTTCTTCAACTCTTTCCTCTGGGTTTTTATGTTTTTTCACTGTATGCATATGAACGGGAAGAATTTGAAGAATTTCACTTGAGAAAGAAGAAAGCACATATGTTAGTCATGGATATCCCCGACCGCCGTTCTGTTTCCCCATCCGAGACAAACAAGTTCAACGGAGACGGCTAAATTAAGAATTAATTTCCTGCGAAAACTTTCCATATAATCCTGTTGCGATTTACTTTGTGCAATATTTTCAGACTGCAACAATTTAACACCCGACACAAAAAAATTCCTAAAACTCAACGTACTTTAATGCCGAAATAATTGAGAGTATGTTTTTGTTGTCTTCCCTAACATAATGAGAGGTGAAGAATCTCTATTGGACCTACTCATACTGTTTTCTTCTTGTTAGATGTGTTTTGATCGGCTTCTTTAGTTCTTTGCCTGTTTCTGTTTCTGTTTCTGTTTCTGTTGCAATACTCACTTTAATGGTTTCACTGCAGGCAAGACATGAGGAACTTTAGGAAGCATTTTGGAGGGAAAATGTTGAAGACAAATGTTCAATTCATATTGGGTTGCGAGAATTTCATTATTGTCTTACTTGTTCTGCTTTCATCATCCAATGGAGCCGATTCGTGGGGTTGGTTTTCTTCCGCCGTGAGTCGCTCAGATGACAACGCCTGGTCCCCTTCGCCTCCCAATCTCGCTGAATTCACCTTGGAAACGTTCAACGATCCCAAGGGAATGAAATTAGTTGAAAGAGCGAATAGGAAGTTGGCGAGCCCAAATTCGTGCTGGCAAGCGGCGTATCAAAATCTATTTGCAGGTTGCGCAGAGATCGTCGCCGACAAAGAAAAACAATCTAGACTCGCTTGGTACCTCAGCGATTGCTTCCAACAGGATTCAGGGAGACCTGCTTTCCCCTCTTGTGATCCGGGGATACCAATGCTCAAATGTCTGAAAATTTTAGACGAGTTTGCGCATAAAATCTACCTCGAGTTCTTCCTCGAAACCAACTCTATTTGCCACCAATTACAGTTAAATTTACTTAAAATTTCTGGATGTCTTCTTTTTTGTCCCTTTCTACTCTCATATGTAAGTAGCAACTGAGGCCTTTTTCATCGAGGATGTGTTTCTGTTCACAGGACTGAAGCCTTCAAGCACGAAACGGAGAGATTGGTTAACGATTTAAAGGAAACAGCAGAATTTGCAGAGGACAAGCTCAACAGCATTGAAGAGAGATCAAATTTGCTTCTAAAAAGTTCAAATCAAATCCATGATTCACTTGTTTCAATCGATCTTCAAAGCCAATTAGTTGTGCAGATGTCCAAGGAAGTTGAGGAGCAAATTGACGATGTGTTAAATCATTCCAAGGCTATTTTCGAACAGTCCCAAGGAATCGTAGCTTCTCAATCAGATCTTCAAGAGGGGCAGGCCCAGATGAAGGAGAAAATGGATGCAGGAATGGCCTTTCTTCAGGAATCTTATCAGAGCTTAGGAGATGGGATAAAGAAACTTAAGAAGGAGACTGCAAACATAGAGAAGGAGATTAATGAAGTGGGCGATTCCATGTCTTTGCAGATGCAAACTCTTCAAACTAGAGCTGATGATATAGGGAATATTGCAGGAGTTTCCTTGGAAAAACAGAAACTACTTTTAGATGGACAATCTATGGCCCTTGAAGGTCTTAACATCCTCAACAAGTTCCAAACTCAAGCACTGGAAGAAAGCAGGTACCCTTGTTCGTTTCATTTCTCTAGGATTCAATGGAAGAAGATGACTAATTATGGGCCAATTCCATCTCAAACTTTAACAGGGCTACTCTGCAGAATATAGCTGAATACGGTCACAAACAGCAAGAGGAGCTTCTCCGCAGACAAGAGCAGCTACAAGAAACCCATAATCATTTAATTCAAAACTCACGTTCCATATTGGCAGCGCAGGTATGGACCGTTTAACCGAGATTTAGGATCCAAAATTAGTTTTTAAAAATTTAGACAGCGTTCTTATTTAGAACCTTCTTCTGTAGGAAGCTTTCGAATCGAAGCAGGCTAGTATGTTTACGATTCTCGAGCAACTCTTCACAGTGCTCAACAGTATTTTGCTGGAATCTCGTTTCATCAAGACATTTTTCTATTACTTGGCCGCCATTGTTTTTGTCTACTGGATTACCAGTACAAAGCAAACGTGCGGTGTGAGAGCTCATTTCTATCTCAGTAAGTAATTTTTTTAATGTTTTAAAGCTTTTTGGCCTTTCTGAAACATTGTTTTTTCTTGACAATTCATGGTTAATTTGCAGGCATCTGCTTCACATTCCTGGTTGAATTTACGGCATTGCGATTCTGGGCAACTGGCCTACACCTCCAACCTTGGATAGAATCCAACTTACTTTGGGTTCGATCAACGTTCCTGCTATTTATTGCTCTGTTTCTGATTCTCTACTCCATTTCAACTTACAGGTAAGGGAAAATCTCAATTCCTCTGTTAATATCTTGGACGGAGCTGTATAAATTTCATACGAATTGTTCTTTACCACTGAGACATTAAAATTAAAAGACTTCCGAAATGTTTGCAGGGACTACGAACTACTAAATAATCAGATGCTGTTGACTTTGAGCATGAAGGTCAATACTGTAGAAAGAAACATGGGTAAAGATTTTAAACTCTGGTACTCCATATACAGTTAGCCTGTCTAACAAATCCTGATGTTCTGACCCTTTCCTTAGTTGCAACCAAGAAACTGCTACAAATGGTTTTGGAGAACGATGTTGCTCTCTCATCTTGGATTGATACGGAGCTGCCAGAGGATGAAGGTGATGATCCCGATTATGCATTGCCAGAAGAAGTTGCAGAGAACTCTATCACAACAACTACAATCTCAAGAAAGTATGATCTTCGTCCTCGTCTACGACAATGAAATTGTCTCGTAACATGTCGGAGAGATTGAAAAACCAGCGGAGCATACACATGGTGGACAGCGCCTGTGATCTATTTTATAGAATGATTAACCGGATGAGTTGCAGGACTCCATTATTGAAGTTACGAGGAGTTCGTTCCGGTTCTCTTATTTGAGTAGAGAGGATTCATTCTGTATTAGCCAAAATTAGTGACAATAATTTAAACTGGACTAAGATGGAGAGATGTAATTCATTCTTCTGATGAATTGGAATAATATGAAGTTCTTTAATTTGATGAATAGTACTAAATAAAGGAATGTTAAAGAACTAAGGCAACATCGAGAAGGTAATCAGTTTCGTGGAAGGATGAGGGCAAGGCCAACAGCAATTCCAAAGAGCAGGACAGCTATTCCGGTAAAATTTACAACGAAGGCTTCTTTGCCATGATTCAGGCCCAGGAAGATGAACTGCTGAACCAGACCAGTCTCTGCAGTGCAAAGTGCCATTAGGAAGATGACCACTCCCAGGAAAGTGTGCCAGGGCACGATCCTCGCCCTCGTCGGCATTTCTGCTCCAGGAAAGAAGAATGAGAAGAACGCTAACAACCACTGTAAATCAAGTAATCCAATTAACACCGACTGGTTAGAAGGCATAAAGAGCAAAAAATTTACTAGAAGCGATGTGATCATCAAGTATGGTGTTCTTACCTGTAAACCAAACAAGCAAATGGTGCTCATTCCCAGCCATGAATGTAATGTGCGCATATCAGGCATTCCTACTTCATCTTTAAACTTAAACACCGCGTAGATTCCCAAAATCCCGAGGAGAAGCGCTATCAGCAGCAGTGTCATGTGAACGAACTTCTGTACTCGCCTTGTTGATCGAACAGTCTTGTAGGCCATAATCCCTGCTCGTAGTTGCTCAATTTTAGTTACTGTGAAAGAGAAAATATTGTTCAATCACAGTTTGATGCTCACCTTCTCCAGTGATAAACACGAACCCAATTAGCATCAGAACTGGGTGCACCTGAATTACGAATTAAACCAACTCAGAAACATCGAGACAGAGCAAAATTCTAGTCTTTTTCTGTTAACAATTGAAAAGCAAAAGCGCATGTACGTTGAATATTTTCTGTTTGTTATCGGATTCAAACGCTAGGCCATGCTCGAAATGTAAGATCCAAACAAGCACAAGAGTGGTAATTGCTATGCCGAGGAAATGAGCGATCACCGTGATCGGCGTCGCTGAAATTCTGAAGCTGGAGCCCTTGACCACCATGGTTCTCTGTTGGCGAGCTCCCGCGTGCGTCACAGAGAGACGAAATTCTAATTAGTCCTCGGAGATCTGATTCTGTTATCTACTTATACAAGTAAATAAAATAAAACATTGCTCTCCTATGTTATTAACGAAGCGCAATACAGCCAAGTCTGGTCGGCCTGCAACTTTTGTAAAATCAAATGTTTATAAAGACGACTAGTCCCTGTTTTTGTGTGGAGCTTTCGACCGGGAATCGGAAGAAGACATCTGTGTAACCAAGACGAGCCCTTCTAAAATAAAATCTGCAATTCCACGCGTCCACTTCTTTGAATTCTAGTGATATCCTTATTAAAAATACGATCTGTTTGTTCCTCCATTGTTTCTGGATTGTTCTACTTGTTGCAGCAAGACGATTGAACGAGAGAAAGGAGATAAAAAGTGTAGCAGTAAGGCCAAAAGGAGTAGCGCCATGCATGATGTTTTAAAATGAATTAAAAAGAGAGACGAGGCTTCCCCGAAGTCGGGTTTGCCATTGATGACCTTCAACACTCACAAATATAAAAAAGATAAACGCAGAATTAGGCATGTCCACATAGCCTTCTGTTGCTTCATAGAGAAGAAAGCAATCTGAAACTGTATCGTTAATGGTAAAATAAAGTTTTTCCAGGTCATCAGGGAAGGAGGGCTGAGAGACCGACAGCAACGCCATAGAAGAGTATGAACAGTCCAGTGAAGTTGATCACACGAGCTTCCGGCCCCTGTGATAGCTGCAAGAATGCAGACTTCTCTACCAAACCCGTCTCTGCGGAGCAAACAGCCATAAGGAAGATGAGGACGCCGAGGAAGACGTGCCATGGGGCGACTCGTTCCCTTGTTCCCTGTGCTGCTGTAGGATACCAGAACGTGACGAACCCAATCAACCACTGTATAAGCAAAAAAGAAATCTCAACCCAGGCACTCATTTTGAGTTTTTACGAATTCCATTTCAGAATAGTATCGTTATGAGTTCATGAAAGTATCTCTAATGATCACCATTCAGACAATCTTAAACAATTCAATCAAGAGATTGTTGCAGAGCTCTAAGGACAAAAAAAAAGGGGGGGGGCAGCAAAATCATACAAACATTCTCTTAGGGAAATCCAGAAAGCCTCGTTACCTGCAACCCAAAAAGGATGATGGTGATCAAGCCCAACCAGGAGTGCAAGCTGTACATATCTGGTATCTGGCTCTCGTCATGGAACTTGAAGGCAGCATACACCCCGACAATGCCCAAAACAAGAGCGATTAGATGAAGCAACATATGAACCAACTTCTGAATTTTCCGCTCTGCCCTTACCATCTTGTAAGCCATCATAGCTGCTCAGTACAACACCACCATTCCCAAACTCCCATTAAGCTAATAACATTAAGAGCAAACTTGATGCATCAAGAGAGAGTAAAAGAGAAATTCAGAAGGAAAAAGGTGAAAGAAAACCAACCGATGAGAAAACAGAGTATAATTTATTAAACATGAAAAATCACTCAGAAAGGATACTTACCTTCTCCAGCAATAAAAATAAAACCCAGGAACATGAGGAAAGGATGAACCTACAAAAGATTAATCGATAGTAATCAGTAACTCGATTTCAGACTTGTTGTTTTAGTTCTTTCAAAGAACCACAATTCTATAAAAAAAAAAAGAGAGTCAAGTTAAGTAAAATGACATTGAAAACACGATCAGGAAGGTCCGAATCGAGATCAATCCCTTCTCGGAAATGTAAGAGCCAGACGAGCATGAGAATGGCTGCTACTACACCAAACAAGTGAGCAAGCAGGGATGTACGAGAACCCCGGACATTGTAGCCGGATCTCTGAAGAACAATGGGCATGGTGCCTGGTAGTGTCAAGTGGAGAGAGACGGAGATAGGGAGGGTGGGTGATGGTGCAGAATGATACGGCTCATGCTTACACCAATTCAACGGCTTAAAACGGGATAAAAGGAAAAGATGATGAGTTTTTCTTTAGATGCCTTGTTTTCTGGGTTTGGTATTTTTCAAGTTTCTTGTGGGCAGCAGAGTTTGAATCTTAGCAAGGTATCTGCAAAGAAAGCTTACAGGGGGAGTAGGGTCTCCTTTTGTCTTCGCACTCTACTTGTCCTTTTCGGTTATCTGAGTTGCATAGGAACCAGCCAAAGTAACCAGTGACACGTTAAGCAGATCAGATAGGATAGATGAGGAAAGCTTCATTTAGTGTAGTTTTAATCACCTTTAATTGGTTAAAAGTGGTACTAGAAATAGGCACTGACGTGCATTACCTTCCTACTTTCTAATCTTAACAAAACTGGAATGCAGCAGCGGATACCCCTTTTCTCCTCTTTATCTTTTCCTTTTTCTTCCTAGTGAAGAATCATCTGAATTACTTCTATCAAATGAAAACGAACTACCCTGCCAAAGAAAACATTGGCTTCCGAATGAGTTTTTTTATGGCCAACCCAGTAACATCTTTCTCCTCTGATACAAATTCGTTACCACTTCGCGCTAAATGCAAATCCATTCATAAGCATGTTGAAGTGTGTGTACAGGCAATGAAGTGCTGCACAGGCAAGTGATTGACCCAAAGGAGGACTCTTTGGGGAAGATTTTATTTGAGAGAACGCACAAGTGGAAGCAACATCCAAATAGGCTTAAGATGTACAGAGAAGCAGATGATTGCAATAACACATTAGCTGGAGGAGTACCTCTTCTTCGACTTGGTCCTTGGAAGGTTTTCAGCACTAGCCTAGCCGCGCAACACCATTTCACCCTTATTCCTTCATCAACTCCCACACAACTGCCGCAGCAAAACCAGCAGATCGTCCTCCACCTACTTTACACGTTCACTCTTGCCGAAGATACGGAGAAGAGCTCATATCAGTGCTGTAAAACGAATCGTCCCCAACCCCATAAACATTATCATCCTTCTCTTCGTCCCATTTCAATACCTCCCTGATGAACTTAAACGCCTCATCAACTGTAACACGTTCACGTGCCTTAGTCTGCCAAACAAACAACTTTTTATAGCTAATAGAGGCATACAGTTCCTTAAATTTCACAGCAACATAATAGTAAGCTTGGTGTGCCAGGGACTGGTTGCTATTGTGGGGCTTCACTGGACTGAAATCTCCAAACCACTCGCAGACTGTCAAAGGAACTCGGTTTATCTTCTCTTCAAAAGCATCATACTTGTTAACAAGGAGAATAAAAGGCATGTCCCTGAAAGATGGATGTTTCACCACACTCTCAAAAAGGTCTCTGCTTGCAAGCAACTTGTTGCGTAGCTGCCCAGTGCCCTGGACCCACACCTGATCATAGTCACTGAGAGCAACACAGAAGATCACAGCTCGTACATCTTCAAACATTTCCAGCCACTTGCAACCTTCACTCAATCCTTTGGAATTAACTCGAATCAGCTGATATCTGATATAAAAGAAAAATGCACTTAGCCATCACACAAGTGTGAAAAAGGACCAAACAGGGGGGAAAAACAGTGATCTAGTGTTTACTTCATGAGAGGAGGTGGGCAGTTAAATTTTTCGGGATAAACTTCAGACATGGGGCTTCTATCATCCAGTGAAAAGTCAATGAATGCAAGACCATTGCTCTGGGTAACTCCTTCCGCATATAAGATATCCTTCTCAGATGGTTCATACTCATTGCTTGATATTTCAATAGCCTGCAACTCAAAAAATTACAGGTAAGGTTCAGTCAAACAAATATATGATCTCACTAAATTCACTTAAAAATATACTCTCTAAGGATGCAAGCAACTTCAATTTCCAACTCTATGGATGAAGTTGCAAAGAAAAATCAAATTTTGAGCCAATTATGCCGTACCCGATCCAAGAAGTAACCGGCAACATCGGGAAGCAAATGCAGTTCATCTCTTCTCTTATACGTTTCCTGAATAGCAGGATCCTTCCAGACCTCATCCACAACAGGAGCATACTCACGGGTGGCAGCAGGAAAGAATGCATCCAAGTCTCCCATAGCCATGATTTCCAAAAGCCAGTCAGAAAAATGCTTCAATCTTGGGTTGATTGAATAGATGCACTGCTTATTCCCAACTCCACTTTCTTCTGAATTCATCTCAGTTTCATACCTGCCTACATGCCAAACTATCCTCAAAATTAAACCTTGGAATGAACAAAGTATGACTTTGATACCATTTTAAGTACAACATGAAAAAAAAAAAAAAAAAAGTGCCACTACATGCATTGACATCTGATTGCTTAGGAAATGTGCACATAAAATAGCAATGCAAATTCGAGAAAATGCCCATGTGAGAAAGAGTGCATCAAGACCTGACCCAGCATATTCAGCATGAGAAGATGCATTTCCAGCTAAAGCTTCCTCTTCAAAACGTTCTCGACCTTCTAGCAAAATACTTAGGTATGTGTACATATTGCTTTGAATCATAAGCTTGATATTCTGCAACTCTTCCTCAGTGAACTTGTTTCCATATAAAAATTTTGCCTGTTGCAATGGGGTAATCAGTGATCATTTTCCAATAACATAATAATCTGAACAAAGTATTGAGGTCTGAATAACCTACCTGCTTGAATATAGTACTCGTCCCAGAGCCCTCTAATCCAAGTAAGAGAAGCTTCTGGATTCTTCCTTCATCCAAATACTCTGCCACTGATCTATTTGAGTAAGTAGTTGTATCCTCTTTCGACGCATGAATATCTCCCGGTCCAGGAGGAATTGGTAATGAGAACAAAGAACAAAGCAGCCGAGTCGAGGTCTGCCTAGGAAATAACACAACAGAAGTGTTAAATAGTTGACAGCTGTTACGAGTGTATGCACTAGCAGCTTCATCAGAAGGGTTAGGAAGGATACCTTCCCCCATATATTTCCCTTTATGTTATTCTGACCCTCGTCCTCATAGGACCCATCTTCATATACCCAGAAATGGGTATCACGAGGGCATTGCACATTCGCCAGCTGAAATAGAAATACAAAAATGCTGATTAAGCTTCCAAAATGTTATACATGCAGACAAGAAAAGCCAAAAAATGTACTTTTGTAATCTATTAACACATGCTATTAGAAATCACCTATCCAAGCAAAACTTGAACTGTCCAATTAAACTTCTTGGTTTTGCTTGAGTCCAATCTAAATACCACTATTGTGAGCTACAGAGGAAATAAAACATGTAGTCATCCCTCAGCTCAACAGCTTTAGTTGAGAAGTCAACAGACACTCAAAATACAAATGCATTCCTCTAGATATCAAAACTATTGTTTTAGTTCAGTCTACCAACAGATACGGTAAATATCTATGCAGACAGAAGCACAATGTGCTTGTACAGTGCTTTAAAAAAAACAATATGCATGTACAGACACCAGAATCAGCACATGCTATACAGTCATAAGGGCGAAAGGAAACACCATATAGATAGGAAACTTTAAGGGGAAAGGCCTATTTTGAGAAAGGTGTATTGGAAACCGAAATGCTCTTTTGAGTAGACCCAACTTGCTTTCCCATGCAGAGCTTCCTCAAATCTGTAGTTGTATTATAGTATCTGATTATAGCAGCCAAACTGGAAAAGATCAGTTCCAGTTCCTTTTTTCCCCTTGTTTTTATGACATCAATATACATCAATGGGCAAGGACTGGACGAGTCTGTGTGAAGTTTGGTAGGCTCAGGACAATATACAACAGAATCTTTCTATAAATTGTGTCTGTCATCTCAACCTTCAGAAAAAGCTAGATAAGCAGTAAGCTCGTGGAAACTCTCAGAGGCAGCAAAGGTGGTGCACTTCAAATGAACAACAGCCTGATAAAAAAATTGTCACTTGTGATAAACTCAGTATGAGGGGACAACCAATTGTAAACTCACTCTGCAAGCTAAGCAAACAGGAAGAGAAACAGCAGACCACCTCTTACAACACTACCATTTCAGCCAGCAAGATTGGGGAGTCATCTTCAGTAAATTCAATTTGAATTCTCGCTTCCATTGTGGTATTGCTGAGTTCATAAGCCAAATGCATCTTGCCCTTTCCCAAAAATAGGAAAAGCACCATGGTAGCTATCCTTTGCAGCTGTGATTGGAACCCAGGAGGGAAAGAAACTCAAGGACATTCTAAAGCCCACAAAGGTCTACTGTGGAGTCACAGAAGCAACCCTCACTCAATTCTTTAATGGGAGCATCCCTTAGGGACCCTCCCCCATCTCCAGCTCCATCATAAGAAGAAACTGGTTTGCAGTGGTGAATTTTAAAGAACATGTCCCACCAATATCGATATCTTGGGAACCCCCTGGCTGAAACTAAAAATTGATGAGAACTTCGAGCACAATCTGGGGCCAGCTGGAATAGGTGGTGTCATCAGAGATTGTAACAGACTGGTTTTGCTGGTCTTCTCTGGTCAAGAGTCATTTAGACACACTTGAAGCATAAACCAGGACACTCCTTGGGGGAAGCAGGCCATATGTGCAGAAGTTCCCGGCACTAGTAGCTATCAAAGATGGCTCAGCAGCATTCATAAATTGGTTGTCAAAGCTAGACCATCCACCTTGGAGATTAAAACATGTATTCGATAAAATCTAAGACATTACTGAAGCCTTTAATGTAAAAGCAGGAAGCACAATCCTCATGCTGTCAACAGTGAATCATATGAATTTGCTAACCAAGGACTCTCTCATCCCACCCTTGAGGTTGGAGAGTCCCTTTCTCTGATCCCAGCTGAGGCTTTGCCTCTTATTACCTACTTGTTATTCTTTATTTCTTTATTGAGCACACCATAAGTTTTAAAAAATAAAAATAAAAAATAAAAAATACAACACAACACAACACAAAAAGAAACGTACACTTTTTTATTCGCTTTGATCTTTTGACAGAAAATAACCACAGAATTTTCGTTTCTACACAGACTAACTATGGTAAGGGTACTCCTCAATTGCAAATAAAGCCATTCTAGCCCAAGAAACAAAATGCTATGTTTTCTCTCACTTCTCTTGCATTTACCCAAACATGTCAATACCACTTTTTTGCTCTATCAATAACCATGACGATAACCAAAAAACATATCTGATGCCATTGAAGATATTTCAGGGCTCCTTGCAGAAAAATTAAATTAGCTTATTTATCAATATTCCAACTTTAGCTGAAAAACAATGGTCTTATGTGTCCCATTTGTTGGCACTACTCTTCCTTGAACTAATTTTTCTCCATAAGGACAAGACCATTTCTCACAGACCATTTGATGCAGAAAAGATGTATTAGAACAGAAAGTTTCCAATTTAAGGAGCAGTTCAGTAATTCCAGTAATTCAAAACATGGAATTACATACACATTTTGAGTGCTTCCAAAAGTAGCTATGGAGATAATCAATGACATATTTTATATTACAGGTTGAACTTTCATGCTGCTTGTATGCAATAACCTGTTTATTGTGATTTTTTAGTTCAGAAATGAAACAAATGTAAGCTGTTTCTCCTGCCCCATCCTGAGCTTCCTCTCAATGGAATAGTAAGGTGTCAATCACTTTGATGTCCTAGAGTACTGACACCAGAAAAGGTACATTTCAAAAATATAAGTTTTTACTTCAACTTGCTAAGAGGTCTCCAGCAAAACCAAACAACAGAATTAATGAAAATCTTTTTTTGGACAGATTATTTGAACAGCCAAGTAACAACTTTGCTAAGGCAACCTTCATTACTGCCTGGTGCCTGCCTCCTATTCACTGTATTCAAGACCTTTTGTACCCTCATCACCTACCTCGCAAAAACCTTCCAAGTCATGCACATGGTCTATATAGTATAAATATGGATTGATCGCCTCATTTATTAGCAATGATCAACAAATTTAGCCTTTTGGAATGGTTAAAATTACCGTTAAGACAGAGTATAGAGGGTAAAGCTGATTTTAGTGTATCAAGAGAATAAACAGGTAGCATTTACGAACAAAAACAAAGAAAAAAAAAAAAGCAGCTCTCCCAAGTCTCAAGCCTTACCCTGAGCACTCTAAGCTCCACCTTAGTGATTTCGCGACCATTCATGTACACTTGTGTGTTCCCGTTGCTTGCATCCATATGAAGCTTCCCACCAACATTTAGCTTAGAACTAATAATCCTATCAGGCTTTTCTCCCTCCTAAATTCAACCCCAAAATATCAATTATAATCAAGACTTTCTAAAAAGCATAAAAAGTACAATAAATAAAGGGAAACATAAGTTATATAGTCACCTTTCCCCAAAGGCCCGAGTCCTTATCATACCAGTATCTCCCTGGTTTTAACTTCTGCGGTGGAGTAGGGCAACCCAAAATATCAGCTAATTCTTCTTGCCTCAGTGACCTGCCATTCACAATAAGCTGCTCCGGCCTAAGCCGATTAGCCAGGCACTCCTTCTCAGCCTTCATGATCTGTCGAACCTCCAAAGGACTACACAGTCGAGACAACAGCCTAGAACATTTACCCAACTTGGATCTCTTAGACTCATCTATAGGTTGCCCAATACAGCTCACACATTTTCGCCCCTCGGGCATCGATCCCATAGCTTTAAGCACACAATTACTACAATACCTAGCATCACAGACTAAGCAAGCTTCTTTTTCTCTTAGTCTGTTTCCTCTACCACACCGTGTGCAAATGCTTCTCTTTCGGTCTCTTCGGAACAAAACAGGAGATGGAGGGAGATCCGGTACTGTAGACCTAGGCGATGATCCCTCTTTCTCTTCTTCATCATCCTCCGTATTAAAAGTAACTACAGCCGTGCGACGAGCCGCGTGCGGAGACTTTGGAGGAGAATTGGATGGCGAACTATCGTCCTGAACCGGCGACTCTCGAGGGCTCACCGTCTCATTTACAATATAGTTCGTGGTCGGAGACTGCGCCGGCTCTTCCTCTCTCGATCTCGATGTGAAAGACGATCTAGAGCTATCTACAGGACTCCGAAACTGGGAGGTGCCGCTACGGATTCTACTTAAACGAGAGGCCTTTATTATTACTGGCTCAACAAGGGGCGCCAGTGAAGTTGAAAGAGATGATTCGGAAAAGGAAACCGGAGAAGAACTGTGAACTGAGAGGGCATCGACATCAACAGGATCAACTTTGGGGATGTTGTACGGAACAGGTGGACCTTCGTATTCAACAGCGATAGAATAATCTAGGTGATCTTCGTCGGGTAGCGGAGCTCCGGGAGGAAGCATTTTCCGAAGAACCTCTTCCCAGGCTCTCTCGTCTTCCGTTTGAGCCATCAAATATAAGATCTACGCTTTTCTAGATAGCAATCCAGAGCAAGATCGAGCGTTCAACAAGAGCATCAAGCAAATGCAGCAGACCTAGGGTTTTTCTGCCGATCGATCCAGCAAAACCTCCTCCGCTTGATACTAAAACTGACTAGAGAGCAAGAGGGATTCAATCCAAAAGGCCCTGAAAAGAAAGACGTTACGCCGCCGATATAGAGATGATCAATGTTCCGACGAAGACATGGAAGGTTAAAGGGCTACGGAAGTGGGACGCCGTTAAACTGATTCAGAAGCTTGAACTGAACAGCAGGGCTGCGCCAGTGCCGTCTGGAGAAGATGAAACTTGCAAAAAAGTGGGGAGGAAAGAAAAAGGAAAAGAGAGACGGGAAGATCATTATTGCCAGTACAACCTCCGTTAAGTTTGACGGTCGATATCGGAGATTGCATTTGCATCACATCGGGTTGTCCAACAGAAATAGCCGCCGTTGACATTGACGATGTTTACGTGGAAGTGCTTCTAAACACGGTGACAGATACTAGACTTAGAATCGCATCCTATCAAACACAAAAGACAAATCTATCCCTACTCACTTTCTCATCTTCGTCCGTTTGTGATCTGCCTGCTAATAAGCGAATCTAGGCCGTTCGATAACCATTACAGGGACCCGTCATTTCCTGTGGTTCCAGCAGCCGTTTCGTGTTCCTTCTGACCACTGAGTAAAGGAGTAAACTATAAAAGGGGACCCATGTCTACAGCAGAATAAAACCACACAAACTCGGTGCTCCACCGCTCCACCGGGCGTCACTCGGAGACCACCCTTCTCGGGTTCAGAGACCGGTGGTTAGGGTTAAACTTGTATGGATTTTTTTTTTTAAATATTCATTTATGATTAATTTGATATATGATAAATTAATTAAATATGTGACTTTGATTTTTTATAAAATTAATGTAATAAAATATATATTTAAGATAAAAATTAAATATGTTGATATTTATGAATATTTATTACAATTAAATATTAATTAAATAACATTTCATAAAAGTATTATTTACATGATAATTAACATAATATAATTAATAGTATAATTAAGCATAGATCAAAATTAGTGCACATATCAAAGATTTCAGGAACTGTTATATGCACACTACAATTTGATATTAAAGAATAAGAATACATGTTCAACAAAGGCAAGACTGTGTATAAACAGGTGATTTTTAAAGCTCGAGAGCATACGTACTTTAGTTCAACAAGATAAGTAACAAATCTCTTTTTTTATTAGATTGAAGGCACCAAGAACTAGAATGGAAACTTCTGGGAAATCTTTGGAACACTTCAGCAGCCATTATATCAAAAGTTTAACTCAAAACCACTTAAATAGACAAAATTCTATCGTTCCAAAAACTAATCATTTCACATCGAAAATTACCTATTTCCCTTTAGAAAGGCCTAAACAAAATGGTGCAAAAAAATTACAAGAAAATACCCGAAAATGTAGTCTTGAGCTACTAAGTAAAATGTTAGCTCATGTATAAGATTTGTGGACCTAAGGAGGCTGATCTAATGTTTGAAATCTCCCTCTACGGTATTTTGGATTGTCATTGGTCAAACATAGTTACTGTTCAAACATTCAAGTAGTGCAATGGCATTTAAAATCATTCCATTAATGATTATGTTCAAAGACCCATTTTTTTCTCCAAAACTTGGTTAATGAGTCATTGTCTGAATTGTGCACATATTCAAACATTTCCTTTTACAACAACTTTGTGTTTGTTCATGTTGTTTAAACATTGCCTTTGCTCAAACAACATCCATGAAGAGAAACTTTTATTTATCCATGGTAATAGATTTTGTCTTTGTTCGAACACCAACTATCTTAGCGTATCTTTCTATTTCTTTTCATCATTTGAATGCCTGTTTTGTTTGAATTATAATTTTTTTATGAGAGAGCCATCTGATCTAGTACACTTCTCTTATCAGTGTGTCTAATTATACTTTTTTTTATCTGTGTATATTTTATACCTTTGAATACCACACTTATTCGAACCGCCTTTTGACTTGGGTTTTTTCATTATGCGAGCATGTTTGTATAACCTCCTTGTTGAATTTCTAGAAAAAAAGAGAAAAAATTATTGACTTGATGTAATTTGAGTACATGAGCCTCTATTTATAATAGAGGAAATAAGTAGAACCCAATTACAATTAAACTATCTTATCTCAGTTACACCCAAAGTTAAACACAAAAAGATAAGTCCTAAAATAATTGAACAACTGAATACAAATAGAAGACTAACATAATTAAAACACCTTTAGTTGAGACTCTTCTATGAGACTTCCTCCTGTGAGACTTCTATAAGACTCCATCGTATTAATTTTGGCTCTATGAGAGTTATGTAAGACTCTTCCATATCTGTTCTTCAACACTCCCCCTCAAACTAGAGTTTATAACTTCAACATGCAATGAAAAGGATGATGCAAAAATTTCATCTTTTGTGCTCTCTCTTTCTTAAATATTTTGGTCACATAAAAATTATCACATGATATAGAATAAAATACATCTTCCTTGTACTTCTTCTTCTACTTCTCCCCTTTAAGTTGGAGATAAAAAGGACATAGAGGCCCAGCTTGACAAAACACAATAAGGGAGAAAAAAAATAACTCCTAGATGTACAACAAAATCCATACACCAGACAAAATGGTCATATTCTAAAACACACTCCGCTCAATTTTAAAGGCGAAAAACTGACCCAACTTTAGGGCTTAACCAAAAAGATTACTCACTTTTTAAGGGTAGCTCAAACATAAATTGCTAATAAGGGATTTTTTCCCTTCGGTTTAGGAGATAAGATCTCTTATCTTCCCTTAGGTTTAGGAGATAAGATCTCCATTATAGTATTTATCCCTTCTATTCTAAATTACATAAATACCGCTCTTAATTAATGCAAAGACGTGGTTCAATTCAATACCTAATATGGTATCAGAACAGATCGATTAATCCTCTGCATCTGTAGTCTTCCAATTTTTTTGTTTGAAATCCTCTCCGCCTGTCACTCCCTCTCTGCAACGGCCTCCAACTATTCAAACTGAACCACCGACTACACTTCACGTGAGCCGTGCACATGCGCTTTAGTAACCTCTCGCTCGGTAGCCCATGTCTCCGCAACAACAACCTTCTCCCCAATTTTCCACTTCTTCCTTCCCTTTCCCTATTAGAAGAAATAGGCAAAGAATACGAAAAAAAAAAACAGAGAGTGTCTTCCGTCACTACTCCACACCATCACCGCCATCACAAAATCTTCATAGTGTCATCACTTGTTTCCGCATCGGCCTCCATCGTCGTCATCCATCAATTGATACCTTTGTCACCACTATCAGTCGACACCTCTATCCTCGTTCCCAATCATCACCGAAGACAATCACCTTCGTTGCTTGACGTCACCATTGTCTCCTTCTTGAGCTTGCATCTTCATCATCCAGTTATCATCTTCCCATTACAGACACCCAAATTCTGCCAATGGTCGTACTTCCTTCCGTTGTTGTCCTTCATACTTCCCGTTGAAGACGCATTCCTCACCGCCTCGGCAGTCACTGGCACAACCTGAGTCGACGCCCTCTAGCCTCCAACGTGTTGTTGCCATCGATCAATCTCCACTGAAGCATCACTGTTTTGTAGAAGAAGTTCACCAACCACTATCACCGGCATCGAGCCTCCGAGAGTTGTTGCTTTGGTCTCCCCTTCTTCCTCCTTCGTTTCAACCTTTGATTAATCAGAATTTTTTTGATTAATCGAAGGAAAAAGAGTCCGCACACATGCAAACAACACACATATAGCTTAAGTAGCTCACATGTGCGAGTTCACAATTGCGATAGAAGTTTTAGAAAAAATAATATCACAATCAACGACTACCTACTCACTATGTCCACTACAAACGAAACTCTAATGCAATCAACAGTGCTCAACACCAATGATTTTCACCTCATTACCATTAATACTTCTGCACAAACTCCTGTCAAACTCACATCTACCAATTACCTCTCATGGCAACTTCAATTTGAAACTCTTCTTGGATACATTGATGGCTTCAAACCCTGTCCACCGAAAACCCTCACTACAAATATCTCCCCAAATTCAAGTCTCTCCCTCTTGGCTCAAACTCGTCCTTATCGGATATGATCTACTTGGGTACATTGATCGCTCCAAACCTTGTCAAAACAAATCTCTCCCCAAACTCAAAGCTCTCCCTTTTGTCTCAAACTCGTCCTTAATGGGTATGATCTCCTTGGGTACATTGATGGCTCCTAACCCTGTCCACCGAAAACCCTCATTGCAAATCTCTCCCAAAATTTAAGCATCTCCCTCTTAGCTCATATTTGTCCTTATTGGATGAGCATCTCACCATGTCACCATAGACTTGAGCAACATATCTCTTCATATGCCCTATACAGGCTTTAATGTTGGTGATGGCATAGGTCTCTCCATCACTCACACAAGATCTTTGCACAAGGCAATCAATTTGAAGGGAAACACTAGAGATGGATCTTCGCACGAGGGCGACTTGTTTATCTCCTTACAAAGTCATTGCCACATTTATTGTTTCAGTTGCTAAATGACAAGATTGGCCTCTCTAATTGTGGCCTATATTGAGGGGGAATGATAAGGGATTATCTTCCCTTCAATTCAGGAGATAAGATCTCGTATCTTCCCTTACATTTAGAAGATAAGATCTCCACGATAGTATTTATCCTTTCGATCTAAATTATATAAATATCATTCTTAATCAATGCAAAGACATAGTTCAGTTCAATACCTAATAATTACGTCTTGGGTGAAGAATAAAAGACTTAACTCAAGCTGGATGTTTTTTTCAAGTAGTGGGTCTAGGCATTGCTCTAAAGTGATGAAAACAAAAGAAGATAAACTAAAAAAAATACCAGAGGAAAACAACTTTAACCAGAAGGAGATGATTATGCAACAATCATACTTCCAAAGTGACCTCTTTTTCTTTTTTCTTTTTTTGAAAACTAAGGGAGACTATAATAATAGAACTTAACAAATTTGACTAACTATAACATTTTATTTTTTTGGGAGGAGAGGGGGTGACCACAATTTTTGGAGTTAACGATGCGTAAGATACACAACTAAGTAACAAAACACAAAACTTGAAAACGACATTGAAGCATAAAATTTTTGCATACCTTGAACGAGCACATATGGAGTAATTAATTCTGACCAAAACTCTCTGATTAGAAGAAAATTTTGGCTAAAACACTAATATTCTAGGAGAAAAGAAATTCAATTCACGCAAATGCATGGAGAGATAATAGGAAAAAAAAAGATTTTTTAGCAAAACTAGCCTTTGGTGTTTTTTATATTGACATTTCCAAAAATATAGCTCAGAATCACAAACGGTTATTGCTAAGGAAACTAGAGTAAAAGAGCTTTAAATTGATATCTAATTTGACATAAAAAGATTCGTTCTTGAATCTTTTTTGACCTCTTGGTCTTTTTTATTTTGTAGTTTGACCTTTGCCAACTCCAATGCGGATAACTCCTTAAATATAGACCAGATTGACATGAAATTTTCTCCTTATGAAACTAGATTTCTATACCCTTCATCTAAGCATAGTTTTCTTCCTAAAATAGACTTGTTTTGAGAGAAAAAATCTGATATATTTCAGACTCTTTAATCTAATAGAACTGAGTACTCTTTTTTATTTAGCCAACATAATCATTATCTCTTTTTAGATTGATATCTCCCTCTAAAAAACTCAGATTGAGAATTGGTAGGAGAGGTAGGAAAATAAAATTAAATATATTTCTTTTGATATATAGTTCTCCATATAAATTCTCATTCTTGATGGTATGAAATGGTTTGAAAGATGAAGTTTTCTACTACTGCTTGAACCTCTTTTGTAGTCTGACCTTTGCTACTTCAGATATTGATTTCACTTAGTATAAAACTCCGATAACCAAAAAGAATGTTGGCTTCGAAAGTAAACTCAATGATATTTCCATCAATATATAATTTTCTATATGAAAAGTTCAGTATGAAGGTGCGAATGCCAATAAAACAACAATGGGTACTGAGACAAGAAAAAAAGAAAAAAAGATAGAATACGAACATAAAATACTAGAGATGATAGATAAAAAAAAAAGGATCACATTTTCTTTGTGAGCTGACTGAGTCAACTCATAGAACCCTATCTGATACCATATTGAATTTCTAAAAAAGAGAAAAAATTTCACCGACTTGAATTAAGTCTCTATTTATAATAGAGGAAATAACTAAAATCCAATTACAATTAAACTAATTTTATCCCTATAACCCAAAGTTAAACACTAAAAGATAAGTCATAAAATAATAAAATAATTGAACATAAATAGAAGACTAATATAACTAAAACACTTTTAATTGAGACTCTTCTGTGAGACTCCTATAAGACTCCACCATATTAATTCTGGCTCTATGAGAATTCTTACAATGAGAGTCATGTAAAACTATTTTATATCAGCTCTTTAATACTCCTTTTTGGGACAATGTTAGTGTTAAGCCCTTTGGTCTGCTGGTTGCATAAACATTTCTTAACACACATCATCAAACTTTGAGTTTTTGGTTATCTTTAAAATCATGATACTGAGAATCTTGAGACCAACACTTGTATCCAACAGTATCTTTAAACAATCCAATATGCATCCTAACAAGGCTGATACACAACATATATAAGATAATACATATTAGATTTTGGTCAATTTTATATGTATCAAATTCTTGATATAGGATCAACCCAAATTCACCAAAATTCATTTTAAAAGAAGTTGGGAACCTATGTTTATAGTTTTTTTTTTCTCCTAAATGAGTCTTAATCTTAACTCTATACAAGGCAAAAAAATTTAAGATCTGTTAAAGAACAAGTATGGAAGAGTCTTACATGACTCTCATAGAAAGAAATCTCATAGAGAAATAATTAATATGGCCTAATCTTACAGGAGTATCATGGGAGGAAGTCTCATAGGAATGTCTCAGTTAAAAGCGATTTAGTTCTTTAACTCTTCTACTTATGTTCAGTTATTTAATTATTCTAGGACTTATCTTTGGAAGTTAGACTTTAGGTGTAATTAGGACACGGGCAGTTTAATTGTAATTCAATTCTATTTGTTCCTCTATTTATAAATAGAAGCTCATTGTATTCAATTATTAAATACTAATTATTTGTTCCTCTATTTTATCCAATACCCGTTTTCCCTTGACTTTATTACCTCTATAATATTGTTTTCATACTATAAATTATATATTGACATAAATAATTTTGAGTCTATTTTCCAACTCAATTTTTTTTTTTTTTGTCAATTGGAGTTTTCTACAAAGATAAATCAACATCTAAAGTAGCAAAGGTCAAACAATAGGAAAGGTTATATTGACAGTAGAATGTTTCATTTTTCGAAGCATTTTATGCCAAAGAAAAGAGATTTTATCTAGAGAATTATATCTTTAAAGAAATATCTTCGAGTCTAATTTATTTAGAAACAAGCCTTTAATGATTTTCAACTATATTTTTGGATATATCTTTTTTTTGAAGTAGCGAAGGTCAGTTTTGTCGAAAATCTCTCATTTTTTCCTATTTTTTCCTATTACTTCTCCATCAATTGATGTGAATTTAGTTTCATTTGTTAGACATATTTCCCTTCTAATTAGAGAGTTATGGTCAGACTTAAGTCTCCATGTTGGCATCTATTAGTTTGGTTTTGAGGGAACATACTATGAGGCAATTTGGCTCAGGGTCTCCTCTCTAGTGTTAACTTGCTTGTCTGCATCGGTTACGTATGTTCTGCATCAGCTTCCCCCCCCATAAATTTATTTGAAGTTATACTTGGACCAACTTGTTTGTTATTTTTTTACAGTTCTATCATTACAATCTCCCTATGTTTTAGAAAAAAAAAATTACAATCATTATTGATTAGATAAACAAATTCTTATTATTTTCTTTAGAAACTCAATTTGAAGTAGAGTGTTGCATTATCGTCTCCTTCAATCAGAATTATGATGTACAACTTTCTAGCCTTCAATCTCTAAAGTTGCCATCTAGCCTTTTTATATGTGACCATCCAACGAATATTTTACCAACTTTTCGATTGAAGTTTTATGAACTGCTAAGCTTACTTAATACACACAATAATTGATTAATTAAGTAGTTATTATAATTAAAATCAACTTAACAATGATCTTAAGACCAACATTTAACTAACTATTTCTCTGTGTCAGTAAAAGAAAAATAAAAAAAATTAGATATAAGAACTGATAAGCCTATTCGCCCTAACTTTATCCTATGGGACCTGACAAACTCTAGAACATAGTGTGAATATAACACCTATCTCCCAATAAGTAGCCACAAAATGGATGAAATCCATAAAATAACATTTTAAGTGAATATATAAAATATTTTATTATAAAAAATAATAACTTTGTACAAAGAGTTTAAAGCATATTTATAAAAAAAATATTAATAAATCCCCTTATTTAAAAGCCAAGAAAGAAGCTTGCGAATTGCTTGGAGAGGTGGACCAATCAAAATCATCTTCAGGATGTCGGTCAAATTACACTACAGGTTCTCACACTTGTCTCTTTGACTTCGTTTAACACGCCACGGCTCTTACTGTCCACATCGGACTCCCTCGGGGGTCTTCTGTGGACAAGGCAAGACTTACGTGGACAGAGACGTGTGCGACCATACAATCGCTACAGAATTGAGTGTCCACATTCATACTGTGGTGAAGAGGAGCTGAAGTCGCACATCAATGAGGTTTCGCGTGGACGAGTCCATTTATCCTACAGAAAAGATCTCTTTCCCATCTCAGAGCATAATTAACTCAGGGTTTTAACTGGGACCGACAACTCAGTCCCTTATCCGGGTGTGGGCTTTTCCCGTAATTTGGTGCTTACCTTCTTGTGTCTATGACAAGTTGCCAACCGACCTCTATAAATATTCCTCTAACACGTGGTGTCGTGCCTCGTCGTCTATCTTCGTTGAATTTTCTTCTCAGGTAACTCACGATTTGTTTTGAATCAATTGTTTAAATCGTCTGATATTCTGGGTCTGTGTTCTTCTTGTCTTGTTTCTGAGCTCTGATTTTTTGGGCAGGTCATTGAAGATCAGAAATGGACGCCGCCTTGGTTCTGCGGCCTTCTTCTTCTATTTACAGGACCTCAGATTTTTTGAGAAGACCAAGCTTTTCTTGTGCATGCCAATCAAGCTCCCTGTCTTTCAACGCTAATCTTCGGTTATCCGGTGGATGCATCAAGGTGCGGCTTGTGAACCTCAACATCTTGGTAGTTCTTGTTTGTTGTAGGGAGGATGGGGTTTTAGGGTTTAGGTTCATGCTGTTGGAGCTAACGGCTGCGTAGATTGGTTCGATTTATACATATTTGAGTTTGTCAAGGGACAACTTAATTATATTTTATATTTTCTGATCAGTCTATACGCCTTCTCCTCTAATATCTAAATATTGTTTTTCGTGTGGGCAGATTCCTTCTAGGCTAATTGTTTCCACGCATAGAAGAAATTCGAGAATCAGAGCCTCTTCTCCCGATTCTACAACTCCAATTGCTCCTCTTCAATTGGAGTCAGCGATCGGGCAGTTCCTATCTCAGATGTTAGTAAGTCACCCTCATCTTCTACCTGCTGCTGTGGATCAGCAGCTTGAACAGCTTCATACTGATCGTGAAGCAGAGAAACACAAGGAAGAAACATCTTCTCCTGGCACTGATCTTGTCTTGTACAGGTTAGCTCTATTGACCTGAGTTTCATCATCAAGGTTGATCTTATGCGTTTTCATGCCTGCTATGAGATGAAAATTGGTCTTTTTTCATTTATAAAGAAAACCATTTTTTAAATACTGTAAGTAGATTCTCTATTCAAGCATTGTAAATTAGTAAGAAGAGGCAAAGCAAAAAATTAGGGTATTAAACTGCTCAATGCATGCTGCACTACAAATATTGGTCGGAGAATTTGTTCTAAGATCCCTGTCAGTATTTAATTGTTTTATTTGTGATAATACTAAATCAGAGAAGGATTAAAATTAAGCCATAGAGACCACATAGTCTTGTTGGCCCAGGTGGTTTCTCAAGAGGGGGTGAATTAAGTTATTCAAATTAAAATCGATTTGTGTAAGTAATTTAAATATCATGCAAATAAGCAAATTCAATGTAAGTATGAACATGCACACACCATAGTTACAATTTTTTTTTTTTTTTTCTCAATGTTCCCCTTGTGGTAGTCACTGCCCAAGAACCAAAAATGATATCATCCACATAATTTTGAACGATGATTAAGTCTTGATCATGGTTTTTCGTCAATAGAGTCTTATTTAGGTTTCCTCTCTTATAGCCATTCTTTTCTAAGAATTCGCTTAATCATGAGCTCTAAAAGTTTGCTTCAAACCATACAAAAATTTACGCAATTTGCATATATGGTTTGGAAGTCTCAATGTGTCTCTGTGTAATAAAAGATTAACGAATCTAACTTCATACTCAAAGGATGAGATTGGTTAAGATTCAATGGAGAGTCTGACCGCTCTAAGCACATTAATATGATTTAAATTTTTTAACTTGATCTAATTAAGTTGTAAAGATTTATCATTAACTCATAGACCTACTGGTTTGTGAAGATCAAATTCATTTATCTATATTATATACTATCCAGATTTTCACAACTCTAGAAGGGGTGGATGTCAAAATCTAATTTAGCATAGGTAGGCAATTTGAATTGCACTGAGCAAATTGAAAACATCTTTAAGCTCTTGTAACCAACTAAATTTAAATTAGAATTGCTTATGTTTAGGTTTCTATACAAGCATAAGAATCAACTTCTCAAGTGCAAAATGATTCATAGCCATGAGATGAGATTCTCAAGATCTTGATAGAGATCCAAAAACGCAAGTACATTAATTCCATAGTGAGGTTACCTATGTAGTAATGCCTAATATGCATTTACTCAATTATTGTGTTTTTTAACTCGCCCGACTCATTAGCTCTTATGGTATCAGTAAGACTAAATGCAATATGAGTCTGTTTTGCCTAAACCAAGAGATTTTCAGTATGCTTTATAGGCAAAAGGCATCCAATGTAGCCAAATATCTAAGATGTTATGTTTAATTCTATTTTGGGCTACATAGCCTACAATGGTAGTAGGACTTAAAGATTTTCTAATTTTCTTCTAATTTGGGTCCTAATCCATTCCTATCACATTAGGCTTGATTAATTTGTATGGAGACACATAATTTAACTTTCTCTTTTCCAACAAAATAATCTTTTCCTTAATTTGCAATTAATTCTCTTTTTAGGGAGATTCCTAATACAAGCTTATAGTTTACCCAAGCGTATCAAATATCATGACTTGCACAAATAGCAAATCAATGATTGTCAATGTAGCTCATATCAACAAAGTGGTCAAATTGTCAAACTTGTTATGAAGTTCACTTTGTTGTGGTTATAGTTATACACGGGTAGCACTAAAGATACTTAGATTCACCAATCTAAGCTTGAGGTTTCAGATTTATCTAATTTCTCAATCCTCAACTAGTTCGAAACCAAGTGCTAAGCAAAATTTTGTTGATGTGGAAGACTTAATTTACTAAGATAGTTTAGTTTGACACGAACAAGTTTCATAATTTACTAAGATAGTTTAGTTCCACATGAATAAGTTTCATAATTTACTAAGATAGTTTAGTTCCACCCAAACAAGTTTCAAGATTGGTTAATGAGGTATATGATAAAATTATCATTGTGTCAATCCTCAATCACATAAGATAAATCTCCGAATTGACATGAACATCAAATTATGAAGTCTTAATTACATGATTCATGTCCCACAAGCTATTTAGGTAATTTTCATGTAGTATGTAGTTTGGCTCAAAGAGTTCACTCCTTGCTATGGAGATCAAGTAACCTTGGGTACCCAAATTTGCTTGGGTCCTACCGTGTCAACTTTGGAAGACAAATTTAGGCTTCCCTTGGGAATCCAAGTTTGCTTCACTACATTCAGCTTTGATCTTCTACCTGAACACTCAACCGCATAACGTCTAGTGATTCCACAAGCGTAACATCCATCATTATGCATTGGTGTGGTTGTGACCTTTGTCACATTTGTCCTATGAGAACTGCTAGATTTCCTTTTTATTTTAGTCTCATGGACCGTAACTCTAAATTCCAGCTTTCTCACTTGATTTTCTGATCTAATCATAGGAGTAGCTTTTCCCAAGGTTAGAATCTTTAAAGCATGAGATAAGTCGTGGGTTCTTCTTTGAGCTATAAGGTTGTTGGATTTTAGCAATTTGTTTTCATTTTATAATTCTAAAATCCTAGAGAAATACATATAGTTTTCTTTTCTCAATTCAAGAATGTTTGAAGAATAGTCTTCTAGTTTCTCACATTCTGAAATAAGCTTTATGTCCTTTTTTTTTCTAAGCTCTTCTAGCTTTGAGGAGAAGTCAGCTTTCAAAACATTTTTTCTAATTTCGAAAGCTGCCTACTTAGCTTCTTGTTTTCTTTCTCTCTTCTTCTAAGGGAGGATATGGAGTCATTGAGTTTTCTCATAAATTCTTCTTTGTCCAATTCCTCACAACTATCACTCTTTGATGTTTCATCTCGATCTGAGATGGTGTTTCCATATAAACATAAGTGCATACAATCAATAATTTCAGTGTTATCACTAGATGTATTGCACTAAGAGTTTGAAGAGCAACAGTCCTTGTTGCTAGAAAAGACAAATTCTAATTTATCCCATAAATCCTTGATTGATTTACAAGATACATAAGAATCAATTATTTCATCACTCAAGGGACTAAAGATGAGTTCCATAACCTTTGCATTGCCATTGACTATTGCAATGTCAGGGTCATCCCAATCACAAACAGATTTTGGAATAAATCTTCCTTTTATATTTTGGAATGAAATGAAGGGTCCACATATGACAATTTCCCATAATTCCAATCCAATGGATTATAAGAAAATTTTCATTCTTAATCTCCACCATTGGTATTGTGAAGTAATGAGTAAGGGAATCGAAAAGGGATCATGACCCTCTTGGAACATAACTTCTACTTGAGATGCCATTTATCGTTTTCCAAAATCAAGGAGATTTTGAGTTCAATTATGATCTTGGCCTATTATGGTACCAATTGTTGGCCTAGGTGCCTTTCTCAAAAGGGAAGAGGGAGAAGGGGGGGGGGGGGGGGGGGGGGGGGGGGGGGGGTTGAATTGAGTTATTAAATTAAAATCGATTTGTGCAAGTAATTAAAATATCATATAAATAAGCAATTCAATGTAAGTATGAATATGCATATACCATAGGGACAAAAATATTTTTTGTTCTTGATGTTTCCTTAGTGGTAGTTACTTTCCAAGAACCCTTGCTTAGGAAAATTTCCACTATTACGCTCTAATAGCTAGAAAATTACAAAAAGATTCTGGCTCTCTTCAGCCACGTGTAACTCAATACACGATTTTCATACAACTCAATCTCTCCAAGAGATTGTTGCTAGATTCTAACTATAGCTAAGCCTTTCTATCTAGATTATCAGGTTCTAGATGAACCTTTCACAAATACATGAAAGAAAGGGGAAAATTTACACCTTTACTTGGAGAGACGCTTCTCCTTGAGCGATTGCAAGCTTCCTTCTCCTTTGTAGCACGTTGTAGAATGATCAAGGAGCTTGTACTATTATGCATGCAAGGATGATTGATAGAGATGAAGGTTTTTCAAAGGTAGGATCACTTTTTTTTTATCTCTAAAGCACTTTTGAAAGGCAATTTGCAAGATAAAGTTTTGTGGCTTGAATATATGCCAATAAATACTCAATGTTTTGCTTTATTCATGGTTTGGTTGGGTATTTATAGCTACCCCAACTCAAACTAGCCGTCCGTTATTTACCCATTGACAAAAATGAGACCTTTGATTGATCGATCACTGGTAAGTAATTGATCGAACAATCGATCATAATGACTACTTTTCTGTCAAATAGTGACTTATTAATTGATGGACTGATCGATCAATATGTTATCGTTGCTCTAGAAAAGTTAAGTTGATCTATCATTGCCAATGGTTGATTGATCAGTGTGTTTTCTTTTAATCGATCATGCTTGAAGTACCTTATTGACAAGGTTCTGTCTGATCAATCATCGATCAATCAATCTGGAGGGATGTTTGATTATTCCATGTTAATTCAGCTTGCATGGACAACTATGATCGATCAATTTTTATGGGATGATCGATCATGCGTTATAACATGAAATGGCCATGTCTTGGATGATTGATCAATTGACTGTGGTTGGTTAATCATGTTTTATATTTTTGGCCTCCACAGTTCTGGATGATCGATCATTCCAATACTAGATAAAAATAGTATACATTTATAAAACATGGGAATTTCTCTTTAAGTGCTTTAACATGTTTCTAAGTAATATTTATGATGATTATATTCCTGTCTATCTGCAATTTAATATCCTAAAGCTCCAATCTCAAAAGTACTTTAAGGAATAGGAGTTAAAAATGCTCTCTTACATAAATTGATTGAGTTTAAGTGATTGTCTATTGAAGCTTGAACTTGAGTCTTCACGTAGATTTATTCCTTGTGGGTGCTTCTTCAAGAGATGTTCTTCCTTTCGTGCTTGAGGTCTTCATTTTGGCTTTGAAGCTTTAGACTTTGAGATTTTCTTGAAGGTTAAGTATATGAAATACTAGATTTGCAAGTTATTAGTTCAATTAAGTTTTGTTTTCATCAAAAGCAATGTGAGAGTCAACCTATGATCAACAGTTCTCATGCCCTTTGTTTTGTTATTCGTTGATTCGTGATAATTTTTATGAGTCTGGGTTGTTGTGGCTGAAATTTACTGAGAAATAACTGCACATCCAGGTGGATGAATAGTTTGGCCATTTAAGTGGATTCAAGAAACTGATAAAGATAACAAGGTCCTGTTCTGCTTATTCTAAATTTTTATTCAATTTTGTGCTACTTTAGGAGAATCGCGGAGGTTAAAGCAAATGAAAGAAAGAAGGTCTTGGAGGAGATTTTATATGCTCTTATTGTGCAGAAATTTGTGGATGCCAATGTTTCTTTAGTTTCTTCACTATCCCAGACGGCAGACCCCTCTGGACGAGTTGATACATGGCCAGCACAAGAGGAGAAGCTCGCACAGCTGCATTCACCTGAAGCATATGAGATGATTCAAAATCACCTTAATTTCATCCTAGGTAACCGCTTGGATGACTCAAATACAGTAGCTCAGACAAGCAAACTTAGGGTAGGACAAGTTTATGCAGCTTCCGTTATGTATGGTTACTTCCTCAAAAGAGTGGATCAGAGGTTCCAGCTTGAGAAGACTATGAGGACTCTACCCTATGTGTCAGATGAAGAGATTGGTATTGAGCAAGTTGTGGGTGATGATTCAAGGCCAAATGTTGGGGTGAGCGTGGAGGACTTGCACCCTCAGAACTCGGGTTTACCTGGTGGGTTTGGGGATAGGGTGAAGCCCACTCGGCTGAGGTCGTATGTGATGTCATTTGACGGTGAAACTCTTCAG
This sequence comes from Aristolochia californica, assembly GCF_029961685.1. Classification (NCBI taxonomy): domain Eukaryota; kingdom Viridiplantae; phylum Streptophyta; class Magnoliopsida; order Piperales; family Aristolochiaceae; genus Aristolochia; species Aristolochia californica. The sequence goes on along the minus strand of NW_027181881.1, from coordinate 39,042,623 downwards.
AGATATGCAACAATAAGGTCTAAGGAAGCCATAGGTATCATTGAGAAACACACTGAAGCTCTGTTTGGCAGGCCAGAGATTGTTATCACCCCTCAGGGCAATGTTGATTCATCAAAGGATGAGGTTATTAAAATCACTTTCGGTGGTCTAAAAAGACTAGTACTGGAGGCTGTGACATTTGGCTCTTTCCTCTGGGACGTTGAGAGTTATGTGGACTCAAGGTACCATTTTGTGCTGAACTGATCATTTTGCCGCAGCCTGAACAATTAGAGCATGCAAATATGGATCCGGTTGATGTTGTGAGCCGTAAAGTTGACTAGGTGTGCGATGCTTTATATCTATATTTTGGAGTTACTACTAGGTCGATGGATTGATGGACACAATCTCTCTTCCATCCTTTGTTTGAATTATTTAGACGTTGGGAAGATTTGTATTGCATCAGAAAAGAGAAGTGATGATCTTATCATTTTAGCGTTGGCCTCCTTTAGAACTAACATTTTGAAGGAGAATTAACCAAAGAAAGATTCTAAAAAGCCAAACCAACAACAGCTGAAACCAATTAACAACAGCCAACTTTCCATAAGATTTGTGAGCGCTGTAACTGTGATTGTGTGAGTTGTAACAAAACAGTACCTTGAAAAAACGCTCACACAAAATTAGCTTGTAATTAGGAAAGTAAAATTAGCTTGTAAGTTAGTGTGATCGATATAAAGTGCATTGGAAAGTAATTTCTTGTGTTTTTCGTGTTAGTGTGATCGATATAAAGTGCATTGGAAAGTACTTGTGTTAGTGACCAAAATGAAAAATGTAGTTTGAACAAGAGAATGAGTTATAAATCATGTACCAAAACAAATAATAGACCTAAACAAACATGGTTACTTTTGTAATAAGTAATTTAATGTAATATTAAAATATATTAACAAATATTTTATTAATAAATTAAGGTAGATTGTAGTTTAGTATAAATTAATATAATATTAATGAGTTAAAATTAAGTTATTAATTTAATTAATTATAAAAATAGATTACTTAAACAAAAATGTATACTTTTATAATGTCTAAATACTTGATCAAATTCTTACTTTAACAATATCTTAATTACGACTTTTAAATCACTAATTTAATATATTATTAAAAATAATAAATAAATAAATATATTAGTTTATTAATGAAATAGATAAATTTTAATGTATTATAAATTAATTATAACAAATAGAATACTCAAACAAATATGTATACTTTTATAATGTCTAGATACTTGATCCAATTCTTACTTTAACAATATCTTAATTATCACTCTTAAATCACTAATTTAATATAGTACTAATAGTAATGAATATAATAAATAAATAAATAAATTATTTTATTAATAACATAAGGTAGATTTAAATATAGTATAAATTAATAATATAATTACTAAAAAATTAAATTTTTAGTTTAATTAGTTATAAAAAATAAAAATAAAATACCTAAAAAAAATATTTTTTTTATAATTTATAAATAAATATCTACATTGTATAAATTATCTTATATAAATAAATAAATTAATATGATATTTTATTATAAAAATACTTTGATAGAGGGTAATGTGGGTAATTACTTTTAAAGCCATGATAAAATAATTTATTTGAAAAATGTTTAATACTGAATTGAATTACATGTATTAGTGCACAATTCACAATATAAAAGTAAACATTTAGAGAAAGACAATTTGATTCATCCTGTAAAATTTCCAAAATTTAACAGATGATTTTTCTACTACCTTTTTCAAATATAACGGACCACTAATCCCATCAGTTTTGTGAGTTGGTTATGTGAACCATGACTCGCCTTAGTTCCAATCATGTCCCAGTCGACTCTCATAATCTATGGTGGGTTGGGTATTTGAGGAACTTCACCCCCACAAACCCAATCCACCTCCGTTGAAATCAGGATTGACTCGCCCAAGTCGCGACTTGACCTACCGTGTTACATTCAAGGTAAATAAGGTTAATAAAATTTATATGTAAAAAATAAAAAAAAGGGGGCCTTGGTGCCCTTCTTAAAAATAAAATGAGCGGAGGGGGGAGAGGGAAGTTGCGAACCCTCGCCCTTTCTCTTGCATAAGGTCAAGAAAAGGGGGAGTGCCCCTCCATTCACTATTTCTAGATTCTAGGGCTTAATCCATTGTAGAGGTTAATGGTAAGAGGAGAAGAGAGAAAGAGAAGAAGAACAAGAGAGAAAAAGGAAGGAGAGTGGATAACTAGAGAGGGAAGCAGAAGTAAGCATGAATTTTGGTGAGAGAGATAGTTTTCACCCTTAGGTCTTAATCAGGGTTAGCTCCTCTCACTTAATTTATATTGATAAGTTTTGATAAAATTACAAGAGTTTCTCTTGGCCACTTTAGGAGGATAAATAACATAACATAAGCTTGATTACATCATATTCTTTTAAAAATTATCAAGGGGAAGGGTCGTGACCCTACCCCTCTCTTTTTAGAAATATATGTTCAAACCACCCCCTATTTATGAATGGAGTGGTGTGACCATTGCCCTTTCATTGTTCCACTTAGTGGATGAGCCCTACCATGCAGGTGAGGCAAAACCCCCTTGCATGTGCAAAAGAGACCAATCATGGGCATGCAACAATGAGGGAGAGGGGCTCTTCATCCTCATACTTTCTCTCAATTGGTTTCTCCTTTGTGTGGGAGGGAGAAGGTTTTTAAATAAAAATTAGTTTCTACATATAGGCAAATTAAATAAATAAGTTTAAAAATGTGTAATTTTGTAATTTTAATTGTGTTGAATCCAGTAAACTATATTACTTCAATTGTCTTCAATTGTCTCCAAGACGATGACTGGCCACTTTCAGCAGCAACGCTTCCCTTTACCCGCGTGAGATGATGAAGAAAGACTGGAATACTCATGAGAGTGCAAGGTGGAGATAATCATGAAATACAAACATTCATCAATAATGAATACAAAAGAAGGATTCGTATGATCTTGAACATCATGGGAGGTATAAAAAAGGGTCCAGAAACAATAGATTTCTCTCTCCCGTCTTCATCAGTTTTCCGCACTGGACTGAATGGAAATTATAGAGCATAGTAGTAGACTTTCTGTCCCTCTCCACCCTCTGAATTCTCTCTCGTCCAAGAAGGTTGCTCACGGTTGAGCAATAAAAACTGCATTTACGAATTCCGGCCTTTTCATTAGTTCTATACTGGTTATCGTAGGACAGGATTAACATAAATTCTTAACGTGAGAGTACAGAGGGCTTTCCCTTGGTTTCGATGGAGAAGAAGTAATGAAAATTCTAATGTGCAATCCTATAAAGTAATCAAATCAAACTCACGGGTGGAAAAGAGAAAAACGAAAAATAAAAAAAAGGAAAGAGTAATCGTGTTGACTACGGTATTATTTGATGTGATCAAGGTGGAGGCAGATCTGAGGCAGAAAGGATCCAAAAAGCGAGCACTTTCTTGCATCTTAAAGCGCTAATAAACTCCATTTCATTTACCAACTCCAAAGCAACCAAGAGTGATTAGGTCTTGGGCATTGCTGAAATGGGTTTAAAACTATAAATGGTAGATTGGTTGTTAGGAGTTGGGATTTTAGATTAGAAAAATAAATCCAAATGGATTGATCGGCTTTTTGAGCTTTTGGCATTTTACTCTTTGAAGGCAGGCCACAGGTTTGAGAAGATAGCCCCAAATGCTTAAAATTCAACACCAAAATGCTTTCCCACTTGGAGTATCGAAAGCGAGAGTGGACAGTTTCTGACGTGAAGATGTCTGTTTATCCTTCTTGTTCATAACATGGGAGGCCTCCCCAGATCAACTTTTCTTTCCTGTTTCCCTAAAATCTTAGCTTTTGTTGCCTCAACGGAGCCCTTCTTTTGTGTTTTTTATGAATCATCCTTAATGCCCTCTGGCCTGTTTCTTCCTCTCTTCTTTCTTCTTTCGTAACATCTAAAAATTAAAAAATTCATCGACCACCGAAAAATACCTGTAACGGCTTAATCATTGGCGTTGCGACTGCATTTACAGCTGTCGAGAGGATACGTGGGGAAGTTGATCTTCCCCGCTCTTATCATCTTCTTTCTTCTTTCTTCAAATGCCTATCCTTTTCAAGTTTTGCGGCCGTCACAAGCAACAATGACTCGGATGGATGTTTCCTTTTCTAGAGAGAGAATAGATTTGTATTCCTTGTCAAGTTTTAATTTCTTTATGCATCGCGAGCAGCTGCTTAATTTCTCCAGAATTTCTACAGTTTGTCGACTTCGTTCACTGTATCTTCGTCTCGTTTTTATCTACAGTCTATCGTTTCTCTGTATCAATTACAAACTCCATGCACGTCATTATAAGAGAGACTCCTTCCAACTTCTGAGTCTTAATCACTACAGCATCGACATGGAGCCCACTAGAAGTAGACGGGCTTCTGATCTTTGAAGCAAGCGACGGGTACTGCAAAAGCACCGAGGTCGGCGGTTGCTACACCACCATCGCCCTCCTCACATTCTGCAGATACTTGGCAAACTGGAACAAACCCTAAATGCCCGGATTAAAAACAAAAAACGAGCCCACGGACAAAACCGTCTTCGTTGGTAGATTATTTGATTCGAGTGGCCATTGTAGACCCTCAAGTAACGATCTTGGATGCCTACCAGATGTTTGTTTATGTGCCTTATCGCCAAACTCTAGGCTGGCAGAGCAGATAAGTTGGGGACGGAAGAGAAGAGTCATCTTCACTCTTTATCGGGGCCTTAATTATGCTTAACGCTTATCTTCCACCAATAAGGCAATAATTAATAATCACTTTAGTCCCCTCAATAATACACTGATTGATTGATTATAGTTTATTTGAACCAGAGACTCAAAGAGAGGAGACGAGAGGCATCTGGACAGTCCACACCAGAAGACGAGAGGATAAGCCAGAGAGAAGGGACGTCGTTTTCAGTGACGTGGCGGAGGGAGGCAGTTGATTCGCCACGTCGGAAGAGACATCCTCTGACACGTGGTGTCCTCTGTTGGCGGGGCCCGCACGGGCGACAGCGACCTAACCTTGGTCATCTCAAGGAATATAAAAACCCCAAGAGCGATTATTTCTTCGTTTCTTACACCTGTTTCTTTTATAAAATAGATTAAAATAAATCTTCAAAATAAATAAATATATAAATATATATATAAATAAAATTATTCGGTTTCTCTCTCTTCAGGCTGAGCTCAGCCTATCAAACGGCGCGGAAGGGGGGGCGTAGGATAAGGGATTTCTCCCTCCCGGAGCGGAAGCGATTCCCGATGCGGTCTCGGGTGAGCGGGCAAGGGGGGGGCCCACCTCACTTTGTCGTTTGAAAACGGCGTTCGGAAGTGTGGCGTGCGGGTGATGAAAAGCGGTTCGGCGGCAAAGGGGCTTTATAGTGTGAGCTTAACGGCATTGACGCCATAATTAACGGCGTTAAGGCCGCAGTAAAAGAAGAGACAACGGGAACATGAATTACGCGTAGGGGGGAAATGGGGGCCCCGCTTTCAACGGCTAGTTGATCTGACGTGCCTGCCAGCATGCACAGATTCACAGGTGGTCACGCTTGTTGCTGGCAAATATTCCCCTTCTCTTCCAAGTCGAGATTCAGGCGCGGCGCCGATTAAATGGTCTAAAACTCATTATCTTACTCATTAATTCTGACGTGGCAGCCTACAGACGATGGCATGAGCCCACGGCGCGTACACTTTTGCCTAATCCTCCTGGATTTATTTACGATTGCGCCCTTTCGCTCAATCATAAGTGGACCCCCGATAAAGAGGTCCACTTGTTTGACTTTTTTTCCTTATAATTATGACACGTATTGCTTTCACCTTTTATTAGGGAAATTTTAATGGGATAAAAAAAGGTTAAAATTTTGATTAAAAAAATAATGGACGGATATTTGATTTATTTATTTTTTAATTGATGGAGAAAAAGGGAGGAGGGGGTCGGTTTTATCGGTGATTAATTAGGAAGGGTACGGAGGTAATATTGTCAAAGAAGTTGGGTTTGAAGAAATAAAGTTTCCACTAACTCCAATAGAGGCGGGCGGTCACCTTTATCAGTACTCTCCCTCTCTTTAATTTTTTTATTTTTTTTATTTTTTTACGGTATTTAATAATTTCTTTATCGTATTTTCCTACAAAAATAGTCGCTAGACAGAGACTCCTTATTTCCACCAATAAAAAAGAAACCTCCTCTCTCCTCTCCCTATACTTTCATTTCCCTTCTTTCTCTTCTCCCTCTTGTTTCTTTCTGCCTCAGAGCAGGAGGAAGAGGAGAGCTAGAAGAAACGCAGTCAGTATCGAAGAAAACTAAGCAAATGATGGGGTTATGGAGATTTCTCACGGTTTTGTTGACTTGCTTTGTCCTTGCGGCCGCCAGCGTCAAGAACCTACCGGTATCGTCTTTTGATGAGGGGTACACACAGCTATTTGGAGATGGCAATCTCATGCTTCTTCGAGACGGGAAAACAGTACACATAGCCCTCGATGAAAGAACAGGTCTTTACCCCCTGTCTCTCTTGTGTTCTTTTCTTTGACATATAATCTCTTCTGGGGGTGATTCACTTTATTTTTTATTTTTTATTTTCGTTTGTGATGGTTTCGATTCTTGTGGTTTTCTAGGTTCCGGATTTGTTTCTCAGGACCTTTACCTACATGGGTTCTTTAGCGCTTCTATTAAACTCCCGGCAGATTACACGGCGGGCGTTGTCGTTGCGTTCTATGTAAGTCAACCAAATATGTTTTCACTGAACAACTTATTTTCGTCTTCTCCTCTTCTTCTATTAATGATGATTGATGAGGAAGAAGAAAGAGCTTGGTTGTGAGCGCTTGAAGATCGGAGCTTGTTTTTTTTTGGCTTCTACTGGTCCGTTTTATTATTATTATTATCATTGATGATCAAAACAAATGAAATACGAATGCCCAAATATTATGCGGTTCTTTCCACTTTTTTCTCTTCTTTCTTGGTACTGTATTAGAAGAAAAAGGTTGACGATAGAGCTGCGATATAGCAGTGCTGATTCAAGAGTATTGCAGTTCATATATTTATCTTTTCTCTTCTCATTTTTACTGATGGTAGAAAGAGCAAGCCCAATTAACTGAAGTGATACCTTTTCTTATTGCTGCACAGATGTCAAACGGTGACATATTCGAGAAGACTCATGACGAATTGGATTTTGAGTTTTTGGGGAATATTCGAGGGAGGGAATGGCGGATACAGACCAACATTTACGGCAATGGAAGCACAGGAATCGGAAGGGAAGAAAGATACGGCCTCTGGTTCGATCCTTCCGAGGATTTTCATCAGTACAGTATCTTATGGACCCATGATCAGATCATGTAAGAGTTTGGTTTCGGAAGAAAATCTGAAAATGGCCCATATGATTTTGACGTTTTTTACCTGATTTACGAAATATTTTGGGTGGAATTTTGGTTTTTGATGTTGATCGCTTGGCTGTTTTCTAAATGATAGACCTGGGATTTGACCTAGAGTTTTTTTCTTTGAATTCAATCAAACTACTTATTACTGCTAGGTTCCATGATTAAAAAAAAAAAAAAAGAAATTCATCTTTGCTCGTTCTTATCTGATCGTCTTCTCTTTCCAGCCGGTGGCTAGGATTTGGGACTTCAGAGGAACCACGTTGTCGAAATTTGATTTGTTTGATTTACTGCCAATGGATCTCTAAACTATTGATTTGTTTTACCGGACTGCGTCCCTCTCTCAATGGAAGCCACCGGTGTCTTCCTGTCTGGATATTTTGCCATTTTTTAATTTATTTTACTGATGAGAGGGAGTTTTTGCAGTTAGGAATCAAATGACAGCAAATCCTCAAGTCCTGCTTGCTCAATTCATGTTATTTGTTCTAAACTTTCATTCTATTTTGTTAGGCGATTTAATGCTCCACTGTAATGCCATCCTCATCCTGTGTCCTCCTCTGCTACAGTTTTGATGATCATGAGTTTTTATTTTTCATCGATTTAACACGTTTATTTTTTTTCAGATTTTACATCGACGACACACCGATCAGAGAAATAAAGAGAACAGAATCAATGGGAGGTGACTTTCCCTTGAAGCCAATGTCCCTGTACGCTACAATCTGGGACGGCTCCAAGTGGGCTACTTTAGGTGGTCGGTACAAGGTGAACTACAAGTATGCGCCATACATCGTCGAATTCAGCAATCTGATTCTCCGCGGCTGTGCTGTCGACCCGCTCGAACAGTCCCCTCGTTGCAACGAAGAGGAAATCAAGGAACTCTCCTCCCTCAGCCAGACGTTCTCAGTGTCGTCGGAACAGAGAGTGAAAATGGAAAAATTCAGGAAAAAATACATGACATACTCCTACTGTTACGACAGGGAGAGGTACCATCGTGCTCCGCCGGAGTGCGTGATCGACCCCCATGAAGCCGACCTGTTCCGAGGGTCCACTGGGGAGAAATTCGGCGGAAGCCACCGGCGCCATGGGAAGCGTCACCATCGTAGTCACGACGAGCCAGGGCGAAGCCACGATCTGAGCCTGTAATTTTCCGATTAATTTGTCTGGAAGGAGGGGGAGCTTCAGGCTTCAGCTGCTGTTGGTTATTTTTATATTTGTAGATTTTGATTTGTCCGGGTGGGTTGGGGTTTTGTGAATAGAGGAGAAGATTTATTGTGGTTATGGGAGATTATTTATATATGAATTGAAATGCATTCCTCGTCCTTATAATTGAATTATGTATTTGCCACCAGCAGAGATGTATATTTAATAAATGTTGCCGTTGTGAATAATAAGACGATGAAGGTGGTGGCTTTTTATCTCATTTTTTTTTTCTCCGTCAAGGAGGGTGAGCTCATCCATGTTTTCAATAGATGGGGGGTGGCAATTTGGTGAATCTGTTGAGCAAGTTGGTGAGGTCCTTGATTGGATTCATGTAAAAGGGTGTAGTGGAATGGTAGGTTGGTGAGGGGACCTGCAGGCTGCAGGCTGCAGGCACAGAAGAAAGAAAACCACAAAGCTTGCACCAGTTGTTGACATTAATGGCGAAGAACTTGTAATATATAGTTCGTCATCAACGGGCCCGACTCGCTCCTGTACAAGTTTGAACTCTTTTGGAAGTTTCAGAGGATCCTGTAGAGGAGTTTTCGTAATTCGTAATCCGCGTCTGGAGAGAGGCATCTAAAAGAAACCCTAACTATATAACTGGTGGGTGGTCACGGTTGTTTTGTCAAACGCGAGGCGGACAGAAGACGACGATCTTCCCACCCGTGGCTTTGCTCAGACTCCCACATGAAACTTTTGACGAATGCTGCAATTTGTCTGGATAGTCATATCCAGAGTTGAACTCGTGATACAGAGGAGAGAAAAATCAGAGATTGAAGAGAGAACATGGTGAGACATATCCCTCCTCCGCAACAGACATTCCCTTGATAAACTAGTCGAAAATTTCCGCTACGAACAGAAGAACCCTATTAAGACATAAACTAAGGTATGAACTGATCAGAGTCCGTGAGACATTACTTTCGGTAACTTTGTAAAGGAAACGTGCAGAAAAGTTCAGGTTCTGTAGAAGCTAGGAGAAGCACGGAATGGCCGTGCATGACAGACCCCAAAAGGCCGTGCATGACAGACCGCAAAAGGACGTGAATTGAGTATAAAATTAAGCAATTGAAACTAAGTAAATAAGAAAATTTTTTGTTTTTTATGTTCCCCTAGCGATAATTACTACCTAAGTACCTTTTACTAACAAAATTACAAAGATATTAATTGCCTCTCTTTAAACCAAGTATAATACCCAATTACACTTACCCAATATCTCCACAAAAAAATTCTTCTAACTAGATTCTGGCTTTAGTGGGCACTACTTCCCTTCTACATTCAAGGTTTTAAAAAATCTCTTTCAAAAGAAAGTCAAAAAATACAAGAGGGAAAATGAAACTTACACTTTCTTTTTGGAGAGATAACCTTCTTTTAGTGAGATTCAAGCTTCCAATCTTTAAGGACATGGAATGAAGTATTTGGAATTTGATGGAATTAGGAATTCCGAAAAGATATGCAAGGAAATTTGGAATTATGGCAGTTTGGGCACTTCTCATGTAAAGGGTAAAATAGAAAGTTTATGCAAAACATATTTCTTCTAGGCTTTGGTATGCCAATATATGTTGATTGCTTTCATAGGAGTGAGTTTAAGTCCCTATCACTACTGTAAAAAAATGTAGTATATAGGGTTGATTAATCATACCTTTTTACAAATCGATCAATCACCTTTTGTTCATTTTCAGGACTCCATGGATTAACTCATGGAGAAAATGAGAGACAACATATTGGGATAAAACAAGAGGAAGAAAAGGGTTAAGGACTTGTATCCTAATCCTCCCCCTGAAACTCAATTTATAGATGGATAAGATTAAAATATTATAATAATACCCCTAAAATTTAAATTAATTACATCAATGTCATCTCATAACGGGAGAACACTGGTTTGAGTCGCTAGGTGACCTTGCTGGATTAAAATCGACATGTAACTAACTTGGCGGGATCAATCAGCAGTCGTCTTCCCCAAGCGGCGTTGGTGATTGCCGAGAAGAGCGGGATCTTTTCGAACAGAAACAAAGATTTCTTACATTAGAAACAGAAACAGAAAAAATCAATTTGGTTGGGATCTTCCTCCTCCCAAAGTGGCAACCCAACGGCGATACAACCACGAGACAGACTTTTTGAAATAGAATACCAAAATTGAGAGATAATTTATCATGTCGATCGGCATATATGATTTGCTAGTTTTGAGTTGCAGTAATTCTTGACAGTGAATAATTCTCGGAGAGGCAGCAAAGGAATTTTCGTCTTTGACTTGGCATCTATGTGTGTTGCATTGTGCTTCTTCTTCACGTCCATGGAGTCGCCAGAGATTTCATCCCGAATAAGCACTTAAATGATAGGTTGTGTTCTCACTACTCTCCTGAAATGGATACAAGCACATGCCAAGCACTAGAAGACCCAGTTGTTGGAACACGACAAGCTCTTCCGAAAGACATCAAGTTTCGGTATTCCACAAGGGCCTCTTCCAGAAGTTGGGGCTTGGCAGACATAGGAACAACCACCTTTCAAGACCCATCGTAAATGGCTCTGCAACATCCTTCATTCGGATATCTTCCTTAACAAGGTGACTACCACTGGGATAAAAGAGAGGTCGTGTCGTCTTGGGGCAAGGAGTGCAAGGGACACGCTGAACCCAGATGAGTTCATTTGCAGTATTAGTGACGGCGTAGACAGATGTAAGCCAGCTTCCGATTTGAAATTCCATGAGTACTCCGCTTTGCCTGGTCGAACGGGCTCTTGGGCATCGTGGATGGAGACTCCCCTAAGTGACTAGAAGTATCAGAGTCGGCCATTGGACCGCCGGACAGCCGAGGTGGTGAGCTCAGAGATGGTAGCGTTGGGGTTGTAGTAAGGAGTGGCGAATCACGGTGGATGAAATAGACACCAGTCTAGGCGTTAGCTAACCATAAAGGAACGATGTTGAAGAAATGATGCAGAAATCAAATGTAAATGAGGCAGTAACAACCATGACTTCCTAGAGACAACCAAAGGAAGAAGAAAATAAAAAGAAAAAAATTGGAATTCTAAAAAGAAACCATAACTACGAGTCCTAAAACTTAATGCTCTGATACCATGTTGATTTTCAAGACTCTATGGATTAGCTCATGAAGAAAATGAGAGACAAGGAAAAAATAGGAGGTAGAAAAGGGTTATGGACTTGCATCCTAACCCTCTCCTTGAGGCTCAATTTATAGATGAATAAGATTATAATATTATAATAATACCCCTAAAACTTAAACTAATTATATCAACCATCTTTATGTGATGCATCTTTATTTACTATCATGTCAACGGTTGTGGGCCTTCTCCTTGGTCTTATGGACACACTTGGATGTGTGGGTCTTCCTTGGTCATATGAGTTTGGGTCCATCTTCAAACACCTTCCAATGAATATTTTGGAGTTCTTATTGCCTTATTAGATTCTAGGGTTTCATCATTAGAAAGCCTAGGATTTAGATGAAGAGGAGAATAAAAGAAGTAGAAGAGAAAAGAGAGCAAAGAAGGCAAGAGAGAGAGATAGTGGACGAGCTTGGTGAGAGACTAGGGTTTTAGGGGGGGAAAGAGAGCGCGCCTATGACTCTCCCCCTGGATTCGTTATTTATAGATGAGAGGGCTAGATGCCCTCGTACATGAAAGGAAAAAAGGAGCTTAAACATTTACATATTTACAACGTATGCCACTCCTTCAATGAATTACAGACTACCACTCACAATCAATCTTTAGGTCAAGATATATTGAGGTAAAAACCCTTCATCCCATGCAAGAAAATAAATAGTAAAATCATTCCTCAAATAGTTGAAAAATGGAATGAGTTTCACATTGCCCAAGTAAAAGGCAATGCACAAACCATAGAGATTCCTTTCTAAAAATATGGTTAAACCATTTTTTCCTCATAAATCAGCAATAAAATTAAGGGGAAAACTTGAATCAACATACTCTGAATCAATTTATCACCCAAATTTAAGCATTTGTGTTTAACTAGTGAAGTTAATCCATATTCAAATGGGAATCATATAGTGAAAATGGTGTGATTTGAACAAGGAAGAAATATTGGTTCTATTAGAAAAATCACTGCTATGAGAAACTTAGTGGGCACCTTTTGAAATTAAAATGGAAATCACATCTTCAAAAGAGGATAAATCGTCTCAATCCTAAGATAAATTTGAGGATAAAATACAGTGAGAGACTATATATAAGTTTGAAGAACTCAAAACTCTTTCGCCAAAAAATCTCAGAGGTACAGAAAGAAATCCCCCCCCCCCCCCCCCTTTCCCTCTCCTGTAAATCAGAGTTGAGAAGAAGAAAATTTGAGAACATGGAATATGGTGATCAAAGGAAAAAAAGAAATTTAATGATCTTAGGACTTATATGATACAACCCGATAACAAGAATAAAAATTTTTAAGCCAAAGAGAAATAATCGACGAACCTTTGACAGCGCTAATGACCCCCGATAGCCGTAATCACTAAGCACACTTATAATAGAGATAAAAATGGGAACTCCTTTGTCGGAATCGATGTAGAACTCCTAGGAAAGAGTCGCCGATAACCCCTGGTATTCGAGAGACCAATACTCTCCCTGAGCCACGCTCTGAAGACAAAATGACACGCCCCTTCCTCTCCCTCTGTTCTCCCCTAAATTCCCTCCCGAACCTCTGAAAATTATAAAATTCCAAAAATACCCCCCACCCACCCTTAATCACTGTTAATGCCACTAATTATCCTTCAGTTGTTGTTTACTCCTTCTAGAGTAAGTAGCACTATTTTGAGGTCCATAATTACAATCCCCCCCCCCCCCCCCAAACTTTCACCTTGTCCTCAAGGTGAAAAGCAGGAAGTTGGAGCCCCATTGCCTCGAAATCCCTCCAAGTGGCTTCAAACTCAGGTAGGTCTTTCCATTACACCAAAACCTCCAATTGTTGCTACCCATTTTTTTCTACTCTTTGTATATTTAGAATGGCAGCAGGTTCAACCAACATCTCTAATTCAACAGTCAATTGTGGAGGAAAAAATGAAGATGAATGTGATATTCTTTTTGCTCAACGAAGTTGGGAGACATGAAACACCAGATGCATGGAGGACTCTTATGGGAGTTTCAGTGTTGTGGTATCTGACCATGGATCTTGTGATTCGACGAAGGGAGAGGTTGTTTAGGGAATCAGAGGGTAAACCAGGACGTCTTGATTTACCTGGGCGACCTATGATGGCAAATCGAGATGAGAAAACGGGATGGAATGATCAGGCTTGTCAAGGGGAGACCTGTACCCTTGGGTTGGTCAAGGAGAACGTTGATCCTAGGTTCAATGAAGGAGAACACTGATCCGGAATTAGGGTAAACTCTGCTTACCTTTCCTTCACCCCCGTGACCCCCTTAAAGGCTAATCATGCCAAGGTATCGAAATGAGAGTTTTACAATAATGCCATTGTTGGCTCACATCTTACCACATAATTAAATTAAATAAAGTAAACTCATAAATCCTAATGCACTTGAAGGTCCTACTGAGTTACCACTCACCTGCATCGCCTCTGCATGACTTGTTCCGCTATCGAGTCCAGAACATCACTCCCCCTGGAAAACGAGCTTGTCCCCAAGATCAAACGTAGGGTAGACATGTTGAAATACTTCTAGATCCTCCCAAGTGGCATTGGTGACGTCTGTGTGTGTCCACTGAACTAGGACTTCCTCCTATTCTGATTCTGGCAAGCATTTAAAATTTTGGCGGGCATGAGAGAAACTTTGTCGTCCTCAATTGGTGGTAAAGAGGGAGTAGAAGGTGGATCTGGTCCTTTGAATGGTTTGAGGAGAGAGACATGAAAAACATTGTGGAGCTTTGACTCTCGAGGAAGGTGCAACTTATATGCTACCTGACCCACGCGCTTGATAATTTTGAATGGCCCAAAATATTTCGGAGAAAGTTTGTGTCGACTGCCCGCCAGTGAAGTTTGATGGTAAGGCTGTAGACGGAGCCATACTATATCCCCCGGATTGTACTGAACATCCCTGTGTCCCTGATCGTAATAGTCCTTCATTCGTGCTTGAGCTTTCCGAAGTTGTTGGAGAGTAGATTCCAGTAATTGATCTCGATTCATAAGAGCTTGGTCACCAGCCTCCACTCTGGTGGAACCATGAGCATAAGAAAGCAAGCGAGGGGGATCCCGCCCATATAAAATCTGGAAGGAAGTCTCCTGTAAGGTCATGTGGAAGGATGTATTGTAGCAGTACTCTGCCCACAGAATGCATTCCACCCACCGTTTAGGGCGATCTCCCACCAAACACCTTAAATATATTTCAATGGTGCGGTTCACCACTTCAGTTTGTCCATCCGATTGAGGGTGATAAACGGATGAATAATTGAGTTTGGTGAGGTCTCTCTAGAATTGATTGGTAAAGACTACATCCCAATCACTTACAATTGATTCCAGAATACCGTGGTGGCGAACAATATTGGACAAGAAGACCTGTGCTATGGTCGTCGCTGTATACGGGTGCTCCAATGGAATGAAGTGGGCATATTTTGAAAATCTATCCACGACCACAAAAAGAATAGATTTCCCTAACGCCTGAGGGAGACCCTCAATAAAGTCCATAGAGATGTCCGACCAAACTTGTGTTGGAAGAGCGAGTGGTTGCAGCACCCCCACGGGGCTTAAATGATCTACCTTGTTTCTCCGACACACTTGACATTCAGTCACATATGTGGCAATTGAGGATTTCATCCCTTCCCAATAAAAATCCCCATGAATCCGATGTAATGTTTTCTGAGTGCCTTCATGATAACTGTCATGGTAAGAGGATAACACCACTGGCACCAAAGGAGAGGAGAGATAAATAAATACGATGTTATAAAAAATAAGGTTGTCATGCAAGGACCAATTTTTTGGCAGTGTCCCTGTGGAAATATTGTGAGACAACTCCTGCAGTTCTGGTGTGCGCTGGTTTTCCTCCTTTATGGACTCCAAAAGTAGGGGTTTTGGATGACTAATTGTACACAGTTGTGCCGGGTCTTCAGACCGACATGAGAGTGCATTAACAGCTTTGTTCAATGTACCAGCCTTATGTTCCACCGCAAAATCAAAACCCATTAACTTGCTGATCCAATGTTGTAGGCCAGAAGTTGAGATGCGATGATCCAACAAAAAATTTAAACTGTAGTGGTCAATGCGGATGATAAAATACTTGTCCCACAAGTAAGGTCGCCAATGGCGGACTGCCTTAGCTAATCCAATGAGTTCGCGTTCTTAGGCTGGTAATTTGTGATGGTGGTTTGCGAGTTGGTGGCTAAAATAGGCGATAGGGTGCTGAGATTGTTGAAGCACCGCCCCAATACCTCCTCCAGAAGCATTACATTCTACCACATATACTGCCTCAAAATATGGTAACTGTAATACAGGTGTAGATGCCAATGCTTGCATAAGTGTCTGGAATGCTTGGTCGGTTTCTTCATTCCACTCAAAGGCATTGGATTAGAGAAGTTTGGATAAAGGAGCTGCTAGTGGCGCATAATTAGGAATGAACTTTCAATAATATCTCGCTAGGCCCAAAACTCCCCTCAATGCTAAAATATTTCTCAGTGGAGGCCAATGTGTGATAGCTGCAATTTTTTTCAGCTCCACTGTGACCCCTGACACTATAATAATGTGCCCCAGATAGGCCACTTGTGTTCTACCAATGGAGCACTTTGACCATTTTAAGTAAAGATGATGTGCTCGAATAAGTTGGAAAACCAGACGTAAGTCTTCTAAATGTTGATTCCATGACTTGTTGAAGATTAAAATATCATCAAATAATACTAAAACAAACTTTCTGAGATAGGCACTAAATACCTCATTCATTAGGGCCTGGAAAGTTGATGGAGCATTGGACAGACCGAAGGGCATTACTATGAATCAAAGTGGCCATGGTGTGTACGGAATTTGTGATGGTGGTTTGCGAGTTGGTGGCTGAAATAGGCAATAGGGTGTTGAGATTGTTGAAGCACCGCCGAAATACCTCCTCCCGAAGCATCACATTCTACCACAAATACCGCCTCAAAATATGGTAACTGTAATACAGGTGCAGAGGCCAATGCTTGCTTAAGTGTCTGGAATGCTTGGTTGGTTTCTTCATTCCACTCAAAGGCATTGCGTCGGAGAAGGTTGGATAAAGGAGCTGCTAGTGGCGCATAATTAGGAATGAATTTCCAATAATATCCTGTTAGGCCCAAAAATCCCCTCAATGCTGAAATGTTTCTCTGTGGAGGCCAATGTGTGATAGCTGTAATTTTTTTCGGGTCCACTGTGACCCCCCTGATGCTGTAATAATGTGCCCCAGATAGGCCACCTGTGATCTACCAAAGGAGCACTATGACCATTTTAAGTAAAGATGATGTGCTCAAATAAGTTGGAAAACCAGAAGTAAGTCTTCTAAATATTGATTCCATGACTTGCTGAAGATTAAAATATCATCAAAGAATACTAAAACAAACTTTCTGAGATTGACACTAAATACCTCATTCATTAGGGCTTGGAAAGTTGATGGAGCATTGGACAGACCGAAGGGTATTACTATGAATTCAAAGTGGCCATGGTGTGTACGGAATTTGTGATGGTGGTTTGCGAGTTGGCGGCTGAAATAGGCAATAGGATGCTGAGATTGTTGAAACACTGCCCCAATACCTCCTGCCGAAGCATCACATTCTACCACAAATACCGCCTCAAAATCTGGTAACTATAATACAGGCATAGATGCCAATGCTTGCTTAAGTGTTTGAAATGCTTGGTCGGTTTCTTCATTCCACTCAAAGGCATTGCGTCAGAGAAGGTTGGATAAAGGATCTACTAGTGGCTCATAATTAGAAATGAACTTTCAATAATATCCCGCTAGGGCCAAAAATCCCCTCAATGCCGAAATGTTTCTCTGTGGAGGCCAATGTGTGATAGCTGTAATTTTTTCGGGTCCACTGTGATCCATGACGCTGTAATAATGTGCCCTAGATAGGCCACTTGTGTTCTACCAAAGGAGCACTTTGACCGTTTTAAGTAAAGATGATGTGCTCGAATAAGTTGGAAAACCAGACGTAAGTCTTCTAAATGCTAATTCCATGACTTGTTGAAGATTAAAATATCATCAAAGAATACTGAAACAAACTTTCTGAGATAGACACTAAATACCTCATTCATTAGGGCCTGGAAAGTTGATGAAGCATTGGACAGACCGAAGGGCATTACTATGACTTCAAAGTGGCCATGGTGTGTACGGAATGTTGTCTTCTCAATATCCGAAGGAAACATTCTGACTTGATGATACCCCAAGCGCAAGTTCAACTTAGTGAAAAATTTAGCCCCATGTAATTAATCTAATAGCTCATCCACTACGGGGATAGGGAACTTGTCTTTGATTATCTTTACAGTTAATTCTCGGTAGTCCACACAAAACCTCCAAGTATTGTCATGTTTCTCCACCAATAAGACTGGAGATGAGAAAGGAGACTTACTCAGTCTGATGAGGCCGTGTTCAAGCATAACTTTGCATTGATGTTTTATTTCATCCTTTTGGAGGTGTGGGTACCTATATGGTCGTACAACTACCACTTCGGACCCGGCCTTCAAATAAATCCGGTGGTCACAATGTCTCAATGGCAGTAGAGTCGTAGGTTCTTGCAAAAGGTCGGTAAACTCATCAAACAAGTTTTATATGTTGTTGTTGCTGAAGTCCATGTATATGTGCTATAACCTCAGCCTTACGACCCTGTAATGTAATCGTATGACCTTCAATGTCAAAGGTCATGGTCAATGCTGCGAAATCCCACAAGATTGGCCCCAATGTTTGAAGTCATTTGATGCCCAAGACCATATCAAATCCCGCCAGTGGAATGATAAAAAATTCCACAAAAAATTGGTTACCATCAACCGAAAACATAACTGCCTTACTGACCCCGTAGCTTGGAACCTTTTCCCCATTCGCCACCGAAACCGAAGCTATTGGCCGAGGTTGAATCTGATGTAGTAAATGTTTGGCGGCATTGAAACTCAAAAAATTATGAGTACACCCTGAGTCCACAAGACTTAAGAGTGGTTGATCGTTAACTAGGGCACAAACTTGCATAGTTTTGGTGGAGTGGAGTCCTATGATAGCGTGTAGAGAAACTACTGGGTCCTCAACCTCTTGTTGTTCTACCTTTGGGGCTTTTTCATCCTCATCATCCACTTCACCCAAAATAATTTTTTACATTGATTACCAAACGTATACTGCTCATCACAATTATAACATAATCCTTTCGAGCGCCTTTCTTCCATCTCTACCAGGTTCAATTTCTTGATGTATGTTGGGTGAGAAGGAATGGGCTTAGGGGCTTGAGGAGCACCGGTAGGCACATTAGCTCTCCACGATGGTGTTGTAGTGGTCACTCCAGCATTATTTTTCCCCCCTGCCAAGTTGGCCTTCGAGTTTGAATTTTTTGTTTGGCCTCCAATGCTCTGGCCAAATTCTTTGCTTGTGCTAGATTGATAGGAGCAAGTAGTTCAACTTCCAGTCATAGGGCTTCTATCAAGCCAGCAGTAAACAAACTGACTTGTTGGTCCTCCCTCACCACTTTACTGGCCCTTGCGAATTCTTCTTGGAATAATTTTTTATATTGCTCGACACTACCCATTTGTCGCAGCAGCACTAAATCGCCTAATGGATTGCTTTGAGCAGGTGGCCCAAACCGAATTGTACACAATTCTTTAAATTCATCCCACTCTAAGCTCAGATTTTCCAATTCCAATTAATGGCCCCATAGTTGCGCTTCATCGAGCATGTGGAAGGTGGCTAGCCCTACCTTGTCTATTTCAGTCGTCCTTTGATGAAAAAAAAAATCACACCTATAAAGCCAAATCAGAGGGTCCTCCGACCCGTTAAATATAGGAAAATCCAGTTTGGTGTATCTGGGGATTGCCCCTCCTCCTGGTCTAAAACCCCCTCCCTGTGTTGGATGTTCTGTGCGTCCAACATAGTGCTCCCCCTGCCTGGTTGCAGGGCTTCTTCCCCCTTCCCATGGGGTTGGATTTCTTCCCCCAATTAATTCATACACTTTATTAGATAAAGCTTCGATTTGTGAATTTACTTGGTGAGAGACTCTGTTGTGCAACAACGCAGCCAGTCGACCTTCACTTTCTTCTTGTCTTGCAGCCATTTGACTTTCACTCTCTTCTTGTCTTGCGTGTATCATCTCCCTGAGCTTGGCTATTAATTCCTTGTTGCTGGATGACTCTCCCATGTCGGCCTGCTCTGATACCTAATTCTTGTGCTCTCTGACTATGGATTGTGTGATTCGACGAAGGGAGAGGTCATTTAGGGAATCAGAGGGTAAACCGGGACGTCCTGATTTACCTGGGCGACCTATGATGGAGAATTGAGATGAGAAAATGGGATGGAATGATCAGGCTCGTCAAGAGGAGACTTGTACCCTTGGGTTCATCAAGGAGAATGTCGATCCTGGGTTCAATGAAGGAGAACACCGATCCTGAATTAGGGTAAACTCTGCTTACCTTTCCTTCACGACCATGAGCCTCTTAAAGGCTAATCACGCCAAGGTATCGAAATGAGAGTTTTACAATAATGTCATCGTTAGCATACATCTTACCACATAATTAAATTAAATAAAGTAAACTCATAAATCCTAATGCACTTGAAGGTCCTACTGAGTTACCACTCACCCGCGTCGCCTCTGCATGACTCGTTCCGCTATCGAGTCCACAACATGCAGTTTGTAAGCAACGCTTCCAACTCGTGACACCACCTCAAAAGGTCCATAAAAATGTGCTGCCAACTTCTCATTGTGCCGATATGCCAAGGAGCGTTGCCGATAGGGCCTGAGTTTTACAAACACGCAATCCCCAACATGAAATTCTTCATCCCTCCTTTTAAGATCAATCGTGACCTTCATTCTCTGCTAAACCCGTAGTAATTGCATCTTCAAATCGTCAAGATACGCATCCAGTTCCTCTAACATATGTTCGATTTCAGAAACTGTAGGTGTCCCGGACTTATAGTGCAATAAGGAAGGAGGGTGACGTCCGTATAAGACTCGGAATGGAGTGGTACCTGTTGAAGAATGGATGCTGGTGTTATACCAATATTTTGCCCATGACAACCATTTCACCCAAGTTTTTGGTCTGTCAGAAGCGAAACATTGAAGATAAGTCTCCAAACACCTATTAACCACTTCAGATTGACCATCTGTTTGAGGGTGGTAGGCGGTGTTGTGCCTCAAATCTATCCCTTGGAGATGAAAGAGTTCCTGCCAGAAATGACTCATAAACACCTTGTCCTAATCCAAAATAATAGACTTGGGCACCCCATGCAATATAATCACCTATCCCACAAATAAATCAGCCACGGTTTTGGCTATAAATGGGTGTCGCAACACCAAAAAGTGAGCATACCTGCTCAACCTATCCACCACCACCATAATAGTATCAACACCCTCTGATCTTGGCAATCCTTCAATAAAGTCCATGGCCAAATCCTCCCAAACCATCTTGGGTAAGTCAATAGGTTGTAGAAGACCAGCTGGGGACCTTGCCAAGTGTTTGTTCTTTTGACAAACCTCACAATTTTGAACGAATTCAGTCACTTTTTTCTTCATTCCTAGCCAATACAAGTCCCCAACCATCCTTCTATATGTTTTAACATCTCCCGAATGTCCCCCAATAGGTGTGCAGTGGTATTCATGCAATAATGTTGGAATTAAGGACGAAGTCACAGAAAAAACCAACCTTTTCACCAGCTGCCAATTGTGTGATAATTTGTTGTAAGAATGAGTCTATGGCCACTTCTTGTTGTAAAACATCCATATCCAGCCATTGCACCCCAGAAAATGCAGTTATATTCATCATGTCAGGTTTGCGAGAGAGTGCATCCGCCACTTGCCCCCGGTCGATATTGAATGTCAAAGTCATAGCCCATCAATTTCACCAACCAACGCTGATATTCCACACTTATGAGACGTTGTTCCAGCAAGAATTTTAAACTTTTCTAGTCAATTTGTACCAAAAACCTTCTTCCCAGCAGGTAAGGACGCCATTTTTTAATAGCCAACACATTGGCCATTAGCTCATTTTCATAAATAGACTTCAATTGGGCTCGTTCACTCCATGGTTGACTAAAAAATGCAATCGACTGTTGATCTTGCAAGAGAACCAACACCTGGCCCATATCCAAAAGCGTCAGTCTCCACAATAAACAACTTCAAAAAATCAGGTAGAGCCAAAACTGGTACCGTAGTCATGGCTTCCTTGAAATGCTCAAACGCCCTAGTGGCTTCATCCAACCACCCAAACCTATCTTTGTTTAATTGATCAATCAAGGGTCTCGCAATATCTCCATAACCTGAAACAAATTTTCGGTAGTATCCTGTAAGACCAAGGAAACCCCTTAGTTCCTTAAGTGTGGTTGGTGTGGGCCAATCAACCATAGCATGTATCTTACTCGGATCAACTGACACCCCCTCTCTAGAAATGATATGTCCCAAGTATTCTATTTGTTCTCGCCCAAAATAACACTTCGTAGAATTAGCATACAACCTATGTTCTTTTAATTTCTTCAAAACGACCACTAAATGATCACAGTGAGAATTCCAACTAGGATATATATCAAAATATCATCGAAGAATGCCAATACAAATCGTCGGAGAAAAGGTTTGAATAACTCATTCATAAGGGATTGAAATGTAGCCGGTGCATTGGTAAGTCCAAAAGGCATGACCAAGAATTCGTAATGTCCTTCATGAGTCTGGAAAGTTGTCTTGTGCACATCAACCGCTTTCATTCTGATTTGGTGGTATCCCGACTTCAAGTCCAGCTTCGAAAAGACTTGTACTCCATGAAGTTCATCTAACAACTCATCGATCACTAGAATGGGAAACTTATCCAGAATAGTCTCCTTGTTAAAGGCTCTATAGTCCACACAAAATCTCGAACTTCTTTCATCTTGACTAATAGCGCGGGGCTTGAAAAAGGGTTTGTGCTAGGCTGTATTATTCCCGCAGCCAACATTTCTCCCACCAACCTTTCTATTTCATCTTTTTGTATTTGGGGGATCGATATGGATGAACACTCACCGGTGAAGTTCCCTCCTTCAAAGTTATGGCATGCTCCTTTTTCCTTTTTGGTGGTAACTCTTGGGGGCATGGCAAAAACATCCCCAAACTTTGTCCAAACTTTCTTCACCATCGTCTTCGTGTCCTCCTGCGGTTGTGACGTTGCCACTATGGTACTGCCCAACTCCACAATAACCCCATGTCCCTCATGTTTGATAGTTCGCATCATTGCCTTGAGTGAAACCAAAGTTTTGTGCAAGAAGGGATCTCCGTGTAACACCACCATCTCATTACCCAATCTAAACTTCATAACATGTGTTTTCCAATTCGTATATGTTCCTCCTAAGGTCTCCAATCACTGTACACCTACAATTACATCGGTGTTTCCCAATTCCAAAGGCAAAAAAATCTCTACGATCTCTATTCCTTGAAGAGTTAATCGAACACAAATTCCTTCTCTGGGAAGTGCCTCACCTGTACCCAATTGAACGTCATACTTTGCATTTGGAGATAAAGGCAGGTGCAATTTTTTTACCACTATAGTGGAAATAAAATTATGGGTTGCTCCACCATCTATGAGCATGACGACTGGTTGCTCTCTGATGCTTCCCACAATCTTGATAGTCTTCGGAAGTGTTAATCCAACTACCAAGTTCAACAACACCTCCACTATTTGAGCAGTTGCTCTAATCTCTTCTTCGTGCTGTTCACACTTGCCGTCGTCACTATCCTCCATAACTTCTTCTTCCAGATCTTGTAAAATCAGCACCTATAGATCCTTGTTTTTACATCTATGCCTAGTTGAGAATTTTTCATCACAACGGTAGCACAAACCCCGCTCTCTCCGGTATTGGATTTCAACTTCCGTGAGTTTCCTAAATGGTGTCCTCTTCTCCATCCTATGTTTCATCGTTTCTACCATGGACGTGGTTCTCCCATTACTCCCAACTATGGTTCCCGCTAGTTTTGGAGTACCCAACCCAAACCGAGTCTACTTAATAACTTTATTTTTTTCTTCCAACTTTTGGGCCAACTCCATGGTCCTTCCCAACCCATTGGGCTCCAACACCCTCACCTCGGCCCCAATTTCGGGCTTAAACCCATTAACAAAGTTGGACTCCAACACCTTTTTTGGAATATCTTCCAACGTGGAAGCCAAATCCTCAAATCGCCTTCTGTAATCTCTTACGGTGGTCTCTTGCTTCAACGCCAGAAATTTCTCATAAGGAGTGTTGTCTTCGGAACTTCGGACTGTTTTAGCTATAAAGACTGAAATTCTTCCCAGTTCATGATCTACCTCCTGTTATTTTTATACTTGAACCATTTTAATGTCTCCCCTTCTAGACATACTACAGCAGCTTCCAGTTTTTCACAGTGAGGTACCCAATTAAGTGAGAAATAATGTTAAGCTCTGTAAATCCAGTCATCGGGGTCTTCTCCCTAAAAAATTGGCAACTGTAACTTTCTGAGTTGCACTTCATATCGGCTCTGCCTATTCCGGTCCACCTCGGTAATGTCTCTTCCGTGTCTAATACCTCTCTGGATCAAGTTATTGCCCACTGCCGATTCCAACCCCTGTCTTGCTGTCGCCGACATACTCTGCGCATTCAGATTTCGGTTGAGCTTCTCTTGGGTACGCAGGAGTTGCTCAACAGACCCTATCAGTGCTGTCAACCCTTGTTCCATGGCCGGAATCTTCCGAACCTCTTCCTTCATCGAGCTCACCTCCTCCCTTATTGAGCTCACGATTCCTTCCACCGAATCCACCCTCGACTCCATTCTGGTAGTCGCCATGAGGATCGTTTTCACGCTCTTTACTGTCGAAATCGTAACCGAACCCACCCTCGAGCAGACGATGCTACCGATATCACTGATATACTTCTAATACAGTAATCCAATGTGTGAGAATGCAATCGAAATAGAAAACCGGAAACTCCACTTCACTGTCAAAATCCAGAGGCGAACCCAACCTTGCTCTGATACCAGATGATACAACCCGATAACAAGAATTAAAGATTTTTAAGCCAAAGAGAAATAATCGACGAACCTTTACTGCTAAAATCGAAATAAATAAACCTCCTCAAGTCAACGATGAATCCTCGACAGAGCTAATGACCCCCGATAGCCGTAATCACTGAGCACACTTATAATAGAGATAAAAACAGAAACTCCTTTGTTGAAATCGATGTAGTACTCCCCGAAAAGAGTCGTCGATAACCCCTGGTATTCGAGAGACAAGTACTCTCCCTGAGCAGACGCACCCCTTCCTCTCCCTCTGTTCTCCCCTAAATTCCCACTCGAACCTCTGAAAATTGTAAAATTCCAAAAAATGCCCCCCACCCACCCTTAATCACTGTCAATGCCACTAATTATCTTTCAACTGTTGTTTACTCCTAGAGTAAGTAGCACTAATTTGGGGTCTATCATTATATGGTAAAGGCCACAACATTGTTTGCAATTGGTGATGTATACTACTATTGTGGCCATCATGGTCACTAGGTCTTTTGGTATACAATAAAGATATTCAAGTTAAAAGGAGTGAAACCAATTCGGATACCCAAGATCCCTCAATTTGACTTTTGGTGTTAGGACCATGCACCCCAATAAATTTAAGTTCCGGGGTTGATTTGATCTCCATGCTAGGAGAGCTCATCTCCATGTCCAAGCTATAATCAACAATAAGATTAGTTCGTTTTGTTTGAGGTATGTGACTTGTGAAATATAAGAGAAAATTCATTCATAGGTAAGTCATTTTAGAAACATATAGGTAAAGTTTTTCTTTTACACAAACCTAATCTCTATGTTCATTCACTTTGGGTACAACTTGATTATCATTAGCAATTGATGGGCCAATGAAAGTTTGTGTTAATTTCCTACTCAACCAAACTCCTATTAAAAAAACTTGAAAATAATGAAGTTATTTAAAAAAGGTCATGTACTTCAAATTGTAACATGGTTGGCCTTGATTTTAAAAAAATTTAAATATCTTTTGGAATGTATCATAAGAGTTACAAGTGTTTCCGGTTCAAGTGGTCGATTTACGTGGACATGGATATTCTAATAAGTATTCAAAATTTGTTATACATCTCCATTGCTACCTAAAGTTCATATATAAGTTCATCCTTAGCCAAATTGATAGCCTCCCACAAGACTTTCATTAGTTAAAAGCTTGGTAAGTTTTATGTTTCATCCCATGAAGGTGACTTTCAGTGATTATCAATAAGATTAATCAGTTACCTAAGGATATCTAAATGATTTGCTGTCACCCTCTCAACCAAAATCTACTTGGTGCTTGAAAATAGTTTATGTGAATTGTGCTAATACAGACTTTCAAATCAAATTCTGTATCAACATATCATGTGGCAAAACTATTTACTGCAAACCAGGCACTCTATGACATATATGCAGTGAGTGGGAAGTAGGGAAGAATCTGATGTAGAAGAATTAGAATTCTACTTGGATGTCTATTTCCATAAGATAAAAAGTTAAACAACCCTATCAACTTCTAAATCTTCCATTACGAGTTTTAATTTCTTAAATTACAACTAGCGCTGTAAAAGGACTCGGATGTGCCACTATCTGAATCCAATCTGGTGTTATCTAAAATCCAAAAAAAACAAACTTATAAACAAATAGTTACAACAACAAAATTGTATAGGAAAGAAATGTCTTTAAGATCTTAAATATGCAATTGCAGTTCGAAGATACCCAAAAGAAATGAAACTACTCTCAACTGGAGAGTCTGGAAAACAGAGAGACAAAACAAGTTTAGGACAATTAGAACTAGTTAACAACTAATATACAAGATCTAGACTTGGATTTTGATTCCGACTCTGCTTCACTGAATCAGATAACCAATTCTGTAAGAACTCTGTTTCTGATAATATCAAAACTTTTCAGATTTGAATTCAAATGGGATCCAATTACAACTCTAGTTTTAATCAGTTTCAGCGTGAACTTCCCTAGTTCAAAGATATAGCTCTTCAAAGCATTTTAAATGCTTTCCAAAACATCTATGAAAATTTTCTTTGTCAAGTTTCTATCTGTTATCCTAAAAGCAAGAGAGGGCCAAAGTCATCAAGCTACAGGGGAAAGAATTATAAGTTTCCTTGCAAGACAACTGCAGAACAGGTCTAGTATGAAAATGGGAAAGGTCTTTCAATGCCAGGTCAATATGTTCTCTTTCCTTAAGAAGGAAGGAGAGGATTCAGGAGTCTAATGACAAAAGCATGTGTCCCCATTTATAAAGACACAATCAGGCAATGAAACAGATAATTTTCATCAAACAAAAAGTATCATTTTGTAAAGCCGCTAACTGACGTTATTATAGTATGGTCTTCAAAAGAATTAGATCATAACATAGACTTAAAAAAGGGAATGACTTTCTGCCCTTGTAGTAGTCATATGGTTGTCTCAATACTACCTGAAGCTCAGACTTTGAACCGTATACAGAGAACAAAACAGATGTAGGTGCACTCTATTACATGGATTACCAATATTAAAGAAACCAAAACAGTACCCCGTCACAAGGGCATTGGCTGCAGACAACAGATAATTTGGCTTTGCAACATTTCAAATGACAGCATAGGGCATTGATCACGCTGTCCCCTGTTCTCTTCTCTTGTGAAAAAAATATATCCATTACAAGAAAGAGATGTACAGTGTGGCCTCCCTTAACGCACTAAGTAATGAGTTCTACTCTGCTTTATTAAATGCCTCTATTAGAAAAAAACAATAACCAGAGAGCATATACAATAGAAAAAAGAAACAATCAACTTATCTTTTCATTTTAAGTAATAAATCATAATGAGAGTCCACCCAGACATAATTTCTTCAATGTATTTTTAACACACATGCAATAACAGACTACAAGCTTCAATGTATTCTCTACACTGATTTGTGAGACTCTGCTTCAAATCTCTCAATTAGATTCAAAAAATTACTAACAATTTTTTTACCTTCAACTGTTATAATGCTTTCAGGATGGAACTGGACACCCTGCAATTCAAGAAAATATTAATTAGTTAAGGAAAGAAGAAGTTTGCATAAATTAGCAAGGAACATATAAAATAATATTTTATCCTAAAATAATTATAATTGGAAAAAAAATTGACAGCAAATGTTTTCGAACAAAAATATGCAAATTTTTGGAAGAAAGGGATGGGGAAATAATTTATAACTTACCCTTATTCTGTACTTATTAGGTCAAATTCCGAAGTAAAATCTGCCAGTAGTCCAAAAAATAAAGTAATTTGATGCATTTAAATAGTATAGATTAGCCAGATTAGCTATCAGTAGAAACTTTAAAGAGAACCAAAAAACAGAGTTCCAATTTCTTTTGTTCACTGCTGCTACCTTGGTTAAGGAGGGGGTGAAACTTGTTTACAGCTACCTGATTTTGTTTACAGCTTGTTTGATAACAATGTAATAAGAAAAATGACCCCAAAAAAATCATTTTTGTTCCTTAAATGAAATATCAATCAACAGCACTTTCCAGCAGCATGGAAACACAACAATGTTGAACTGGAACTGGAGTACAATCTTGTTCTTGGACATATAAATGGTTTAAGAAGTAAAGCAATGGCTATTGCACTGGAAATGGACTACGTTCTAGTTCTTAGACTCATAAGAACAGTTTTTACCACAAAAGAGGTCAGGCAGGCCATGTAAATGGTTCAAGAAGTAATGCAATGGCCATTGAACTGGAACTGGAGGACATTCTAGTTCTTACACTATAAGTACAGTTTTTTAGAGCAAACAGGTCAACCAGGCCATGTAAATGGTTCAAGAAGTAATGCATGGCCCTGTTAGGCTGACCCATATAATACTTGCTTTTGATATTCAAATTTTAAAAAGTAAAAATTGAAACTGCTTGAGACAAGAACAAAACTGTCTCACTAGGATCTCCTCAAGGCTTTTAACCAATGTGACATGCTCAACTTTGTGCAATAACGTAGGAAATATACTCCTAAGCTTTGAACAATATCATTCTTATAATGTTATACTGGGTCCAACCAGTATCTGAACTGGCCAAGCCACTGGCAGATAGTCACTCTGATGATAGGAATTAACTTCCAGAAGGGCTCAAAATAAGTCAAATGCGTTTGACACAATTAAGTCACCAGATAGTAGATAACATCCCTGGTTTGGGGCACCTATAGCTACCATAGCCTCAGCAGCAGAAAAGAACACATAAGACGTCTAAAACCAGTATAAACACAAAGATAGATACTAAAAAAACAAATCAATGTCCCACTTTCTAATAACTAAAAACCTTTACCGGGAAGAAGTTCTGCTCCTTCACCCAATTTATTTTCTTTCTTTTTTAATTTTTTTAATTTGAACCAGTGAAGCTGGTCATCCAAATTGGATTCCAACACAAAAGCATTTACATGTAATCTGAATGACCCAGAACAAAATTTAGAGATTAAGAAACATGCAAAATAGAAAGTCTTGTTAAACAGTAAAAGCACACAAGTAGGAAGTTCAAAATTGCATACGTTTACAGATAAGGTGTCTTACTTTGGAAAAGGCTCACTAAATCAGAATCAGGAACCATATCAGGTAGCCCAAACTCCAAGATATCTGAGGCATATAGCACCACTTACGGCATGATAAAATAAGCCTGGCCCAATTTTTACAATCGTAACTCTATCTAAGGCATAAGGTCTGGGTTTTGATCATGAACCTGGATCTGATATGTCCTGGTACAAGTGCTATGCTTGCAAACGCCTTTCTCCCACTTCGCTTATTCTCTTGTTCACTTGACCTTCTCTTCAGACAGATAAATTCATTGAACAGTACCTATTGTTGAAGATAGGGGCTTTTCGGTAAATATCTGAAATAGGTCCTTCACTTTTGGATAGTTACAGAAACATCCTAACTTTTTAAGTTTTTAACTTTTTAACCTCAGATACATGCTCCGGAATTGTTCTTTTCAAAAATAAATGAGAAATAGGTATCTAGTAAATGCAGAAAATCATACCTACTTAAGTCTCTTTTAAGAGAAATACCAACTCACCTAAAAATCTTCCAAATAATGGACTCTATAAATCAACACCTTAAACCTAATTCTCTCCTATTTTGTAACACCTAAAAAAGGCAATGACAATGCCAGCACTCGTTAACATCATAAAAGAGGACATAAAGAACTGCTCCATCACACACAGCCTCAGCCTGAGTGAAATCATGTTCACTATCTGTTTTCCCAGTTTTTCCAGAAAATATATATAAAAGGTAGTTTTCTATCAAAAACGTAACTTTTTTGTTTTTTATTTTTATATTTTTTCTGTAATTTTTACTTTTTGAAAGTTTCCCTTTCAAGGCCTGAAATCGATCCCAAATGGAAAATGTTGCATTCAGTTTGTATCATCACCAGGTCACTGAACAGGTGGATTCCATAAAGCAGATAAATAGTGAGCTCAAGCCTACCCATTTTAGCCCCTAGAGTAATAAATGGATCTGGCTTCTATCCGCATACGATCTGAATCTGACTCCGAAATTTTGGATAATATCCAAAACCTAAATGTGATGAACTTTTTTTTTTAAGATGGTGAAATTTCTATTAGAAGATCAAAAATAGCATGATACAAGGGAGAGGGAACCCCAGGGGGGAATAGAATCTCCAATAGTAATACAAGATGTGAAAACACCATCTTTTGCTAATGACTATTCACAAATTGCAAAATAGGGTCCAAGTAACAGCTAATCTGAACGCCAAATGATTAATCTCATCATAAATATGCCAAAGCCGCCATATAGGGTTAGATGATCCTAAAAGCCATGAAATAACCACGAAAGAATCCCCTTCAACAACTAGAAGATAAAAAAACTGCTCAATATAAGCTTATGGCCTTGCAAGAGAGTCGGATCTCAGCTTGAAGGAGTTAGCCTGCCCAAAAGGACCTGAAAAAACCAATCGAACCAAACCAGCTTGATCATGAGTAACTCCCCCTACACCTACTAGTCCCAGATTACAAGGAAAATGCCATCAAAATTTAATTTGAAATGACCAAGAAGAGGAGGAGACCAAAAAATAAAATAGCATGATACAAGGGGAGAGAGAACCCCGGGGGGGGGGGGGGGGGGGGGGGGGGGGATTGAATCCCCAATAGTAATACAAGATGTGAAAACACCATTTTTTGCTAATGACTATTCATAGATTGCAAAATAGGGTCCAAGTAACAGCTAATCCGAACGTCAAATGATTAATTTCATCATAAATATGCCAAACCGCCATATAGGGATAGATGATCCTAAAAGCCATGAAATAACCACAAAAGAATCCCCTTCAATAACTAGAAGATCAGAAAACAGCTCAATATAATCATATGGCCTTGCAAGAGAGTTGGATCTCAGCTTGAAGGGGGTCAGCCAGCCCAAAAGGACCTGAAAAAACCAATCGAACCAAACCAACTTGGTCATGAGTAAGTCCCCCTACACTTGCTAATCCCAGATTACAATGCAAACTGCCATCAAAATTTAATTTGAAATAATCAGGAAGCCGAGGAGACCAAAAAATCACTGGAGATAGGAGTAAGGATTGCGAGAGAAAATCAAATCTGACAAATTCCAACAAATAACAGATACTGAGTAAACAACCCAAAGCCATAAGACCAAGTAAGAATTGAGTACACAACTCTCTAGATCCCCCCCCCCCCCCCCCCCCCCCCCCCCCCCCCCCCCCCCCCCCCCCCCCCCCCCCACACACACACACACACATTGAACCCTCCTAATGGTGTGAGCATTCTTCTCCTTCCATAGATGCCAAAAAACAACGGCCATGGCCACTTGCCATAATTTCCTCCCTTTAGACGAGAACAGACCAAAAAGTAAACTAAGCCATATCCCATTAAATGTGAAACAAAACTTAATTGGACAACAAATTTTTTTTTTCAATGAAGATGTATAAATTGGACAACAAAATTGTAATGCAACTTGGTTCAAGATTGGAATCAAAACTTGAATTCCCCTCCTAGACCATGCCAAAGAAAGTGTCGCTTAAGGCACTCAATCCGTTGACAAATTGATGCAGGGCAACGAATGAGGGAGAGGAAATAGCTCAGCATCCCAGCAAGGCAGAATTGGAGGCACAAGTCTACCAGCTTTGGATGGTAGCTTTCCATGCTAGAATGCCAGCTTTACTTCCATCTTCTCAAGGACAGGGGCCCAAAGCTCTTTTTGTGGGCATCGGTCAATGAGAGGTAATCCCAGATAAGTGGTGGGCATGGAGTCAAGTGAACAACCGAGGTAGGTGGCCATAGAGACGAGCTTGAGAGGATCAATTGAGTACCCCAAGAGGGTGGTTTTCTGCCAATTGAATTTTGAACTCTAGGAGAGCTCAAAGAGGCTAAGGAGAGCCTTGATACACTTGATTTGCTGGAAGGCACCTTCACCGAAGAGGATGGTGTCATCGGCTAACTAGAGGAGGGGGGTGTCAAGCTCCGATTGGCAAGAAGTGGGACAAAGCCATCTAGCAGCGTTGTCCATGTAGACCATTGAAGATAGATACTCAGTGACAAGATTGAATAGGAAGGGGGAGAGAGGGTCCCCTTGTCGGATTCCTAGGGAGCCATGGAAGAAGCCACAGGAGGTGCCGTTGAGAAGGAGGGAGCAGAAAGCTGAGGAGATATAGCTCCTAATCCATAGTCTCCAGTAGTCGCCAAAGCCCATCGCATGAGGAGATCATCAACAAGGGACCAATACACCCGGTCAAAGGCCTTCTCGAGGTCAAGCTTAAGGGCGAGCTAGGGACGGTTGGATCACTTGAAGGAGTCGAGCATATCATGGGCAACCATGGCGGAGTCAAGGATACTCTATCACTTTACAAAAGCACTCTGGACCTGGTGGATGATCGATGGGAGAATCGGCTCGAATCTGTACGCAAGGAGTTGGGCAATGATTAAGGACTAGAGACCAGGCTGATTGGCCAGAAGTCGTAGGGGTGTTCAAGGCCAGCCTTCTTGGGGACCAATGCAATGAAGGAGGCCCCCAAAACATGGTAGACGATGCCGTTCTGGTGGAAATTATGTATCATGGCAATGATTTCCTCTTTGTTGATGGGCCAACTCCATTTATAGAATTCCTTGTTGAAGCCATCGGGGGCAGGGGCACAACAATCAAGGGGACATCTCTAAGACGGTAGTACAAATTACCTTATCGAAGAAAGGCCTCTCTTGGAGGGCAACAACATCGGGACCGAGGCGGGAAGTAGGATGTTCTATAGCCGGGGCCGATTGGTACACTCCTCCAAGTACAAGTCTATGTAAAACCTGTTAAAAGTTTCATTCAATTTAGACATGTATTTTTGGAGATAAGTAATTTTGAGTATTGAGGGGCATTTTTATCCTTTTGTAAATTTTCACTTAAACCCTGATTATAAAGAAGCAGGAAGGTCCTTTCTGACTCAGATTCCAAGGCAGCAAAGCTGCTCCTCTTCCAGAAATCCTTTTTATCTTCTTTTTTCTCCCTAAATCACCTATTTTTCAAAACCTTTGATGAGCATTAGAAATGGAGGCTCTATCCAAGGTCACTTCCCCATTAATACACAGGGAAGTGACTCAATTAGTCCTCTATCTAACTGAGGCAACGGAGAGAAAGAACTTCTTGTTGTCGTCACCCTCAGCCAGCCACTTGAAGCGAGCACGATGCTTCCAATGAGTACATTTCCTTAGAGAGATAGATTGGAATTGAGATTGGAGAGAAATGCGAAAAGAAAATTCAGAGGTAATGAGAGACCTTAGTTCTTCAACATTGTCAAGGTTGGCAAACTGAGTGAGGAGAGAAGTCCTCTGGGCACTGCAAGTTGAGAGATCAGAGGACCAGGCTTTGAGGGTAGACTTGAGAAGCTTCAGTTTGCAGGAGAAGGCGCAACCACGGTTTGCGAGAGAAGGCCTATCCAGCTTGACACAAAATTCGGTCGTTGGGGAAACTCAGGTTTGAGAATTGCTGGCTGCTTGAGAAGGATATCGATTTTCTCATTTTTGGGGCGATGGACTAACCATGTGCATTGTCATAGAGCCTAAGCCAATTGCTGATAGCAAGAAACTGGTCAAGCTTCGAAAGGATGAGAAGTCAGTCGTTCGTTTGACCAGGTAGATGGCAATGAGGGAAATTTTATAGAGCTTCAAGCCGCCAATGAAATCGGCAAAGGCTCACATGGTAGCAAAAATCTTTTGGTAGGTGGGAATTTTTCACAATAGAATCGGATAGCATTGAAGTCCCTAGCAAGAAGCCAGGGGTGTTGCAAGGAATGGAGGTCGAGCGGTTCGTCCCACAACCCAGGCCCGTCTCTGTAGCTAGTGGGTCCGTAGACTCCAGCAAGGCACCAGAGTTTGCCCAAACCTCTATCACGAAGAAGAAGGCTAATGGAGTGAGATCAGAGGGAGGTTAAGAGGACATCAATAGCATTTGAATCCCAAAGGATGAGGAGGCCACCAGAGTGGCCAGCGGCATCAATAGCCACCCAATCCAGGTTGTTGCAGCTCCAAAGATCATGAGTTGTGCAGTTGTCCATGGTCTTGGCAATAATCTCTATTTACTTCTTAGCATGTTTTTATCTTTTACATCAATCTTCCATGCATATAGCAGGTTCTTAGAGGACAGATGGTTCTTACCAATATGTTTTAGTTGTTTTGTTTTTTGGTGGTCACTGGAGAGACTGCTTAGCTTTTATAAGTAGAGGAGGGTAAATGTTTCAACATAACAATGGTTACTAATCTCTAATGAGGCATGAAAGCAAAAGGGTCAGACTATACCAATCACTTTAAAATTAAATATGCATTGGATAAATCGTCATCATATCATATATACGATATTACAAGAAAAATTGTCTTGCATTTATCTCAATAGATTAATGAATGAAAGTTATTTCAATGGTATGAAAAAAGAAGGGAGTTATACGAGTTGATTCAAAGGAAACAAAAAAAGTTAAGAGAAGACAGTACAAAATAAAATATTAAACAACATCAAATTTCACCTGGATATGCTTGAACTTTTTGTGACGAATAGCCATAATCAACCCATCTTCAGTCCATGCAGTAATCTCAAGCTCATCACTTGGAAAACTTTCATTTTCAATTACAAGACTGTGGTATCTACCAGCAGTGAAAGGGCTGCCACATAACTTGCAGAGATTAGACAACCATTAAGATAACATATAACAAAGCTAAGACGTCAAGAAATATGAAATTTTTCATGATGCCCACGAAGATGAGTATATCCAGCTGAGCTTATTTTCAACACATAAAACACATAATTTTTTGAAAAAGCACATCAAGCAATTTTTTTTTTAAACTGATGAGCTTTATTGATTAAAAGCACAAGCACATTATGCAATGAAAAGAACTAAAGAATAGAAAAATCTCTTCCAAATATAAAACTGGAGGTCGCCTTTCAAAAGGATCAACAAAATGACATGTAAAAACCATACAAAGAAATGCTCCTAGTTATTAAAATTTCTCGTTACTATTCAATGAGAGACACAAAGAGGAAGAAAGAGTCCAAAATAGCTAAAGAACTTACTTTGGTAAACCAACAAACAGTCCATCATCTCCCTTCTCGTCATAATAAACAAGAGAACTCTTTCCATGCATGACACCAAAAGGTGCACGCACAATCTTGCCTGTCAACCAATGGCCTTTTGTTACTAAAAACGGAACAAGACATGCATATATAAGAAGCGAAACTCATTACTACAAATTCCAAAAGGTACAGATGCAATTAGGTTCCATAAAGGTTTCAAAGAAAAAAGGTAAGCTTGCCTCTAAGTTTTGAAGGCCCACTTTCACCTCAATGGTCACATTTTTTACTCTTCGTGTCATAAGTCCACATAAATTTCACCACACAGATTTTAAAAAAGAAATAATAACATAAACCAGTTGCTATGAAAGTCATGGCTGGACTGACCTCCAAAAGCTTCACCCATGCACTGTAAACCCATACAAACTCCAAATAAAGGTATAGAAGGCCCAAGTTTCACAACAGTTTCTAGTGATATCCCTGAATCTTGAGGAGTACCTATACAAAGGAAGGAAGAAGGCACTTAAGCAATTGAAAGAGCAAGAAATCAATCAATTACAAGATCTACTATATATCTCACCAGGTCCAGGGGAAATTAGTATGCCTCTTGGGTTTTTCCTACACAGAGTAAACCAAATGAAGCCTATTTACAATCAGAAACACAGATCAAAAGAAATTAAGTATGATCATACACAGACAAAGAACACTTACCTTTTCAATTCTTCCAATGTGAGTTCATCATTCCTATACACTTCAAAGTTTGCACCAAGCTCGCCCATATACTTTTAAAACCAAAACAAGATAAGTGAGATATATATATAGTAATTGAAATCAGGATTTAGACATTACTAGATATAATTGTGAAGAAAAAGCTCTCATGTGTTCCTACACCCAGCTCTAATTGAACTTGACATTACTACTGTTGGCATGACTTTTGATTTCTGAATACCAACATGATAGAGTTGGCGTGACTATTTATAAAAGAATGGTATATTCTTCAAAAGATCAGATTGACACTCGAAGCAGGTAAACGTAGGGGAAAATTGTAAGGAAACAAGAAGGAACAATGAAGGAAGCACCACTGTATTTGGCTTGAAGTTAATTCACTATCAAATGAAAATGGACAACTAGGATATAGATTATAGCTATCAAAACATTTAAGTTTGGTGTTAAGAAAACTATGGTTAGAGGTTGTACAGTGGGACTGCCATGAATAATTTGGACTACATGTATTAGCTATTTGCCTGAAACCAGGAGGGTAAGAGGTTCGGATAAATCACCTCCAGATTTACCTTTCCCGAAGCCAAACTTTCAACAGATAACTCATATTATAACCTCATTCTTGTTCCTTTAAAATTAAAAATTGAGGACGACTGGTTTTAATCAACGGAAAGGAGAAATAAATGGAGGGCCGTAATCCTAGGTAACACGATTGCATTTCTATGACAACTTTAATGACATGGATAATGTCTGTTTACTCATTTCCTTTCTGCGGGACAAAGAGAATCCTAGACCTTATAGCTATTTAACTCTATAACTGAGTATACTGATCATGTTCACACCTTTTCTGTTCCATAAAAGCAGCAGATAGCCATTGACTAATTCTCGTACCCCGAGAAGAAGTTCAACTAAGGGAAAGCACATCCATTGTGGATGGGCGTTCCTTACCTGGCAAAGATTGTAAGTGAAGCTGTCATAGTTGTCAATTACAATAATCGAATTGTCCTTCTTCTTCTTCTCTTCATCAAAAACCTTAACACCAGCAATGGGGATAGGTAAAGCTCTCGCACAAAAATTCCCCGTCTTCCGGACATACAATACTCCATTGCGGACTACTGCACCAAACACACTACAATGTCAAGTTCGTTACACAAACAGAAAAGAAAACCGAAGTTATCAATTCGTCATACTCGGACTTCGGATCGCTGAGAGAAAGAGAGGGGCTGCTAGATCTTTCTCAGAGACGACGGAAGCATTTGTATACAAGGAGATGTGAGAAGAAAGAGAGGTAGCCATGAGAACACACGCAGAGAAAATGACGACAGCAGGAGAGAAGTAATAGCTCAGCGATGTGACGATGAATTTGGATTTGGGAGTGGCAACGGATTAGGTCATAAAGCTGCTGGCGACTGTTTTGCTGCGAATCCGGAGTCTGCCACACCGCCCTGACAAATGTGCGGCTTGTTCTCATCTTTCGAGAGCATAGGCTATTTCGACCTTGGAAGTATCGAATTCCAATGTTTGGTCACCCGCCAACGGGAAAAGTTTCGGCCCGGGGAATTGTATAATGAATTTGGAATGAATTCTCTCCGTATTAATTAGTTTATTAAATAAATAAGTTAGGGGGGGTTAATCTACAATGAAGTGGAAATGAAGTGAAAAATTGAATTGAAGTGAGATGAATTGCTTTCACTTCAACTCATGTTTGGGTGTTAGTATAGACGAGTTCAAGTGGCTAGAAAACAGATTCCAGTGCTAGTGCCCTTAAATAAAAAATATGATATAAAAAAGAGAATAAGTAACATTTTATAATATACTTAAATCGAACATATACTTAAACATATAATTAACAAAAATAAGCGTGGTTACTACACTTATAAGTGATTTAACGTGTAGTATTAGAATATATTAATATCCTAATTAATGAAAAATTATATTATATTACTTAATGATTATAATTTATTATAAATTAAAAAAATAATTATGGTTTAATTAATTATAACAATTGGATAATTAAACCAATTAATGATTATAGTTTATTATAAATTAATATACTAATTACGTGTGACTAGAATAAATTATTTAAAATAAATAAAAAAGTTAAAAATAACATAAGTGAATATAATAAATAAATAAATTATTCTGTAATAACATAAGATATAGTTTAACATTAAAACTCACTATTTTAATAAAAAATAAATACATACATAATAAATAAATATATATATTAATTTATCAATAACATAATATACATTTTAAATATTATTAATTAATAATATATTAACAAAAATGAAAAACTAATGGTTTAATTAATTGGATAATTAAACCAATTATGACGATGTTTAATTTTTCCTAACTTAGGAAAAATTAAACATCGTCTTTGTCTTCCTCTGCGGCGGGCTTGGAAATGGCGACGGCAGCGGGCAACGACGATGGCGGCGGGCAACGGCGATGGAGGCGACACTCCGACGGTGCGCCGAGAGGGAGAAAATAGGGAGGCCGAGGGGCTCTGGCCTCCCGTACTCTGCGACGGAGGTCGAGAGAGGGAGGAAGGAAGGCCAACGGGAGCGGGGGGGGGGGGGGGGGGGGGGGGGGGGGGGCGGAAAGAGAGGGAGGCCGAGGGGCTCTGCGACAGAGCCTCTCGTGCTCTGCGAAGGAGGGGGGGCGGAAAGAGAGGGAGGCCGAGGGGCTCTGCGACAGAGCCTCCCGTGCTCTGCGAAGGAGGTGGGGGCAGAGGGAGGACGACTGACGGAGGGAGGAAAAAATACTTTGCTGAACGATCGGGGGGGGAGAAATCGTCCGGAGAGGCTGACGAGAGGGAGAGCAGAATAGCGGGGCGGAGGGAAGAAGCAACGCGCATCGCGCGCGTGGAAAGTCTGATGATTCGCAAAATAGGTAGGAAACAGCATTCCCCCGTTTTTGCCTAAGCGAATGAAATGGTGTTATCTCACTTCAATTCAAGTCATTCTGGACTAACGCCATAAGTGGGATGAACTAAGTAATGCGGGGGGAATTCATTCCGCTTCATTGTGGACTAACCCCCCCTTAGTGTAAAATGAATTACTTAGAAAGTGAATCAAGTCACTTCATTCTCTCAGGCGAAAATCGAAGAATTTGGATTCACACCTATTTTGTGAATCAAGCAATTTGGATTCATGCCTATTTTGCGAATCAAGCAATTGAAGAGCGCATTGCGCCTCCCCCCTCGCAGATCCTTCGGCAAAGTTTTTTTTTCACTTCTCCCTCCTCCCTTCCCCCAACCCCCCCTCGGCCTTCCCCCCTCTCGACCTCCATCGCAGAGCACGGGAGGCCGAGCCTCTATCGCAGAGCCTTTAAATCATGATCAAAGCCCAATGGACATAGAGCATGACTTCAATTAACTCACAATTAGGAAAAGTCGTATACCCATAGGAAAATTCTAGGCCATTGTGGAAGGTGAATAAATACATTTTTTTAGCAACAAAATATGTTTTTTGTCAATAAAATGTGCTTCTATAAACAAATTTATAGAGCCCATAGCTATTTAACAACATAATTATTTTTATTACTAGCCACAAGGAAGGTTGTCGGTAATAACAATGTCTTAAGTCTTGCTTTATTTTATTATAATTTTTTCAGTAAAGGTTAATACTACCAACAAAATTATTATTTCATCGAGAAACTTCTTTGCCAAGAAGATTTTGCTTTATTGTGGAATTTTTTTGCAACAAAATGAGTGTTATATCTGAAAATTTCTTGTTTGTAGCTAAAAAATTCTTTTTCTTTTTTGTTTTGTTGATAAATTTTTAATTTCATCGATCTATTTTGTTGGATCTATTTATTAATTGATTTCTTTTTCTCATGGTATTATCTTATCACAAATGAAATATGTTCTTTACGTGCTTGAAGAAACAGGAATGATGAGATGTCGCCCTACTGAAACCCCCATAGAGACAAATACAAAATTATGTGCTGACTAGTTGGCAAACTTATCTATCTCACTATGACCAAACCAGATATTTCTTTTGCAGTCAGTATGGTCAGTCAATATATGCATAAACATCAGATGTCTCATTGGCAGGCATTGGAGAGGATTCTTAGGTACTTGAAAAAGGCACCAAGACAAGGGAACTTATATACGTATCATGGTCATCTCAATATTGAAAGTTTTGATGATGTGGATTGACCTGGATCACCAAATGATAAAAAATCTATTTCAGGATATTGTACTCTAGTTGGAGGCAACCTTGTTAAAAATAAAATGTGGTTGCAAGGTCCAGTGCAGAAGTATAATACAGAGTCATCCACATGCGGCAAGTGAGCTTCTATGAATTAAATCTCTTTTAGCTGAATTGGGATTCCATAAAGAAGGTCTTATGGAATTCTATTGTGATAATCAAGCAATAATCTACATTGCCTCTAACTCAGTGTTCATGAGAAAACTAAGTGTTGAATTTAGGACCCCATGAATAATAACTCGAGCAAGGGGAGAGAGGAGAAAAAAAAGAAAAGGAAAGAAAGCTCTCGAGTAGAGAGAGGAGAAGAATAAAAACAAACTAAAGAGTAAAGAAGATCTTCTTGCACGTGAATGAGAAAAGAGGAGAGAACTCCTTGCTTTGATTGATTTATTGTGAATACAAGCTCCTCTATTTATAGTGGAGGAGTGATATAATTTATGTACAATTTCTAACTATAATTCAACTCAATTTAGAACTTACTCATATTCTAACTTACCCTAAACCTGACTTTCCCAAATCCTTCTTCACAAGCTATCTAGGCTGAGGATGCCAGCTCATGCTATATTCTTGTGTTCCCACTAGATCTTCCATCTCATGAGACAAAGGTGTCAACTCGTGGTATCTTTGTGGGTTCCACTAAATCTTCAATTCTGCCAACTTATTCCAGTTCGTCACCCAACTCATGCCACCTTGTGTGTTAACTCATCTCGGCTTCTCACGTCCTCATGGTGGATCCCACCAACTCATGCAACCATGGTGGGTCCCACATTGTAATACTCTCCCTCAAACTCGGGGTAAGAAAACATTGTAAATGCCCAACTTACTGTAGATGGTGGACAAAATTTTTTGAGTGACCGATTTGGTGAGAATGTTTGAAACTTGGCTTTGTGTAGATATATACTTGAGAGATAATATGCCAGATTGGAACTTTTCTCGTATGAAGTGGCAGTCTACTTCAATATGTTTTGTCCTCTCATGAAAGATTGGATTTGATGTGATATGTATGGTTGCCTGATTATCGCAATATAGGTCCATAGGAGCTTCTTTGTAGAATCCCAATTCAGTAAGAAGAGATCCGATCCATAGAAGTTCATTGACCATGTAGCATGGTTATGTATTTTGCTTCTGCATTGGAGCGTGCAACTACATTTTGTTTCTTGCTTCTCCATGTAACCAAGTTCCCTCCAACCATCGTACAATATCCTGAAGTAGATTTTCTGTCAGTCGGGGATCCGGCCCAGTCTGCATCTAAGAATCCTTCGATGTTGAAGTGACCATGATTTTTATAGAGGAGCCCTCTTCCTGGTGCTCCTTTTAGATATCGCAATATCCTTTGTAGTGTTTGCCAATGACTGAGTTGTGGGGGTGTGCAAATATTTACTTACCAAATTGACTGCAAATGAAATATTTGGCCTCTTACGCAAAGGTAAATAAGTTTTCCCACCAATATTTGATATTTTTCAGACATCTACCTCTTCTCCAGTACTAGCACATAATTTTGTATTTGAGTCCATAGGAGATTCTGGTGGTCTGCATCCCATCATTCCGGTCTCCTCTAGTAGGTAGGACATACTTCATTTGAGATAATATAATTCCATCTCTGGATTGTAGTACTTCAATTCCCAAAAAATATTTGAGCAGTCCGAGATCCTTTGTCTTGAATTCAACAAATATCCTTTCTTTTGTTGTCTGGATGCCCTCGGGATCACTATCGGTTATAATGATATCATCAACATATACTGCCAAAATCACCTTGCCCTTTGGTGTGTCTTTAATAAATACGGAGTAATCTGTAGAGCATCTGTGAAATCCAGCGTGTATGACTGCTTGGCTAAACTTTTCAAACCATGCACAAAGAGACTGTTTCAGACCATAAAGAGATTTTTTGAGTCAACATACGGACTCCCCATCAACCACATACCTAGGTGGTTGCTGCATATAAATTTCCTCTTTGTGGATATCCCCATTCAGAAAGGCATTCTTGACATCAAGTTAATATACCTACCAAGAAGAGTTAGCTGGCAGAGATAATAACACGCTTATCGGGTTCATTTTTGCCACTGGAGAGAAGGTTTCCTCATAATCAATGTCATAATATTGTGTATAGCCTTTAGCAATGAGGCGAGCCTTTAGCTGAGCCACGAACCCATTCGGATTGTGTTTCATAGTAAACACCCATTTGCAACCGACGGGTTTCTTCTCTAATGGAAGTGGGACTAGAGCCCATGTCTGGTTTTCATAACGTGCCCGCATTTCTTCACCCATTGCCGCCTTTCACCCTGGATGTTTGAGAGCCTCTTGATAGGACTGTGGTATAGACATGGAGGAAATAGCCGAGAGAAATTGACAACAATAGACGGTGATGAGACACAAAATTTGTAATGGGATGAGAATTAGAGGGCATGGTGCATGATCGGGGTTCTTTTCGGAGGGCAATAGGACGAGTATCATATTGTGGACCAAAAATAACTGGACAAGATGGACTTACCTCGGGGGGATCTATAAACTCAGCAGGTGAGGTGTCAGCCAATGTTTCTGGGGGCTGAGTCGTTTCTGTAGCACGAGGCACAACCAGCCAAGAGGAACCTGGTACTGAAGATAGACCTAGAGGAGTATTGCCAGAATAATATGGAGAGTTTTCAAAAAATGTGATATCCCGGGACACAAGTAAATGTTGAAGAGTGGGATTGTAGCAAACATAACCTTTTTGGGTGCGAGAGTATCTGAGAAAGATACACTTGACAGCTTTTGGGTCAAGTTTACTGTGTGTTGGGGAAGAAACATGAACATAAAATTGACACACAAAGACTTTCAATGGCAGTGAAAAATGATCATCATGAGGTAATAATAGAGAGTAAGGGGATTTGTTACCAAGAATAGAAGATGGTAACCAGTTTATAAGAAAGCATGCGGTAAGAATTGCATGCGGCCAATAAAAGTATGGAACTTTCATGGCATATAGTAAACAGCGAGCTACCTAAATAATATGACGATTCTTC
Source organism: Aristolochia californica (assembly GCF_029961685.1). Taxonomy (NCBI): domain Eukaryota; kingdom Viridiplantae; phylum Streptophyta; class Magnoliopsida; order Piperales; family Aristolochiaceae; genus Aristolochia; species Aristolochia californica. The sequence goes on along the minus strand of NW_027181881.1, from coordinate 38,999,528 downwards.
CATTCATCTATACCATTTTGTTGAGGGGTGTAGGCACATGAGGTTTGATGAATAATGCCATTTTCTTGACAAAAGGAGTCAAGGTCTTTGGAGATGTATTCTTTGGCATTATCCGACCTAAGTATTTGAATTTTCTGACCAAACTAAGTGAGTACCGTAGCATGAAACGATTTAAAAATCAATGGTATTTCAGAACGCTCTTTAAATAGAAATAACCAAGTGGTACAAGTAAAATCATCAATAAATGTTATAAAATATTTGACTTGAGAAATGTTTGAGACGCTCAAGGGTCTCCATACATTAGTATGAATTAAGGCAAACAGAGTGACACTTTTAACCTCTGGACGAGGTGAGTATGTAGACCTCTGATGTTTACTCATTTGAAAGACTTCACATTAAAACTCTGACTTCACTTTAAGAATAAGAAAGATATGATGAAGAGATTGTGCATACGGATGTCCCAACCAGTTGTGCCATAACCTGGTGTCAAATTCACTTGTGGAAACGCTATTTATTTTTGGCCCATCTAGGTAGTAGAGCCCCCCTTGTTCACGACCTCCACCAATCACTTGTTTCGTTATGAGATCTTAAAAAACACTTGAAGTGGGTGAGAAGGTGATAGAGCAATTAAAATGTTTAGTGAGCTGACAAACTGATAAAAGATTTAAAGGGAAGGTAGGGACAAAAAGGATATCAGTGAGCATAAGTGATAGTGTAACAGAAGTGTAACCTTTCCCTAGAACTTTAGTTTGCGAATCATCAATTATGGTAACAAATTTTTGTGAAAGACAAGGAGACAATGAGTGTAGTAATTTTTTGTTACCTGTGAGATGCTCGGAGGCCCCTGAGTCAATTATCCTGGATGAAGAGGATGCAGATAGCACACCTGATGCGATGGTAGTTGCAATGGAGGATGAGCTTGGAATAGAACCCAATAGTGTTTTCATTTTCTGGAATAACTCATATTCACCATTATTAAGGGTTTTCTGTTATGTTGATGTGGTAGGTTGTTCCTCCTTTGTAGCACTTAATAAGACTTGATTAGCCTTCTGATGATATATCTCTGTAATGTGGCCATATCTTCCGCAGAAGTTGCATTTCTTGTCTGAGAAACACCTATCAATAGTGTTGACCAAGTTTCCCACACTTGGTGCATTCTTTGTCTGAATAGCACGTTTCTATGGTGTGGCCAGATTTTCCACACTTAGTGCATTCTTTCCGATATGTTATGTCATACCCATTCCTTCCACCTCTTCCTTGTCCTCCTCCAAAATAGCTGCCACAACCTTGGCCACAGTCAGATGATGGTCCCCTAAGCTTGGAGTACATAGCGGATGGTATTGTAGGAGTAGATGAAGAAGTGTCTGGAAGACGAAGTAATGTGGCACATACATCATCAAATATGGGGATCAAGAAAGAGCTAAGAAGTTTACGCTTAGCAACTTCAAGATATGGTTTGATGTTGGCAAGACATATGGTCATGACTAAGGCTTCTCTTTGTTTGTTTTGGACAGAGATATTTGTGGAAGTAGGCTGGGCTATTTTCCATTCTTGAATAAGCCCTCTAAACTAAGCCAAATATTCATGGATATTATCTCCTTGCTTAGTGGTAAGCATTATTTGGAGAATATCATATGCCCTATGTAAGTTATCTGAGCTAGAATACAACTTAGTACATGTCTCCCAAATTTGTTTAGCCGTATCAAGATGAATAACATTATTGGAGACATGTTCTTCCATGCTTTTTATAAGCCAACTAATCACCAAAGTATCATTCTTCAACCCCTAATTGTAAAAAATATCATCATCAATAGGTGGTCCACGGGTGGTGAGATGACCATGGAGGTCTTTTGTTATAAGAAATCGGTGAACCGATGTGGACTAGCTCATAAAATTCGATACCCCTCATAAGGGTACAATAGTAATCTTGAGTATATCACTCTTGTGACCCATGTATTCTTTAGCCATAATAGGCAAAAAAAAAAAAATCTCCAATCAACTACTAGTTAAAAAACCAAGAATAGGTCTTTAACCAAAACAACTAATAGAGGAGTTTTAGAATAAAAGCTAAATAATCATATTTCTGAAAATTTTCCGAATAATCACTCATAAAAGGCTCAATATCATTCTTCTTTATCTGGGAATCTTGTTCCCACGGAGTTATAAAAAAATTCAACATAAACTGGTCTCGGTCAACAAAATTTTTAAACCGACAAAAAACTATCTTGATGGCTTCTTCTAATACGAGATGAAAAATATTTTCACAACTTCAGGAGATGAAGACATGCATAAAAAAAAACTCTCTAAACCGTCCTTTTAATATCCGACAACCAATAACGTAAATCAATAATATCATAAAAAAAAATTATCTCATGAGTTTTAATCTTGCTTCATGAAGAGCCATCTATGATCATATATTCTTAGAGCATTCCTTTGACATGGGGATCCTAAATTGGTTGCTATGATACTATGTTGAATTTAAGACCCCATGAATAATAACTCGAGCAAGAAAAGAGAGAAGAGAAAAGTAGAAGAGGGAAAGAGAGCTCTCGGGTAGAGAAAGGAGAAGAAGAAAAACAAACACAACGAGAATAGAAAAACTTCTTTCACGTGAATGAGAAAAGAGGAAAGAACTCCTTACTTTAATTGATTTATTTTGATTACAAGCTTCTCTTTTTATAGTGGAGGAGTGATATAATTTATGTACACTTTCCAACTATAATTCAACTCCATTTAGAACTTACTCAAATTCTAACTTACCCAAAACTTGACTTTCCCAAATCTTTCTTCATGAGCCGGCTAGGCTGAGGATGCCAGCTCGTGGTATCTTTGTGGGCCCCACTAAATCTTCAATTCTGCCTACTTAACCCAGCTCGTCATCCAACTCATGTGAGCTCGTGTGTTGACTCATCTTGGCTTCTCATGTCCTCATGGTGGGTCCCACCAGCTCATAAAACCATGGTGGGTACTACAGTGTAACACTAAGTATATTGAGGTAGACTGTCACTTTGTATGAGAAAAGTTGCAAGCAGGAATCATAAGCCTTAAACATGTCTCAACTCATGGACAACTTGCTGATATGTTCACAAAGTCAGTCAACTCCAAAATTCTCTCCACTATATGTACCAAGCTAGGGTTATACGATGATTTTTCACCACCAACTAGAGGGAGAGTGTTGAAAGTCATAGACAAGCTTAGGTGGTATTATTGTAAATATCTTATGTTCTTTGTCTTTTCTTCACTCTCTAGGGTGAAGGGTATATTTTTAATTTAGTTACTCTTGATATCTATAAATAAGGTTAAGGGGGAGGGTTTGAATATCTTTCACAACTCCTATTCTCCCTTTTAATCTCTCCTCAACGTGTCCATCTCTCTCTCTTCCCCTCACATTTGTTTTTCTCTATCTCTTCCTTCACCTCACTTCACTTCTTCTCCTCTCCTCCTTTCCTCTTTTCTCTTACACTCTATGTTGAAGTCCTTAATATTATGGAATCCTGAAATCAACAACTTTAAATTATATCTTTATTATCTGCTCATTGGTATCAGATTCATTCTGAGTTTATCTCTCCGAAATTGTATCATTACCTCTGTTCCGATGAAGTGCCACCATATCATTGCCGACTATTCCAAGATTGCGTTGTTGATTAGTTTCCATTGAAAGTCTCGTTGCACTAACATTTTTTTAAATAGGTGATTTCTTTCCTATTTGGAAAGTTTCCGTTTCCATTTTCAAGATCTCTTTGTGCTAGCTTTTTTTTCTTCCAGAAGATATTAGAATCCAACTGGGACGATTTATTTTTCTTACCTTCTGGAAATAACTAGTTGGCATCATCAAATTGATCTTCTACTTCTGAAAATATTTTATCTTCCTATGTTCAAAAAGATCATGAATATGTTCATAAGCCAATGAGTGTTGCCAATGATTTTTTTTTCGGAAACTCCCCTGTCATTCCAGAGACAACAAACTTCGCACTGGCCTTCTCTTCTGTTTGCTTATTGTTTCCCGTTGCCATTGCCAGAGATGACAACTCTGTTGAATCCATTTTCTATTTCTGCTCGCTGGATTATTTTCTCCGCGGAGAACTTTGTTTCCGCTTATTTGTCTACATCGACGAGTCCATTACAAATTTCGACGAGGGGGAGGAAGAAGAAGCTAATTTGCCGACCCAACCGTTGCTTCTATTCTGCCGAGTTAACTCGGGTCAACTTGGTTCGGTCAATCTGATTCGACCCACTTGCTTATTGCCTCTTTTATATGGGTCTGGGTCCTAAGTTATCTATTGATTCCTTCTGCGACTCAGATATATTGGTCTAATACATGACTTGGCTCAACTCGGTCCTTGTCTCTAGTTGGATTATTATTTTTGAAGTAATTGACAACTTATTCCTTGGTCAGCATATTATTTGGTGCACAACCTTTTGATGGACTTGCAATGGATTATTATATGGATCACTTTTAAAGATTTTCACTATTTGGTAAGTGTTAATTGGGCCCATGCCCATTTTAGCTGCATCAATTGTGTCTCTTTGGCTGAGACATTATTATTAAAGAACTTCTCTGTTGTGATTGTTATCAACATTAGCTATTCTGATGAAGAAGAAAATACATGGTGGCCCCAAAATATTATCTTCCAATGATTACCCTCTACCCCTCTTATTTGGTATCTTGACTCCTACCATTTGAGAGTCGGTGCCCTGTGTTGGGACACCGTGATGAAAGAGTTTATTACTATACTTCTGAGTAATGCCTATAAACTCACTACCTACAGAGGATAGGAGTGTGCCCAATATCCTGCATGAGTCAAATCTATTATTCACCCAAGAGGTGTCTTTTTAGCTACCCTGAGAAAGTGGGTAGACTTAGTGCCCCACAGTAGGGCTACTTTTCCACTTGTTAAATTGAGCAGAAAATATTTTTGACTATGACCATTTGACTGGAGTATGGAGCGATGTCTTATGGCTAGGAGTGATTTTACTCTCTCTTATATTATGCCAACTGGGTCTCTTGGAAAAGAACAAAGAGACCACCAACTTGAGGGGGAGTGTTGAAAGATATGATGGACTGCCATTTTATATGGGAAGATTCTATAGACCATTTGTAGCAAGTTAGGCGTTCATGATGTTCACTCACCCCAACTTGAGGAGGAGTATGGGAAGATGGACCCAGGCCCATAGAGCAAAGAAGGCCCACAAGTCCAAGTGTGTGAAAGATGGGTTTTAACCCACAAGACCAAGGAAGGCCCACACATCTAAGAGAGGTGGAAGATGGGCTCAAACCCACTTACCAAGGAGAAGGTCCACAGGCCCACAAGTGAGGACATTATGGTAAATAAAGAGTCATCTAATAAAGATGTCATTGATGCAATTAGTTTAAGCTTCAAGGGTATTATTGTAATATTATAATCTTATTCATCTATAAATTGAACCTTAGGGGGAGGGTTAGGACATACGTCCATAACCTCTTTTTGCTCTTAGTTTCTCCCAATGTGTTCCTCTTTTTTTTTTCTCCATGAGTTAAATCCATGGAGTCCTGAAAATCAACAAATATTATAAAATCTTGAAATCAACAACTTTAAAATAATATCTTTATAGTAGACATGTTGCGGATTTTTAAAAAGGGGCTATTGCATCCTATTGAATATTTCAGGGTTATTTTCAAAATTGTAGAATTTGGGATAGCATGTAGAGGACTTAGATCAACCACGAAGAAGAAGAGGAAGGAGAAGAGAGGAAGAAGGGATCAACTACAAAAGGGAGAGAGCTTGGACTAGGAAGAAGGAGAGGTGCGCCGACCAAGGGAAGGAGGGAGGCTGGACGAATTTGGGAGAAAGGAAGAGAGAGCTTCAATGCTCTATCTCTTAGCCAATACATTTATTTGTAGCTTTTAAAATGCCCTTAGGGATACAACTTTATAAAAGAAGAGATATAAAAAGGACAAGTAGTTACACCTTCATGCCATCTTTATGAGAAACATCCTATATTACCCATATTCCATCACTTAGATGTGTGGGCTTCTTGCCTTGGACTTGTAGGCTTGAGCCCATCTTCTAACATTCCCCCTCAAGCTGGAGGAGAAAAAACTTTATAGATAACCAGCTTGCTACATATAAAAGATAGGATTTTAGATGTAACTGGTTTCGTGAGGATATCTGCTACTTGCTCTTTTGATGAAACATGTATGAGGGAGATTATACCCATATCAATGTGTTTGGTCCTTTCATGGAATATTAGGTTTGAAGTAATATGAATGGCTGCTTGGTTATCACAATGTAGATTCATGGGACCTCCCTAATTCTGTAAGAATGGTTCTGAACCATAGGAGTTCACTAACTATGTGGACCATAGCTCTGTATTCTATTTTGGCGCTAGGTCTTGCAACCACATTTTGCTTCTTACTTCTGCATGTAACCAGGTTCCCTCCAACAAGAATGCAATATCCAGACGTAGACTTCCTATCATGAGGTGATCCAACCCAATATGCGTATGAGAAACCTTCTATGTTGAAGTGATCATGTTTTTTATAAAGTAATCATCTTCTCGGAGATCGTTTTAAGTATCATAATATTCTCTCCAAGGCCTGCCAGTGGGTAAGTTGTGGTTTATGAATGTATTGACTCACCACACTTACAACATATGATATGTCTGGTCTAGTTACCGTGAGGTAGATCAGTTTACCCACAAGTCTTTGATATTTACCAATATCAATATCCCTTTCAGTCGTTGCGCATAATTTTACATTTGTATCCATAGGTGTGTGAACTGGTCGACACCCCTTCATTCATGTTTCTTCGAGGAGGTTCAAAACATACTTCCATTGAGACAATATTATCGCATGTTTGGATTGAATAACTTCTATGCCCAAAAACTAATTAAGCAGTCCCAGATCTTTAGTTTTGAATTCTTGACATATCATATTTTTTACCTCTTGTATTCTATGTGCATCATAGCCAGTTAAGATAATGTCATCAACATATACAGCCAATAATATTTTTCCTTTTGAGGTATCTTTAAAGTATACCAAATGATCTACCGTACACCGACGAAAGCCAAACCGTAGTAATACTTGGCTAAAATTTTCAAACTAGGCCCAAGGGGATTGTTTAAGCCCATATAAGGACTTTTGTAACCGACAAACAGACTCCCCCTCAACCACATAACCAGATGGTTGAACCATATAAATTTCCTCGTGGATATCCCCATTTAGGAAGGCATTCTTTACATCGAGTTGATATACGGGTCATGATGAGTTAGCAACAAGAGATAATAGGATACATACCGAATTTAACTTGGCAATGGGAGAAAAGGTCTCCTCATAATTCACTCCATAACACTGAGTGTATCCTTTAGCAATGAGTCGGGCTTTAAGATGAGCAACGAACCCATCTGGGTTATGTTTAACCAAAAACACCCATTTACAACCGACTAGTTTTTTTTTCCTTTTGAGAGCAGTGCTAAGTGCCGGGTTTGATTGTCATATAAGACATGCATTTTCTCATCCATAGCCACCTTCCATCCTGGATGCGACAGAGCCTCATGATTGGACTGCGGAATTGAAGTAGAAGAAAGAGATGCAAGGAACTAAGAGCAAGCGAAAGACAAACGATGGTGAGACATAAAGTTGGATATGGGTGAGAAGTAGTATCTGAACGTCATTCATTTCTTAAAGCAATAGGCCGAGTATCAAATTCTGGACCAAACATAGAAGGGAATGGACTTACCTTGGGTGGATCCGAAAACTCTATAGGTGAGGTGTCGGCCGGTGCTTCAGGGGGTTGAGTAATATCGACATTGAAGGGCACAAGAAGACAAGGAGTGATAGGAAGAAATGACAAACTTGGAGGAGCATCATTCGAGGAGTAGAATGAGGTGTCCTCAAAGAAGGTCACATCCCGAGATACAAACATCCTGCAAAGGGTAGGTTTGTAACAGTTATATCTTTTTTGGGTGAAAGAGTACCCCCAAAAAATACACTTCATAGAACGAGAAACAATTTTACTCTTTTGTGGAGATGTGACAGGGACAAAGCATGTACAACCAATTATAACCTTGAGGGAAAGAAAAAAGGGGTCTTCACCAGGAAATTATAACCTATTGATAAGGATTTTTATGAATAAGAACAGATGAAGGTAACCGATTGATAAGAAAACAGGCCGTAAGTATAGCATGAGGCCAATAAAAGTAAGGTGCCTTTTTTGAATAGAGGAGGCCTCGAGCGACTTCAAGAAGATGACGATTCTTTCTTTCAGCAACACCATTCTGTTGAGGGGTATGGGCACACAATGATTGATGGATAAGCCCATTACCATAAAAAAATGATTGGAAGTCACTAGACAAGTATTCCTTAGTGTTATCAAACGTAAGAATTTGAATTTTTTCGCCAAATTGAGTTAACACCATAGCATGAAAGGTTTTAAAAATAGTAAGTATTTCAGGTCATTCTTTAAAAAACTATAACCATGTGATCCGGGTAAAATCATCAACAAACGAAACAAAGTATTTAACATGAGAAATATTAGAGACACACAAAGGTCCCCATACATTAGAGTGTACTAAATAAAAAAGGTACATTACTTGTAGTTGTATGGCAAGGACAATATGTACTTCTATGATGTTTACTTAATTGACAAACCTCACAATTGAAAGTAGAGAGAGATTTTAACGAAGGAAGTAAATGACAAAGGGAAGGTGTAGAAGGATGGCCAAGCCAATTGTGCCAAAGTTGTGCCTCGGATGTAGTGGATGATAAGGCAACTAATGGAGGAAGGTTGAAGTAGTACAAACCCCATTTTTCATGGGCGCCACCAATCACCCATTTCTTTAATTGAGTTTATTTCATAGAAGAATTTCAATTAAAAGTGTTTTAGTTATATTAGTCTTCTATTTATCTTCAGTTCTTCAATTGTTCTAATACATATCTTTTAGTGTTTAACATTGGGTGTAACTGGGACAGTGGTAGTTTAATAGTAATTGGATTCTACTTCTTTCCTCAATTATAAATAAAGGGTCATTATACTCAAATTATAACAAGTCAGTGAAGTATTTATTTTTTCCAAAAACTCAACATGGTATCAGAGTAGGTTTTGTCAGTTGACTCGATCAACCCATAGAGATAATGTGATCATTTTCTAGTTTATCATATCTAGTAGTTTAGGTTCGTATTCTACCTTTTTTCTTTCTTTTCAGTTCAAGTACTAATTGTTTCCTTAGTTTTCGCACCTCCATATTGAACTTTTAATATTAAAAATTATAGATTGATGAAAATATATTTGAATCTACTTTCCAATGCACAATTATTTTTTGAAATTAGAGTGTTTTACAAAGAGAAATCGATATTTGAAGTAGGAAAGAGCAGACTAAAAGAGAGATTCGAGCAACAACATAAATCTTCAACTTTCGAGGTGTTTTATGCCATCAATAATAAGACTTTATATGGAGAATTATATGTCATAAAAAATATTTGTAAGTCAATTTTGTTACCTATCAAACCAATTCTAACCTAACTTTTCAATAGGGAGATATCAATATTTGAAGAGTTAATGGTCATGCTGTCCAAAGAAGAAAGAATACTCAGTTTGGCCAAATTTTAGAATCTGAAATGTATCAGAATCTTTATCTCAAAATAAGTGTAGTTTATGAAGAAATATTATACTTTAATAAAAATTATTAAAGTCTAGTTTTATAAAGAGACATTCTCATTGGAGTCGACAAGGGTCTAGCTATAGAAATAAACAATCAAGAGGTCATAACAGATTCAAGAATGATGATTTTTATGTCAAATTAGGTATCAATCTAAGCTCGCTCTTTGAGTATAGTCTTGAGCGACAAATATTTTGTGATTTTGAGCTACATTTTTGGAGATATCAATATCAAAAGTACCAAAGGTCAGTTTTGTCAAAAATCTCTCTTTTTCCTATTTTCTCTCCTACTATCTCTCCATGCATTGACTGAATTGAGTTTCCTTCTCTCATAGGATCCTAGTTTTTTAGCCAAATTTCTCTTCTAATAAAAATTTTTTGGTCAAACTTAATCATTCCATGATGTTGTTTTCAAGTTTTGTGTTTTTGTTACTTGGTTGTGTATATTCCGCATCATCAACTCCAAAAAATGTGTTCACCCCTAAAATTCTTATTTGGGAAAATTTAGTAAGTTATTTCAGTTCCACCATTATAGTCTCCCCAAGTTTGTTTTTAAAAAAAGATCACTTTCTAAATTTGTTTGGAAGTATGAGTGTTGCATTCTCGTCTCCTTCCGATTAAAATTGTTTTCCTCAAGTATTCTTCACTTTATCACTTTGTGTTTTTATCACTTTAAAGTAATGCCTAGACCCACTACCTAAAAGGTATAGGAGCATGTCCAACATCCAACTTGAGTCAAGTCTTTTATTTTTCACCCAAGAGGTTATTTGTGTTTGAGCTACCCTTACAAAGTAAGCAATCTCATTATTGTGCCCTAAAGTTGGACCCTTTTTCCACTTTTAAAATTGAGCGGAGTGTATTTCAGACTATGACCATTTGATTGGTGTATGGAGCTTCGTCGTACAGCTAGGAGTGATTTTCTTCTCCCATATTGTATTTTTTCCAAGTTGGGTGTCTATGTCCTTTTTATCCTCAGCTTGAGGGGGAGAAGTAGAAGAAAGAGAAATTTTGTTCCACATGTTGTAGTTTTATATGACCAAAATATTCAAAAAAGAGGGAAACAAAAGATGAAGCTTTTAACATCTATGAATTTTTTTTTTTAGCCAATGAAGATTGAAGACCAAGGTTGAAGCTTTAGAATCCATTTCATTACAAGTTGAAGTTATAAACTTCAGTTTGAGGGGAGTGTTGAAGAACATGTATGGAAGAGTCTTACATGACTCTCACAATAAGAAGTTTCACATAGCCAGAATTAATATGGTGGAGTCTTACAGGAGTCTCACAAAATAATCTCAGTTAAAGGTGTTTTAGTTATGTTTGTCTTCTAGTTATGTTTTATTGTTCAAGCATTCTAGGCGTTATCTTTTAGTGTTTAACTTTGGGAGTAATTGGGACAAAAGTAGTTTATTTGTAATTTTATTCTACTTATTTACACCATTATAAATAGCAGGTCATTGTACTAAAATCATAACAATTTAGTGAAGTATTTCACTTTTTCAGAAATTCAACAATATAAAATGAGAAAAAAGGAATAGTAACAACAATTTTTTTTATGAATCTCAATGAATGTACTTGGAGAGAGGCCATGTTATCTAAGAAAGATAGATGAGAGAATAAAAGCATCAAGCTCTTGCATGAGCCTAGTAGGATCGAGTCATAGTTTATGAGTCTTTAGGAGGCCAAATAAGTCCAAGATGAAAGTGTGAGGTCAAAGAGAAGGCCAATAAGAAGGAAGGGAAAATGGTTACAACAAGTCACACAAAGGTGATGCCAACAATGGAGGGGCAAATGAGTCAAAGAAGATTCTAGAGGTGGAGGAACTAATTGATCGAGGGGCGAAACAGACCAAAAAGAGTCCTTTAGAAGGTGGTGCTAGCCAAGTAGGGACAAAATTATCCAAAGAAGTCTCCTGGAGGGGAACCAACTCAACAAAAGAGTCTAGAAGCATCAATTTTGATTATGGCTTAGAGCACAAGAAAACCCATGCCTAGCCATAGTCCCACATAGGAGAAGTTGTACAATTAGCGCCTCTCTTGAACCTTTAAATAGGGAGTTCTATAAGCCTTCTAATCATCAATGGATACAATATCTTTTTAGATTTGACTACTTGTTAGCTTTCCTAGGCCTCTTGATCAATGATATAAAGGTCATTAGGTGGCTAGTCCCCCATTCAGCGCCAAATTAGTTTTCTATTCCTCCATCTTTATTTTAGCTTTAGTCTTGTAGAGTTTTTTGTTTTTTATTTATATTAGTCAGATACAAAGTAGCTTCAGTGGGTTCAGAAGTGGAAGTGTTATTCCCTAAGTTATACCCATCTTAGGTGGGGGTAGGGGGAGAGGGAAGGAGGCATCTTAGGCCAGGCTGCACATATACTGGTGTAGGCCATGTGCTAGTCAGGCAAAGGCTATGTGTAGAGCACATAGTACCACATGTAGGGGTGGTATTAAGTCGAGTCGAGCTCAAACCTACATATTTTCAAACAGGGTTTGATTTAAATGCTTTGAACTCAAGCTCGAGCCAAGCCCAGCCTCGGGCCTAAAATTGGAATCGAGCTCGAGCCCAATAATTTTAACCGAGTTCGAGCTCCAACCTACGTTTAAATTTTTGCATAAAATACATGTCAAATAAACTGTATATAAAATTATGCATAAATTTTACTTAAATTTGGGCATTAGAGTTAGGAATTAAATGCCTTAATTTCAAAATAACGAGAGCAATAATAATAATAATTGCAGGAGAAGGAAAAAAAACAAGCACAAAAATATAAACAACAAGATTTATACAAGTTCACCTCTAGGTGAGACTACGTCATGTCTTCTGCACCGCTGCAGTAATCCACTACAAAGATGAAATAGTTTACAAGAGAAATCGTACACTTAAAAGTGTCTTTCTCTAACCTCTCGAGGGCTACAACTCAAAGTCCTTTTCCATGATGATAAAACCCTAATAGTGGCACCCCTCAATTATAAAAGAAAAATTAGGGCAATTGCGAGACAAAAGTAAAATTCCTCAATTACCCTTAATAAAAAATAATTAATATATCATGGACTGGGCGGGGGATACGCCCCCACACCCCTGGGAGGGGGCTTCTTGCCCCCTTCCAAACCTTACGACGATTCGCGTACAGACTGAACGTAGGGCGTTGATTAGGCTCCACAACTTAACAATTTCCCACTTTGAGACTAATCCATCATCAATAACTCCTCTGCAGTGGTCAAAATTTCTCAATCGTAACAATCTTTATCAACATATCAACCGGATTCGTACTTCCTTGAATCTTTTCAAGTGCTAAGAACCATCCTCTAGAGTCGATCTGATGAAGTGATAACGCACTTGTATGTGTTTTTGTTCTGGCATGATGAACAGGATTTGTTGCTAAATGAATAGCACTCTGACTATCATAAGACAATTCATTCTTCCCATGTTCGAGACCTAATTCTTCCCAAAAATACTGCAACCATACCATCTTTGGCTTTAGTCACGACAACATATTCTGCCACAGTAGTGGAAAGAGCAACTATCTTCTGCAACTTAGAGACCCAACTAACTGTTGTACCACCCAATGTGTATACATATCAAGTCGTACTCTTCTTGGCATCAATGTCTACAACCTTGTCAGCATGTACATAACCCTGTAATCTCAAGTTTGACTTTTTGAAACATAAGGTTGAGTCTACAATGCCTCTCAAATACCTGAGAATCCACTTCACTGCTTCCCAATATTGTTTCCCTGGATTACTCATATATCTGCTCACAACTCCCATTGCATGAGCTATGTCTGGTCTAGTGCACACCATGGTATACATGAGACTGCCAATAGCAAAAGAATAAGGCACATTGGTCGTGTGGGCTCACTTCTACTCTATAGAAGGTGACAACTCCTTAGACAGCCCAAAGTTACTAGCCAAAGGAGTACTCACTGGTTTTGCAACATGCATGTTGAATTTGCTCAACACCTTCTTCACATATTATTCTTGTGATAGTTTCAAGACATCAATATCTCTAGCAATCCTCATCCCAAGGATTTGTTTTGCACCACCCAAATCCTTCATTACAAACTTCTTGAACAACTCCCTTTTCAACATATCTATTTCCTATTTGCAAGCACCTACTATCAACATGTCATCAACATATAACAGTAGAATAATGTATGAGTCATCAAACTTCTTCACATAACAGCAAAGATCTGCCTGACACCTCAAGAAACCATTACTACTCATAAAGGTGTCAAACTACTTATACCATTGTCTTGGAGCTTGTTTAAGACCATACAAGCTCTTTTGAAGTTTGCACACCATTTTCTCCTTTTCCTTGTGCTTTGAAACCCTGTGGGTGCATCATGTAAATTTCTTCCTCCAAATCACCATGGAGAAAGGATGTCTTTACATCCACCTGCTCCAAGTGCAAGTCTTCATTTGCCCCTAGTCCAAGCACTATTTTAATAGTAGTCAATTTCACTACTGGAGAGAAAATCTCAGTGTAGTCAATGCCTTATTTTTTTTTAAAGCCCTTTATCACCAATTTTGCCTTGTACCGCTTGTTGCCATCATATTCATTTTTTAGTCGGTACACACATTTATTCTGTAAGGCCTTCTTCCCTTATGGTAACTCGGTCAATTGCCATGTTTAATTGGATAACAGTGAATCATCTCATCCCGCATGGCCAACTCCCACTTGGTTGATTCATCAGTTTACAGACTTCCTCATAACTCTCTGGTTCACCTTTATCAGTCAACAAAATATAATTCAACGTAGGGGAGTACCTCTGTGGTGGTCTGCTAGTTCTGGCAGATCCCTTGAGTTCAATCACATGAATGTTTTGATTTACTTCTGGGGGTATGTTTTCTTGGTGTTCCAAAGCAATATTATCCATCTCAATAACTGGAAGATCTTTAACCTGAATCAGTTCAGACTTCTTGGCTTCATCGCTTGTGCTCACAGACTCTATTCTCACCTGTCTTTAGACAAGACACCTTCATTGAAGATCACATCCTTGCTCCTAATAACCTTACAACTTTGGTTATTCTAGAATCAATAACCAAACTCGGTACCTCCATAGCTAATAAAGAAACATATTTTAGATTTAGCATCAAGTTTAATTCTAACAGTAGAATCAATGTGAATATAAGAAATACAATAAAAAAACTTTTAAGGAAGATGGTTTACCTTTTTGCTGCTCCTGACCTCTTTTGGTATTTTGCAATCTAATAGTGTTGAGGGACCTCTGTTGATCAAACAGGCAATAGTGCTAATAGCCTCAGGCCAGAACATCTTTGGCAATCCTGCATGTAATCTCATGCTTCTAGCACGCTTGTTCAAGGTCTTATTCATCCTTTCAGATACACCATTTTGTTGAGGTTTTCTAGGAGTGGTCTCCTTCATCTTGATTTCATTATCAGCACAGTACCGCTTGAAATCATCATCTATGTATTTTTCCCCATTATCTGACTGCAAGTACTTCACCTTCAAATCTGTCTCATTCTTAACCATTGTTCTCCATCTCTTGAATGTATCAAAGACATCATATTTATTTTTCAGGAAGTAAACCCATACCTTTTTGCTTGCATCATCAATAAATGTCACATAGTATTAGAACAACCAAGGGAGGTAATAGTTGAAGGCCCCCACACATTTGTGTGAACCAACTCCAATTTTATTGTCTTTTGATCCTTTCCAGCCTTAGAAAAGCTAACCCTTTTCTGTTTGCCAAAAATACAGCCTTCACACAACTGTTGTTTACAGTTTTCAACCCTAGTAGTTTCCCTTTAGACTGAAACACTTTTATTCCCTTCTCACTCATGTGAGCAAGCCTATTGTGCCACAAATCAGAATCAGTAACAGCATCAACAACTACAATCGTGTCTCTGCAACTGGAAGTGATGTACAAAGTTCCAATTTTAATTCCTCTTGCAAAAACCATGGCTCCCTTTGTGACTTTCCAGGTACGACCATTAAAAAGTCACATTATGATCTTCATCATCAAGCTGCCTACTAAGATCAGATTATGCATCAGTTTTGGTACATGTCTCACCTTGTAAACTTTCCACATTGACCCATTTGACATCCTCAAACTGACAATATCTAAATGTTCTCCATTAGCAAGATACACCTTCTCTTGATCTCCAACAACATAATTTTCCATGATCTCACGATATGCGGTGGTGTTAAAAGAAGCTCTTGAATCTAACACCCAAAAGTCAATAGGGCTTTCAATCAACAAGAGTAAAACATTTTGTACCTCTTCAATCTTCGCATTTGCAACATCACTTTTCTTTTCATCTTTCTTTAGTGCTCTGCAGTTTTTCTTTATGTGACCAGACTTGCCATGATTCCAACACTCCACAGTCCTTCCGAATTTGGACTTGCTTGCTTCTATTATTCCTTGACTGCTCTCTACCATTGCACTTGTTGGAATTCCTCTCAAAGATTTTGCCCCTAGTCTCGGTATTTAAGGTAGAATTAGATGTCAACAATTCTCCGAAGTCCTTTCTAAGAACTTCCTCCGCAAGAATGGTATCCCGAACATCATTAAAAATCAACTTCAACCGTCATAGGCTCCCAACAATTTGGCAAAGACGCCAAAAGACTTAAAGTAGGAACCTCATCATCAAATTTAATTTGAACGAAGGTCAATTAGTTGACAATCATGCTAAACTCATTCAAATGCAATGCCACTGATGTATTTTCTATCATCTTTAAATTGAAGAGTTTTTTCAAGAGATGAACCTTATTATTTGTAGAAGGCATCTCATACATGTCAGACAAAATCTTCATCATCCCCGTCATGGTTTTCTCTGATGCCACATTGTGAGCAACGTTCTTCGACAGTGTTAACCAGGCTACCCCCAACACCTGTCTATTGAGGAGATTCCACTCATCATCTTTCATACCTTCTGGTTTCATATCCAAAAGTGGTGCGTGCAACTTTTTACTATACAGATAATCTTCGATATGCAGCCTCTGGAACTCAAAATCCATACGATCGAACTTGTTGATTCCGAGTGCCAATCCTTCTCCGCCAGCCATAGCTCTCAATCTCGAACCAAAGCTTTGATACCACTTGTTGGGAATTAAACGTCCTAATTCCAAACTAATGAGATCATTAATAATAATCACGGAAGAAGGAAAAAAAACAAGCACAAGAATACAAACAACAAGATTTATACAGGTTCGCCTCAATATGAGACTACGTCCTGTCTTTCGCACCGCTGCAATAACCTACTATGAAGATGATATAGTTTCAAAGAGAAATCACACTCTTACATGTATCTTTCTCTAACCTCTCGGGGGCTACAACTCAAAGTCCTTTCCCATGATGATAAAACCCTAATAGCGGCGCCCCTCGATTATAAAGAAAAAATTAGAGCAACCATTGCACAAGAGTAAAATTCTCAAACTGCCCTTAATGAAAAAATAATTAATATATCATAGACCGAGCGGGGGCTCCGTCCCCCACATCCCTGGGAGGGGGGCTTTCCACCCCTCTTCTGACCCCCACAATGACCTTACGACGAATGTCGATTCGTGTACTGACTCAACGTAGGGCATTGATTAGGGCCCGCAACTTAACAATAACCTGTACATAAAATTGGGCATGACCTCTGTAAATAAACCCTGCATAAAATTGTCCATACACTCAGCATAAAAATTTTCATAAACACTGCATAATATTATGCGTAAACTTTATTCAATAATCAAACACAAAAATTTAAATGAAATATCAATATTAATTTACAATCACCCAAATAAAAACTATAAATACAGTATAAATTTTTAAACGCTAGCTCTTTCTCTTCGTGCTAAAAAGCAATATACTAAGTCCCCGTTTACATGAGCAAATTTTTCACCTATGACAAAAACAAAAGAATAAAACTTATTATTGAGTGAAAAAAAATATTCTTCCACTACTAATTACTTAATGTAGTGAAAAATATTAAAATTACCACGATGAGAAAAATATGAAAAATCAAGTAATTGGTTGCATTATCTCCAAAATTTTCTTCTTAGGATGTAACCATCAAACAAAAATTTAATAAATAAAACTATTTTTTAATAAAAAATCATAATAAATAATTATTCAAAAGTAATTTACTTTTTGTTTTTTCTTGACACCGTGAAGAGCCTGAACCCAATCATCACCACAAATCAAAGCTTGAAGTTTGATGCCAAGGAGGAATAATATGGGTCTATTACTCTACCACCAACACTAAAGGTAGACTCTGAAGCTACTGTAGATATGGGAATTACATGGATGTCTGCTGCCATTTTAAATAATACCAAAAATTTCAAATTATTAACTTTCCACCATTCTAAAACATCAAAATCATATTGTGAAGTTTACTTACAAATATGAACTCCCTCTTCAAGATAATTTTCCAATTCTGACTTTGGTGAATTTACTACTTCCACTTGTTTCACATAAGTCATTAACTTTGACCAACGTGAACTTGATGAAGAATGTGACCTACGACTTGTCGAAACACCCGCAAAGCTAATACTTGAAGCTATCCCTTCATTACTAATCTCCACATTACATATGGATACATATTCAACATAAATCTCACATAAGGTCCGTCGAACTAAGTTTATATTCATTGTAGCTTCCTCCTTAGTATATATATGTGGAAAACACATTTCAATCAATCTTAATTTGACATTTGGATCCAAAACTGAAGCAACAACCATCAACAAATTGCATTCACCCTAGTACTTCTCAAATTTCTCTTTCATTCTATTCACCATTGTCCTAATGAAAATATTTTCATTCATAGAATGAAAATTCAAAACTTCTTTTACCCTATATACCTAAGGCACAAATTAGAAGTAGGGTAGTCACTCCCAAAAATGATATTAGTGACTACATTAAAAACTTATAGAATCCCCCACACCATTTAAACCTTTTCCCATTCACCAAGACTTGACAAACAATCATATATTGGTTCTCTATCTTGAAATCTAGGAAATGTATCTTTGAATTTTAATGCAGAAGACAACATGTCACAAGTGGAGTTCCAACGAGTTGGATAATCAATAACCAACATGTTTGCATCTAGTTGTAAATGTTGAAGAATTTCAGAAAAAGTACGAAGTCTAGCCTCAGACAGATTGATGAATTTGACACTCTCATACATATTCTCAATGATATCGTTAATTTGAACAAGACTATCTTGGACTAATAAGTTCATAATATAAACACACCAATGCATATGAAATAATTTCCCACCACAAACCAATTTCCTACTTCTTGAAAAATCATCTTTCAGAACTCTTAAACAGACATCATTATATGCAACATTATCAACTAAGATACTAAATACTTTATTTTTTATATCTCAATATTTCAAACACTTGTAAAAAACATCCACTATGTCAACACCACGATGAGAAGGAGGAACATGCAAAAAACTCATTTTTGTAGCTTCCAACTACTAACAGTAAAATGCACAATAACAACCATGTATTCAATCTTTTGATTTTGGGGTTTCCAAAGATCCATAGTAAGATAATCTTGTTAATATATTTTAATAAAGTTTTCAATTTTTTTTCTCTGCCTCATACACCTCCATACACTCTTTAATGGTCTTACGAGATATTTGTTCATAATTCATATTTGTCATCTTCATTACAAAAGTAAATCCATCCTTTTCTACTATCATGAATGGGTGCTCATGCATCATAATCTAATGAGCAAAGAATACTCTCATTCTGGCTTGATCATATCTATCTCCAAAATTCATAAAAGGAAGGCTAGATGGTTGAAAGTTTATGGTTTTTTTTTTCTCATTGTCACTTTTCTACTAGGACAACATTTCAAATGTTGACTCGTATGTGTAGTCACTCCACTTCTAATAATACTCAAATTGGTTTTACAATGAACACATTGAGCCTTTTTTGTACCATCTATAAGTGAGACTTCTTTGAATTCCAACTATTCATGAGACCTTTTTGTGTTTTTGAACTTTGGATAGAGTTACCTTCTTCCTAATTTAGGGTACCTTCATCTAGGCTCACTTTTGTTACATTAGTAGTTCTAGGGGGATATGACTCTGGTGGAGTTGAGTCATTATCTATGGCCACAATAGAGCTACTGTTAACTATTGATGTCAATTGAGGAGGAGATGTTGACATTCTTACTTCTACAAAAAAAATTATAAATTAAAAAGCAATCCAAACAACAAAGATAAATCCAAAACAAGAGAGATTAACAAATAAGTGTAGACACATAGATGAGAGAGGAGATATAAACAATTTCTATTATGTAAATTATAGATAGAGAGTGAGAGAGAGAGAGAATATGCTGTCAACAGTTAATATGCAGGTTGAATCACATGTTGATTGCTTTTGCACTGAAATGATGTTAAAAATGGTCTCGTATCATTTAATAATCTTGTAGGAAACATGATGGGCAGAACTCAACTTGGTAGTATTATTACTTTCTTAAAGGAGAAGCTTTTGATGATGAAGAAGCAATCAATGATATGCTCAAAGGATGCAAGCGGCTGGAAGGTGTTGGAAGAGAGAGAGAGCCAATGAAAATTGGATATACCTTAATACAATTGGAATTCATGAGAGAAAGATCCTCTCCATTGTTTCAAAATGCTCCAAGATCCTTGCTCTAGGATTGAATGAGAAGCTTGTGCTCGTGGTTCAGTGCCTAGCAACATTAGAAACAAAACCAAGTGACTTGAGCATAGTAATAACAAGATTTCCTCACATACTTTCCCATAACATAGACGAGAAGTTATGCCCACTTTTAGCTTTCTTTCAAGCACTGAGGATCCATGAGAAACAACTGGGAAATGTATAACTGCTCAATCTGAGGCTCATCAGCTACAACATTGAATCAAAATTGACCCAAATCATAGAGTTCCTCTCAAGTCTTGTTCTAAACCGAGAAGGAATGATTGGTAAGATTTTGGTCAAGCATCCATTTACATGGGTTACAATGTGGAGAAAAGGCTCCAGCCAACATCAAACTTTTTGAAGTCTATTCCGAGAGAGGGGCAAATTAGCTTACATCTAGTCGACACGAGAGAGAGAAAGCTGAGAGAAGGGGGGAGATTAGCTTACCTCTAGTTTGTTTTGTCACTTCCGTCGGCGACGTCCAATATCGGTTACAAAAATTGATTGAGTGACCAAGATTGAAGATATTGAGGAAGAACATCATAGAAATAGAGGATGAAATTGGATAAAAAACAAAAACTTCCCTAAAGGGGCAAATTGCAATCTGATTCTTTCTCTATTTAAACTTAGGAAAGATCGGAGAATCACAACTGAATGAACTTCGCATCGTGAACAGGTGAGGCAAACACCTGAACGCCCGATTTTCCCGAGCTCCGAGTCCTCAATTCTCTGATTCCTCAAAGTTTGCCAAACTGGTAAGCCTGGTTAAGTAACGAGCCAACTCGCGAGTTTCTGAACCAAACCAAGGTTTGCTCGAGATCAACTTGTTTACTTAAACGAGCCCGATTTTGATCTCGAATTCGATTCAAGATCGAGATAGCTTGAACTGAACCGAGCCGAACTTGAGCTACTCGTGAACCGGTTTGGTTCGATGCCATCCTTAGGTTGCATCAAGTCGAACTTTGAACCTATGTAGGTTTCAGCTTGGTTTGACCTTAACTTTAAACTCGAGCTCAGCATTAAGCCTTAAATTGAACTTTAGCTAGAGCCGAGTTCTAACTCATCATACATTTAAAAAAACATATGTAAAAAATAATAATAAATAAAAGAATTTGGTGATAAGCTTAGTACCATTGAACAACACACTACTGTTGAGGGGTCTAAGACTTTACAATGGATCATTCTAATATGCAATAGTTCGTTTAATAAACCTAATAGAAGGAGTGAACTTTTTCATCAATAACCTTTATTCCATTGGCAAGCAGTAACTCTGGATGTTGAGGGATCTGGAAGAGCTGAATGACCAATGTTCTTTAAGGTTTGAGGTCTGTAAGAACAATTATCAACCTAACTAAAGAGGAAACTAACGAGAGCAATTAGGGTAAATAGTATTTCATAAGAGTATCTATGCTACGAATAAGCTCATGAGCTAACAAGCCGAGCTAGGAAAATCAAGAGTTTGGCTTGTTACACTTAACGAGTTTTATTCCAAGTTTGAGTTCGAGCGAAGCTCATGTAAAAATTGAATTAAGTCGAATTTTTTTGAGTTGAGTTCGAGTGACTTGTAAGTTGGTTTGACTTAGTGTCACTCCTACCCACGTGTCCGCAAGGAGCAAGCCCCGTGTGCCACACTTGCACATGGTGCATGCCCACGGTCCACGTGGCACATTTTTAAAAATTAAAATATTTTTAATAGACATACTAATTCTCGAAGAAAAATCATCAAGAAATATTTTTTTTAAATAAAATAAAATAAATTTAAAATAAAATCTGGATTAGTGTTTCTAATATTTAAAGTAACTCTCTATAAAAAATTTATTGAGAATTATTTTTTTGTTTTAAAAATAAAAAAAATTCTCAAGGAAATAATTTCACATGAAGAAGTATTCTCGGAGAAATATAATTTTTGTTTAGACAATAAAAAAATAATTCTGATTAAAATAAATTTATCTAGAAAATATTTTCCGTGCAGTAATTTCACAAAATAAATCGTTAAGATGTCATATTTTTATTAATCCTTTTGACGTCCGAACTAGGTAGAGTTCGGAAGTCATTCAGATTATAAGATTTGGGCAGCCGCACGGAACAGGTGTATTAAAGTTAAATGCTTCGAACGCAAAAAGAGCCATTAACTGTTTCTGAAATTATCACGACACGATTACAGAAATAGTAACGGGTAACGCTTTTCTAAATGCGAAGAAAACCACAGGAAGTGGAAAAAACCGAGACTCCGAAGTACGCCAAGCAGAACGCGTCCGGGGAATGTACGAGACTCATGTCTGAAGGGCCTAATTTATCGTCCCACGCGGCGCGACTTCCGAGTGGTCCTTAACTGTACCATCGGTTCTTAAAAAAACCCCAAATTTGGAAGTGGGGCCCATTAGAACCGGATCCTTTTGGACCCACCCAAGGAATCACTTTCTTCGAAGAAGACAGGCTCTAGAAAATAGCTCAATAGATCTCATGAACGCGTATCGAAAATCGAATCGAAGATGGCACATGAATATTCCCTGGCCGATACTCCAAATCGTTTTTGCTGATTTCTTCTCTTCTATTTTTTCTATTTTTTTTTATTACTTAATGCCGTACATATTTAGAATACAGCACGTGTCTCGTGGCTCTCAATCAACAAATCTGTGGGTCCCACTTACGAACACGAGAGACGTGGCTTCTTTATCGACCTCTAACCTTCCCCTGCGGGACAATTGGATCTGACGGCCGTATTTGCACCGTAAAAAGACCTAACTCCCACTTGAGAGACCTATTGTGACTTTTAAACTCGTTTCATTTACGAATTGCGACAAACGGCCAAATTCAACTTGCCGTGAGAGACCATCTTACAGTCGGGCAGATGTACGTATGAGAAGCTGCTTAGACGCTAGAGGCGAGAACTGTGGAGAAGAAATCATTTTTAGCTCGGGCAATTTATTATGTAAAATTATAAATTCCAAATAGAACTACAATTATTGGCTCCTGAGGACAGATATTTTGGTTTTGTTCACGCGTTCCCATTGGTTGCTTTTGTGGGCCAGTGCTTCTGCTTAAAGTAATCTTTTCGAGAGAAATTTGAATGAGATCTTTTTTGAGAAGTAAATAAGAAGCTGCTTACATTAGTGGCACATGGTACGTGGCAGCCTCTTAGGGTTTCTAATACGCTTCGGATAGTAACATAATTGTCAGTAAAATACTCCGGTTCCGTACATCGTTGGTAAAAGAGCCAGGCCGACGACGATCAACGGAAGATGGATCATAGAGCTGAAGCCGGAATGTAATTAATAAATTAGCTTAGAAGTGAGAAAGTAAGATACTCAACATTACTCTGCAAGTCGCACGCAGAAACTAAACTACTAATTTACCCCTCTGAACGTGATTTCTCTTCTCTCTTCTCTCCGACCTGGAAAACGACCAAGACCGCCATTTCAGAGATCAGATGCGTGCTTCACAAGCCACGAGAAAAACCTAGATCTTGTTCTGTGATCTTCATTGCAGCTTGAGGTTTCGATTCATTATTCTATTATTTTGTGACCTTGGTCGATTTTCGAAGCGACAATCTGCTCAGAGTCGTGTAGATCTGGAAAATTCTTCTCCGGAATGCCTTGAGTCTCTGCATTTCCTTTTATTTAACGATAGACCTCTGTCGAAGGCCTTATACATCGTCTACGTAGCGGCGTCGTTTGCTTCTCAGTTGTTTTTTGTATTCTACTGCTGTGATCAGTTGAAGTGCCGCGATTGAATTCTATTCGGGAATTCTCGGCTCCATTTTAAGGTTTTTGAGTGCTTTTAGCTTCTAGAGGTGTCGAATTTCAGAAGGAATTAACTACTTTTCGGTGCTGCTCATACTTCTCCGATGTACAAGTCCTTATATTATCCTTTTCAATATTATATTTGAAGTGGTCCTTGAATTGGTCGTATGAACAATATTATATTGGAGAAATTCATTTATTTTGTTTTTGCGTTTTATTATTTTCCATCTTCATTTCTCTGATCAGCATATATTATCCTAGTATTTGCAAAAATTTTGTTCGCTCCTTCTTCTCTATTCGGAAAAGTTAAGTTTATCTGTTTCTTTTTGCTCATTCTACCGTAATCAGTATTTGTTTATACTTCACATTGAGCAGCGCTTCTACTTTCCGATTAATCGACTTTGTTTTGTCGAGGTGTTTGGTATCATCGATTAGTTGCCAAGGTAATCCAGAGAAAGGTATTACCGATTGTTTCTCTCCTGTTATAGATCTAAAACATCAAACCCGTGGCATGGGATCATATTAGCAAATTTCCATGGCAATGCCATCCGGAAATGCTGTGATTTCTGACAAAATGCAGTTTCCAAGCAATGGTGGGCCTGGTGGCGAGATCCATCCTCGTCAATGGTTTCCTGACGAGCGCGATGGTTTCATCTCATGGCTCCGTGGAGAATTTGCAGCAGCAAATGCCATAATAGATTCTTTATGTCATCATTTACGAAGTATTAGCAATCCGGGGGAGTACGATTTTGTGATCGGTACCATACAACAGCGGCGTTACAATTGGAATGCTATCCTCCATATGCAGCAATATTTCCCAGTTGCTGAGGTAATCTTTGCTTTACAGCAAATAAAGATCCACAAAGAGCAAAAGCGTTATGATCAGCCTAAATTTGTGGAAAAAGACTCAAAGAAAATAGGTCAGGGGTATAGACAGGTGCATAAGGTGGAAAATGTTGGAGATAATCATAATTCCATTTCTGAACATCGATTGCACAAATCCAATTCTTCAGAAAAAGAAGAAGAAAAAGCAGAGAAAGCAGAAGAAAAGGATGTATCCACCGCAGAGGTGAAACAGGGTAATCAATTATGTGCTTGCTTCTCTTCTGCAAAATTCACATTTGGTTTGAATTATACTTTTTTTTTATTATCTGGTAACATATTCTTTTTTAGATACAGAAACCATCAGTCTTGTATGTCTTAAACTCGTGATCTAAAACACTCCCCGATTGAGTTACAGGAAATGTGGAATACCATTTATGAGCTCTTTGTCTGTTAAGCATTATTTGGAACTCAGACGTATTGATGATATAACTACGTTCTCTGTTGTTATCTTTTGAAAAAATCTAATCTGTATTACTTGGAATACCTTTCAGCTGTTTAAAATTAGCGATTAAATCAATATTATTTAGAGATTGGCATAGTACTGGCAGGGTGAGTTCAAGCCGTTTTAGTGCAGATCTATTTTTCTGTATGTTTTCATAATCATATGAAGCTTGAACCTGTGGCATGGTGATGTCATTATCTGACTCTTTATTTACTTTAAATTGCAATGATCGAGAGGACTCTCTTCAATCCCTTGTCGTAATGGGAGGGCCCCTCTAGCTTGGTTTGTATCTTTTATTCTTTTAAAATAAAATCTCACTTTTCTCAAAAAAAAAAAAAATGCAATGATCAATTTACATAACACCACTTAAACTAGATCCATTTAGTAGAATCTTTAATTGAATAAAATGCTTTTAGTTGTTGTCTTTCTTAATGAAGCTTGAAAGGAGACATCCGTTTTACTCTTTCTTTTTATGCAGGGACAGATGGTGCTGGGTGTAATTCTCAGACGTATTTCAGCATAAAGAAAGATGGAGATCCAGTTGGAAGTGAGAGTGATATTTTGGAAGCAGAAACTTTGAGTGATAGTAAAGGTATTATTTCGTGCCAGAGTGTAAAAAGATAAGTGGTTTAGAATGGACTGGTGACACCATTATTTGGTGATACAAGCACTACATATATATTTCACTAGTAAGTGATTGTAGAGTCTGCATTAAAACAAACATTAGAAAAAGGTAAAAAGACAACACCTCCAGCGCGTAGAAGCTGGAAAATCGTTTTTTTTTTTTTTAAAAAAAAGAAGAAGCTGGAATGTCATGACAATGCACTTAATCTGATGCTTCATGGGAGCTGTTTAAATGTAATGCTTGGAGATTCTCTTCTCTGATAGTTACATGCAACAATGGGAACATTCAACAATGTGTCAATTATTTCTAGAAGATCCTGTTGTTGCAACAGTACTGATATTAATTTTTGCTGATGGTTCTTCTGGAAAAAGTTGTCAGAACATAATGATTTCTCCTAGTTCTACATATTTGAGTCTTGAGAAACCAAAGTGTTATATATTCAGAATTCATAAAAATTACCATTCCTGCTTTGAGACTTTAATCCCCAAGTAAATTTGTCCTTTCAGTAACCCTTCAAGGTCATTTCAACCATAAATGCTTATTATGTTATTCATGTGCCTTCACTCAGGGACTGGAAAGGATGACCTTCCCAAGAGCACATCCTCAGATCCAGATGAGAAGCAGAAACCACATTTAGCCCCTAAGGTTTTCGTGGGCCTTGAAACGTTGGATGGAAAGTCGGTAGGATTTCATACGCTGTAGGAGCATCATATTTTTTCATGCAAACAGCTTTAGGATACTCAAGTCTTTAGTATCTTTGTAAAGTTAGACAAAATTAAATGGCTCAATCGCTCAAGGTTCTTGTGTTCAGGTTAATGTTGTTGAAGGGCTGAAACTTTATGAGGGTATTTTTGAAGGATCAGAAGTCTCAAAGCTTTTCTTCTTAGCAAATGAGTTAAGAGCGTCTGGTCGAAGAGGAGCATTGCAAGGCAAGTCAATTCCACCTTTGGTTGGTGTAAAGATTATACTCCATTATCTCCTTGTTTGCTGGATCCAGATATTCTTTCCTTAACAATATGGCTGTGGAACTGAAGCTTCGCTTGTAGAAATATTATTTCTTCAGTCTGGTAGTGATTGAAACCTCTTATCAATTTTGTGTTAAAGAAAAGTCCTCATATCAATTTCTTTCTTTATTTGACACATTGTTTTGTTTTAAAGACAAGAGGACTGTTGTAACAAAGATAAATGCTGTGGGGTAAAGGTAACATAATATCTTCAATTGTGCCTCCAACTTGTGGTTGCATCAGTACTTCTTGCTAGGTCTCCGTCTTTCACCGATAAGTAATACACATTCTGGTTTCACATTCTTATTTAAACATTTTCTGATAAACTAGTTTTGTTCTTGTAGAAAACATCCGGTTATGTTGATTCTTTGATTGCCATATGATCCCTTTTTTTTTCAAATTTTTTAAAAGAGAGCGCACTTTATTAGGCCCAGAGGCCATAAACAAAGAGAGACAACAGTAAGAAGGATGATTCCTTATAATGAAAGATTGCAGGGCAACCCCCTCTAGGAGGGAGTTCACTAGACCTCCACAGGATCTTTACATAAGCCCTTCTCCATCTTCTTTTGTCTGGCTCTATGCTTTTGAGGCCTCGGGAATGTAGTGGAATGTTTACGATTTCTGGTCTTTGGATTGTAAAGAGAGTTATCATCTATAGTGAAAGCACAGATTGTCAGAAGGCTTGAGCACTTTGAGTCCCAAAATTATAGGAGAGGAATCTCTTAGGTAAGTCAGTTGTTGGCAGGAAATAATGAATAGCATGAGCTTATGGGAGGATTATATTCTAGAGTGTTGTTAGAAATTGGTATATCACGGGTCTGCTAACATTAAAAAAAAGGAGGATCTGTCTGAAGACGTAAACTGAAAAACATTCAAGCCCATACTTTTCTCATGGATTTTAGCTGCTTGATAGACAGCTGTGCTAGGCATGTCATCTGACTGTAACTGCTCAGAGCTCCTGCTTGTTGATGTAGCATCCCCATCCTATTTTTGTTCTATACAGTTGCATTGGGAAGTAAAAAGGAGGCCGCGTGTTACTTTAAATCCATGTTGCATGTGCCCTGAAGCTGAACTATCACTGTTCCATGTAGCTAGCTCAAACTAATCATTTTTATGAATTGTGGTAGTAAATCAGCTTTGCTCTTGTAAATCTTCGAAATCTTTGTCATATTGTGTATTGAATGATACATCCATTAAAGGATGGGGGAGGCTTGGAGAATAATCCTTGCTTTTGGAAGTTAAAACGGCCTTTTAGCGACAGGATCTGCCGGGGAAATTTTCCATTATTCAACATGATGGGAACCATTATACTGTTCTTTCATTTTATTTTACTTTTTGATTTTTCCTTTTTGATGAGTACATAAGGGAATCATCCTAGACCAGTTCGTGATGGAGTCCATGTGGTATATTATCTTTTTGGTGGGGGTCATTTATTGGTTGTTTTTGGTGTATAATCTTTTTGTTCTAGAAAATGATTTGACTTATGCAATGATTGTTGAATGTTAACTTGTGCTTTAATTTAATGTGTACTCAGACACAAAATTGTAAAGTGCATTTATTATTATTTTGGCCTGTCTGTTTCCCGGTTCTGTGGGTGGATGGAGCATGCATAGAGATTTCTGGATGATTTTTCATATCTTGCAATAGACAGTGCAATTTTTGAAGTTTTTGGATGGTAACCATTGTTGTGATAGTGTTTTAACAGTTAAATGCGTAAGTTTAAATGATCCTTATGAATTTTTTCAAAAATATTATTATGGAAATTCATAAAAAAAAATTATTGTGGAACTATGTTATGCAAAGTGGTTACAGATGCTATAAATGACAGAAGACTGTGTTGTATACTCAGAGCAACATTAGTTTTAATGGTCTTGCAGTTAGAATGTTTTAGATAGATCTATCAGTTGATTATATTTTTCCAGCTTAAGTCAGTGGAATATGTTAAGAAACTTGTTGAAGGAGAATAGGTTAAATAGGTATTCGGGTGTAAGAGGTTTAGGGGATAGGCAATATAGGGTGGTCACATGAAGAGAGGTGTACAAATGGATGAAAGTGCTGTAATTGTAGGTGATAGAGGCTGATATAAGTAGCTCAATTGCAGTTGAATGTTGAGGACGAGGTTCTTCATGGGGGTGTAATGTTAGGAAACTTTAGCAAGGGTAATTTGAAGATTTGGGTGTAAGGGGCTAGGGGGAAATTGTTTGAATGTTAAGAGGGCAAAATAGGCATTAGAGGCATTATAGGGTGGATGCATGAAGAGAGGATCTCTTCTGTCTCGTGTGTCTTTAGAATTAGAAAAATCTTGCTTGAGTTTCCTAGTTTGAATAGGAGATTAGGGGAATGTTTGTTTTAATCTAAATAGGATAGTTTGGAATTAGAGTGTTGCTCCCTAGCTTGAGTTTCCTAGTTTTGAAAAAGAGATTAGGAGAAAGTTCGTTTTAATCTAATTAGGATAGTTTTCCAATTGAGATGTAGGAATCTTGTTTAAGTGGATGAGATCAAGCAAAGGGGTAGGCAATTCCCCAATTTCAGTTTCTGTTTTCTCTTGTGTGCATATTCTTGCATTGGCATGAACCAAAGCCAGTGACTTCTCATCTTTTCTCCTTCCCTCACCCAAGCTCCTTCCTGCCAGTCTGCCAATGCATGACCTCTCCCTCATAACCAAATCATTTGTCTTCTTGTATCTTATTTGCTGTATGACATGAGTATCCTCTAAAATTCTCATTTTTCCATGAAAATGGAACTGTTTAGTGCATTAATTGCCTTGAAATCACATTTATTGCCATTGAATTAATGTCTTAATTTGTCATCAAGTGTATTGCTCAAAGCCATTTATGTATCATGAATATGAGGACATTACTTGATGTTGCATTTTGGATGAAATTTTGTGGTCTCAATCAGTTCACAAGTCATTTTTCATCTCTAAAAAAATAGTATATATAGATTTTAGTCTTATTAAGCCTGTAGATTGGTATGCCTAGAAATTTGAAAGTGCTCATTGCCATGAAGTACTGAGAGCTGCCATTCTAATTGGCAAGACATGCCTCACCTTTTAAAACTCATTGCACAGGGATTGAAAAAAAAACAGTATAGGTTCTTAGACACCCTTCTTGTGTATGGCTAGAGCTAGTTCAGGTTTTTAGTTTTCTGATCAAGGGGAAAAAATGAAGGTGGTCTATATATGGTAGGCAGAATTCCTGTATGTTAGGACCCGTTGCTTGATTTTCTTTTAAAGAAAGAAAAAAAAGACTGTGTCAGGAAATTTTTTACCACATTCAAGTGGTTGTTCAAAAAATGGTGTTAAGTTGGGTCCAAGGCCCATCCCAAAATGACTAGCCAACTTAGAAAACCTCTTTCCCAGCTAATAAACTCAAGATCTTTGTACTCACTAATCCATGTGGGACTATTCCTTAACACTCCCCTCACATGTGGGCCCTCTTTTGTGAGTCTACAAGTGGATAATTTAGGTGTAAGCCCTCTTTTGTGACTCTAAAAGTTGATAGTTTTAGGTGTAGGCCCTGACTCTACAAGTGGATAGTTTAAGTGTAGGCCCACATAAAATAAGTTGGGTCCAAGGCCCATCCCAAAATGACTAGCCAACTTAGGAAACTTCTTTCTCAGCTAATAAACTCAAGATCTTTGTACTCATTAATCCATGTGGGACTATTCCTTAACAAATGACATATGTTTTTAGTTTCATGAAATGTTTTGTGAAGTTCTGGGAGTAAGTGGGAGATCTTGGTGCATATATGGTGCAAGATTATACTTATGTGGAAATTTTGTCAAGCTGGGTGCCTCTTGTTCCTTAATTCCTGTATGGAGGTGAGTGGGCCTACTACTGATGGCACTTCATTAAATTGGAAAAAATACATATGCTCATAATGGAGGGGACAAATAAAAACAGGAACCTAAGTGCCTACTACTTTGATTCATTAGATTATTTAAAATTTTTAATGTTTTAATCAATCTGCTGGATTGTGATTCAGATTTTCATCCTCTCATTTTTCTCCATTGGCAAGTAATAAAATGTTGATAAAAGTAATTAATGAAGAATTCTTCTGCATTTTGATTTATCATAATTTTTTTGAATGAATTATGGCTATCTATTTCATCTCTGAATTCATTCAACACTATGAGGCATTCACTATTTTTTTTCGAAGATGAAAAATCCTTCATTAATGCCACCAAAGATCAAAGATTGTCACCACTCAAATGGAAGAAAAAGAGAGGATAAAATGAGATGTTGTTCTCTTTTTTTCTTTTAAAAAAAGAGATGTTAGTATTTATAGAGACTTTTATGATTCATTATTTTGTATATCGTGCATCAGTGTCAGCTTGCATGTGTGAGATTATTAGTTGCTTCAATGGTGGTTTTACAATAGGGCTGGAGTTACTCAGTCTGGAAAATATGCTAGTTTAGATGTTCTGTGCTCTAGAGTAGAAATTTGGAACCTTGAAGACATTCATCTGTGTTTCTTCAACTGGATCTTTGCTTTTTTTGGTAGTTTTATCCAAAATTTACTATTCTTCATGTTTACTTAAATCTCAAGTTTAGCAACATTGAGAAAATTAGTACTTTGCATCCAAAAAGTTCTTGTTTAGTTCTTTGTCTCTGTATGAGATTATTCCTTTAATTGTTCAACACCAATGCGTGATGGGAGAGAAACATCCATTGTAAACTGGCTTTCATGCTTCAGACTTGTTATAGGGGAATTCATTTTCTATGAAAAGGTCTAACTGTAATTATAGGAAATGGATGGAAAACTGGATCTAACTTAAATGGATAGAGAACTCCTAATGAATGATAGAAAATGAGTGAGAACACACAAGGACTTACAGAAATCCTAAAAAATTGAATAAGATGCAATCATGTTACATTATAACCAGCACTTTATACTTTTCATTTAAAATATTTATGGTGAAAAAAAAATATGTAGGTTTTGGAACATTTGCTTAAATGTTTTGAAATGGTATCCTTTGTTGCAAAAATGGGTTTTGAGGAAGTGCCTTTTCTTGTCCTGATAAAGAGATCCCTATAACAATGTTATCTCTAAAGGCACAACTTATTCTGATGACAAAAACCAGGGCAAGCGTATGTGATTTCAAAGAGACCAATGAAAGGTCATGGAAGGGAGATGATACAATTAGGTCCTCAAGTTGCTGATGGACCTCCAGAAGATGATAACTCCACTGGGACTTCCAAAGGTAAGTTCCATTTGCAATTGTAACTATTATTTGAATAATTACCATATATTTTCTTAAGTTTGCAACATAATCACAAATTTGCAGTTTTCCAAATAAAGCAAATTCAAATACAGCCAAATTAACCCTTATGTGAACTATTTAACGAGTGTAATAATTATCATTACTCTAAAACTTAAATTTTGTATAATTGAATTAATACTTAAAAAAGTGGAACGCAGCAGGCAGGAAGCCCTCCTTGACAAATGGAGTTCCAGCACCTGTACAAGAGAGGCAGCAGAAGGGCAGGAGGCCCAACTGACTGCATCCCAAAATGGTGTGGAGGGGGGTACTGGAGGGCCTCCTGTGACGGGAAAGGAGGATGGAGGTGGGTGAACACCTCCTCCAATTCCTCTCTTTCTTTCCATTGGAAGAAGAAAGGTAGAGAGGGAAGGATCCACCTCACCCATTCTCTCTGCCACCAGCAGAGAGAAAGGGGGGAGGGGAAGGTCCTGATCCCTTTCCCCTCTCCTATGTACAAGGTGAAGGGAAGGATGGAGTCTCTCTTCTTTTCATGCAAGAAAATGAAGGGGATGAGGTGGGCCCAGCTTCACTAAATTAATTTTTTTACAAAACTTTATGTGAAATTATTTAATTTTTTGTTGTCAGTCTTTTTCATCAGGGCAACTTAATGGCAAGTCAACCACTTGTCCATTAGATTTCAACAAGGCACCATATTTAGAAATTCAAAGAGACGTGTTTATGTGGATTTAGGCCAAAAGTTAGGATCTTATTTGGAAATTGACCTTTCCACGTTTCAGTGATTACTGCTTTTGGTCTTCTAGGCCTTTTGTATCTTCTTCTGGAATGAAATCTCTTTCTCGTGTGTTAAAAGAGATAATTGTAAAACAGTGGTCGGACCTTCAAATGGCATTGCAGATCGCAAGCTGGAGACTATCCCAAACTTGCTGCAGGATGTCATTGATCGCCTGTTACAGTTGCAGATTGTGCCAGTGAAGCCGGATTCCTGTATTATTGATTTCTTTAATGAGGCAAGAAACTATTCAACATTTTGAGGCTTCTAAGAAGATGTGCTATGCTGTTTGCAAGTTTAATTGTTCTTGTTATTTGTGTAGGGGGACCACTCACATCCTCAAATTTATCCACCTTGGTATGGAAGGCCTGTATGCGTTCTGTTCCTCAGTGATTGTGACATGGTTTTTGGCAGAGTAATTGGTGTAGAGTACCCTGGGGACTACAAAGGCTCCCTTAAGGTCTCGCTGGCAGCAGGGTATGCTCTTTCTCATCTGAATCCTGGAAAACATGTGTATATCATAAATCTACTTTTTTTCTTTTTTAAGAAAGGTCATTATAAATCAATACTATTTGTTAAGGAATAGTCCCACATAGATTAGTGAGTATAAAAATCTTGAGTTTATTAGTTGGGAAAGAGGTTTCTTAAGTTGGCTAGTCATTTTGGGATGAGCCTTGAATCCAACTTAACATGGTATCAGAGCAGGTACTCATATGTGGGCTTATACCTAAACTATCCACTTGTAGAACCACAAAAGAGGGTCTACACCTAAATATATCCATTTATATAGCCACAAAAGAGGGCCTACATGTAAGGGAGATTGTTAAGGAATAGTCCTTCATGGATTAGTAAACACAAAAATTTTGAGTTTATTAGTTGGGAAAGAGGTTTCCTAAGTAGGCTAGTCATTTTGGGATGGGCCTTGCACCCAACTTAACACTATTCATAAAGTTAAAGGAACAACATAATTTTGCATCAATATGGTAACATAACCTATTATGTTGATTTAAAATGGATGGGCTCGTTTTTTTTTTTTTGAGAACAATGTATTTTCATTAAGCCAAAAAGGCAAGAGCACAAACAACGTGGTCCCTAACAATAAAGGATTGGAGGGAGACCCCCTCTTTAGCAAACAAATCAGCTAAACTATTGGCTGCTTTAGGAAACATGACTTCAAGTACAAACAATAGAATTTGTTGGCTCAAGAATTTAAAAAAAGCAAGACCAATGACACCATGAAGGTGCTTTCCTTCCGGAGCACCAATTAATAATGCATTTTGAATCACCCTCAACATGGAGAGAACCCCGCAATTGTCTTTGGAGACCATAAGATGCCATAATGCTTGAAGCTCAAATAGTTCAAGTTCAAATTCAAATTCAATTGATTGATCTAATTCAAGTTCAAATGAAAGCTGGTGTTAGTGTGGACGAGTTCAAGTGCATTGGAAAATAGTTTTTAGTGTTAGTGCCCAAAATGAAAAATATGATGTAAACAAGAGAATGAGTAACTTTTTATAATATACCTAAATAAAACATATACTTACACAGATCATGAACCAAAACAAACATGGTTACTACACTAATAAGTAATTTAATGTAGAATTAAAATATATTAATATACTAATTAATTAAATAAGATATTACATTAATTAATGATTTCTATTGTAAATTAATATAATAATTACGTGTGACAATTAATTGTGCACTAGTTAATTATAAAAAATAGATAAATAAAAATTAAAAAAATAACAGAAATGAATATAATAAATTGATTGGGCAATGGCGGAACCACCTTGCAAATACCAAAGGAGCTTGCTTCTTGTTCAATTTTGGATATGTATTCAATGGGATCAACAAATTCAGTTTTAGTGGGGTGATCTTCAGGTGCCAGAGGCAGCCTTTGCAGCCAATTGGGTATCTCCAAATCACTCATCAAATTCAATATCTAAAATATTAATGCCTCGAATTGTAGTAAAAACCAACGTCTTGGACATCCTACAACTTCTCTCACAAGTTCATTTGAAAACCATTCCACTCAACCTTTTCCTCTTCTGAACCTAATCTGAGAAAACACCAAAACAGCAGCACCACTGTAACGAAAGATCAAACGGAATGCGTATCATTCCTCAGGTTCAGGTTCTACAGAGAGATTTAACATAGTTCTCTCTGCTGGCTCAGGAATCAATATTCTTCACTTGCATCAAAAGACACATTGCAAATGGGTGTTTGGCCCATTATTTTTAGAGTGCGCACATCACCAGCTTGTTAAAGAAGACGGGTAACAAAGTTGCAACAAGAAAAAAGAAAGAAAGAAAAGTACGAAGGAGAGTAGAGAGTCGAAAAGCCTGAAGTAGCCGAAATGCCTTTCGTTCTGTCACAAGTGAAGAAGTTCCTATGCCAAAGGCATTCGAGAGGAGGGATTTTGGGTTGCTACTTGTTGAAAGCCAAATCAATTTTGGGCCGAGTGCAAGAGGGAGATGAGAGAGGAAATTTCGCCGAGAGCAAGAGGGAGAAGGGAGAGGGAGGCCGAGTGCGAGAAGGAGAAATAGATGATTCGGAAAGGGAGAAGAAAGCGGGACAGAAGAAGAAAAAAATAATTTTCGGGAGGAAGAGAGTCGTGTCCCGACGAGTTCAAGCGGATGAATCAGGATTTTGGTGGGAAATCCTGATTCAGCCGCTTAATGCTATAGCGACTTCAAGTGAATGATTTACTTCATTCACTTGAACCCGACAAAGGTGCACCACTAACGGGTTCAAGTCAATGAAGTATTTAATCACACGAACTTGAACTTGAACCCGTGGTGCACTAACCCCCTCCCCAAGGCAGAACTAGAAATACCAAGTGTCACCACGAATGTGGCTATGATTGTGCCCAAAGAGTTCCTGAAGACACCCCTGAACCTAAAAGGTTTCCAAGGAAGAATTGATCAAAATTGAGCTTTATGATAATAGGCTTTGGTGTCTGCTAAGCTAGGGTTGGGCATCGGGTCGGGTCTCACGGGGAACACTACCTGACCTGACCCGAAAACCCCGGGTTCAGGTTTGAGAAAAAAACTTGCTGGTTTTTTTGTCTGGGACTGGTTTCCCCAAGCTCGACCCACAGGGATGAAACAAGGGTGTAAAACGGGGTAGGGACTGGACGGGGGTGGGTCGGGTTTATGAGGACGGAGCCGGGATGGGTCAAGTTTAAGTCGGGTTTATGGAGATAGGGCGGGGATTGGTTGGATTTAAGTCGGGTTTACAAGGACGGGCTAGAGGGGATGGTGATTGGGTTGGGTTTAACGTTTTGGGTTTTTTTTAGTTTTTTTTTTTTTTGGGTTAGGATTTGGGGTTGGGGTTCGGATAACCCGACTTCCCATCCCTATTCCAAGCTTCAATGGGTGGTGGTGGGGGGACTGACCATGATCCCGTCCCCGACTTGTGCCCACCCCTATTCCAAACTTTAGTGGGGGTGTACTAAAGTGGGAGAGACATGAGACTTGAACCTAGTGGCTCCTGACGAGGTCGGTTCTCAGTTCTAACATCTTCAAACAATGGGTTTATGAGGACGGAGCCGGGATGGGTCAAGTTTAAGTTGGGTTTATGGAGATAGGGCGGGGATTGGTTGGATTTAAGTTGGGTTTACAAGGATGGGCTAGAGGGGATGGTGATCGGGTTGGGTTTAATGTTTTGGGTTTTTTTCAGTTTTTTTTTTTTTTTTTTTTTTTGGGTTAGGATTTGAGGTTGGAGTTCGGATAACCCGACCCGTTCCCATCCCTATTCCAAGCTTCAATGGGTGGTGGTGGTGGTGGGGGGACTGACCATGATCCCGTCCCCGACCCGTGCCCACCCCTATTCCAAACTTTAGTGGGGGTGTACTAAAGTGGGAGAGACATGAGACTTGAACCTAGTGGCTCTTGACGAGGTCAGTTCTCAGTTCTAACATCTTCAAACAATGGGTTTATGAGGACGGAGCCGGGATGGGTCAAGTTTAAGTTGGGTTTATGGAGATAGGGCGGGGATTGGTTGGATTTAAGTTGGGTTTACAAAGATGGGCTAGAGGGGATGGTGATCGGGTTGGGTTTAATGTTTTGGGTTTTTTTCAGTTTTTTTTTTTTTTTGGGTTAGGATTTGAGGTTGGGGTTCGGATAACCCGACCCGTTCCCATCCTATTCCAAGCTTCAATGGGTGGTGGTGGTGGGGGGACTAACCATGATCCCGTCCCCGACCTGTGCCCACCCCTATTCCAAACTTTAGTGGGGGTGTACTAAAGTGGGAGAGACATGAGACTTGAACCTAGTGGCTCCTGACGAGGTCAGTTCTCAGTTCTAACATCTGCAAACAATGGGTTTATGAGGACGGAGCCGGGATGGGTCAAGTTTAAGTCGGGTTTATCGTAGGGATTGGTTGGATTTAAGTCAGGTTTACAAGGACGGGCTAGAGGGGATGGTGATCAGGTTGGGTGTAATGTTTTGGGTTTTTTTCAGTTTTTTTTTTTTTTTTTTTTTTTGGGTTAGGATTTGGGGTTGGGGTTTGGATAACCCGACCCGTTCCCATCCCTATTCCAAGCTTCAATGGGTGGTGATGGGGGGACTGACCCTGATCCTGTCCCCGACCTGTGCCCAGCCCTATTCCAAACTTTAGTGGGGGTTGGGGGAATGTACTAAAGTGGGAGAGACATGAGACTTGAACCTAGTGGCTCCTGACGAGGTCAGTTCTTAGTTCTAACATCTTCAAACAATGGACGAGAGCCAAGCCACATGACCAACTGATTCTTTCTCAGCAACACTTAGCTAAGGGGAAGAAATCATTTGAAAAACTCTCTGTTTTTCTCATTTTAGATCATCTAACAAATAATATTGAGGCTAGTTTGAGACATGATTGACCAAGAGCAGGAAGCATTAGACCGATGTCAAATTGGATGAGTCCTAAAATGGTGTTGGCAAACACAACAAGATCTCAAACTTGTTAAAAAAGTAATATGAAATGTGCCAAGAGAATTGGTAATGGATAAATAGGTGGTTGATTGATACATCATCAATGTGGTAAACAGGGCAAGCATAGCTAGGAACAAGAGATCCATGGTGAATAAGGTTGTCCCTTATCTTTTCCAAAAAAAAATAAAAAAAATAAATAAGGTTGTCCCTCATGAGAATTTTATAGTAGGAAGCCACAATGTAGGCGCCATGAGCATTGGGGCACCAGATGATCTTGTTAGCACAATTAAGTCTAACGAATTCTTGGCTTAATTGTCCCTTAGATTGCTAGCTTCAACAACCTCTAGATCACTAATGTCTCTAATCAGTGTCGTGGAAAGCACCATTTGTAATAATGCTAGAAAGGGGCTCATTCAGGTATTTGGTGAGGTTGAAAAGGAATGGAAATTGGTCTTTGAGAGGAGCACTATGAGACCAAGTATCCAGCCAAACAAGAATGCATGAACCTTCTCCCAGGAAGAATCCGATATGAGAGGTGAAAAGGGAGAAACTTTTATGTACATACTTCCCTATAGGAGATATGTGACTTCGAGTGCCATTTCTTGATCTACTCCGATGTGAGAGGTGAAAAGGGAGAACCTTTTATGTACATACTTCCATATCGGAGATATGCGGCTTCGAATGTCTTTTCTTGATCCCCTCCCTCCTGCAGAAGATCTCTTTGTGTATTTACTCCTACACCATTTGGTAAGAAATGAATTGTTTGTCTCCCTGATTCTTCTAATTCTTAGGTTTCCTTGAATATTCTCTTTGTGGACATCAATCCAACGAACTAGGTGGTGTTTAAATCCATCAATTGTGTCTTTCCATAGAAAGTTTCTCATTATTTTTTCTTTCTCCTTAGCAACTTTCATCGGGCAATGAAGGAAGGAGAGGTAGTACTGGGTTACTCTGCTAGCTTTAGAGATTTTTCCCTTCCAAATGAAAAGTTGATTGTGAAGTTTTTCTATTACTGGGTTCCACAAAAGACCTATTAATTCTGCCATTGAAGAGAGGGAGACTCAAATAGGTTCCCGGTAGGGAAGATCAGCTGCAGCGTAGTTGGGTGGCCAATTCATTCTAAGTGCTCTAATCTAGATTGAACCCAAATAGATTTGACTTTGCTCAGTTGATCTTCTGTCCAAACATGATTTTGAATATATGAAGGAGAGCTTTTATATGGATGAATTGTTCAGTTGAGCCTTTGCCAAATATTATAGTATCATCCACATACTGGATGATAAGGTTTTTAAGGCGATCATCTGGGAATAACGGTTTAATCCAATCGAGTTCCTGGGCCAATCTGAAAGGACAGAAAGAGGTATGGATGTGGATGATTTTGCACTCGGTCCTTTGGAAGCGGAAGATGGTGATGGCAAACTGGGAATCTCTCGTTCAGACCTTTTTACTCTGAACTCTATCATCACATGTATTCAGGATTAACCCCATCTGCTGTATGAAAAGGTGACTATTATCAATTGGGACTCATATGAAGGATACTCCGTCTCTTTTGGCAACTGAGATTTTTAGCATTATATGATTTGTATGGCCTGCTTCCTCGATCTTCAAGGTTGTTCATCAATAGTAAAAACTCTTGCTATTCATCTTCAGAGTTTCCTTTGTCCTCCCTAGCAACAACTTGAAAGCCACGGCCATCTTCTCACTTTGCATTGAACTCAGGTCTTTCTCTGCCACGAGAAGTCCCGGCAGATCCTCTCTTGATCTCCTCTTGGTTGGCTTCCATTCTGTTGTCCTTCATTCTTCTCTTTGCTCTCCTGTTCAGAGTTTCCCCTTATCTTTCTTTTCTTCGCCCTTGTTACCTTTCCCTTTTTCCCTTGCTTCGCTTTCTCCTTTCTCATCTTGCTTCTAGCATACCTCTTTCATCACATTCATTACAGCAGTCAAAGGTCTCAAACAATGGCTAGATACTTCTAAATTACAACGTCACAGCATCACAACATGCGTAGTATACATTTCTGCAATAGCAATAAGATTTTTAGGATCTTACCTACTGCATAATCTCAAAACATCTGGTTAAACCTTGTACTCTCCTTTATTAAATATTATTTCATAGGTTTAACCCTGAATCTTCTATAGTATGCAGTTTGTTTTTCTCATTCAGAAAACAGTCATATATCATGAAGTTATCCCAAGAAATATTACCTAACTTTACCCATAAGATGGTAAAAGGCAAGATTATGAAATCTCTAATACTTAAATATAGCCCTTCCAAAAATGGTTCCTTAACTACAGACCTTAAAATTGTTGCTTAATTTAATGAAGGAATAAATTTTTTACAGAAGAGATAAGAGGATTTCGGAGTTTCTAAATCTTGTCAGCACACAATTATGTATTGTATTCCATCTTTACTTAAAGAGTGCTCTTTTTCTTCATCCAGTTGGCCAGTATTATTTGTGAGTGCCAAGTTTCATTATGAGTACGAACTACAGTTTGAAGCTTCAAAAACTCTCCTAATTCCCCCTAATGATGCTATTTTTTTTGTCATGTTATCAGCATTTCAACAAAGAAAAAAATTCTATTATTGTTATTGTTATGTTATTACTATTATTTTTATTGTTATTATTATTCTTTATAATAATAATAATAATAAATCATTTTAAAAATAAATAATAATAATAATAATAATAATTATTATTATTATTACTATATTATTACTATTACTATTCTTCTTCTTATTTTTCTTGATAGGAAAAGTCAGGTCTGAATATCAGTTTGTTTTGTTATGACATTAACCTCATTTAGCAGTATACTGCAGGATGCTGCTCTCTTCTGGAAGAGCATATCTTAGTGTTTGAATCCAGTGAACCTAGAATAACTAATTTTTCTGTGTCTTGATGTGCTTTATTTGGACAACAGTTTCAAATTTAGGAAGGGCAGACTGGCCAGTATATAGGGTTGCAATGTGCCCAAGGAAAAGGTGTTCATGGGATTGTATTTTAAGGTTTTTAATTTAAATGCACACTAACATTCGAAAGATTTGGAGTGAAACTTCCTGAAATTTTATGCCCTAATATTTTATGGCTAATCAAGCAGGTCCCAATTAAAATCCTATAGACTGAAAACATATCAAATCCTACTTAGGAAACTCTGTATTTATCCTATTTCATCTTGCCTATAGATTTTTCTTGTAGTTTATATAATTTCATTGGATTACATTATATTATATGATGAATTGAAAGGGGAAATGAATATGGTTCTCTAATCCTCTTTATCCACAATTACAGATCTTTGCTGGTCGTACAAGGAAAAAGTGCAGATTTTAGCAAGCATGCAATCCCCTCCTTGCGCAAGCAGCGCATCCTTGTTACTTTAATGAAGTGCCAACCAAAGAAGTCTGTGACAACGGACAGCTTGCGTCTTTCTCCTTCTCCAGTGGTGGCCACAGCACCACCTCCAACATGGGGTCCTCAACCAAGTAGGTCATCTGGTCTTGCACGGCATCCAGCTGGACCTAAGCATTTTGGTGTGGTGCCCACTACTGGTGTCTTACCAGCCCCACCTATTCGCCCGCAACATCTACCACCTCCCAATGGCATTCAGCCACTATTTGTGGCTGCTCCAGTTTCACCTGCAGTCCCATTTCCCGCACCTGTCCCTCTTCCACCTGCCCCTGCTGCATGGCAGCCTGTTCCTCCTCGACACTCGGCCCCAAGGCCTCCGGTTCCAGGAACTGGAGTATTCCTCCCTCCACCAGGCTCAGGACATTCTACACTAGCTTCACAGCAATTAGCAGGATCGACTGTGGCAGAAGGAACTGTTGCAGTGGAAACCACAGGTCTAGCTGAAAGTGAGAGCTATTCAGAAAAATTGAATAGCAGTACAGGTGAAGCTTCCCCTAAGGGTAAATCAGATGGGAAAGTTCATAAGCAGGAGTGCAATGGAAAGTTAACAGGTAAAGATGAACAGCAGAATGTTAAAAAGAAGGTTTCAAGCAAACCAACTGGTACTGTTAGGTAGGGAGCAAAGGAGGTTAAATTGTTTATTTTTGGAAGAACTTTGGAGGAAAGAGAGTAGGCTATGCAACAACAGGAAATGAGACTGGGGAAAATGTAAAGAGCGGCAGAAGAGGGGGGTGGACATTATTCTTGAGAGGGATAGCTGAGCATGGACTTATTTTTGTTTATGTAGCATCCTCAGATTTCTGAAATTCTCACTTTATTTTTTGTTTAATTTTTTTTTCCCCTACGATGGATCCCCTCATCCCTTGTGGTGCGTAATGGTACCTTTTATGAAATAATCTGGCAACGGAGTCTTTTCTTGAGCTGCTAGTTTTTGGTCTTCAAATTGAAATGCGCATGAATCAATAGGTTTGATTCCAATGTATATGGATTATCTAAAATGTTCCGGAGCGCCAGGAGAAATTCTCTTAAATTTGTTGTGGTTAAGACCTGGATTGGACCGGCCATCTGGTCGAATTAGGAAATGACCAGACTAGGTCCCTGGAGAAGAAAAATGGAGAAAGGGGAAAGACCCGGTTGATCTGGCTTGCCGCTCTTCCTGACGTGTACCAGTAGGGAAGGGGCAACCTCTGTTCACTCTCCCCACCAAAGAAGGGGAGGAGTCGTGGCCTCTTTTAATAAAGAGATGAATTGCGAGGGCGCTTGCCGTCTCGTCTCTATGATGAGGTCTCAGAGTTGTTCGGTTTCGATACGAAGTAGTTTGGTTTCAATATGAAGTCGGTCTTGTGAAAATGCTACAAGGAAACTACCGTGATATAGCTTAGACTTAGCTAGCTAAAAGCAGGAATGGGCGAGGTTCGGTTCGGTTCTTCAAATCATAACGAACTTGATCACCCTAACTCATGGAGATGTTCGGGTTAATAGGATCAATGGCGTCTACTATGCTAGCAAGATTGCTCTGGCTATGCTCAATACCGTTCTTTGATTATATATTTTATTTTAAAATAATTCTATTGGAAATAAATCAGTTATATAGACTTGATTAGACCCCTCTCATTTCAAGTTATAATTACATAGGTTATTCATTCCGATGATTGAGACAATTATTACACTTGGATATTTTGGTCTGGTCGGGGTTGAGTTTCTGGAAATCCAACTCTATCCATACCACTTATTTATATTTTATAAAAATATTCTAGAAATATAAAGTAAAATAAAAAATGTATAATATAACATAATATATTAAAATAGATTAATAATTCATATAGTAAATACATATTTGATTAAAGCACCTCTACTATATAATAAATAACATTAGTATACAAAATTACTATTTTAATAATTAAATAATATGTTAGACATAAAAGTAGTAGTAGATAACTATACTTATAATAATAATCTCATATAAAAATAATAATAAGAAAATTTTAAATAATTATAATCATTAAAGTTGTTATTTATATTCATATAAGATAATAAAATCCTCCATTATATAATAAGTCTAAGACTTTTCATAAAAAGAGGGGTAAGGGTTCTTATTTGTAATATAAAGGAAACTAAAATGTAAATAATTAACTTTTTTTTTATTATAGGGAGGGGGAGAAAAGATGAAAAACGCAAAGAGATCCGATGTTTTCTAGGACAGTAGTTTTCACACTCTCCTTGTTGGAATATCTGCCTAGAAAATAGCCTTATTTTTCTATGGAAGAATTTCGAGGATGATATCCCTTTCCAAGAAATGGAGGGTCACTAATATTTCCTACCAATCCATTTCTACCTGACTATAGATTTTCAACATTTCTTTGAAAAGAGATAACAAGGCCTAGTATACTCTATTACATCATTC
Source organism: Aristolochia californica (assembly GCF_029961685.1). NCBI lineage: Eukaryota > Viridiplantae > Streptophyta > Magnoliopsida > Piperales > Aristolochiaceae > Aristolochia > Aristolochia californica. The sequence goes on along the minus strand of NW_027181881.1, from coordinate 38,955,855 downwards.
TTCAACTTTACCTACTTGATTTTAAAAATATATGATCCTAGTCTTCAAAGATTCAACTAAGAACTATTTGTTGAATTATTAATTAGAATTTACTCGATAGTTTGTTTATTGTGGATGATAAGATGGTAATTCATTTACCTATTTACACATGGGAAGAATTAAACATCCTAAGTTAATGGACATTTATGTTGTTGGATGAAGAATGTCTTAAGATCCTCATTCCACCTTGTTTATGATAACAAAACATTGAAAATTAATTATTTGAATTGAAAAAATTTGGACAACATTTAAAGTCTCATTCAAAAAGTAAGCAAAACAAACTATTTGAAAGACTAGACACGAATTTGAATCATCAGAAGAAAAATAATAAAAAGCAACATAAGATAAGAAGACATTCCTTTCGAAAATTAGTTACAACAGTTTGAATGACAAGTTCAAGAGAGAAGAAATTGCTTTGTATGCAATTGTTCGAATAGGTGTTTGACATGCATTTATAATGATTAGAAGACAAGAAGCTAAAAGAAACAACAAGGCATAAAAATGCACTTCATTTGAATGGTGAGACATCAATTACTTGAACAACCAAAGAAGAAAATTCTTTTTTTGTGATTAATAGTTCAAAAAACTAGCCAAAAAGACGAGTGAAAAAGTTATGTCAGAGTTCATTCAACCCAACTTTCGATTAAAGAAAAAGGAACGGACGAATAGAAGAAAGTTTGAACAATATGAACTATGTTCAAATGAATCAACCCTGAAATGTTGGGAGAATATTCAAAACATTGATTCGGCAATTGGTATCTCCAAAAATTGGAAGTGATATAACACAGGATTGGGAAAGAAAACTAAAGGGAGAAACGAGAAACTCCCCCCTTTTTTTTCTTTTTTTTTCTTCTTCCCTTGCTTCTCCGTCTTCTTCTCCTTTTCCATTTCAGATATTTGCCTAATCTAATAACTTGTTGATTTCTAGGGCTAACACATGAACCCAAGAGATCTCAAGGGAAGGAGAGTAGAGATTAACTCTAGCTTTTGGGAGAGAGGAGAAAAGAAACCAAAGGAGAGAAAGAAGAGGAAAAGAGAGAGAGAAGTGTGTGGATGAATTTGAGCCAAGAGTAAGAGGCTCGAATGTTGTACCTCATGCCTTGAGGTTGTATTTATAAATGTGTGAAAGTGTTTACAATAATTATAATACCTTTAGGGTTAAATGCTTAAAAAAGATAAAGACATATAGGGACATACACCAACTTGCATAGTTACAATTATATGCCATATTTATGGAAGTTCTCCTACATACATGAGTGTCTTTTAACATTTTCTAGCCAAACTAGTCATTTTTATCTATCAACAAAAAAACTGTAAAAAGTGTTGATTGATCACTTAAAAGGTATGATTGGTAAACCATGTATAAAAATTATATTTTTTAGATCCCTAGGCTTGTTGATTGATTAGGTCATCAATCAATCCAATTTTCATATTTTCAAAAATAGCATGTTTATTGATCAATCCAAGTAAGTTTGATTAATCATGCTTTATGTGGTTAGCTATGCAGTTCTTGAGATGATCGATCATAGAATATGGTATGATAGATCATGATTCATAGCTCATATATGGCAATTCTCAGTATGATCGATCATTCTAGACAGGATGGTTGATCATGCTTTATGTACTCTAGCAAACTGTATTCTATATGATCGATCATGCTATATGCTAGAATAAAAGAGTAAGGTTTAAGGATGAAGAAGACACGATTAAGGGGTTTCACAAGTTAAAAAATAGTTTTATGCATCAAGTAAACATGGTTTGAAAAATTAAATGCTCTAACGTTGCATAAACTAGATGTGCTTAAAAAAATCTAGTTTGATTGGCTATCTATTTACATGCTAGAGTTCTTGAGATATTTTTATTTGAATTTGACTCTAGGTCTTCAAGTTTTCACTCTTCTTCTTTTTTGTAAGTTTTTCTCAACAACAATCTTCAATATGTTTTTACTTTAAGTCTTGACTAGGCAATTTGATTGATTATTCTTTTGTCTTGAATATTTGCCATAGACCTCGTAATATCTGTGCTGGAAGGCATGCATCCAAAATATATTTGTTATCACTATTAGTAGCACACTTTCAAACTACTTATTTTGTTATCATCAAAATAATAAAGACCAAAAGTGATTTTACCATTTTTCTATAAGAAGAAACCTTCCCTGATCCATTTTCTTATTTTTTATACTTTATAGGTGACATCATGATGAAGGCATCCAAGTCAACTGGTAATAAACTCAATTGAACCTAGTTGAACTATACCCGTCACCTATCTTGGTTGGTGACATGGTAAAATATTATAACATTGATAAATACATATAGAATTGGTTACTTCAATCTTTGATAATTTCTTTCATTTATGCATACATATTGCTTTATTTTGAGTAAAAAGATTTATTATATATTAGTTGATGATTATTATATAAAATCAAGTGCGTACTATTTTATAATTGTTTAATTAAATTACCTAAAATTTTTAATAAGTATTTACCATTTTTTATTATTTGAATAAATAAAACGATTTATTAAGTAATTCATAATTATATAAAAGTTTAATTAAAAATATTAATAAATCCATAATTAGTTTAAATTATTTAATTTTTAATAATATTAAACTATTTAATAAATTTGATTTGTTTTATGAAATTAAAAATAATTATTTTTTAACTTGTAGTAGCAAAAAAAAAAAAAACACAAGTGCCATTTTTTCTTAGTTATCTCATACGAATATGAATTCATTTTAGTTACACTTACACAAAAAAGTGCACTCCATTTCACTCTCACTGGGGCACTTCAACACAAAAACATACAATCTTCAAGGAAAGCAGATGACCTTGGAATTTATATTCTCTTTTCCTTTCTTGAGTGAGGAATTTATGGGAAAAAAAAAGTTTTCATTGACTTTTTGTAATCAAAGTACATGAATCTCTATTTATAATAGAGGAAAGTAGTAGAGTCCAATTACAATTAAACTACTCTTGTCCTAATTACACCTAAACTCTAACACTTAAAGATAAGTCTTAGCATAATTAAATAACTCAACATAAATAGAAGACTAACATAACTAAAACACCTTTAAACTGAAACACTTCTGTGAGACTTGTTTCCATAATAATTTTGGCTCTATAAGACTTCTTATTGTGAGAGTTATGTAAAACTCTTCCATATTTGCTTTTCAACATTGAGTTAACTAACTTTCATATACATTAACCCCACAATGTGCATGTAAGATTCATCAGGAGGCAGGGCAGCAATGTCATCCATTGTATAGTCTATCGCTTAACAAATGCAAAGAGATTTTATCTTTTGATTTTTGTCGTTGGTTGGCCAATGACATATAGAACTCATGATTGCTAGCTTTGACTTCTTATTGCTATTAAATAAGTTTCATTACGTATAAAGGGTTTAAAGAGCACAAGGAATGACCAGTGGTTTTGGTTTAATCAAAGTTAGACAAATGGTTGAAATAGTTGAGCTAATGTATAAAGAGTAATTTTTAAATACAATACTCTTATTTTTTAAAATGATATTTTCAGTAAAATCTAACATTATAATTGAGATAACATCATTAATAAATATTAATAAAAATTTAAAGTTACTAAGTTATCTTTTCTGAAATATTACTTTTAAATATTAATAAATTTTTTCAAGAAACTCTTTTTAGTCGCTTGCTAGGGAGAAAAAAAGAGAGACTGGAGGGTGGCCTCCTCTCGAACACCCTTCACTCTCCTTTCTTTAGGGAAGGAAGGGTCAATGCCCCCCCTCTCCCACTTCTTTGGAGATAAGAAAGGAGGGGGAGCCTCCCCTCCTCTCTGGTTGATCAAACGATAGGGGAGGAGGAAGGATGCCTTGCCCCAGTCATGTGTCTCATTTTTTTCACATGAAATAAAGATTTTTCCTCATCTCATGCAAAAGAGGGGCCTATAAATCAATCTTTTTTTAGTTTTAATTTTTCAAAAGATAAAATAAAAATTAATCATTAGTTTACCGCTAAACTTTGTTGATTCTGTCAGTTATATTTAGAATATGGTTGTATTTTGATAACTTTCTAGGTCAATTTTGATAACTTTGGATGAAGTAATTGAGAATGAGCTACAGGTTGAAGTTAACATAGAAGAGAAAAGAGTAACATGGTAGATGATAGAAAAGGAAGAGTTCATCTCATGAATGCTAGAAAATAGAGTTTATGAAAAATATTTGAAGCATGGAAGAGAGAGAAATCGAGAAAACGTAGAAAAGAGAAGAGAAAAGAGATGGAACCAAGCAAGAGAGCGTGCATTTATATGAAGAGGAAATAATGAGAGTGGTGTATTCCTTACTCTCTTACACGATCTTTTTTTATAATAGAATATAATGAGTTATGATAAAAATAAACTTTTCCAAAAGTTTCCAATTGCACCCAATAATATCTCACTACATCTAATAATCAATAAGTTATCATTAGAAAACTAATCCTAGAGAATAAGGAGATATTCCTTCTTCTATTCTTATATGTTAGATTCTAGGGTTGCATGATTAGGAAGCTTAAGGTATCTAAGAAGAAGAGAAGAAGAAGAGAAGAGAAGAGAAGAGAAGAGAAGAGAAGAGAAGAGAAGAGAAGACAGAAAGAAGAAGAACTTGAGTAGGAGGGAACAAGAGAGAGATGAGAGAAAACTAGGGTTGAGGGCACGTTATGTTTTGTAAAACAGATAACCGAAAATAATAACAGAGATTGAACGAATGGTTTTCCGATGAGTTTATTCTTCTCCTTTAGGAGGCTATTTATAATACATTACAAGTTGATTTTAGGATCAATTTAGATCCTAAAATTAAGGAATAGAATCAAGAATATAATCACGGGATCGGAGGAAACAATCACGCTATACAGTTTCCTCCGATCACGCTATACAACTATACATTTCAACACTCCCCCTCAAGTTGGTGCATAGATAATAGTCAAACCCAACTTGTCAATTATACCATGAAATGCTTTCCCTGATACTGCCTTCGTGAGCATATCAGCCATCTGACTCGCAGATTGAATAAAGGGGAATTGTATAATCTTTGCATCGAGGTTCTCTTTGATGAAATGACGATCAACTTCAACATGTTTAGTGCGATCATGTTGAACTGGATTTTGTGCAATTGCGATAGCTGCCTTGTTAGATTCATAGGTTTGTCGTATTCAATCCCTAAGTCTCTCAGTATATTCCGTATCCATAACAACTCGCATACACCATGAGCCATACCTCGAAATTCAGCTTCATCACTTGATCTTGATACTACCTTCTATTTTTTGCTTTTCCAAGTGACAAGATTCCCTTCCACAAAAGTAAAGTAACCCGACGTGGATCTTCTGGTTGTCTGATCACCTGCCCAAACAGAGTCTGTATACCCTTCAATACTAGAGATACCATTTTTTGAGAATAACAAACCTTTTCCCAGAGCACTCTTTAAGTATCTCAAGATCCGATAGACTGCTTCCATATGTTCTTCACTTGGTGCATGCATGAACTGGCTCACAACGCTTACTGCATATGCTACATCGGGCCTTGTGTGGGATAGGTAGATTAATCTTCCAACTAATCGTTGATAACGCCCTTTGTCTGCTGGAATTTGATCTGGAAGAATTTCGAGTTTATGATGCATTTTCATCGGCGTCTCTATTGGTTTACAGTCAAGCATTCCGGTTTCGGCTAGAAGATCCAACACATATTTTCGCTGTGAAAGGAAGACTCCATGTTTCGATCTTGCAACTTCAATCCCCAAAAAATATTTAAGTTGTCCGAGATCCTTCATTTCGAATTTAGTAGCTAAATACTCCTGTAAAGCTTGCATTTCACCTGGGTCATCTCCTGTCACGACCATATCATCAACATATACAATTAATGCTATTACCTTTCCTTCTTTGTGTTTTATAAACAAAGTATGATCTGAGTTACTTTGTTTATAACCAAACTCCTTCATTGTAGCCGAGAATCTCCCAAACCATGCTCTAGGTGACTGTTTCAGCCCATACAATGACTTCTTCAATTTACAAACTTTACCTTGAGACAAAGAACCACTTTTTACACCTGGTGGTAGTTCCATGTAGACTTCTTCTTCTAAGTCTCCATTGAGGAAGGAATTTTTAACGTCAAATTGTTGCAGAGGCCAGTCTCGATTTGCTGCTATAGATATAAGAATACGAATTATATTGATCTTAGCTACTGGTGCAAAAGTATCCTGATAGTCTATCCCATACCTTTGCGTATATCCTTTTGCAACTAGCCGAGCTTTATATCTGTCAATGCTTCCATCCGGTTTGAGTTTCAATGTGAACACCCATCGACATCCAATTATTTTTACTCCTTAGGTTGGGAAACAAGTTCCCAAGTGGCATTTTTTTGTAGAGCCTCCATCTCTTCGTTCATCGCTTTTTTCCATTTTGGATCAGCTAATGCATCCTACACATTACTAGGAATAGAAACCCTGGATAATTGATCAACAGTAAATGCATATGATTTAGTCAACCTATGGGAGGACACATAGTTATTGATTGAGTATTTGGTCTTTGCTTCAAGATCAGGTTCATACTGTTTTTTTGGAACTCCCCTATTCAATCTTTGTGGATATCTAGAGGTTATGTTTTCTGTAGGAAGACATGTTTCAGTAGACTCATCAAACACAGGATTCGTATTTACCTGAGGAGGAACATTCTGGGTTGATTCTTCAGTTGTTGGTGCAGACGGGGGCAACTCTGGGGGTTCTTCAGGTGAAATTACTGAATCACAGTCTTGTTGCACATCATGACACTTAAAAAATTCATTCACCGCTTCTAACTCAATAAATTCGGCACCTCTTTCAACATCTTCGTTAGTTTCATGTGGAACATTCTCTTCATTTGAACTCTCTCCCTGAAAAGATGTCCAAGAAACTCCCCCTGAATAATAAGGGATTGATTCATGGAATGAGAAATCTAAAGTCACATGGAGCTTGTTGGTGTGTGGATCATAACACCGATATCCTTTTTGAAGATCAGAGTAGCCAACAAATACACATCGCTTGGCACATGGATCAAGTTTATTTCGCAAGATCTTTGGGATATGAATATAAGCGGTCCACCCAAAAATTCGGGGTTCAAGATTCTAAAGATGGGGAATTAAAATTAGGGATTGCATCTTATGTAGAGAAGTTTGAAAATCCAGTACTCTAGAAGGTGTTCGATTGATGAGGTAGGCAGCAGATGTGATAGCTTCACCCCAATAAAATCGAGGCATGTTCATGCCAAAGAGAGAGGCACGTAATACTTCCAAAAGTTGTCTATTCTTTCTTTCTGCCAATCCATTCTGTTGGGGAGTATAGGTGCAAGAAGTCTCGTGACGAATTCCATGAGTGGTCAGAAAAGTTTCGAGAGAAGCATTAACAAACTCAATACCATTGTCAGATTGCAAAACACGAATCTGCTTTTGGTATTGAGTATGTATCATTGTATGGAATTTCTGAAAGGCTAGACACACATCACTTTTGTGGATAAGCAGAGATACCCAAGTCATTCTAGTGCATTCATCAATAAATGTCACAAAGTAACGAGCTCTAGAAATAGAGGGAATCTTGGCTGGACCCCAAACATCAGAATGAATAACCGCAAAAGGTTCGAAACTTTTATTCAAACTCAGGAAATAAGCAATACGGTGGCTTTTATCCAATTCACATGTATCACAATGAAAATGCACATCAGTCAAACCTGAAAAAATTGAGGTCACAATTTCTTAAGATAACCAAAGGAAAGGTGGCCTAATCGTCGGTGCCATAACCATACAGTTGTTTGAGCATTATCTTCACTGCTAGCTTGATTTGTCTGACTGATTTTCGATCCCCCGTTCTCTGTCAACTCCAAATAGTAGATTTTGCCCCGTCTAACACCATAACCAAGAATCTTCCGGGTTAGAATGTCCTGAAAGACACAAAATGAGGGCCAAAAAGTTACAGTACAAGCAAGAGTGGAAGTAATTTGGCTAACAGACAAAAGGTTATATTCAAGAGAGGGAACCACAAGGACAGTATCTAATGTCAGATTATTGGATAAGATAACAGATCCTTCCCCAGTAATAGAAGAGGTACTACCATTGACTGTTGAAATGACAGATTGTGGAGAAGGTAGGATGGATTGTAACTGACTGGGATCCCTTGTCATGTGATCGGATGCACCTGTATCAATAATCTAAGGTCTATTCTTAGAATGTACAGAAAATACTAATGCATTATCGAGAATACCTGGATGGGCAACATTTGCAGTAGGTAGCTCCTGATTCTCTTCCATGGATGTCACCATAGCTTTCCCAGCAGTCTTGTTACGGGGATTTTTCGAGAAATCCCACCACTCCGGATAGCCAATAATCTCATAACACCGGTGTTGTGAATGTCCTTTTTTTTCGCAGTGAATACATACACGATTTTTACCTTTGCCAGAGGATTGAGGGTTCCGACTGCTTGATGATCCTTGTCGGTTTTGGTTGACCAACATCGCCGAGTTCTCCGAGACTGGGCGATAGCTCCCCATTGTCTGTCTCTGTTGATATTCGCGTCTGACATAGGCATATGTACTTTCCAAATCAAGTTTGGGATCTTTTTGCAAAATTTCTCCACGAACTTGATCAAATTCGGAGTCAAGCCCACTGAGAAAAATATGAACCCGAAGCCTAGCCATTGCAGAGTGCAGCTGGATTAGCCCTTCGACTGTTCCTTCCTGAGATATAGTTCGATGATCAATCTCTTGGAAAATAGCAACCAGTTCATTGTAGTATGTGGATAACGGTCTACCATTTTGTTTGGTAGAAAAAGATCTTTGGTTCAGCTCAAATATACAAGTTTCATCGGATCCATCATAGAATATTTTTGATATTGCTTCCCATATCTCCTTGGCAGTGGATAGGCGAATAAATCATTGCATGAGCAATGGACTCATGGAGTCAATAAGCCAGCTTTTGACTCTTTGATTTTCAGTAATCCATGCTCCAAGATTAGCATTACCAGATGCTAGTTTTTTTGTTTCGCCGGTGAGGTATCCAGCTTTGTTGCATGCGCCAATTCGCATCTCCATGAGTTGGGACCATAATGAATAATTGGTCTCATCGAGGATAATTCCAGTTGGAAACGTAGAATTATCTTGGTGGACTATAATCTGTGGTGATGGGATAAGGTCGGTGGATGCGCCTGTAGTGGTGGCCATCGATTTGAATTTTTTTTTTTCTAATCCGGTCCGGTACGATCTGGGCGGATTCAATTCTGGTCCGCTCCAGTGCTGGTCCGATCTGGTTCGGGTTTAGACGGGTTCGGTCCTATTCGGTCGACCTGCCGGTCTGGGTCGACAGGAAAAATAAGTGAACAGTTCCTAAGTTAAAACATAAATATCGTCGTCTTCAGCAACGGCAACGGAGCGTCGGCTTCAGTCGGAACAGGGTGGTGGTGCCATTGTCGGTGCTATTCGGCGATCGTCGGCACTCGTCGGCGACGTGATTCCGACTACGTAAAACACTTTGTCTTCGGCAACGACAACCTTCGTCTTCGGCAACGACAGTCTTCGTCGTTGGCAACGGCAGCCTTCATCTTCGACAACGGCAGCGGAGCGTCGGCTTTAGTCGGAACAGGGTGGTGGTGCCGTCATCGGCATCGGTGACGTTCTTTTGGCGTTGGGACAACCGGAATATGGAGTTGCAGAAAAAAACAGAGTTCTGCAACTCCGACGGATTTTTTCTTCCTCCGGCTTCCTCCTTCGGCGATTATAGGAGCACTTAGCTCCAACTTTATGCAACGGAAAAGTGGATAATTCTCCTGCTCTGATACCATGTAAAACAGAGAACCGAAAATAATAACAGAGATTGAACGAATGGTTTTCCGATGAGTTTATTCTTCTCCGTTAGGAGGCTATTTATAATACATTACAAGTTGATTTTAGGATCAATTTAGATCCTAAAATCAAGGAATAGAATCAAGAATATAATCACGGGATCGGAGGAAACAATCACGCTATACGGTTTCCTCCGATCACGCTATACAGCTATACATTTCAACATGTTTGTCCTCCCCCTTGCTCCTTTATTTATCGATTTGAGGGCATAAAACCCTAGTACATTAGTGTAGTAAAGGGACATAATTATATCTCCATGCCACTCTCTAAATTACATAAAATGCCATTATCTTCTTTAACATTAGACACGTGCATGATGTGGAGTCCAGTTGACTTCTTTCTTTTGCTTCAACCATGGGATCTCCTTTGTGTGAGATTCACCTTAGAATCTTTATTATGGTCATTTTTAATACTCTCCCTCATGCTAAAGTCTGTAACTTCAACTTGCAAGCAATATTGGCCATAAACTTGTATAGCTGAAAAAATAATTTTGATCTTATGTGGGTTAAAAAAAATTCTGATTACCTCGATTCATCTTGTTCTTGTTTACATGTTACTGTTCACAAATTGCCTATAATCTTTATCTTGTTCTCATTTTGTTCTCATCTTGTTCTCTTCATATTTAGACGTTCTGGTTACATAAAATTTGATTGCCACAATTTGTGGAGTCCATTATTTGTTACCTCATACTTGTAGTTCTTCTTCTATTTAGCCCCCTCAAGCTAAGGATCTATTTGTTCTTTGCCAAGAGAACCAACTTGCACAACATAATGGTGAGTGTTGGAAGATATGGATGACCTCTATTTTATACGAGAACATCCTATACACCATTTGCAGCAAACTGGAAATTCATGATGTTCTCTCACCCCCAACTTGAGGGGGAGTGTTAAATGATGAGGCCAAGCCCCCATGACCAAGGAAGGCCCACAGGCCCATACAATGATGGCAGCTGGTAAATAAAGACTCATATAATAGAGATGATATTGATGTAATTAGGTTAAAGTTTTAAGAGCATTATTGTAATATTTTAGGATCACTACTCTATAAATTAAGCTTTGGGGGAAGGGTTAAAGCATCAAGCCCATAATGGGTCTCTAAAAGCCATGGAGTCTTGAAAATCAAAATAGTATCATTGCATTGATTTTAAGGACTCATGTATATGGTTTCAGGATTGAAAAAAACCCCACTATTTTTTCTTTGCTCGTATCACTGTTTTGTTTTTCATCATTATTGGAACTACATTTCTGCTATTGTGTATTTCTGGCAACATCTCCCTGCAATCCGATAAAATATTTTCGTTATGATCTTTTGGCACTGCTGTTATTCTGCACATTGACGGAAGAAAGTCAACCGAGATCGGGATCTTATTTCTGTTTTGGACGTTGTTTCGGAATTTATCTCCCGAGTTTCTGTTTCTTATTCCAAAAACTCCTGTCATCGCTGCCTATGCCATCTCTGTTTATGGTTGTTCCTCCACTGATAGGAGTTTATCATCGATCAGAAAGAGTCCTTCGTTCAGGATATTACTGCTAGTTTTACTCTGCCCATTGTCTGCTTCTCCGGGGTATTACGACTGATAATCTAGCAGACTGGAAGTATGGTTTCCTCTCTGTTTCTTCACCTATTTATTTCTGATGCTTCTCTTGTTTCTGTTCCTGTTAATTTTGTGAGTCATTTGAGGGAAGATTTGCACTGACGAGATGGGAATTTTCTGCTGGTTATTATCTTCTCATGCTCGTCTCTTTGCTGGCATTAGCTTCTGGAGATGTTTCTTACTTTGAAAAAATTATCCGTCGTCACTGCGTTGCCGATCATCCGAAATTGTCTCTTCCCCAGAAACTGTCGAAAATACATTTGATCCTCCCCTGTTCGGAAAGTACTCTCAAGACTTATCTCTGTTTAGAAAGTCTGTGGCAGTCTCCTTCGCTGGCATGAGAAGTTTTAGGATATTGGGATTGATCTTCTGTGTCTCTCCGTCGCTGGCATTTCCATACCGAGATACAAATTCTGCCATTACATTTTTCGAAAAATCTTGCAGTTGTCTCGCCATGTAATAGTCTCTTTGCTGTCTTTGGTAATTGAAGAAAGACTCTGGCGATAACTGCTAAGATTTTTAGTTTCCATTTGAAGCCTGAAACCAATTCGGAAGGGCTGCACTCAGTTGCTCGCTCTGTTCAGCGCCGCAGGTAAGAAGAACACTGTAGCAAAATTAAATGTTTCCTAGGTTAGGAAACATGTTTTAATTGAGCGCTAGCCCAACCGGACCAGACGTTGCTGGGTCAACCCAACAAAATGGGCTGTCCGTCAAGTTGTTGTCGAGCAACACTTGTCTACCGAGCCACACCAATTATGCCGAGTTAACTCGGACCGTGTCAACTCGTCAGGGTCAACCTGACTTGGCCCACATATTTTTTTGTCTCGGTATATGTGTCTAGGTTCCAAGTTTTATACATATTTGTTTTACGACTCGGCTATATTGGTCCATTATTTGACTCAGCGTGACTCGGTTCTTTTTCTTTGACTGGATTATTATGTTGAAGTATTGGCAACTTATTCCTTGGCCAGCATATTATTTGGTGCACAGACTCGCATAAGATTATTTCATGGGTCATTTTACAAGAATTTTTATTATTTGGTACGTGTTATTTGGCCCAGGCCCATTTTAGTTGCTGCTATTGTGTCTCTTTGGATGAGACATTATTATTGAAGAATTTCTCAATTGCTGTTTTTTTATCAGCATTGGCTATTCTGATGATGAAGAAAGCCAAGGTGGCCCCAAAATATTATCTTCCGGGTGATTACCCATTACTCCCCTTAATTGGCATTTATTACTCCTACCATTTGAGAGTCGGTGTCTTGTGGAGGGACACAATGATAGAGGAGTTTTATTACATTTCTGAGCACTAGGTATAGACCCACTACCTACAAAAGATAGGAGTGTGCCCTACATCCAACATGAGTTATGATTGGAGTATGGAGCGATGTCATATGGCTTTGAGTGATTTTACTCTCACTTATCTTATGCCAGTTGGGCCTCATGGAAGTGACCACCAATGTGAAGGGGAGTGTTGGAAGATATGGAAGACTACTATTTTATACGAGAAGATCCTATACACCATTTGCAGCAACCTGGGATTTTATGATGTTCTCTCACCCCCAACTTGAGGGGGAGTGTTAGAAGATGGACCCAAGCCCACACGACCAAGGAAGGCCTACATGCCCATACAATGATGCCAGGATGGTAAATAAAGACTCATCTCATAGAGATGGCAATCTTTTAGGTTCACTACTCTATAAATTAAGCTTTAGGGGAAGGGTTAGGGCATCAAGTCCATAACCTCTTCTTCCTCTTGATTTCTCCCAATGGGTCTCTAAATCCATGGTGTCCTGAAAATCAATACTGAGAGAAGAAAATCATCTCTAACCCAACGACAAAACTCCAACTCTAGTTTGAAAGGGCCCCTCAAATTTAAACACGGTCTGACCTATTCTTGGACAGTGACAAGAGTCTATTCACTTTTTAAGGGTACCTCAAATATACCACTTGGGTAAAAAGAATAAATAATTGATTTAAGCTATATGTTGGGCACACTCATGTTCTTTGCATGTAATGAATCTATAGGTATTACTCTGATATGATTTTAAAAAATATATTGAAGAATGAATTTTGAGAAATTAAGGTGTAAATAAAAAGATAATAGCTTTTACACTGCAAAGGAAAGGAGGCGCATAATACAACTCTTCATACTTCCATACACTACAACAACTTTGACTTTTGCCAATGAGTCTGACAGGAGGAGGTCTCATAGAAGAGCCTTAGTTAAAAGTGTTTTAGTTATATTAGTTTTTTATTTATATTCAGTTGTTCAATTATACTAAGAATTATCTTTTAGTGTTTAACTTTGGGTGTAACTGAGACAAGGGTAGTTTAATTGTAATTTGATTCTACTTTGTTTTCTCTATTATAAATAGAGGTTCGTGTACTCAAATTACAACAAGTTAGTGAAAATTTTCTCTTTTCCAAAAATTCAACATGGAATCAGAGCAGTTTATGTGAGTTGACTCAGTCGACCCACAAAGATAAAGTAATCCTTTTCAGATCTACCATCTCTAGTAATTTAGGTTTGTATTCTATCTTTTTTCTTTCTTTCTTGTCATAGTACCCATTGTTTTCTTGGCGTTTGTACCTCTATAATAAACTTTTCATATTAAAAAATATATATTGAAGGAAAGATCATTGAGTCTACTTTCAAACTCAAAATTAATTTTGAGAATCAGATTTTTTTACAAAGATAAATAAGTATCTGAAACATCAAAGGTAAGATTGCAACAAAGGTTCGAGCAATAGTAGAAAGATTCAACTTTTTAGTTATTTTATGCCATCAATAATAAGATTTTATATGGAGATTTATATGTCAAAAGAAATATCTATAAGTCTATTTTCTACCATATAAAAAAATTCTCAATCTGATTTTTATAGAGGGAGATATCAATTTCGCAAAGATCAATAGTCATGTTGGTTAAAGAAGAAAGAGTACTCAGTTTGGCCAGATTACAAAGTTCAAAATCTATCAAATTTTTTCTCTCAAAATATGTATATTTTATGAAGAAAATTTATACTTGGATAAAAGGTATAGAAGTCTAGTTTCATAAGGAGAAATTTTCATTTCAATATGATCTACATTTAAGGAGATATTCTCATTGGAGTCGGCAAGGTTTAAGCTACAAAACGAAGAAAATCAAGAGGTCATAAAAAATTCAAGAACAACGATGTTTATGTCAAATTAGATATCAATTTAAAAGTATTTGAGTATAGTTTCTTGAGTAATAAACCGTTTTTTATTCTGAACTATATTTTTGGAGATATCAATTTAAAAGTATTTGAGTATAGTTTCTTGAGTAATAAACCATTTTTGATTCTGAACTATATTTTTGGAGACATCAATATCATTAGTACTAAATGTCAGTTTTGTCAAAAATCTCTCATTTTTTCCTATTTTCTCTCCTATTATCTCACTGTGCATTGACATGAATTGGCTTTCCTTTTCTCCAAAAATCCAAAATTTTTATCCAAATTTATCTTACAATTAAAGAGTTTTGGTCAGACCTAATCACTCCATGATGTGCTCATTCAAGGTATGTAATATCTTGCTTCAATGGTGTTTTAAAGTTTTGTATTTTTGTTACTTGGTTATATATCTTCCGTATAGTTAACTCCAAAAAATTGCGGTCACCCCAAAAAACTTATAGTTGGTCAAATTTACGAAGTTTTACCATTATAGTCTCCCCTAGTTTTTTTATTTTTAAAAAGGTCAATTTGGATGTATGGGTTTTGCATAGTTGCCTCCGTCTAGTTAAAGTTGTTTCCCTCTAGTATTTCTTCAGTTTATCATCTTGTATTTTTATCACTTCAGAGCATTGCCTAAACCCACTACCTATAAATATAAGAGTGTGCCTAACATATAGTTTGAGTCAAGTCTTTTGTTCTTTACCCAAGAGGTAGGGGTGACATCGAATCGAGCCGGTTCACTAACAGCTCAAGCTTGGCTTGGTTCAACTGGATAAATCCTGAAGTCAAACCGAATTCGAGATTAGGCTCGTCCTCGTTTAAGTAAAAGAGTCGAGCTCGAGTGAACCACGGTTCAATTCAGTGACTCACAAGCCGGCTCATTTCTTAACAAGCAATTTTGGAAAAACCTTCCTTCTCTTCGACTTTCTGTCTTGAGGGTTCGATTTTGGGGAATCAACGAATCAAGGATTTGAGATTCGATAGAATCATAGGAAAATCAGAAGAAAATCACTGATGGCAATGCAAAATTCCCTCAGTAGGATATTTCCCAAGTCTAAACAGAAAAAGAAGAGGTCTGCAATCTTCCCCTTTATGTAACTTTTCATTTTTATTTGATATTATCTTCTATTTCTGCGATTTCTTCCTCTATCTTTTCATTTTTTGTCGTCAATCATTTTTTTGTAATAGAGGAACAAATAATAGAGGTGAGCAGAGACTGTTGAAAAGTTATGGAATAGAAGGAAGCTCACCTACCCCCTCTCTCACCTTTCTCTCTCTTGACTTGAGGTGCTTGTGGCCAGCAGGAAATTGTTCTGGCTTTAGAGTGAGACCAGAGGTGCTTGCTTGCAGACCTATTGGTAATTGAACAAACCTATGAATTCTTGCAACAGGCACTCTCAAGGTCGTTGTTCCAGTCACTAGTGAAAGCCTTCTTTCAAAACCAAGTCATAGTGACGAAAGGAAGGCGAACACGCATTCCACAGGTCAGATCAGCCTGTCCCTTAATTTTTTGTGAATTATTACAATTTTTTTAGTTTTAATGGTGGTTTTAGAGTTCCATTTTTTAATGGTGGTTTTATACCTTGCATGATAAATACAAACATGTTGGCATAGATAGTCAAGAGAGGACTTCTTCTGAAAGAAGTCCTCTTCAATTATCCTCTGCAGAAATTATTCCCTTCAATTGTCTTGTTGATGAAACAAATTCACGAAGGTAAGAATTGTCCAGTAGCTTTATGTACAGAACAATGGAGCGCACTTACACAAGCTTTATGAACATTTGAATATTGCTTAATAAACCATTGAAGATTGCTTAATAAACTGTTTATAATCTATTGAAAGGGCCATTTGCAATAGATCTCCAGAGGAACAAAGATTTCATAGCTTTTGGAAATCCTCTTTAGCCATGGAAGACTAGAGAAGAAATTGAAAATTGTTGGAAGATGGGGCCAAGTCCATATCTAGAGAAGAAATTGAAAATTGTTGGAAGATGGGGCCAAGCCCATAAGATATGGACCCACCATGATCACGTGAGGTGGCATTATGAGTCGTACACAATAAGAGGTATTACAAAGCCACAATTATTATGAAGGAGGTTTCACAGAAGAGTTTTGGTTTAAAGGTGTTTTAGTCATATTAGTCTTCTATTTATATTGGATTATTTAATTATGCTAGGACTTATCTTTAAGTGTTAGAGTTTGCGTGTAATTGGGATAAAGGTAGTTTAATTGTAGTTAGACTCTACTAATTTGCTCTATTATAAATAAAGGTTCATGTACTTTGATTATAATAAGTCAATGAAGTATTTCTCTTTTCCATAAATTCAACAAAAAACAATCTATATAATGTTGTTGAGGGTCTGTAATAGAACACATGTGCTCACTTGGGTCATTTAGTTAAACTGAAGTACAATGGTTGTCTCCATATTTTTCCTGATGTTGTTGTTGTTGCTTCTTCTTCCAGCTTTTCTACTCTTTAACAAAAACTATAGAGGAAGAGCCTCGAGGAGACTCCCGCCAAGTCCATTATGAACCCCTTACATGATAGAAATTGTTTCTATCTCCTCTCTCATCTATGCGTCTACATTAATTTGTTAATCTTTCTTTTTTTTTATTTATTGTTGTTTGGATTTTTTTTGTTTTTAATTTGTAATTTTATTTTTGTAGAAGTAAGAATGTCAACACTTCCTGCTCAATTGACATCACTAGTTAACACTAATTATAGTGTGGCCTTAGATAATGACTCTACTCCACCAAAGTAGTATCCCCTTAGAACTGCTAATGTAACAAAAGTGAACCTAGATAAAGGTACCCTAAATGAGGAAGAAGGTGACTCTATCTAGAGTTCAAAAAGACAAAAAAGGTCTGATGTGTGGTTAGAATTTAAAGAAGTCTCACTTATAGATGGTACAAAAAGGGCTCAATGTGTTCATTGTAAAACCAATTTGAGTATTATTAGTAGTGGAGTGACTACACATATGAGTAGATATTTAAAACTTTGTCATAGTAGAAAAGTGGCAATGAGAAAATAAAAAAACCATAAACTTTCATCTAGTGGGGTCTAATGTTGATCAGAGTCCATCTAGCCTTCCTTTTATAGATTTTGGAGGTAAATATGATCAAGCTAGAATAAGAGTACTCATTACGCATTGGATTCTTATGCATGAGCATCCATTTATGATAGTAGAAGAGGAAAGATTTAATTTTGTAATGAAGATGACAAATGTGAATTATGAAAAAAATATCCCGTAAAACCATTAAGAAGGAGTGTATGGAGGTGTACGAGGCTGAAAAAAAAATTTAAAACTTTGTTAAAAGAGATTAACAAGATTAGTCTTATCAGAGATCTTTGGAAGTCCCAGAATCAAAAGATTGAATACATGGTTATTACTGGGCATTTTATTTATGGTAATTGGAAGCTACAAAAATGAGTCTTGAGTTTTGTACATGTTCCTCCTCGTGGTGGTGGTGGTTACATAATAGATACTATTTAGAAGTGTTTGCAAGATTGGAAAATCAAAAATAAAATATTTAGTATCTTATTTGATAATGCTGCATATAATAAATGTTTGTGTGAGAGTTTTCAAAGATGATATTTCAAGAAATACGAAATTAGTTTGTGATGGAAAGTTATTTCATGTGTGTTGTTGTGCTCATATTCTGAACTTATTAGTCTAAGATGGTCTTGCTCAAATTACAGATATCATCCGAGGCTAGACTTCATACTTTTTCTGAAATTGTACAACAACTACAACTAGGTGCAAAAAGGTTGGTTATTGATTGTCCAACTCATTGGAACTTCACTTATGACATGTTGTTTTCTGCATTAAAATTCAAATATGCATTCCCTAGATTTCAAGATACATATCCAACTTATGATTGTTTTCCAAGTCTAGATGAATGGGAAAAGGTTGAAATAGTGTGTGGGATTCTAGAAGTTTTTAATGTAGTCATTAATATAATTTCTAGGAGTGAGTAACCCACTGCTAATTTGTACCTTAGTGAGGTATATGGAGTAAAATAAGTTTTGAATGCTATTCTACAAATGAAAATATTTTCTTTAGGCCAATGGTTGGTAGAATGGAAGGGAAATTTGAGAAGTACTGGGGTGAATGCAATTTGTTGATGGTTGTTGCTTCAGTTTTGGATCTAAGTGTCAAAGTAAGATTGATTGAAATGTCTTCCATAAATATATTCTAAGGAGAAACTTATAATGAATATAAACTTAGTTCGACGGACCTTATGTGAGATTTATGATGAATATGTATCCATATATAATGAGGGATTAGTAATTGTAGAAGTTAAGATCCCGTGAGAAGGACTCTAGGTTAACGTGGAAGAAAAAGAGAGAGAGAAGAGAGAGAAGAGAGGGTAGTTGGACTATTTTTGAAAGAGAGGAGAAGTCTTAAATGCCTTACCTCTTAGCCAAAGCTATTATTTATAGTGTTACAATACCCTTAGGGCTACAACTCAATAGATTAAAAGACATAATCAAATAATGTATTTACATCTTTATGCCATCCTTATGGAACTTATCATAAATTATGACTTTGCCAATCCTTTGACGTGTGGGCTTCTAGCCTTGAGTTTGTGGGCTTGAACCCTCTTCCAACGCTCTCCTCAAGCTGGAGGAGAAAATACATCATAAATACCCAGCTTGTCACATATATAAGATAGAATTTTGGATGTAACCGGTTTGGTGAGGATATTAGCTACTTGCTCTTAAGATGAAACATATTTAAGAGAGATTATTCCTGCTTGAAACTTTTCCCGTATAAAATGACAATCTACCTCAATATGTTTAGTTCTTTCATGGAAGACTGGATTTGATGTAATGTGAATTGCTGCTTGATTATCACAATGTAGGCCCATGGACCCTCCTTTTATAAAATCCCAATTCGGTAAAAAGAGTCTTTATCCATAAAAGCTCACTTACAGAGTGGGTCATAGCTCAGTATTCTACTTCAGCATTTGATCTTGCAACCACGTTTTGCTTTTTTCTTTTCCATGTGACCATGTTCCCCCCAACAAGGGTACAATACCCAGATGTAGATTTTCTATCATCGGGCAATCCAGCCCAATCTGCATCTGAGAAGCCTTCTATATTGAAGTGTTCATATTTTTTATATAGCAATCATCTTCATGGAGAACCTTTTAGGTATCGTAGTATTCTTTCCAAAGCTTGCCAGTGAGTAATTTGTAGTTTGTGCATGAATTGACTTACCACGTTCATAGCATATGATATATCTAGCCTGGTTACAATGAGATAGATCAGTTTTCCCACGAGTCTTTGATATTTGCTAGTGTCAACATCTTCTCTAGTCGTAGCAGACAAGTTTTCATTCACATCCATAGGTGTATCAACTGGTATACAACCTTCATTCTTGTTTCTTCAAGAAGATCCAAGGTGTATTTTCTTTGATGTAATACTATCCAATGTTTTGACTGAATGACTTCTATACCCAGAAAATATTTGAGCTTACCCATATATTATTCTTGAACTCTTGACATGTCATATTCTTCACTTTTTGTATACTATGAGCATCATTCCCGGTCAAGATAATATCATCAACATACATGGCCAATAATATCTTCACTTTGATAGTATCTTTAACATATACTGAGTGATCAATCGAGCACCGATGAAAGCCAAATTGTAGAAGCGTTTGACTGAGTTTATCAAACCAGGCCCGAGGGACTGTTTAAGCCCACATAAAGATTTCTTTAATCGGCATACAGACTCCCCCTTAACCACATATCCTGGTGGTTGACCATATAAATTTCTTTGCATATATCACCATTTAAAAATGCATTTTTTACATCAAGTTGGTATACGAGCAATAGATAGGATGATACGTACTGAGTTCAGTTTTGCAACTGGAGAGAAAGTCTCTTCATAATCTATCCCATAACACTGAGTGTAACCTTTTGCAACGAGTCATGCTTTAAGAGGAGCAACCGATCCAACTAGGTTATGTTTCATCGTAAATACCCATTTACAACGAACTTGTCTTTTCCCTTTTGGGAGTGATGCCAATGGCAAGGTTTGATTTTCATATAATGCATGCATTTCTTCATCCATAGCCGCCTTCCATCTTGGATGCTTCAGGGCCTCCTGATAGGATTGTGGAATGGAAACAGATAAAACAGAAGCAAGAAATTGAACACACTCAGAAGATAAGAGATGAGAAGACATAAAATTGGCAATTGGATGAGACATAGTACAAGAATGACGTTCCTTTCATAACACAATAGGCCGAGTATCAAATTCAGGTCCAAACATAGGAGGAGGAGAAAGACTGACCTCGAGTAGATTCAACAACTCCATAGGTGAGCGACGACCGATGCTTCTGGGGGTTGAGTAATATCTCCAGTAAACGGCACGAGCAGGCATGGAGTGGTAGGAGGAGTAGAAGGAAGTGTCTTCAAAGAAAGTCACATCCCAAGATACCGTCAACCTCTGAAGGGTAGGATTATAACAAATATATCCTTTCTGAGTTCGAGAATACCCCAAGAAAATACACCTCAGAAACCGAGGATCAAGTTTACTCTTTTGTGGTGAAGTATCATGAACAAAACATGTGCAACCAAACACTTTATGAGGAAGAGAAAAAGGATCTTCATCGTGAAACAAAACATAATACGGATTTGGATTGCTAAGCACTGATGAAGCTAACCTATTGATGAGAAAGCATGTTGTAAGAATAGCATGAGGCTAATAAAAGTAGGGTACCTTAATGGAGTAGATGAGGCCCCGAGCAATTTCAAGGAGGTGACAATACTTTCTTTCAGCAACACTATTTTGTTGAGGGGTATAGGCACATGGTGATGAACAAGCATATTACCCTCACAAAATGATTTAAACTCATTAGAAAAATATTCCTTAGCATTATCGGATCTAAGGATTTGAATTTCTTCCAAAATTGCATCACTACCATTGCATGAAAGTTTTTAAAAATAGAAAAAATTTCTAATCATTCTTTAAATAAAATCAACCAACTCACTCGGGTAAAATCGTCAACATAAGTAACAAAATATTGAACTTGAGAAATGTTAGAGACCTTTAAAGGTCCCCATACATTAGAGTGTATTAATTCAAACGGAGCAACACTGGTAGTTGTAAGACGAGGAGAATATGTCCTCCTAATATGCTTACTTAATTGACATGTCTCACAATTGAAAGTAGACAAAGATTTAAGAGATGGAACTAAATAACAAGGTGACAAGATAGATGGATGGCCGAGTCGGCTGTGCCAAAGTTGAACCTCGGATGTAGTGGATGAAATAGTAGCTACTGGTGGAAGAGTAAAATAGTATAATCCCCCTTTTTCATGACTGCCACCAATCACCTATTTTGTAGTTAAATCCTAAAATGTACACGAAGATGGTGAGAAGGTGATAGAGTAATTCAATTATTTGGTTAATTGACTAACGGAGAGCAAATTTAATGGAAATTGAGGAACAAACAACACATCTTGAAGAGGAATAGACGCGGTAAGAGAGGAGGAACCCTTGCCAAGCACCACGGTTTGGGAACCATTAGCAATAATGACAAATTTATGAGGAAGACATGGAGACAATGAATGAAGCATGTGTTTGTTACTTGATAAGTGTTGGGAAGCCCTGGAGTCAATGATCCAAGAGGAATGGGTTGAAGAGGAAGAAAGCATACCTGGGGAAGTGGTAGTGGCAGCAGTATGTCCTGGTGGAGTAGAGGACTCCAATAAGGATTTCAACTTCAGAATTGCAGCATAGTCTTCTACAATAATACTCACATTCCCCCTTTCCTCTTTTTTCTCAACATTAACTGAGGTTGGATTTGATGTGGCCCAATCAGGTTTGCCATGGAGTTTCCAACATGAATCGACAAGGTGGTTCTGACCACCACAATAATTGCACAATCAAGGCTCAGTGCGGCAATGAGTCGGACTCGTTTGACCACCCCTATTGCCTCCTCTTGTATTTCTGTTGCGTCCTCGGGATTGGGATGGTGTACCCTGATTACCAGATAACATAGCTGATGGAGCATCAATTGTAGAAAGATGAGATGGATCAGGAATTCGTAACAATGTAGCATTGATGCTATCAAATGAAGGAAGAGCAGAGGAACTAAGAAGCTGAGTCTTAGCCACCTCTAGATAAGGCTTAATATTGGTAAGGAAAATAGTTGTTGCTAGGGCCTCTCGTTATTTTTCTTGAACAACAATATCTGTAGAGTATTGTTGAGCAATTTTCCATTCTTGGAGAAGGCCACAAAATCGAGCCAAAAACTCATGAATATTATCTCCTTATTTGGTAGCCAATATACTTTGGAAAACATCATATACTCTTTGCAAGGAGATGGTACTTGAATAAAGCTTAGCACATGTGCCCCAAATATCCTTGGATGTTTCCAAGTGGACCACATTGTTAGCTACAAGCTCATCCATGCTGTTAATAAGCCAACTGATAACCATGTTATTGTTTTTAACCCACTTGTGGTAGGCTTCATCTTCTTCATCAATTGGAGGAGGGATTTTGATAATGTTGGAAGATGGCCTCCAACCCACACGACCAAGGAAGGCACACAAGATGGGCCCAGTCCCATAGGAAGTAGGACCCACCATGATTACCACAAGCTGACATCCTTATCATATAAGGCAGAAGATCAAGAAAGACTCACAAATGCATCTTTATCTTATGGTCACGTCATAGAAGAGTTCTAGTTTGAGTTATGTTTGTCTTTTATTTATATTGAATTATTTAATTACGCTAGGACTTATCTTTAAGTGTTAGAATTTGGGTGTAATTGGGACAAATGTAGTTTTATTGTAATTGGACTCAACTACCTTCCTCTATTATAAATAGAGGTTCATGTACTTTGATTATGATAAGTTTATGAAGTCAATGAAGTATTTTTTTTGCCATAAATTCAACATGGTATCAGAGCAGATTATGTGAGTTGACTTGGTCAACCCACAGAGATAATGAGATCCTTTTCTCTAAACCCTAAATCCTAAGTCTAGGTTCTTGGTTATTTTTTCTGTCCCTACAGTTGTAGTTTTCTTTGAGTTTTTCACCTCTATACTGAGCTTTTGATATTAAAAATTATATATTTACTAAAATATATTTGAGTCTATGTTCCAAGGAGAATTGAGTTTTTCCAATCGGAGTTATCTACAAAGAGAAATTGATATTTGAATGAGCAAAGGTCAAATTGCAAAAGAGGTTCAGCCAGCAGTAGAAAGCTTCAACTTTCGAGGTATTTTATGCTATCAAGAACTAGATTTTATATGGATATATATATATATATCAAAAGAAATATCTTTAATTCCATTCTCTTACATATTTAACCAATTTTCAATAGGATTTATCTACAAACATAAATTGATATTTGAAGCAGTGAAGGTCAAATTGAAAAAAGGGTTCGAGTAACAGCAAAAAGTTTCAACTTCCGAGGATTTTATGCTATCAAGAATGAGACTTTATATGGATAATTATATATAAAAATAAATATTTGTAAGTCTATTTTATTAAATATTTAACCAATTCTCTATCTGATTTTTTTATAATGGGATATTGATCTTGGAAGAGTCAATGGTCATGCTGAAAAAAAAGGAGAAACGGTGTTTAGTTCGGCCAAATGACAAAGACCACAAACTATCAGATAAGTTAGCTTCTTATAATTATATTTTATGAAGATAATTTATACTTGGATAAAAGGTATTTAAGTCTAGTTTCATAAGAAGAAAATTTTATATCAATCTGATCTATATTTAAAGATATATTTGCAATGGAAGAATTAAAGGTCAGGCTGGTATTCTGTTGCATTGAAAAATCCGAATCTATGCCCAATTTTTTGCATCAATTTTTGAGTTGATATATTAGAAAAATATCTCACTTCTCCCTGGTTTGAGAGCTTATATATACATCTTTGTTATTTGGGCTTATTGCTACATCTATGATATTTGGTTCAAGCTGGAATCATTGCCATTACATCGAGGGAGAAAAGTACAAGAAAGTGGTATTTTATTCCATATGTTGTGGATAAGTTTATGTAACCAAAATATTCAAGAAAGGGGGAGAACAAAAGATGAAGTTTTTTCATCTAAGAAAAAATATTTATATCAGATTATGATTATTTCATGGGTCCTTCTACAAAGTTTATTATTTTGGTTTGTGTTATATGTGTTGGAAGATGGTCTTGTTATATTCAATTGTAGCTATTATGTCTCTTTGGGGATATTATTATTAAAGAAGAGGTGGCCTCGGCATTCTTTTTCATATCATCATTTATTCGACCCCGTTAAAAATATAAAAATGTCAATGGTTGGGATTCCATGACGAAGGAACTTAATACCCCGTCAAAAATATCAAATGTCAACGGTTGGGATTCCATGACAGAAGAACTTAATACCCCATAAAAAATTCCAAATGTCAACAGTTGGGACATCATGACAGAGGAAATTATTATTAAATCTATGTTATACCCTACTGAATTGGCTAGTTGGGTCTCATAGAAGAGAGCACTAGCGTGAGGGGGAGTGTTGGAAGATGAGAGGACTGACATTTTATACAAAAATATTTTATACATCGTTTGCGGCAAGCTGGGAGTTCATGATATTCTCTCACCCCCAACTTGAAGGGGAGTGTTGGAAGATGGGCTCCAACCCACACGACCAAGAAAGGCCCACATATCTAAGAGTATTATTAATGGGCCACATGACTAAGGAAAAGCCACAAGATGGGCCTAAGCCCATAAGAAGTAGGACCCACCATGATTACCATGAACTGACATCCTTATCATATAAGTTGGAAGATCAAAAAGGACTCACAAATACATCTTTATCTTATGGTCACATCCTAGATGAGTTCTAGTTTGACTTATGTTTGTCTTTTATCTATATTTAGTTATTTAATTATGCTAGGACTTATATTTAACTGTTAGAGTTTGGGTATAATTGGGACAAAGGCAGTTTTATTGTAATTGGACTCTACTACCTTCCTCTATTATAAATAGAGGTTCATGTACTCTGATTATAATAAGTTAATGTAGTCAATGAAGTATTTCTCTTTTCCATAAATTCAATAGATAACATGACAGAGAAGGTCACGAGTAATGAGAACCCTCCGTACCGATTGTGACCAAATAGTGGAATTTTAGTAATCGGAGTATGTCACTCTTATTACTCATATGTCCACTCTCCATGTTGACACAAATCAACTATTGAGGTCAATTTTCAAAGGACTTCTTCAAATAATAATTACACAACGTAATTTGAAGCACCCATAGACCAAATTAGCCACCAACGAAAAATAAGTAGAGAATATTTTTATGAGAATAAGCACCAAATCATGGAAAAAATTTGTGTTTTGGTCAAGTGATAACAAGAACTAGCCACTACTCAACTTCTCTTATATTTATCTAACAAATAGAGATAAGAGAATAGATGCAACTTTCATCCTTAATCCAAACTCAACCACAAAACCGAGAGCAAATTTAGACAAGGCCTTTCTTGGAAAACCGAGAGTAATTTCTTGGCAAAATAATTTCCAACTCATGGGAATACTTCAAGAAAAAAAATTCAATTGCTGAAGTTCAAAAGTAGAAATAAATAATAGGAATAAGTAAATGTTAGAATTATAACCAAATGACGGTCATCCAATAACATAACCCATAACCCAATCCCCTGAGTAATGTTAGATTATAGAATTTACAACAACATATGCTGGAATCCCATATCAATGATGTTTGATCCAAGTTACATAAAAGTAACTGAATCCAAATCATAAAAAATAGAAAAAATAACTTTTGTTCAATCATGTAATTTTGCTACAAGATGATCAAGACTATAACATCCTTTTAGTCATAAAAGATAGATCTTCACAATGCTTATGAAGATTATCCTGACTTGATGTGACTCAAGAATTCAAGAATAGAAAAAAATAGAAACCGTAAAGAAGGAATATGAAAAAAAAAAAAAAAATTTTACCTATGTCTTCATGGAAAAACTCCTTTCTATAAAGAACTTCTTGAATGGATGACATGACTACTTGAATAGGGATCCTAAACTCCAAGCTCTAATACCATGTAGAAGTTAGGATCCGATGAGAAGGACTCTAGGTTAACGTGGAAGAAGAAGAAGAGAAGAGAGAGAGGAGAGATGAAGGAGAAGGACGTGAGAGAGGAGAGTTTGGATTAAGGGAAGGAGAGAATGCGTCAAGGGAGAAGAGAGGGTAGTTGGATGATTTCTGAAAGAGAGGAGAAGTCTTAAATGTCTTACCTCTTCGCCAAAGCTCTTATTTATAGTGTTACAATGCCCTTAGGGCTACAACTCATTAGATTAAAAGATATAACCAGACAACATATTTACATCTTTATGTCATCTTTATGGAACTTATCTCAAATTGCCATTTTGCCACTCCTTTGATATGTGGGGTTCTAGCCTTGGGCTTGTGGGCTTGAACCCATCTTCCAATAGTAATGAGGGGATTGCTTCAAGTACTAGCTTTACGAGTGTTTCCACATGTCGTAGGTCACATTCTTCATCAAGTCCAGGTTGGTCAAAGTTAATGAGTTATGTGAAGCAAGTGGAAGTAGTGAATTCACCAAAGTCAGAATTGAAAAATTATCTTGAAGAAGGTGTGTATAGTTGTGAGAAAATATCACGATATGATTTTGATGTTTTGGAATGGTGGAAAGTGAATATTTTAAAAATTCGAGTATTATCTAAGATGGCAGTAGACATCCTTGTATTTTCCATATCAACTGTAGATTCGGAGTCTACCTTTAGTGCTGATGGTAGAGTAATAGACCCATATCGTTCTTCTTGGGGACAAAATACAGTTCAAGTTTTGATTTGTGGCGGTGATTGGGTTTGGACTTTTCACGGTGTCAAGAAAAATCAAAAGGTAAACTACTTTTGAATAATTATTTATTATGATATTTTGAGTAAGTTTTTTAGTTTTATTTATTAAATTTTTGTTTGATGATTACAACCTAAGAAGGAGACTGGAGATAATGCTACCAATTGTTTGATTTTTCATCTTTTTCTCATCACGGTAATTTTAATATTTTTCACTACATTAACTAATTAGTAGTTGAAGAGTATTTTTTGTATCAGACAATAATAAGTTTTATTCTTTTGTTTTTGTTTTTGTCATAGGTGGAAATTTTGCTCATGCGGGGACCTAGTATATTGTTTTCTAGCACAAAGAGAAAGTACTAGAGTTCATAAATTTATACTGGATTTATAGTTTTTAATTGGGTGATTGTAAATTGATATTGATATTTTATTTAATTTTGTGTGTTTGATTATTGAATAAATTTTATGCATAGTATTATGTACTGTTTATGAATAATTTTATGTAGAGTGTATAGACAATTTTATGCAGATATTATGTACAAAACTTATGCCCAATTTTATGTAAACTTTACGCATAATTTTATATATAGTTTATTTGATATGTAGTTTATGCAAAGTTTTAAATGTAGCTGGGAGCTCGAACTTGGATAAAATTATTAGGCTCGAGTTCGATTATAATTTTAGGCTCGAGTTTGGGCTCGACTTGAGCTCAAGTTAAAAATATTTAAATCAAGCCTAGCTTGAACATAGGTAGGTTCGAGCTTGGCTCGACTCGATGCCACCCTACCAAGAGGTGATTTGTGTTGGGGCTACCCTAAAAAATTTATAATTTTTTTGTTAAGACCTAAAGTTGGGTTGTTTTTTCGCCTTTAAAATAGAGCGGAGCGTGTTTTTGACTATGACTGTTTTGACTGGTGTATGGAGCCTTGGCGTATGATTAGGAATGATTTTGTTCTCCCATATTGTGTTTTATCCAAGCTGAGCTCTATGTCCTTTTTATCCCCAGCATGAGGGAGAGAAGTAGAAGAAGAATTACATGAACGTGGTATTTTGTTTTATATATTATGGTAATTTTTACATGACCAAAATATTCAATAAAGGGAGAGCATAAAAGATGAAGTTTTTTTAGTAAAATAAAATTGAAGACCAAGAATCTTTTTCATTGCAAGCTAAAGTTATAAACTCCAGCTTGAGGGTGAGTGTTAAAGAACATATATGGAATAGTCTTTACAAGACTCTCAGGGTAATAAGTCTCCCAAAGCCATAATTAATAAGGTGGATTCTTACAGAGTCTGAGAGGAAGAGGTCTCACAGAAGAGTCGTAGTTAAAGGTGTTTTAGTTATATTAGTTTTTTTATTTATATTCAGTTGTTTAATTATTTTAGGACTTATCTTTTAGTGTTTAACTCTGGGTATAAATGGGACAAGGGTAGTTTAATTTTAATTGGATTATACTTGTTTCCTTTATTATAAAAAGGAGGATCAAGTATTCAAATTATAACAAGTCAGTGAAGTTTTTATCTTTTCTAGAAATTCAACAGATTTCTTATAACAAGAGATCAAGCAGGGCACTTGACACAACCACCTATTGTACTTGTTGAAGAAGACTCTTCTTTTCATAAGTGGTTGACAGAAGATAATTTAGTCATAAGTTGGCTGATAAATAACATGGATGAATTAATTGCTAACGATTTTGTTCATTTGGAAACAATGAAAGATCTTTAGGAGACCCGTTTTTATGTTCTATTGCACTCTTGACAGTTTGTAGAAAATTTATGATATTTTTCAAGAGATGTATATGACAAAATAAGATGACAATCTCCTCGAGTACTGTACTAGATCTTGAGGTCTCTTACTATTATATTGCCATTGCAACCCAAGAAAGAGAGAGAAACATTGATTTCTACCATATGTCTTGCCAACTTACAACCCTATCTTGAAGTTACAAAACTAAGGTGGTGCTTAACTCTTCTGTTAAACCTTCTTTTAATGATGTTTATGTTGCAATACTCAGAATTCCAAGAAATGAACCTATATCCCACCAAAGCAAAGAGAAGAGAAGGTGGATTTGGTGGACCTTCCACTTTTACCTCAAATTCTGACCAAAATAGAAAATATATCTGTCGTGGCCTCCAAAATCATATAATCGAGTATCAGTTTCAATTAATGGGGATGACGTACTCAATCAATGGGCGGCAACCGATAAGTAACACAATTATTGAGCCGCTGGGCCGTCCGCCCAATAATTCTGGAGGAAATAATTTGAGAATCTATGCCACCGGATAATCTCTATAATAGTGGATTAATCTGAGAATCTATGCCACCGGATATTCTCTACAATAGTGGATTAATATGAGAATCTATGCCACCGGATATTCTCTATAACAGTGGATTATTCCGCGGCATATTCCCTGCTAGATTCACGGATTATCCCAACGAGAAATAATAGCCCGACCATTCCAAATGGATGTCGGGCGCCGCTTCTATCCGCTACTATTCAATTTTCATCTATCAAGCACATGGATATCCATTCTTAACCGTTCATTTGTGGATATCGAGTTTAAACATTTGATTGAGGATGGATGGACGGCAGAGGTTGAATGATGATTCTTCCTGGATGGAAGCCTATTCAACTGGGATGCAACGGTTAAGGAAGGAATACCGAAAATTAACGGATGGCTGTCTGGCTTCTCTCTCTTTCTCTCTCTCTATATCTGTAGAAAAACAAAAAAACAGAGTAAGGTCGTCATGAAATTATAAAATAGGTAGATTCTCGGCAGAGAAAAGCTGCGACTTTGGGTTTGGCGCATGCCTCCTCCGTCGACGTCTCCTTTCTCCATTGTTTGATCGTCCATTTTTGGGATTTGTTCGGAGCCATGGCAATGGCGCCTCTGACTCTGTCTCTGCTTCTTCTCGCGGCCATCTTCATCCTTTGCTTCGTTTCTTCCGGAGCTGACTTCCAGATGTTCGAGCACCCTGCCAACAGCGACGGCTCTCTCAGTCTGCTTGTTGTCGGAGATTGGGGCAGGAGAGGAAGTTTTAATCAGTCACAAGTTGCACAACAGGTCTCTCTCTTTTTTTTTTTTTTTTTTTTTCTCTTCTTCTGTTTCTTCTTCTTCTTCTGCGTCATGTTCATTTTTTCTTCTTATTCGCCTAATTAGCCTGAATCATACGTGATTACGATGAGCATGATGAACGCGGGGGGCTTCTTTTTGTAGTTTTAACCCTTTGGTCAGCTCTCATCTCACCTTTTCGGAGGGTGAAACTAATGATTTTCAAAAGCTGCATTTTTTTTATTTGTGGGTAATTATGCTTGGTCTTTGTTTATTTGTCCTCTGCTCTTAACAAGTTTTAGTTTCTCTCATTTCTGAGTATTTATTAGATGGGAGTGAAAG
This sequence comes from Aristolochia californica, assembly GCF_029961685.1. Lineage (NCBI taxonomy): Eukaryota > Viridiplantae > Streptophyta > Magnoliopsida > Piperales > Aristolochiaceae > Aristolochia > Aristolochia californica. Next base: position 38,924,927 of record NW_027181881.1, on the reverse strand, counting down.
TAATGAGTTTGAAAAGCTGTTTCTTTTCATTTGTGGATAATGATGCTGGATCTTTGTTTTTAACCAGTTCTAATATCTCTTATTTCTGCGTTGTTATTAGATGGGAGTGATCGGGGAGAAACTAGATATAAACTTCGTCATCTCCACTGGAGACAACTTCTACGACAAAGGATTGGAAGGCGTCCAAGACACCGCATTTGAGGAGTCATTCACGGACATCTACACTGCCAGGAGCTTACAGAGGCAGTGGTACAGTGGTATGTTCTGCGGTTCAGAATTACTGTGGCGAAGAGTAGGGTGACGAATCTCTTTTCAGTCGATTAGAACCGTTTTAATTCTAAACGTTTTCTGGTTTGGCAGTTCTAGGGAATCACGACTACAGGGGTAACACAGTAGCCCAATTGAGTCCAGTCCTCCGGAGGATCGATAGCAGATGGTTTTGTTTGAGATCTTTTATCCTCAACACAGGTGAGAGATGGATGCAACTCCGTAACCCCTGCTTCTTCATCGATTTCTCTTTTCTTAATCTTACTCTTGTCATATTTAACGATAGAAATCGCGGAGTTTTTCTTCGTGGACACCACCCCATTTGTGGAGGACTATTTTGTTGACCCAGATGGCCAAACGTATGACTGGAGAGATGTTTCGCCCGTCAAGAATTACAGAGCTAATCTACTTAAGGTAACTGATCGCTCTTCTTCTCTCTGCTCGCCAGTCGATACTAGAGATCTGGTCTTCTGTTATGAAATTGAAGTCAAAAGTTTCACAGTGTGCTGAGATATATTGAATTTGATATGGTCAGGAACTGGACTTGGCACTGAAGGAATCTTCTGCAAGTTGGAAGATTGTGGTTGGACATCATGCCATCCGAAGCATCGGTCATCACGGAGATACCGAGGAGCTCGTGGAACAACTCCTTCCTGTCCTCAAGGTATGAAAATCGCAAGAGACACCTCATCAGAACCGACGAAAGTTTCTCGATTATCTTAAATCAATCGTTGTTTCAATAACAAAACTCGGTAGTACATGAACTGACGCATCTCTCCATCGATTTGCCAGTCCTATGCTGTTGATTTTTACGTTAATGGACACGATCACTGCCTGGAACATATCAGCGACACCGACAGGTACGGCGATCAAATCTGTAGTTGAATTTCGGGGAGCTCTGTGTCTGGTTTCGATGACCCACCAACTAATTTTTACGAGAAATAATTGGATTCGATTTCTTCAATGCAGTCCGATCCAGTTTTTGACGAGTGGAGCTGGTTCGAAAGCCTGGAGGGGTGACGTTAAAAATAGCCATGCGGGAGTGAAGTTCTTCTACGATGGCCAGGGGTTCATGTCTCTACAGTTGACGCCCACAGAGGCGGAAATTGTCTTCTACGATGCCTTTGGCAAGATTTTGTACCGCTGGAGGAAGATCAAACAACTCGATTTCTACTAGCCCATGTAAATAGAAATTAATCGTAGCTAGATATGCCTTTAGGAAATGGTATTTTTTGTAGATTAATTCAATCAGATCTTATCTTTACCTTGCATTTACTTCCAAGTAGAAGGCTCAGAAAAGTCAAACAAAGCTTTCCAAAGTCCTGTCCTACGAGAAGGCTCGGACAACCTCACATTTTTCACGAGCATTAAAAACTCAAGCTCTATTATTGGTTCCTACCTTAGTGGAAGTTGGGTTGGGTAAGCAGTATTCAAGTTGGGGACACGTGGGCCATACTAATAGTCCTTTCTAAGACCGAAGGTCGTGTCATAATAGGTGGAATGAGGACAATAATTGGGTTAGACCCAAATAAACCCTAAACTGCAATTATTGCATATGTTTTACTATCCGTCCCAGTCTCTGAGTCTCTTTCCCAAGCTAGCATTTGGGTGGGAGCATTTGTGTGAACTGTGATGGCGCCCGGCCATCTTTTCAAATTATAAAACCGGGCTGCTACTCCGCCAGCGAATTTCTGGTGCAGTCAGTATTCGTTTGGTACCTGGTGGCGTTGCGGTATGTCAGTTAAGCTTTTTGGTTGTTTGTTCGACGTCGAAGTCTCCTCACAATAAACTGAATCGGATAACATGCAATAAGAAATCTATAGTTTCTTCCCTCGCCGTGGACTGGACTGGCGAGTGGCGACACCTTTCCCATTATTTTATAGCAAAAACGGAAGCACCACACTTTTTAAAAACCAGCTGTTTAGGCTTTGATTCGCCGTTCCCACCATGTGCTGCACGAGTGGGCGTTCGTCATGGCGGACAAATAATTTATATCCGCATGGCAGGTGGCAACCATGGGCAAGCCCCATTTATCTCATAAAGGTCTTGTCACTGGTTTCCAATGATGCCGCTTCGGATAGGACCACAGGAAATGTAATAACTAATGCAGAATTCCTCTCTTCGGTTCCCTCTCGTATATCCGTCCTCAACACGCTAGTCAGACAAAGCCAGAGACTTTACCGTCTCTTATTACGCCGGCGAAAAAATGACGGAAAAAGACAGGATGACAATGAATGAGTCGGGTGTTTTTTACTTTCAGAATGTGGCAACCAACAGTCGCTCAGGTGAGCCAGAGACTTTACCGTCTCTTATTACGCCGGCGAAAAAATGACGGAAAAAGACAGGATGACAATGAATGAGTCGGGTGTTTTTTACTTTCAGAATGTGGCAACCAACAGTCGCTCAGGTGGTATTTTTTTCTCCCTTTCATTCATTGGAAAGTAGACTTCGGCGGTGTATGGAAATCCCATACCGTCATGTTACCAGATCATGGGCCACTGAGCAATTTCTTTTTGTACAAGGGCGACGAATTGATCGATATTCTCACGTCGACGTCCATCGTATATGGAGATGAGGCCTATAAGCTTTCACGTAAGCCTGACCACTGTAGCATCATTGAAAGAATATCCCTTCCTTCCTTTCTCAGTGCTTCTCCTCTTCCATCTCCTTTCGCTCTCTCTCTCTCCTCATCCTGTCTTGTATTGCTAAGGTGCCCAATGGCTTCGAGGTTTCTGCTTTCGTTCTTTACTTGTCTCAGTCTCTGCCTTGCAAGTGTCTCCATGGCTGAGCTCCGGAGGTTTGATCAACCCAGGAAAGGTGATGGTTCGGTTAGCTTTCTGGTGGTTGGAGATTGGGGAAGGAGAGGAAAGTTCAACCAAACTCTCGTCGCCTCCCAGGTTAATTTCGAATACATGTCTCTGTTTTTTTCTTATGATCCCTTCATCCAGACTGTTTCACTCAATTATCGATGGATCTGCCTACCTAGTTGATTCTAAATTACTGTCTCCACAGGATTTTAATTTTATTATCTCTTTTATTTGTTGGATTGTATCAGCATTGCTTGTTGGATCGGTAATTTACTTCAAAATATTGCGTATACCCTCTCCAATCGAGTTGTGATTTCTTTCTTATAGATGGGAGTGATCGGCGAGAAACTGGACATAAACTTCGTCATCTCCACAGGCGATAATTTCTACGGCGATGGATTGACGGGCATAGACGATCCTGCATTCGAAGAGTCCTTCACGAAGATTTACACGGCTGAGAGTTTGAAGAAGCAGTGGTACAGCGGTATATATCTTCTCGTTATCATGTCTTCCTTTAGTCTTTGTTTTTTCCTTCACAGATTTCATGTTTTCATGCTGTTCGTTCCAGTGCTGGGAAATCACGATTACAGAGGTGACGCCGTTGCACAACTGAGCCCCTTCCTTCGCGAGATTGATAGCAGATGGCTGTGCTTAAGAAATTTTCTTGTAAACGCAGGTAGAATAGCCTTCCTTCCAAATCTGTATTTAATTCCTTGATATCACCGTCAAGGTCTCCTCGATGATCGAAAAGATTCCGAGTTGGAGAAACTAACAGGCGTCCTCCTTCCTTGGTTTCTTCTATACTTCTTTCGCAGAAATCGTGGAATTCTTCTTCGTAGACACGACTCCATTTGTGAAGAAATACTTTACCAACCCCAAGGATCGTGTTTATGACTGGCGAGATGTGTCACCAAGGGAGGAATACATCGCTAACGTACTGAAGGTAGTATCACTCGGCTACTACTGGTTTTTTCCCTCTCTCAGAGAACCTGATCAGTAAATTAAAACGATGGAGTTCAACGTTTCGTGTCCTGTACCAGGATCTTGAAACGGCACTGAGAGAATCTCAGGCAAAATGGAAAGTCGTCGTGGGCCACCACACCATCCGGAGTGTGGGCTATCACGGAGACACGCAAGAGCTGGTTGATCTTCTTCTCCCATTGCTCAGGGTAATTGAATTAATTTATAACCAGCCTCTGTTACTCAAATAAACAGTTCCGAAACGAATATTGAAGGCTTTCCTCTCAAATTGAACCTTCAGGCTCACGACGTCGACTTTTATATCAACGGCCACGACCATTGTCTCGAACGGATCAGTGATACCGAGAGGTGAAGAACGTATTTCTACTGTATTAAAACACAAATTTAATTTCCAGTTGGGGTCTAATTAGTTTCTTAACGCAGTTCAATCCAATTCCTAACGAGTGGAGGTGGTTCGAAAGCGTGGAGAGGAGACAAGGTGTCTAACCAGGAGGGATTGGAGTTCTTTTATGATGGACAGGGGTTCATGTGGGTAGAAATAACAGAAGCAGATGCGTCCATCGTTTACTATGACGTCTTTGGCAGTGGTCTGCACCAGTTGAAGATGACCAACCAAGTCCAGACCATGTGAATATCTATCTAGCTTTATGATGAACTATATCAATGCAAATAATGCAGTGTGGACCACCCCTTTTTTATTGCAAACAGCCAAAGTCTGTGGCCAGTGACATAGGAAACTTCACGTTTGGTGCTTGAAGTTCAGTTGCGTGTCCTCAAGGCTTTAGACGTTGAGCGGAAAAAGAAAAAAAGGGTATGAATGTGGCCAATTTATGAAAGTTCCATGGGATTTTGCAGTTTAGGGGCAAGGCTCAATACCACCATTAACCGATTTTTTTATTTTTATAAATATGATATCAAGTTGACATCATCTGGGTTAACCGAGAGTTAAACGCATTTGAATCGGACCGGGTGGTTGGTTTTTATAACACTGGTACATGATTCTTTATTTGAATTAAGGGTAAAATTAAAATTTTCAATTAGATCTCAGTTCATAAGTTTATTTTAAAATACAATATTTAACCGACAACATTTAAAGATATGGCATTCTAGCGAGTTATATATATATAAGGAAACTTCCTTTTACTTCACATTTAGGAGGGGTTAGTCCACAATGAAGTGGAATGAATTCCCCCCACATTACTTAGTTCATTAAATAATGGCGTTAGTGTAGAATAAATTACATTGAAGTGAGATTACATTCACTTCATTCCCCCCCTCCCTGTCGGCCTTTCTCCCTCCTCTCAGCCTCCCTCTCCTCTCCCTCTCAACCTCTGTCGCAGAGCATGGGAGGCCGAACCTTTGTCACAAAGCATCTTGGCCTCCCGGATTTTGTTCTCTCTCGGCCTCCCTCTTTTCTCCCTCTCGGTGTACCGTCGGAGCATCGCCTCCGTCGTCGTTGCCCACTGGCCCGCCATTGAGGAAGACGACGCGCGCTAAGGAAGACAATGTTTAATTTTTTCTAAGTTAGGAGGAAAAATTAAACCATCGTCATAATTGGTTTAATTATCCAATTAATTAAACCATTAGTTTTTCATTTTTTTGTTAATATATTATTAATTAATAATATGTAAAATATATATTATGTTATTGATAAATTAATATATTTATTTATTTATAATGTATTTCTTATTTTGTATTAAAATAGTGAGTTTTAATGTTAAGCTATATCTTATGTTATTAAAAAATAATTTATTTATTTATTATATTCACTTATGTTATTTTTAACTTTTTTATTTATTTTAAATAATTTATTCTAGTCACATGTAATTATTGTTTTAATTTATAATAAACTATAATCATTAAGTAATATAATATAGTTTTTCATTAATTAGGATCTTAATATATTCTAATAATACACATTAAATCACTTATAAGTGTAGTAACCATGTTTAGTTTGGTTAATTATCTGTTTAGGTATATAATTTATTTAAGTATATTATAAAAGGTTACTCATTCTCTTCTTTATATTATACTTTTCATTTGGAGGCACCAACACTGGAATTTGTTTTTTAGTGCACTTGAACTCATCTACACTAATACCCAAAGATAATTTGAAGTTGAATCAATTCATTTAAGTTCAATTCAATTCTTCACTTCAATTCAAGTTCTTTGTGGACTAAACCCCACTCCCCCCCCCCCCCCCCCCATTTAAGTGTTCATCAATCACCTTCTTTTTTTTTTCAATTGATGTGGTTAAATAAAAAACAAAAGTTTACTCCAAATTTGATCTACTTACTTCAGACATTGTGCTGTTAGAAAATCGTAATCTTAAATCATAATCCAAATGATTTCATCATGTTAGAATATTAAGATTCGGGATACATACCTGGATCTATTCTGAAGTTTCGTCTTTCTGATGCGGAATTACTATGACGAACAGATGAATGGTTTTGTGATCTTCCTCAACTAAATCACCTTAATTCCACTACGGCACCATCGTCACTCTTCTGGATGGGGAGAAGAGAAACTGTGTTTGATTTAGTGTCCGAGGATCACAACCCTGATGTTTTATTTATATTGTTTAATTAGGGTTCTCATAATTCCCTAATTAAGACAATATGGGTATCTACTCAATTGGCCCATATTCTTTCTTTAATAGTCTATGGACTTACTAAAATTAGACCACTTAATTTTAGCCCATATTAAATATAATTGAATAAAATATGTTGCCCAACTTAGGAAACGTGAGTTTCCTAACAATCTCCCACTTGGGTTACATATCATTCCTGAAACAATTATATCACAAATTCTTTAGGCGCGCATCTGTATACTATGAAACCATCTTATATATTAATAATGGAACCACCGCGACTATCATCACAATACAGTCGTGACTAAACCACGATGATCACCATACTAATACACTCAATGACATAGCTCAAATATGGATGAGTAGCATGGAAATTACATGTAACATGATCTCGGACATGCCTATTTCCAATTGGTCCTTCTTTAGTCTTTAGTGAGATCTTTCCAAAGTCCTTAATGCAATGCGAGCATTGCTCATAAAAAGAAACACAAGCAAGTTCAGAAATAGAATAATAAGCAATCAATTTTATTACGTAAAAAATTGAATCACTCAATGTCTAAAGCAAACATGTAGTACAGAAATAACTCCCACTAAACCCCTTGGTATCCTCAGAAATAATGCCCATATGAGCAGTGTGCCCATGAAAGACCTTAGGCGTTAAGTCCTTGATTAATGGGTCTGTTAGCATAGAGTTTGTCCCTAAATGTTCTATAGAAATCTGCTTATCCTGAACTCTCTCCTTAACAACTAGAAACTTGATGTTGATAAACTTCGACTTCCTCGAGCTCCTGTTGTTGTTGGAATAAAGTACCGCCGAGTTATTGTCACAATAAATCTTTAATGGCCTGTCAATGCCATCTACCACTCGCAACCCAGTGACAAAGTTTTGCAACCATATTCCGTGGTTGGACGCCTCAGAACAAGCAATAAACTTCGCGGCCATGGTTGAAGAAGCTATGAGAGTCTGCTTAGCAGACTTCCATGAGATAGCATCTTCCCCCAACATAAAGATATAACCTGATGTGGAGCGTCTGCTATATTGGCATCCAGCAAAGTCGAAGTCAGAGAATCCAATGATCTCTAAATTGTCTGATCTCTGATAAGTGAGCATGTAGTCTTTTGTTCTCCTCAAATAACGTATCACACGTTTGGTTGCCTTCCAATGTTGCATACCCGGATTGCTCAAATATCTGCCCAGAACTTATACTATAAATGTTATGTCGGGACGAGTACAAACTGGAGTGTACTTCAAACTCCCTATTACTGAAGTATAGGGAATTTTATGCATCTTTTTTTTAAGATCATTATTAGGGCACTGTTTGAGACTAAACTTGTCTCCTTTAGCGACGGGTGTGTCTCCCAATTTACTAGCTTTCATGCCGAATCTGTTCAAAACCTTATCGATATAACTTTTTTGTGGCAACCTAAGGATACCTTGAGAACGATCTCTAAGTATTTGTATACCTAATACAAAATAGGCATCACCAAGATCTTTCATCTCGAATTTCTTTGTCAGAAATTTCTTGGTTTCGTGAGTAAGCCTATATCGCGACTAGCGAACAGAATGTCATCGACATATAATATCAGGAAGATGTATTTACTCCCACTGAACTTATGATATACACAGTCATCAACAACATTCGTCTCAAAATCGAACGAGGTGATGGCTTGATGGAACTTGTGATACCATTGACGAGAAGCCTGTTTGAGACCATATATGGATTTCTTCAATTTACAGACCATAGACTTTGGATCTCCAGATACAAAGTTTTCTGGTTGTACCATATAAATTATTTCGTCAATGTCTCCATTGAGAAACGTAGTTTTGATATCTATTTGATGCAGCTCTATATCTAAATGAGCTACTAATGCCATTATTGTTCTAAAAGAGTCTTTCGAAGATACTGGAGAGAAATTCTCTTTATAGTCTATGTCTTCCTTTTGAGTAAAGCCTTGCGACTAGACGAGTCTTATATCTCTCGACATTGCATTTTGAATTTCTCTTGGTTTTAAATATCCATTTACAACCAATGGGCTTCGCACCTTTAGGCAACTCAATGAGATCCCAAACGTCATTGTCATTCATAGACTTCATCTCATCCTTCATGGCATCAATCCACTTTTGAGAGTTAGAACTGTGCAAGGCTTGACAAAAGTTAATCGGGTCATCTTCTGTCAATTCGATGCCATCCTCATGTTCTTGGAGAACTATGATATAATCATCTGGAATCGCATTTCTCATTTCCCTAGTGGATCTCCTTAATGACATTTCTTGAGATTGTTAAGTTTGGTCTAAAGGTGGTGCAAGAGGAAGAATCTCATTGTTGTCTCGATCTAGAACAATGTCAGGAATAGGAGTCTGAACATTGTCCTCTAGTACCTGAACATTAATAGCTATGGAGACTTGATCACTGTCAATAAAAAATTCTTTTTCAAAGACAACATTCCTTATGTTTTCTTCCCCTCCAAACTCAATATCCTCATGGAATCTTGCATTTCCCATTTCAAAGAAGGATCTTGATGTGGGATTGTAAAACTTATAGCCTCGAGATCGTTCAGCGTAACCAATGAAATAACAGCTAACCGTCCTTGAGTCCAGTTTTCTTTCATGTGGCCTATAAGGTCGTGCCTCAGCTGGACAACCCCAAATGTGCAAGTGCCTAATGCTAGGCTTCTTGCCTGTCCAAACTTCATAGGGGGTTTTGGAAACTTCTTTGCTCGGTACCCTGTTAAGGATGTACATTGTAGTCTTTAAAGCTTCTCCCCAAAGTGACTATGGCAAAGAAGAATGACTTATCATACTCCTTACCATATACTTAAGAGTTTGGTTTTGTCGGTCTGCAACACCATTCATGTTGGATTTGCCCAGCATGGTGTATTGCGGAACAATTCCACACTCTTTGAGGAAAATCACGAAGGGTCCTGGACGTTGTTCTCCTGATCCATCATACATTTCGTAGTATTCAACACCACGGTTGGATTTGATAGCCTTTATTTTTTTTCCAAGTTGAAGTTCAACTTCAGATTTGAAAGACTTGAAGACGTCCATGGATTGTAACTTCTCATGTATTAAATATAGGTAACAGAATCTAGAGTAATTGTCTACAAACGTAATGAAGTATTGTTGTCCATTCCATGAAGTTGTAGGGAATGGACTAAACATATCTGTATGTATAAGTTCTACGACATCTGTAGCTCTTTCGACCCTAATTTTCTAACATTTGTTTGTTTCCCCTTGATGCACACAACACAAACTTGGAAGTTTGTAGTATCTAGTGGTTCAAGAATTCCATCCAACACAAGCATTTGAATTCACTATTTAGAAATGTGTCCTAAACATTTGTGCCATAATGTGGCGGAATTTTCACTTAATTTTTGCTTCGTACCACGTTTGTTTGCAGTATTTCTCTATAGGTTATAACAACATCAAGCATATACAGATCAATTAAGAGGCCGGAACCAACAAAATTTGAATTTTGGTAGAGACTAACTTTATTATTTCCAATAGAACAAGAAAAACCTAATTTGTCCAAAATGGAAATAGAAATTAAATTCTGCCAAAGACGGTGCAACAATTGTCTCAAATAATATATAGCAAAAATTCAAGTTGTGTTTTGTTATCATCAAAACCTAAGGGGTTAAGCATAATACGAACCATTGGGGTACTATGGATTGCATAACCATTTTCGAGCAAAGAATTTGGGTTTTCTTAAATACTTTTTATGCATTAAAGTATTGTCTCATTTTGTGATTTAGTGTTAACATAGTATGTTAGGGACTTTTTAAAAGAAAATCTATGTCAGAAATGGATCCTAATGTCAAGTGTGAAGCTAAGTGCTACAATATTTGCTAGAGACAATCTTTTAGGGTCAAGGAAAATTGATTTGTTACATGGCCATATATTTCATCCTTAATAAATGTTGTTGGCTGGTATATGCATAGTCGAAGTTTAGCGTTAACTAGCACCGAAAAGGATGAGGTCTTTAAAAAAGTCTCCAAGTCAGGGGTATGAAATACATTACATGACCACATTCAAATAAGAAGGTTTTGTTGATACTAATTGTAGTAGGATCTCCAAATGATCAAATATCTACTTTTGGATATTATACTTTGGGAGGAAGTCTAGTTATCCGACACAACAAGAATTAGTGTTGTATTAGAGTTATTGTCAGAGTTGAGTATAGAACTATAGCTCAAGCTAAATAGTGTGATTGAAATCCTTACTGAAGAAAATGCATTTGAAAATTAAAAACATAAATATGGTATTGTATTTTGACAATTAGACGGTCATTCGTATAACAAACAAATTACTTTTCATTAGTGTATTAAACACATTAAAATAAATTGTCACTTTCTACATGACAAAGAAGAGATGGTCTCACCTCTACTCATCTGTTTCTTCCAAAAAACTTTTATAATTATGCTTGTTGCCTAGTGTTGGAATTAGCTTCTCACTTGAGCATTTCTCTCTGTCCTTGCAATTTACTTGAGCAATTTACTAATTTTTTCCATGATTTTTCCTTTATAGCCAGGTTAACCTGATACCCATAACCAAACTATGTTGGTTAGTCTGTACTTTTTGAGATATTTGAACCTGACTAAATGAAATTCAAATCGAACATATTAAAGCCATTCATACAACCTATCTCCAGGTTTTTATATATGAGGGACATTCATCTGGAAAAACTTCGGAAGATGGGCATTCCTTAGCTTCGTCTTCTTGCTTGTTGCACGCTTCTTCTTATGTTTGGGCTTCGAAGGGATGCCCTGGAACTGAGTTGTGGCTTTCCTCTGGGCTGTATTAGTTGCAGGCTTCATACCATTCTTCTGATCCTTTCCAATATCTACCATGTCTTGTGGCAACTCAATCCCTCGAAAGAGTTGCTTCAAATCATCGCTCGGGGGTCATTTGGGATTTGCTATATCTTCTTGAGAATCAAAATTTGAGAGCAACCAAATCTGCCCAGCAGCTTTTGGAGTCTGTAGATGTAGAGATTATGAAGAACCAATTGTGACGTGTTTGCCTTCAAAAAATAAAAGAAATGTCTAACAGACTAATGCAATTTTAGAACTGCAGAACATCCACAAGGTACCTGTAAGTCTTCCATAACAGATGGATATGCATCCTTCAGATCTGTCACAAAAATACCCTCAGGAGATTTCCGTATCCGACCAAGTAATTGATTCTTGTCCTTCAAGTCATGCTTGGACTGCATTTCGACAACGAACAGAAACAAAAAAAATATTTTATTGAGTATCAAGAGGTACAGCATGGATCTATTATGTAAAAGTTAATCTACTACTAAAATTCTGAAGTAACTTGCCTTGTAGGAGAAGCTGCCTCCCACATAGGTAACTTTGAAAATTCTCCTTAAGACTGCCAAAGCTTTCACATCAACATAACATCTCTCATTTATCTCTTCTGGTGTGAGAGCTTCTCTTGTCTGCAGAAGTTTGGTGGGAGCAACTCCTATCAATAGATGTCACAGTAGTTTATCAAGATACTGTAATTTCGAGAACACAGCTAGTTCAAGAAAACAGCATGAACATCTTATTCAATGTATGTAATCCCGATGCAGTATGCATTTTAGAAATTATGTAGCAGTTGTTTGTGAAAACAATGCTGATGAGGAGCGTGTTATCGTATATAAGGGGATTATTTTAAATTTGTATCTTATCAGGGTATTATTGTAATTTCTGTTTTAAACCTCTGTATCTATCTATCGAACAGAAAATCAGAGATCGATTTCGATCTCTTGTTTCGGGAAATCAAAATAAGCTTCGAAAAATTTTGTCATGATATCAGAGCTTCATTTCGAGCCTTGAATTTTGTTCAGAGCTAGTTCGGTGCCCTCAAAGGTCTTAGTTCGGCGTTGGAGGTCCTCGATGACTGCTCCTTCGGGTGAGTTCTATTTTCCTCTTTTTCAGTTCATGGTATCTTGGATTTAGGTCTTGATTTGGTTTCGGTGGACTCTCACGGAGTCATTTGCGTTGTCGGGGAGGGTTTTGTGGTGTTCGACGGGAACTTCCAGGTTTTGTGGTGTTCGACAGGAACATCTAGAGAGGGTTTCGAGTTCAAATTTTCGATTTTGGTGTTCGAATGGCACTTCTGCCAGTAGTAGACGACGCTGTCTGGCCATGGGAAGGGAGGCAAGGGTCTGGCGAATCTTTTCGGTTTAGGCACAGATTCTGGCATCTGTGATTTTGTGGCAGTCTGAGACTCTCTGCCGCGAAAATATTTCACAGCCGAGCCGGTAAGAAGAGGAAGGCCAGCGGACTCATCTCGGGCTCGCAGTGAGAACCTGTAAGGTTCTTTAACAGTGCAGTTTAGGTATTTGAAGAACTTCCTCACTGATTTTATCATGTCATCTGATAGGTTAGACTCGTTCCCTATCCGTTTCACGGGTAAAAATTACATTGCCTGGGAATTTCTGTTTCGTTTATTTGTTTTAAATTACTGAATTCTCGTTTTCCAAAGGCCTTTGTGAACATGTCTCCAATCCAATCTACTGTCTTGACATCTGGCATAACCAGTTTCCCACTTATACATCATGATGAAATGGCAATCAACCTTCATGTGTTTGGTCTTCTCATGAAAAACAGGTACTTGCAATAAAGAATATTGTTTAGTTGTCACACTTTAACACCATAGGATACTAGTAAGTCTGTCTTCCAACCAACATAATCAGCATCGACGAATCTCACAATATCCAAGTGTACATGGGGCTTATAGAACAACCCTTTACTTGGAGCTACGTTCAAACAGTTTAAAATTCAGTCCCATTAAGATGAACCTTGCAAGAACTTTCCATAAACTGACACTATAACTAAGAAAGAGATATCCTGTCTAGTCGTTGCATAAATCAACTAATCAAATAGTCTTTTGTACATCGTCTTGTCTTTTAATAGAGAATGTTCCTTATGGAACAGATTATAACCAACTTTCACAGGTGTTTCAACTAGTTTAGCTCTTAGTAACTCATACTCATGTAACATGTCAATAACATATTTTCTTTGAGATAACACTACACCTTCCTTACTCTTTGTAGGAAAGTAGAAGAAATAAGGGTATTAGTATAATGAGTTCATATTTCACTTTGTACTCTTTTTCTCTATTTCATCCCATGTTAAGGGGTATAGGGGTATACTTGTAATTGTAAAGGTGAAAGGAACTACAAATAATGAAGTATGAGAGATTATGGGCATTCAAGCCTGACCTAAATCTTCTTCACGTGATTCTCTTCTTCTCCTCCTCTTCTGTTTTTCGAGCCTTAAACTCGTCACCTCTTCCCTTCTCCTCTCTCTCATACCTTCTCATCTTCTCATCTTCTCTTCTTCCAACACACACACACTAAAATAAGAAGATCATAAGGGTTTTGTGCATGGAATCCTAAAATTTGACATGGTATCAAAACAAGCATTCTAGGATTTCATCATCCACTACTCATGGTAAACTAAGTTGCATATGATTTCTGGTTTAGAAACTTCTTTACAAGAAATCAGATTACTTGATGTGAGTGGTTTTTTATCTTCTCTCTCAGAACAATTGAGTTCATGCTGTGCTTTTGGAACTCACAAAATCTATTTTTTTATTATTTAAATTATGGGTTTCATTCTCCTTTAAAACCACTAGTTTTTACCTGAATTCTAGAGTCAAATTGATCTTCATTAACTTTCTTGTTGTCCATTCGATGGAACAAAACATAGCTGTTGTATTGTTCTGATTTTAGAAACACCAGAACTTATGATTTCTGAGATTAAAAAGTAGTTTCTTATCCACGGTTTTTTTATCTTGAATACCCACTATTCCTTGGTCGATTGAAAGCAGCATATAAGCTGTGAAAATTTTCGCTTTTCTTCCATAGACCCAGCAACCGCAGCATACATCTTGCATCATCTTTGCAAGTTTTTTGTTTTGATACTAAAGGATTTTTCAGAAAATCTACTGAAGTTGATCCATAAGTCTTTTGTGAAACTTTCATTCTGGTTTGAGGAAATTCATCCAGCCGAGGACTCTACTTGCCTTATTGATTTTCCTAGTTTGCATGGGAAATGCGAGTTGCCTGTTTAGATGATAAATATAGGAATGAAAGTTATCTCAACCTTATTCCATAAATGTTGCAATGCAAAAACGATAGAGAGAAGCATTAGTTGTTGTGCCTTGCAAAGTTAAAGTCCTACCTCAAGGTTGTTAAAAGTCAAATTCCAATCTCCATAGCACAACCCTCTTTTGATGATATGTGTTCCATAATGCTCCTTAAACCAGCCAAAGACTTTGAGATTACAAGAGTACCCTTGGACACTATTGAATTTATGGAAAAGAGAAATACTTCATTGACTTATTATAATCAGAGTACATGATCCTCTATTTATAATAGAGGAAGGTAGTAGAGTCCAATTACAATAAAACTATATTTGTCCCAATTACACCCAAACTCTAATACTTAAAGATAAGTCTTAGCATAATTAAATAACCCAAAATAAATAGAAGATTAACATGACTAAAACCTTTAAACTGAAACTCTTTTGTGAGACCTCCTTCCATAATAATTGTGGCTCTGTTAGACTTCTTATGCCACCTCACGTGATCATGGTGGGTCCCATATCTTATGGGCATGGGCACATCTTCCAATATTCTTATGTATGTAGGTCTTCCTTGATTGTGTGGGCTTGAGCCCATCTCTATGAATCCATATCTTATGGGCTTGGGCCCAACTTTCAACACTCTTAGATATGTGGGACTTCCTTGGTCGTGTGGGTTTGGGCCCATCTTCCAATAGACATGTCTACGATATTTACTCAAGGTTGAGGATGAAATAATTATAATCAAGGAAGAGGCAGGAGTAACCAAGGCTGAGGAAGAGGAAGGAGTAGTTGAAACTTCACACAAACAGTAGATGACCAGCCACGAATAGCATTCATCGGGGAGCACCAAACCAAGTAGTAGAGACCTATTTGAAAACTACATGGAAAACCAAATTAGGCCATTATTAATCAAGCCACAATTACATCTATACCCAAGGAAGGAGTAATTGTTTCTTCTAAAGGTAAGAAAAATCTTAAAGATGACTTTGAGGCTCTCCAAAAACTCAAAAGTATATTGAGCTCTCCTAGCACTATACCTTCTACAACAACTTCCACTATTGTTATAAGTATGTGTTCTTTCCTTTTACATGTTAGCTCCTCAACTTGGATAATTGATTTAGGTGCTTCTAAGCACTTAACAGGGAAAATTTATTTCTACTTTGTCATGTGAAATTTTTCATTAAGTAAACATCAAACAAGTCATTATACTAGTTCACAAAGTGTTAGTGCAACACCCTTTTCTTTAATGCATTTGGACATTTTGGGACCCATGAATGTAGCAAATACTAATTCAACATACTTTGTTATTATTGTGGATAATTACATTTGTGTTACGTGGTTGTTTTTATCAAATATAAGTGTAAAATTATACACATTTTTCAATCCTTTTATGCTATCGCATCCACTCAATTAAATTCCAAAATTATAGTGTTTCGATATGATAATGCCAAGGAATCCACTTCTATAGATTTTCAATTATTTTGTAGCAAGAATGGCATTTGACATCCAACATCTTGTGTTTATATACCACAACAAAATAGTATAGCTTAAAGAAATTATAGACATTTGTTGGAAGTTGCTTGTGGTTTGTTGAAGTGTATGATTGTTCTTCACTTTTATTGGCCCTATGTGGTTCTTGTCGAAGAGCATGTATGAAAAAGTCTTACATGACTCTCACGGCAAGAAATCTCATAGAGCCAAAATTATCATGGTAAAGTCTTACAGAAGTCTCATAGGAGGAGGTCTTACACAAGAGTCTCACTTAAAGGTATTTTATTTATGTTATTATTTTATATATATTTAGTTGTTCAATTGTTCTAGGGCTTATCTTTTAGTGTTTAACTTTGGGGTAACTGGGATAAGGATAGTTTAATTGCAAACTGATCAACTTGTTTCCTCTATTATTGTTAGGAATTAAACACCCTAATTCCAAATTAATGAGAGCAATAAT
This sequence comes from Aristolochia californica, assembly GCF_029961685.1. Taxonomy (NCBI): domain Eukaryota; kingdom Viridiplantae; phylum Streptophyta; class Magnoliopsida; order Piperales; family Aristolochiaceae; genus Aristolochia; species Aristolochia californica. The sequence goes on along the minus strand of NW_027181881.1, from coordinate 38,908,246 downwards.
AATAAATGCAGAAGAACAAAAACAAGCACGAAGAAAGACAACAAGATTTATACAGGTTCGCCTCAAGGTGGGACTACGTCCTGTCTTCCACCATTGCATTAATCCACTATGAAGATGAATTAGTTTACAAGATAAATCACACACACTCATAGGTGTTTTTCTCTAGCCTCTCTCAGCTGCAACTGATGATCATTCTCTGAATGATTAAACCCTAATAGCAATACCCCAAATATAAAGAGAAAACTAGGGCAACCACAATACAAGAGTAAAATTCTCAAATTACCCTTAATGAAATAGCAGTTAATATATCGTGGACCTGGCGATCCGCATACCAAGTCAGTGTAAGGCGTTAATTAGGCTCTAAAACTTAACAATCTCCCACTTGGAGACTAATCCACCATCAATACCTCCTTTGCAGTTGCAATAGTTTCTCAATCCTCAAAGAGAAGTCCAACTAAAGTTGCACACAACTTCAGTTTTTCAATTGTAATTGTCTTTGTCAACATATCAGCCGAATTCTAACTCCCTTAATCTTCTCAAGTGATAATACTCCATCCTTAAGAACTGATCTAATGAAATGATATTGCACTTGTCTGTGCTTTGTTCTGGCATGATAAAGAAGGTTCTTTGCTAAATGAATAGCACTCGGACTGTCACAATACAATACATTCTTCCCATGTTTGAGACCTAATTCTTCCCAAAAAGACTGCAACCATACCATATCTTTGTTGGCTTCAGCCATAGTGAGCAACTGTCTTCTGTAACTTAGAGACCTAGCTAACTGTTGTACCATCCAATGTCTATACATATCCAGTGGTACTCTTCCTGCCATTGATGTCTTTAGCCATGTTAGCATCTACATAACCTTGTAATCCTAAGTTTGAGTTTCTAAAATATAAGGTTGAGTCTACAATGCCTCTCAAATGCCTGAGAACCCACTTCACTGTTTCCCAATGTTGTTTGCCTGGATTACTCATATATCTACTCACAACTCTCATTGCATGAGCTATGTTTGGTCTAGTGCACACCGTGGCATACATGAGACTACCAATAGGTGAAGCATAAGTCACATTGGCCATGTTGGCTCGCTCTTGCTCTGTAGAAGGTGAATGCTCCTTAGATAGCCTAAAGTGACTAGTTGTTGAATTTATGGAAAAGATAAATACTTCATTAAATTGTTGTAATCAAAGTACATGAACCCCTATTTATAATAAAGGAAAGCAGTAGACTCTAATTACAATTAAACTACCCTTGTCTCAATTACACCCAAACTTTAACACTTAAAGATAAGTCCTAGCATAATTAAATAAGTCAACATAAATAGAAGACTATCATAACTAAAACACTGTTAAACCGAAACTCTTCTATGAGACCTCCTTCCATAATATTTGTGGCTCTATAAGATTTCTTATTGTGAGAATCATGTAAGACTCTTCCATATTTTCTCTTCAACACTTGCCAAAGGAGTATTCACTAGTTTTGCGTTATTCATGTTGAATATGCTCAACTCCTTCTTCACACATTCTTTTTGTGACAGTTTGAAGACATCAATATCCCTAGTAATCCTCATCCCAATGATTTGTTTTGCAGGACCCAAATCCTTCATGCATACTTCTTGGACAACTCCCTTTTCATCTTATCTATTTCCCGTTTGCAAGCACCCGCTATCAACATGTCATCAACATATAGCAGTAGAATGATGTAAGAGTCATCAAGATTCTTCACATAACATCAATGATCTGCTGACACCTCAAGAAACCATTACTACTCATAAAGGTGTCAAACTTCTTATACAATTATCTTGGAGCATGTTTAAGACCATAGAAGCTCTTTTAAAGTTTGCACACCATTTTCTCCTTTCCTATGCTTTGAAACCATGTGGTTGCATCATGTAAATTACCTCCTCCAAATCACTATGAAGTCTTTACATCCAACTACTCTAAGTGCAAGTCTTAATTTTCCACTAGTCCAAGCATTGTTCTAATCGTAATTAATTTCACGACTAGAGAGAAAATCTCAGTGTAGTTAATGTCTTCTTTTTGTTGAAAGCCTTTTACAACTATTCTTGCCTTGAACCGCTTGCTGCCATTATGTTCATCTTTTATTCGGTAAACCCATTTATTCTGCAAAGCATTATTCCCTTTTGGTAACTCGGTCAACTGTTATGTCTAATTGGATAACAGTGAATCCATCTCATCCCTCATGGCCAACTCCCACTTGATTGATTCATCAACTTGCACGGCTTCCTCATAACTCTCTGGCTCACCTTTATCTGTCAAGATAATATAATTCAATGCAGGGGAGTATCTCTGTGGTGGCTGTTAGGAATTAAACGCCCTCCCTAATTCCAAACTAACGAGAACAATAATAATAATCGCATAAAAAGGAAAATCAAACAAAAAAAATGACAACAAGATTTATACAGGTTCGCCTCAAGGTGAGACTACGTCTTGTCTTCCGCCGCTACAGTAATCCACTAGAAAGATGAAATAGTTTACAAGAGAAATCAGATACACTTACAGGTGTTTTTCTCTAACCTCTCTCGGGCCGCAAATCAAGATGCTCCTCGGATTTTTAAACTCAAATAGAGGTGCCCCAAATATAAAGAGGAAACTAGGGCAACCACGATACAAGAGTAAAATTTCCAAAATGCCCTTAATGAAACAACATAAGGTATTAATTAGGCGTACCGACTCAGTGTAAGTCATTAATTAGGCTCCACAACTTAACAATGGCATGCTAGTTCTAGCAGATTTCTTGAGTTCAGTCATAGGAATGTCCTAATTTATTTCTAGGGGTATGTTTTCCTAGTCTTCCTAAGACATATTCTTCATTTAAATAACTGGAATATCTCTCAACTGAATCACTTATGACTTCTTAGCTTCACTACTTGTGCTCTCAGAATTTGTTCTCAACCTATCTTTATAAAAGGCAACTTTATTGAAGATCACGTCCTTCCTCCTAGGGGTGGCTTCGAACCGAGCTGGCTCGGTTCGGCTCGGTTCGATTCGTCATCTATCGAGCTCAAGCACCGAAATCGGCTTGTTTACCTTAACGAGTCGAGCTTGACCGAAGCTAGGTTCGGTTCATCGACTCGCGAGCCAGCTCGAAGTGAGTCGGATCGGTATGAATCGGTAACGGGTTCACGAGTGAGCTGGAGCGGGAGCGAGGGGGGGAAAACTTTTTCCTCCCCCCTCGTCACCGTCGACCCCTCCCATCGGTTGTTGTCGCCGCCTCTACCTCTGTCGCAGCTGTTCGCCGGCCGTCTCTACCACCGTCGCAGCTGCTCGCCGGCCGCCTCTGTGGTCGTCCGTTCAATTTCTTCCTCTCCTCGTCGTCGCCTCTATTTCCGTCGCCACCGTTATCGTCGCCGCCTCCGTCGTGGCCGTCATCCCCGACGATAGGTCCTCTCCGGTGCCGTAACCCCCTTTCCTCCGCGTCGTCTCGACGGAAAACCAGAACATGGGAGAAATAATCTCCCCCTCCCTCGCGAGAAGATGATCTCGCACGTGCGATTTCGCACGTGCGATTTCGCACGTGCGATTTCGCACGTGCGATTTCATAAAATAAAAAAAATAAAAAAAACTTTTTCCTCTGGAAAAAATTAAAAATAAATTTTATAGAAATAATTTTCTATAAACTATTAGTGTCTCACGTTTTTTATATATTTTTTTAATTGAAATTTTTTATTAAAAATCATAGAATTTTCTAAGTAATATTTTTCGTACGAAGATGGGGTAGAAAACTGTATAGAAAATTTTTGAATAAGTATTTAACAATTGATGTTGTAATACTTTTAGCATGAAGCAATTTTCATTGCAATTTTGTGTTTGATATTTTATTTAATTAAAAATTTATCGATAAGTATAATAATATATTAGATTGATTATTAATTTTTATTTATTTCCCTAGAAGAGACAATAAAAGGTCCATTTAACTTTCCTAAGAAAATTTTAAAATATTTCCTGTAATTTTCTAATAAGTCACTAATAGTAATAAGATTTTATTTAAAGGTTTTTTTGGGAATATGTATCATAGGAAAAATAATTTTAGTTTTTTCCTAGAATTTAAATTTTTATCTAGGGGCACTAAGGAGGCCATAATAAATTATGGCTAGATTCAAAAATTACAAAACAAGCTAGACAACAATTGGAGTAAAAAATATTAATATTGGTGCATTTTAATCCATTATTGAAATTCAATCCTAAACCTCCCCTATCATTATATTTTTTAAAAATGTATGCATAATTTTATATATAAATTATTTAAAGCCACCCCTACGTGCGAGATCATAAACAAGGAAAAAAAACTCTTTGTCCCTTCCTCATGACTCTTAAATAAATTGAAAAGATATTTTAGTAGAAATACGTTTCTAGAGACTATTAGTGGTTTTTTTAATAAATATTAAAAATACATTTTTAATAGAAATATAGGGACCATTAGTGCCTCATGTTTTTTCAAAATATTTTTCTAATTATAAATTCTTTTTAAAAAATCATATAATTTTCTAAGTAAGATTTTCTTGCCAAGATGGGTTAGAAAACCATATAGAAAAATTTTGAATAAGTATTTGACAGTTGATGATATAATACTTTGAGCATGAGGCAATTTTCATAGCAATTTTGTGTTTGACATTTGATGTAATTAAAAATGTATCGATAAGTATAATAATATATTAGATTAATTATTAATTTTTATTTATTTCCTTAGAAAAGGCAATAAGAGGTCCATTTAACTTTCCTAAGAAAAATTTAAAATATTTCTTATAATTTTCTAGTAAGTCTGTAATAGTAATAGGATTTTATTTAAAGGATTTATAGTTTTTATTTGGATGATTGTAAATTGATAGTGATATTTTATTTAATTTTGTTGTGTTTGATTATTGTATGGAGTTTATTTATAATGTTACGCAGTGTATGAAGTGTTTAGATTATTTTATGGAGTGTATAAACAATTTCATGAAGTGTTTATGGAATTTATAGACAATTTTATGGAGTGTTTATGGAGTGTTTATGCAGGTATTATGTATATTGATTATGCCCAATTTTAAGTAGAAGTCATGCCGAATTTTATACAAGTATTATATATATATAGATTATGCTCAATTTTAAGTAGAGGTTATGCCCAATCTTATACACATATTATATATATAAGTTATGCCCAATTTTATGTAGAAGTCATGCCCAATTTTATGTAAAATGTATGCATAATTTTATATACATTTTATTCGATATATATTTTTTGAAAAGTTTTAAATGTATGTTGAGGTTCGAGCTCGGCTCGAACTAGTTGGGCTCGAGCTCGAAACAAGGCTCGGCTCAAAGCTCAGCTTGAAATATTTAAATCAAGCTCGACTCGAACATAAGCAGGTTCGGGCTCGGCTCGGCTCGATGTCACCCCTACTTGCTCCTGATAACCTTACGACTTTGGTGATTCTAGAAGCGATAACCAAACTCAGTACCACCATAGCCACTAAAGAAATAGATTAAACTTCAAGTTTACTTCTAACAACATAATCAATGTAAATATAAGAAATAGAACAAAAAACTTTCAAAAAAGAAAGGTTTACCTCTTTCCCGCTCCAAACCTCTTCGTGTATTTTAAAATCCAATGGTGTTGAAGGACCTATGTTGATCAAATAGGCAGCGGTGCTAATAGCCTCAATCCAAAACATATTTGGCAATCCTGCATGTAATCTCATGCTCCTAGCACGCTCGTTCAAAGTCCTATTTATCCTTTCAACCACACCATTTTGTTGAGGTTTTCCAGGAATGACCTTTTTCATCTTAGTTCCATTATCAACATAGTACCGCTTGAAATCATCATTTCTGTATTCTCCCCCATTATCTGAATGCAGACACTTCACCTTCAAATCTATCTCATTCTCATCCATTGCTCTCCATCTCTTGAATGTATCAAAAACATCAGATTTATTTTTAAAGAAATAAACTCATATCTTTCTGCTTACATCATCAAAAAATGTCATATATTAATTAGCACCACCAAGGGAGGTAACAATGGAAGGTCCTCACACATCTGTATGAACCAACTCCAATTTTTTTGTCTTTTTCTCCTTTCCAACCTTAGAAAAGCTAACCTTTTTTCATAAATACAACCTTCACACAAACAGTTGTTTACAAATTTCAACCCTGGTAGCTTCCATTTGGACTGAAGCACTTTCATTCCCTTCTCACTCCTGTGACCGAGCCTCTAATACCACAGAATCAGTAACAACATCAACAACTACAATCGTGTCTCTACAACTGGAAGTGATGTAAAGAGTTCCAGTTTTAACTCCTCGTGCAACAACCATGGCTCCCTTAGTGATTTTCCAAGCAGCACCATTAAAAGCCACATTATGACCTTCATCATCAAGCTGCCCTACTGAGATCAAATTATGCATCAGTTTTGGCACAGTCTCACCTTGTGAATTTTCCACACTGACTCATTTGACATCCTCAAACTGACATCACCAATACCAACAATATCTAAAGGTTCTCCATCAGCAAGATACACCTTCCGGTGATCTCCAACAACATAATTTTCCATTAACTCGTAGTGCACAGTGATGTCAAAAGAAGCTCCTGAATCTAACACCCAATAATCAATAGGCATATCAACCGACAAGAGTAAAACATCTTATACTTCTTTAGTCACAGCATTTACAGCATCATTTTTCTTTTCGTCCTTCTTCTGTGCTTTGCAGTTCTTCTTTATGTGACCAAACTTGCAACGATTCCAATATTCTACATTCCTTCTGAATTTGGACTTGCTTATTCCATTCTTTGACTTCCATATATTGTTTCCCTTGTTAGAATTTCTCTTGAAGTTCTTGCCCCTAATATCGACATTTAGGGCAGAATTAGATGTCGACTATTCTCCAAAATCCTTTCTACAAACCTCCTCAACAAGAATTGTATCCCGAACATCATTAAATATCAACTTTCCATTGCCTACAGAATTGTTGACCACAACCCTCATAGGTTCCCAACAATTTGGCAGAGATGCCAAAAGAATTAAGGCACGAACGTCATCATAAAATTTAATCTAAACGGAGGTCAATTGCTAGACAATCGTGCTAAAATCATTCAAAAGCGTTGTCACTGATGTGTTTTTTGTCATATTTAAATTAATCAATTTTTTCATGATATGTACCTTATTATTTGCAGAAGGCTTCTCATACATGTAGGACAAAATCTTCATCATTCTCATCTTGGTTTTCTCCAACACCACGTTATGAGCGACGTTCTTCGACAGTGTCAACCGAATCACTTTCAACACCTGTCTATCAAACAGATTTCACTCATCATCTTTCATACCTTCTAGTTTCATATCCAGAAGTGGTGAGTGCAGCTTTTTACTGTACAGATCATTTTTGATCTACTTCCTCCAGAACGCAAAATCCATACCATCAAACTTGTTGATTCCAAGTGTCGATCCTTCTCCGCCAGCCATTTCTCTCAATCATGAACCAAAGCTCTAATACCACTTGTTAGCAATTAGATGCCCTAATTTCAAACTAACGAGAGCAAATAATAATAAACGCAGAAAAAGAAACAAACACAAAGAAAGACAACAAAATTTATTCAAGGTTTGCCTCCAAAGTGAGACTATGTCTGATCTTCTGCCACTACAGTAATCCACTATGAAGATGAAATACTTTACAAGAGAAATTGCACACACTCACAAGTATTTTTCTCTAACCTCTCTTGGCCGCAACTGATGATCCTTCTCCGAACGATTAAACCCTAATAGTGGCACCCCAAATATAAAGAGAAAACTATGGCAACCGCAATGCAAGAATAAAATTTCCAAACTACCCTTAATGAAAAGGCGGTTAATATATCGTGGACCTGGCAATTCGCATACCGACTCAGTGTAAGGCATTAATTACTCTCCACAACTTAACAATTATAAATAGAGGTTCATTGTACTAAAATTACAACAAGTTAGTGAAGCTTTTCTCTTTTCTAGAAAGTCAACATGGTCTCAAAGCAGGTTCTGTGAGTTGACTCAATAAACCCAGAGAGATTATGTGATCCATTTCTGATTTATCATCTATAGTAGTTTATGTTCATATTCTATCTTTTTCTTTCTTTTCTGTCCAAGTACCCATTTTTTTCTTAGTATTTACGCCTCCATAATGAACTTTTCATATTTAAAAATATATAATTACAAAAATATATTCAATTCTACTTTCCAATGAAAAATTATTGTTGCAAATCAGATTTTTCTACAAAAAGAAATCGATATTTAAAGCAGCAAAGGTCAGACTTCAAGAGAGGTTCAAGTAGCAGCAGAAATATTCAACTTTCGAGTCATTTTATATCATCAATAATGAGAATTTAGATGGATAATTATATATAAAAATAAACATAGTTAAGTTTATTTTCTTACCTATCCCATCAATTCTCAATCTGAGTTTTTTGGAGGGAGATATCAATCTCGTATGAGTCAATGGTCATGTTGACCAAAGAAGAAAGAGTACTCAATTCGGATAGATTGAAGATTCCAAAATATATTAAATTCTTTATCTAAAAAGAAGTAAATTTTATGAAAAAAAATATACTTTGATGAAACTTATCAAATTCTAGTTTCATAAGGAAAAGATTTCATGTCAATCTGATCTATTTTTAAGGAGATATTCACATTGGAGTTGGTAAGGTTCAAGGTACATAATAAAAATAATCAAGAGGTCATAAAAAAATTCATGAATAAAGCTTTTTATATCAAATTAGGTATCAATTTAAAGATCTTTGAGGCTAGTTTTTTGAAAAACAAACCTTTTGATATTTTGAATTAAATTTTTGGAGATATTGATATCAAAAGTACCAAAGGTCAGTTCTGTTAAAAATCTGTTTTTTCCCAATCTTTTCTCCTATTATCTCTCTATGCATTAACGTGAATTGAGTTTCTTTTTTTTTCTAAAAATTTGAGTTTTTTTAGCCAAATTTCTCTTCTAATCATAGATTTTTGGTCAAACTTAATCACTCCATGATGTATTTATTCAAGGTATACAATATCTTACTTTGATGTTGCTTTCAAGTTTTGTGTTTTTGTTACTTGGTCGTATATCTTCCGCATAGTTAACTCCGAAAAATTGTGCTCACCCCAAAAAAATTATTCTTGGTCAAATTTATTAAGTTCTACCATTTTAGTCTCCCCTAGTTTAAAAAAAAAATCACTTTGGAAGTATGAGTGTTGCATAGTCACCTCCTTCCGATTAAAGTTATTTTTCTCTAGTATTTTTACAATTATTCATCTTGTGTTTTTATCACTTAAGTTCAATGGCTAGACTCACTACCTAAAAAGTATAGGAGTATGCCAAACATCCAGCTTGAGTTTAAGTCTTTTGTTCTTCACCCAAGAGTGATTTGTGTTTGAGCTACCTTTAAAAAGTGACTTTTAATAGTCTCTTTGTTGTGCCCTAAATTTGGGTCATTTTTCCACCATTAAAATTGTGCGAAGTTTGTTTCAAACTATGACCATTTTGAGTGGTATAAGGTTTTTCGTACGACTCGGACTAATTTTTCTTTTCCATAATGTGTTTTGTCCAAGTTGGGTTTCTATGTTCTTTTTATCCTTAGCTTGTGGGTGGGAAAAAGAAGAAGAAGTAAAAAAAAAAAAGTATTTATTCTACACATTGTAGTAATTTTTGTGTGACCAAAATATTCAAGAAAGGGGGAGAACAAAATATGAAGAATTTTGTATTTATGAAGAATTTTTTCAGCAAAAGAAGATTGAAGACCAACTATTTTTTTTCCTTGCAAGCTGAAGTTATAAACTCCAACTTGAGTGGGAGTGTTGAAGAGAAGGTATGAAAAAGTCTTACACAACTCTCATAGCATGGAGTTTGACAAAGCCAGAATTATTATGGTGAAGTCTTATAGGGGTCTCACATGAGGAGGTCTTATAGAAGAGTCTCAGTTAAAGATGTTTTAGTTATGATAGTCTTCTATTTATATTTAGTTGTTCAATTATTCTAGGACTTATCTTTTAGTGTTTAAATTTTGGTGTAACTTGGTCAAGGGTAGTTTAATTGTAATTTGATTCTACTTTTTGCCTCTATAAAAAATAAAGGTTCACTGTACTCAAAATACAACAAGTCAGTGAACCTTTTCTCTTTTCCAAAAATTCAACATTTTGCACTATTTTCTTATTAATCACATGCTTTCATCTATTCTTAATAATACCACTCCATATTCAGCATTTTTCTCATATCACAATGTGTTTCCTCATCCTCCCAAATATTTGGTTGTGTTTTTCTTTTCATAATATGTTACCAGGAAAATATAACCTTGATCCTTCTGCTATCAAATGTATATTACTTGGCCATTCTAAAATAAAAAAGGATATGTATATTATCTTCTAAGTCTTAAAACAATATTTCTCAATAGATGTTACATTTATTGAGGATCAATCTTTCTATTTAACCAAACCTCCTCCCCCTAGTTTTTTATTTTCCTACAGGTGTGTCTAAACCTATGGTGCCATTGGAAGATCCATCTCTAGTCGACTCTAGTTGTTGCCTACTGATTCTTCACCAAAGACACATGTTCCTATGGTTGATCAACATCCTATGCAATTTGTGGATTCTCCATAGGCAATACTCAATCCACCAATTATTTTTGGTCCACAATATGACGATCGACCTATTGCACTTTGTAAAGAATCTCAATCTTGCACCCAACCACCCTCCACTTCTCATCTCTTGTCCAACTTTATGTCATCTCATTATTTGCCTCCTAGTTATTGTTCATTCCTTGTAGCTATCTCTTCTATGTCAATTCCTTAATTATATCATGAAGCTCTTCAACATCTAGGGTGGATGACAGCCACAAAAATAAAGATGATTGCCTTACATGAAAATCAGACATGGGATGTTATTGTTAAAAACAACACGGCTAATAGCGTTGCAAGACTTAAAACTCAGCTGGTTGCAAAAGGGTATACTCAATATTATGGCATTGATTATGAAAAAAATGCCCTTGTAGCTAAACTTAATTTGGTACATATTTTTATCTCTTTGGCTACAAACTTTCAATGGTCCCTCCACCAACTTGATATTAAGAATATCTTTCTCAATGGTAATCTTCACGAAGAAGTGTTTATGGATATACCACCTATATTTTTGGTTGAAGGGTTAGTCTATAAGTTAAGGAAATTATTGTATAGACTCAACAATCTCCCCGAGCTTGGTTTGAAAAATTCAGCAATGTAGTGCTTCATATAGGGTTTACTCGATGTATGACGGATTATTTTATATTTTTGAGACAAACTAACTAAGGGTGATTCTTACGATTGTATATGTAGATGATATTATTCTAACATAAAGCAATTCGAATAGCATTTAGCATGTTAAAGAAGAGTTATGCAAAACCTTTCAGACTTCGGATTATTGAAGAATTTTCTACACATTGGGTACTGCAGTCTAAGTATGAGATTATTTAATCTCAAAGGAAATATGTGTTGGATGTTATTTAAAGAAATAAGTATGTTCGAGTGTCGACTTGTTGATACTTTAGTAGACCCAAATGTTAATACTCTCTATTATAAGTTTAAAGAAGTCTCTTGGACAAGTTTTGGTTATAAGTCTCATGGATATGTTCGTATGGAAGGTTATGCTGATGATGGTATGTGCTAACAAGGTCTAGCGCAAAGGCAGAGTATCTAGCTATCGTTTACATTATGTGTGAAATGTTGTGGCTGAAATCATTGCTAAAGTTTGGCTTTTGAGAGATAGCACATATGTTTTTGCAATATAACAATCAAGTAGTTATCCATATTGCAACAAATCCAATGTTTCATGAGTGCACAAAGCATATAGAGGTGGACTATCACTTTATCAAAGAGAAGAAGTTATCATTACAAATTTTGCTCTCCAAGAACCAGCTATCACCAAATCAGTGGAACCAAAATCCTTACATAATGCCTGTTCCAAGCTAGGTATCAATGATGTGCACGTCCCATCTTGAGGGATGATATTATAAGGCAATATAGATCTTACTTTTTTCTTCTATTTCTATAATTCATCTTTTCTACCTTTTCACTCACTCTTTAAGTGATTGCTTGGATGTACTAATGAGTTTTCACATCAGGTTTCATTATAAATAAGACATTATTGGATGTGCTTTGACATTCAGAGTTGATCCTTCTTTTGGCTCACGTTTATATATTCTCTACCCCTTCTCCTTTCATCAAACTTTCATCATTACTCACTCTCTCTTTCATCTAATCTCTTCGTATAATTTTTTGAAGAGAATATATGTGTTGAATTTAGGACCCCATGAATAATAATTCAAGCAAGGGGAGAGAGAAAGAAAAAAAATAAAAAAAGAAGAGCTCTCGGGTAGAGAGAGAAGAGAAAGAAAATAAAAGAAAGTAGAGAGAGAACACTTCACACAAGAGAGAAGAAAAAATATAAGAAACTTTCTTAATCAATTCCGAGTTACAATCACCTTTATTTATAGTTGAGGAGATGATAGAGTCCATGTACAAGTAATTTCAGGACTTCTAATTACATTCCAACTAGAACTCTCCAAGATAAGCCTATCATGATAAGATTACATTATCTATTTAAGAGAATACTTGAACTCAATTTTAACTCTTATTTAATCACGTGAAACAAGATAGAAGCCACCTCATGATCTTATCTTTGTGGGTCCCACATGATCTTCCAGCTCATGTTGATAGAGATACCAACTCGTGGTATATTTGTGGGTCCCACTTGATATTCAAATCTTCTATTTAATTCCAGCACATGTTCCTTATCTCTTAGCTAGAGTCACTTTGTATGAGGACTCTTGTTGACACCTCTCGAGCTCATGGTGGGTCCCACCAGCTTGTGTAGTCATGGTGGGTCCCACATTGTAACACTCTCCCTCAAGCAGGGGGTGAGAAAACATCGTAGATGCCAAACTTGCTGCAAATATTGAACAAATTTTTGTGAGTGACTGGTTTGGTAAGAATGTCTGCAACCTGGTTCTATGAAGATACATGTTGCAGAGATAAGATCCCGACAGTGAATTTTTCTCGTATGAAGTGGCAATCTATTTCTATATGCTTTGTTCTCTCATGGAAGACTAGATTTGATGTGATGGGAATTACAGCATGTTTATCGCAATATAGATTCATAGGAGCTTCTTTGTAAAAACCCAGTTCAATTAGGAGAGATCTGGTTCATAGGAGTTCACTGACTGTGTGTGTCATGGCTCTGTACTCTGCTTTTGCACTAGACCTTGCAACTACATTATGTTTCTATCTCCTCTATGTAACCAAGTTTCCTCCAACCATCGTACAATATCCCGAAGGAGATTTTATGTCATCCGAGGATCCGGCCCAGTCTGCATCAGAGAATCTTTCGATGTTGAAGTGTCCACGATTTTTATAGAGGAACCTCTTCCTGGTGCTCCTTTCAGATATCGTAATATCCGTTCTAGTGCTTGCCAATGACTGAGTTGTGGTTTGTGCAAATATTGACTTACCACACTGATTGCATATGAAATATCTGGCCTCGTTACGCAGAGATAAATAAGTTTTCCCACCAATCTTTTATATTTTCCGACATCTACTTCTTCTTCAGTACCTGCACATAATTTTGTATTCGAGTCCATAAGAGTTTTTGTTGGTCTACATCTAAGCATTTTGGTCTCCTCCAGTAGGTCAAGGATATGTTTCCTTTGAGATAATATAATTCCATGTCTGGATTGTAGTACTTCAATATCCAAAAAATATTTGAGCAGTCCGAGATCCATTGTCTTGAATTCAGTACATATCCTTTCTTTTGTCTTTTGGATGCCCTCGGGATCACTGCCAGTTATAATAATATCATCAACATATACGACTAGAATTACCTTTCCCTTCGGTGTGTCTTTAATAAAGACAAAGTGATCTCTAGAGCATCTGTGAAATCTGGCCCGTATGAGTGCTTGGCTAAATTTTTTAAACCATGCACGAGGCGACTATTTGAGACCATAAATAGATTTTTGTAGTCGACATATGGACTCTCCCTCAACCACATACCCAGGTGATTGCTGCATATAAATGTCCTCCTTTATATTCTCATTCTAAAAAGCATTTTTTACATCAAGTTGATAGACTTGTCAGGATGAGTTAGCTGCCAAAGATAATAACAAACGTACCAAGTTTAATTTAGCCATTGAAGAGAAGGTTTCTTCATAATCAATGCCATAATATTGTGTATAGCCTTTTGCAACAAGGTGAGCTTTCAACCGAGCCACGGACCCATCCAGATTGTATTTCAACGTAAATACCCATTTGCAACCGATGGGTTTTTTATCTGAAGGAAGGGGGACTAGAGCCCATGTTTGATTTTCATAAAGAGCCTACATTTCTTCATCCATAGCCGACTTCCACCCTAGATGTTTGATAGCTTCCTGATTGGATTGTGGTACAGGTACGGAGGAAATAGCCGATAGAAATTGACAACAAATAGGGGATAGACGATGATGAGACATAAAGTTTGTTATGGGATGAGAAGTAGAAGGCATGGTGCATGATCTGGGCCTTTTCTTAACAGCAATAGGATGACTATCATATTCTAGGCCAAAAAATAATCGGAGAAGATGGACTTACCCTCGGTAGGATCTGACAACTCAGCAGGTGTGGTGTCAGCCAGTGTTTCTAGGGGTTGAGTAGTTTCTATAGCATGGGGTTCAACCGGTTGAAGAGAACCTGGTACAGAAGATAAACCTGGAGAAGCATTATCAGAATCATATGGAGAGTCTTCAAAAAAAATGACATCCTGAGACACAAGTAAACACTGAAGAGAAGGATTATAGCAAACATAACCCTTTTGTGTGCGAAAGTATCCTAAGAAGATGCACTTTACATATTTAGGATCAAGTTTATTGTGTTTTAGAGAGAAAATATGGAAAAAATATTGACAATCGAAGACTCTCAAAGGTAGTCAAAGAGGATCATCATCAGGTAATAATAGAGAGTAGGAATTTTTTTTATCAAGAATGGAAGAGGGCAATCGGTTTATAAGAAAACATGCGGTAAGAACTGCATGCAGCTAATAAAAATATGAAATTTTCATGGCATATAGTAAATCACGAGCTACCTCAAGAATATGACGGTTCTTTCGTTTGGCTACACCATTTGTTGAGGGGTGTAGGCACATGATGTCTGATGAATAATGCCATTTTCTTGAAAAAATGAGTCAAGATCTTTGGATGTGTATTATTTGGCATCATCCGACCGAAGGACATTAATTTTCTAAATATCAAAGGTATTTCAGAACGTTCTTTAAAAAAAACAACCAAGTGGTATGAGTGAAGTCATCAATGAATGTAATAAAATATTTCACATGAGAAATATTGGAGACACTTAAGGGTCCCCATACATCAGTATGAATTAACAAAAAAGGAGAGACACTTTTAATTTCTAGACGAGGTGAGTATGAAGACCTCCAATGTTTACTCATTTGGCATGCTTCACAATGAAGGTTCGATTGCGCTTTAGGAAAAGATTGATGAAGAGATTGGGTGAACGGATGTCCCAACCGATTGTGCCATAACCTCGTTTTAGTGTCATAGGTGGATGCAGTGTTTATTTATGGCACATCCAGGTAGTAGAGCCCCCCTTGGTCACGGCCTCCACCAATAACCCACTTTGTTTTAAGATCCTGAAACACACGTGAAGTGGCTGAGAAAGTGATAGAGAAATTAAAATATTTGGTGACTTGACTAACCGATAAAAGATTCAAAGGGAAAGTAGGAACGAAAAGGATATCAATGAGTAGAAGTGATAGTGTAACAGAAGTGGATCCTTTCCCTTGAACTTTAATTTGTGAACCATCAGCAATGGTAATAAATTTATGTGAAAACATGGAGAAACTGAGTATAGAAGATGTTTGTTACCTGTAAAATGCTCGGAGGCACCTGAGTCAATTATCTAGGATGAAGAGGAGGCAGAAAACATACCTAAAGCGGTGGTGGCAGGGGTTGGTGAAGAACTATTTGGGGAGGACCCCATCATGTTCTTCATTTTCTGGAATAGTTGATAGTCTTCATCCGTGAAAGTATGCTTTGGAGTTATTGTTTTAGACTGCTCTATATTTGTATCACTCACTAAGGCTTGGTTAGCCTTATTTTCATTAGCTTTATAACATCTTTGGTGAGAGTGACCCAATCTACCACATATAGAGAATTCTTTCAGGTGAAAGAATGTGTCTCTAGTGTGGCCATATCCCTTACAATGGGTGCATTTCTTCCCATTTGTTCGGTCAAAACCAATCCTTCCACCTCTTCCTCTTCCTCCTCTATAAAATCTGCCTCGGTCTCAGCCTTGGTCAAATGGTGTTCCCCTATGTCCAAAGTACATGGCAGATGGTAATTCAATAGTAGAGGGAGAAACATCTAGAGTATGGAGAAGTGTAGCACATACATCATCAAAATTCTTAGAAGGTGAGTCTTAGAAACTTCAAGATGCGGTTTAATGTTAACAAGGCATATGGCAGTTATCAAGGCCTCTTTTTGTTTATCTTGGATAGAGATATCTATAGAGATTGGTTGGGCAAGTTTCCATTCTTGAAGAAAGCCTAAAAAACAAGCCAAATATTCATGTATATTGTCTCCTTTTTTGGTGGTAAGCATCCATTGTAAACTATCATATGGCCTTTGTAAGTTGTCAAAGCTTGAATACAACTTGGCGCATGTCTCCCCAATTTGTTTAGCCGTCTCTAAATGAATGACATTATTGGAGACATGTTCTTCCATGTTGTTGATAAGCCAACTAATAACCAATGTATCCTCTTTTAACCATTTAGTATAGAATATATTATCTTCATCAATATGTGGTCCACGGTTGGTGAGATGACCAACTAGGTCCTTTGTGATAAGAAACCGACGAACCAATGTGGACCAATTCATAAAATTTGATACCCCTTGTAAGGTTACAGTGGTGATTCTGAGTATGTCACTCTTGTGACTCATAATATCTTTAGCCATAATAGGCAAATCAAGTAAAATAGTTCTCCAATCAAGTAATCAAAATGTGACCAAGTGGAAAGCTTTATACAACTCGGTTAATAAAGATGCTTAGCAAAAATACTAAGTAATTAATTTTAATGGATAATGATTCATAAAAGGCTCAACATCATCCTTCTTAATCTAGGAATATTGCTCCTACAGATTTAAAAAAAAAAATCCAATACGCACTGGTCTTGGTCAAATTATTGTGAAAAATCAAAGATAATCCAAGATGCATATATTCTCATAATTTCATAAGATGAAAACATGCATAAGGACATCTCTAAACTATCTCTTAATACCAAAAACTGGTAGTATAAAATTAATAATATCATAAATAAATACTTATCTCATGAGCTTCAATCTTGCTTCATAAGGAGCCTTCTATGAACAGCTTTTAATCATATCTTCATAGAACATTATGGGGATCCCAAATTGGTAGCTCTAATACCATGCTGAATTTAGGACCCCATGAATAATACCTCGAGCAAGGGGAAAGATAAAAAAAAGGAAAAAGAGAAGAGCTCTCGGGTAGAGAGAGAAGAGAAAGAAAATAAAAGAGAGTAGAGAGAGAACACTTCACACGAGAGAGAAGAAAAAATATAAGAAACTTGCTTAATGACTTCCGAGTTACAATCACCTCTATTTATAGTTGAGGAGGTGATAGAGTCCATGTACAAGTAATTTTAGGACTCCTAATTACATTCCAACTAGAACTCTCCAGGATAAGCCTATCATGATAAGATTACAATATCTATTTAAGAAAGTACATTAACTCAACTTCGAACTCTTCTTTAATCACGTGAAACAAGACAAAAGCCACCTCATGATCTTATCTTTGTGGGTCCTACATGATCTTCCAGCTCGTGTTGATAGAGATACCAGCTCGTGGTATATTTGTGGATCCCACTTGATCTTCAAATCTTCTATTTAATTCCAGCACATATTCCTTGTCTCTTAGCTAGAACCACTTTGTATGAGGACTCTTGTTAACACCTCTCGAGCTCATGGTGGGTCCCACGAGCTTGTGTAGCCATGGTGGATCCCACATTGTAACAATATGGAAGCCTCTTACATGACTCTAGCAGTAAGCAATCTCACATAGCCAGAATTAATATGGTGGAATCTTATAAGAGTCTCACAGAAGGTGATCTCACAGGTGAGTCTCAGTTTAAAAGAGTTTTAGTTATGTTAGTCTTCTATTTATGTTGAGTTATTTAATATGTTAGGACTTCTATTTAAGTGTTAGAGTTTGGGTGTAATTGGGAAAGGGTAGTTTAATTGTAATTGGTCTCTACTACTTTCCTCTATTATAAATAGGGGTTCATATACTCTGATTACATTAAGTCAATGAAGTATTTCTCTTTTCCATAAATTCAACATAATTCATCAACTAATGGAACTATTACCATAATATTTACTAGAAAATTTTGTCAAACATAACTATCAAATAACACGCTTCAAAAAAACTATTTTTATCAAATAATAAACTTTTAATGTTAAATTATCAACTCTACTAGACACATAAGGCCACATTGGACAATTGGTTGGCTAATATTGCCTGCTTAATTCTCCTTCTAAATTTTCTTATATATTGAGGTCGTAGATTGGTCAGTTTCTTACTCCATATCATCTTCATCTTCCTCATTAAAATATGTATCATCCCTTGTAGCTTCAACTAGCTCCTTGTTTTCAAACCCTTCATCACTACAATTGGTTATCTTTTTTTATAATTTCATATGATACAACATACAATGACAATTTTCATTAAAGTTTGTATGAAAGGACATGCACAATTTAAATTTGAACATGTTACTTCCATATACTGGAAATCCTCTCAATTGTGCTTCTTAATGATGAATGTTGATCATTGAATAACATCTATGAGTTTGAGGGAGATGGTTTTCATCATATTTAGTTTAAGCTATGGCACCAAAAGGCCAACTAAGTTAACATAATAAGCATCCACCAAGTACTTCCCTACTGTTGATTTTTAGTATTCCATAGGTAATAAGGTTAAGCAAAGGAGAGAGGGAAGAAGGGAGAAAAAAAAGAGAGGAGAGAATATCATACATGTCCAAGAGAGAAAAGAGTGAAGAATACGTGAGGGAAAAGGGAGGAAGAAATTAGGGTCTTGGACTTGGTCCAAACCCCTCCCCATAAGTTATTTTTATAAGTATAGAAAGTATCAATATTATAAGTATATCCTTCACCCTAATAAAAGTGAATAAGATACAGAAAAAGTAAACTAATGTTATAATGTGGGACCCACCATGGCCCCACAAGCTGGTGGAACCCACCATGAGCTCGAGAGGTGTCAACAAGAGTCCTCATAAAAAGTGCCTCTAGCTAAGAGATAAGGAACATGTGCTAGAATTAAATAGAAGATTTGAAGATCAAGTGGGACCCACAAAGATACCATGAGCTGGTACCTATATCTACATGAGCTGGAAGATCATGTGGGACCCACAAGATAAGACCAAGAGCTGGTTCTCTAGCTTGATTCACGTCCTTAAAGAAGGTGTTTGTTGTTGAGTCAAATTAGTCTCTTAAATAGATAATGTAATTTTAACATGATAGGTTTATCTTGGAGAGTTCTAGTTGGAATGTAATTAGGAGTCCTAAAATTACTTGTACATGGACTCTATCACCTCCTCAAATATAAATAGAGGTGATTTTAACTCGAAATTCATAATGCAATTTTCTTTTCTTTTTCTTCTCTCTCGTGTAAAGTGTTCTCTCTCTTCTCTCTTTTATTTTCCTTCTCTTCTCTCCACTCGAGAGCTCTTCTCTTTTTCCTTTTTTTATGTCTCTCTCCCCTTGCACAAGGTATTATTCATGGGATCCTAATTCAACATGGTATCAAAGTTACCAATTTAGGATCCCCATTATGCTCTATGAAGAAATGATTAAATGATGCTCATAAAAAGCTCCTTATGAAGCAAGATTGAAGTTCAAGAGATAAGTATTTATTAGGATATTATTAATTTTATGCTACTGGTTTTTGGTATTAAGAGGTGGTTTATATGTCCTTATTCTTGTTTTCATCTTTTTAAATTATGAGAATATATGCATCTTTGATTATCTTTGATTAGAAGTGATCATCAAGGCAGTTTTTGTCGATTTGCACAATACTTTGACCGAGACCTATGCATATTGGATTTTTTTATAAATCTATGGGAAAAAAATTCCAGGATAAAGAAGTATGATGTTGAGCCTTTTATGAGTCATTATCCATTAAAATTAGTTACTTAGAATTTATGTTAAGCATCTCCATTAACCGAGTTGGTTAAAGTCTTCAGTTTTTGTAAATTTGCACAATACTTTGACCGAGACCTATGCATATTGGATTTTTTTATAAATATATGTAAAAAAAATTCCAGGATAAAGAAGGATGATTTTGATCCTTTTATGAGTCATTATCCATTAAAATTAGTTACTTAGAATTTATGCTAATCATCTCCATTAACCGAGTTGGTTAAAGTCTTCCACTTGGTCATATTTTGATTACTTGATTGGAGAAATATTTTACTTGATTTGCCTACTATGGCTGAAGATAATATGAGTCACAAGAGTGACATACATAGAATCACCATTGTACCCTTATAGGAGGTATCAAATTTTATGAACTGGTCCACATCGGTTCGTCGGTTTCTTATCACAAAGGACCTAGTTGGTGATCTCATCAACCGTGGACCACATATTGAAGAAGATGATATAGTCTATACCAAATGGTTAAAGAGTTGGCTTATCAATAGTATGGATAAACATGTCTCCAATAATGTCATTCATTTAGAGACAGCTAAACAAATTTGGGAGACATGCTCCCAGTTGTATTCAAGCTCCAACAACTTACAAATGCCATATGATATTTTACAACGGATGCTTACCACCAAACAAGGAGACAATATACATGAATATTTGGCCCGCTTTCAAGGTTTTTTTCAAGAATGGAAACTTGCCCAACCAACCTCTATAAATATCTCTGTCCTAGAAAAATAGAAATAGGCCTTGACAACTGCCATATGCCTTGTTAACATTAAACCGCATCTTGAAGTTGCTAAGACTCACCTTCTTAGCTCTTCCGTAGTTCCCACTTTTGATGATGTATGTGTTACACTTTTCCATATTCCAGATGCTTCTCCCTCTACTATTGAAATGTCATCCGATATGTACTCTGGACATAGGGGAACACCATCTGACCAAGGCCGAGGCCAAGGTAGATTTTATAGAGGAGGAAGATGAAGAGGTGGAAGGACTTGTTTTGACCGAACGGATGGGAAGGAATGCACCCATTGTAGGGGATATGGCCACACTAGAGACTCATGCTTTCACAGAATGCTCTATATGTGGTAGATTGGGCCACTCTCGTGAAAGATGTTATAAAGTTAATGAGAACAGGGCTAACCAAGCCTTAGTGAGTGATACTAAGGTAGAGCAGTCTACCACAACAACTCTAAAGCATACTTTTACTGACGAAGACTATAAACTATTTCAGAAAATGAAGACCATGATGGGCTCCTCCCCAAGTACTTCTTCACCAACCGCTGCCACCATTGCTTCAGGTATGTTTTCTGCCTCCTCTTCATCCTAGATAATTGACTCAGGAGCCTCTGAGCATCTTACAAGTAACAAACATCTTCTATACTCAGTTTCTCCATGTCTTTCACATAAATTTGTTACCATTGTTGATGGTTCACAAACTAAAAAGTTCAAGGGAAATGATCCACTTTTGTTACACCATCACTTCTGCTCACTGATATCCTTTTCGTTCCTACTTTTCCTTTGAATCTTTTATCAGTTAGTCAATTCACCAAACATTTAATTGCTTGATCACTTTCTCACCCACCATGTGTGTTTCAGGATCTTACAACGAAGCGGGTGATTGGTGGAGGCCATAAACAAGGGGGACTCTACTACCTGCATATGCCACAAATAAATGTTGCATCCACTTGTGATACTGAAACCAGGTTATGGCACAACCGGTTGGGACATCCGCCCACCCAATCTCTTTATCATTTTTTTCCTAAAGCACTGTTAGACCTTCATTGTGAATCATGTCAAATGAGTAAACATCAGAGGTCTACATACTCACCTCGTCTAGAAATTAAAAGTGTCTCTCCTTTTTCGTTAATTCATACTGATGTAGGAGGAACCTTGAGAGTCTCCAACATTTCTCATGTGAAATATGTTGGAGCATTCATTGATGACTTCACTCGTACCACTTGGTTAATTTTGTTTAAAGAGCGTTCTGAAATACCATTGATATTTAAATCTTTTCATGCAATGGTACTCACTCAGTTTAGGCATAAAATTAATGTCCTTCGATCGGATAATGTCAAAGAATACACATCCAAAGATCTTCACTCTTTTTGTCAAGAAAATGGCATTATTCATTAGACATCATGTGGTTACACCCCTCAAAAAAATGGTGTAGCCAAATGGAAGAACCATCATAATCTTGAGGTAGCTCGTGGTTTACTATATGCCATGAAATTTTCATATTTTTATTGGCCGCATGCAGTTCTTACCGCATGTTTTCTTATAAACTAGTTACCCTCTTCCGTTCTTGGTAAAAAATCTTCGTACTCTCTATTATTACCTGATGATAATCCTTTTTCACAATCTTTGAGAGTCTTCGGTTGTCAATGTTTTGACCACATTTCCTTCCCAAAACACAATAAAATTGATCCAAAATTTGTGAAGTGTATCTTCTTAGGATACTTTCACAAAAAAAAGGGTTAAGTTTGTTATAATCCCTCTCTTCAGCGTTTACTTGTGTCTCGGGATGTCACATTTTTTGAAGACTCTCCATATTATTTTGATATTGCTCCTCTAGGTTTATCTTCCATACCAGGTTCTCCTCGACTTGTTGTGCCCCGTGCTGCAAAAACTACTCAGCCCCCATAAACATTAGCTGACACCACACTTGCTGAATTGTCGGATCCTACCGAGGTAAGTCCAACTTCTCTGATTATTTTTGGCCCAGAATATGATACTCGTCCTATTTGTTGTCAATTTATATCGGCTATTTCATCTGTACATGTACCACAATCCTATCAGGAAGCTCTCAAACATCCAGGGTGGAAGGTGACTATGGAAGAAGAAATTCAGGCCCTTTATGAAAATTAGACATGGGCTCCAGTCCCCCTTCCTTTAGATAAGAAACTCGTCGGTTGCAAATGGGTATTTACGGTGAAACACAATCCGGATGGGTCCATGGCTCGATTGAAAGCTCACCTTGTTGCTAAAGGCTATACACAATGTTATGGCATTGATTATGAAGAAACCTTCTCCTCAGTGTCTAAATTAAACTCGGTATATTTGTTATTATCTCAGGCAGCTAACTTTTCATAGCAGGTCTATCAACTTGATGTAAAAAATGTTTTTTTTCTAAATAGGGATATAAAGGACGACATTTATATGCAGCAACCACCTAGGTATGTGGTTGAGGGGGAGTTTGTCTGTTGACTACAAAAATCCATTTATGGTCTCAAACAGTCGCCACGTGCATGGTTTGAAAATTTTAGCCAAGCACTCATACGGGCCAGATTTCTGCTCTGGAGATCACTCTGTCTTTATCAAAGACACACTAAAGGGCAAGGTAATTCTAGCCGTATATGTTTATGACATTATTATAACTGGCAATGATCCCGAGGGCATTCAAAAGACAAAAGAAAGGATATGTACTAAATTCAAGACAAAGGATCTCGGACTGCTCAAATATTTTTTGGGTATTGAAGTACTACAATCCAAACATGAAATTATATTATCTCAAAGGAAGTATGTCCTTAACCTACTAGAGGAGACTGGAATACTAGGATGTAGACCAGCAGAAACTCCTATGGATTCAAATACAAAATTATGTCCAGGTATTGTAGAAGTAGTTGTCCGAAAATATCAAAAATTGGTAGGAAGACTTATTTATCTCTGCGTAACAAGGTCAAATATTTCATATGCAGTCAGTGTGGTAAGTCAATATATGCACAAACCACAACTCAGTAATTGGCAAGCACTAGAACGGATATTACGATATCTAAAAGGAACACCAAGAAGAGGGCTCCTCTATAAAAATTATGGACACTTCAACATTGAAGGATTCTCATATGCAGACTGGGCTGGTTCCCCGAATGACAGAAAATCTACTTCGGGATATTGTACGATGGTTGGAGGAAACTTGGATACATGGAGGAGCAAGAAACAGAATGTAGTTACAAGGTCTAGTGCAGAAGCAGAGTACAAAGCAATGGCCCACATAGTCAGTGAGCTCATATGGATTAGATCTCTCCTAACTGAACTGGGTTTTTACAAAGAAACTCCTATGAATCTATATTGCGATAATTAGATTGTAATTCATATCACATAAAATCCAGTCTTCCATGAGAGAATAAAGCATATAGAAACAGACTGCCACTTCATACGAGAAAAATTCGCTGCCAGCATGTATCTTCACAGGACCAGGTTGTAGGCATTTTCACCAAACCAGTCACTCACAAAAAATTTTCCCACATTTGCAACAAGTTGGGCATCTACGATGTTTTCTCACTACCAGCTTGAGGGGGAGTGTGACAATGTGGGACCCACCATGGCCCCACAAGCTGGTGGAACCCACCATGAGCTCGAGAGGTGTCAACAAGAGTCCTCATACAAAGTATCTCTAGCTAAGAGATAAGGAACATGTACTGGAATTAAATAGAAGATTTGAAGATCAAGTGGGACCCACAAAGATACCATGAGCTGGTATCTCTATCTATACGAGTTGGAAGATCATGTGAGACCCACAAGATAAGACCAAGAGCTGGCTCTCTAGCTTGATTCACGTCCCTAAAGAAGGTATTTGTAGTTAAGTTAAATTAGTCTCTTAAATAGATAATGTAATCTTATCATGATAGGCTTATCTTGGAGAGTTCTAGTTGGAATGTAATTAGGAGTCCTAAAATTACTTGTACATGGACTCTATCACCTCCTCAAATATAAATAGAGGTGATTGTAACTCGGAATTCATTAAGCAAGTTTCTTTTTTTTTCTTCTCTCTCGTGTGAAGTGTTCTCTCTCTACTCTCTTTTATTTTCCTTTTCTTCTCTCTCTACCAAAGAGCTCTTCTCTTTTTCCTTTTTTTCTTTCTCTCTCCTCTTGCTCGAGGTATTATTCATGGGATCCTAAATTCAAAAACTAATTACATCAGTGCCACCCTAATGACATCATATCTTCCAACACTCCTCCTCAAACTGGGAAGTAATGGCAATGATCCCACCTTGAACCAAATAACATAGATGTAGTAATAAGCTTCTCCATCACGGTGTCCCAACATCGGGCATCGACTCTCAAAGGTAGAAATGGGTGATAAAACATAAGTCGAAACCAACCTCAAATGATTTTGACCTAATATAGTGATAATAATCACTAAAGTGGGTAATGTCTATCATTTACAAGACGGCGATAAAAGACCCAAAGGTACCAATAAAAAGTAGAGTAGATGATGCTTGTCATTCACAAGATGGTGATAAAATACCCACGGGTACCAATAAAAAGTCTCAAATGACTTAAAATACCCATATAAATAAAAGGGACCAACCAAAGCAATACTCCCATAGGGCTGGCCAATAGGAATAAGTGAGAGTCAAATAAAAGGATGGTAGGAGGAAGGTTGTCAAATAACCATGAGTAATGAAGAAGATACAATGCTAAGGCCAGCATGTGATTTAATTTTCTAAGAAATTCAAATGCCAACAACAGTCAGCACTTATGTGGTGAACATTTTTTGGGGAAGATGACCATCTAACCAAAGTTGTGATCTTGTTTGTTAAATTAATCCCTTCTCTTAAACCCATCAATCTCTATGTGGAATGCATAGCTTTTCATCTGCATTTGGTATGTTTCTCTATAAAATCATTAAAGGGAAGAGTATTTCTTGGCAGCAGGGACCGTTAATGCTTTGGGAAGAGAGGACCATGACTATTTCTTTGCTTCTTTCTATGGTTACAAGGAGTCTTGAACCCATCACCAAAAACAAAAAGAAATAGCATAGGCCACATGACAACTGGACTTGATGTCCTTCATCACCATTGCCTCCAAAGCATATGAGGGAACTAAATAATTTTTTGTAGCCTAAATGTTGGTTGTTTGTATTATAGGAAGAGCTGTCCTATTTGGATCCAATGGGGATCGCTGACTCTACCTCTGCAGAGCTGAATGGTGTCTTCATGGCCTTCACCTATACCTCCAACACTTTTTTGACCGCTTGAAACGAAAGGACACTCTCAACTTGTAATAAGCTGGTGTTTCAAGTCACGTAACCTCCTTGGCGCCATCTCAATGTGTCGACTCTCCCCTCCTCTTTGGAGTGGCCTCTTGGCTGCTTTCAAATATATATCACCTTTCAAAAAAAAAAAAAAAAAAAAAAGGAAAGAAGAACAGCCAGCCTATTGGGTGGATTGGTTTTTGTAAAGGTGATTGGTATGAATGAGGAGGAAGAACAGAGTTTTATGCCTCAGTTTTGCTTCTCTGAAGATGATCAATATTTAGAAAACGGGGTCAATTGATCTCAATAAATCACCATTCTGCTTGAGCAAGATGGGTTTTAATTGAGAGGTTGTTGATGGAGGTTCAATTGTCCAGAAAACATGCTTGTCGGCCACATGGAACCTTATCAACGGCCAGAAAACCTTGTTCTCAAATAGAAACATCAAGAAATATACAGATGAATCACAACATAAAAGAACAGAAAGCACGAAAATGAAGTTAACGCAAGGGCTGATCATGATCAAGCAAATACAAGACGAAAATCCCTCATTCAACAACGAAACAAAATCTGGCTTTGGTACAGTTTAGAGATATAAATATAAGAATTCAGAACGAAATACGCAACAATTCTGATGGACAACATGCAACAAGTGTCGCTGGAATATTGTATGTTCACGTCTCATAATAGCGAGCAACAAGAAGACATCGTCTCAATTAGGGGTGACATCGAGCCTAGCCGACACCGAACCTGCCTATGTTCGAGCTGAGCTTGATTTAAATATTTCGAACTCGAGCTCGAGCCTAAAATTGTTATCGAGATCGAGCCTAATAATTTTAACCAAGTTCGAGCCGAGCACAAGCTTCAACATTCATTTAAAACTTTTCAAAAAAGACATGTCTCGAGTTCGTGCTCCAACATACATTTAAAACTTTTCAAAAAATATATGTCAAGTAAATTGTATATAAAATTATACATATATTTTACATAAAATTGAAAATTACCTCTACGTAAAATTGGGCATAAGGGTGACATCAAATTTAGTTGAGTCCGAACCTTGTTCAAGCCGAGCTTGATTAAAAATTTTCAAACTCGAGCTTGAACTCACCCTAGCCTTGAACCTAAAATTGTAATCGAACTCGAGCCTAATTATTTTAACTGAGTTCAAGCTCGAGCTCTATCCGAGTTTGAGCTTAACCTACATTTAATACTCTATATAAAATATATGTCAAATAAATTATATATAAAATTATGCATACATTTAAAAAAAAAAGAATGATAGGGGAGGTTCAGGATTGAATTTCAATAATAGATTAAAACGCACTAATATTAATTTGTTTTACTCCAAATGTTGTCTAGCTTGTTTTGTAATTTTTGAATCTGGCCATAAATTTACTATGACCTCTTTAGTGCCCCTAGTTGAAAATTTATATTCTAGGAAAAAATAGAAATATTTTTCCTATGATACATATTCCCCAAAAAACCTTTAAATAAAATTCTATTACTATTAGTGACTTATTAGAAAATTACAAGAAATATTTTAAAATTTTCTTAGGAAAATTAAATGGACCTCTTATTGCCTCTTCTAGGGAAATAAATAAAAATTAATAATCAATCTAATATATTATTATACTTATCGATAAATTTTTAATCAAATAAAATGTCAAACACAAAATTGCAATGAAAATTGCTTCATGCTAAAATTATTACAACATCAACTGTCAAATACTTATTCAAAAATTTTCTATACAGTTTTCTAGCCCATCTTGGCAGGAAAATCTTACTTAGAAAATTATATGATTTTTTAATAAGATTTTTCAATTAGAAAAATGTTTACAAAAAACATGAGACACTAATAGTTCCTAGAAACTTATTTATAAAAAAATTATTTTCAATTTCTTCAAGAGCCATGAGGAAGGAGAGTTTAAGGGAAAAGTTTTTTTTTTCTCTTTATGTTCTCGCACGTGCAAAATCGCACTTGCGAAATCATCTTCGTGTGAGAGGAGATCTCCCCTGGTTCTGGGTTTTCGCCGAGACGACGAGGAGTGAAGGGGGTTATGGCACCGACGAGGACTTGTCGTCGGGGATGACGGCTACGACGGAGGCGGCGACGGAAACAGAGGCAACGACAAGGGGATGAAAAAATCTAACGGACGGCCACAGAGGCGGCCGGTGAGCAGCTGTCGAGGGTGATAGAGGCAGCGACAACAGCCGATAGGAAGGGCTCGACGGTGACGAGGGGAGGAAGAATTCCCCCCCCCCCCCCTCGCTCTCGCTCACGGTCTCGCTCCCGACTCAGCTCGAGTCGGCTCGCTATCCATCAAGCCGAACCTGGATTCGATCGAGCACGGCTCATTAAAATTAACGAGCAGATCCCGAATCTCGAGCTCAGCTCGAGATCCAGAGATATAGAATCGAACCGAGCCAACACCGAGCTGAGCTCGAGCCAGTCGCTAGCCGGCTAGGTTCGAAGCCACCCCTAGTCTCAATGATTCATCTAAGAGAGAAAGGAAGGGAGAGGGGGCATGGTCACCGGTTCAATAGTGAGCTTGCTCGACGACGTTGAGATTGTTCGGAGGAGAAGAACATAAATGAGGGATATATTTCAGGCATAAGTTTTTTGGTGGATACGTGTTTAGAGGAAGCATAAGAGCAGTAACGCCTCCTTTCGTCTTTCCAGGTAGTAAAAACATTTCTATGAAGCAATAATGCGGCGCCTCGATGTTTCTTAAGAGTATCTTTTTAAAAAAAAATCAAAAATAGGTATTTTTTAAGGAGAGATTTTCAAGCAAGACAGGCTGAAAACTCTTGGAAAAAAATGTTAAGGGCATGTTTGGAACCCACAAAAAATATAATAAAATAAAATAAAAGGAGAGAGAAAATTATTTTCTATTGTTTGGCAACAAAGAATCATAAGAGAAAAGAAAATAAGAGATAAAGTCATAGTTAATAAATTTTCGCTCACAAAATGATAAAATTTGAAAAGAAACAAATAGAAATTTGAGAGAAAATTTTTAATCATCAAAATTTTAAGATACTACTAATTTTCTTTTCTTTTCTATTTTCTGCGTGTATCCAACCATGAGAAACTGTATTTCTCTTCTATTCTCTCTTTTATTTTCCAAATGCATCCAAACAAAAAAAAAATTCTTTTCTTTTCTCTTTTTCTTCATCTTCTTTTTCTTTTCTTTTCTCTCCACTATATGTTTTCCAAACACAACCTAAGAGGGGTCCTACAATTTTGTCCCCTCTTGCCTCCTCTTCTTTCTAGTCTCTCCCTTCCCTCTTGCCTCCCTTCACCCCCTTAACCACTTAACCCCTAACCACTACCATCATGTCAACCGACTGCATGTGAGGTTGGCACTGTGGCTCTCATGTAGGATGAAGCCCTACACTGGAGCTTAAATAATTATATATAAATTAATATATGAAAATATTGTATAAATTCATATACCAAATTATATATAAAAAATTATATTATAATATACTTTTTATAATATTACATTATATTATAATGAGAAAATATTTAAATTTTATAAGAAAATATTTATAATTTAATTATGTTATACTTAAAATATATAATTATATTAAATATTATAAATAAATTATTATTTTTAATTTATAATATTATGTTCTAAATTTTTACGTCTATAATCAACTCAAATAGAATATTAGAATTTTTCCTAAATAGATTGGCACAAATAAAAGTTTTGGAGAAGTGGAGAAGAAACTCTAGTTTGCTTAAGAGAGAAAATTTGGTTTGTAATTACTTAAGGGTATATTTGGTTTATGTGGCCTAACTTTTTAGAAGGGTTGAGAATTGTAGTCCAATCCATTACTACTTTCTATTTGTAAGATCCTTCATATTATTAAAAAAAGAACTTTTTTTCTCACCAAAGATTCTCCTACTCAATATTACTTTTTTTTACTTTTTGTTTCTTTGTTTTTGTCATTGTGGTTGTTACTTCTAATGCTACACTTCTAACATGCTACATTGAAACCAATATGGAGGAGCAAATATCATTCATGCATTTGTGTGTTTTTATTTTATATGTTTCAAATAGAGAGGGAGAAAACAAACATTTCCAAAATGTTCCTTTTGCAAGAGTAAACTCAGTTTTTCAACCAAATCATTCAAACTCTTGCATTTTTTCTTGGTATCCTTAGTTTTTCTAAGGCTCAAATAATTTTAAAATTTGTGCCTAAAGTGCTGGAAGCTTGAAGACACTCTGGGAGTGGTTATCTCTACAAGTTTTATTTTTTTTATTTGTGTAGACCCTTTTAAGTTTAAAAGGAGATTGCCCAACTAGAGATAAAATAAATAGTATTGAATCTTTTTGGGATAAATTAGAATAGTATAATTGGGTTTTACATGTGGCTTAAAAAGAGTCAAAATCTCTTTTGTAATTCCATGTAATATAGCTTATTAGTAAAAAAAAATCACAGGCAAAAATTCTTAAGTGCTAATTAACATTAGGGAAACATCGAAATAAATAAATATTGACCTCTTTGTGGTGTCTGCAATTTTGCCTATATTTCTCTACTTTATTTGCATAATTAGATATTTAATTTTAACTTTTATTTTTCAATTCATCATCTCTTGAGAAGCTAATTAGGTAAACATTTTTTCACCCAATATTGCTAACTTAACCCATATATTTAAAAACTGGGTTGACCAAGTGACATTGGATTTGCGATGAGTTGGAAGGGACTAGCCCCAAATAGAAGGGGCAAGTTTGATCCACCCCCATAAAAATCCAAGATTATTTGACCACATAAGAAAACATCAACTATTAGGTGTGAAAAATAAAACAACATAATACTTATCATTGCTAAAAATGAATTTAGCAAAACCAGAATTCAATTTGGCAGAGCTAAATGAAATCTAGTAGAGCTAACATGGATTTGGTGGATACCCAAGTTCTATCAAAACTTGAGTATTTGTATTAAGAACTTAAAGTATCCATTTAGAACTTGAGTATTTTAAAATAAAAATGGATCTAGTGGAGCTAAATTAAAGGTAAAATCAATTTGGAAAATACCCAAGTTTTGAAAAAAAATAATCAAAGATCTATCAAAACTTTCGGTTAAAACTCGCGTATTCTTATAAAACATGGGTATTCAACAAAAAAAATTATTTGGCTCCTCTAGATTCTTTTTCAGTGATAGTAAAGTTTTCTATTACTTTTTTTCACGTCCGACATTCTTACGTGATATTATGTTATACTTTTTTATATAACAAAATTTCATTGATTGTGGTCCAGCCTCTTACCTAAAAATAAACGAGCCATTTCATTGGCATAGACTAAGCCACCGGAGATTTACACCTCATCCTCTTGGCTACCTTCTATAGACGATTCATGTGTTGGGGGGATCCCAATTCATGGTTTATTTGAGTATTGAACCGGGCCAAAATTATTTGGTTCGGTTTGCTCTTTTCTTTTAGTCACTATCGAGGTGGCGACCGAGGGCATCAAAGGGACACTGCTCATTTCCCGCAAATTTTTTTCTTTTGAAAAACGTGACTTTGAAAGCCAAACGAGGGTTTTCGAAAGGTTTTCATTTTTCTGTCTTTTCACATTTGAAGAATCGTTACTCATTACTTGCGTTTGTTTAACGCTTCCCGGCCTTCGATGCCATTTCCTGCCGTTTTTTTATCGCCGTTGCAACCACTTTCTGGTGACTTTTGGCCGTTTTCAACTCTCAAGTCTCACCGTCGCTTTGTTGAAGTTCTTGGGTTCGAATAAGCCTTTCTTAATTAATTTATTGGATTCATCTCGTCCACCAGTCTCAGACGGTTTTCTGTCTTTTAGCATTTTATAATCGTTGAAGACGTGATTCGGCTATATTCAAAGAAGAATGCGTCAGAGAAATGCAGCAGGTGGTGTGAGATCACTCGGTTTGAGAGCTAGTATTTTTATTATGGAAAAGTTCAAACTCCATTGGAAATATTAGCATTTAGCACAAGTTTGATCTTGCTAGTTATCATTTCGAACTCTCTGCGTCTGGGAGGAGCAAAAGCGGTGCAAGCCTCATCTTATTTTTCACTGTCAATCGCTTGAAAACTTCGCGAACCAACTCTCTGATTCCAGACCTGGAAATTGCCTCATCCGGCGGCACCAGACGCGAAAGGAGTGGCGAGGCTCGTTTCTGTCCTGTTGGAAACATTATGAAAATATAGCAGTGCTTCTTCCCGGCTACCGCACGACCACAAGAAGGAAGACGGCAGGACTGAGAGGTGCATCATCTCTGAACATGCTTTTTTCGAAGTCCTCAAAAACTCTTGTTTTGTGGAAAGCTGCAGCAGACCAGAGGCTCAAGCTTGAGTCTTTTCCCCTTTTCTAAACCATTGATCTCAGAAAATTTTGCCGAATACTTCGTCTAGTCGTCAGTTTTAACAGAGGATATACTGGCTCCAGGCTTGGATTTACACTCAAAAGCCAGGGATTTTGTTTAGCTTTTTTTGTAATCCTTTTATTTCCGGAAAAAGCTTTGAATCCTTCAGAATGTTTATCTAGCTTGCTACTTTTAGTGCTTTACTTAATTTTTTCCCGCCTTTACCAGTCCACTTCTCCGCTAAATATCTTATATTTCTCCTGTTAATGCCAAGAATCATCTGTTATCTTCATAATATCGAAAGCTTGCACGGTCCTGAAATACTTTTATTAGTTCAACAGTCTTCGAGGTGTCGAACTCGGACCTTGACATGGATTCCACCCTAAAAACTCTGCCCGTGGGTGAGAAAGGAGAAGTTGTTGTAGTTATACCACCAGAGGAAGGCCTCAAGGAGTGTGCTGCCGATGAAGGGTCCAGCTCATTCTCCAAAGTTACGGGGTCTCCTGCTAATAGGCCAACTAAGGAATCAAACGTCTCCACCGCTGAATTTTCACAGTTGGATCGCCGCAAATCCAATGCACACGTCTCCACTTATATAAGCAGTCCTTCACCTGAAAACGCCAAATTCATCCCAAGCGCCAATAAACCTCCAAAATCTCCGTTGGAAACTGCAATCAGACGCCGTTCTTTCTCAAGGTCCTCATTCTCCAAACCCAAGTCAAGGTTTGTGGAAGAACCTAATCCTTATTCTGTGGTTTTAGAGGATAGTAGCGATTCAACAGTAAATAATAGGCCGCCAAGTTCTCCTTATAAAGCTCCTACCATTACTCCCAAAGCTGTAGGTACTCCTAAAACACCATATACTCCTGCTGATGAAGACGAGGAAGAGATCATAAGGAAATACATTCCTCCTCACCAGAAGTGGCGTCAGAGGCTTAAATTTGGGGTTTTGTTTGAGTGGGTCACTTTTATTTCTGCCACAGGGTTGCTAGTTACTAGCCTAACTGTTCACAGATTACATAATTTTGTGATATGGGGGTTGGAGATTTGGAAATGGTGCATGATGGTGATGGTGATCTTCTGTGGTAGATTAGTAACAGAGTGGTTAATCACAGTTCTGGTATTTTTGGTTGAACTGAATTTTGTGCTGAGAAAAAAGGTCCTTTATTTTGTTTATGGATTGAAGAGAATTGTTCAGGTATTTTTTTGGTCCGCTTTGATACTTCTTACGTGGTTGCTTCTGTTTGATCGTGGGGTTGAGCGATCACACAAGACGAGCAGATTTTTAGACTATGTTTCACGAACGCTTGCTTCAGTGGTGATTGGGGCCTTTCTTTGGTTAGTGAAGACGTTGTCAATGAAGATCTTGGCTTCTTCTTTCCATGTTACTGCATTCTTTGATAGAATTCAAGAATCAATATTTCATCAGTATATTCTTCAGGCTCTTTCTGGGCCTCCCTTGATGGAGATGGTAGAGAAGGTTGGGGCTACAGCAAGCACAAGAAGTTCTGTACAGCTGAGTTTCAGAAGTACAAAGAAAGGCAAGGGAGGGGAGGAGCAGGAGGTGTTAGATGTAGCAGCACTTCAAAAGATGAAGCAAGAGAAGGTTTCTGCTCTAACCATGAAAAGGTTGGTTAACACGATAACAAGTTCACGCTTATGGACGATAGCCAATACTCTTGATGAAGTTGTTTATGAGGATGGCAATGAACAAAAAGACACGGAGATTACTAGTGAGTGGGAAGCAAACGCAGCTGCATATCAGATATTTAGGAATGTTGCCAAGCCTGGTACAAAGTAAGAGTTTTTTTATTTATCTTATGATTTCTTCAGTTATTTCATTCTTATTCTTGATGATATTCTTCTTCTACTTTGTTTTTTTCCTTTTTCTTTTGTTGATTTGGTTTTGAATATTACTTTCAGGGTAGTTCCGGATACAGACGTTATATTTAGGATAGTTCCAGATACAAACATTATATTTAGGGTTAGTTCCAGATGCAACCCTAAATTTGGTCCTATTCTTGGGCACTTATATGCTGTATTTCTAACCTTATCTATTTGAAATTTCATAAATAAATGCAGCGTCACCTTTACTATAATATCCTATAGGGAAACAAATTGAAGACATGACCATATTACCATTTATAGTAATTTTTTATTTAAATGAATTATTTTTAGAGGAAAGTTGCAGTCTTCCCTCTCCATTTTTCTATAGGGGAAGGCTCACCAACCCTCCTCTCTTCTCTAGGAACAAATGCATTTTTCTCCCTGGTGAGCATGGCTTTGCTGAGACAAATAGTGGATTATAACTCCAATTACAAGGAGATGTGTGTCACTTTTGGAACACATATCTCCCCTTTGTGATCAGTGTATTGCCACATTCCCAGCATAGGAAGTCCCAACCCGTGGAGGACTGCTCTTTCCCCTCTTTTGTTGTTGATTGGATAGAGATGATATTGGAAAGAAGGAAGAAGATAGGTAGGGTGAGCTGCCTTTCCCCTTGTTTCTGAGCGTTTTGCATGGAAATGGGGGAGGGGTGAGGATCACCTCCTTTATTTTTGCCTTTGTTGGAACTCATGATAATAGGGAGCTGTGGCTCTGCCTCTCTGTCTTTGTCTCCTTTCATGGATTGCCCACCCACCCTCTCTTCTCTAGGAACAAATGCAGGTTCCTCCCTTGTGTAGTAGAAGCTTTGGGGTGGAAGAGAAGCATGAATTCCCTGAGATGAATATAACTCCAATTACTATGAGGCAAGTATCACCTTTGGGACACATGTCCTCTTTGTATTTGTGTCATGCCACATTACCAGCATAGGAAGTCCCAATCCATAGAGGACCACTCTTTCTCCTCTGTTGTTGTCAATTTGATAGGAAAGAGAAAGGAAAGAGGTAAGAAGATAAATAGGGTGAGACCTTCCCCTTCATTCCTAGGCATTTTACATGGAAATGGTGTGTGTGTGTGTGTGTTTGGGGAGGGGGGGGGGGGGTTCTCTCTCTCCCTTCCTTCTTTATTTTAGAGTGATTTTCTAAATTACTAAGTAAAAACAAATGATTATACCCTAATGATATGATTTGGGCTTTCAGTAGGCATTTTTGATTGGATCATATTTGGAAATAGGACATGTTAAGTGGCCTGGTTTGGAATTAGAGCAAAATTAGTTGTTGTATTTGGAAATTAACCTATTTTATTATTAGTTGAATTATATTGTATGATGCTAATCTTATTGATGAGAATGTGTTAATTGTCTTAGCTATCTGTCAAACTGGACCTCTTGAATATTTCTCACACTATCTATGGAATGAGAATTAGGCATATCGATGAGGAGGACCTTCTACGATTTTTGAGTAAGGAGGAGCTGGAGAGTGTGCTTCCACAGTTTGAAGGTGCAGTGGAAACGAGAAAGATAAAAAAAGCAATACTGAAAAATTGGGTGGTGAGATTTTCCTCTCTCTCTCTCTCTCTCTCTCTCTTCTCCAGGTGTTATTCTATATACTTTTTCATGGATTCACTCTTCCAAACATTAAAGAAGTCATCTGTAGCAAGTGCCCGATACTTCTTCCTTAAAAGAAGTTTGAGGGGGTGGAAAATAGTTTTTATCTTTGAAAACTAAAAACTCTGGAAAAGATTCTTTAAGCATACAAGTGCCAGATGTGCCAGATTGTGCCCAAGTGGCACAATCTTGAGAGTTAAAATAAAAAGTGTTTTAAACAATCTCTAATTGCCCATTTAGGCCTGGAATATGGTATAAATACCTACATCAATGGGTTAAAATTACGGGTGGGTGCAGGTTATTGAAAACCTAAACCTGTCCCATGTCCTCTCCTCAAAATCTCTCCCCCACAAATGACCATGATGGGGTTGGATATCTAACTCTATCCTGAATCCCAGCATTATAAAAAATTTAAAAAAATAAAAAAAGAATAAATAGATTAAATGTATACAGTTGTATGATTAAATTTTTTTCTTTGCTAAATGCCCATGTTGAACTAAACAGTCTCTTTTAATAATGTTGATTACACATACACATATCCCTTTTACTCATGGTGATACTTGACCCCAAGACATCGCACTAAAGACCCTCCACTAGACTTCAAAAGTCTCCTTTTAAAAGATATTGTTGTCTTTATAAAATGATTGAGGGTGATTTTTTAATAACTTTCTATGGATTGTAGTTAGGGACTACCCCATCGGGGTAGGGGAACTTGTCACAGGGTTTTAACCCTCATCCCATCCGCTTCGAGCCTGTACGAGTTTTTTACCCTCATCTCATCCTACCCTATGGGGTGATGGGCCTACTCAGTCTTTACCTAATTTGTCTTTGGTAAGGTTCCAGTTTAAGTCATGTGCCTAGTCACTTACATGCCCTTATACACCAATGTATGCCTCAGCAAACATCTACTAATTTTGGAAGATAAAAAAAACGTAATTTCTCATCAGAAAAAAAAAATACATGGAGTAGGTCCCAAATGTGGGGCTTGCTGCTAGGCCTAGGAGGGAAAAGTTCTGCCACCCACCTGCTTGTGATTCATGGGCTATGGTTGTGGACCTGGGTGGTGACTCCACATGTAGGACTTACATATTTTATTTATGCTTTTTTATTTCTGAAGGGTAATTATAATCTTTTTACCTTCCAAATTTAGAAAAAATTGCTTGAGGGTGTGTTGATATTCTTGAACATGTTATAAAGGCATGCAAGCACTATTTTGAACCTGAGGAATATACCAGCAATTGAGTCTTAAGAAGTACCTAAGAACAAGGGTGATGTCTGTCGATGGGAGTGGCTTTATTTTAGATTTGTACAGATGTAGGATACCTTGGATCAGCAAACTCCACAGAAGTAGCAATCAGCACTCTCCTCATGGTCTGGTTGATGTCTTTTTGATTGTACAGGAAAGACTTTCATATCTTAAGCTCCACAGGCTGCTGATATCCTCCTCGGAGGCCCCATTGATGGTATAATGAAATTTAAGAAATCTTTGGGCTCTGAAAGCAAATTAGGTTACTCCCAGTCAGCAAATTGTCGTTTGATCTCTCCCTTGATACAGATGGTGGTCACTGGCTAAATCTTGTTGTAGGAACATCCCCTTGGAGACCAATTAGAGGTTCTCTAGTTTGTGCTTTTCTGATGATCCCTTTCTCCTGTTTGCATTCTCTAGTATCTGTCCTTGGAAATTAAATCTTGTTATTTTAAAAAAATAAATCTTTTATAGCCCTTCAATATAGAATTTCTTTCCCTTCCCTGCTGTTTATAAGCCATAAATTTGTTTATTCTCAATCAAAAAGTTCGAAATGGTCTGATGTGGATGTGTTCTTGGAGCTAAAGTATACTTCAAGCATACAGGTGACAGATGTTATGGTAACAGGTAGTTCTAAGTTCTTGCAAATTGCATAATTTTGCAATTAAAACCAACTGACTTTGAATTGAATAGTTAATAAAAAGTGTCTTATGATCGTGGACTTCTCTGTGTTGTGACTTGGATCATGGCCCTTCAGATAGGAACTAGCAACCTGTGTGCCTTGTGTACTGGGAGAAATGTGTTGATTCTTCTGGTAGAGATCTACTGTAAGCTGTTTCTTTTGAAAGGGGGTTCCTTGACCTTTTTTGGCTGGGCCTCTGGAAATTGTCCCTGCCTAGACGATTTTCTATTTGCTCAACAAAGTTAAGATATATCTGATCAGCTTACCATCCATTGAGGCATCCTCAGATCCTCTAACAGCATTACTCATTCTTTAGCTAGGACAGCTGCCCCTTAACAACATCTTGTTGTGGGCAGGACCTTCCCATTAGATTAGTGGTTATTACAGTTGTTCATTCCTGCTTTTTTTTTTGGTGCTGTTTCTTCTGGTTTTTGTTATGGATGACCCTGTACTTTTTGTATTATTTTCTCTATTTTCTGTCATCATAGCTTTTTCTGATTGTGGTAAAGAAAAAGTCTACCATAGTAAAATGTATGAAATCATGTGGACTAATTATTTTGCATTTCCTTCCATAAATTTGTTTTGTATGTTTTCTTAGGCAGGTTCACCACTGCCCATACCATTGCTTTCTCCTTTTTGTTATACGGATTTTACTGTCGCAGATGAAAACTTAGTTAATTTATGCATTGACAAGAGGGTGAGAAAGTTATTACTGATGCATTATGTGGTTGGATATCGATTTAATACTGATTAGGGAGCATAAATGAAATGAAATGAAAGGACAAGGGTACTTACATTTAACAAAAGTGTTATTTTAGGATATTCTCAAATCTATTATCTGCACATCTTCTGCTCAACTTTTAAAACCCATCCCTACCCCCAATCACTTGTCTAAGGAGCTTTGCGTTTATTTTATTTTATTTATTTTATTTTTTCAGGTGAAGGTCTACCTGGAGCGCAAATCGCTTGCACATTCTCTAAACGACACCAAAACAGCAGTAAAACAGTTGAATAAACTAGTGTCAGGGATTGTGATTGCTGTTATCCTCATCATTTGGCTGCTCTTGATGGGAGTGGCGACAACCAAAGTGCTTCTTGTTATATCTTCCCAAATGCTATTAGTAGTTTTCATCTTCGGAAACACCTGCAAAACCCTATTTGAAGCGATAATATTTGTTTTTGTTATGCACCCATTTGACGTAGGAGATCGTTGTGTCATAGACGGAATACAGGTAAATCTCCTTAAAATTTCTTTTTCTTCTTCCTTGTTTTATACATCTTCACTTGTTTTTTATGTTTTTCTTCTTCCACTAGTGAGCCTTGTATTACATCC
Source organism: Aristolochia californica (assembly GCF_029961685.1). NCBI lineage: Eukaryota > Viridiplantae > Streptophyta > Magnoliopsida > Piperales > Aristolochiaceae > Aristolochia > Aristolochia californica. The sequence goes on along the minus strand of NW_027181881.1, from coordinate 38,868,924 downwards.
TAGAAGTGGGTGAGTGACTGGTAGCATAGTCATGACCCTTATCTTCTATTAATTGCTCAAACCACTACACCTCCCATCACGATTTGATAACGGGTCCAGGTCTTTCCCAAAATGACTAACTCAATTAGGAAGCCGCTTTCCCTTACTAATTGATTCTTGTAGTACTATTCTTCAACATAGCTAGTGCCTGAGACTACAGGTAGGCCAGTTAGATCCTCATCTCATCCTTGGCAGGGAACTTTTAAAACTAGTACGTTTGTTCAAATGATTGGGGCTTATTGTGGCTCACATATCAAAAGTCTAAGAAACTGATAGCAAGCCCAGAAATGTGATAGGGCCAAAAGCTGACTTACCAACTGTGGATCATCTATTCCCTGGAATGGACTTGGTAGCTTTTAAAATTTTGACTTGGTTTGAGTTTGACTTTTTTAGGATGTTACTGTTGGGAGTTTTCTGGGGCACTATACCACATTTTTTTTCTCTTGACAGCTTTTGTCCTTAGATGGGAACAATAGCAAAAGGAAAAAGGAAAAACAAGTCCAAGCCTTTTGTGCTGTATGAACGTGCTAATTAGTACATTGATCTTCTCTTCATCTGTAGTATGTAAGACATGACATTATTAAATGCAGACTGTTCTAAGGAACTTAAAGCTGAACTAGATTAAGTGGAATGGCACGCTCTCCAACAAGATATAAAATTTTTGGTCTGCTCACAACCCCTCCAATCAAAGATAATTTTGGCTCTGATCTATCTTGCTTGCATATACCTTGCTCATATATGAAACCCGTGAGCTTAAGGGGGGGTTAGTCAACAAACTTAAAATTTGAACTTCATCTTCATCTCCTGCTTCAAATTCATTTGATTCATCTACATGAAATTCAACTTCAAACTTGGTGTTAGTGTGGACGAGTTCATGTGCACTAGAAAATAGTTTCTAGTGTTAATGCCCCAAAATGAGAAAAATATAAAAAACAAGAGAATGAGTAACTTGTAATAGTATACTTAATTAAAACATAATACTTAAACCCCAAATTAGGTAAAACAAACATGATTACTACACGAATAAGTAATTTAATATATAATTAAAATATATTAATATATTAATTAAATTAGATATTATATTATTTAATGATTGCAGTTTATTGTACATTAATACAGTAATTACATGAGCCAATTAATTGTGCACATGATTAATTATAAAAAATAAATAAATAAACAAGAAAAATTGATCAAATGCTAACTTTAACACACTATATTTTTACTTATTATTGCATCATCCGGAGGAAAAGCAGCGACAGAGAATAGGATTTGCAAGTTTTTTTTTTTTTTATAAAAAAATCGCATGTGCAAAATGTTATGCACGCAATAACATTGCTAAGTTATTTACAGTAATTAATTGTTTTTCTATACTTTATTTTATTTTATTTCAGTTAAAGAATTAATAGGCCACATGGGCATTTCTTAAAATTTTATCTTGAACCTTGTAAGGGTGAACCCTATTTAAGGGGTAAGAGTAATGAGAAAAAGAAAGTATTGATTTAGAGTAAACAAGGGTTTTGAGTTCTCCTTAACGAGCTCAGGGGTGTGAGTTCTCCTCAAAGAACCTAGCCTTTTCAAGCCTCCCTTTAGCTTGATTTTTTTTTCTTCTCTCTTCCTCCCTACGAATCACTGTGTCAGATCCGGGACCATAACAACTAGTATCAGAGCGGGAACACAATGAACGATTCTTCGTCCCGAGAAAATGGCTTGCCAAGCGCGATTTATTGGAAGAAATACACGCAAGGGCTGTAGCATTGGAAGCAGCATGGCGTGATGGAATGCGTGAATCTTCCATTAAAATTTCTGCAATTGAGAGGCATCTCGCTGTCACAGAAAAGAAGGTCATACGACCTAAACTCGCTCAAGCAGACATTGTCTCAGACGGGAAGAAAGACCAAGGGACAGAAGCTGTCTTCGCACACGCCACGGTTCCAATTTCTTCCGACGAAGCTTCAAATGCTTTGTTCTCAGTTTTGGAACCCCAAAATAGCTACCCCGAGAAGCCCAAGAAGCTTCTTCCCCAACTCTTCAGACAGCCACCAGGTTCCCTTATTCCAGCAGCTGGCAAGGCGAGGAGAAAATGGGAGAAAGGGTGACGAGAGAAAGGGTAACCACAGTGGAAAATATGGTGTTGACAGCAGGAAATGAAATTAGGACCTATAAGAGTTGACAAGAAGAAATTTGGGGGTAAGTTTCTGAAATGCCCTCGATTTTTATGTCAAAACGCATCTCCCATGGGGTTGATGGGGCTCAAATGGGCTGAGCAGCAACAACGCTGCTCGAATTTTGGGGACGAGGGTTTTTTGTTCCGGAAAGAAGAGCAACCGAGCGATTACTTCAATTTTGATGGAATTCAGGCTTTTGTGTCTGATGTGCGAGATGGGATTTTTTTGGGTTTTCTGGAAGTGGTAGAGAATATGCTATGGATGAATTATTTTTCTGATGATGAGAACAGGACCAGTGCGTCTGTTCATTGTCGTCTATCCAGCAATAGCAGTCATGCTTAATTTTTTAGGTCCCATGTATTCTGCTCGGACACTATTTGTTGCAATTATTCAAACAGGTGTGAGTGCTGGAAATTATAGGGTGGCCGAAGTGAGAAAGAATGGGGAGACTGATGGGTTGAACAGTCTGACGAATTTTCAACTTGCTGCTGCTATTGCAGTGCAGAAAGGGGCACAACAGCAGCAAATAAAAACTTTTAGAAAAAATGCAGATGAGCAGCACCTGGAATTTGCTAATTTTGAAAAAATGAAACAAGACTTGAATGTGCTTGTGAAAGGTGGGAACATTGCTGATGCTCGTTGTGTATTTAATGAATTGCCTGCCGTTGATCTAGTCTCATGGACAGCAATGATTTTGGGCTATACACAAAGAGGCCATCCTAGTGAGGCCATGGAGCTATTACAGACAAGAAGTGGGAAACTATGGTTCCCAATTCTGTAACTATAACTGGTCTTCTTTCTGCATGTTCGCCAAGTTCAGGGGCTTTATCATTGTCTTCAACAAAGGGTGCTACTGGTCATCCCCTTGGAGCAGTGGGGCAGTTGAAGCAATCTTTGCTGTCCTTTTGACAACAATAGCAATGCCATACATGGCACAGAATGCCAACTTCCCTGCTGTTGCTACAGAAATTCACCAGAGAGCACTAATCGCTCTTTGTGAGTCCTCTCAGAAGATTTACGTTGCTGCAACCAACTCTAGATGTGACTGGGGCTTCCTAGAGGATATTGTTTATACATTATGTATGCAGAATGATGAGGCTGTGACAGTCCTGAGTTTAGAAGCAGCAGTGGCAAGGGGTGCAAAGCTCAAATGCAGGACTTATGAAGCAAAATTATCTGTTGCAGTGGTCAATACATTTAGTCCTGTCCAGGATGTTACTGATTCTTGCCACACAGGGACAGCAATAAATGTAATCTGGGTTCTTGCTGCAGGTGCCATTCTTAGACCTCTTGAGACTGACAAATGGGTTCAATTCTATATAACAAGGAACAGGTTGGAATTGACTGATAATCTATGCACTACCTTTCTGAATTTATATGCAAAATGTGAATTGCTAGATAACTCTTTGGCTGTAATTGAGCAGATGCTCCAGATTTTTTTTTTGTCTTTGACAGCTTATTTTTGGGTTTGGATAATAATGGATCCATAGAGGAAGCTGCTGGTTTTTCAGCACATAGGTTATGCAGAGATTCACCAGAAATGTTTGGTAAAATGAAAACTCATACCATTGGACTAGATGAGATCACTTACCTGCGTCTGTTCAGTGCTTACGCTCATGGTATGTTAGTACAGCATGCTGGCCAATGTGAGGGGACTGGCTCCAACGACTGAACACTGTGACTGCAGGGTGACTGTTCTGAGTACAGCAGGGTATGCACATAACAGACCGCCTGAAGAGGCTCATGGGTTCTTCAACAAAATGATGTCTGCTGTGGCAGTGCAGAAAACAATGCTGCCAGAGCCAAGAAAACATTGCTCCTGTGGCAGTGCAGAAAACAATGCTGCCAGAGCCAAGAAAACATTGCTCCTGTGGCAGTGCAGAAAACAGTGCTGAAAACAGCAGCAGTGCAGAAATCAGTGCTGCAAAACATTATTCAACTTGATATACTAGTTCTGCTTTTCGGTGGTGATCAACATTCTGTTGGCCACCATGTCTTGCAGTGGGGTTTGAAGCTCCTTATGGGGATCTTGAATGGAAAGCGGGTCCTCACTTTTCATTGGGTTACAGCTTGTTTGGCAGCTCAGTATCCTGTCCCTAACGAGGTGTATGAAGTTAGTCCACATATTCAAAATCCAGAACTTCGTGTGAGGAAGCAGCATTATGAGCTACTGTATCCGATAGATGCTATTGATAACAAATAGCTTCAGGTGACACAGAGACAGCGGCGGCAGCTCGCTTTCCTTTTGTTACAAACCAAACCCCATGGACAATTCCAGCATACCAACTCATCCTCTGCATTGACTTCACTTATGGATGAGGAGAGGAGTCATGGTAAGTTCAACGCTGATAATTTCCTGTTTTGCGTTATTCCTAAGCAGATAAATGACATAGAGAGAATGGTTGGGGTAAGTACTAGAATTATTTCTGTTTTCCATAGTACTGCAATTTATGGGTTTGATGAGCACTTGCAAAATTCAGAGTTGTTTAATCTTGACGTTTTTACTGCTGCCTACAACCCAGTGATGAACATACAATCCATTCTTACTCAATATCCTGTAGTGGGTTTCATCACTACTTCCACCAATCTGGGTGCATTACATCAAGGAAAACAAACTTACATCAAGATAGCTTTTAACTGCCCGCATTCAAGCTGCTTTTCAGCAGCAGAGGTTATCAATGAAATTTTTGCACGGCTGTCACTGGCTGAATATGCTTATGAGGCTCATGTTGCTGGTCTCTCTTATGGGATAAACAATACCGAAAGTGGAAACCAGGTGCCAATGATTTCAAGCTAACTATTGTCAGTACCAATTGAACCTGATTTGGGTGCACGTCTTGGAGTTGCTCGTGTGCCAGAAATTGGATTTATATACACGAAATTCGTCAGGACCGTAACCAGTACTGCCACGGTTGTTTGTGGAGTTCAAAAGGATATGCTGAGTGATCCAAGAGCAACAGAGTATGCACAGAAAAGTGAGGGTACACTAGAAGAAATTGGGCAGACCGTAGTAATTATGACTGTTGAGATTTCAAAATTCAGAGTTTTGTCTCAAATTAAAACTGCCCAACCTTTGGTATGTAGGGTGTATGATGCTGGCACCAAGTTTCATGACATGCCTGTCAAGGCACTTAAGATGGATGATACTAGCAGAGTTTTTGACCAAATCTCACAGAGGAATTTAATTTGTATGCATGCTATGATGTGGGGACACTGTCTTCATGGCTGTCTTGCAGCAATGGTGGGTTTATTCTCACATGGGTTTTAGAAGATTATGGTGGAACGTCTTGTTGGCCAGTAATGTTCTTGCCAAAATGGAACAAGTGATAATTCAGACTGTTGTTTGGTTGCTTGACTGTGTGATCAGTTGCTTCAACAAGTGATGCTGACAGTGTTGGATTCTCAAAAAAACAAAAAAATTGCTTCTTAGGTAGAATGCTCCAGTTTTGTCGTCCCGAGGGCTGACACAGATACCGTGGATGCTACTTTGGAATAGGTAGAGACATTCGGCAAACAGACCCTACCTTTGAGCTTGAGAACAAGCTTTTTCTCCAAGGGGGGTGTAATGTTATGCACACAATAACATTGCTAAGTTATTTAGAGTTTAATTAATTGTTTTTCTTTATTTTACTTTATTTTATTTCAGTTAAATAATTAATAGGCCACATGGGCATTTCTGTAATATTTTATCTTGAACCTTGTAAGGGTGAACCCTATTTAAGGGGTAAGAGTAATGAGAAAAAACAAGTATTAATTTAGAGTAAACAAGGGGTTTTTGAGTTCTCCTCAACGAGCTTAGGGGTGTGCGTTCTCCTTAAAGAACCTAGGGTTTTCAAGCTTTCCTTCGGCTTGATTTTCTTCTCTTCTCTCTTCCTCCCTACAAATCACTGTGTCAGATCCGAGACCATAACACGAAACTCGCACGTGCGAGTTTGCACGTTGTGCGGGACTGGGCGTTGAGGGGGGGGCGGCTGATCTGACAGCTGAAGGCAATGGTAGGGGGGTGACGACGACGGGAGAGGATTCGAAGCAGCTGCTTTGGCTGGGGTACGATGAGGCGAGGGCGAGGCTACGGGCGGCAAAGAAGGCGTTGCACGGGGGGAAGGATTAGGTGCGGCAAGAGGGAGATGGAGGCCGAGAGGGACGAAAAAATTTTCGGATGAAAGAGAGAAGAGAAGAATGAGACCAATGCAGGATAGAGACCAAAAAAAAAAAAAAATTCGACGAGGGTTCGATGCATCCCGCCCGCTTCATCCGGATGATTCGCAATATACTGCGTAATCCCCGAAATTAAATCATGGAGATGATTTTGGGATTCATCAACATGAATCAGGCGTTGGTGCTTCACTAACAACGTTAGGAGATGAACTGAGCAATGCGGCTGAAGTTCATTTCCCGCGTCAAGTTGACTAACCCCCCCCCTAATATACCATTATAAACATGCCACTTGAAATGTCAATTTCTTTTCTCATGTGAAAAATGACAGATTTTCTTATTACTATCAAAATTCTTTACTAATTCAGTTATCTGGAAAAGCATCTGTAGTTATGCTATTATTTTTGGGCTATTGATTAATTTTGCTGCTTGTCTTTACTTTCATAACATGGTCTCTTATTGTTTGAGGCCACTAATCATTTAGGAGTCATTATTTTTTTTTCTTCATTTCTTTGTTTCATTATGATAGCACACGAAACAAAGGGTGTACTTGTAATTAATTTTATAAGTAAAAGGGTAGATTAGGGAAAATGGAAAGGGAGCTTCAGCTACGGGACATATTTATAATCATTGTCTAGCTTGAAGGATAGATATGACGAGTAGAAGTTGTTTAGAAGTAGAAACTCCATTAAAAGTAGGAAGTTGCTTTGCTAGTAGCTTTTTAGTAGCTTCATAGTTTGGTTAGGCCTAGTGGTTTCCTAGTTTGGGGAGTTCCTAGTTTGATTAAGCTTAGATTAGGAGTTTCTCTTTCATTCAAATTATGTAGCATTTGTAAATTGAGAAGGCTGGGCAAAAGGGGACACAAGTCCTCAAGCCCTAATTTATTTTTGCTTTTGTTAAGGAATAGTCATACATGGATTAAGGAGTGCAAAGATATTGAGTTTTTTAGCTGGGAAAGAGGTTTCCTAAGTTGGCTAGTCATTTGGGGATGGGCCTTGGACCCAACTTCACATGGTATCAAAACAACTACTCGTATGTGGGTCTACACCTAAACTATCCACTTGTAGAGCCACAAAAAGGGCCCTGCACCTAAACTATCTACTTGTAGAGCCACAAAAGATGACCTACATGTGAGGGGGAGTGTTAAGGAATAGTCCCACATGGATTAATGAGTAAAAAGATTTTGAGTTTATTAGTTAGGAAAGAGGTTTCCTAAGTTGGTTAGTCATTTTGGGATGGGCCTTGGACCCAATGTTATAGCTTTATTGCTTTGACAGTTATAGAATTAGTTGGCCCTAAAATCTTCTAGTTCTTATCAAGTGGTAGTGGAGCTGTTCTTTCCGCAGATTTATCACCATCATCCCACAATTATCGTATTATGAGTTATATATTGCCAAAAATGTTTTGGAGTCTAGTTTCTAACGCAAAAAGAATTTTGATAATTTGATTTTTTCTACATGGAGAAATCAAAATCTGAAGTATCAAAGGTTGGATGGTAGAAAGCTTTTATTTTTTAGATTGTTAAAGTTTAGGGGTATTTTGGTAATTTTATTATGGTATATTGTATCATGAGGTTCTAGTCAGAAATGTATCAATTAGACATCTCCAATGATGTAATTTTTACACATTTCAAAAAAATGATATAATTGTTACCCTTTTTTGTTACTGTTTTATGGCTGTAAGGGATAGTGTAATAGGGGTAATATGGACATTTTCCTTGTAAATCACTTTAAGTTGTTTAATAAAGAATTTTGGGGTCGACCAAACTCCCTAATATGACTGCTCTCTGAAAGCAGTCTTTCCCTCTTATTCTCTTCTCCTTCTCCACTTTCTTACTTTTTAATTCTTCCTTTCTTTTAGTTTACATGGTATCAGAGTAATCAATCTATTTGTGGTGGGTGTTCAACAAGAATTTTATTCTCGTCAAGCCTGCAAACTCTCCAGGAAGAGGGATTCTCTAGAATTATTACTGATAGAAGTGAAAGGTTAGACCTTTTTTTCTGTTTCTTTGTGCCATAACCCTAGGATTGATAGGTTGTGCTATCAATTGAATAACTTTATAAGATTTTTGTGCCCCTATTGTTTGGATCTTCTATCCCAATTTTGTGCCTGCACAAGTTTTAGAGACTCAACACTGCCTGTATCATCATCATTAGGGCTGATGGCAGCCTAATTACCTTCTTCTAACATTCTTTTTCTTAGACTACTGGATTGTGTCAGTGCAATCATATTCATTGGAGTATGAGTGCCCTAATTTACTGTGCTGTGTGGGCCCGCCTCATATGCATAGGCACATGTAGAGTTTTTTTTGTGAATTCTTTGGCGTTGGTGGTTTTAATAAAGTGTTAGATGCCCCAAGTAGGAAGAATCTACCATAGTGAGTGCCACTGCTCGAGAAACAAATACATCATCCAACATATAGAACCCTCCATTCCATGTCTTGAACCAATCGTCCTCTTCGTTTGTAATTCTTGGAAAACACAAGTAGGATAAAAATTTATTGAATAGTTGAAGGATTTAGTAATAGGACTCATAGACAAATTGGAACAAACAGAACGAAATCTAAGGACATTTGTGGGGTAGAGTGAACGGACCCTCCCCTTGAATAGAAGAGGTGGATCCATCAGCTAAAGTAACTCAATGGTATGAATGAGATGGATTAATGGATTGAAATAAGGAAAGCATACATGACATATGTGTAGAGGCTCCTGAATCAATGACCCAAGAAGGAGAATGAGACCCATTCAATGCAGTCATATCTGTACTAGCCATTGTGGCACTTGTTGAAGATTAAGGATGAATCTCAACAGTCGAAGTAGTAGATGATGCAGTTAGTTGGCCCAATTAACCCACTAACTTTTCTTGTCTTGTTTCAATGTGGAACTTTTTATCACTCAACACTACCCTTCATGTCTAGGCTTACACATAATAGGTCGGAATGTGGGTACAAACCCTCTAATGGGGCACACGGACTTCATGGAACCCACCATACAAATTCCTATCTCATGGACTCCATAACACAACTACCTAGGTGAGCACAAACAAGGATTTCGCTCACACACACAACTTGCTCTACCATGTTGAGCTTTTTGGGTTGGGTCCGATTTCATCTCAAAATGACTAGCCACTTAGGAGGCATATTGTTCAACCTTATAACTCGTTAACTTTTCTTCTCAATGTGGGACTTTTTCGTACTCAATAGATACTCATTGGGTGTAGACATCTATTGAAGCCCAAGACATTAGACAGTGAATGGCACAAACCCATAGTCCACGCTGAATCTCAAGGGCGAGGTTCTTATAAGGGGCTGCAATGATAGCACATGAATAATAATGACATACTTGTGATTAATTTTATAAGTAGAAGGGTAGATTAGGAAAATAGAAAGGGAGCTCCAGTGGGACATATTTGTAATTATTGTCAAGCTTGAATGGTAGAATAGGAAGAGTAGGAGTTGTAGAATTTTGGATCCCATGTAGAGGACTTAGATCAACTAAGAAGAAGAGATCGACCACAAAGGTAGAGAGCTTGGACTAGGTGGAAGAAGAGGTGCGCCGACCAAGGGAAGGAGGGAGGCTGGATGAACTTTGGAGAAAGGAGGAGAGAGCTTCAATGCTCTACTCTTAGCCAATGCCTTTATTTATAGCTTTTACAATGCCCTTAGGGCTACAACTTTATAAAAGAAAGACATAAAAAGGACAAGTATTTACACCTTCGTGCCATCTTTATGAGAAACATCCTATTTTACCCATATGCCACCACTTAGACGTGTGGCCTTACTTGCCTTGGACTTGTGGGCTTGAGCCCATATTCTAACACTCCCCCTCAAGTTGGAGGTGAAAAAACATCATAGATACCTAACTTGCCACATATAAAGGATAAGATTTTAGATGTGACTGGTTTAGTAAGGATATTTTCTACTTGCTCTTGTGATGAAACATGTTTGAGGGAGATTATACCCGCTTGAAGTTTCTCCCATATAAAGTAGCAATCCACCTTAATGTGTTTGGTCCTTTTATGGAAGATTGGATTTGAAGTAATATGAATAGTTGTTTAGTTATCACAATGTAGACCCATGGGACCTCCTTTATACAATCCTAATTCAGTAAGAAGGGTCCTCCATAGGAGTTCACTAATTGTGTGAGCTATAACTCTGTATTCTGCTTCGACACTAGATCTTGCAACCTCATTTTGTTTCTTACTTCTTCATGTAACCAGGTTCCCTTCAACAAGAGTGCAATATCCAGAAGTAGACTTCCTATCATCTGGTGATCCAGCCCAGTCTATGTCTGAGAAACCGTCTATGTTGAAGTGACCATGTTTTATATAAAGTAATCCTCTTCCCGGAGCTCCTTTTATGTATCGTAATATTCTCTCTAAGGCATGTCAATAGGTAAGTTGTGGTTTACGCATGTATTGACTCACCACACTTACAGCATATGATATGTCTGGTCTAGTTATCGTGAGGTAGATCAGTTTGCCCACAAGTCTTTGATATTTGTCAACATAAATATCTTCTCCAGTCATTGCACATAATTTTACATTCGTATCTATTCCCGTTTCTTTGAGGAGGTCCAAGACATACTTCCGTTGAGACAATATTATCCCATGTTTAAATTGAAAAACTTTTATGCTCAAAAAATAATTAAGTAGTCCCAAATATTTAGTTTTGAATTCCTGACATATCATACTTCTTGTATGTTATGTGCATCATCACCGGTTAAGATAATGTCTTCAACATATACAGCCAATAATATTTTTCATTTAAAAAAAAAATCATTTTGAGGTATCTTTAAAATATACCGAATGATCTGCCGAGCACTGATGAAAGCCAAACCGTAGTAGTGCTTGGCAAAATTTATCAAACCAGGCCCGAGGGGACTGTTTAAGCCCATATAAAGACTTTTATAACCAGCATACAGACTCCCCCTCAACCACATAACCAGGTGGTTGAACCATATAAATTTCTTCGCGTATCACCATTTAAGAAGGCATTCTTTACATCGAGTTGATATACGGGCCATGATGAATTAGCAACAAAAGATAATAGGATACGTACTAAATTTAATTTGGCAACTAGAGAAAAGGTTTCCTCATATTCCACTCCATAACACTGAGTGTATCCTTTAGCAACGAGTCTGGCTTTAAGATGAGCAACGGACTCATCCGGGTTATGTTTAACCGAAAACACCCATTTACAACTGACTGTTTTTTTTCCTTTTGGGAGTGATGCTAAGTGCCAAGTTTGATTCTCATATAAGGCGTGCATTTCTTCATCCATAGCCGCCTTCCATCTTAGATGCTATAGGGCCTCATGATAGGACTGCGGAATTGAAGTAGAAGAAAGAGATGCAAGAAACTGAGAGCAAGCAAAAGACAAACGATGGTGAGACATAAAGTTGGATATAGGGTGAGAAGTAGTACAGGAATGACGTTCCATTCTTAAAGCAATAGGCGGAGTATCAAATTTTGGACCAAACCTAGGGGGGGATGGACCTACCTCAGGTGGATCCAAAAACTTCACAGGTGAGGTGTTGGCCGGTGCTTCAGGGGGCTGAGTAATATCGACATTAAAGGGCACAAGTAGACAAAGAGTGATAGGAGGAAATGACAAACCTGGAGGAGCATCATTCGAGGAGTAGAATGAGGTGTCCTCAAAGAAGGTCACATCCCGAGATACAAGCATCCTCCTAAGGGTAGGATTGTAATAGACATACCCTTTCTGGGTGCAAGAGTACCCAAAAAAAAATACACTTCATAGAATGAAGAGCAAGTTTACTCTTTTGTGGATATGTGACATGGACAAAGCATGTACATACAAAAACCTTGAGAGGAAGAGAAAAGGGGTCTTCACCAAGAAATAATACAGAGTAAGGAGTTTTATGGCTAAGAACTGATGAAGCTATTGATAAAAAAACAGGTCGTAAGTATAGCATGAGGCCAATAAAAGTTAGGTACCTTCATGGAGTAGAGGAGGCCCCGAGCAACTTCAAGAAGATGACGATGCTTCCTTTTAGCAACACCATTCTGTTGAAGGGTATAGGCACACAATGTTTGATGGATAAACCCATTACCCTCACAAAATGATTGGAACTCACTAGACAAGTATGCCTTAGCATTATCAAACCTAAGGATCTGAATCTTTTTTCCAAATTGAGTTAACACCATAGCATGAAAGGTTTTAAAGATAGTAAGTATTTTAGATCGTTCTTTCAAGAGATATAACCAAGTGACCCGGGTAAAATCATCAGCAAACGTAACAAAGTATTTAACATAAGAAATATTAGAGACACACAAAGGTCCACATACATCAGAGTGTACTAAAGAAAAAGGAGCAGTACTTGTAGTTGTAAAGCGAGGAGAATATGTATTTCTATGATGTTTACTCAATTGACAAACTTCACAATTGAAAGTAGAGAGGGATTTTCACGAAGGAAGTAAATGACTCAGGAAAGGTGTAGAAGGATGGCCAAGCCACTTGTGCCCAAGTTGTGCCTCGGATGTAGTGGATGATAGGGCAGCTAATGGAGGAAAGTTGAAGTAGTACAAACCCCCTTTTTCATGGCCGCTACCAATTACCCTTTTCGTAGTTAGATCCTGAAATGTACAAGAAGAGGGTGAGAAAGTGACAGAGCAATTCAGATTTTTTGTGATTTGACTAATCGAAAGCAAGTTGAAAGGAAATTGAGGGACAAATAAGACATCTTGAAGAGGGATAGAAGATGTGATAGACAAGGAACCCTTGCCAAGTACTTTGGTTTGGGTACCATTAGCAATAGTAACAAATTTATTGGGAAAACATGGAGATAAAGAATGAAGCATGTGTTTGTTACTTGACAAGTGTTCGGAGGGCCCAAAGTCTATGATCCAAGAGGAGGAAGAGGAAGAGGAAGAAAGCATACCTGAGGCAATGGTGGGAGCAGTAGTAGGTAACGGTGGAAGGGAAAACTCCATAAGGGACTTCATCTTATGAAATGTGGCATAGTCTTCAGCAGTGAGACTCATTTTTCCGGATTGGGAGTCATTCTTTTCTTCCCGTTTATCAACATTAACGGAGGTTGGGTTAGTCGTGGCCCAATCTGGCTTGCCATGAAGCTTCCAACAGTTTTCCACAAGGTGGTTTTGACCACCACCGTAGGTGCATATGCGAGGCTCAATGCGTGAATGGGTAGGACCCGTTCTACCACCTCTTGTGCAGCCCCCTTTAAAATTTCTGTCGCGTCCTCGGTTGGAGGATGATGTACCCCTATTATCGGAATACATAGCTGATGGAGCATCAATAGGGGAGGTAGGAATGGATCAGGGATCCGTATCAACGTAGCACTAATTTCGTCGAAGGATGGAAGTGCGATGAACTAAGAAGTTGGGTCTTAGCAACCTCAAGATACGGCTTGATATTCGTTAAGTAAATGGCTGCTGCCAAGGCCTCCCGTTGCCTTTCTTGAACTGCAATATCTGTTGAATACGATTGAGTGATCTTCCATTCTTGAAGAAGTCCCTAAAACCGGGCCAAGAATTCATGAATATTATCCCCTTGCTTAGTATTCAGCATACTTTGTAAGACATCAAACAATTTTTGCAAATAGGTCATGCTAGAGTATAATTTAGCGCATGTGTCCCAAATATCCTTGGCTGTTTCCAAGCAGATCACATTGTTGGCTACATGTTCTTCCATGCTATTTATGAACCAACTAATAACCAGATTATCATTTTTAACCCACTTGAGGTAGGCTACATCTTTATCAATTAGAGGAGAGAGTTTGTTTAAGTGACCTAGAAGATCATGATTAATGAGAACCCGTCGTACCGATTGTGACCAGCTAAGATAATTGGAGAGGCCCCTCGAGGGGATAGTAGTAATTCTGAGTATGTCACTCGTACTACTTGTATGTTCAATCTCCATTATGAAGTAAATCAAATGCTTAAACTACACCAAGATCAAATTGTAAAGGGCGTCTCAAAAAAATCCACTAATGCAACTTAGAAGATCCGTGGACCAAATCAAACACTTACAAAGGGAGATATAGAATTTTCTCCAGCAGAGCAGGCACTAAATCATCGAAGAATTTGTGCTTATGTCAAGTGGAGACATCATCCAGAAATCAAACAATTCCTCTTATATCTTTTAAAAAATAAAGAGGATAGATTTAAACCTTTATGCCTTAATCCAAACTCCAAAAAGAACTATGGCCAAACACTTAAGAATCACAATCTTCTTTTGAGATCCTTATTATCAAGTCAGGTCTCTTATAACTCCTCAACTCATGGGAACCAACTTCCAAAAAACCAAGTGTTGGAGTTCAAGAAAGTAGAAGGGGCAGCAGAATAATAGAGGCAAGTAGACGCTGGAATTTTAACCATATGACGATCATCCAACAAAATAACAAGATCCCATGAACAGCGCCAAGTGTGAGAGAACTTACAGCAACATGTGCTGGAAATCCAACTCATAGAAAATTGATCCAAGTTACATGTAGGTAACCGAATCACAAATCATTTCCATCAATACATCAATTTTGATAAAACACTAGCAGCAACCAATCTTGATCAAGCTTGCAATTTAGCTACAAGAAGATCAAGATTATAACATCTTCTTAATCACAAGAGATTAATCTTCACAACTTCTCATATGAAAATCATCTTGTCTTGATCTAATCTAGAAATCAAGACCTCAACTTGTAGAAGGAGAATATGTAAATAATAACCAGAATTGACTTATCTCTTCATGGTTGGACTCCTTTCATGAATAAATTCTTGGACAGATCTTCATAAATATTGGCTTGTATACTTCATCAAGGGGGATCCTAAACTCCTTGTTCTGATACCATGTAGAATTTAGGATCCCATGTAGAGGACTTAGATCAACTAAGAAGAAGAAGAGATCCAACCACAAAGGGAGAGCTTGGACTAGGTGGAAGAAGAGGTGCGCCAACCAAGGGAAGGAGGGAGGCTGGACAAACTTTGGAGAAAGGAGGAGAGAGCTTCAATGCTTTACCTCTTAGCCAATGCCTTTATTTTTGGCTTTTACAATGCCCTTAGGGCTACAACTTTATAAAAGAAGAGACATAAAAAGGACAAGTATTTACACCTTCATGCTATTTTTATGAGAAACATCCTATTTTACCCATATGCCACCACTTAGATGTGTGGACTTAGTTGCCTTGGACTTGTGGGCTTGAGCCCATCTTCTAACAGGAGTTGCTTAGAAGTACGAACTGTCATAGGAGTAGGAAGTTGCTGTCTTAGTAGCATCCTACTAGTTCTGTAGTTTGGAGAGTTCCTAGTTTGATTAGGCTTAGATTAGGAGTTTCTCTTTCATTCAAATTATGTTACTATTAGTATCCATAAATAGAGAAGGTTGGGCAAGGAAGAAGACACGTCCTCAAGCCCTAATTTGTTTTTGTTTTATTGCGTTCTTGGTTGAGAATTATTTAACCAGAAAATCTTTCACTTTGGTTCTTAACACAGGGAAAAAGAACTCTGCCTTTTGCTACAAGCAATTTTTTTTTTTTTTCAAATGGTGAAAAACTTTTACTACTGGTAAAACTTAGCACAAATACAGAAGAATGAAGCTCAAGCTACAATGGGGAATGACAAAGAGGGTCAGGAGACGCCTTCCTTGGCGAGAACATCCAAAATATTATTAGCAGCTTGGAGTGTGTGCTGCCATGATACAACAAAGGAAGTACATAAGATTGTTTTCAAGGAGGAAGAAAACAAAGAGAGTTGTAAAATCTGAAACCAACCAGTAATAAGATGGAAACAAAGGAGTGGAGGAAGAAGTTGGAGGTTGTCTACTTTTCTGGGTAGAAATCTTGATTAGGGCATATAATTGACTCTTAATCTCTTTCATTGATTACTTACAGGACATGCATGACTTCGAGAAAAAATGAAAAGAATGAAAAAGAAGAGTGGTGGTGGGGTGAGGAATTGGAAGAAATTGATGAAGATGAGAGAAAGTTTGGCAGCTGCTACTTTTATGTAGAGAAGAAAGAAATAATGCAAGAAAATTATATGGAGTGTACGGTTACAGTTTGCTTGAGAATTGGGTGTTTTGATATATTGCCATGTAGGATATGTGGTGGACAAGTGATAGAAGGACTATAGATGATTGCTGTTAACAGAAATAACTTAACTCTGTGATTGGCTAAACGTTTTGCAGCCATATAGCAAAGTATAAATGAGTGGGACCGGTGGTGCCATTTTATGTATTTGACACTATTTCTGAATTTCAATCCTTAAATAACTGTTGTTTGGTCACCTTAACCTTTTGCAGATGGTTGTTGAAGAGATGAATATTTTGACAACTGTGTTCCTGAGGTACGACAATGAGAAAATATATTATCCAAATTCAGTACTGGCAACAAAACCCATTAGCAACTTCTACAGAAGCCCAGATATGAACGATTCTGTAGAGTTCTCTGTTGATGTTTCAACCTCAATGGATAGCATCAAAGCTCTCAGAGAAAAGATAAAGATGTATGTTATTCTGAATGTCCTTACTTGTTCAATACAAATATTTAGCAAGCCACACTGGTGCTGTAGTTAGCATTCCTATTTATAGAATATTAGTGCAGTTATCTAAGCCCAAAATTGCAGACTCCTGAAGTGTGCCTATGGCACTCTCCCAAGCCCGAGGTCCACTATAATGAACTATTGTGGATGGTCTCTGGCTAAATATCTGATGGAGAAATTCAAGATGTGTTTTCTGATTCCTTTTATCGTAGCACATGAAACATTATTTTCTGATGACATAAACTAGATCAATGTAGTGTTTACAGGCTTCAGATTATTTAGATGCTTACAAAATGCACACAGCATATCTGTCCTTAGTTCTAGCATAACTAGATTTTTCGTTGTCAGACTCGGCCTTTTTTTATTCTCTTTTCTTAAATATCATTGAAGAAGCTCATTTTGGCACCTCAGGTTCATGGAAAACAAACCTGAGCATTGGCATAGTAACCACAATTTGGTTGTAAAAGAGATTGAAAACATGAACAAGATGAAGATGGGTCTATTTGTTCTCCACACAATGAACTATCAAAATATGGGGGAGAAGACCAGCAGGAGATCTGAGCTCCTCCTTGGGCTGAAGAAAATTTTCGAAGAACTTGGAATAAAGTATCATCTGCTGCCTCAAGAAGTCCACCTCACCTATGCCAGTGGGATGCCAACAAACTTGGGCCGGTGATGTTTTGTTTCTGAATGACAGAATAGAAGCTGTTCTTACCTTCTTGATTTACCTTATTATAATGAAAGGGATGTGGTATTCACCTGTTGTGGTATGAGATTTTTAGAAGAACTATTATTCTTCAACGAGAAGCTTATTTCTAGAAAACAGTTGAGCGTTGAGTTTATTAGTTGATAAATTCTTATGTTTTGTGTATTGGTTTTAAGTTGTTATTTAGTTTTTGTTCGTGAGTGTTCTAGGTCTCGCAGTCATCTAAAAACCAGGTTCTCCTAATTTTAGTCCAAGATAAAGACCAAAAAAAAATAAAAAAAAATGGTCTCAGCAACTAGTTTTACAAATTGAAGAACAAATTTCCCCTACTAAAACTGAAAACAATTGACCAAAAAATAACATGTATCACACTGATTCTGGTTGATTACATCCAAAGTTAAGAGTTGTTATTTAGTTTTTGTTCGTGAGGTCTCGCAGTCATCTAAAAAAGACTATGGCATGAAATGATTTAAATATAGAAAAGATTCCAGACCTATCATTGAATAAAAGTGGCAATGTAACTCAAGTAAAATAATCTACAGAGGCAATGAAGTATTTAACTTGAGAAATGTTTGATACACTCAATGATCCCCATACATCTGAATGAATCAAGGAAAAGGGAACAACACCTTTAAGTTCAGCTCAAGGAGAGTATGTAATCCTTTGGTGTTTGTTCAACTGACATATTTCACAATTCAAACCAAACAAAGATTTCAAAGAAGAAAACTAATATTGAAGTGATGATGTTGATAGATGCCCGAATTTGTTGTGCCATAATTGTGCCTCTTTCTGAGAAGTAGAAAATGTAGTCACTAGAGGCAAGTCCATGGCCTCCACCAATCATCTACTTCGCTGCTAGATGCTAGAAAACACAAGAAGAAGGTGAGAAGGTGATAGAACAATTAAACTTCTTTGTTAACTGACTGACATACAACAAATTTAACAGAAACTAGGGAACAAATAAGACATCAGTATGCGAAACAGTGGGAGTAGTAGAGGAGAATCCTTTCCCAAGAACTTTGGTTTGAGATCCATCTGTTAAGCATGGAGACATAGAATGTAAAAGACTCTTATTACATGTAAGATGCTCATAGGCCTCTGAGTAAATGATCCAAGATGAAGAGGACGAAGTGGCACAAAGCATACCTAAGATAATGGTAGTTGCAACAGTAGTAAAGAAATATATAGATACCATTAAGGTTTTCATTTTCTATAATAATTCAAAATCATCATCCGAGACAGTCTTCTTCTATTTATGTGAGTCGGTTTTTTCTTCATTCTTTTAAGTGTTATTAAACGAGGCCTAACTGGCAGCAACCCAATCTGGCTTGCCAAGAAGCTTCCAACAAGTGTCCACTAGATGATTTAATCCTCCATAGTGACTGCACACCCATTATCAGTCCTTGAAGGACCAAAACTAACTCTACCACCTTATCCTCTCCCTCTTCTATAATATCTAGCGCGCCCCTTGTCTGCAAAATTTGTATCCCTATTACTTGAGTACATAGCAGAGGATGTCTTAGCTTGTGGAATGGAAGAGGGGTCTGGTATTCATAGAAGACTAGTACTTATATCACCAAAAGATGAAAGTGCTAATATCGATATCTCAAAAAATATAGCTCCTAATCATAAATGATTTATTTTTTTAAGAAACTAGCCTCAAAGAGCTTTAAATTGATATCTAATTTGACATAAAAATATATGTTATTTAATCTTTTATGACCTTTTGATTTTCTTCATTCTGTGGCTTGACCCTTGCCGACTCCAACGCAAATATCTCCTTAAATATAGATCAAAATGGCATAAAAAAATTTCTTCTGAAACTAGACTTTGATACCTTTCATCCAAGTATAACTGTTATTCATAAAATATATTTTTTTAGAAAAAGAATTTGATAGATTTGAAACTTTGTAATTTGGCTGAACTGAATAATCTTTCTTCTTTGGCCAGCATGACCATTGACCCTTGCGAATTGATATATCCCTCTAGAATATTCAGATTGAAAATTGGTTTTATAAAGTAGAAAATAGACTTATAGTTCTTTCTTTAGACATATAAAGTATCATTCTTGAAGTCTTATAATGGCTCAAAAATTGAAAATTTATGCTATTATTTGAACCTCTCTTGCAGTCTTACCTTTTCTGTTTAAAATATCGATTTCTATTTGTAGAAAACTCTGATTACCAAAATTATTTTTTAGTTGGAAAGTAGACTCAAAGATATTTCCATAAATATATAATTTTAATTATGAAAGGTTCATTATGGAGGTAAAAACACCAAGAAACCAACGTATACTGGGATACGAAAAGAAGAAAAAGATTCAATACTAACCTAAACTACTAGAGATGATAGATAAAAAAAGAATCACATTATCTCTATTGGTTCACCAAGTCAACTCACAGAACCCGCTTTGATACCATTTTGAATTTCTAGAAAAGAGAAAAACTTCACTACCTTGATCTAATGTTAGTACATGAGCCTATATTTATAATAGAAGAAAGAAGTAGAATCCAATTTAATTAGACTACCTTTGTCCCAATTACACCCAAAACTAAACATTAAAAGATAAGTCCTAAAATAATTAAAATAATTGGGCATAAATAGAAGACTAACATAACTAAAACAAATTTAATTGAGACACTTCAATGAGACCTCTTGTGAGACTCCTCTAAGACTCCACCATAAGAATTTTGACTCTATGAGACTTCTTGTTTTGAGGCTCATGTGAGACTCTTTCATGCCTGCTCTTCAATACCTTTCACAATTACATAAAAAAACAAAAAGGAAAAAAGTTACACCCTTACTTGGAGAGATGCTTCTCCTTGAGTGATTCAAGCTACCTACTCCTTTGTAGCACTTTGTGAAATGATCAAGGAGCTTGTACTAGGATGAATGCTATGATGATTGAAAGAGAATAAAGTTTTTCAAGGTATGTGGCTCTCTCTCTCTAAAGCACTTTTGATGGAAATTTGTAAGATAAAAGATTGTAGCTTGAAGATATGCCAATAAATGCTCATTCACTCATTTACACATGGTTTAGTACGGTATTTATAGCCTCCCCAACTCAAACTAGTCATTATTTGCCCGTTTACAAAAATCAATACTTTGATTGATCAATCATTGTTAAGTGATTGATCAATCAATCAAGCATAATGACTACTTTTCTATTAGATAGTGACTTATTGATCAATGGACTGATCGATCAATATGTTACTGTTGGTTGAGAAAAGTTAAGTTGATCGATCAATCGAGATTCCCACTGGTTGTGCAATTCGAGTATGATTGATCAGTGTATTTTTCTATGATCGATCATGCTTTATGTTCGTTACTGGCAAGGGTCTGACTGATCGATCAATCAAGAGGGATGATCGATCATTCCATGACAATTGTGCATGCCTGGACAGTAATGATCGACCAATCCAAGTGGGATGATAGATCATGTGTTATAGCATGAAATGGTTATCTTGGTTGATCGATCAATCAACTATGGTTGATCGATCATGCTATATATTTCTGGCTTGCATAGTTCTGGACGATCAATCAGTCCAATGCCAATTTAAAAATATAAATTTTTTAAAGCATAGAAATTTCTAAGTGCTCTAACATGTTTCTAATGATTTTTATGATAATCCTAAATATGTATATATGAAAATTATAACCCAAAGCTTCGATTTCACAAATGTACTTAAGGAATAGGAAGTTTAGAATGCTCTCTTACAAAAATTGATTGAGTTTAGATATTTTGTCTATAATTCTTGAACTCGAGTTTTCTTCTTTGTGGGTGCTTCTTCAATAGATGTTCTTCAATTGTGCTTGAGGTCTTGAATTTGGCTTTGACGCTTAGACCTTGAGATGCTCTTGAAGGTGAAGTATCTGAAATACTTGGATTTTCAAGTTATTAGTTCAATTAAGTTTTGTTATCATCAAAATCAATGTAGAAGTCAACCTACGGTTAACAAGTTGTATTTATTATGAAAATTGTTAACCTAGATGGACTTGCATCCTTAATTTTGATGATAACAAAATTTAAGCTAGCGAGTTGATATTTTGAATGAAACATTTCAAGATGCATTGCCTTCAACATACACACATATAGTCTATGAGGAAGAACCGGCCACATCATCAACACAAAAGACCTTGAGCCAAATGAAGAACAAGTCACCTTGAAGAAGCACCTATGAGGAAGCCTGACAACTTGAAAATCTAAAGTCTAAGTTTCATAGAAAATCTCAAGAATTCTATCTATATAAGACAATAGCCAAACAAACTCAAATTCTTAATTAAAAGTATGTTTTGGAGTATTAGAACATAAAAGGTCATCTAAACCATGTTTTGAAATTTCATACAAATGTGTTAGAAAAATAAAATTTTGGCTTAATCCATACTTAGAGCTTAATTGCATACACTAGCAAAGGGTTTGAATAATAATGGTACCAAACATATGATCGATCATCTTGAATGCAACAAAATTTTAGTATAAAGTATAATTAATCATTCTGTATGAGCATGATCATCAGCCAGTATGCTGAAAGGTAGGGTATATAAAACATGATTGATCAACCTTTATGGTTATAATCGGTCATCCAGAATGTTGTTAGATAGGTGTATAAAGAATGATCAATCAAAGACTATAAGGCATGATCAACCAGATTTTCAAAAAATTTCAAAATCGTTGATCAATGGCTTGACCAGTCAGTAGGTTATCATGAGTAAAAAACGTAGCAATTGGAGTTGAATGATTGATCAGTAAAAATTGATCGATCATCCCTTCATAGTAGCTTTTTTTACCATGGTAAAAAACTAGTTTTGATAGGAAAATTAGAAATGGGGACCAAAACTCATTCCAAAGTATTTAATAAGCATTTATTATAATACCAAAGTCATATGGATATATCTTTGTGGCAAAATTTCTATTTACCCTTTGTATGAGAAAAAATCCCAAAATCCACCAAAATTTTAAAAGTCTCTAAATATTTGTTGCCATTCCTAGTTCCATCAAACTCCACTTTGCACATGTTCTAAGGATTGGAATTGGATCTCACTAGGAGTTAGTTGTATTTTCAAAAGAAAGGTGTAAATTTTATTTGTGTCTTTTGT
Organism: Aristolochia californica; assembly: GCF_029961685.1. NCBI lineage: Eukaryota > Viridiplantae > Streptophyta > Magnoliopsida > Piperales > Aristolochiaceae > Aristolochia > Aristolochia californica. The sequence continues at coordinate 38,846,247 of NW_027181881.1, read as the reverse complement.
CTTTTTACTTTCCTTAAAAGAGGATTTTTAGAACCTTGAATCTAGAAGGGGAAAGATCTAGTTGTAATAAAATTTTGTTTAGAGAGAATGGGATTAGTATAATTAGGAATTACCCTTGGTTTAAAGACAGCTGATGAATCTCTTTGTACTTCTACTAGTAGAGGATAATAGTGAATTTTTCCCAAACAAGAGTTTTTGGGTGATGATTACCATTAGAAGAGCATCCAGATAAAAACTCCATCAAGAAGAGCAATCAGCAAAAAGGCTACCTATGTTTAATGGAACAAATTATGCCTATTGGATAATGTATGAATAAAAAAATTTCCTCAAATCTATAGTTTGGGATATTTGACATGCTATCAAAATAGACATTTTAATCCTCACAAGGTAATTGACGGGGAAAAGATCTCAAAGGATTTTGGGGAACTCTCTAACAAACATAAGGAGCGACTTAGAACCAATTCAAAGGTAATTAACCTACTCCTATGTGCCTTAGGACCAAAAATTTTAATAGAGTCTCCACTTGTAAAATAACTAATGAAATATGAGATAAGTTGGAGTGACCCAAGAGAAAACTGCTAGAGTTAAAGATCTAAATCCAATCTATTAGTTGCATAAAAATGATGAATTTAAGATGAACAATGATGAAACTATAGCTGAAAGAAACTTTAGGTTCACTCACATTATCAATGCATTGAACATTCTAGGTGAGAAAATTTCTCTCTATAGTAAGCATGACAAGTTTCTCAAGACTCTTGACAAGTTATGGAACACGAGGAAGACTACCATAAAGAAAATTTTGATTTTAGGATCATGAGATGAGAGGAACTATTAGGTATCCTCTGTACACATGAAATTGAACCAAAAGAAAACAGGAAGAACCTTCTAGGAGGAAAAATATTTCACTAAAAGCGAAATCTGCTCCTAGTGATCCTAGTGGCTCAAGTGAGGGGAGCTTCGATGAAGTGAGCTCTTTACTAGGCAGTTACAAAAGATGTAAAAAAGAAAGAAAAGTTTAGGAGAGGTCATAACAAAGGTGAAAAGGATTGAAGTTTGCTTTTGAGTGTAGTGGCATAGAACAATTAAACGTCCAAATATCAAGGAGAACTCACCATTGACAAGCAAGGCTATCAAGAAGAAAAAGAAGAAAGTTTTGATCTTAGCTTGGGACGTCTCTTATAGTGAATTCTACCATTTCGAAGAGGATGGAAGTGATGTTGGTCTCATGGCATGTGAAGATGATGACTCCACTACATCAGAAGAGGTAAGTGAATCCAATTATGAAGATTAATTGGAACAATTACTTGAAAAATCTCTAAAGAGCATCAATAAGTATAAAGATAGATTTGATGTCCAACAACAAGAAATGACAAAGTTGAAGGGTGAAATAGCTGCCCTTAAGGAAGAAAATGATGATCATGTGGCCAATGCATTAAGCCAACAAGAGTTAGAAGAAGAAAAAAGGCTTGTGATAGACTAGCATTTGAAAAGAATTGCATTGAGCTAGAACAAAAGCTCAAAAAATGCTACTTCTCATAAGAATGTACCAAGTAGGTACCATAGGAAGAAAAAGAGAGGTCAAATGCATAACTACATATACATGCCTCATGTTTGATGCTACTATTACAATCAATTAGGACATTATGCACATATATACAAACTTAGAAATGGGTATGGTGTAAAATAAATGTGGGTAAGAAAATTTGGATAGTCAAGGAGAATGCATTGGTTAATATTTTTTCAAAGGGACCCAAGTTGGTTGTTGAAAAATATGATGTAATTAGAGTGTCTTTGATGTAATTAGTTTATCTCTTCTTCACTCTTACTAGGGTGAAGGGTATTATTATAATATTATACTTTTATCATCAATAACTATAGCTTAAGAGGGAGGGTTTGGAAAATTCCATAACCCTATTCTTTCGCCTTTTTTTTCCAAATTCGTCATTCTTCATCTTCTCCTCCTAAAACCTTCTCTCCACAACTCTTCTTCTTCTTCTTCTTCTTCTTCTTCTTCTTCTTCTTCTTACCCCTCAATCCTCTTCTATTATGATAATACATCATGGAATCCTAAATTTCAACATGGTATCGGAGTGGGGAAAGATCTGAGATAGAAAATGAGAAGAAAGGGAAGAAGAAAAAGAAAAAAAAAATAGGAGTTTCTCGTTTTTCCTTTAGTCTTCTTTCCTAATTCATTGTTTTCATTACATTTTTAACTCTCTTAAAATATGTTATATATATAAAATTATATATCTTTGAAAATATAATTGAGTCTATTTTCTAAATCAAAATGAATATTTTAATTCAGATTTTTATAGAAAGAGAAATGGACATCTAAACTAGCAAAGGTCAAGCAGTAGAAAAGTTTCAAGCAACAGCAGGAAGCTTCAACTTTTGGGCTGATTTATGCCATAAAGTACGAGACTTTACAAGGATAATTATATATCAAAAGTAATATTTGTAAGTCTATTTTCTTACCTATTCAACCAATTCTCAATCTAAGTTTTTTTAGATGGAGATATCGATCTCAGAAGAATCAATGGTCATGTTGGCCAAAGAAGAAAAAGTACTCAGTTTGGCTAGATTACAGAGTTTGAAATCTATCAGATTATTCATCTCAATTTTATGAAAATAAGTTATACTTAGAAGAAAGGTATTTAAGTATAGTTTCAAAAGGAGACAATTTCATGTCAATATGATCTATATGTAAGGAGATATTCGCTTTGGAAGAATCAAAGGTCATGTTGGTAGTCTATTTAATGTGAAGATCCAAATTTAAGCCAATTTTTTTGCTTTTGTTTTTGAGTTATTGGTATTGATGAAAAAATATCAGGAAAATATCTCATGATCTACCCTTGATTTAATGCTGAAGATTATAGAAGTATCTTTGTTAGGAGATTCTGATCTAGGATCAGATTCAACACGTGTGTTTCTTCTCTGTTTATGAGAAATCGTTTTAGTTTATTAACAACATGTTAGAGCAGCACCCGGTGTACTTACCCCCTTATGAAGAGAGCAGCCTCGCTCAACCTATCACTCGTTGAAATCCTTTCAAGCTATAACTGGTCTAGCTTCAAGCTTTGCCTTCAGTTTTTAATCTTGCCTTTCAAAATTGGTTCATTTTGTAATTACTTCTCTAAGCGTGGACTACATTCAAACACAAGACACTTATGTCATTGACTGCTAATTAGTTGGTTTAATATGGCTAGCTCTCGGTTTGGTGGCTGAATTAATCATTGATACAGTAAGCGTGGAAGGAACATCCATTACTATTTTATCCACTCTTCTCTATTTTTTAGAAGACCATTTAGTTCAGTTATTCTTTTTGAGAAGATTAACAACACTCGGTACAACTTATTAGCAGTTTATTACTTGATTCCAGCTTATTATTTGGTGAACATATTCCTTATTCAAATATGGACTTACTGTAAAATACCTTATTACTCTTTATTACTCTTAAGGATTTTTACTATTCACCAGTTATCCATTGTTATATAACAACATATTTGGTATGTGTTATTTGGATATCGGCTCATTATCACAACTGTTATTGTATCTTTTTTATTGAAACATTATTATTGAAGACTAAATCCTCAGTTGCTTGCCTTGGGTTCATTATTTTTCGACTATTGTCGGCATTAGTTCATTAGTTCGTATGATGAAGAATAAAGCACATGATGACCTTGATTTTTTCATCTTATCTTCCTCATTAATCATTACCCTTTAATAATTGGGCAACTTTTCTCCTACCATATTTTATTTGACTCTCATTTATCCCCTTTGGCCAACCCTTTTTAGTGTGTTGTTATGGTTGGTCCTTTTTATATTGGGGTGTTTTTAAGTTCACTGAGACTTTTTATTAGTATCCTTGGGTTTTTTATTGTTGTCTTATGAATGACAGATATTACCCACTTGAGTAATTATTATCACTATATTTGTTTGAAATCATTTGAGGTTGGTTTTGACTTATATTCTTTCACCCATTTCTACCCCTTTTGAGAGTCTATGCTTGGTTTCGTACTTATACTTGGACCTCCATGATGGAGGAGATTATGACTACACAACTATGTTGTTTGTTTCAAGCTGGGAGATCAATGTCTTTACCTCCCAGCTTGAGGGGGAGTATTGGAAGATATGATGTAATTAGAATGTCATTGATGTAATTAGTTTATGTTTCTTGTCTCTTCTTCACTCTTACTAGGGTGAAGGGTATAATTATAATATTTACTTTTATCACTTATAAATAGAGGTTAAGGGGGAGGGCTTGGAAAAGTCCATAACCCTATTCTTCCTCCTATTTTCTCCAAATTTGTCACTTTTCCTCTTCTCCTCCTAAACTTTCTCCCAAAAATCTTCTTCTTCTTCTTCTCCTCAACCCTTAATCCTCTTCTACTATGATTATACATTATAGAATCCTAAGTTCCAACAAGTTGGGGTCTTAAAGGGATTTATTTTTCTTTTGTAGGTATGTCTCTAAGCCAAAGTACTAAAGAATGTATAGATTTTGGATAGTGGGTCTTGAAAGCACATGAATCAGTGATAAAAAGAAAATTTTGGAAGTCACCCTAAAGGATGCTGGTCATGTAACATTTTGAAACAATGAAAAAGGTAATAAAGATTAGAGGAATTGGAAAAATAGTCATAATTCTTATATTTCGGATATTTATTATGTTGAAAGGTTGATGCATGATTCGTATAGTATTAGTCAACTTTGTGATAAAGGTAGTAAAGTGTGACTTGAGAATAACTAATGCTAGTAAAAAATGAAAATTGATGAAATAGCATTAGAGGGTCATAGACATGGATATTATGTTTTATAGGAAATTCAAGATTGAGTCAAAGATCTTGTTATACCACATGAACGAATATGGGAAAGACCATTTATGGTGACTCTGCACATAGACCTATTAGAATCATTGTTGGATAATAATACAGTTGGATAATAATACAGCCACAAGTTGGCATGGCTTTTCAAGAAAGAGCAGTGGCCTCAGGTGAAGTCGAGGTGAAGCTTGGAGGCAAATCTCTAATTGGAAAAGAAGGTTTTAAAAAGATTTTTACAAGTAGGAAATGAGTTATTAAATTTATTTGAAATTTACATATTGTACATTCATGATGATTAATCAATGAGAGATCTAGGTCTGGGAGAAGAAGATTGAAGGCGAGAGGTGAAATTAGGGTTTTCAATGAATTTAGAAATCATGTAAGAAGTATCAGTTGCATAAGATGGTGCTTATATGCCAATAAGCTCCGTCGTTTCCGAAAATTTTTCAGCAGAGATCCGCCTGAGGATGAGCAAATTCTAAGCAAATATACATGCATTTTGTAAGATCTGATCTAAAACAGAATTTATTATCTTATTTGGTTCAAGAGTTTGTTTCCGCCATCAGATATACTGTAAAAGAAGAAAAGAATCCCACGTCCCCAAACTGTCTATTGCTTACTATTAAAGAGACTACACTTAAAAACCTCTGCAACTGTTCAATTCTAACTTTCTTTTGGACGTTGAGTTCCTCACTGTCAGCGGCATTTCTCCCGCATCCCCTTTCAGAGATTGGAATTGCAAGAGTGTGCCTTCCCATGCCCATGCAGAAATCTCGCATTTTCCTCCGTGTATACGTGAGTTTCATTCAACAGCCTGCCAACATAAAAATCCAAGAGTCACCGAGGGAACAATTCGTTTTCATGGGAAGGATGGGACTATGAATCGTCAATGAAACACTCACGAGTTGATAACAGTCTTGTTCATGACAGTAGACGCGACGAAGGAATCGCCATTCAGATAGTGCAATTCTCCCTTGATTCGTTCCTTGATATTTGCGTCCATTTGTTTGGCATCGAAGCTAAATGGTTCATCAGAGGCCTTCAAAATGCAAATATTAAGCAAGAAAGCCAGAAGTGGCGTTAAAGACTATAGCAGTGACGAATCATGACAAACGAATCCGGAAAAATCTACCTACCATGACCCAACCCCAGGTGTCGGCAAAAGAAGGGATATGAGCAGTATACGCCACCACGTCTGAAGAAATATGAGCTAAATCATGATCCCCTCCGTAAACAAGTAATAAACCATTTTGAAGTTTGAGCGGAAACAGGGAAAATACTCACATTTGAAGACCTGTTTGAGGGTGTTGTAAATGGAGGAGAAGACCTCCTTGTGGGTGAGAACACCTGCAGGTCCGGCCTGTGGACACAAAACAAAAGGAAGAAATCACTCGGAGGAATACAAAGTCAGAGAGGAAATGAGAGTTGAGAGAGACCCACTTGAGTTACAAAGACGCCCTTGTCGTTCAGCTTGGGCTTCAGCACCTGCTCATAGAAGCTCTTGGTGTAGAGCTGATAGCAGGGCCCTCCTTCCACTGGATCCGCCAGGTCTCCCACTATCACATCAAACTTTTCCTTCCTTGCCTCAATCTCCGCCCTTTCATCAACATAATGGAAGCTCATCAACATAAAGTCAAGAAGCTCTTCCACATAATGGAAGAAAGATTTTTTTGGCCATTGCGTTGTTTAATATTAATAACGTCCTTAAGTTGGGGCATTAATCATGCACCTGTTACAGGCAGCTTTTCAAATGAAACAGCAAAGCCGTTCAATGCATCTAAAGGAAATGATTATGTTTCATTAAAAGCAATTAAATGAGATGCTGTTAGTGAAGAGACGAGATATTAAAACCAGATGGACTCACTTAGCGTCGTTAATGACGAGGTGGAGCTTCTCGTCGGCGAAAGCGTCGCTGTTCGCCGTCAGGTACCTGCGGCAGAAGTCGACCACCTCCTGCATGAATGCCATGAAACGTGGAAACATGAATATAGGGGAACGTGGACGGAAACCTCTGTTTTGCGAGTACAGATGAACCTCAAAACTAGCATAGCGACAAAACCGTCCGTTACGTTTTTTTTTTGGGCTGTGGCCAAGTGGGAATGCTCGAAGATAAAAGTGGTTTGAAGAGATGAAAGAAGTTGGGTTGAAAGAAAAGGATTTCTTTTCCTTTTTATCACCTGATCAATATCGCACATCACGACTTTCTCTATATTTTTATGCTTTAAAATTTCTCTCGCTGTCGACCCTTCGCCTCCTCCCATTATAAAAACTACTTTGGGGCTGCAAACGAAACAAATACAAGATGAAAAATCCATTGAAGGATCAACTCGAATTAAGGAAGAGCGGAAACGAGTGTATGCATATAGAACTTGCTTAGGATGGAACGAAAGAGAAGGATGAACTAAGCATTCATGGTAAATAAACTCATCCATTTCCGCGCTCTGCATCTTGCCATCAATCACTAAAGCCTGAGCCATTGAAAAGTAAAAAGAACAAGATCAATAAAAGAACATAGGACAGAGAAATAATAAACGTCAAGAAGAAGACAAAACGCAAGAAAAGGAGAAAAAAAAAAAAAAAGCGTCTGTTATCGAGCTTGAAGGCCTAGAGAAGAAAGATGGAGCGCGATAGCGACCTTGCCGAAATGTTTTGTGTCCAGAAGAGCTATCTCCTGAAACTCGCTTGCTCCTCTATGTAAAACGCTGATCAAGGCAAAGAGATTGATTAAACAAAAGATCAAACTACATAGAAACCTCAAAGAACGCCATTAAACAACTTTCCTAGCCGGAGACAAAAGAAAAAAAAAAAAAAAAAAATCACCTGTTTAGTGAAAACGACCATTTGAGATCCACATCGATCTCCTCCTCAAACCAGTAGCAATTACTTTTGCCATCTGCAGTGAATCCATCACCTTGAGACACTGTGAATCCGTTTCCAAGGCTCATCTCCACGGCTTCACCCATTTCAACCACACTAAACGGGGGAACAAAGAAAAAGGTTAAGAATGGCAAGCAGATAGAAGGAGAAAGGGGAGAGGAGAAAACGCTTGAGGAGAGAGGTCCAGCGAAGCGAATTTATACAGATGAGGGAGCTGGGGGGGAGGGAATCAAATTAAAGAGGAAAAAAAAAAAAAGAGAAAAAAGGAAGATAAAATCGGATACGAGGGAAGAAGCACGCGCGGAGGAGAGTGGGTTCTGCATGAGAGGGGGGGAGGCAAAATTAAGGTAATTTGGTGGGAGGCGTGATCTCGGGTGGGACCCGCCACTGCCGACGTGGGAGTGGTTGAGCACGTGGCAAATAGGTGGGTCACAGAAGGGGACAAGAGTGGGGTCGACGTGAAAGAAGTGGGACCGGGAGATTAATGACGGCTGGCGTCCGGCCAAGCGTGGAGGAAGAGAGAGAGAAGGAAGTTGGCGGGACCCGCACGTGAGGAGGAGGCAGTCGAGCGTGGAGATTCCACTAATAAGTAGATATTGTGGAGAGTCCACCTCCACCTACAAAGCCCTTCGCCTCATCATGCAGCCATGTCTTTGCGTGCCGGTCTTATTATTTTTTTTTTACCTTCTTTAATTGACCAAATCGCCCTTTCATTATTATTAATCTGATCCCTTAATTCTTTTACAAAACCCAGAGTCCCTCAAAGAAAACACTTGATTAATCTATTTAAATAGTTTTAAATTAATGTAAGGGTAAAAAAGAGATTTTGGTAGGCATATGGAGCATTAGTGAGTGATTGCAAAGTGAAGTCACAGTCAAGAGATTTCGGTGGAGAGGTTTCGGTCATTTCACACATTTCCAACACCCGGCAGCCAAAAAAGAATGTCTCCTCCCTTACAAAACCATACTCGTGTTTTTTTACATTTTTTTTTTCCAAGTCAAAAGCTTAAATAATATGAGTGGAGAAACCCGGTTGCAGGAGTCAAAGCTTTTTCTATGCCTTTTCTACCCCCCCCATTGTCCAAAGTCAAAAAAAATCCCACACTTTTTTAGTGTCCAGTCCACACTAATTACCCATTTTTTCAGAAGACTCTTTTAACTCTAATGATTTGGAATTCCCCGGGACAAACTATCAACCGAATCGTGTGCTCGATTGACCCGCTGACTTCCTCCCCTTAGTGGTCCGATCTCGGCCGACAATTCGGACCCCACCCAGATATATAAAAGATGACGTCAGCGGGAGACTTTGGAGAGAAATTGTCAATTGGGATAAAAACTTAGAAGTATCCAGAAATTTGAAGCAAAACTAATTGATGAAAAGGTCATTAATCTGTTCAAAATTTTCACTATTTTAATAATATTATACCATGCTTGGAAAAAAAAAGAAAAAGGGCTTGTGCTTTGATTTGCTTGCTTTTTGCTTTGGCTGTCGTTGATTTGTCTACCGGCAAAGTCCCAAGCATTCATTAGAGAGGAAAGCTACTAGAGCCGCATTCGCTTCTTCCCTGCCACATCATATGCCCCAGAGAAATGATGCAGCTAAGCTTAAATGACAGTTGCTGAACATCAAGCATGAGAGACATTTTAGATGTTCCCTACAGCGCCCAAATCACACTTTCTCAACTTGGAGCTCTTCCAAATTCAAGCATGAACAGACAATACAATGCATATTTTTTAAAAGTAAACAAAAATTACTAAAGTTGCCAGTCTTTCTAAAGTTATAAGATATAGGAAGTATATAACGATCTTACAAAGAAAAAAAAACACTACTAAAATTCCTTCTTCTTTTCATACAGAGGAATCGTCTCAAGCTGCTGGAACCTCTATGTCTGTCGCCAACAAATTTGGCCTCATGTATTCCTCCTCTTCCTTCGGGGTGTGGATGGTGACAAGATCGGGAAGAGGCGTGGTGGGGCCCTGCTTACCCTTTGGATCCCAGTCCAACATAATCTTCACTTTGATACCAAGAACACCCTAACACAATATGAATCAAGATTTTCATTAGCCACAAACCCACAATATCTTAAATATCTAACAAAATCATCACTTGAGAGAACAAAAAAAATGTAGTATATATTATATGAGAGGAAAACCATACCTGTCGAAGCAGCACATGTCTTACCGCAGAGTCGATGTACTCATTTACAGGTTGACCAGAGGATATCATGTATCCATCTTTGAACTTCATTGATTTGGCACGCTGTGCCCTCAGCTTCCCACTTACAATCACCTGCGTGTACAAGGCGGACAATGTTCAAAAAAGGCAATCAATGAAGAACACCACATGAATATAAAAGTAATTTTGGAGCAGACCTCACATCCCTTCGCACCACTTTCCATGATGAACCTCAGGACACCATAGCAAGCCCTATATTGCCCACAAAAAAAAAAAAACACTATATTAAATTAGTGTTATAAATATAAAAACCTAAGCCTACCCAACATACTCCAGAAAGCTCATATACGACAAAAACCCTGAGATGAATACCCCCACTTGTGCTTACACAAAAAACTCCCAACAGTCCAAATGTTGCTCATTGATAAATAAACATATAACCTAATGCTCAATCATTAATAAAAGATCATAAATAAATAAAAATAGTTTAGAAAAAGCTTCTGCTTAAAATGGTTTCAACATGACACAAGAAATAACTGTAGGAGGATATTCCAAACTCCAAGCAAATAGTTTAGCATGCAAGAAGCCTGACAACCTCCATAGAGAACTTCTATTTTAGCATTGATGCACAAACCTCGATAGCTCATTAACAACAGCATCTAGGAGCTAATAAACCAATGCTGGAATTATGGGAAAAGCCGAAAATCAACCAATGTCAAAGGTGATAATATAGGAGATACTGCCAATCATAAAATGATGTATTATGGGATGATTCCCTCTCCTTGTAATCTTGCTCTTTTGAGCCAATTAATATAACTTAAAACTATTTCAAAAGAAAGAAAAAATGATGTATTAGAATGAAGCTGAAATGCATTTGAAAAAGGGCGGCTCAAGCATGTAAATTTATCTGGAACATTTTTTCAGTTCAAAAAAGTTTATATGACCCCAACATTAAAGGTCTGCATCTCAATCTGAAATTAATACAAAACTTGAAAAGAACACAGCCAAGGGAAAAAGATCCCAACAGTTCAAGTGTAGCTCATTGACAAATAAACATATAACCTAGTGCTCAATCATTAATAAAAGTTAATAAATAAATAAAAATATAAATGATCGATCAGCAAAGTCATTTAGAAAAATCTTCTGCTGAAAATGGTTTCAACCTGACACAAGAAATAACTGTAGGAGGATATTCCAAACTCCAAGCAAATAGTTTAGCATGCAAGAAGCCTGACAACCTCCACAGAGAACTTCTATTTCAGCATTGATGCACAAACCTTGATAGCTCATTAACTACAGCATCTAGGAGCTAATAAACCAATGCTGGAATTATGGGAAAAGCCAAAAATCAACCAATGCCAAAGGTGATAATATAGGAGATACTGCCAGTCATAAAATGATGTATTAGAATGAAGCTGGAATGCATTTGAAAAAGGGCTCAAAGCATGTAAAATTATCTGGAACATTTTTTCAGTTCAAAGATGTTTAAATGACCAGAACATTACCCCAATCTGAAATTAGCACAAAACATGAAAAGCACACAGCCAAGGGAAACATTATAAATCAACCACTTGCTTTCCAATTAAGGTATTCTTCACCTAAATGTGTTCTGAACCTCTACAAAAGTCTGACTGTATCCAGGAGTACATAGTTCGAGAACGACACTTTAGGCCACATGTTGATTACATAAAAGAATTTCTAACAATACAATAGGGTATAGCTCCAGTAACTTTCAATGACACAAAAACTTCTGCACTTGCAAAATCTGTATCGTGAAAATACACAGGAAGAGAAGAAAAGGACCACAAAAAAACACAGTTTAAATGTAACCCCAACCATTCCACATGAAGACAGATAGTTCCATGATTATGATTGGTGCGGCCACCTTAATTTGGTCATCTTCCGACACAAAGTTGGTATGAGAAAAACCTATTTGCTTTATAGATGACTGGAGAACATGACTTGAAGCTCAGAAGAAAAGAAACCTAGTACATGAACTCAAGCCTAGATAAACAAACAATATTGGATCAATAAACTGAGATACAGTCAATACAAAGATCAGCCATACTACACTCTGGCACTTGACATAACACACTAAATAACAAAAGCATAACGGCCCTAATCAAAGACAGGAAACACGAATTTCCAGTGTCACTAAAAATAGCAACGAGATCAATTGAAAATCCAAATAGTTACAAACAAATAACAATTAGGTATGATAAATTATCACACATACACAGGAAGTGTTATCACGGTAAACAGTATGAAGAAGCCAGATCAATGCTGTCATCTTCCACACAAAATTGGCACTAAGAAAACCTTTTGTTTTATAGATGAATACAATGCCTTCCAAATAGCTCCCATGGACCATTCAGGTCAGCCAAATACACTTTCAATATTCTACTGAGGTTTCCTGAAGATAAGTCAATCATTGGATAGAAGAAAAAACAAGAATTTTGACAACCCGTATAGATGAACTCACAGATAAACAAAAGGCACCCCAAACTTTTCCTTGCAATTTTCCCATCAAGAACCTGAATAGAAGGTTCCTCAGACCATAATTCAAGAGGGAAGGGCAGCCTACATATGGGCGTCCTCAGACACGAGGTTGGTATTGAGGACCAACTTTGCTGTAAAGATGAATTCAAAGAATAATCAAGTTAAAGAAAGCCGAAATGACCTGACTTGGTTTCCTTTTTGAAAGTTCATGAGATTGGCCAGATAAAAACAATGTTCACACTTAACCATTTATCTCGAGATTGGAGCATTAGCTCAATGGCCACATTGGAGGGTTTCTAATGTGAAGTATTCGGTTTGGGGGTGATGAGGGGTTTACAAAAAATAGTTCAGACAATCAGCACTCAAAGTAACAAAAATATGAGTGTTTCCACTCATTTTGAAAAGGTACGCTTAAACTACAATGAAAACCATTGAATCCCTCTCTTGCAACGGAGAGTCAAAAATAACTGATCGGCAATGGACCAACATAACAAGTACTGAATATTTCAAAAACAAGGGCAATCCATCCAGAGTGAAAAGACAGTAATATAAGCTTGTCCAATTGAATCAGGATGGCATGGACCATATCAGATCAAATCAAATAACATACATTTGTAACAATAGATGCATACCTCCGGACAGCAAGCCCTCCAAGCAGCTTGTAACGAAGGGACTCTGCCTGGGCAATGGCACAAAGACCTCTGTTATTGACCTTCTCAGCATACAGCTCGACGCTGTTTTCAGGGAAATTGAATCGTTTCTGAACAACTGACGTCAATTCCCGAATTCTTCTGCCCTTCTCACCTGAAGGAAATTATCAAGTTCCCTTATAAAAACTTTCTAAATAAATCAAAATTGGAAACCAAAAATAATGATCCGATAAAATCTGAAAAAAACAATTATGTACTTGACCACACGCAAAACTGTTCAGAAACACAAACACAGCAGTCCTTCTCTTCCTAGACTCTAGAAAGAATTATGATGAATACAAAAAAAAAAAAAAAAAGGCCAACGGGCCACAATAAGAAAAAGATCATAGATACTAATCAAAACTTAAACATGGCGATACAAGAAAATCCAACTGAGCGGCTTACCAAGTACGTTCTGCGTTCGAGTAGCTCTGATGATGATTTCCGTTCGCATAGGTGTAACTCGCACTTCAACACCAGAATAGCCATCTTCCGCAAGTTCTCTTGTCAGAACCTCATTCAACTCAGCAAAGAACACTCCATCAGCTACGAACTGCAGAAGACGAAACAAATTTTTTGAGGTTAAAGTTGAAATAAAAAAGTTACTGAACAAACATAACATTACAGAAGACCTAAAACCATAATGGGCCAAAAAGAAGAACCTTTCTTTTCTTGCTCATTTGGGTTGCCATTTTCAATGCTCGGAGGGAAACAGAAATCGAAGGGAAAGTTGTGAACACAAGAGCAGTGTTCTTCGCTCTAAACAGTGGTCGTTGTTGTGCAAACGAAGGCGAGGCCGGTTTGGGATGTTTATGATTTAAGAGCAAGCAAGAAAGATTGATCGGACGGCTAGAAAAACCGAAGTTTTACTGGAGGGACGAGATTTAACACTGGCCATTTGGTCTCCCAAAACCCTAATTTTTATTCTAGGCTTCAGTGTGCGTATTGCGCATCATGGCTTAAAGCATTTCATTAAAAGTATAATAATAATAATTAGCTGAGTGAACAGACCTCGAGGTTCGCTAATAACTCGGTTCAGTTTAATTCGAATAAACCCGATTTGGAAGATCAGTTCCAACTCAAACGAACCAAACTTGAACGATGCTCGGTTCGGCTCGCGAACCTAAATGAGGCTCGGATCTCGTTTATTTAAACCCGCGGTGAGGAGTCGATAATCGGGACCGAAGTAAGAGCTAGACTCATTTCGTCCAACGTTGCGCACGTCGGAATACCCTCAAACACTATGGTGCATGAACCAATGTCATGTGTTAGAGAAAGTGGTTGTGCAGGCGTTAAGGATGATTCAATTTTTCACTTCAATTCAAATTTATAGTGGATTAACCCCCTTAACTAGGGGTGGCATCGAGCCAAGCCGAGCCCAAACCTGTTTATGTTCGAGCTGAGCCTTGTCTCGAGCCTAAAATTATTATCGAGCTCGAGCCCAACAAGTTCGAGCCTCAATATATATTTAAAATTTTTCAAAAAATATATATCAAATAAAATGTATATAAAATTATGCATATATTTTACATAAAATTGGGCATGACCTCTACATAAAATTGGGCAAAACCTATATGCATCATACGTGTATAAGATTGGGCATAACCTTTACTTAAAATTGAGCATAATCTATATATATAATACTTGTATAAAATTCGGCATAACCTCTACTTAAAATTGGGCATAATCAATATACATAATACCTGCATCAACACTCCATAAAATTGTTTATACATTTTATAAACACTCCATGAAATTGTTTATACACTCCATGAAATTGTTTATACACTCCATAAAATTGTCTAAACACTCCATACACTACATAACATTATAAATAAACTCCATACAATAATCAAACACAACAAAATTAAATGAAATATCACTATCAATTTACAATCACCCAAATAAAAATTATAAATCCTTTAAATAAAATCCTATTATTATTAGAGACTTACTAGAAAATTACAAGAAATATTTTAAATTTTCTTAGGAAAGTTAAATGGACCTCTTATTGTATTTTCTAAGGAAATAAAATAATTAATAATTAATCTAATATATTATTATACTTATCGATAAATTTTTAATCACATAAAATGTCAAACACAAAATTGTTATGAAAATTGCCTCATCCTCAAAGTATTATATCATCAATTGTCAAATACTTATTCAAAAAATTTCTATATGGTTTTCTAACCCATCTTGCAAAGAAAATTTTACTTAGAAAATTATATGATTTTTTAAAAATAATTTATAATTAGAAAAATATTTTGAAAAAACTTGAGGCACTAATGGTCCCTATATTTCTACTAAAAATGTCTTTTCAACATTTATTGAAAAAATCACTAATAGTCTCTAGAAACGTATTTCTACTAAAATATCTTTTCAATTTCTTTAAGAGCCATGAGGAAGGGACAAAGAGTTTTTTTTTCCTTGTTTATGATCTCGCAAGTAGGGATGGCTTTGAATAAATTATATATAAAATTATGCATACATTTTTTAAAATTATAATGATAGGGGATTAAAAATTTTAAAATGGATTAAAAATGCACCAATATTAATCTTTTTTACTTCAATTGTTATCTAGCTTGTTTTGTAATTTTTGAATCTAAATTATGGCCTCCTTACTGCCCTAGATGAAAATTTATATTATAGGAAAAACTAAAAATATTTTTCTTATGATACATATTCCCAAAAAAACCTTTAAATAAAATCTTATTACTATTAGTGACTTATTAGAAAATTACAAGAAATATTTTAAAATTTTCTTAGGAAAGTTAAATGGACCTTTTATTGCCTCTTCTAGGGAAATAAATAAAAACAATAATAAATCTAATATATTATTATACTTATCGATAAATTTTTAATTAAATAAAATATCAAACACAAAATTGCAATAAAAATTGCTTCATGCTAAAAGTATTACAGCATCAACTGTTAAATATTTATTCAAAAATTTTCTATACAGTTTTCTACCCCATCTTGGTACGAAAATCTTATTTAGAAAATTATATGATTTTTAATAAAAAAATCAATTAGAAAATTGTTTAAAAAAACATGAGACACTAATAGTTCATAGAAACTTATTTCTATAAAATTTATTTTTAATTTTTTCGAGCGTTATGAGGAAGAGAATTTAAGGATTTTTTTTTCTTTATGATCTCGCAGGTGCGGAATCATCTTCGCGCAAGGGAGGGGGGAGATTAGTTCTCCCTTGAACTTAGGTTCTGGTTTTCTGCTGCGGAGGGAAAGAGGTTACGGCGCTAGGGTGGACCTGTCGTCGGGGATGATGGCGACGACGAAAACAGAGTAGACGACACGGAGAGGAAGAAATTGAATGGATTGCCACAGAGGCGCCCGACGAAAAGCTAGGACGATGGTAGAGGCGGCGACAACAGCCGATGGGACGGGCTCGACAGTGACGAGGGGTGGAAAAAATTTTCCCCCCCTCGCTCTCGATCCTGCTCCCCCGCTCCCGATCCCGATACCGATCTGATTCACCTCGAGCCGCCTCGCGAGCCGATGAACCAAACTTGGCTTCGGTCGAGTTCGGCTCGTTAAGGTAAACGAGCCGATTTCGGTGCTCGAGTTTGATAGATAACGAATTGAACCGAAACAATACCGAGCCGAACTCGAGCCGCTTGCGAGCTGGCTCGGTTCGTAGCCACCCCTACCCCTAACCGTGCTCGGGTTCCGTATGCTCTCAGTGGAGCAGTCCCAGGCACTCCTTAGGCTGGGAGTGTTGGTTGTCATATTTTTTTGGTGTCATATTTTTTTATATTTAAATAATTAAGTAATAGCCACAATGTTCTTAATTATGATATGCCAAAAAATTATGATTAATCATAAAAATATAATAATTTAACCCCAGGATAAATTTTATATTTAAATGATTAATTAGGATGTGATAGTAATATTTTAAAAAAAATTCTAGTTGCCGATAGGCCTAAAAAATTCCTTTAAAGATAATTTTTTTATCCCATAATAAAATAACATAAAACGTTTATGTGTTATAATCTAAGCCCATAAGAAATATTATAATGATATATTAATTTATCTGTTTAATTTATTTATATAAGTAAATATTTAATATTTAATTTCATTACATATTTTAGTAAACTTGTTGTTCCACGTCGATGAACTTCCAAACCCACCGAATCCGACATAAATTTTATCCAGTAGCGCCTCTGCACGTACGCATTTGGGTGGAACGCGTTGTTTATCCAGTTCACCCTGCTTGCCCGTCTTCCAACGGCTAAAAGCAGCCGCCCCGTTTCAAGGCTGGTTCGCCTAGTTTCTCATGGCTTCGCACGGCAGTCTCTCCATTGCCATTTCCATTCGTTTCCCCTCTGCCTTTACTCTTCAGAATCCATGGCAAATCAATAATGTCTCCGCTAGACGCGGAAATGCATCTCCCATCTGTTGTTCTTCTAAGAGGAAAACCAGCTTTACAGATCAGATACTTGATTATATTGAAGGTATCTCTTTACATTTTTCTGGCCAAATTTAAGCTTGCAGATTTTTTAGGTTCCTAGCTTATAAATTGATTTGCAAGAGGTTTCGTTTGTTGTTGAGTACTAGAACGTGCAAACATTTGTTTTTTTGTTTGGTCGAATAATTCAATTAGTCTTGAGACTGGTATTGAACCATTCACGGTTTATATAGAGATCGGGACACCACTTTGGATCCCTCATTTGAAGTGGTAAATGTAAAGCATATAGGGCTTTTGATTCGGTTGCAACCTTTTGTGTTGTTCTTACCAAATAAACAATCCTAATCTCTTACATCTGAAAAGGGTTTTCTCATTGATTTTTCCTCTTTACCTTCCTTAGCTTTGTCTATCTTAGATTGATTTTAGACCGGAACTGGTAATACTTTCCCTGTCAAACCTGTCTAAACTTCAATACGCAGTTAGAATCCGATAGGGAGTGTCAGAATGATTTGTTAGATTCATTTTTTAGGTGGACCCAAGTTAAGGAAGTGGTATGGAGCACCTGATTTACTTCCAAAAGATGGAGGTCTTGCGGAAGAGGAAGATGAATCCCAAGGTAATAATTCCGCCTACTGGAAATGGTCCTGATTGAATTTGAGCTGTTAAAAAACTAGGATGAATTTGTTTGAAGTGCAGAAGAGGAAATGAAAGATGCAATATTGGTCACAAATGGAGATAGTGAGATTGGTGAGGTAATGCAGACCTGTTTTAAACTCCTCATATTACTCAAGTTTTAACACTGAACACTGGACACAAACTCGCAAAACAGAGCTTTAGTTTTTGTATGTGGGAATTTGTTGGTACAGTGAGTACAATAGTTTCATTCATTTCACCGGATCTGGAATTTGTACCATGTCATTAGCACTCATTTGACATTTCACAGATGGTAATTGTATCCCTAATTGTCAAACGTGCACGAGTGAAGGCTCTTGTGAAGAATAAAAGAGCTGCTGTTGAATCATTTGGAACTTATGTTGAGGTCTTTTTCTTTTCTTTCTCCCATTTGTGTTTGTGTCCAGAAAAAAATGATTTTCACTACTATCTTACATGGTATTTTTAATTTGATACAAAGTTGATCACTGGAGACACCAGAGACAACTCATTTGTTAAAAAGGCTTTGAGAGGAGTTCGTGCAATTGTTTGCCCTTCAAATGTATGTAAATTCCCAAAAAAAAGTATATTTCATGAATCAGAGAATTGTGTTTCACTCATGTTTTTATGACAACCTTTAGTAGTCTCCCTACGTCTTTTCCCTTCCAGGAAGGTTTCTTTTCTGAAATTGGCAGCATGAGAGGTGTCCAGCACATTGTCCTCTTGTCTCAGGTTTTCACTCATTCTATGAAATTTCTGAGAAGCTCTTGTGAAGGGAAAAAGATGCAATGTAAAGATTAATAAGATTGCAGTTGGCTGTTTATAGAGGAAGCGGTGGAATCCAGGCTTTAATGAATAGCAAGGTATTCAAGTTGGCAGAGAAAGATGAAGCTGCTGTATTAGCCTCTGGAATTCCATACACAATAATTCGAGCTGGATTGTTGCAAAATACCCCAGGTGGCCAGCAAGGTTTCAGCTTTAAAGAGGTTAAGTTTCATTTTCTTTTTAATTCATACTGTTTTTTAGTGCATAGAAGTTTGTATGAACAATGAAACTCAAAGGATGAGTGTGGTTAATTCATTAGATATAATATCTTTACTCTGATTAGTGACAAAAAAACGTGATGCCTACTGCAAGAGGCATTTGTAGGGCCTCTTGATGTTATAGGTAGTTTAGTTTCTACTCCAGATTCTAATTTGAGGATGAATCAACTTAGGGCCTTTCAAGAGTATAAACTGAATGGTCTTCCTTAAGTCCACTCTTTGCTTGTTGTTCTTGTAGTTATTGAACTATATTGAATTTAGATTAGAAGAGTTGAAGAGAGAAATTGAAATAAAGAAGAGAGAGAGTTGCCACAGAAAAGAGGAGAAGAGAAGATGCGACAGTTGTTGGCTCTGGTCCATCAGTGCTCAGCATTAAATCGTGGTGGGGCACCGGAGGATATTGTGGTTTAGCTGGAGCGACACTACCTTATGATTCAATTTCACTGGTTTCTCTGTATTGGCCCTGACAAGTTATGTTAGACAAAGAATTGAGGTGCTGTAGGATCAGTGTCATGTTCGACTTTTGACAATAATTGGTTCACGAAAGGATATGATATAGGTGACCTTTCACTGTGGTAACTGTTAATTTTTAATTTTATTGGGATCACCACATGGCATACAGAACTCTTTTTAAGGAAATGAATTAGTTTCTATTTGATATTCAGTATTCTAAAAACCAGAGTTTTGTTAGGGTGTTGCAACAAAAGGAAATCTAAGTAAGGAGGATGCTGCTTTCATTTGCGTGGAGGCACTTGATTCTGCTCCACAAACTGGATTGATTTTTGAGGTTTGCAAAATCATTGAATCTATGTAAAATCTTTGGTTCATCATAGGAGATTTTGTGGTTCACAAGTTTGCTATAAACATATATTACTTTATAGGTGGCGAATGGTGAAGAGAAGGTCTTAGATTGGAAAGAGTGTTTTGCATCACTGATGGAGAAGATGGGGCCAGCTTGAGTAAATACTAACTGTGAGTGGGTTATGATTAATTCTCTTGCTTCCAAATCTCTTCACTGCTCTCAAATATTGGGCGTTGTAAACCTTGTAATTTAGAAGATCATTCAAACTTTATCAATGAAGAATTGTCTTTGATTCTCTGATGTCATCTTCTTGTAGCCTTGTGTTGGTTATGTTGGTTCCCTTGCAAACCTTTCCCAGTTTGCCTTTTTGTATGTAGTGAGCACCCACACACAACAGCAAAAAAAAAAAAAAAAAAAAAAAGAAGAAGAAAAGTTAGTAGGTCTTTGCCAGCAGCTCTTTATTAATTATTAAGTAAAATTCTTGGAGCAACCAAAACATTGTCATTACAATTGTTGAATTTATGGAAAAGAGAAAAACTTCATTGACTTGATGTAATCTGAGTACATGAACCCTCATTTATAATAGAGGAAAGTAGTAGAGTCCAATTACAATTAAACTACCTTTGTCCCAATTACACTTAAACTCTAACGTTTAAAGATTAATCATGGTATAATTAAATAACTCAACATAAATAAAGGACTAACATAACTAAAACACCTTTAAACTGAGATTCTTTTGTGAGACTCCTGTAAAATTTCACCATATTAATTCTAGCTTTGTGAGACTTCTTACTATGAGAGTCCTGTAAGAGCCTTCCATATCTTCTCTTTAACACTCCCCCTCAAATTGGGAGGTAATGACAGTGATCCCAGCTTGAACCAAATAACATAGATGTAGTAATAAGCTCCTCCATCATGGTGTCCCAACGCCGGGCACCCGACTCTCAAAGGTAGAAATGGGTGATAAAACATAAGTCGAAACCAAACTCAAAGGATTTCAAACAAATATAGTGATAATAATCACTAAAGTGGGTACCAATAAAAAGTCTAAATGGACTTAAAACACCCATATAAATAAAAGGGAGAAACCAAAACAATGTTCCAATAGGGGTAAGTGAGAGTCAAATAAAAGACGGTAAGAGAAAGGCTGCCAAATAACCAATGGGTAATGGGTAGGGGTGGCATTGAACCGAGCCAATTCGTGAACAACTCGAGTTTGGCTCGAAAAATTCTGAGCTCAAAACCGAGTTCGAGTTGAGGTTCAGGCTCGTTAAACGAGCCGAGCTCGAACGAACCGTTGTTCGGTTCGGCGGCTCGCAAGCCGGCTTGTTACTTAACGAGCAATTTTGGGCTTAGCCCTAATATTTTCAGCTTTTTGTCTTCCTTTCCTCTCTTCGGCTTTGTTCTATCTTCGGGCTTTGATTTCGGGGAGTATCGAATTAGGGATTGGAGAGGCGTTTTCCCTCTTCGGCATCTTCGTTCTTTGGCGTCTTTGTATTCCTCGGTGGAGGGGATGTAGCAGAAGCTGGGTTATACGATGGACGGTGAACTGGGGGAGACAGAGAGATTTGCGAAGGGTTGGGTTGGCGATGGTAAAGGATTTGTCAAGATTTTAGAAGCACATCAGTCCGTTTGAGACACCGGCGCAGTGGAGATGCCGTCCTCGGTTCAGGTCTTCGTAGCTGATGATGACCAGTGGGTGTAACGAGGGAGCTCTGCTCGTGTGTTCTTGGCTCTACGGGTTTAAAATTATTGGAGGAAATTTCTGTTTGCTGGGTGTCCCAACATCGATTAAGATGGTAGCCGACGTCGAGGTGGTGACGGAGGTCAGCACATGGCTAGAGGTTGAAGACGACCTCCAGGGTTCGAACTGAGATGATTCGGGCTCACCCGATTGACTCGAAAATCCTAAGAAAAAAATAAAACAAAATTTTTATTGTTGAGTGCGGGATTTGAACCCACAACCTCAACTTAAAATTTAAGAAAATGACATTTAATCCATGTCACCTTGAGTAATATCTTTGGATACATTTAATATATATTTGAATAACTAGAAAATCAGTATGTTTGTTTTTTATGCCATTTCTCATTTACTTCGTATGAATAAAATAATTTTACATACAAATATGAATTTATAAATGCATATTTATTGTAAAAATTTGTTTAGGCTTTTATGCATACTTAATTTTCTATACATATTGTTGGTTGACCTAAATATAAGGAATTAATAATTGGCATCAATTTTAGTCAATTATATTGATGTTATATTTTTGTTTACATTTGAATAATTGAGTAATAGCTACAACATTCTTATTTATGAAAATATCTAGTGATATTAAACTTAGTCACAAAAAGTTAATTACATAAAAAATTATGAGATAGAAATACTAAAAAAAAAATCCAAATTGCCCATAGGCCTAGAAAATTTATTGAAAAACAAAATTTTATCCCATCATATAACGATACAAATCATTTATGTTTTATAATCTAAATCCACATGAAAAATTATAATGACATATTGATTTATTTGTTTAAATATTCAATATTTGGCTTCATTGCATGTTTTAGTAAGCTTTTTGTTTATTTTGTAGTTGTTTAGACTTTATTTGTTCTAAATTTTGATTCCTCCTATATTATTCCTCTGAATAGAGACAATTATATTGATTGGAAAGAGAAAACTCTCCTATCATTCAGGTGCATAGACAATTTTATGCAGGGTTAATGTATAGAGGTTATGCCTAATTTTAGGTTCAAGTCATGCCTAGTTTTATGTAAAATGTATGCATAATTTTATATACAGTTTATTTGACATGTATTATATGCAAAGTTTTAAATGTAGTTTTGAGCTCAAACTCGGTTAAAATTATTGGGCTCAAGCTCGATTATAATTTTAAGCTCGAGGCTAAGCTCAACTTGAGCTCGAGTTCGAAATATTTAAATCAAACCCCGTTTGAATATAGGTAGGTTCGGGCTCGGCTCGATTCGATGTCACCACTACTAATGGGTAATGGGTAATGAGGAAGATGTTGATGCTACCATGTTCTTTATTCAAATCTTTATTAGGATAACCAATGCTGACAACAATCAGTAGCCGAGGATTCCTTTCATAATAATGTTTTAGTCAAAGAGACACAATAGCAACAACAGATATGGGTCAATGCCCAAATAACACGTACCAAATAATAAAAGTCCTTAATAAGGACACATAAAATAATCTGTTATGAGTCCATCCTTGAATAAGTAAGCTTTAATACTTCTGATATCAATATCTAAAAAAATATATCTCAGAATCACAAATGGTTTGTTGATCAAGAAACTAGACTCAAATATTTTTAATTTGATATCAAATTTGACATAAAAATATTCATTCTTGAATCTTTTATGATCTCTTGATTCTTTTGATTTTGTATCGTGCTGACTCTAATGCAAATATCTCCTTAAATATAGATCAGATTGACATGAAATTTTCTCCTTCTGAAACTAGACTTCAATACCTTTCATCTAAGTATAATTTTTGTTCATAAAATATACTTCTTTTGAGAAAAAGAATCTGATAGATTTCGGAATTTATAATTTAGCCGAACTAAGTACTCTTTCTTATTTCGCCATCAACCATTAACTCTTCCAAGATCGATATCTCCATCTAGAAAACTTAGATTGAGAATTGGTTGAATAAGTAAAAAAATAAACTTACAGATTTTTCTTTGAATATATAATTCTCCCTATAAAGTCTTGTTCTTGATGACATAAGCTGGCTCGAAAGTTGAAACTTTCTACTGTTGCTCGAAACTATCTTGCAATCTGACCTTTGTTGTTTCAAATATCAATTTCTCTTTGTAGAAAACTCCGATTGCCAAAATTCGTTTTGCATTAGAAAGTAGACTCAAATATGTTTCCGTCAATATATAATATGTAATATGAAAAACTTAGTATAGAGGTGAAAACATAAAGCAAACAACGCGTATAGGGACTAAAAAGAGGAAAAAAAAGATAGATACGAGCCTAAATTGCTAGAGATAATAGATCCAAAAAGGATCACATTATCTCTGTGGGTTGACCAAGTCAACTCATAGTACGTGCTCTGATACCATGTTGAATTTATGGAAAAGAGAAAAACTTTATTGACTTGATGTAATCTGAGTATATGAACCCATATTTATAATAAAAGAAAGTAGTAGAGTCTAATTCCAATTAAACTACCATTGTCCCAATTATACCCAAACTCTAACACTTAGATAAGTCGTAGCATAATTAATTAATTTAATATAAAAAGAAGACTAGCATAACTAAAACACCTTTAAACTAAGACTCTTATGTGAGATCTCTTTCAATGAGGCTTTAGTAAAACTCTACCATATAAATTTTGGTTATGTGAGACTTCTTACTGTGAGACTATCCTATAAGAGTCTTCCATATATTCTCTTCAACAACAATTATTTTCATTACTAGTACAGAAAGAAAATACCAATTCTAAAGGTTCTCCAAGCCTAGAAGATGGTTACCAATTTTTTCTAATTTGGAGAAAAAAAACATGTCCATGAGATTAAAAAATTTAAAAGAAACTAGTTTCTTTTCAGGATTATTAGATTCCATGTGCTTAAAGATGTATAAAATTTCTAGATGATTGATTGACTACCCAAAAAATAAAATTAATCAATCAGCTAAGATTTGAATCTTGTTTTCCAAACAACGAGTTCAGTAATCTCTAAAATTTCCTTCCATGAATAGTTGAATGAGATTTAAAAACAATGTCAAAATATGAAACACAGAGTGTAGAGTTTGAATGATACCAGTCATTGTAAACATTGAATTGTTACTTGTAACAACAAATACTCCTATACTTTGTTAAGGAATAATTCTATATGGATTAGTGATTATAAATATTTTAAGTTTATTATTTGGGAAAAAGGTTTTTTAAGTTGGCTAGTTATTATGGGATTGACCTTGGACCTAACTTTGCATGATATTAAAGTAGATACTCATATGTGGACCTCCACTCAAATTATCTACTTGTAGAGCCGCAAAAGAGGGCCTACACGTGAGAGAAGATGAAGTAACAAAATTTCTTTTTGGATGCACAACAACTAATTTTCATAAGAATGTATAGGTATACCAATATTAAATACAATAATATAAATATCTCTTAATAGAAAATTATTTTATATTGTGATTATTTATATATTTATTTCAAGAAAACACGAGCAATGTTTTTCAAGATATATTAGGTTTTTGATACATCTTTAAAATCGATGTTGTGGACAACCAAAGTCGATCTAATGAAATTGTAAAGATCTTGAAATTAAATCTAGAAAGTTTATTTTATCATATGAAAAAGTTTTAAAATGAATTTTGTAGCTAATTTATTTGAAAATACTAAAATTATTATTATTTTGGACAAGAATATTATTCCAGAGCAAGTATGAAAATAGTAAGAAATCTTACAGAGCCAGAATTAATATGGTGGAGTCTAAAAAACGTCTCATGGAAAGAGGTCTTATAGAAGAGTCGCAGTTAAATGTGTTTATATTTGTTCAATTGTTCTAGGATATATGTTTTAGTATTTAACTTTGGGTGTAACTGAGATAAGGGTAATTTAATTGTAATTGGATTTTACTTGTTTTCTTTATTATAAAAAATTAAAAATATCGATACATGGTATGCACTCTTAAATTTTTAAGATTTTATTTTTTATTTTTATTTTAATTCATGAAAAATTATAAATTAAAATTTATGTATATATTTCTTTTTCCCTATCAATACTATAGACTTAAAAGTTTAATTCAAATTATTAATTTAGAGTTAAAAAATATTATTATAATTATTTTTTTACAGTTGCAACAACTAATCTTACGTATTTATTAATCAATGTTTTTACAAGAATATATCATTATTATATTTCATTTAAATTAAGACATCCTTTGTCCGTGTTTTGAAAGTTTGACCGAAGTTTCGTCTGCGGGCCTTCGGCGTAGATAAGTCGCTTACTGCTTCCCCGCGCTTTCTTAGATCTCCTTGCGCTTGGTGCGAAAGCTCTTGATTTGATATTGCAATTTCTTAGACTGAGATTTTCAGTCTTTTGACCTTCCTGATTCCAGATTGCATTTCTCTGCTATAAGTAATAACTCTGGTTTTCTGATCTTTACAACCCTAACGCCACCACCTCTCATATCGATCTTCTTTCTTTTCGAATTGCAATTACAACTGATTTTGCTTTGTTTCTACGATTTGAAGGACTCAAGCTTGGAGCTTAAAGATCATATATTTAGAGAAAAATTAGGCCGCCTTATTCTTTGGTTGATTGCCTCATTCCTCGTGGTTATTTCTTTTCAATTTTGACTGATTTTCTTCTCTTTGTTAAGACCTTTACCTTGTCCTTCTACCAGCAACAAGTCGGGCGGCATTCCATCTCTAAAATCGTTGCCGGTTGTTATCATTGTTTTTGAACAGTCTTTTTCGGGACTGAATTTTGTTCTCTTGTTAAGGCCTTTTTTCTTTTTCTTCTACAAGCAATAAAGTTTCCTAATTCATCCTCCGTTTTATTGCCCTCTCTAAACTCGTTGTTGGTTGTTATTATTGTTAGTTTTGATCAAACTTGGCTCGTGTCTGAATTTCCTTTTTTGTTAAAGCCTTTACCTTATTCTTCTACCAGAAACACCGTTTCCTAATTCTACATTCCCATCATTTTCCTCTGTATCATTATTGGTTGTTATTATTTTTATTTGTAATATTATTATTAATTATCATCATCTTTATCATTATAGACTTTTTGAAGTTTTACACGTGAGGTTTTCTCTATCTTCAAAATGCCCGTAAACCTCACTTCTAATGCGATCCCAGCTGTTTTGAAAGGAGATGTAAATTTGAAGCCTCTACTCCAGGTTTTGGAGATAAAGCTGATCCGGGCATCTCAGGATAGGTATAAAATTATCCTCTCAGATGGTGTCTCCACAGAGCAAGCAATGCTGGCCACTCAGCTTAATGATCATGTGAAGAGCAGGAAAGTGCAAAATGGATCTGTTGTTCAACTGATTGATTATATCTGCAGCACTATCCAAAATCGCAAGTAAGTTTTGTTCGAGTAAACTATTTCTATATTTTTTATGTTCTGTAGAAGCCATTAGTGGATTTCTTTGTCAATCTTGATTTTTTGGGTACAAGTCTGATGGCGTGTATGTGACAGTTTTTAACTTCAATATGCAAAAAGTTGTCTAGTGATCTAGTGGTGTTATAAAAAACATGAGTCGGTATAGTAGGTTCAGTTGTTTCAACTTTGGGTTTTTGAGTTATGCAAATAGGAACTCACTTTGGCAGATTCTCTCTATATTTTAATTATAAATAATCTTTTAAACTTTAGTTACTTTTTCCATCTTCCTACTTTACAAGAACAAGTTCTCACGTGCCATAAAAGGATGGAGATTCGTAGAATAAAATATCACTGAATTTATCGAGTGACCCTAGTGCGCAGGTGTAATAGTTTTAAACCAAGTTACAATGTGTTAGTTCTATTTTTAAAAAGGAAACTGGAGAATACAGAGTCTTCTGTATTTTTTACTTGACCTGTTTATCTCAGGCTAAAGTATGCACTGCTTTTTCCTCATAGTTTTTATGCAAATCATTAGAGGAATTGAGTCTATATAGTCTAGATACACTACAGTCCTCAATTTAGAAAGTATTGTCATGTTAATTATTTGGATCGTTTCCCTTATCTTGTTGTGCTTAAATTGTAAAATTTGCTCATTGAAGAGGTATTTGCATGTGTTGAAATATAAGCAAGTAACTGTTGCAATCTAGGTCAATCCTTGGCAAGGTAGGATTGCCTCATCTTAATTTGATTGAGAGTAGCCTGTGTGGTTATTGGGAGGCTGTTGTACAATCCTTAATGGATTGAAGCTATTGCTTAATTGGCTGTTTTATTCCTGAGGGAAAAGGTTGTGAAGCAATTCTATTGTAAGCCACAAGTCCTTGTGTAGATACGTGGTGCAAAAAATCCCATTGTTGGGTCTAGGTCTGTGTGCCTCGTAAACCATTGTTGAAAATCCCTTTAAGGGTCTAGGTGTTTGTACCTAGTTGTTGTTGACCATAAGTTCCAAGTGCCGGGTTGGTTATGTAATTAGACCTCTGTGACCTGCTGCTGTAGATATCATTTGGTTCTACTTTGTGATTTTTAACTTCAAAGTGAAAAGTCCTTGGGAGTGGATTAGCAATCCAAGATTGGATTGTGAATACTATAAATCTTATATGTCCATTGTATTTTGCTTACTTAGATTATATGTGCTAGTATATTAATTGTGATACGATTTGTGCACACTCAAACATTTCGAGAGAATAAACACACATCAAGTATTTCAATAAAAGGAGTCAAATTTTGACAGCAAACTTAAACAAACCTATTCCCTCCTCTTCCTCTTCCTTCTCTAGTTTGGCTCCTCATTGGAGCTAACATGTGTGTGTATGTGTACAAAATTTGGGCAGGTCATTTGGAACTATCATAGGTAGAGTGTTTGGGTAGTAGTATGGGTTGGGGAGTTGGTGTGTGTTAGGAGATATAGGTAAGTTTGGGTGCAATTGATATATCTTATGATCTTTGTCCCTTATTCACTTCTTCTAGGGTGAAGGGTATACTTATAATTTTTGAATATTTGGCATCTATAAATACAGCTTAAAGGGAGCGTTAGGACACGAGAGAGAGAGAGAGAGAGAGAGAGAGAGAGAGAGAGAGAGAGAGAGAGAGAGAGAGAGAGAGAGAGAGAGAGAGAGAGAGAGGGGGTGTTGGGGGGATTGTGGTGGTGTTCTTCTATATTTTTTACTAGACCTGTTTATCTCAGGCTAAAGTATGCACTGCTTTTTCCTCATAGTTTTTATGCAAATCATTAGAGTAAATGAGTGGTTATAGTCTAGGTACACTACGGTCCTCAATTTAGAAAGTATTGTCATATTAATATTTTGGATCGTTTCCCTTATCTTATTGTGCTTTAATTGTAAAATTTGCCTATTGTAGAGGCATTTGCATGTGTTGAAATATAAGCAAGTAACTCTTGCAATCTAGGTCAATCCTTGGCAAGGTAGGATTGCCTCATCTTAATTTGATTGAGATTTGCCTGTGTGGTTGTTGAGAGGCTGTTTATAATCCTTAATGGATTGAAGCTATTGCTTAATTGGCTGTTTTATTCCTGAGGGAAAAGGTTGTGAAGCAATGCTATTGTAAGCCATAAGTCCTTGTGTAGATACGTGGTGCAAAAAATCCTATTGTTGGGTCTAGGTCTGTGTGCCTCGTAAACCGTTGTTGAAAATCCCTTTTAAAGGTCTAGATGTTTGTACTTAGTTGTTGTTTTCCAAGTGTTGGGTTGATTATGTAATTAGACCTCTGTGACCTGTTGCTGTAGATATCATTTTGTTCTACTTTGTGATTTTAACTCCAAAGTGAAAAAGTCCTTGGGAATGGATTATCAATCCAAGATTGGATTGTGAACTACTATAAATCTTATGTGTGCATTGTATTTTGTTTGCTCTTGTGCTTACGTAGATTATATGTGCTAGTATATTAATTGTGATATTATTTGTGCACACTCAAACATTTCGAGAGAATAAACACACATCAAGGATTTCAATAAAAGGAGTCGAATTTTGACAGCAAACTTAAACAAACCTATTCCCTCCTCCTCCTCTTCTTTCTCTAGTTTGGCTCCTCATTGAAGCTAACATGTGTGTGTATGTGTACAGAATTTGGACAGGTCATTTGGAACTATCATAAGTAGAGTGTTTGGGTAGTAGTATGGGTTGGGGTGTTGGTGTGTGTTAGGAGATATAGGTATGTTTGGGTGTGATGTAATTATCTTATGATCTTTGTCCCTTGTTCACTTCTTCTAGGGTGAAGGGTATAATTATAATTTTTGAATATTTGGCATCTATAAATACAGCATAAGGGGGAGGGTTAGGACACAAATTCCACAACTCTAATTCTTCCCCACTCTTCTTTCCTCAACGTGACTTCTTCCTTCCTCTCTTCTCTCAGCCGTCCCTTCTTCTTTCTTCCTTCTCTTCTCTTCTCTTCTTCTCTTCTCCTTCTTCCCTCTCTTCTCTATTACCTTAAGTTGAAGGTCTTAATATCATGGAATCTTGAATTCAACAGTGTGCGTAGAATTTGGGTAGGTCATGTGTAACTGTCATAGGTAGAGTTGTCATAGGTGTGTGTGTTCCCACATTCGCGTGCAGAAGTTGGGTAGGTCATGTGGAACTGTCATGGGTGGAGCATTGGGGTTGGTCATGTGCACATAAGTTTCTTAATATAAGGTCATGTGGAATTGTCATGGTGGCGTATTTGGGTACTAGGGTCGTTGTGTGTTATCACAGTTATTTATTTATTTATGTGTGTGTGAATTGTAAATGTTAATAAAAAGTGTAAACATGAGAAGTGTAATGTTCTATTTTGATGTTGTGTGGATGTCTTTCAAGTAACTGCATCATGGAGAAAATGTTTTAGTATTGTGGTTGAATATTTTATTTTTCTCTTCTTATTTGCAGGATTATTGTGGTTCTCAATATGGAAACTATTATTGAATACTGTGAGGTTATTGGGAATCCAAAATGGGCTGCACAACTAGAGTCTGCCCCGTCAAGGATTTCATCTAACAGCATGTCAGAACAAAAGATTGGAGTACCTTTTGGTGGCACATGTGATCCTGCTCCTTCAGTTAGAATCAATAGCAGTGTAACATCAGGTCCCAATAACATGACAACAAGCTTCCGACCCACTGTTCAACCATCGTACCAGCCTCCTCCAAGTTACAAAAATCGTGGCCCTATTGCAAAGAATGAGGCTCCAGCTCGAATTATACCTATAGAAGCCTTGAATCCTTATCAGGGGCGTTGGGCAATTAAGGCAAGAGTTACTGCAAAAGCTGAACTTCGACGTTACAACAATGCCAAAGGAGATGGCAAGGTGTTCTCTTTTGATCTCCTTGATTCTGATGGAGGAGAAATTCGGGTCACTTGCTTCAATTCTGTTGTCGACCGTTTTTACAGTATTGTTGAGGTTGGTAAAGTCTATGTAATATCAAAGGGAAGCTTGAAACCTGCTAAGAAGAACTTCAACCATCTTAATAATGAGTGGGAAATACTTTTGGATGCTAGCTCAACTATGGAGCTCTTTCCGGATGAAGACAACACAATACCTAGACAACAATTCTCTTTCAAACCTATTAATGAGATTGAAAATGTGGAGAACAATTCTATCGTGGATATTATTGGTATTGTGGTATCAGTTAATCCTTCAATGCCTATATTGAG
The DNA here is from genome assembly GCF_029961685.1 of Aristolochia californica. NCBI lineage: Eukaryota > Viridiplantae > Streptophyta > Magnoliopsida > Piperales > Aristolochiaceae > Aristolochia > Aristolochia californica. Next base: position 38,814,974 of record NW_027181881.1, on the reverse strand, counting down.
AAAAAATGGTATGGAAACACAGAGGAGAATCCTGAATCTGAAGGATGCCTCGAGTCGGATTGTGGAGTTATGTCTATGGGGCGAGTTCTGCAACAAGGAAGGCCGAGAGCTGCAAGAGATGCTGGATTCAGGATTTTTCCCAGTTTTAGCTGTAAAAGCTGGGAAGGTAAATGACTTCAGTGGCAAATCAGTTGGAACTATTTCTTCCACTCAGCTTTTCGTTAACCCAGATTTTCCTGAGGCTCACAATCTTAGAGCTTGGTTTGATGGAGGGGGAAAAGATATCGCTTCTCAGTCCATCTCTAAGGACATTATTCCACAAGGCTCATGGAATGAGATGCGCAAAACTGTGTCACAGATAAAAATGGATGGCCTTGGTAGATCAGAAAGGCCTGACTGGGTCACCATAAAGGCAACAATTGCTTTTATTAAGACAGATAATTTCTGCTACACGGCTTGCCCATTGATGGTTGGAGATAGAAAATGTAGTCGGAAGGTGTCAAGATTGGGAAAGCTCAGATGGAGATGTGAACGATGTGACAGGGAGTTTGAGGAATGTGATTACCGGTATCTTCTTCAAGCACAAGTGCAGGACCACACCGGACTGACTTGGGTTACAGCTTTCCAGGAAGCAGGGGAAGAGCTCTTGGGTTGCTCTGCCAAGGAGTTGTATGGTTTAAAACATGAAGACAAAGATGATGCCATGTTTGGGGAGATTATTCGTAATAGTCTCTTCAAGCAGTACTTGTTACAGCTGAAAATTAAAGAGGAGATTTATGGAGATGAGCAAAAAGTGAAAATCACTGTTGTTAAGACAGAGAAAGTGGATTTTTCAGCTGAAAGTGTGTATCTTCTCAATTTCTTCTGAAAGGCACATTGCTACACCTGAAGTTAGATTAGGCTAAAGTGTAATGATTGAGTTGGTGTGATTATTATTAACAGCAAGGAAACTTGAGAGGGCAGATAGATGTGTAGTAATACAAGGAAAGATGAAACTTGAAGGACACTCTGTGGTTTCAACTATCCGTGGTTTCAACTCTGAGCACCAAAGACCTAATAATGTACTAGTAAGTGAGGTCTTATATTAACACAACTGATGAACTGGTAAATGGTGGAGACTGAAGAGGACATGGAAGTAGTGTAGAAAGACTTGGAAGTACAATGGTGACTGCAAATGATGAATAGGAACAAAAAAGAAAATCATAAGGAGATCGGTCCAATTGAGATTTGGGACGAGGCTCTGATGATTATATGCTGACACCATTTTCCCAGTAAGTATCATTCATCATTCATTAAGTTACTGCAAAAGCTGAGATGCACCTTTGACCAATAAATAGATTGTATAACGTCTTTCAGATGTAAACATTTATCAGCTTCGATTTCATTATTTGTAAGGCATTTAGAACTCTGAATAAAAGGTCTGTAGCAGAACAATTTCTCTGAAAATTATTGTTCCATTCTCTTAAGATTTAGGTTTTGCGTGTTACAAAATCATTGCGAGTGTGTTCAGGAAGCATATCGAATATGCTCTGCATTAGTCCAGATTTCAAGTGTTTAAGCGGATCAGCTCCAAGTTTTCCTTGGAAAGTCGACTTTGTACTGCTAGAAGTTCTGCAAACTACTGGTTGTCTTCATCTTTGTCTTAAATGGAGTTGAGGAAATACAACAAACAATAAGCATATTGATTCACTTCCTTTTCTTGCTTAGATGTTCGTCCAGCACCAGATTGTGAAAATCAAAAGCAGGTTATCATTGAAACTTGCTGCAGCAGCCATTTCTCTGCTTCCATTGAAGCTTTTGCTTTCACCTCAGATGTAAAGTTTTACAGAATTTTCTCACTCAATCTTAAGCTTCGTAATTTGATCTAAAAGAAAAGTTAAAGAAATAATTGGACCCATAAGTCGTCGTGTTCCCTATAAACCGGAATCAACAGATTAGACCAATCAGGAAAGATCGCGTAGTCTTACTGCTGAAAAAATTTCAAGAGCAGTTTTCCGCAAGTCGATCAGATCCTAACAATGACCACGTTCGCCTGTAGATTCGGCTCAATTTTTCTTAGTTTGATGGATTTTTCGATTTCTGAGACATTCGACGCATTAAGAAACTTGATACGAAAAAATTACTCTAGAAAGCTTAATTAGAAGGGGGATAATTGAAAGAGATTAGATGGAAGTCGAGTGTTCGTCCTGAGTTTCCAGAGAAAATCGAAAAGGATCCAATTACAAGAACCAGAAGCAAGGCCCGAGTAGGGACCCGAGGCAGGAGCAAGTAAGGTGAAATCATTGGACGCATATACATACATAAACGAGAGAGAAAAAAAAAGTTTTGGACAAAGAAGCTAGAGAGTTACAAATCTAGAAACATGAACCAAAAAAATACAGATATTACTGGATATCACCGAAAAGGAGAGACATTAGCTGATTCAAGTTCGCTTGACAGGGTCGAAGTTGGCAACGCCAACGACGGCCCCAACAAGGACGCCAAGCACGACTCCACCTGCAACAATGCTAAGCAAGAAATTCTTTAGAGAAGGCGAGACCCCAGGCTGAGCAGCCTCGGCGACATCAGGAAGTACCATGACCGCGGTAAGAGCGGCAGCCGTCAAACCGGTGACAGCCTTTTCCTTGAAGGACGCAGAGATCTCTACTCTGCCGTTGGCTTTAAGGGTAGGTTTCGCGGCCTTGAGGGGCATTCTCATTGGATTGAAGAAGGCATCATGGCTTACAGCCTTCCTTTGGCCGGCAGAAGCTACCGGCAAGACCATGGCAACTGCCGACGTCGACGCCATTTTCTTCCGGGTTTGATCTGTGACGAAGGATCAGTGAGCAACAGACTGGACCTGCCACAGGCGATTGCCGATGCTTTCTTTCTTTTCTGGGGTTTGGAAGCGAGGGGGAAGAGAAGATTAGATAGATAGAGGAGATGAGAGGTGGGAAAAGAGGGAAGCTGCCAAGTCAGGTTGCACGTCTGATGTGGCCGCTTCTCCTTGGAAGAATAGAAGATAACGTTATCTAATCTGCTTAGTATCAGGAATTAACTTCCGTACAATGCCACGTGGCATGGAAGGGATGGGACGACAAGCCTTTGATACTTTAATTTCTTTTATTTTATTTGTTTAATGCAATATTAACTAGTAAGGGGTGGTTCGACCTCAGGTTTCGGGTTGGTTTAAGTAAATGAGTCGAACTAGAATGAGTGGCGGTTCGGTTCGTGAACCAGCAAGAGTTGATCGGGAGTATTCATCCGGGGAGTTCGATACGAGTCAGGAGGGTGATTCATTCGGGGATATGCCATAGCTATTCATTCGGCGAGTTATGTCTCTTCCTCTTCGGCATATCTAGAGCATAGGAGGTGTTTCGAGTTTTGACGGAAGAATAGGGCAGCCAGGCCACGACTCCTCCTTCCTGTCTACAAAAAATCGATCCTCCTGCCATACATCTTCTAGTGCTCGTAATTTTTTTCGTCACTCTAGCCGATTTGGGAGTTGTCAACGGAAGTTATACGTAAGTTTGATTTCTTTCAACATTATTCTCTGCCCGGATGTGAATTGCGAAAATTTTGAAACTTAGTCGTTTACAATTTTTCCCGGCATCTGCAATTTCTTCGCCGCTCTAGCCCGATTTGGACGTTGCCAACAGAAGTCACGAAACAGACCGGTATCAACTTATCCATTTTATCTCTGACTACTGTGAGTTCTCTTCTCTTTCCGATTCTTCTCTTTTCAATTTCTCTCTTTGAATAGAGCTTGGTCAAAGAGAGTCGAAAGAGAAGCACAATTTTCACTTCCCTGGTCTTGGATTTTCGATAACTCTTTCTTCTTTTCCTTCACTTGGGTTGTCAAAAATCCTCTCGAGCTACCTTATCGATCATCGTGACGATTCGGTTCGGATGCTTTCTTCGGCATCTAATCCTCCTCGAATTCTAATTTTGATTACCAGTGATGTGTCTCTAAAGAATATCAACGACTTATCTTTACATTTCAATATCAAGTAATACATACACAAGGAGGTAGCTGTAGTGTCCTACAAATATGGAGAGAAACCAGGACACTAACAGCACATGACAATACACAATATACACGATCTGCAATTAACTAAGTAAAAGAAAGCGGGGTTAATATATAGCCTATAATTATGTTCTATCGTGCCCCTGCAAGCGCAAGACATTTGGAAGAATGCTAAACTTGGAACGATGAGATTGAAATAACATACTGGCCAAAGGTTTCGTGAGCGAGTCTGCTAATTGATCAGTAGTATGAACATGCGAAACCTGAAGTTGGTTTTTGGTAATTTGATCTCGAACGAAGTGAAAGTTGATTGCTATATGTTTCATACGAGAATGAAACACAGGGTTCACACATACATATGTGGCTCCTACATTATCACAATAGACCGTGGGAACAACAGACAACTCAATTCCAAGTTCCTGAAGAAGATGAGTGATCCAGTTAACCTCAACAGTAGTAGATGCAATGGCACGATATTCTGCTTCTGTAGTCGACCTGGCAATCATTGATTGTTTCTTGGAACTCCAGCTGATAGAATTAGGTCCAAGAAAGATAACATAGGCGGAAGTGGAGGAATAATTATCTTTATTGCTAGCATAATTAGCATCAGCAAAGGCATGGAGAGCAAGGGAGGAGTGAGAGCGGAGAAACAGGCCATAGTCCACATTACCTTTGAGATAACGAAGAACACGTTTCATAGCAACCCAATGAGCAGTAGATGGCTGATGCATATATTGGGATAATCTGTTGACAACAAATGAAACATCAGGTCGGGTGAGAGACAAGTATTGAAGCGAGTCGAGAACTTGCCTATATTCAGTAGCATCACAAGCAGGAGAACCATCATTTAGGAGAAGAATCTCAGTTGATGACATTGGAGTGCTAACAGGTTTTGCCTTATCCATTTTAGTTTTGACAAGCAAATCCCAAATATGTTTTCGTTGAGAGAGATGAAGGCCAGAGGATGTGCGAGAAGCTTCAACACTGAAGAAGAAGTGCAGAGGACCCAAATCTTTCAACGAGAACCGATCAAAGAGACATGTAATAAACTGTTGGATAAGAGCATTACTAGAACCAGTGAGGATGATATCATCGACATAAACAAGAAGATATAGAGTGCCGAAAGTAGACGTGCGAATAAACGGGGAGGTGTCACAACGGGAAGCAGTGAAACCTGCAGCAAGAAGGAATATGCGCAACTCATTGTACCATGCACGAGGAGCTTGGCGTAGACCATAGACAGCTTTGTGTAATTTACATACATGATTTGGAAATTGAGGATGCACGAAGCCTTGTGGCTGCTGCATAAAAACATTGTCAGACAAGGTGCCTTGTAAAAAGGCATTGTTAACATCCAACTGGCGCAAGGACCAGCCCCGAGAGATGGCAATACCAAGAATTAAACGAACAGTCGTTGGTTTTACAACATGGCTGAATGTTTGAGATAAATCAACACGAGGACGCCGGTGAAAACCTTTGACAACAAGGCAAGCCCTTGTAACGAGCAACGACTCCATCATGATTGGTTTTGATCCGAAAAAATCATTTACAACCAACAACATTTGGGTGGGAGAGGATGGAACTAAGGACCATGTGTTATTTTTTTGGAGAGCAGTGTATTCATCACTTATGGCCTGACGCCAATGAGAAGACGCCAATGAGAAGATTTTTGAGCCTGGGTGTAACTTGTGGGTTCGATGGGAGAGGAGTCTGTGAGGGTAGTGTGGAGGTCAAAAAATTTCTTAGGTTTGTGAATGTTATTTTGAGATCAGGTTGTAGGACGAGAGGGTGGAGCAGAAGCATTGGTGGTGGAGGGAAAATCAAAAGGTGGGTTATGAGCGAAAGAGGAGGATGGAAAACATATCTGTGGAGTGTGTGTAGCGTGGGCATCTGGAGGTGGCGATGGCGTGGAGATAGGAGCAACCAATTGGGCCGTGAGACTCGGCGAGGTGGGCATAGCGAGATCAGAGGAGTGGGAATCGGCTAGAGGAGGGAAGGGTGAGAGAGATTCCGAATTTTCTGGGGATTGGACCGAGTTTTCAGGCGAGAGGGGAACAACGCGAGGAGAGGGGGTGGTAATGGGCAGAGTAAGGGAGGGCGACAGAGTGGCCGGATTTGCTGGGGTCGAGGCCGAAATTTCAGGCGAGATGGGAACAACACGAGGAGAGGGGGTGGAAGCGGGCCGAGAAGGTGAGGGCGAGAGTGAGGCCGAGTTTTCTAGGGAGGTCGACGAGCGGGAGTTGAACGGAGAGATTGTAGGATCAGGAAGATGAAGTGGGTGCAGGGTGGCGTTTGGGGAAGAAGTTGCAGAAGGGGAGGTGGGGCCAGGTGGATGAGTTTGGGTGGCTACGATCTGTTTGTGAAGTGGGCCCTCGATGAAATGGTAAATTTTTTTAGAAGAGGTGGGAGTGACACGGGAAGTCGAAGAATCAAGATTGGCATAAGGGAAAACATGTCCTACAAAATGAACATGACGAGAGACAAAAACTTTGTTAGTATGTGGGTCAAACCAGTAAAAGGAGTGATGAGCAATGGAGTAGCCAAGAAAAACACACGGGCGAGAGTGAGGTTATAATTTATGTTTAGTATAGGGACGAAGCCAGGGATAACATAGACAACCAAAAACACGAAGGGAAGTGTAATGGGGATGATGATGAAATAATTTGTGAAGTGGAGTGTCAAAAGCAATAGTAGAGGAGGGCATGCGACTGATGAGATATGTAGCTGCTTTAAATGTAAAGGACCAAAATCTAAGAGGTAAGGAAGCTTGGTGAAGAAGAGTAAGACCGGTTTCAACGATGTGACGATGTTTCGGTTTGGCAGAGCCGACATGTTCGGGTGTGTAGGGAGGGGATGTGAGATGTTGAATACCAAATTTACACAGGGTGTGTGTTAAGGCCTGATATTCACCACCGTCATCAGTGTAAACTGTTTTAATTTGGGTATAGAAGAAATTTTTGATTAGAGATTTGAATTGCTGAAAAATAGCAGGAACATCAGATTTGACTTTAAAAGGATAGAACCAAGTATATTTCATGAAGTAATCGACAAAAATGACATAATAGAGAAACTTGTCAAGGGATAAAATTGGAGATGGACCCCAAACATCTGAATAAATAATTTGAAACGGTTCATGACAACTTAGGGATAAAACATGAAAAGGCAATTTATGATTTTTATTACAAGCACAAGAGTCACAGTGAGATTGAAATTTTGAGACTCAGAACAAGTAATGTGCTTCGTGGCAAGGAGTTTTTGTTGGATGGAGTGAGAGGGATGACCGAGTCGTTGATGCCATAAGGCAGATGTCGTGGTGAAGGAGGTAGAGGGTGAGACCTTTGGAAGGTGGAGAGTAGGATGGCCATTCGTATAAGTTGTTCCTATTCCAGCCTCATGCCAAGGATGCCCCCGTACTCAAATCCTTCACAAGAAAATGGTTAGGAAAAAATTCAACAGAGGTGTTATTTTGTTTGCAAAACTGAGAAACAAAAATGAGATTTTGTTTAATAGATGGAACACATAAAGTATTATTCAAAGTGAAGTTGGTATTAGGTGCAGTAAGTGTAGAGGAGCCAGTATGAGAGATAGGAATACCAGTGCCATCACCAACAACGACATCTTCATTCCCGTCATAGTTGGAGTACATGGAAAGGTTTTGCAAGTTAGAGGCAATGTGATGAGTTGCACCCGAATCAAGCACCCAATTGCCATTGGAAGCACTAGGGGCACCGGTGATTAAATGAGCTTGTGGCCAGGATTGTGGATGGTTTGGTTTGGGGCAAGAGCGACACCTTTGTTGTGTGACCAACTTTGTCACATAGTTGACAGACGACACGAGGGTAGCCCTACTGAGTATTAGGCCGCCAAGGGGCAGTGAATGGAGAAAATGATCTAGAGGGATAGCTGTTACCGGGATGAGGAGAGCTATTGGACTGGTTTTGGTTGGATGAGGAAGGATGAGAGTTTTTGTTGGTTGGAGAGTAGTTTCTGTGGGGTCCACCTTTGGGCTTCTGACCACTGCTTTTGTGAGTAAATTGAGCAGTGATGGACACCTCTGGCTTCTTGTTTTCATTCCGTTGCTGGATCATCTCTTCATCGAGTAGCTTGTCATAGAGATCTTCGAAAGAGATTGTAGAATCATGAACCCGAACAATAGTAGTGAGTTCCTTGAACTCATCTTGAAGGCCATTGAGGGTATGACTGATAATTTCTTCATCGCTCATGAGATGACCAATTATGGCTAAGTCATCAATCACACCTTTGATCTTAGTCATATAGTCTGATATAGTGAGACCCGCTTTCGTAGTCCGCATCAAGGAGGTGAGTAGCGTAAGCATCCTTGTGTTTGATTTGTTGGCATAGCTTGTTTGAAGCTTGGCCCAGGCAGCTGCTGAAGTTTGACAATTATTGATAGTGGGACCAATGACTAAGTGGATTGTAGCTTGAATACTCAGGAGGACAAGCCGATCTTGCCGGAGCCATAAGTGGTACGCAGAATCGACTGTTGGAGGACAGGATGGGAGTCATCAATAAAACCAAGGAGACCGTAGCCAAACAACAAGTTGGTCATCTGAGATTTCCATGAGGCGTAGTTGGCTCCATCTTTTGCTAATTTGAAGGGGATTTAAGAGGAGGCATTGAGGGAGATCAGATTTGTACCAGCAATAGTGGTATTACCTGACATGGTGGTGTGCCCAACAGTTGGTATTGTTGTTGGGTTATGAGGAGGAGCAAGCTGAGTTTCCTGGGAGGAGGCTGAGCGTGGAGAAGAAGGATTGGACATGGAAAAAAATAATAATATGGAGTCACGACAGATCTGGGTGAAGAAAGAAGAATGGGACAGAGATTGAACGGATAAAAGAAAGGAGGGGTTGTTCTTGTGACAGCTAACGCTCTGACACCATAAAGAATATCAACGGCTTATCTTTACATTTCAATCTCAAGTAATACATATACAAGGAGGTAGCTGTAGTGTCCTACAAATATGGAGACAAACTAGGACCCTAACAACATATGACAGTACACAATATACACGATCTGCAACTGACTAAGTAAAGGAAAGTGGTGCTAATATATAGCCTACAATTACGTTCTATCAGTCTCCTCGTTTATTTTGCTGCAACCTTGCTGATTATAAGATGATTTGATGATTTGTAGTAATTTGGACCGAAATTATGTTTTTTTTGTTTGTAAAGTAGTCTTGTTTTGCAACTATTTGATTAAGGATTTGGTTTTATGTAGGAAGGATTTAACTCATTTGACTAAGTACAAACAAATTTTATGCAGTACAAATTTGTAAAAAATATGAGAATGTAGGTTTGACAAATTTGGAAAAACACTAGAATGGTTTGATAAATTGATCACAATATAGGTTTACAATACCTCTTCTCAACGGAACTTTTGCCAATAACTTTGTGATTGAGGTACCTATTATATTACATGCTACAATTTCTTTGTTATTGAAATTGTTACAATTTTTTCAAGATTGAAATTCTACACTCCATTGTGATTGTTTGGTGAAGAGAACCGAATGGGTTTTTCAGAACTGAATTTGGCCCACTACACTCTCTTTCCAGGGCATCAGAGAGTTTAGGAATGAAATCTCAACTACCTGTTCCTAGAGGTGCAAAGAGAGTGAAAAGAGGGGAGGGAAGCTCCCTCTCCCTTTTCTTTGCTTTTTACAGAGAGGTGCTCCTCTTTGTTTGTACTGAGGTCAACTTATATCCGTTTAAACCCACTTTATTGCCTTAATTTTGCAAGTGGATACATAAAAAAATTAGTTTCTCTAAGTATTGCAATTGAGTATAACAAACAGTACTGCAAGGTTTATGCACAGTTTATGTACAAAGGTCATGCCCTATTTTAAGTAAAATTTATGTACAATATATTTAACATGTATTTTATAAAAACAATTATGTTCAAACTTGGTTAAAATTCTTGAGTTCGAGTTTGATTACAATTTTAAGCTCAAGGTTAGGCTCGGCTTGAACTCGAGTTTAGAGTATTTAAATCAAGCCCAAATCGAACATATACAATTTCCCCCTAGACTAACTAGCATCCAACGATTCTCCTATCGTGATATGAGGCTTCCCTATGCTAAGTAATTCCTAAAAATAATTGATTAATTGTTTTCAGAAATTATTAAATAGAGATTGAGACATAATATGGGCTCCTTTCCTCGTAAAGGAGGGGAACAAGTGATTTGTCTTCTCCTCTCTATCGTCCGCTAAATAGATGAGAGAAAAAGTAAGAGAGAAGGAGTTTCTAGATATGAAAATAGGAAACTAACGTTATGAGGATAAATATAGAGGAGGTGAATAGAATTATCAAGTTTAATGATTGATTTTCACTTTAAATGGAAAAAAAAAACTTTCCTCACAAACAATGCAGAAATCTAAATCTAAATCAAGTAAACTACAAATATAAAAAGATTTATTGTGGTTTACGACTCAAACTTAGTTTATTACATTCGATCCACCTCAAAGTTAAATCAATTATTAATAAATCAAACAACATCTACAACAAAAGACTTACAAAAATATCAATTACAACAATTGCAACCAGGTATTAGCCTAGACTCATTAAAGGGATTTTTATCTTCAAATCATCTCACACCTGCTAATTGATTTGATTTACATTACATAGATTACTTGCTTCACAAATATAATAGAAGTTACCTCTAATTAGGTTGATATTACAATAATGTGATAAAATAAAATTAGATTATACTAAGATGACAGTACCACAAAACTGATCTCAAGAATTGATATAATTCTAAGTTCAGAAAGATTTATGATTTTTAAAACCTACAATGAGACTACTCCGAGTGAGAGTCAAATATGAAACTCTCAAGGTCAATATGAAAGATGAACAAATTCAATAGATCTCAAAGTATGGGAGCACAAATTAGCTTGCTAAACCTAAATGCAATCAACTGATTTCAAAATCGTAAGAATAAATGTACTAAGCTTGTTAGATTTAGGATCCCATGAAAAAGTATAGTAATGGAACTAGGTTAGTAGAGAAGAAAGCAACAAGTGAGAGAAAGAGAGAGAACAAGTGGGAGAAGAAGAAGAAGAATGAGAAAGAGAGGAGAGGGAGTTCGGCTAAGAGAGTGAGAGAAAAGGAAGTAAGAAGGATTAGGATAAATGACGTCCTAATCCTCCCCTTCAATGTATTTATAATAATGAGAGAATCAATAATTACATCATTACCCTTTACCCTAAGAAGGGAGAAAAATGGACAAAAATCAAAAGGAATTTACATCATGCTACTACTCTGAGTTTATCTTCCAACACTTCCCCTCAAGCTAGGGGAGAGAACATCGTAGATACCCAACTTGTCGCATATAGTGGTCTAGATCTTGGATGTGACTAGTTTTATAAGTACATTCGCTACCTGTCCTTGAGATGAAACATGTCTGAGAGACAAAATACCAGCTTGGAATTTTTCTCGTATAAAGTGGTAATCTATTTTAATATGTTTTGTTCTCTTGTGGCAGATCGGATTTGAAACAATATGAATGGTTACATGATTGTCACAATATAATTCTATAAGGGCTTTTTTGTAGAACCCTAATTCAGAAAGAAGAAATCTGATCCATAGAAGCTCACTAACCGCATAGGTCATAACTTTGTATTCTGCTTCTGCACAGGATCTTCCAACAACATTCTATTTTTTTGCTTCTCTATGTAACCAAGTTACCTCCAACTAAGGTACAATACCCAAAAGTCGACTTCCTATCATCAGGTGATCCAGCCCGATCTGCATCCGCAAAACCTTCAATGTTGAAGTGACCTTGATTTTTATAAAGAAATTCCTTGGGGTTCCTTTTAAATACCTCAATATCCTCTCCAAAGCTTGCCAAAGGGTAAATTGTGGTTTATGCAAATGCTAACTAAACACACTTACTACATATGATATCCAGTTTGGACATTATAAGGAAAAAAACTTTCACACAAGTCTTTGATATTTACCTATATCAACAGCTTCACTAGAGCTTGTACATAGCTTTGTGTTAGTATCCACAGGAGTATCTGCTAGTCGTCATCCCATAATCTATGTGTTATCTAGTAAATAAATAGCAAACTTTCTTTGAGATAATACGATCTCATATTTTGACTGGAATACCTCAATATTAAAGAAAATTTTCAAAAGTCCAAAATCCTTCATTTTGAATTCTTTGCATATTTTCTCTTTGACTTCTTTTATACTGTCTGCATCGCTGCCAGTTAAGATAATATCATTCACATATACCGCCAATAATACTCTTCCCTTTAAGGTATTCTTGACAAAGACAAAATTATCTATTGAGCATCTGTTGAATCCAAACTGTAACATTGTTTTGCTAAATTTGTCAAACCTAGCCCAAGGATACTATTTAAGGCCATATAAAGATTTTCTCAATATGCATACTGACTCCCCCTCAATCACAAAATCAGGTGGTTGATGAGTATAAATTTCTTCCTTAATATCACCATTCAGAAATGCATTCTTCTCATCCTATACTAAATTTAACTTGGCCATTGGGGAGAAAGTTTCATCATAATCTACTCCATAACACTCAGCATAACCTTTTGCAACTAGATGTTCCCCTATTTGGTATTCACTGCCCAAGAACTTGTGCTTGGGAAATTCCACTGGAATTAAATAAAAGAGATTTTCACTCTTTTAAGCCATGTTTATGCTCAAATACATAATTTACAATTCAATATCCCTAAGAGATTTACTAGATTCTACCTCTAACAAAGTCCTTTCTATCTAGATTACTGAGGTTCCAGATGAACCTAAAACAAAAATTACAAAATAAAGATAAAAGTTTACACCCTTATCAATTAGGGAGAAACTTTATTCTTTGAGAGATCCAAACCTTCAACCTTTGTAGCACAATGTAAAATATTGGAGCTTGACTAAGATGTATGCAAAAAATGGTATAAGAAAAGAGAATGGGATTTTCTAGAGTTTTGACTCACTCTTTCTTCAAAATACACTTTAAGACGAATTTCAAGAGATTGGGAATAAATGTAAATGGATATGCCAATAAAGGCCCATTAACTTATCAATGGAGGTTTGATATGGTATTTATAAGTTCACTAAGCTAAAGTAGCCATTGTTTGCCCCTTTTTAAAAACTTGAGTTTATATTAATTGATCAGTGTAAAGTAGATGATCAATCAATCGTGTGTAATGATTTTTTTGTTGTTGAGAATATGACTTATTGATTTATGGTATGATCGATCAATATATTTTCGTTGGGTCTAACATTTTAAGTTGATTGATAATGTACATGATATGGTCGACCAGTCAAAATTTCCATTGGTAGTCTTTAACAAGTGTGATCAATCAATAACCTTACTATGATCGATCATGTTTTATGTCCTTTGTTGGCAAAGTTCTATATGATCAACTAGCCATTGAGGTTGATCGAGACATCAACATGAATTTGCTTTGCCTAGATAATATTGATTGATTAGTCCAATTGGGTTGATCGATCATGTAACATAGATGGGTCATATTCTGGATAATCGATTAATCGACCTTGGTTGATTGATCATGCTTTATATTTTTTGTTTATGCACTTCTGGTCAATCAATCATTCCAGTGTCAGTTCATCATATAGACTTTCAAAGCATGTGAATTAATCATCCTAAATGATTCTAACATGTATGAAATGTAGGTATGCATTTGTAAAAATATGTTTAAATGCATAATATATCCTAAGGCTCCAAATTTGCATTATATGCTAGGTTTTGGAAAGAATACACTATTCTCTTACATAGAGACTAAGTTTTTGACTTTTCTAAGTGGTTCCTAAATCTCTATTATCAAATTTTTCTTCATCTTCTAATGGTGCTTCTTTAATAGTTCTTTGACATTCCATGAGGCTTGAGGTCTTTGAGATGCTTGTAATGATTCAATGTTTTAGACCTTGAAATTGATGTAATCTTGAAGGTAAAGTATATGAGATACTAGATATGCAACTGTCAGCTTAATTAAGTTTTGTGATCATCAAAATAAAAAAGGAAGTCAATGTTACGATATGTTAAAATGTATATTAAATGTAATTTATATTCATAATTGTTGTATAATTTGGGATATGTATATAGGGTTATTTGATTAGGCTTAATGGGATGAGGGGGTATTGTTTTGGGCCCATGGGCCATTTTGTAACAGGAAAACCTAAAAGATAAATACTTAATGAAAGGGGGAAAATCCCCAACGGAAACAATTTTGGATTCATCTTCATGTGTTTCGTTTTGTCATGAAACCAGAGAGCTACGCTCTCTCTTGTGGATGTTTGGACTGTTCTGCCAGTCTCTTGATCTTGTTTTGTCATGGTATCAGAGCTCTGAAGAGTAATCGTCCGACGTATTTTTGTTCGACGACTTGTGTGGTCCAACGAATTTTTTTCTCTTCGCTTTCGGCATTGATTTCGGGCGCTGCTGGAAATACTTGTCGCATGGTTCCGTTGCCGGACGAGTTACGGGGTTCCGTTGCCAGGAAGGGGGTTCTCGCTGGAAGGGGAAACGAAAGGGGTTGTCGGAAGTATTCTCCGAACTCGAAAACGTTATGGTTCCGTCGTCGAAAAAGCTCCATCGGTGGTTTCGTTGCCGGAGAAGCTAAAACGGGACGGGGGTTCTCACCGAGAAACTTGCCGGAAGGGGGAACGAAGGTAAGATTTTTTTTCTCCTGCACGTTCGTTTTGAGTGATTATTTGGCATATGGTCGTTTTGAAATTTGAGAACCTTTGGGGGCCGATTTGCAATTTCTGAAAGTTTGGGGGCCATTCTGGAATTTCTTAAAGTGCGAGTGTACTTTTCGAATTTCTAATAGTTTGGGGGTCTAATTCAAATTTCTGTTAACCTGGGGGCAACTCTTGGATTTCTGCAAGTATAGGGGTTTATTTGTAATTTCCGAAAAGTGGGGGTGTAGTTGGAATTTCTTATCTTGCGGGGGTGCATCAGGAATTTTGCTAGATTCAATTTTATCAAGTCAGCAGACAAGTCCGATTTCGCTCCTATTCGGTTCACGGGCAAGAACTATGGTATTTGGGAATTTCAATTCCGATTATTTGTTCAGGGAAGAGGTTTATGGGGTCATATTGATGGGAGTGATCTGGCACCTGGCGATGCTGACGCATTGTCAAAATGGATCATCATGGATGCTAGAGTCATGACTGGGATACTTGGATCTCTTGAGCCTCACCTAGTCCCAAATCTAAGGCCCTACAAAACTGCCGCCGATATGTGGAATTACCTCCACAAGGTTTATCGTCAAACCAGCACGGCCCGTCGATTTCAAGTTGAATATGAACTTGCAAATTTCACCCAAGGTAGTCGTTCGATTGAAGAATATTTCTCGGGCTTCCAAAATCTATGGGCTGACTACACTGACATTGTTTACGAGGATGTCCCTGCTGCTACTCTCTCTGCTATGCAAGCTGTACATGACACCAGTAAACGGGATCAATTCTTGATGAAGCTTCGTCCCGAGTTTGAGATTGCTCGATCACATCTGATGAATCGTCATTCGGTGCCGTCCTTAGATGCCTGTTTGAGTGAAATTCTCTGGAGGAGCAGTGCCTTACTACTCAGGCTGGCATGGAACCTCACGTTTAGGCTGATCTCTCAGCTCCTGTAGCTTATGTAGCACAAGGAAAGCCTCGGGGTCGGGACACCACTTCTGTCCAGTGCTTCCACTGCAAGACTTATGGTCACTTTGTTCTGGACTGCCCCAAGAAGTCGGTTCTATTTTGTAGCTACTGTAAGAAGCCGGGTCATCACATCACCGTTTGCCCTACACAACCTCCACGAAGGAAGCCTACAACTTATCATGCATCCATCGGTACATCTAGTTCTGCCATATTGCCGCCTGCCATTTCGGTCCCTATCATTCCTAATCCACCAGCACCTGCCAGTTCCACCACTCTCACTCCTGAAATGGTACAACAGATGATCATTTCTGCCTTTTCTACTTTTGGTATCTCAGGTAAACAGAACCTTTCTACTCAACCATGGTATTTTGATTCTGGTGCCTCTAACCACATGACCAACAATGTGGTATCTCTTTCGAATGTCCGAAAGTATGATGGCAATCTACACATCAACACTGCTGATGGCAGCACTCTGCCTATCAGTGTTGTTGGTGATCTCTCTCCATCTTTAGCTGATGTCTTTGCATCTCCTGACCTGTCGACAAACCTTTTGTCTGTTGGTCAATTGGCTGATAAAAACTGTAATGTTCAGTTTTCTTGCTTTGGCTGTGTTGTGCAGGATCAAGTGTCGGGGAAGGTGATCGCGAAGGGGCCTAAAGTGGGTAGGCTATTTCCACTTAAAGTCTTTCTATCCACTGTTATTCCACGTTCTCCTGTAATTTCTTTTGCTTGTAATGTTGTTGGATCTGGCCCTAAGTTGTGGCATAGACGTCTAGGCCACCCAAACTCGACTGTACTTCGTACATTATTTAAATCGGGTTTATTAGGCAATCAAGATTGTACTTCTCATGACACGTTTTTTAACTGTTCATCATGTAAACTTGACAAAAGTAAAACTCTATCATTTCCGCATCATGCCTCGCATGCCTCCCACTGCTTTGACCTTATTCATAGTGATGTTTGGGGAGTTGCTCCCGTTATCTCGCACGCACAAATTAAGTACTTTGTCACCTTTATTGATGACTTTAGTCGATTTACCTGGGTCTACTTCCTACGAGCTATGTCTGACGTTTTTGTCATTTTTAAGAGGTTTCTTGCACTAATTGAAACCCAGTTCTCCGCTCACCTTAAAGTACTCTGCTCTGACTCTGGAGGCGAGTACATGTCGGTAGAATTTCAAGAATTTCTTCAAAACAAATGCATTATCTCTCAACATTCTTGACCCTCGACACCCCAACAAAATGGTGTTGTTGAGCGCAAAAATCGTCACCTTCTTGATATGGTCCGCACCCTTCTCATTGAATCATCCATTCCTCCTAGGTTTTGGTGTGAAGCTCTCTCTACCTCCGTCCATTTAATTAACCGCCTGCCCTCGCCTGTCTTGCATCATGTCTCTCCCTTTGTTAAATTATTCAGTTATTCTCCATCCTACACAGATCTTCAGCCGTTCGGTTGTGTTTGTTTTGTGCATTTACCTGATCATGAACGACATAAACTTATAGCTCAATCCGTTATGTGTACATTTCTTGGGTATGTCGGTTCTCAAAAGGGCTATATTTGCTATGATCCTTAGGCACGTCGAGTCCGTGTTTCTCGGAATGTGGTCTTCTTTGAAAACCAATATTTCTTTCCCTCTCAAGTTACACTTCCGTCTACCTCTTTGTCTAGTTTGCCGAGCTTTGATGAGCCTCAACCCACTGCTTCGCTGCCCTCTCCTCCTTCTGACCTAGTGCTTGCTCCTGATCCTCCCTCTGCTCCTGCTCCCCTCCATCTTCGCACATCCACATGTAGTTCTCACCCTCCTGACCGCATGGTTTTCCCTCCCCTGTATCTCTGGCAACTACTTTGTCTTCTATTTCCATTCCTTCTGGATATAAACAGGCTATAGCACATGCGTGTTGGCAAAAGGCCATCCAAACTGAACTACAAGCGCTAGAGGAGAATCACACCTGGGACATTATGGCTTGCCCTCCTACTATTTGGCCTCTTGGAAGTAAGTGGGTCTTCTCTGTCAAGCTGCATTCCCATGGATCGTTGGATCGGTACAAAGCCCGCTTTGTGGCCTTGGGGAACAGGCAAGAATATGGGATTGATTATGAGGAAAATTTTGCCCCAGTTGCCAAGATGACCACAGTCCGTACTATCTTAGCCATTGCAGCCTCTCAATCTTGGCCATTGCATCAGATGGATGTGAAGAATGCCTTTCTCCACGGTGATCTGCAGGAAAATGTCTATATGAAGCTTCCCTCGGGTATGTCTACATCCTCTCCTGATCACGTCTGCAAGCTACGATGTCCTTTGTATGGGCTTAAACAAGCCCCCCGGGCTTGGTTTGAGAAATTTCGTAGCACCTTTATCCTCCACCGATTTACCCAGAGTCAATATGATTCCTCCCTCTTTTATCATAAGTCTGTTGCAGGCATGGTCATTCTCTTGGTTTATGTGGATGACATCATCATTACTGGCACTGACTCTGGACTGATTACCACGCTTCAGAAGGTGTTGCATGCCACTTTTCATATGAAGGATCTTGGACGCCTCACCTACTTCTTAGGGGGCTGGAGGTCCATCACACACTCAAAAGTATTTTCTTAAACCAACATAAGTATATTCAAGATCTTATCACACTCGTTGGGTTGGAGGACACATCTTCGGTGGCTACCCCTATGGAGGTCAATGTCAAATATCGAAAAGATGAAGAGACTCTCCTTAATGATCTGACTATCTATCGACGACTAGTCGGGAGTCTCATCTACTTGACTACTATTCGCCCGGACATTTCCTATGCTGTTCATAAGGTCAGTCAGTTTATGGCATCTCCTCGACACCTTCATCTTGCGGTAGTTCAACGCATCATCCGCTATCTGCGCAACTCCCTTGCTCGTGGTTTATTTTTTCCTACTGGCTCCGCGCTACATCTGGTTGCCTACAGTGATGCTGATTGGGTGGGGTGCCCTGATACCCGTTGCTCTACTACAGGTTGGTGTATGTTTTTAGGCGATGCACTGATTTCTTAGAAATGTAAGAAACAAGATCGAGTGTCCAAGTCATCTACCGAGGCCGAGTATCGTGCTATGTCTACTGTGTGTTCGAAAGTTATTTGGCTCCATGGTCTTCTTGCTGAGCTCTAGTTTCCTTAGCCCTCATCTACACCGCTTCATGCAGATAATACAAGTGTTATACAGATTGCAACCAATCCGGTTTTTCGTGAGCGTACCAAGCATATTGAGGTTGACTGTCATTCCATCCGCGACACTTGGAGCGCCGGGTAAGATCTCTACCGTACATTTCTTCGGATCTTCAAGTGGCCGATGTCTTCACCAAATCATTGTCTCAATCCCGACATAATTTTTTGGTTGGCAAATTGTTGCTGGTTGACTCACCATCATTAATTTGAGGGGGGATGTTACGATATGTTAAAATGTATATTAAATATAATTTATGTTCATAATTGTTATATAATTTGGGATATGTATATAAGGTTATTTGATTAGGCTTAATGGGATGAGGGGGTATTGTCTTGGACCCATGGGCCATTTTGTAACAGGAAAACCTAAAGGATAAATACTTAATGAAAGGGGGAAACTCCCCAACAGAAACAATTTTGGATTCATCTTCGTGTGTTTCGTTTCGTCGTGAAACCAGAGAGCTATGCTCTCTCTTGTTGATGTTTGGACTGTTCCGTCAGTCCCTTGATCTTGTTTTGTCAGTCAACACTCGATCAACATTTACAACTTCCAATTAGTTTCTATGAGTTATGATAAGGTTACATACAACAGTATCTTGTGTCTCTATTCGAAGCACAAATAGACAATCTTATAATGAAAATATGACAATCAAGAATAGCAAATTGATTAAACCAATCCTAGGGTGAATCTACCAATAATTTCAGTAGTACTAATAACATAAATGACAAACTCAAGGCACTTGAAAGTTTTAAAAATACTAGCAATACGAAAGGGTTTTCAAAAACTATCAAATGATATGAAAATCAAATTCAAAATTATTTAAACATGAAGAAGTCACCTTCCACAATTTAGAAAGTAACTATCCAAATCAGATCTTAAAATCAATGCTCATAAATACTCAATGACAAATCATCCAAAAGTACTTCTTGGCTCTCAATGGCACTAACACTTTAAGAAATCAATTGGAATTTCGAAATTCGTGTGGGCAAACGTAGCTTAAAGTTTGAGTCAAGTGTTACACATATATAACATGTTTCACAGTTAAAAAAAAACTAGCCACTATGAGTGGATAAGGTTATTTTTGGTTTTTTTAAAAAAGGTAAAAATAAACTCCAAAAATTACTGAAAAATAATTGATAAATCCTATTTTTTCCAATGAACATATTAATAGATCGCTTACAAAATTAGATACCTATAACCCTCTAAAACCTCCTTTGACATTCTAAAAAGTCGATTATTTGTATCAAGGGTTCGATTCCAATGCCAAGGATTCAAATCCATTCCTTTCAACAATTTGTTTCTATAGTCGAATCCACGACTAGGTTCAAATTCATAGCCTTTAGCTTCCTATATAATTTGAATCCACTTTCAAAATAAAAAGTTCTCAAATTCGCATCCTTATTGTTGACTTTCCTTCATATGGGTTCGAATCCACCCATGGATTCAACTCACACAATATGCATACTTCATACAAGGTTCAAATCCTCTTTTAATTTTGAAAGTTCTTTGTAACACAGTTCATATCCGTTTTCATGCTTTGCTTGCTTAAGGGTTCAAATCCATCCTTCTTTACAAGCTTTTTTGAGTCCATGGGTTCGAATCCTTTATGATAGGTTCAATCCCTTATTTAATTCTAAATTACATTTTTTTTCTCCTTCTTTCTACATTCAGATGGGTTCAAATCCACATTCAAATCCATTTTTCAAAAAATTCTAAAAACAACTTTTTTTTTTGTAAAATTCTCATGCAATGATTAGGGTATCATATATAAATTATCACAAAATCAAGTGTTTGGAGTCATCTCAACCCTCTTTTTTTTCACAAGTTGCAATTGATTTGAAACAAAATGGTTTCATACTCCTTCAAAATCAAAAAGAAATAATTAGGCCATGACGTGGTACATGTTAGTGACATTGCACAATTTACCAGATAATGGGTTGTCAATACTAGGGCCAATGGATAAAAATCTTATAACGCACTCCCCAAGAAGCAGATATTTAGATATGGTAGTATTCAGAATTACATGATAAACTCTTTGACAACATGTACAGATTGAATAATATGAACATCAACTGTCAAAAGAGTATAGTGTGAATCTTCTAATCAACATTAAGAAAAATTATACTCACAACTTTACACAAAAGTTATTCTGGCTGAGAATTTTTAAGCTTTTATGATTAGAAGAGGAAAAAAAATGATTAAACATCCAATATGGCTCAAAAATCAACTATATCTTAACATAAAGACCATGAAATTTCCTGAGCCACATCTCAGCATGAGAAAATATCAGGGTAGGGTCCTTCATTCATGTGATCCTTGTCTCAGCATGATACCAAATTAGAGCCTTGCATTCATGCAGGTACCAAATGAATGAACAACCCAGATTTTATCTTACACTTAGATGCAACTCAGGAAATCCATCAACCCCTCACCCATGCAAGATCTTTGAAGAATATTTCCTGCTTTTCAAATTAACAAAAGTCACTGCATACATGCACCATAAACTGATTTCACCAAAGAGAAGAATCACTGTTTTTTGCTTTTATTTTCTTTGTGTGATTTCTTATACTGTGGTTACAAAAATGATTATTATGAGACATACGGATGCTAAAAATCAGAATGATAGATACAAACCAAACTCGAGTGCGTTACTGGAGTGCGACATAGAGGGCATTCCGGCTTTTCATTGCACCACTCCATGATGCAGTTCCTGCAAACACCCCCCCCAAAAAAAAAAAAAAAAAAAAAAAAAAACAGAGCAAAACAGGTGTATCATAAATGAATTAAGAAACCAAAATGATTCTCAGCAGAGAAGTGACGCAGTACCAGCAGAAGACATGACCACAGGGTGTAGCTGTTGGATGTTGGCGAGCACTTAGGCAAAGTGTACACTTGCTAGTAACGCTTCCAACTTGGGCCTGCAAGAAAATTAAGAAGTATCATTTTCTTTTGCAAATAGTAAAGTTCATCCTTATCAGTAAAAGAAAATGAAATCAAAGAGAACCCACTCAAGATACCCTTCTGTCTTATTGCCAAAAAAAAAGAAAAAGAAATCTTTCTGGTATGATTGAAAAACACATAATGACAAAGAATAAATGAAAGAATAGAAAATAGATCGGATAATAATTAGTCATTGAACTAGTTGAAATGTTGAATGAAACTATACCATCTCTCCACAATGAGGTCACATCTATTTATAAAAAGATAGTTGCATATAACAAGTAGGCGACCATAGTATTTAAGAACAATTGGCATGTAGTTAATGTGGTCACATGTTTCCTAATGGGAAGAAAGGTAAATTAAATCTCCGTTAACAATTTAGTCGATCCTCTAATCTTGTTAATCAACAATAACAGAGAAGAAAAACAACCCTAACTCTAGGGAAACCAACAGCTTCAGTATAGTGAAGTTTGCTTAGCATTCAAAACATGGTTGATTTAGATCCAGTTTTTGGATCGGTCAATCATCACTTAACAATCTTTGGGTTCGTTGCCACCCAATTGGTCGCCATAAAGCTAATAGCTTCGAGATTATACTCAAGATTGAATTACTCACTTATAGAATAGCTTATAGCTATCGGTATTTGAAATTTTTTAACTTGTAGAACCACAGATACATACAGAAGGACAAGGCAATATATGTTGAATTAACAAGATGATACGTAACTGTTCAGACCCCTCACTTTTAGAAGCAGGGCCATCAACACAAACCTCACCCTGTGCTACCAGGATCAGATTGGCAGGTTCTAGGCAATTCAGGTCTCATGAAGAGGCACCACCAACGAAAACCTTATCCATTCTCTATTTTTCAGGATAACGAATTATCAGCTCTGTTTCAAGTTGTATTTGCTCATCAAACCAAGAGTTAGACTACATACATATAGCATAAGCCATGAGAAATCCGACAGTATAGAGGACTCCCAGTGAATTTCATGAACAAAATGCAGATGCTGCCTCTGTAAGCATTATAACAATACCGTGAAGAAAGAAAGTTGAACCCAACCATGGCTTGTCCAACAGGCTAAGAGACATACCTCCACAACAGCTGTAGAATCCGAGGTCCAGCTTCCTTTTTCAAGATTCGAATCAGCTGTCATATTTCCATCTTCGTTCAAGACAGGCAATCCTTGTCCTGAGATGCAAGATACGAAGGACAACAAAAATAAGTTGGATTTCTTCAATGAAGCTTGGAGGGCCTGTTAGTGCCCTTTTTAGGAAATGTCAAAATTCGTTTCCACACAGAAATTGATTTCCAGGAGCATTAACGGGTCTTCATTTCCTGGAAAAGGAAATATCCCTGAAAACCTCTCCTTAAAAAATGAGGTCAGTTTCCAAGAAGAGGTTTCCAGGTAGAAGAGGAGGGAAATCTCTCTCCTAAAAAATATAGAAGTCTTTATCAAAAAAAAAAAAAAAAAAACAGTCAGAAGTCATTTCTTCCCCCCTAGCCCAACTGTTGGTATAGTTACCCAAAATACAATAGCAAGAATTCATATTATATTACAACATAAATTGTCGGTGTTGCACGACTTTCACTTTGTTTCGTTCAAGACTCTCAAAATCCAAGTCAACTTCGTCGAGCAACTTTCTCTTAAGTAAATTAAGCAATCTATCTCATACACAAGATAAAGTGCGATGAGTTAGTTCGTGTTTGCTCAAATTTTATGAATGAGACTGATTCAAGCTAAGCCTTTAGATGGTATAGGGTCTAATTGAATCAGTCTAACAACCAGTATTGCCCAAGTCCAATTCCAAGTCAACTAGGTGATACTCAAAATATGAAGTTTTCATTATTTCCTTAGAAATTATACTAGAAACTACTATGAAAAACTTTATAAATTTTCAAGCAACTTCCTAATGGGGCACTAATAAGATATCAAACTAAAGATTTCTTGGAAACAGATGCAGCAAATGCTAAGATGAAAAATTTAGCTAAAATATTTAAGGATAAGAGATCACCCAAAAAATTCTCATGTTTATGAAAAAACAAGAAAAAAGGAGGCTCAATTTAAAGAGGCTTGAATTGCCTACTTTGGGCTCTAAGTTCCAAGAATTGAAAGTTTCTCTCAATTGCAATTTCTTATTTCAAACATGCTAAAGTTAGAAGTTTTAACTAGACAAGTACTTGCCATTTTTAGCAACTTGTTGTTTTGGTTAAAAGTTACAACTAGAAAGTCTTTTCTAGGGGTAATTTCCTGTTTAAGTTCGAGTCTTTGTTTCCAAATTGGTATAACCTAAAGTTAACAAGGCTTTAAGTTAGAGACAGTGACCTATTTTAAGTTTCTTTTCCAGCAAATAGAATTACATTAGAAAGTCCTAATTGGAGTCTATTTCCTAATGTGGACAGCATAGGAGTTTCCTATTTTGTTGATTTGTATGCCTAAAGAGCAAAGGGCCCTCATATGGAACACAGGAATAGTGTTTTGACATCAAATAAAGTTTTGAATTTTGTTCTGTCTTGGATAAATTTGTCCTTTTGAGTTTTTTTCTCTGTTTGCTATTTTTCCTAATAGCTAGCAAAACCCTACTTTTTGTCCTTCAAGTTTTACCCATCAAACTTTGTTGAAAAGCAAGTATGGAAGAGTCTTACATGACTCTCATATCAAGAAGTCTCACATAGTAAAAATTTATATAATAAAATCTTACAGGAGTCTCATGGGAGAAAGGTCACACAGAAGTGTCTCAATTAAAAGATGTTTTTAGTTATTTTAGTCTTCTATATATGTTTAGTTCTGGAATTATTCTAGGACTTTTCTTTAGGAGTCAGAATTTGGGTGTAACTGAGACAAATAGTTTATTTTTAATTTGATTATACTTGTTTCCTCTATTATAAATAGAAGCTCAATGTTCTCAATTATAATCAAGTCAATACATTATTTTCGTACCTCTAGAAATTCAACATGGTATTAGAGGAAATTCTATAAATTGATGCTACGTTAATTTACAGAGACCATGTTTTTCTTCTTCTCATAATGCTTCTGTCTCTTTGTTTTTAATATTTATTCTTTTAGTTTTGTTAGTCTTTTGTTTGATGTCTCAAACCCTATGTTCGATCAATAGCCGTTGTCATCTATCCGTACACTAAAATTTTGCTTTTACATGCATGAGACTACCAAGCTTTGGACCAGAAATAAAAATCAAATTGTTGCCATCAATTCTCTCTCTTCTACTGCAACGGCCATTAACTCATCAAGTTCTTCGACTTCTTTTGGCCAGATGGTTTTGTTTTTCTCAGCCATGGTCATCTCTGACAATGCTCTCATTAATGTTTTCTCCTTTATAGAATTTCAGGTCAAATTCTGTGGCAGTGTAAATTTAATGGGAACTCAAGAAATTTACAAGCAGAAGCTCCAGTCTAGCAACCTCTTTCACTACCCCACCATAAATCTTAGTGCCGGTGCAATGCCTAGAGCAGTTCAGTTTCTCCTCCTCAAAGATCCATTTATGGATGTTTTGGTGGTTGTGCAATCCCTAATGTGCTACTATGGAAGCGTCCAACCATTAGTTTCTTTGTGCTTCTATGAGTAAGCACCGTTTGGTTCTTGTTTGTGCTTTTGTGCCTACTTGTCGGCATCGCCTTCAACCATCCTTCTACTCTGGTCATTCTGTTGATCGGTTCTTTAGAGGGTCTCATCGGTTATGGCATGCAATGGCTCATCATTGGCCAGTGGATTCACCTGCATCTTTATTGGTAAATGTGCATCTTTCTCTATAAGGATGGCAATAGCATGACCTGGATGAACACAGCGACACTTGTGACTGAGGAATTTAAAAAAAAACAGAGGTCCTATTTCAGGGATACTCAGAGGGTACATGGGTCTCAGTACCGCCATCTTCACCAAGCTCTGCTTGGCTCTCTTCTCTGATAGCCCCTAAAGGTTCAAGTTTTGAATACTCAACTTTCTATAGAAAAGCTCTAAAGTTTCTATGGTGATGCCATTGAAAGACAGAATTTTTACTTGGATAAGAGAGATGACGTCAACAAGAGGTACGCCTCCAACACCGTGTCAGACTTCTCAAAGATTTTCAAAGAAGTCGGAATACAACTCCAATTAGGATTCGACTACAGGAATGAGGAGTCATGGTGTCGACTCCTTCAAAGGATTGTGCTATCCAAATTTCAGAAGAGGATGGCATCGTCTCTGTTAGAATTCAGATTCTGCAAGGCCAACCGAAAAGTGTTCATGCTTGCTACCGTCGACCATAACCCCAATGCAGTTGAGTAGTTCACAAGGGAGAAGAAAGTTCGCTACCCAACCAGGCAGGAATAGAGCCATTTCTGGTGTCTTCGTATTTGCTGCCGACTCTGATCTTAGTCTGTATTATATGGCCCCACCTATCTGTTTTTGCCTCTTTACTCCGCTTTCGACATAATTTGGCGGTCATTGCTAGTCCCCGGAGTGCTTCATCCTGGTTAACAACATGGCTAAGAGACGCAATAATGGAACAGTAGCCCGCAGCACCACCGCGTATGGTGTGCCCGAGTTGTCAGCCAGAGAGACTTAAATTCTTTAGGTAGTCATGGCTCCACTTCTCATCTCTGCTTCTGCCACTTCTATTCCTTTTCTGAAACTCATGAGTACCTCAAGGTCTGGAAAAAGATTGCGCATTTGCAGTGTCGAAGTTGCAGATGGGGCTGTTCCGGTGAGCCAACATCCTTTACGCAAGAGTACAGCATTCTTGCTAGGTAACTAAGAACTAGACTTTCCGTTAAGGAATGTGAAATATGTGATTTCTTTGCTTACATTCCACAATATAGTTGTGGCATTGCATCATTGAATGTCACTATTGCAGCTTCTATTGTCCTGCATCTTGTTGGAGTTTGAGCAGGCTTCTTGAGAGAACTCGTGACGGGAATAGATTTTCTATACATGAAAAACCAATGAAGCAGGGAAGAAGAAATTGTTGCCATGAAGCGGCTGAAGTAATTGTTGAGGAAGAAAAATTCAAAGGGAAAATGATTGCCATTTTTCAGGACAAACCATATTGGTCCGAAACGGGGCCCGAGTTCGGGTCCAAGTCCGTGTCTAGGTCAAAATTACATGATTCAGATCTACATAACAGGCTTTGTCCATGTGTTATCATGCAAAATCCATCTTAATAAATTATTGGTTTCAACGAGAGATAGCCGAGGTGATTTGACACCGGGAGACATAGTCTCCTCTATAGTGTTGGCATGCTTGTCTACATTGCTTGCGTATTTTCCGCATGACGACTTTTAAAATTTTTGCTCATCTCCCATAAATTCCTTTGAGGTCATACTTGATCCAACTTGATTATTATTTTTACAGGTCTACCATTACAGTCTCCTGTTAATTTTATCATCGTGGTGTTTATTTCATCCCACCATAACCCTTTTTACTCTGTGTACTTTTTTCCTACCTTCTCCTTTTGAACTCTCGTTTACCTATTTTAGGCTAATTCCTTGTTAAATTTCTTGGGTTATTTTTTTTACTATATATAGTTGTTGTTAAGTCCATCGAGACTTTTTACAGGTGCCCTTAAGTGGGTTTTTTGTCGCCATCTTTTGATTGGCAAGAATTACCCTATTTAGTGATTGCTATCACTATTTTGTGTTTAAAACCCTTAGTGTTGGTTTTGACTCCTTTTTATTTGATCACCCTATATATTTTAATTTTTTAAGAGGTTGTATCCAGTTGACTACTTATCTTTGGGACACCTTGATGGAAGAGATAATTACTATAGGAGTTTTTTGTTTCAAGCTAGGATCATTGACATCACCTCCCAACTTGAGGAAGAGAATAGAAGGAGAAATATGAAGGATGAAGTAGGTGACAGAATCTACAATGAAAAATTCCACTTATTGCGGTAATCCAATTTTAAGTGACCAGAATATCTAAGTCAGGGGGAGTACAGTATGAATTTTTTTTTCTTGAAGACCAAGAAACTTTTTCCTTGCAAGCTAAAGTTATAAACTCTAGTTTGACAGAGACTGCTGAAGAGCAGGTACAAAAGAATCTTATATGACTCTCATAATAAGAAATCTTATAGAGCAACAATTCATATGGCAAACTCTTACTGGAGTCTCACAAAAGTGTCTCAATTAAAAGATGTTTTAGTTATTTTAGTCTTCAATTTATGTTTAGTCGTTTAATTATTCTAGGACTTATCTTTAGGAGTTAAGACCTTGAATGTAACTAGAACATGGGTAATTAATTTGTGATCTGATTCTACTTGTTTCCTCTATTATAAATAGAGACTCATTGTACTCAGTTATAATTAAGTCAATGAATTATTTTCATCTTTAGAAATTCAACAAACTTGAATTATAGTTTTCTAAGTTGTTGCTAAAATCTAGGTTACTTATACGCTAGAGGAAACATTCCACTTTGTTATTCCTTGAATCTAAACCACCATGATGCGTTAGAAACCTATAATAATAATAAAAAAAAATAACCACATTTCAGCTATGGGCACTAACATGCCATTTTTTTTTTTAAATGATGCAGATTTTTATTAAGACAAAAGCTCAAAAGAGCAAATTACAAAGGAGGGAAGCCTTCCCGAACAATGAGAGATTGCTAGGAAGTTCCGAATTTTTCCAATTTATCAGCCAAAGAGTAGGCTGATCTAGGAATGAGATTCCAATTACAATGTCAGCAATACTATCAGTGATGGGCCAGTGGAGCCAAGGGGCGAAGCTGTCTTTGGAACACCAACTAATAACCGTCTTCGAGTCGCCTTCACTGATTAACTTGCCATTGAGACCATCCCTGAAGATTTGGAGGCTGAACAATAGAGCACTAACTTCAGCAGTATTAGAATCAGCAATGCCCACCGGACCAGCATAAGAAAGAATAGGGTCTCCATTGTGACCTCTGAACACACCACCTACTCCAACTGACCCAAGACATCCAATAGCACTACCATCAAAATTCAGCTTAATGCAGTCGCAAGGGGGAGGATTCTAGATAGCCACATTTGGAGTTCTGCTGGGGCCAGACATATGAGCGATCAAATTCCAATTTTCCCGAATAGAGTGGCAAAATCCTTCTTTGTATGAAGCCAGCTCGAGATGAGGCCAACGGCATGAGAAGCCGTGTTGTCTGGGGTGCTAGCTTTGGAGTTGAATCTCCGGTTGTTCTGCTCAAGCCAAATGCACCATGGAACATACACAAGACAGGCCGAAAGTATTAACTTGCCCCAGCCGAGGAAGGAGAATCCCTCAAACCATCTCAAAGGTGCCAAAGAGGTCCTGATGTAGCCCCACTTGGAGCCCAATTTTCTAATAGATTTTCATCCAAACTTGCCATGAAAATCCACAGTGTAAGAGAACATGCTGGACTGTCTTTTCGCACTCACCGCAAAGGGGACAAGAAAGATCGGGGGCAGTGAAGCCTTTTCTATGAAGGTTGTCTGAAGTAAGAATCTGTTCTTTGATGGCTGACCACACGAAAAATTTGATTTTGCTTGGCGCTGAGAGTTTCCAAGCCAAATTCGCCTTGTGCTCATGAATATTGTAGTCTTGCTTTCTGATATGAGAGTAAGCCGAAGTAACAGTGAATCGACCATTATTACTAGGCTTCCAAATCAGCTTATCAACTAAGTGCTCTCGGATAATAGTACTACTGAGTTTGGTAAGGAGAGAGCAAAAAGCCAATGATTCCTCATCATTTAATCCTCGACGGAACAGGAGACTCTACAAGTGATCACTCCATGAATCAGCCATAGAGCAAGAGAGGTCGCTTGCCACCCATGCAGCCTTGGGAAGTTCTCCGAGAGGGATCGGGGGTCACACCATTCATCCGACCAAAAGACAAGGGTCCTTCCACTGCCCGCATGAAATGAGGTAGCATCTCTAAATACTGGAAGGAGCTTGAAAACTGATTTCCATATCAGGGATAGGAGGCGAGCGGCGGCACCCTCTCTCCTCTAGGCACCCAAAAATTGAAGGTAGAATTTCACCATTTTCCTCCATAAACTGTTATGCTTGTTGTTGAAATTCCAAATCGATTTGAGCATAAGAGCTTTGTTCATTTCTCTTGTAGGCCAGATGCCCAAGTCTCCCCTATTATGAGGCATGCAATTATCCTTCCAACTAACCAGATGGTAACTAAAGGTGTCTTCTGAACCTCTCCATAGAAATCGTTGACGAACGACATCAATTTTGGAGCAAACGAAGGCCGGACAGTGCATGAATGATAACAGATAATTTAGTAGCCCAGCCACACAAGACTTGACGAGAGTGAGATGCCCCGCTGTTGATAAGAGTTTACCCTTCCATAGTGACGCCGAAGGTCGAGAATAAAAAAGTGGGAGCCCAAGATATGAAGCTGGCATATTTCCCACAAAGCATCCCAGGTAGTCCGCCATATCCCCAAGCCCAGCTGGATCAATGTGATAGCCAAGAAGAGTGGTTTTTCCCCAGTTTATGTTATGACCGGAAGCCAATTCAAATAATCCCAGCACGGCACACAATTTTCTGATCTGATCCATAGTACCAACCCCGAAGCAAATAGTATCATCCGCAAAATGGAGAATCGGAATATCAAAGGTTGTGCAATCTGTCGTGGGGAGGAGTCATCCCATGTTCTTGGCCGAGTAGATCAAGAAGGATAGATATTCTGCTACCACGTTGAAGAGCAGGGGGGGAGAGGGGGTCTCCCTGTCTGATTCCCCTGGTTCCCTTAAAATACCCACAAATTGTTCCGTTGAGAAGGATGGAGTAGCTTGCAGAGGAGATGCAACTTTGAATTTAGAAGCGCCTTTCCCCGAATCTCATCTTCCCCAGGAAGGTGTCCAGAAACTTTTAGTTAACTCTATCAAATGCCTTTTTGAAGTCAAGCTTGAGGATGAATCTGGGAGCTTTCAGACCTTCAAATGATGACTAAGTTCATGACATGCCATGGCTGAATCAAGAATGTTTCTTCCCTTAGTAAAAGCACTCTGGCCATGGTGAATGGCAATAGGGAGGATTGCCCTGAGTTGACTAGCAAGGAGGCGCCTAATCACCTTATATGCACTGATGGTGAGACTGATCGGCCGGAAGTCGGATGGGAGCTCTGCCCCATCTTTTTTAGGGATGAGGGCGATGAAAGAAGCTCCGATACTCCTATATCTAATGCCATGCTGATAAAAGGAACGGGCCATGCTGGAAATATAGCCTCTGATGAAGGGCCAACAACGACGATAAAATTCCCGTTGAATCCATCCGGGCCCGGAGCACGATCCAGAGGAAGACCAAGGGCTGCAATTTCAATTTCCTGACTAGAGAAGGGGAGCTCGATGAGACTAGCTGCAGCTGATGGAATAACCTGGAGGTTAACCCTTTGGAAGAAGGGTGGACTGGCTAGTGATCAGAGTATAAATCTGCAAAAAAATCCACCAATGAGTCGGAAATAAGGGCTCGGTCCGAGGTGGTCTCACCGTTGACGCTGAGCATGGCAATGCGGTTGGTCCTTCTTCGTGCAGAGGCGACTACATGGAAGAATTTAGTATTAGCATCCCCATTGGAGAGCCATTTGAATCTTGCACGTTGCTTCCAGTGCACTAACTCGTTGTGGGCGAAGGACTGCAATTGCCCTTGAAGGGCATACCTCTGAGAGACTTCCGGAGAAGAGAGACCTCTGACTTCCTCCTCAGAGTCGAGACAGCTATCTGAGCAAGAGCATTGGTTCTCACAGCCGAGGAAGAGGCCTTCTTTTTGGAGGCCCAGGACCTTAGCAGCGGTTTCAACATCTTGAGTTTGATTGGGAAGGTCCATCCGCTTGGGCCAGCAACGGTCATTTTCTCCCAAAAGGATTGGAGAGATAGATCAAAAGAGGGGTCCGCCATCCAAATATTGTTGAATCGGGGGGGGGGGGGGGGGGGGGGGGGGGGGCAACTGCCAAAATGGGTATCAACCATAATCGGCCAATAATCAGAGACGACTCAATTGAGCACTTTGCCGGAGACATTGTTGTAGAGTTGAAGCCAATCATTGCTGGCTAAGAATCGGTCCAGCTTTGAGAGGATAGGGGGTTGCCTGCCATTTGACCAAGTGAAGGTCTTCCTAGATAGGGTAATCTGATCCAGGTCCCAACTACCAATAAAATCAGCAATTAGCCTCATGGAGGTAGTGATTTTCCGGGACGGCGGGGATTTCTCGAGGCAGAAGCGAGTGACATTGAAGTCGCCCACAAGCATCAGAGGAATAGGCCACATCTGACAAGTCCTCAATAGATCCTCCCAAAATAGGTGGCGCTCATGATGTCTAGTAGGGCCGTAGACACCAACTAGGTACCAAATGTTCCCCGAACCTTTGTCTCGCAGCTTGATGCCAAGGGAGTAAGAGCCACAACAACAATCAAGCACCTCAATAGTACTGGTGTCCCACATCAGTAGGATACCGTTAGCCGATCCCACTGTATCCACTGAAGCCCAACCGGGCTCCTTTAGGTGCCACAACTCGCGGATGTATCCAAGGGGAAGAGAAGCCACCTTGGTTTCTTAGAAAACAACAACATTAGCCTTGGTAGAGGCAAGGAGGTCTTGAATGGAGGCGCGGCGATGCAAGGACCCAATTCCACAGACATTCTAGAAGAGAATAATCATTGATCATTATTCATCTTCTTCGACTTCTCAGGTGGGTGGTTATCTCCCGGGAGAAGCTCCGTGAAGACAGTGCCCATCACCTTGGCAAGTTCCACTATCTGGGCCCAGGTTTCTAGGGCCTTTGAAAAAGTGTAACAATAAAGAGTATAGAGAGAAGAAGTAAGAGGAAGAAGAGGGGACAGAAAATGAGAGAAGAGAGTCAAGAAAGAACTCTCGTTGGGGTCATGCTCGAACCCCATCTTCTTTAATAACTTAACTTTAGAGATAATTACTATTATTCCCTCATACACTTAACCTTAATTAACTCTATATCTCCCACCATACATCCTCAAATTACATCAAACTTGAACTAGAGATAGATCTAAACAAGTAGAGCAATATAACATCTACTCTAGAGATCACAACTAATGTAAAAAGACAAAATTACCGTTCAACTATTTTTCTAACACTCCTTCAAGCTGGAGCATATATATCCATTAGTCCCAGCTCGTTTTAGAAATACCCAAAATAGTGTTTACCCCAAGCTTTAGTAAACATATCTTCAACTTGATCACCAGATCGAACATAGGGAGTGACAACTTCCTTCTTCATCACTGCATCTCGAATGAAGTGACAATCTACCTTAATATGTTTAGTTCTTTCGTGAAATATAAAACTCCCTGTAATGAATATGGCTGCTTGATTTTGACAATACATAATCATAGACTAATCTCTTTGTACGTTCAATTCTCTGATCACCGATCTCACCCACATCAATTCATTGATTGTATGACTCTATATTTAGCTTCAACGCTAGAGCGGGCCACAACGTTTTGCATTTTATTGTTCTAGCTTACCAAATTACCTCCCAAGAACACACAATAACCATTGATAAACTTTCTGTCAAGTCTGGACCCAGCATAATTTGCATCCGAGAAAACCTCTATTTTTAAATGATCATGGGGTTTAAAGAATAAACCTTTTCCATAAGTACATTAATATTCGTTGTGCAGCCTCTAGATGAACCTTACGAGGGCAATCCATACTGACAACACTAACAACAAATGATATATCAAGATAAGTGACTGTGGCATATATCAGTTTGCCAACTAATCGGCGATATACTGTCTTGTCATTGAGTTCATCATTTTGTTCATCATGAAGTTCATGTCTAATCTCCATTGGTTTGGCACCCAACAAACCATATTCCAACAACATATCTATGACATACTTCTTTTGTATCAATACTAGGCCTGCCTTACTTCTAGCCACCTCAATGCCCAAAAAATATTTTAAGGAACTCAGATTTTTAGTTTGAAAATGTGTCACATCACTAACAGAAAAGATAATATCATCCACATATACTAGCAAAACCAAAATGACAGACGGTCTCTTCATGATAAAATGTGAATTGTCACGTTGACTTCTAGAAAAGCCAAAAGACATAACTATCTGACTAAATTTCTCAAACCATGCTCAAGGACTTTGTTTGAGACCAAATATACCCTTCCTGAGGTTGCTCCATATAGACCTCTTCATCCAAATCGCCATATATGAAGGCATTTTTAATACCAATTTACGACAACGACAACCCTCGGTTCACGGCCACATAAATCAAAATCAGTACAGAAGATAATCTAGAAACTGGGGAGAAGGTAACACATCCACACCATAAGTTTGAGGGTATCCCTTGACTACCAACCGAGACTGTATCTCTCAATGGACTCACCCGCCTTATACTTCACAATATATACCCAGTGACTTCCAACCACTATAGCACCAGGGGGTAAGTTACACAACATCCAGGTGCCTTTGTCCAGTACAGCTCCATTTCGACAACCATGGCCTACTTCCATTGCGAAGACAAGAGAGCATCCTGCACAAAAGACGAGATAGTACAAGCAGACAATGAAACTATTTGTACTAGTCAGACAATGAATCAAAAGATACACAATTTGATAGAGGATATTGAGTTCCTTTTATGAGCACTTTTCCGAAGGGCAACAGAAAGGTGCAAATCACTTACCTCAAGATCCACAAGGGACTTGAGGGCTGGTGTGGAGTCACATGCCGTTTGTGATATACCTGTAATGGTTTCTCTACAGTAGCACCAGATGAAGGACCAGGAACATCCTCCACAAGAGTGGGGACAACTATCTCAAGACCAATAGTAAATGGAAAAAACATCTATGGTGGATGAAGTAAAGAATGGAGTATTCTAAAAAAATATCACATCTGATGATACATATGTGTTCATAGTAAAAAGATAGAAGCATTTATATCCCTTTTGAGTACGAGAATATCCTAAGAAAATACATTTTACTACAAGAGGAGACAATTTATCCCTAGAAGAACCAAAGACATGTGCAAAACATTCACATCCAAAAATACAAGGGGATAATGGAAATAATGTGACACAGGGCATCAACCCTGTATAGGGATTTTTCACCTCCAAGAACAAAGCAAGGCATCCAGTTAATGCGATGGCAGGCAGAAAAACCGCATCACCCCAATATGATTTGGTACATTCATGAGTACTAACATAGTGCATGCCACTTCCAAGCGATGGTGGTTCTTATGCTCAAGTACTCCATTTTGCTATGGAATATAAATAAATGATGACTAATGTATAATACCATGACTTTGACAAAACAGATCAAATTTTTTAATCATAAATTTTAGACCATTATCAGTGTGAAGTACACAAGTAGAAGTATCAAACTGATTTTTAATTTCATTATAAAAGTGTTGAAACACATCAAATACTTCAGACATCTCCGGTAAGAGATACATCCAAGTACATCGACTAAAATCATCAATAAATGAAAGAAAGTACTTATAACCAAAGATACTGGGCACGGGGTTAGGGCCCCAAACATCATAATGAACAATGCCAATAAGCGACTACTTCTAGATTGGCTTAAAGGAAATAGAGTTTGATGATGTTTGCCCAAATGACCTGAGTCACACTGAAATGTAAGACTGGAAAGAAATGCAAGAAAAAGTTTAACTAACTTCACAAGAGAAGGATGACCTAGCCATAGATGCTACTATAAAGGTGAGACTGCATAGTGCAAAGCCTATAAAGAATCTTGGGAGTGGCTCTCCTAATAATAGTTTGTCTCTCTCACATGCAAAACCAATCATCTTCCTCATCATGAGATCCTAAAATACACAATGAGAAGGATAAAAAGTTAAGGAATAATTCATAGATTTAGTGAGTTGACTAACTAACAACAAGTTAAGGGGAAACTTAGGAAGAAACAATACAGACTGAGGTGAGATGAATGAAGGCAGAACTAATTTACCCATTCCTTAAACTAATGAAATGGATCCATCAACCAAGGTAACTTGTTTAACAGCAAAAGACTCTTTTAAATCAGATAACAGAGATGACATACCTGACATATGGGTATCGGCTCCTATGTCAAGTACCCAAGAGGATGAAGGACGCACATGAAGACAGACGTACCAAAACTAGCCAGAGTGGTTGTAGGAGTGGAAGACTGAGTCATAGATGCTGAAGAAGCAGCAATCAACTGTATCATACACTAAACTAGTTTTTGCATTTCATCAGATGCCCCTAGTACAATATTCACTATGGGCCCAATAGATGCTTTTGTGCTCTCATGAACATAAGTGTTTGCTCATGTAGGTTTAATAAATTTAGCCCAACACTTATCAGAAAAATGGTTTGAGCAGCCACAATGAATACATTTTCTGTTAAGTCTACTATCACCCCTGCCTCTACCTCTGCCTCTAGCACTTCCACCTCGACCTCTAACCAATTCTAAGTTACCAAGAGTATTGAGTGCAAATACAGTAACACTAGTAACATTTTTGCATCCCTCGGATATAACAACAGACTTTGCGCGTAAGACTTTGCTAAAGCCATAGATAGAGACTGAATATCATTTGAGGCTAATAGCTGCGCCCGGACAGCATCAAATACCCAAAACCATCCTTAAATTTTGCTATATGTACCTGTCCATATCGCTTTCTAGATTCCCTTTCATCGGTAATAAAGGAATGGAAAATATTTATCTCGTGCATTACACCCACTAGTTCATTATAGTACTCAATAACAGATCTCTGACCTCTCTTGAGGCTGAACAGTCTGACATATAATTCATGAACTCACGACAAATTGATCTCCAGAGCATAGTTATATTCTAAGGACACCCACATTTTCTTAGCAGTTTCGTAATTCATAACTTGATTCCTCAGCTTGGAATTAATGTGGTTGATTAGCCAGGTCATAACCTGACTATTTTCAACTTCTCAGTCATCATTCAAATGAACAAGAAGATCTTCCCTAAAGAACTAAGACTTCCTTTTCGCCTTAAGGTATATTCAAATTGACTTTGATCAATTGAGATAGTTTTGACCATTTAGTCTCTCAAATGTAATCAAAATTGCATCTTTTCCCTCAAAACTTCCAGATTAACTTGAATTAGTGATTGTTTCACTAGAATCAGCCATAGTACCACATAACAATCACAATCAGGGAATAGAAGCTTCAATCAACAAGATAGGTGGGTCCCACTTCTTAGAAATTAGGGTTTTTTATGCACACTTGCATTAAAACCCAAATCACATCCAATTCCACCAGCTATGTGTGATTAAACCAGAGAAATATTGTAAATTACAATATTTGGACAGATCAGCTTACCAGTGGATGGGACTGCACACCAGAAGAATGGGTACTTCCCAACTCAAAGAATCCTTCTAGGACTCTATCTCAACATTAGTCTGCACTAAAGGCAGCAGATCCAACAACCCTAGGGATATGGCCGAAAGAGAATGAGAAAAACTTGATTTTTGCTAATAGTCGGCGCACAAACCTCGAGGGATCCTCTTTCTAAGAAGTCATAGGTTTCAATGGAGAGAACTGGTGAAGGATAGAGGCTCACAACCAAGATCTACTGCTCAGGTACCATGAAAAAGAGTAAGATTAAAGAGTATAGAGAGAAGAAATAAGAGGAAAAAGAGGGGATAGAGATGACATAAGAGAGTCAAGCAAGAATTTTCATTGGGTATTGGGCTCGAGCCCCATCTTCATTAATAACTTACCTTTAGGAATAATTACAATTATACCTTTAT
This sequence comes from Aristolochia californica, assembly GCF_029961685.1. Classification (NCBI taxonomy): domain Eukaryota; kingdom Viridiplantae; phylum Streptophyta; class Magnoliopsida; order Piperales; family Aristolochiaceae; genus Aristolochia; species Aristolochia californica. Next base: position 38,777,496 of record NW_027181881.1, on the reverse strand, counting down.
ACACTTAAAACTTAATTAACTCCTTTACATCTACCACTATACATACTCAAATTACATCAAACTTGAACTAGAGATAGATCTAAACATGCAGAACAATATAACATTTACTCTAGAAATCACAGCTAATTTAAAAAGACAATACTACCCTTCAACTGTTTTTCTAACATCCTTAAATTTTTTTTTCCAGAACTAGCTAGAAGAATTTTTTGAGAAGGGTCAAAAGTTTTTTCTTTTCTTTTGAAAACGGCCTTAAAAGATTTAAAAGAAGAAAAGGAAGAATGTCAAGAAAATAAAGACGAGACACATCCCACAGCCAAATGTTTTGAATGTACAGCAACCATTCAGTGGGAAAAAAAAATAATCTTGTACATCTAAGTGTGCAACATTTGGATCCTACATGGAACTAGAGTTCTAGACTCATTGAAGGAGTCTAAGAATGAATGTACCTCCTTCCAAAAAAAGAAATGCCCCAAGGGAAAACTCGGATTGTGCGCCAACTTTTCATAGAGTTTTTCATCTTTTTCATCTTTAGAGGTGTGTTGTAAGCCATCATGATCATAAAGAAAATTAAGAAAAATAATACAACAGTACAGTTCCATCTTTAATTCTGCAGGCAGACCAAAATCATTTTTCACCTTTAGAAGTGGTTGTCAGCCATCATGATAAAAAATAAAACTGAGGAACAATAGTTTACTGCCAATCTTTAACACTATGAGGCAGGCCAAGAAATTGTTCACTAGAAAGTGAAGAAACAGGACTACCATCTTGCATGGAACAAATTTATTATCTTGTTTATTCACATTTTTGTGCATAAGAATAATTGTAAGGTCAAACTAGTGTAGTTCATTTGACAAAAACAATAAAATAAAATAAACAAAAGACAAAAAATTTAAGTCCATGATGAATGACCTGCTGATGTCCAGTGTGTCCCCGTTGATGTCTGATGGACTGAACTTGCAATAGAAGATAAGTTGCTTCTGCGAAGACTTTCAGCACCAAGAATACATAGCTGAATTAAAAGGAACACACCGAGAATTTGGTACCTGAGTTTAGAGAAGCATCAGTAATGGTACTAACAAATCTGTATCCCATGTAAGGTGTTACAGAAAAAAATAAAAACCTGTTAAAACCAGGGAATTACTATCACTTGGTTAAGCTCACTATATACATAAAAGCATTCCCTGAGAAACTAAAGGTAGCTGCAAATTCAATAGGTTAGTACTTACCTGTTGAATAGTTTCTTTCTTTTTAAACCTCTAAGAAAGCAGTCCATGTTATGAAGATTTTTCAAGAAGCAATTATCTATGATTATATCTAAACTTTAGAGCTTCATACCTCGGTCTTTGATTCAATGGCTTGCCAATGAAAACATACTGAATGCCAGCAGCTCGCTTGGAAATGTGATAATACAGACCTGCAAAATATAACAAACATAAGACCACTAGATAACTATAATTCAGAAAGAGAATCCAAAAAATAAATAATTCAGAAAAGAAAGTCACTCATATATCAGGTTTTTATCTCATTTAAAGAACTTGAAATGGAAACGGCAGTTCTTCCACTCATCCAAAAAATATTTCCTTCACAAGTGAATTATCGATCTAATCCAGCAATACATAAAAAGAAATGAACTCACCTTCAAAATAGAAGAACATGAGATTAGTACGAACAGCAATTTGCAGAATTTCATAAACAAAAGGGAGCATCTGTGGAGGTCCAGTAACACAGACATGTTAGTTAAGACTGAGAAGCATCACATCAGAATGGTATTCTAGACAGGCATGGAAACATCTAGTTTCGATATTGTACTATAAATAGGCCAGTATGAACAGGAAGCATCAAATTAAACCACTATTTATTTCAAACTAAAAAATCAGCTGCATCATTTTTTTCTTTCAAAAGTCAACTATGAGCAGAAGAAAAAAAGGAAAGAAAAGAAAAAGCAAAACAATGGATGTGTTCATTATATACAAGATCCATTGAATAATTGAAGCCAATACTTGACGCAGGAATAATATACCAAAGGCCATTGCTGAACTCCAGACATCCATATTCTATGAAATTTCTCCTTCAATCTAGACAATGCTGATATAGATACCCTTCTTTCCAAGAATGGTGAGCTTCCAGAAGGAAGAGATGATTCAAGCTGGTTCCTTCCCGGACCATTGTTGCCAATCAGCTCCTCAGACTGTGAATCGGTAAGCATGATTCCACGGGCAGCCATTCTAGAACTGTCCAATGGCAGATGTTTCAGTCCCATTCTCAAAGGATAAATAGCACATGTCAAAGAAATGTAAGTGTTTGAAAGAACTAATGTTTGTCATTGAGGTCAACTACATGTGTCATTTGCCTCTATCTTTTCAAGAATGATGAAGTTTACATTTTTGGGACAAATTGAAGCTATATGCTCCAGCATGAAGGGGGTGTTAGAAGATATAATTTAAGTTAATTAGGTTTTCCTTAATTTTTCGGACAGGATTTTCCTTTAGAAAGTAGATTTTAGGGTTTTATGGATTGTAGAAACATGAATGTAATTTTGAACTTTGTTTAAGTGATACATATGGGAGAGGTGTCTCTAAACCCTAATCTCTCCCATACTTTTTCTCCTGTAAAATTCAACAAGTTAAAAGTAACCAACAGAGTTTGCATAACATAACTACAGTTGCATCTGGAGCCAAACAACAGTTCTTTGGGTCAAAAAGTTCATCTTGCATTCAAAAATTTGTTTGAGTATACTTCCTTTTTGAAAGAGTTGACCTTCCATTGGAGAATCAACTTTTGGGTGATGCTATAAATTAAGCTCTTCCAAAGAGACAGTTTTTCCTTCTTGGAAGAAAATATAATAATACTCTTTGAACTAATATACCATTGTGTATTTCATATGAGATGTACTCATATGGCTCATTAGACATTTGAACCACCTAAAAGGTACCATACTAATTTACTCAATCTACCTAAGCCTTATACACAACAAGCGGACTCACCTAAGATGGGCCCACTGAAAATGGTACTATACATTTGATGTGGACCACCTAATATCAGCCTACATATCTAATCCTCCTAATATCAGCCTACATATCTAATTAGGGGGCTGCTTATGAGCGTTGTGCTAAAGTCATGGTCCACTTTCATTGAGGTCTTGCACATCTAGAATGGGAACCAACTAATCTTACAAACCCATGGGCTCATTATCTACCTTTCACATTAGCTACATAGTTTAAAATATTAGGTTCATTGATAAAAAATATTGAAGGCATGTTGGTAATTTACCTTTACAATTATGTCTTATATATTTAACCCAACATAATAAGACATTTTGCACATGAGAACTCTTTTAAACTAGTTGCTGCCAGACTAAATTCCTCTTCTGAAGAGGTGTCTAGAAGGGAGCTCTTCAAGAAAGGCGTTCTCAAGAAGGCCTATATTGAAGAGAGAAGTCAAAGACAGTCTTTAATGAATGTTTAAAGAAGCAACAAAGTGTATGTTGAAGAGCAGATATGGAAGAGTCTTACATGACTCTCACAGTAAAAAGTCTCACAGAGCTAGAATCAATATGGTGGAGTCATACATGAGTCTCACAGGAGGTCTCACAGAAGAGTCTCAATTAAAGGTGTTTTAATTATGTTAATTTTCTATTTATGTTCAGTTGTTTAATTGTTCTAGGACTTATTTTTTAGTGTTTAACTTTGGATATAACTAGGATAGTGGTAGTTTATTTGTAATTAAATTCTATTTGTTTCCTCTATTATAAATAGAGGCTCATTTTACTCAAATTACATCAAGTTAATAAAGTTTTTCTCTTTTCCAGAAATTCAACATGGTATCAGAGTGGGTTCTATGAGTTGACTCGGTCAACTCACAGGGATAATGTGATATTTTTCTGATCTATCATCTCTAGTAGTTTAGATTCGTATTCTATCTTTTTTAATTCTTTTTTGTCCCAGTACTCATTGCTTTCTAGGGGTTCGCACCTCCATAATGAACTTTTCATATTGTAAATTATATACTAACGGAAGGATCTTTGACTCTACTTTTCAAAGTAAAAAAATAGAAATTTGAGTTTTCTTTAAAGAGAAATAGATATTTGAAGCAGCAAAGGTCAAACTGCAAGGTAGGTTCCAGCAGCAGCATAAAACTTCACTTTTCGAGCCGTTTTATGCCATCAAGAATGAGACTTTATATAGAAATTTATATGTCAAAAGAAAGATCTATAAGTTTATTTTCTATCTTATCAAACCAATTCTCAATTTGAGTTTTCTAAAGGGATATATCAATTTCGTAAGGGTTAATGGTCATGCTGGCCAAAGAAGAAAGAGTATTCAGTTCGGCCAGATTATAAAGTCCGAAATCTATCAGATTATTTCTCTCAAAAGAAATTGGATGAAAGATATCGAAGTCTAGTTTTAGAAGGAGAATTTTTTTTTTTTTTTTGAAAGGATCAGAGGGAGAAATTTTTATGTCAATCTAATTTATATTTAAGGAGGTATTCGCATCGGAGTCGACAAGGATCAAGCTATAGAACAAAGAATATAAAGAAGTCATAAAAAATTCAAAAACAAAGTTTTTTATGTCAAATTAGGTATCAATTTAAAATTCTTTGTATCTAGTTTCTTTATAAACAAACCGTTTGTTATTCTAAGTTATATTTTTGGAAATATAAAAAAGTACCAAAGGTCAATTTTGCCGAAAATCTCTCCTTTTTTTCCTATTTTCTCTCTTATTATCTCTCAATGCCTTAACGTGAATTGAGTTTCCTTTTCTCCTAAAATTTGAGTTTTTTAACTAAATTTCTCTTTTAATCAGAGAGTTTTTATCAAACTTAATCACTTCATGATGTGCTCATTCAAGGTATACAATATCTTGCTTCGATGTTGTTTTCAAGGTTTGCGTTTTTGTTACTTGGTTGTGTATCTTCGGTATAGTTAACTCCAAAAAATTGTTGTCACCACAAAAAAAAGTTATACTTGGCCAAATCTATTAAGTTCTATCATTATAGTCTCTCCTAGTTTTCAAAAGAAAAAAATGTCACTTTGGAAGTATAAGTGTTGCATAGTCGCCTGCTTCCGGTTAATGTTTTCCTCTATTATTTCTTCAGTTTATCATCTTGTATTTTTATCACTTCAAAGTAATGCTTAGACCTACTACCTAAAAAGTATAGGAGTGTGCCCAACATCCAGCTTAAGTCAAGATTTTTGTTCTTCACCCAAAAGGTGATTTGTGTTTGAGTTACCCTTAAAAAGTTAGTAGTCTCTTGGTTGTGCCTTAAATTTGGGCCATTTTTCCGCCTTTAAAATTGAGTGGAGTGTGTTTCAGACTATGACCATTTTCGACAGCCTAAGAGTGATTTTCTTCTCCCATATTGTGTTTTGTCTAAATTGGGTCTCTATGTCCTTTCTATCCCCAACTGGAGGGGGTAAAGTAGAAGAAGAAGTACAAAAAAGAGGTATTTTGTTCTACTTGTTGTGGTAATTTTTATGTGACCAAAATATTCAAGAAAGGGGAAGCACAAAAGATGAGATTTTTGCATCTATGAAGAATTTTTTTTTCAACAAAAGAAAATTGAAGACCAAGAATCTTTTTCATTACAAGCTGAAGTTGTAAATTCCAGCTTGAAGGGGAGTGTTGAAGAGCAGATATGGAAGAGTCTTACATGACTCTCACAGTAAGAAGTCTCAAAGAGCTAGAATTAATATGGTGGAAACTTACAATAGTCTCATAGGAGGAGGTCTCACAAAAGAGTCTCAATTAAAGGTGTTTTAGTTATGCTAGTCTTCTATTTTTGTTCAGTTGTTTAATCGTTCTAGGACTTATCTTTTAGTGTTTAACTTTGGGTGTAACCGGGATAAGTATAGTTTAATTGTAATTGGATTCTACTTGTTTCATCTATTATAAATAAAGGTTCACTGTACTCAAATTACATCAAGTTAATAAAGTTTTTTTGCTTTTCTAGAAATTCAACAGTGTACAATATCCTATAAAGTAGCAAACCAATAACCAACCTAATTCTTTCAGCGAGATAAGGAACGGCTGTCTGATACACAATGAAAAGAGCTCGCCTTGCTGGTGTTGGAGGAAGTCCATAAGACCCCTCAACCTACAAAACCATATATAAAATGTTAGACAGCCAAATACAAGGTGAAATTATTAAAATAAATTCCTTAAGCTACAAGTGTGAGCTTGATTTGAAAAAAAAATCTTTTCTGAAAAACCCATTGACATCACAAGATCCACATATTGTTTGTTTACTGTTTTCAAGACAATATTCTACAAGTAACAATGTCTACCAGAATAGGATGAATCCAAGTATGCAGCTAATCAGAACAAAAGGGTTCTGAAATGGTCTGAATAAGAAAATCGCAAAATGTGAAAAGAAACAGAGTTTGATTTCTTTTTTCTTGTTCCTTTCTAAATAGCTACTATATGATTATTCATTGCAAATGAACAGGAACTTGATATGCACACTGAACTATTTTTCTTGTTTTCTTTTATCCTCCTTGGGCAAACTGAGAGGCTTCATCAAATCACTACCAGAAGCCAACCTTTGACATGTATAGATCAATATAATTCAACAGATTGTAGAAATAAACCTGTGTTATATCACAATATTCCTCTCCCAGTGTCTGCTGACCTGATCCAGTTGTCATTATATAATAAAGCATCTGGCCTAACAACTTTGCCTGAAAAAGAGAAACAAAATGTGCATAGAAAAAAGAGAATGCCAACCTCAAATGCTTCAGAAATATGAAAACTCAAGACATGAAAATGTGAGTGAGATACTAAGAACAAAGGAGAAAAGGGTCTTTTGTGATAAAAGACTTAAATATACTCCAGAAACTTCAGTTCAAAATCTAATTAAGATAGGAAACTAGAAAAGCTAGACAAACGATGCAAGAATCCAACTCCTACATCCAACCCATCTTATAAGAATGCTTATATGGAGGATTCTAATTTCCTCAGTACAAGCTAGATTCAAGAACATATCATTGATGAACAGAAAAAAATTAACTCATTGATAAGCTGGTCAAACTGAAAAAGCCACATGCCAATAAATTTTTTTCTGCTTTCATTTCTTCTGAATCTTGTTTTTTTTTTTTTCCTTTTTTAAAGGAATGGTAATTTTTCTTTTTTCATTATTGTTTTAGAATTTTCTCAAGGACTCATTATAGTTAAAAGATTTCGTGCATTAATCAGTTACAGGAAAATACTCAACTTCCTCTCAGGCATCTTAGACATATGAGTTGGCAGTTAGGTAATAAGTTGCTACCAACTGCTAAATTTGTAGGGAACCTACTAAAATTTGCTTAATTGTCCTATGGTCCAATAGCATTGACATTGAAAGCCATTAGCGACAGCACAAACCACCCTCCAAACACCCAGTCTCCCAAGAAACTTGAGCCTAAGACCTCAGATTAAGAAAACCTCCCATGTAGTACTTAAGGCAAAGGCTCAATCTCCAATAAAATTTCCTTGTGACATGAACCTATTGGAATAGTGGAGGAAGCAGAAGTACTTAAAGCTTCTTCAACTTGAGTCACAAGGCAGTGAATGAACCAATAATTTGGCCTTAAAAATATAACCAGGAATATATCTTCAAATGTATAGTGCATTTGACAAAGAATCTCACCCGTTCCAAGGTGTGTCTAAGCACTACAGAAGTTCGGTATTTCACTTTTTAAGTCATCATTTCTTCAGTCAAAAATAAAATATCTTGCTTTTGGAATGATGAGGTGATTTTAGTGTAAGCATACACAAACAACTGAAAAAAAAAAAAAAGAAGAAAAAGAAAAGAAAGCCAAGTGCTATAGAGAAACAATTATGTGGAACCAAATATGTGTTCAAATTGGGAAATGAGTATCCACTTTTTTATGGTCCTAATGCTTCTCTTCTCAATTTCAAAATATAAAAACATGAAAAGTAAGCTTCTGATCACCTTCTTTAGGACCAAGGAGTGATGCTCTTACAGATTATACCAACAAAATCATTGTCAATTCGAAAATGAGTACTTGAAAGAAAAAGAGTTCAAGCTCTGATAAGAATGAAAAAAGAGGATTAAAAAGGATGACATAGGAAATTCTTGGAAAAGAATAGCACCAGTCGCCCACCTCATTCTGATAAGTTACTGCAACTCTTGTACCTACAGCAAAAGGTTCCTTGTTGATAACAACAGAAAAGAATAGTGTTCTCATAAAGACCAGAAAGCCATAAGCAGGAAAGAAATAAATACAGAACATGTAATTTGTGATGTGCTCAACAAATTCTTCAAATCTGACAGCTACTTTGAACAAAACGAAAACAGCTGACACTCAGGCCAACTCTACTGATGCTCAATGTTAATTAAAATGTACTCACCAAGCAGTTAAACGAATCAACTACAGTCATTCCAAAGATAAAACGATTAACGACAACAAAAGTCACTCTCCCAATTAGAAAATAGAAGCTTCACTTCCAAAACAGTAAAAAGGAAGTCTCAGCAATATAGCTGGACTTCCAAACAGGCGTCATATGGGGGTACTGTCATCGCCGAGAACTTGTCCCAGATGCATCAAAGAGAACGTTAAAGCATCAAATCCTCAATAAACGCGTCAATGAAAAATAAAGCAAAAAAGTATCAAAGTCGTGTCGAATTGTATGAAAACATAAAGAATCCCGCAATCGAAACCAAAAAAAAGGGCTAGTCTATGCATTCGTTTTCTTTCTAATAAGTGATGAGATGCATAGTTGGAGAATTTTCTCGACAGGACCATAAAATAACCAAAATTCAAGAAAAAGATGTACCAAATAGATGGCGAAAAGCATCGCGGCAAGCTTCGTAGACGTATGAAGCGTACTGGTCATCCTTCTCAGCAGCTCTCATGATTTCCGGCTGCGCAGCCGGTGGAAACCGCCGCGGGCCCGTCGGCGAACTGGACGATGCGGGCCCACTATCATGTCGCTCCCCAGAAGAGTAGGAGGGCTCTGATATCATGCTGAAGACGGAATTTGACGGCGTTGAAGATTGGTATCACCTAGGCTGCAGGAGAGGTAGCAGAAGATCTTGAGTACTCCAATCTATCCTTTCCGGAAGAGCAGCAGAAGCATTGGGTTTTTTTCTTTTAGAAGACCAAAAAAAACAAAAGCACTCTTCTTTTATTAACCACAAACGGAAACAACCACCCCCAACGAGCCACACACACAGAGACACAGTATTTACAGCCTAAAAAAAAGATACAGGGTGTATTAGGGGGGAGGGGGTTAGTCAATAAAACGGAAATTTGAAGGTCATCTTCGTCTCATCTTCGTCTCCGAGATGAACTTCATTTCAATATATTCCAAGACCAAACCACAGTGTCTATGGTCGTGCCCAATCTAAGCCTCCTGATGGTCCCAACATAGTTTTGGCACAATCTAGCATGGCATGAACGTTTAGCAGTAAATCTCCTTCAATAATGACCTCTTTGCTCTCGTAGAGCAAACAATACATTTTTTACTTTTCCTTCTTTTTCATTTATTGTTCATGCGAGAGGAGGGAGGCATGAGAGGGTGGAGGCTCCCTCCTTCCTTCCCACCAGCAAGGAAGGGAGAGATGGGAGGGAAGGCTGCATCCCTCCCTCCCACCAGCCAACCAGCCCTTAGACACTCTCTTGTTGTCAACCATAACACTTTTTTTTTTTTTTCATTTATTGTCTATGGGAGAGGATGGAAGAGCCTCCCTCTTTTCCTCCCACAACAAGGAAGAAAGTGTTAGTCCAATGTTTTAATACATTTGGCAATCTTATGATCTTGATGATAACAAATAGTAGTTTATGGAGTTTCTAACGGTTTAAATAAGTGTATCTTGACACATCCTTCAACCAACTATATGATCTGCTCACAAGAAAGTTTGAGAAAGTGAGAGCAAACATCAAATGACATTTGAAACTTGAAAGACCAAGAAACAAAGAAAAAGGAAGTTTGGTTGTGGAGAAGAAGTCAAACAAGAGGATGAGTATCCCAGACCATATAAGCATATTTTCTAAGGATGAGTAAGAAAATCCGACTAGAGTACCTAGATTGAAACCATTTCAAATGAATTAGATTGACTCAATAGCTTTTGAGAGCAAGTTTTCAGAAATTCATAAGATTGCTCTCTATTAGGCGTAGAGTTGACTCTAGGTATCGCGAGTTGACTTTGGCACCCTTGTTCTTTCTATTTCTTTAACTAAAATGAGGAGAGTTGCCTCTAATCCCCTAGAGTTGACTATAGTCATTCTTGAGGTTCATAAAGTTACTTCTTACCTCTTGTGAAAATAGACTTTACAAAGTCAACTCTAATTACTGTAGGTGTTAGAAAATGTTGGTCTTTGATGCCATTTCACTAAGTTTTGATAATAACATATATTTGGTGCTAATGATGTGTTTTGAATAAAGTATGGAATTAGAGTTTTAAATAATATTTATGCTTCAACAAATAAACAAAGAGAAAAAAAATTTAGACATTTGAAATGGTCCTCTAACCAGCATTTGGAGAAAGCCACCTAGGAAGAAATGGCAATGGAATGATTCCTCCCCAACATATAGATGAAACATGACAGACTCGAGTACAAGCATTTCAAAAGAAATGGCAATAGAAAGGGTTCCTCGACAATTCCCGAATCAATCAAGATAAGATCTTAAAATATTATAAGTGACCTATTGTTGTGTAGCTTCTCAAACCAAAGTTTTTAAGCATTTATTTGAATATTTTGATTGAAGATTTATTGAATAGAGCACAAAACGGATTCACAATGGTTGTTGATTGATTAAGCAAACCTTAATCAATTAAGAGTTACATGTCTTAATTGGTTAAGAAGAGAATTTATTTTTAACTAGTTTCTAAGACAACCAGTCAACTAGATAAAATAATCAATCAATCGGTTATTTTAACCTATCTATCTATTATTTTGAGATAACCATTATGATTATTTTTTAAACAACTAGTTAACTTAACAGACCAAATGTTTAAAAAAAATGTAACATTATAATAACCACTAGTTGGTGGTTTAAGCCTATAGATAGCCCTTTAGCTTCTTTGAGAGAGTAATAAGTGGAGAACGAGGGGTGGCCAAGAGTAATACAGCTTTTGAGCCCCAATTTGTTTACTATCCTCAAAACAAAAGTGAAGACACATTATCCCAAGTGTTTGCATACTTTCGAATCATTCATAGAGATCACAATTCAAATTCAAAGCTTTCTTCCAACGCATCTTTAGAAAAAGTTTACTCTTGTGCACTAAATTTTTTATATCGTTGCTAGAATTGTCTTTCCATAATCATTAAAATTGTTTTGTTTGTTCTAGCAAGTCTTTGTGTGATTTCAATTTTAAATCCATTATTCGATTGAGTTGCATTTTGAAATATATGTGCATTTGAGCTCTTGTTTTTAAATCCCTGATTGTACTTAGTTAATTTTGGTTGAACAAGTTGTTATGGTCCCGGATCTAACACATGGATTCGTAGGGAGGAAGAAGAGAAAGAAGAAGATCAAGACAAAGGGAAGCTTGAAAACCCTAGGCTTTTTTAGGAGAACGCACACCCCTGAGCTCGTTGAGGAGAACTCAAAACCTTTTTTATTCTAAATCAATGTTTGCTTTTTCTCATTATTTTTACCCCTTAAATAGGGTTCACCGTTACAAGGTTTAAGATAAAATATTACAAAAATGTCCCTATGACCTATTAATTCATTAACTAAAATAAAATAAAGTAAATTAAATAAAAACGATTAATTAGACTCTTAATAATGTTATTGTGTGCATAACATTACACCCCCCTGGGAGAAAGAGCTTGTCCTCAAGCTTGAAGGTAGGGTCTGCTTGCCCGTGCCGACGTCTCCACCTGTGCTCAAGTAGCATGCGTAGTATCTGTGTCAGCCATTCTGAACGACAAAACTGGAGCATCCTACCACAGAAGCAATTATTTTTTTTTGCCGACTCTGCTAGCATCTCTTGTTGTAGCATACCCCAATACAGATAAGCAATCGAACAACAAGTTGAACTATCACCTGCTCCAAACTGGCAACTTCTGCTTTGATATGAACAACCCTTGTGCGATCTGCCCCAACGGTTGCCTCATTGAAAAAATGCAGCATGTCCACGGTAACATCAGTCTATGGACCCAATCCATGTTCAACAAAGTGCTCAACATTCTTGACTAAATTACCATGAGTGTAAGCACTGAACAGATGTAGGTAAGTGACCTCATCTAGTCCAACGACATTAGTTGCCATTGTACCAAACAGTTCTAGTGAAGTTGTCCGTTAAGTTTCATCAGCTTCATCTATGGATCCCTTACTGATGAAGTTCGCACAAACAACAACATACTTCCGCTGTTGAAGTCTTTGCTGCAGTCGCTTACCAATATGGTGTATGCCTGTGTTGGTAGCAACAACATTGCGGGAAATCTGCTGAAAGGACTCACAAAGAGAAGTAGTGCGCTTTGGGGAATTGTTGTAGCAACAACGTGGAAGTTGGCAGTCCTTGCCATGTATGGCATCACTATTGATGTCAAAAGGACAACAAGAATTGTTTCAAATGTCCTAGCTGCCCCAAGGCGATAACCAGTAGCTCCCTTTGTTGAAGACAATGAATAAGCCGTTGAAGTGGAGAAGTTCTGCTCAGCAGCTTCAAAAAACTTTCTCTCAGGTTGCATATTCTCATGTTAGGCACCTTTCTTCACTGCAACAACAACAACACCACCGAACAACAGAACTGGTATATCATCTTGAAAAATGTGGTGCAGGACTATTTTGTGCACTATCACAACAACTCTGTTTTCTTGGTTGGTTGGCATCACTGTTTTCAGCAGTGCCACTGTTGTAAGCATTGGTTTATGCAGTGGCACAACAACAACGCAAAAAAAATTGATGAAGAACTCATGTGCTGCTTTAGGTGGCCTGTTATGTCTGAGAATAGCCACCTGACAATCACAGTTTGCATTCGTTGGAGCCAGTCCATGTGACTCACATTGGCGAACATGTTATACTACTTGACCCATTTGCAACTTCCTTAACTGTGAACATACAGAAAGAAGGCCAGATATAGTTACAGAATTGGGATCCATAGTTTCCCACTTCTTTTCTGGCAAGAGCTTTATGGCCTCGCTATGAGCTCTTTGTGTAGAGCCCAACATTAGTGTTGTCCATGAGACTGTCTAGAATTTGATTTGTTTTCTATCCACAGTATGAAAAATCATTCTCCACAGTAAATTCTCCACTATTTCCAGAAAAACCAAATTGCTAAGCATAAAAATCACTATTTTCAACAGTGATTTATGACTGTTTAGCAGCAAACTTTTTTGCACTGCCACAACAGCACTGTGTCCTTGGCTGTCTAGCGGCACTGTGTTCTGCAGTGTGACAATAGCATTGTGTCCTTGGTTGTCTAGTAGCAATATATTCTGGACTGCCACAACAACATTGTTTGCTTGGCTGGCTAGCAGCACTGGTTTCAGCAGTGCCACTGGTGCCAGTACTGGTTGCTGCAGTGCCACAACAGCAACACAAAAAAATTTATGGAAGAACCCAAGTGCTACAAAACCAACAACCTTCCCCCTGTTTCCTCTCCACATCCATAGGTGACTCTTCGGTGTGAAAAACATCACTCAACTGGGTTAAAAGAGCCTTTTCTGGGTTTAAAGAACTCCATGTAGTGGAACTTCCTCTACCTAAGGAAGTTACATATTCCAGGTGATGCTCCTCTACATCCCTTCTAACAGGTTTTATTTTTTTTCTATTGAGCCCATTTCTGCATTGCCACAACAACAACAAATTTAAAAATTGGAAGTGTGTCTCCCCAAAATGCATATCGCCAAGTAAGATGACCTCCAACCAATCCTCCATAAACATAACCCAATGCCACCCCAGTTGGTATACACATGAAGAATATTCCAAGCCAAGATGTTTTCAAAGCTTCAGGTGCATTGTCATCACTAATTGGAGCCCCTTTCATCACTGCAATAGCAGCAGCTAGTGGACAATTCATCCTACTGTTCAACCCAGACAAAGAAAAATAATTAATCCACAAGACCATTCCTAACACACCCAAAAAAATTTTATCTCCAGTTTTTCCCACGTTAGCTACCTTCTCAAATTAAGAACTCCCACAAAAGGAAAAAATTCCACAAAACCCAAAAAATTAACCCCAATGTTGGCAAATTGATCAGGAATAGACTCACTAATGTTGTTCTCATCAATGGAAAAATAAAACAGCACCCATAAAAATTTTTCTATCAATCCCGGAATCCTCAAACTCCTTAGTATAGAATTACAGTACTCCCCTTCCTGCCAGGCATTTTATCATACAACTGCTCGTCATCGTCCCTTTTCCCTATATTCCCAATTTTTTTTCGGAAATTTATCGTTCATTGGCTACTTCTACTGCCTAATGAATCAACTTTGCCCAAATAATAAGCAAAATAAAATGCAACAAGAAGAAAGACAATCCCTTCCTGCTTAGGCGCGTAACTCCTTTGTTTCTCAGCCCCAAGTATCACCCTCAACGCAGTTCTAGAGTTGTTTCTGAAAAAATTTATGGACAAGAGAAAGGAGAAGACGAAATTGGTAGAAAATCGTCTTAGGAACTTATCCCAAAAATCGTTCCGGTCCTTTTCCCATTAAAATACTGAGAGCAAGAGTGAAAGTGAGATACTGAGTTGTTCCTGACGTTGAACAACAGCCCTTTGGGGCTTGTCCGCTAGAAAATTTTCCCTCTCGATGGTGAACAGTAGACCTTTAGGGTGTCTTGCACAGGGTTGATTTGAGGTCGAATCCAAATCGATAAAATCTTTTGACGAAATCTTCTTTTCTAAAATTTCCAGAGAAGATGGATCTCCCAGTTGGAGACCAAGAGCAACAACAACGGGCTGGCGCTTGTCAGACTGTCCCAAAGGGCTCTTTGCCCCAAAACCCTCAGATTTTGGATTTGAGGTCGCACCCAAATCATCCACAACAACTTCGGATGGTGAACAACAGGACGAGGATTTCCCTACTCAGGATTTTTTTAATTTTTTGGCCCATGGCCTTTCTTCCCGTCCGAGACAGCTTTTGTTACCTTTCGTTCTGTGAAATTTTCGTGCTCAGAGATTTTAGGTCTTATGACCTTCATTTTTGTGGCAACGAGATGCCTCCCAATTGTAGACCATTCCTCTGACATTCTAATGGAAGATTGATGCATCTCCTGTTGTAGCTCACCTACTAGGCTCGCACACCTTGATACATCTTACCTGTTGTTGTATGCAAATTCTGGAGTATGGCAAGTATTTCTCTCGGGTTGAAGAATCCATCATTGTGTTCCAGCTCTGATATCAAATGTTAAGTACCTAGCCAATACTACCCAAAAAGACCGGCTTGGTAGGTAGCGGAAAGCCAAGTACTTAACCCCAGGTCCATAACAATACTCTCACCGTTATGAGCCGATGTCCACGGTGGCCCACTCTAGCGACCCAGACCACCTTCTTGTGCTACACAGGTCTCTAGGTCGCCCCCTCCGAGATTCGAATTCGCAACAACGATATGACTCTGATACCAGTTGTTATGCGGATCTAACACATGGATTCGTAGGGAGGAAGAAGAGAAAGACGAAGATCAAGCCGAAGGGAAGCTTGAAAACCCTAGGTTTTTTAAGGAGAACGCACACCCCTGAGCTCGTTGAGGAAAACGCAAAACCCTTGTTTACTCTAAATCAATGTTTGTTTTTTCTCATTACTCTTACCCCTTAAATAGGGTTCAACCTTACAAGGTTTAAGATAAAATATTACAAAAATACCCTTGTAGATAAAATATTACAAAAATGTCCCTGTGGCATATTAATTCATTAACTGAAATAAAATAAAGTAAATTAAAGAAAAAAATTAATTAGACTCTTAATAATTTTATAGCGTTCATAACACAAGTTTAATTAAGTTTCAAATTGCTCACTATAGTTCAATGAATAACTTTCAAGCTAGTATTTTCAAAACTTGATTTGGATTTGTAAATTTGAGTTCCAAATTTAGTTGATTGGCATGTCTTTGAGTTGCTATCATAATTGGAAGGGAATGTAGTTGGGTATAATATGGTTTTTTATGGGCATTGTTGTATTAACCTATTTAAGAGGCAAATGTTATGCTAAAGTGTGAAGCAAGAAACCCTTGCCAGTGAAATGGGATAAACATTGTGTAGGCAAGTCCAAAACCTTAGCTCACATCATCTAAAATATTTTTGTGGTCATGGTTGAGCTATTGTGATACGAGTTATGTACTCACCAATCAATAGGCATTTATTGCCAATTATTGTTATAGTAAATCCTTTGTGGGTCTAGGTTTTTGTAGCCAAGTGGTTGCAGTTGGAAATCCCTTTGTGGGTCTGTAATTATATAACCAAGTGTTAATATAATGCTATTGAAATTTTTAGGAAGAAAAGATATGAGGGAAATTAAGGTTTTTAGATTCTTATCCCCTATTTATAACTTAAATAAAATAAAAATTACATCTTATGGCTCTGTAATCCCGAGGAAACTATATTTTAATGAAACATTGACATTAATATCGCAGATAGTAGTTATTTACAATAAAAACTAATTTGACCTCCAATAATGAACATTTGTTTGAGAAATTTCACCAAAAATATTTTCTATAAAAATGTTTCTCAGAAAAAACTTGCACTAACAAATATTTTTTATTTTCCTAAAAATATTTCTCCTAATTTTTATGTTTTCATTGGAAAATAATTTTTATTTTAGTAAAAATATTTCTCATTAAAAATTCCACATAAAATTACATTTAATTTTAATAAAAATATTTTTTTCCTATTTAAAAATATTTCTAGGAACTGTTTTATATATATTTTAATTTTTATAAGAATATCTATAGACAAAAAAATTAAACAATTATTTTTAATTTTTATTAAAATTAATTTGAAGTAAAATATTTCACCAAAAAATAAATATATTTGCCTAAACTTTCACCAAAATTTTTTTTCACTAAAAACACTTTTATTAAAATTAGTTTTTGGTACAATATTTTTCCAATTTTTTTAAAAATAATTAAAATTAATAATTTGTACGATTTGAATTTTTTTTATTTTAGTGAAATAATTCACTTCTAAATATTTTATTTAATTATTTAGAAAATATTTTCTTATCAATATTTTATCGATGATAATTCATTTAAAATTAAATAATTTATTTTATTTTTCTTGTATAATTGTTTAAAACAATTAATAAATAACAAATAATTTTTACAAAAACTTTTTAAATTTTTTTGATATAGCTAAATTTAGAATATTATATACAAAAGCCAAAGGAAAAATATTAATATATGTAAAAATAATATATTTTTAAAATTTACAAATAATGGTGTACCTTGAAGAACCAAGGTGGGAGGAACGAGACATGCCTAGTTGCTGTAAAGACGATCCACTAAAGTCACCAAAAGAAGATATGATGCCTAGAGTATCCAACAAACCCATCATCTGAGCTGTTTGAGCTTCATTTTCTCCAAATCGGTTGTTGCACTGCACTAAAGTCACCAAAAGAGGATATGATGCCTAGAGTATCCAACAAACCCATCATCTGAGCTGTTTGAGCTTCATTTTCTCCAAGTCAGTTGTTGCACTGCATTGGAGGTACCTAAACTCAAGTTGTAGCACGGGTGGGGGGTGCTCTGAAACCTATCTCCTTCTCATAGCCAACCCGAATGCACATCACCTAATCATATATGGCATTGTAGTTGGGCTTTACACTTGCAACCTAGGCCCTCCTAAACTAAACTATCCATCTATTCCTATTAAAGTTGCACATAATAATTAATAATTTGTGTAATTTTAATTATAAAAATAAAAACATGTGAAAACATGAAATATTAACATGGGCAACCCTATTATCCTCAAGTGCCTATCCTCTAGCCTATCTATAGTGGATGTTCTTGAAGAAATTGAGTTTTTTACTTCACATTACAAATGTAATATAAAATGGAGTTAGAACCTTATGTTGATTGTGTGTAGACTCCCTTCTAGATTTTGATGATAACAAAACTTAATAGAACTAACACTTGTAAATCTAGTATTTCAGATGCATTTTCTTCAAGAGACATTGACTTCAAGGTCTAAAACATTGAATTGAGACAAGATTCTCTAAGATCTTAGCTTCATGAAAAATCAAGAACTCTTGAAGACGTACCCTCAAAAGATGAAGAAAAATTGAAGAGTAGAGTTTATGATTCACTTAGAAATGTCAAAAACTCAATCTATGTAAAGAGAGTTGTTCATTCCTTCCAAAATTTGAGGTACAATGCAAACTTGGAGCTTTATGATATATTTTGCATTGAAACATATTTTCACTGTTAGGAATTAGATGCCCTAATTCCAAACTAAAGAGAGCAATAATAATAAACACAAAAAAAATGCAAAAGCAAGCACGAAAAAAACACAACAAGATTTGTACAGGTTCACCTCAAGGCGAGACTATGTCCTGTCTTCTGCTACTGTAATAATCCACTATGAAGATGAAATAGTTTACAAGAGAGATCACAAACACTTATAGGTATTGTTTTTTCTCTAACCACCCTCGGCCGCAACTGATGCTCCTCGGATGATTGAAAAAACCCAAATAGTGCCCCCCCCCTACTTATAAAGAGAAAATTAGGGCAACTGCTTTACAAGAGTGAAATTCCCAAACCACCCTTAATGAAACAAAATTTAATATATCGTGGACCTGTTGAGGAGTCAATAGCTAACCGAGTCACCCAA
Organism: Aristolochia californica; assembly: GCF_029961685.1. Lineage (NCBI taxonomy): Eukaryota > Viridiplantae > Streptophyta > Magnoliopsida > Piperales > Aristolochiaceae > Aristolochia > Aristolochia californica. Next base: position 38,758,782 of record NW_027181881.1, on the reverse strand, counting down.
AGGAGGCACCAATGACTCACTGAGTTAATTACTTTTACTTTCATATTTTATATTGCTTTTTAGTATATTTTTCATTGAGTATTTAAGAGTACATGCCATAAGGGCAAAAGTATAATTTTTAAGCACTAAACTCTAATGATGTCAAACCCTATTTAGAGGGTAAAAAAATAGAGAAAAAACAAGCATTTGGAGTTCTCCTTAATGAGCTCTAGGGTTGGGAGGTCTCCTTGACGAGCTCCAGGTATAGGTTGTCTTTTGAATCTGAGTTTTCTTCTTTCTCTCTTGAATTCTGTTTTATCTTGTTCTTATCGAAACCAAGGAGGGAAGTTTTTTCCCTTTTTCCAAGCTCAACCAGAGGCTATAGCCTCTCATCCATCCACAGTAGCAAGAGAGGCTTCCTTTATCTCTTTCCAAGCAAAGGTAGGGGCTTTCCAGCCCTATACCAACAACAACCAAAATTAAAGGTGCTTCAACCTCTAGTCCAACGAGCAACAGGGTTAGGGACCCCTAACCCCTCTCAGTCGTGAGCAGCAGCAAGAACAAGAAGGGTCCTAACCCCTCTCAATAGGAGCAGCCAAGGCCCATCCCTTTCCTGTCCAAGAACAACAAGGGTTTCTCAACCCTTATTGAGAACAACAACCAAACAGTAAAAAGGAGACTCTTTTCCTCCTTATCGAGAGCAGCGATTCTCTCTTACAACTCTGGACTAACCAATCCCACGCAGAGTTACACGATCCATGGCCAGGGACCATAACAGGACTAAGCGTTGATTAGACTCTACAACTTAACAATCTCCCACTTGGAGACTAATCCATCATCAATATCTCGTCTACAATGGCAACAACTTCTCAATCCTCAGAGAGAAGTCCAACTGAAGTTGCACACAACTTTAGTTTCTCAACTGTAACAATATTTGTCAACATATTAGTCGGATTTTGACTTCCTTGAATCTTCTCAAGTGCTAAGACTTCATCCTCCAAAGCCGATTTTATGAAGTGATAACGCACCTATATGTGTTTTGTTCTGGCATGATAAACAAGATTCTTTGCTAATTGAATAGCACTCTGAGTGTCACAATATAACACAATATTCCCTTGCTTGAGACCTAATTCTTCCCAGAAAGACTATAGCCATACCATCTCTTTGCTGGCTTGAGTCACGAAAATATATTCTGCCTCAGTGGTGGAAAGAACAACTATCTTCTATAACTTAGAGACCTAGCTAACTGCTGCACCACCCAATGTGTATACGTATCTAGTGATACTCTTCCTACCATCAATGTCTCCAGCCATGTCAGCACCTACATAACTCTATTATCCCAAGTCCATTGAGTCTGCAGTGCCTCTCTCAAATACCTGAGAATCCACTTCACTGCATCCCAATGTTGTTTACCCGGATTACTCATATATTTGCTCACAACTCCCACAACATGAGCTATGTCTGGTCTAGTGCACACTGTGGCATACATGAGATTGTCAATAGCAGAAGCATAAGGCACATTGGCCATGTGGGTTCGCTCCTACTCAGTAGAAGGTGACTGCTCCTTATATAGCCTAAAGTGACAAGTCAAAGGAGTACTCACTAGTTTTGCATCATTCATGTTGAATATGTTCAACACCTCTTTTACATATTCTTCTTGTGATAGTTTCAAGACATCAATATCTCTAGTAATCCTCTTTCCAAGGATTTGTTTTGCAGCACTCAAATCCTTCATTGCAAACTTCTTGGACAACTCCCTTTTCAACTTATCTATTTCCTGTTTGCAAGCACTTGCTATCAACATGTCATCAACATATAATAGTAGATTGATGTAGGAGTCATCAAGCTTCTTCACATAACAACAATGATTCGCTTGGCACCTCAAGAAACTATTACTACTCATAAAGGTGTCAAACATCATATACCATTGTCTTGGAGCTTGTTTAATACGATACAAACTCTTTTGAAGTTTGCACACCATTTTCTCCTTTCCTTGTGCTTTGAAACCATATGGCTTCATCATGTAAATTTCTTCCTCTAAATCACCATGAGGAAATTTTGTCTTTACATCCAACTAATCTAAGTGAAAGTCTTCATTTGCCACTAGTCCAAGCACTTTCTATTAGTAGTTAATTTCACAACTGGAGAGAAAATCTCAGTGTAGTCAATGCCTTCTTTTTGTTGATAGCTCTTTAGCACCAGTCTTGCCTTGTACCATTTTCTGCCATCATGTTCATCTTTTATTCGATACACCAAATTATTTTGGAAGGCCTTCTTTTCTTTTGGTAACACGATCAATTGCCATGTATGATTGGATAACAGTGAATCGATCTCATCCCACATGGCCAACTCCCACTTGGTTGATTCATCAGCTTGCACAACTTCCTCATAACTCTTTGGTTCACCTTTATCAGTCAAAAGAATATAATTCAGTGTAGGGGAGTACCTCTGTGGTGGTCTACTAGTTCTTGCAGATCTCTTGAGTTTAGTCACAGGAGTGTTCTGATTTACTTCTAGGGGTATGTTTTCCTGGTTTTCTTGAGCAATATTCTCCATCTCAATAATTGGTAGATCTCTCAACTGAATCACTTCAGACTTCTTGGCTTCATCACTTGTGCTCTCAGAATCTGTTCTCAACCTGTCTTTATATAAGGTAACTTCATTGAAGATCACACCCTTACTCCTGATAACCTTACAACTTTGGTCATCCCAGAAGCAATAACCAAAGTCGGTACCACCAAAGTCAATGAAGAAACATATTTTATATGTACCAACAAGTTTACTTCTAACAACAAAATCAATGTGAATATAAGAAACACAACCAAAAACTTTCAAGAAAGAAAGGTTTAACTCTTTGCCGCTACAAACCTCTTATGGTATTTTGAAATCCAATGGTGTTGAGGGACCTTTGTTGATCAAATAGGCAGCGGTGCTAATAGCCTCAGACCAAAACATCTTTGACAATCCCGCATGTAATCTCATGCTCTTAGCATGCTTGTTCAAAGTTCTGTTCATCCTCTCAGCCACACCATTTTGTTGAGGTTTCCAGGAATGGTCTTCTTCATTTTGATTCCATTATTAGCGCAATATCACTTGAAATCATCATCTATGTATTCTCCCCCAAAATCTGACTGCAAGCACTTTACATTCAAATTTGTCTCATTCTCGACCATTGCTCTCCTTCTCTTGAATGTATCAAAGACATCAAATTTCTTTTTCAGGAAATAAACCCATACCTTTCTACTTGCATCATCAATAAATGTCACATAGTAGTTAGAACCACTAAGGGAAGTAATAGTTGAAGGCCCCCCACACATCAGTGTGAACCAACTCCAATTTTGCTGTCTTTTGCTCCTTTCCGGCCTTAGAATAGCTAACCCTTTTCTACTTGCAAAAAATACAGCCTTCACACAAACTGTTGTTTACAATTTTCAACCCTGGTAACTTCCCTTTGGACTAAAGCACTTTCATTTCCTTCTCACTCATGTGACATAGCCTATAATGCTACAAATCAAAATCAATAACACCATCAAGAACTACAACCGTGTCTCTATAATTGGAAGTGATATAAAGAGTTCCAATTTTAACTCCTCGTGCAACGACCATAGCTCCTTTAGTGACTTTCCAGGCAACACCATCAAAAGTCACATTATGACCTTCATCATCAAGTTGTTCTACTGAGATCTGATTACACATGAGTTTTGGTATATGTTTCACCTTGTGAATTTTCCACACTGACCCATTTGACATCTTCAAACTGACATTACCAATACTGACAATATCCAAAGGTTCTCCGTCAATAAGATACATCTTCCTTTGATATCCAACAACATAGTTCTCCATGATCTCACGGTGTGCGGTGGTGTGAAAGGAAGCTCTTGAATCTAACACCCAAGAGTCAATAGGGCTATCAACCACAAATTTGGACTTGCTTCTACCATTCCTTGACTTCCCTCTACCATTGCCCTTATTGGAATTCCTCTTGAAGTTCCTGCCTCTAGTAGCGACACTTAGGGCAAAATTAGATGTCGATGATTCTCCAGAGTCCTTTATTTGAACTTCCTCCACAAGAATGGTATCCTGAACATCATTAAAATCAACTTCCTATTGCCTACGGAATTGTTGACCGAAGGCCTCATAGGCTCCCAATAATTTGGTAGAGATGCCAAAAGAATTAAAAGATAAACTTCATCATCAAATTTAATTTGAACAAAGGTTAATTGATTGACAATCATGCTAAACTCATTCAAATGCGATACCACTAATGTATTTTCTGTCATCTTTAAATTGAAGAGTTTTTTCATGAGATGAACCTTATTATTTGTGGAAGGCTTCTCATACATGTCAAATATAATCTTCATCATCCCTATTGTGGTTTTCTCCAACACCACATTGTGAGAAACGTTCTTCAATAGTGTTAACCAGACTACTTCCAACACCTATCTATCGAGGAGATTCCACTCATCATCTTTCATTCATATTGGTTTCATATCCAGAAGTAGTGCGTGCAACTTTTTATTATACAGATAATCTTCGATCTGCATCATCCAGAACACAAAATCCATACCATCGAACTTGTTGATTCCAAGTGCTAATCCTTCTTCACCAGCCATTGTTCTCAATCACAAACCAAAGCTCTGATACCACTTGTTAGGAATTAGACACCCTAATTCAAAACTAGCAATAAACATTGAAGAAGAAAAAGAAGCACAAATAAAGACAACATAATTTATACCGATTCACCTCAAGGTGAGACTACGTCTTGTCTTCCGCTGTTGCAGTAATCTACTATGAAGATGAAATAATTTACAAGAGAGATCGCAAACACTTACAAATGTTTTTTTCCTCCAACCTCTCTCAGCCGCAACTGATGCTCCTCTGATGATTGAAAAAACCCTAATAGCGGCGCCCCCACCCCTTAATTATAAAGAGAAGATTAGGGCAACCGCTTTACAAGAGGGAAATTTCCAAAATGCTCTTAATGAAACAACAACTAATATATCGTGGACCAGACGTTAATTAGGCTCCACAATATAACATTCACAAACTTATATACATATTTATACATGTTAAAATCACTTAGGATAATTCATTCCCATTCTTTGAAAGCATATTAAATGAATTGACACTAGAATAATCGATCAACCAAAAGTGCACTGGAAAAAAATATAAAGCATGATCAATCAACCTAAGTGGATTGATCGATCAACAAGAACATGACCAATCCATGCTATAAAGTATGATCGATCAACCCATTTAGGTTGAATGATCAATACTGTCCAGACAAAACAATTTCTTGTTGATTGATAGATCAACCTTTGAGATTAGTTGATCGCACAAAACTTTGCCAACTAGGGATATAAAACATGATCGATCACATGAAGATCATTGACTGATCATACTTGCAATGCACTACCAGAGGGAATTCTGATTGATCGATCAACTTAAAATATTAGACCCTACAGGAAGTTATTAATCAATCATATCATTGATCAATATGACATATTCTGATAGAAAAAAAATCATCACAGTCAATTAATTGATCGTCCACTTTACATTGATCGATCAATCTATACTCAACATTTTTCAAACTGACAATAAATGGCTAATTTGGCTTGGGGAACTTATAAATACCCCATAAAACCTCTTATTGAGAAGTTAATGAGCACTTATTGGTATATCCACAAGCTTATATTCTTAATCCTTTGAAAATCTTCCTAAAGTGTCTTTGTGAGAAAGAGTGAGCTAAACTCTGGAAAAGTCATTCTCTTTTCTCAAATACTCTCCATTGCACACACATTAGACATGCTCTAACATTCTACATTGTGCTACAAAAGTTGGAAGCATGGATCTCTCAAGGAGACGGTTTCTCTCCATTTGATAAAGGGTGTAAAATTTACATTTCTTTTATTTTTTTATTGAGAAAGGGTCATCTAGAACCTATTTGAATATACATAGAAAGGGCATAGCTAGAGCTAGAATCTAGCCAATCTCTTGAGGAGATTATCTTGTAAATCGTGGATTTGAGCTAAAAGGGAGTTGGAATCTCTTTGATGTAAACTCTAGCTAATAGAGTTTGATTAGTGGAGTTTCCAAAATTCTTGGGTAGTGAATACCAATAGGGGAACATCGATAACATAACATCTTGTATCAACTATTATGGTGTGTGAATTTTTTATGCTTTAATTTGTATGCTTGCATAATTTTACTTTCCACGCCTTAAAGAATTTTAAACTTGTAATTCTCAATTCACTCCCTTCTTGAGAAGCCACTTGGGCCAACAATTGGTACCAGAGTAGGCCAAAAACTAAATTTGAATCAAAATCTACTTGATTTTGAAAAAAAATGATTAAGATGGCATCTCAAGACAAATTAATCCTTCCAAAGGACAATCCACCAATTGTCCCCCAATATTCAATGGAGTCATTTATGGATATTAAAAAGTAAGAATGAATTTCTTCCTCTAATCCATGGATTGGAATATATGACATGTGACTAAGAATGGACATTTTGAACTCCAAAAAGTTGGAAAATGATATTCTAGTCACAAAGGACTTTATGGAGCAAAGTAGGGAAGATAAGAAGCAGCTCAAAATAAACTTCAAGGCTATCAACATATTGTTGTGTGCCTTGGGATCAAACGAGTTCAATAGGGTCTCCACATGTATGACCACAATTTTTTTTTTTTGGGAAAAATTAGAAGTCACACATGAAGGAACCACTAGAGTCAAGGACTCTATAATTAGTTTATTGATTACCCAATAAGATGAATTCAAAATGAAATCGGGCGAATCAATAGCTGAGATGAACTCTAGGTTCACTCATATCATTAATGAATCAAACATCTTAGGAGAGGAGATTTCACTTTATAGACAAAATGACAAGTTTCTCAAGGTACTTCCAAAGTCACGGGACAAGAAGAAGACCACCATTCATGAAAATGCAAACTTTAGGACAATGAGCTTGAAAGAGTTTCTTGGAATTATCCTAACGTATGAGATGGAACCTCAAGAAGTAGATGAAGAACAACCCAAAAGAAAAACCATAGCTCTAAAGGCCAATGTTAGTGCGGAAAATGACTCTAGTGAAGAAAGATTTGATGAGGTGAGTTTCATCGCTAGACATTTGCAAGGCGATATTTTTAAGAAAGAAATTTTCCTTCTAGTGATTTTGTGTAACCCAAAAAACCAAGCTTGCTGCCTTTTTTTTTTCTCTCTTGAATCTTTTGGGTAAGCCTTTCTAGTTCATTCCTTGCATGTGATTCAATCCAAGGAGAAGATCAAATAGCATATCTTCTAAGGAAAAAAAAACTTTTGGCACAACCAAAAATTCTCTTCCACGAGTTCAACTTCTACCTTTTTCAACTTATCAACTTAACACCAAAAAAGAGAAACCTTGATAAAATTTACTCATGTATGCATGGCCTCATGAACAACATCACAATATCATGAAATCATGAATAACTAAGCATGGCTTCAATACCATTGTTCCATATAAACAAACTTATGCTAACTCGAGCCAGAAGCAAGAAAGTGATCATATCAAAGAAATACATTATAGGTTGAAGTTATCGTGAAGAGAACAATAATTCTGAATTTCATTGAGGAAAGAATGCTAAAGAATCCAAAATTTCTGAGTCATGAAACAACAACTATCAAAATTAAAAATATAAGAAGTACTTATCTTTCACAGAGTAAAAAACACTTCTATTCCACCGAGAGGATTGATTCTTGCCAAACACTTTTATTTCACAAAGAAGATTAATATACCTTTATCATAAGCATCACCACTTTGGAATCCCATGTAACGATTAATAACTAGAGAGAGAAGAGTTACAAGGAGAATGAGAGGGGTTGGGGTAAGGTCACGTACCTAATTCTGCTTCTTACCATGTATTTATAATGTTGTATGACTTACAAATATTACATCAATGCCCTTTGTCCTAAGAGGGGTGGAAAGTGACAAGGAATAAAGATATTTTACATCATTGCCATTATATATCTTTCAATAACCTTAAAGGAAAAAAAATAACAAGGACTTCATCTTACAAGTTGTAATCATATGTGTCTTTACATAATTACATAAATCAATTCAAAATAGATTCAATCATTCTTTTGTTCTTCCTTTGATTTTGGATCTTGATTTCCTTGTTTGATTTTGCCATGCTATTCTTCTTTTGATTGAGTAATTTGAGATAATTTGTCTCCTTGATTGATTTGATCATGATTTGTAGAAGATCCTTGAGTTGGATGTAGTGAGACTCGAACGTGAGAGATTGAAGGGATTGAATTCTCTAGAACCATGTATGGGGACTTCCTCTTTTCAGTGGATGAGGTGGACATCACCCTTGCATGGTTTTGCATGGGTGATTTGTCCCTCTTTACCTCTTGTGCCACCTTTAAATGAATATGGTCTTCCTTTGTAGTAAAGATCTTTGGTATAGCTTGGAATAATGCAACCTCTTGTACTCGTCTTTGTATTTTCATATTTCTTTGTTTCTTTTCAATTAATATCTCTATCTAGAAAAGTCATATTGAGAGTTTTTTAGAGGTTAGAAAATAGACTTACTTATATTTCTTTTGACATATAATTCTTCATATAAGGCCTTGTTCTTGAAAACATAAAATTCTTCAAAAATTAAAGTTTTTTTGCTGTTGCTCAAACCTCTTTTGTTGTTTGACATTTTCTGCTTCAAATATAAATTTCTCTTTGTAGAATGTTGAAGATCATATATGGAGGAATCTTACATGATTTTCGCAATAAGAAGTCTCACAAAGCCATAATTAATATGGATTCTTATAGGAGTCTCATAGGAGGAGGTTTCATAGAAGTGTCTCATTTAAAGGTGTTTTAGTTTTGTTAGTCTTCTATTTATATTAAGTTTTTCAATTATTTTATGACTTTATCTTTTAGTGTTTAACTTTAGGTGTAATTGGGATAATGTCTCCTTAATTGTAATTGGATTCTACTTGTTTTCCTCTATGATAAATAAAGGGTCATTGTATTCAAATTATATCAAGTTAATGAAGTTTTTCACTTTTTTTAAAATTCAACATGGAATCAAAGTGGGTCCTAGGAGTTGACCCGGTCAACTCACAAAGATAATGATCATTTTTTTTTATCAATCATCTCTAGTTTAGGTTCGTATTCTATCTTTTTCTTTCTTCTTATCCTAGTATCCATTATTTTCTTGGAATTTTTACCTCCATAATAAAATTTTCATATTAAAAATTATATATTGATGGAAATATATTCTATTCTACTTTCCAACACAAAAATAATTTTGGAAATTATATTTTTATACAAAGAGAAATCGATATTTGAAGCAGCAACGATCAAACTAAAAGAGTTGAAAGCTTTAAATTTCAAGGCATTTTATGTGATAAAGCATGAGACTTTAAATGGAGAATTATAAGTAAAAATATAGATTTTTGAGTGTATTAATAGGCATTTTACCTATTAATCCAATTCTCAATCTAAATTCTTTAGAGGGAGATATCAATATCGAAAGAGTTAATGGTTATGCTGGCCATATAAGAAAGAGTACTCAGTTAGACTAGATTACAAAGTTTTAAATTATCCGATTCTTTGTCTCAAAATAAGTATATTTTATTATTATATTCGAATGAAAGGTATTGAAATCTAGTTTTAGAAGGAAAAAATTTCATGTCAATCTGATCTATATGTAAGGAGATATTTGCATTGGAGTCAACAACCATCAAGTTACCTAATGAAGAAATTAAAGAGATCATAACAGATTCAAGAAGGAAGATTTTTATATGAAATTAGGTATCAAATTAAATCCTTTGAGTCTAGTTTCTTAAGAAATAGACGGTATATTGTGGGAGATATTTATGTTAGAAGTACTAAAGGTCAGCTTTGTTGAAAATGTCTCACTTTTCCTATTTTTTCTCCTATTATCTCTCTATGCATTGGAACGAATTGAGTTTCTTTTTCTCCTATAATCTTAGTTTTTTAGCAAAAATTCTCTTCTAAAGAGTGTTTTGGTCAGAATTAATCACTCCATGATGTGCTCGTTCAAGGTATGTAAAAAGTTTTTGCTTTGATATTGTTTTCAAGTTTTGTGTTTTTGTTACTTGGTTGTGTATCTTCCATATCATCAACTCTGAAAACTTTGGTTACCCCAAAAAAGTTTATCTTGGTCAAATTTATTAAGTTCTATTGTTCTAGTCTCCCCTATTTTTTTAAAGGTCATATTCTACATTCATTTGGAAGTATGAGTGTTGCATAGTCGTCTCCTTCTAGTTAAATATGTTTTTCTCTAGTATTTCTTCAATTTATCTTGTTGTATTTTTATCACTTTAGAGCATTACCTAGATCCACTACCTAAAATGTATAGGAGTGTGGCCAACATCTAGCTTGAGTTAAGTATTTTATTCTTCACCGAAGAGGTGATTTGTGTTTGAGCTAACCTTAACAAGTGAGTAGTCTATTTGTTAAGCCCTAAAGTTGGACTGTTTTTCTGTCTTTAAAATTGAACGAAGTGTGTTTCAAACTATGACCATTTTGACTAGTGTATGGAACTTGTCGTATAGCTTGGAGTGATTTTCTTCTTCCACATTATGTTTTTTCCAAGTTGGGTTTCTATGTCCCTTTTATCCCTAGCTTGAGGGGGAGAGGTAAAAGAAGTACAAGAAAGATGTATTTTGTTCCACATATTGGTAATTTGAGTGATTTTCTTCTTCCACATTATGTTTTTTCCAAGATGGGTCTCTATGTCCCTTTTATCCCTAGCTTGAGGGGGAGAAATAAAAGAAGTACAAGAAAGATGTATTTTGCTCCACATATTGGTAATTTTTATGTGACCAAAATATTAAAGAATGGGGAAGAACAAATGATGTAGATTTAACTTTTATGAAAGATTTTTAGCCAATAAAGATTAAGATTGAAGAAAAAAAATCCTTTTCATTGCGAGCTGAAGTTATAAACTCTAGCTTGGGTAGTATTGAAGAGTAGATATGGAAAAGTCTTACATGACTCTCACAATTTTGAAACAAAATATAGAGCAATGACATATTGTGTAAGCGAATTGCTATGGGTAAAGTCACTTGTCTCTAAGCTTGGATTCTATAAAGACACCTCAATGAAACTTCATTGTCACGATAAAGCAGCTATTGACTATGCCTTTAATATAATCTTTCATGAAAGAACAAAACATATTGACATTTTTTATCATTTCATTCAAGGAAAAGTATAGGCTGGAATTATATGCTTAGAACATGTCTCTTCCTAACGCCAAGTTGTGAATATATTCACTAAAACAATTGCAGGAAGACCTCTTCATTTTACTTGTGCCAAGCTGGGTGTTTATGATGTCTATGCACTAGCTTCAGAGTGTTGGAAAAGTTAAAGCTATGAAAGACCAAAATTTTAATTTTCTTATATTTTCAATTTTTTTTAACCTTCTTTTTGGCTTATGTAAAAGGGTAACTTTTTAATTTTGTAATGGCCATTCTAAGAGACCTATAACTCATACATCTAAGGGAGAAGGGGAAGTAGCTCTAAATCACCTTTTCCCCCCTCTCTTGCTCCTCTCTTAGTTAAAATCCTTTCATCTCCTTATTTATTTTCTTCTTCCTTATCTTGTCACAACTTTATATCTCATTCTTTACCTCCTACAAGTCATTCTAAGAGAAACTTCAAGTTAGTTAAATGGAATCCCAGAATCTCGCAACAAACCTCTTTATTGGCATAAGCTAATCTCAAGGCATTTTGACTGATGATTTAAAAGTCACTTAGGTGCTATCCCCCAATCAAAGGGTGTCTATCTTCCCCCAGGAGGTTCTACCCTTGAAAAAGGTAGACCAACTCAATTTTTTATCTCTTCACATCTATTTTAGCTTTAATCTTGTAGAGTATCTTTGATATTAGTTAGCAAGTGTTTCTCACTACGTGAAACATATCTTCACGAATTAAAATCAGTTCTCTTCCAAGTTCATTTCACATGCTATCTAGTGTCCTAGGTAAGTACGTTATTGTTTAATTGAATGAGTGATGCTCATCTAGAGATTTTATATGTTGATAAAGTATCTCTCATAAGTGAGTCTCTTACACAAGTTATTCATTAGGTGTACTTGTCTCTTAGAGTCTATCTTATCATAAAAACCCCATACATAGAGTCTTAGTTCTTCTATCCTAGATTTCGCAAGTTGAATTTATATTAGGACAGTCTCTATTGTATGAAACTTGGAAAAATTTTTGCAAATTGATTATTTTCCTTAGTTAAACTAAACTCTCGAGTCTAACCCAGCCTTACTTGAGCATTAATCAGAAAATGCTTAGTTCTTAGACTTACACTGCTCAAATTTCCACAAAAACCATACAATTGTTTTTCAAACTCATCCATTTAACTAACCATAGTCTTCATCTTCCAATTTGAGTTAAAAAACCCAAAAAGATAGTTGTTTCCTGAGTCAAGTCCTTAACCAGAGTTCTGATTCCAAAACACCTAACTTTCAACCTTCCACCTCTCAAACCCCAAAAAAACCTATACCCTTAGATTCAAAACTTCTTTAATTATAAAGCATAAAGTCTTCTTTCTTTAGTCCTATCTTCCTAATCCATCCGTATAATCATAGACATCCAAAAATCTAATTCCTTCAACCGCAACCCCAGAATTCCAACCTTCAAATCCTCCTCAAACCTCCATTTTCCCTATATCCAAACCAACCATTAGGTCACCTAGGTCCGAAATAAGCCCTCCCTATCTGAGCCTAGAATCCATCATAACAGTAGTATAGGAAAAGTGGACTAGCATGTCCCTCAACTTCATATTATTGATAAAACCTAATAGCCTTAATAAGCCAAAAAATCCTCATAAGCATAATAGATATGTATATCATTGTTAGCCAGATTTGAAACCTAATGAACTACTGTTCTGGCTTCTATTCAAGATTTTGAGAATCTCATCTCATGAAAAAAAACTAATCAGTTGTACTCTTATCGTGAATCCATGATTATTTTGCTTGAACCTTACGATTTTGTTTCTAATTCTTGAATTGAGTCCTAAGCATAAATATCCAATCTTGTTGACTATTATGCTATAGAGAGATATTTTAATATGTCTAATGCAATTCAAATATGTGTATAAATGCAAATGAGAATTGGGCTCACTTATTCATTAATGAAGATCTTGAATCCAACATAGTTAAATCTATAAAGACATTCACAAAAGCATTTTGGATCTAGATCAAGATTTTGGGGATCTTGAAATAAAGAACCTAGACCTGAGCTCAATTGTAAAATCAAAATGAGTGATTAGATATGATTGCTTTCATTATCTACTTCAACTTACCTCTTGAGTTTTGGAGCATATAGACACATCTTCACAAGACTCAAAGGCTGTATTGGAATAGACGTAGTGAGCAAAATGCATTGGACAAAATTTTGAATTAGATACGAGGATCAAAATTTGGTAGCGAAGAAATTAGGATTGATCTCCTCAACAAAATATGAAAATTATGGCAAAATAAATCAAATGGCATCATTACCACACTAGTCATCCCTAAATTTATTCAAAAGTTGACCAAATACACTAAACTAGATAGATGAACAAACTAGAAAATAAAATGTTAGAGTTGATTGTTTGCATGCTAGTAGTTATCCAAATGGTGCATTAAATTGAACAAAAGTCCCATACATCATCCAATTGAATGACATATAGAATGGGGAAGCAGTGAGTTTTGGTAAACAAGCATTCGAGATGTCCATCCAAATGAAAAGATGAATGGACACTGGTTGTGAGAAGAATAAAGAGATCTTTTGCTCATATACCATCTGGCTAAAAGAACTAGATTGTGTACAAAAGTGCAAATAGAATTTTGAAAAGCTAGTAATTGACTGTTCGTGTTGAACTGAGACACAAATAAGTGAAACCGAGACACATACACTTTTGAACAATATTTTTTGACTTATAATTCTTCTCCGTTTAGGAGGCAATTTATAATACATTACATGCTGCTGATTTTAGGATCAATTTAGATCCTAAAATCAAGGAATAAAATCATAGGATCAAGGAAACAATCTGTTTCCTACAATCACGTCATAATAAACTTTTTCGTTTTGATTCTATGGAAGATTTCCTCTTCTTAAAGGAAGCTCAGACAGCTCATGCCAACACTCCCCCTTAAATTGATGCGTACAGATATCGGATGCCCAACTTGCCAAGTGAGTTGTATAAGTTCTTGCTGCATACTACGCTTGGTCTGAGACAAAAATATACCATATATCCGCTCTTCTTGAGCGCTCCATTGGTGTGATCAGCGGAAGTCTATTTGTATGATCCGATTCGGATGTTCAGTTCTGTCCGATTCGGTAATTCGGCTCGATCAAGTCTAATTCGAGTCAAATCTGGTCTTGTCGTCTTCTTCGTCGAGAGCACTTTTGAGCTGTGCTTCCACAGTGAACCAGAGATTAATTCGAGACAATCTTTGGTGACGGGTGACGACAGAGCATCTTCGGTGATGGGTGATGACAAATTGTCTTTGGTGACGGGGTCACGACAGAGCGTGTTTGATAATGACGATATAACGTCTTCAATAATATGGTGACGACAGAATCTTCGGTGATGGGTGACGACAAAGCGTTTCGGTGATGACAGAGCATCTTCGATGACGGGGTCACGACAGAGTGTGTTCGGTAATGACGACATAGCGTCTTCTGTAATGTGGTCTTGGGTCTTGTTTTCCAACTCTCCCCCTCAAGCTGGGGGTGAGTGAATAACATGAATGCCCAATTTGCTACAAATAGTTTTTTTTCCAACTCCAAATAGTAGAGTTTGCCCCGTCTAACCCCATAACCAAGAATTTTCCGGGTTAGAATGTCCTGGATGGGTAACATTTGCCGTAAGTGGCTGCTGATTATCTTCCATGGATGTCACCACAGCTTTCCCAACAATCTTTTTACTGGGTTTTTTGAAGAAATTCCACTACTCCGGATAGCCAATAATCTCATAACACTGTTGTTGCGAATGTCCTTTTACTCCACTGTGAGTACCTACCCGGTTGTTACCTTTTTAAGAGGATTGAGTGTTCTTACTGCTTGATGATCCTTGTCGGTTTTGGTTGACCAACATCGTCGAGTTCTCTGAGACTGGATGATAGTTCCCCATTGTCTGTCTCTATTGATATTCTCATCTAACATATGCGTATGTACTCTCCAAATCAAGTTTGGGGTCTTTTTGCAAGATTTCTCCACGAACTTGATCAAACTCGGAGTCAAACCCACTGAGAAAAATATGAACTTGAAGCCTAGCCAATGCAGAGTGCAACTGGATTAGCCCTTCGATCGTTCCTTCCTGAGATATGGTTGTATGATCAATCTCCTGGAAAATAGCAACCAGTTCATTGTAATACGTGGATAATGGTCTACCATTTTGTTTGATAGAAAAATATCTCTGGTTCAGCTCAAATATACAGGTTTCATCTGATCCATCATAGAACATTTTTTATATTGCTTCCCATATCTCCTAGGCAGTGGAGAGGCGAATAAATCGCTGCATTAACAATGGACTCATGGAGCCAATAAGCCAACTTTTGACTCTTTGATTTTCAATAATCCATGCTCCAAGATTGGGATCGCCAGATGCTGGTTTTCTCGTTTTGTCGGTGAGATATCCAGCTTTGTTGCACGCGCCAATTCGCTTCTCCATGATTTGGGACCATAATGAATAATTGGTCTCATCGAGGATGATTCCAGTTAGAAATGCAAAATTGTCTTGGTGGACTATAATCTGTGGTGATGGGATAAGTTCGGTTGATGCATTTGTAGTGGTGGCCATTGATCTGGAATTTTTTTTCTTCTGGTCTGGTTCAGTTCTGGTCCAATTCAATTTGGGTCTGATCCGTTTCTGGTCCAATTTTGGACCGCTTCGGCTCTGGTTCGGTTGGGTCCGATTCGGGTCAGGATGTGGTCCGATTCGGGTTCAGTTCGATCAGGTCCGATTATGGTCCGGTTCGGGTCCGGGTCAGCAGAATAATAAAAACAGACCTAAGTTAAGAATTTTTTTTTCTTTTCGCATACCTGGTTGTCTTCGTTTCAGCGACGACAGTCCTGATTTCGGCGATGGCAGGCCTTCTGGTTTTGTCGGTGATGGTACGATTTTCTGAGACGCCAGAGCGGTGGCAGCTTTTGGAACTTCCGCCGGTCTTCTGTGACAACGATTCTATTAACGACGATGGCGGTTCTCTTCCTCTTCGCTGGGCTGGTAATGCGCCGGAAAACCAATCGGTGATTTGGCAGCAGTTCGACAACGGTTTGGTGGGTTCCAGTGGGTTCGGGTGGCGGAATGTGGCTATGGAAACAATCGGTGCAGAAAGAGAGCGTAGTTGCAGAAAGAGAACATAGTTCTGCAAGTCGGCTTCCCTTGGCGACATCAGTGATCGGTGACAATAACGGGGTGGTGGTAAGGTCATCGGCGATTGTCTTCGGTGTTTGGTGATCGTCGTCGGTCGTCGGCAATGTTCTTTTTGGCTACGGGATAGCCGGAATACAGAGTTGTAGAAAAACCAGAGTTATGCAATTCCACGACGAATTTTTTTTCAGCTTCCTCTTTCGGCGACTACGGGAGCACGTAGCTTCGAATTTCAGCTCCGACTTTCGGTGACTGCAAGGAGAAGATAATTCTCCCGCTTTGATACCATGTTGAACTGAGACACTGATAAGTGAAATCGAAACACAAACACTTTCGAACAATATTTTTTCGACTTATAATTCTTCTCTGTTTAGGAGACAATTTATAATACATGACATGCTGATTTTAGGATCAATTTAGATCCTAAAATCAAGGAATAAAATCACAGGATTAAGGAAGCAATCCGTTTCCTACAATCATGCCATAATAAACTTTTTCGTTTTAAATCTACGAAAGATTTCCTCTTTTGAAAGGAAGCTCAGATAGCTCACGCCAACACTCCCCCTTAAGTTGGTGCATACAGATATCGGATGCCCAACTTGCCAAGTGAGTTGTATAAGTTTTTGCTGCATACTACGCTTAGTTTGAGACAAAGATATACCATATATCTGTCAGAGTGGTTCCGTCCACTCTTGTTAGAGTTTGTGTTCTGAGTTAGATACTTGGCTTTCCGCACCTTAAAACGGCTAGTCTTTTCGGGTTGTATTAGCCGCTTCTCACGGGATACGAACGCGGGCCATGGCGTGCCTAGCTCTGATACCATGTCAAAGTCCTAGACAAGAGTACTTCCCAGGAGGTCACCCATCCTAAAATTACTCTAGCCCAGGCTCGCTTAACTACGAAGTTCTGAGTCAGATACCTGGCCAATACAACCCGAAAAGACTAGTCGTTTTAAGGTGCGGAAAGCCAAGTATCTAACTCAGAACACAAACTCTAACAAGAGTGGACGGAACCACTCTGACACCCACCCCGCCCATTCTGGAGCCGCTTCTCACGGGATACGAACGCGGGCCGTGGCGTGCCTAGCTCTGATACCATGTCAAAGTCCTAGGCAAGAGTACTTCCCAGGAGGTCACCCATCCTAGAATTACTCTTGCCCAGGCTCGCTTAACTACGAAGTTCTGAGTCAGATACCTAGCCAATACAACCCGAAAAGACTAGCCGTTTTAAGGTGTGGAAAGCCAAGTATCTAACTCAAACCACAAACTCTAACAAGAGTGGACGGAACCACTCTGACAATATCCACTCTTCTTGATCGTTCCATCGGGTGTGATCAGTGGAAGTCTATTTGTACGATCCGATTCGGATGCTCAGTTCGGTTCGGTTCGGTAATTCGATTCGATCAAGTTTGATCTGAGTCAAATCTGGTCTCGTAGTCTTCTTCATCGAGAGCACTTTTGAACCGTGCTCTCACAGCGAACCAGAGATTAATTCAAGATAGTCTTTGGTGATGTGTGACGACAGAGCGTCTTTGGTGACGGGTGATGACAGAGCGTCTTTGGTGACGGGGTCACGACAGAGCATGTTCGGTAATGACGACATAGCGTCTTCGGTAATGTGGTGATGATAGAGCATCTTCGTTGATGGGTGACGACAAAACGTCTTCGGTGATGACAGAGTATGTTCTGTGACGGGGTCACGACAGAGCGTGTTTGGTAATGACGACATAGAGTCTTCGGTAATATGGTCTTGGGTCCTGTTTTCCAACAACTCGCTCTCTTGTGCTATCTTAAAAGAAGAGCCTTATAATAAAAGGATAGGATCTTTGTAACTTGACGCTAAGGACTCCAACTAAAAAAGAGTGAGAAGAACAGATGGAAATACTTCAAGGAAAAGAAGTGGAAATGTCATCAAATTTCAGCCTAGAATGGTTGATCTCATGTTAGCTAATTTCAAGGCATAATCCATACTATGAGCACCTGATGAGTAAAAGTTCTTCTCTCTCCTTTTTTTCTAATGAATATTTTGTCAACATTTACTAAAATCAGATTGAAAAGAAGGTAGTTTTCCTTGGTATACCTCTTGGTAGTGGGTTGATGGATCTAGTGCCTAGACTTAGGAAGATTATTGCATCTAAAAAATCAGAGGTTTTGCATATGTCAATAAATTAGGGATTAGTTAAAAATACTTTAGGCAAATATGTAGATAGAGAATGCAGAAGATCCAATTTTAAGAACATCATGCTTTTAAATGATCAGACAAAAGGTAAAACTCAATGTTTCAACCTTAAATAAGCTTATGGGAACCAAAGATGATGGAAAGTGGTTCATGCTTCCTTTCCTTTGTAACAAGAAATTCACACTTTTTGAAAATAAGTCAATTTTGAACTATGTGAAGATGTTAGGTTTGATATCAAGAAATTTGAGCTATCTATCCTGAATTTTGGTCTAATGACAATATTTACTTTGGATGGAAGAGATAATGACACCCTTACCATAACAAACTACATGTTGATGACATTTCTGAAAAAGGAAGACAATGTAAATTTTCACATATATATTACTATTGCTATCTATCAATGCAGAATTGGAAGTGATAGCTACTTGGGACACGGATGGATTTGAATACATGTATTAATCAACACTAGTGTTGAAATGAACTAGTGGACAATGAAGAAAGTGCATGGGTTTGTGAATATCTCCTTGGGTTCAAGTATGTGTGGTGAAACAATGAAAGAGACAAGAAAGGAAATCAAGATTGAAATGGGTCATGAAGCAGGGCAAATAGTGACTTCAAAAAGAAAGAAGGCAAAGGGAAAAATTCCAAAGGCATTTAAGGACATTTTACATGAATATAGATAACATAATAAAAGGTTTTGAATCAATGGGGATAGGTCTTAAATTAATGCACTTGGTAAGAGTTAAGGTGAAGTAGGTGAAGTCTACATAAGAAGATAACTCAATTACTTAAGAGAGGAAGTAATGAAGCAAGCATGGAGCCAAGGTATAATCTTTGAGGAGTGAGGATGATGTCGAATCTAACATACCCCAAAGAACATCAGAGTTCATAGAGATAGAACATAGAAGTACTTCCTCAAGGAGTAGCTAGGCCAGTTCGGAATAGGTGCAAGAGTAGAAGCTTATCGACAGAATGGAGATTCGTGTGACTATGTTATGACTTAGTTTTAAGTCACCAATGTGTTGTTTTTTGTATGAAAGTGATGCACTAGATGCCTTGAAACTGAATTGTAAAACTTAAGTCATGGATATATGATTGAATGAATGTATGATTTGAATGATTGAGTGAATGCTATATATTGATCTTGTGCATGTGGATTAAGCATGAAAGTTATGAATGAAGAGTATGCCACTACGAATGAATGTGTGTTGTTGCCATGTGATATTCATTTTTCTTTAGGCTAACCTTTTCTTTTTGTATACCCCATTCAAAGATTTTTTTAATGAAATGTTATGTCTTTTTTTTTATAAAATACAAAGGAGAGTATCACAACAAGACCATGTAGGTTAGCATCAAGAAAACCCAATTTTTCCTTGAACGTGCATAGGGTTTTTTTTTTTTTTTCTATATAAGGGTAATTTAGTTATTTTTTTTGTTTGAGATATTCATGGTTGTAGTGATTTTTTAGATTTTTGGATATTTTTAATGATTTTATTACACATTAGAGTGTTATTGTTCTTAGGCTTTTTGTCTATATGATTATACAAGTTTTGATTATTTTTATAATTTTATTATATTTAAGTATTGTCTATATTTAAATAGTTTATAAAACAAGTTATATACAAAGGAAACAACGTATGCAAAAGGGGCCCATTCTATGTGGGAGCCTTAAAAGCCCATGAACGCCTTTCCCGTCCCATCTTCGCCCGTGTCGGCGAGAGATAGCATTCTTCTGGCTGCAAATAATACGAAGCGCCTCTTAAATAGAACCAAACATTTTCAGATTTTGAGAACCTTCCAGCGAAGCCATGGCTCTCTTTTCCACGACAAGCGTTTGCATTTCTCGGTCGGATCCACTGGGGATTCACAGTCCTCTTGCGTCAAAGAGCCTACGTTTAGTCCCTTGTTCTGTTCGATTTCTATTTTCTCCAAGGAAATTGTATTTCTCTGTTCAGAATTCTGCCGAAGCTGCATCAGAAACTGCATCTGTAGAGGAGAATCCGTTAGAAACCGCTCCCGTGGAAACCTCTAAAGGATTATCTTCGCTCATCTCCGTTACTAATGTGGAAAAGGCTCTCCGTGGCATCGGTAATGATCAATCATTTACATAGGCTCCTTCCTAAAAAAATTCAAAATAACAACTTCTTCGAATCGAATTTTTGGTTTTCCGAACTTCTAATTGATCTCTGGTTTAGAATGCAGCAATTACGTCGGTAGATCATTACGCGAGACTTGGAATTCCCAGAGGAACTTCTTATAAACAAGTAAGGGGCTTCAAACCATCTTCCAACATCTACTCTCTTATTTTTCCGTATTTCCATGCCCTTTTGTTGATATCAAAGAAGCGCCGGCGTGAAATTGCACGAATCCTGCATCCATTGACCTAAGCAGACCGAGTCTTCTTACACAACCAGGTTATAGATGCTTACAAACAAAGGTGCGAAGAACTGATGGATCGAGGATTGGAAGAAGAGGAATTGAACAAGGAGATGGAACTAATAAAGGTCCCAAAATTTTCCCAATGATTTAAAAGTGCTAGGTAGGAAGCAAAGCAGCGTCGAGAAGTAAGAAAAACATTTCAATTTTCTCTCAGGAATCTTACGCGATTCTGTCATCGGAAGAGGAGAGAAGATTATACGACTGGAGTTTGGCAAGAAGCGAAATGCCAGATAGATACGTGTGGCCATTCGAGGTTGACATTACTCAGACCCCCACGCAGCCTCCTCCACCCAAAGTAATTTTCTCACTACTATCTCCTCTCTGTGTTACGCTTTGATCTTGTCAATTTAGTTGAACAAGTAGAATTCAATCAACAGCGTCATTTTCTAGCTTTCATTTTTCTACCTGTGAAACTGCTGTGCTGCAGGAGCCTGAGGATGTGATACCCACAAGGATCCTGGGATACGTTCTCTTCGGTTGGTTGATACTGTCATTTGTACTGTCTATAGCACTGAAGTAGAAGATCGTGGGTGTAGATTATGCTTGTAGAGATGAAAGGATTTATCTAACGCAGTCAGTCCCTATATAATTTCTCTGGAGAATTAGCTATAGTTGAGTGTGGGAAATGGAATGGAATTCACTTCAGGACTTCCTCATAATTTCTCTCCCATGCAAGCAAACGAGAGAATCAAGGGAGGCCTCTTCTAGTAACGTCTTTGGTGCAGGTGAAATGGACCATGGAGCCCTTTATAATAGAGATAAGTAACAAACCATTACCCAAGCAACACTTCTTGTATTTTTTGTATATCAATTTTACCTATTTACCCTTTATTTATTATTTATTAAGTGAAATAAAAAATAGAACATAACTTTTTATTTGATTGAGCATTTGGATAATTTTACCCAATTACCCGTTTGCCTTTTATTTAATGAAATAAAAACGGGGTAAGGGTAGTTTAGTGTCAGATTATATAAAATTAATTTGATAGATTTTTATTTTGAGTGAATGAGTGTTTGAAATGAAACATGATTCAAGTGCCTTTCGTTAGGTATATGTATTTTGTAACACTCCATTTATTACCTGATTACTTGTTCTATTGTTAATAAATAGGTAAATAAATGGTATTTGAAACAACTTATTTTATGTATGGATTATATAATATAATATATCATTATATTATATATAAATGAAACAATATACAAAATAACTTATTCTACTTCCTTTATATACCATTTACACCCCTACTTTTGTGTAGTATTGAAAATATCCTTTATTACCTGGCCCAACTTACAAATAGATTTAGATGATAAACATATTCAGTCGAAAATAATACTTTAGTTTCAGTCATATTTTCTCATTCACATCACCGGCTTAAATAGCTGTTTTACAAAATATATAAGGAAGAATTATGAGTGATTAACGGGATTACACAATCACCAGATTTACTGAATATTTACATGATTTCTCCTTAAGGGAAGTAATCTCAAAGTAAATCTTAACACTCTCCCTCAAGTTAGTGTATAGATATCACTCATGCCCAACTTGTCAAGACATTTGTTAAAAGCTCGGTAAGACACTGCCTTGGTTAGCACATCGGCAAACTGATCCTCAAATCGAACATGAGAGACTTCAATGAATCTTGCTTCTAACTTTTTTTTAATAAAGTGTCTATCAACTTTAACATGTTTAGTTCTATCATGTTGGACCGGGTTGTGGGCAATATCACATGCTGCCTTATTGTCACAGTATAATTTCATAGGACTTGTCTGCTCAATATGTAGTTCTTGATTCAGATTTTTGATCCATAATAATTCACATATTGCTTTGGCCAATCCCCTGTATTTGGCTTCAGCTGACGATCTAGCCACCATCTCTTGTTTCTTACTTCTCCAAGTGACCAAATTTCCACCTACAAATGTAAAATATCCAGATGTAGACCGTCGATCCTCTATTGACCCAGCCCAATCGGCATCGGTATAACCTTCAATTTTCAAGTCACCTCCTTTTTTAAATAAAATTCTTTTCCCTAGAGATGATTTCAAGTAGCGCAAGATGCGGTTGACGACATTCATATGTTCTTCACTTGGAGAGTGCATAAATTGATTAACCACACTTAGTACATAAGCTAAGTCTGGTCTGGTATGTGCAAGATACATTAACGTCCCAACTAGTCTCTGATAACGCTCCATATTAGTAGGGACTTGATCTGAATGTGTTCCCAGTTTCAAATTTTCTTCCATAGGTGTACTGATGGGACTACATATTGCCATACCAGTTTCCTTCAATAAATCCAGAACATATTTTCGTTGAGATAGAAAAATTCCTTCCTTGGATCTTGACACTTCAATTCCAAGAAAATATTTTAAGTAGCCAAGATCTTTCATTTCAAATTCTCTAGCAAGATGACTTTGTAATGATTTCTTTTCTTCTGGATCATTCCCAGTTACTATCATATCATCAACATACACAATAAGAGCTGTGATGACCTCCTTGTTATATTTTAGGAAGAGAGTATGATCTGAGTTGTTTTGCTTGTATCCGATAGATTTCATAAAATTTGTGAACCTTCCAAACCACGCCCTTGGGGACTGCTTCAACCATTTAGGGATTTCCTCAGTTTACAAACTTGTTTGCATCCTTTGTTTTGCATAATACATCCAAGAGGTAATTCCATATATACTTCTTCTTGGAGATCTCCGTGCAAAAATACATTTTTAACATCAAACTGATATAAGGGCCAGTCAAGATTCACAGCCAGAGATAGTAGAATCCGAACAATGTTGATTTTGGCCAGTGATGCGAATGTCTCCATATAATCGATCCTGTAGGTTTGAGTATATCCTTTGGCGACAAGTCTTGCTTTGAACCTTTCAATGGTGCCATCGGCTTTATATTTAATGGTAAATACCCACCTGCATCCAACTGGTGTCTGTCCTACAGGTAGGTCAACCACTTCCCATGTTGAATTCTTTTGGAGGGACCTCATTTCTTCATTCATGGCTTCTTACCACTTAGGATCTTTCAAGGCTTCCTGCACACTATTAAGAATAAATATAGCAAATAATTGATTTACAAATACTTCATTTGCCTTTGACAGTCTATGATAAGACACAAAATTATGCCTGAGATACTGAGATTTAGAGGTAAGAAAAGGTTCATAATAGACTTTAGGTTTTCCTCTTGTGGTTCTATGAGGTAACACTCATAGTTGAGTTTCGGAACATACCTGAGGCTCAGACTCAGAAGGCAATTTATCCATTGGTACATTATGAAGGGGGGAAGATGTTGGCTGAGACTCTGGTTGCATCACTTTCATTTGGTCTTGTCTGTCTCTATCCTGTGAATCATGCTCATTTGTATCATTTTGATGTTCACTACTGTAATCTGAATATTTACCACTTGTAATATCCAAGATATCCAATGATGATTAAGGGTCTTCAATTCAATCCTGTTCTCCCCATGTATTGAAGACTCGGGAGTAGAATAATACATGTTATCTTCGTGAAATACCACATCAAGAGTAACATACAATTTGCGAGAGGGAGGATGATAACAACGATAACCTTTCTGATGTTGAGCATAACCAACAAAAACATACTTGAGAGCTCGGGGTTCCAATTTATTTCTCAATGGCTTATGGAGGTGAACAAAGGCTACACACCCAAAAACTCTAGGTGGCAGATTCGGCACAGCAAGTGAACTTATGGTTTTATGAAGAACACTCAAGGGAGTTTGAAATTGTAACACACTCGAGGGTATTCGATTGATAAGGTAAACTGTAGTTGTGACGGTGTTGGGTTCTCTAGCCATGGATCGTGTCACCCGACGTTCCCCTCTTGATTCCAGTGTTGAAGATGATGAAGGAAAGGTTGTAGTTCTTTTTGAACGTCCAGTAGCTATTGGTTGAGTTCGGAGAGAAGAGAGAGTAGAGGTGTGAATGATGCTGGCGAGTTCAGTGAGGGAATAGAATGAATGCGTGAAGATAACTTGAGCTTCAAAGGAGCTCTACCTTAGGCCTCGATTAAGGAGAGAACATGATCCAATTAATCTACTAAAAATGCTTCCTCTTTTCATTTCATTCATGCCCTTTATAAAACCAGGGCATGCCTTACACATCCAACGACAAGAGACATGGATTTCAGCAATATTACATCAACTTGCCACTAAATCAAAAATCCAAAAATTACCCAAGTCACCCTCTTCTTCTATTAGCTACTCTTGATGCTATGGAGTCCATAACAAATGGCTTCACCCAGTAACTAGCCGACATACGAGCTTCAAACAAGGAGGCACGAACAACCTCAAGAAGGTGGCGGTTCTTTCGCTCTGCAACCCCATTTTGTCGAGGGGTATACGGACAAGTAGTTTGATGAGTAATACCATGATCATCTTGATATTCTTTTAAACTTTGATTCACAAATTCTCCACCATTGTCACTTCGAAGAGTTCGTATTGTAGAATGATACTGAGTGACTATCATTCTGTGAAATTGTTTGAACAACGAACTAACTTCACTTTTTGACTTCATTAAACAAATCCAAGTCATATGGGTGTGATCATCAATAAAAGAAACAAAACACTGTTTATCACTAAGAGAGGCTATATTTTTTGGACCCCACACATCAGAGTGAATAATCATAAAGGGTGTTGGACTCCTATTCATGCTTATTTGGAATGGAACATGATGGCTTTTAGCCAATTCACATACCTCACACTTAAAATCTGAAACAAATAATCTAGCAAATAGTTTTGGAAAAAGTTTCTTTAAATAACCAAAAGATGAGTGACCCAACCTTTTATGCCATAACCAAATCTCATTTTTTGTAGATTTATTCATGGAGAATGCTTGAGCTAATTGATGAGAATTCTCTGGCTTCAGATCAAGGTAATAGAGTTTCCCCCTTCTAGTACCATAACCAATTGTCTTCCGAGTTCGAATGTCCTTAAACACACAATGGTTAGGCCAAAAAATCACAATACAATGCAAAGTCTGAGTTATTTGAGCCACTAATAATAAATTATGATTGATGGTTGGAACAATTAATACAGAATCAAGATTCAGATTTTCAGTGAGGTTGATGGAACCCAATAACGTGAGAGGGAGTACCATTTGCTATAGATACGATATGTTGTTCATATGGTTTCATAATTTCAACATGATGATTGTCAAAGGTCATATGATCAGTAGCACCAGAATCAATTATCCATTCACTATTTCTACTAAGAGTGAAAGTATTAAAAACCTTACCGGATGTAGCAAAGGTGAAGTGTTCTGCTACTGCAATGGAAGCATGATTATTTGGTTTAGTGTTCCGTTTGCGAGGCGCTTTAGTAGGATCCCACAATTCTGGATACCCAATAAGTTCATAACATCTTGACTTTGTATGCCCAGTCTTACCACAGTGAGTACAGATATGCTCTGGTTTTGATTCATTCGACATGATGCAAGAAGATCGGTGATGATCACCCAAAAATACTGGTCCAGTCCGCTTTCTGTTCGTTGGGTTAATCCGGTTTGGGTCTTTGATTTCGGTCCGGTTAGAGAACTGGTCTGGTTCCCTTTCTGAATAAGACTTCATCATTTTTTTTGGGTTTCAATCTGGTCCAGTCTACCATTGGGTTGACCCAGATTGGGTTTTTGATTCTGGTCCGGTCTGAGAATTGATCATGTCTGTTTTCCTGCCGTGTTGACCCTGTTTGATCTCTGGTTTTGGTCCAGTCCGAGTCCAGGTCGCTCGGCAGCTAAAAATAAAAAAAGGCAGAATAAAATCGGTACCTAAGTTAAGAGAAAATAAAAAATCACCTTTTCTTCCCCACACGCTGCGTGTCTGATATTTTTTATTTTTTTTTGTCAACTCTTGCGTCCGACGAAGAGATCTTCCCAGTAGAGTTTCGTCTGGTGAGGAGACCTTCTTGGTAAGATTCCTTCTCGGCCTCTTCTTTTGTATTTTTATTTTCAAATGGTGTCGAAGAGGAGAGGGTTCAGAACTCGACTTCCGGCCAGAGGGTTCGACAGGATTACGCATAACTCGTCTTCTCCTAAGATGGCAGACAAATCGGAAAAAAAGAGTTTTGGTTCGGCGTGTCTCACTTGGAAGCTCTCCTTTGGTGTCACGAGCTGCGGAAAGGATTAATTGAAGACTCTTTTCGGTGTGGATTGGCTTCCACTAGTTCGGCGTGTTTGAATCGGACACTCTCCTTCGGTTTCACACCTTCGGTTTCACCGACGACTGAGATTAATACGGGATCGTCGTCAGCGACGGAATGGGACTAAGATTCATACGGGACATAGCTTTTGCTCTGTTATTCGACGATGGGAAGCTATGGGACAGAGCCGCTGCTCTGAGATTAATACTAGACAGAGCTGCAACTCTGTTCTTCGGTGACAGGAAGGAGAGGATTCTTTTGCTTTGATTCCAAGTCGAAAATAATACTTTAATTTCAGTCATATTTTCTCATTCACATCATCATCTTAAATAGTTGTTTTACAGAATATACATGAAAGAATTATGAGTGACTAACAGGATTACATAATCACCGGATTTACAGAATATTTACATGATTTCTCCTTAAGGGAAGAAATCTTAGAGTAAATCTTAACATATTCAGGATACGCTTTCATTAAAAATCTACACAGACAACTGGTCGAAAAATGGCATTCAACCATTCATAAACTAATACAAGCAACATGAAAATTTCCCTTTTCAGTCACCCATTGTAAATTACAACATCAGTTGCCACCATTTTGTATCCAAACAAGGAGACATCCATTTCCCTTGTCAACTAAACAACCAACCGGAGAAAGAAAGAAATCAAAACCAAAAAAAATTGTTGATTTGATTTACTCTACATAATCTTGCAAAGAGAGGTGGTTCCATGATTTGGATCCTGTTCCTTCTAAACTATTCTAAAATTCTCAACTTTAAAAGATCCCCTGAGTTCCCACTTTTGCCACCTCTTCCTCTTCCTTCACCATAACTACCACTCTCCCTCCCTTGGGACAACATGGTAGAACTTTCTAATGGATCAAAGTGGGAATCAATTTTTTTTTTCATTAAATAGCCTATTGCACTCCTACTATGGTGGTGCTTAACATTCCACCTCTACTATGATGAACCTCATCCCCAAGGTTCAATCTTAATGGGGTTTTTTTTTTTTTTTTTGTCATCCACTATCCCATGTCTTGAATTGCTCACTCATCCTAAGCCACCACTAGTTGCTACACCTCTAGGCCATAAGGACAAAGGTAGTGCTTCCTCTTGTCAATGAAAAGATCAACAATATTTGATCATGGACATGTTGATGAAACTCTACTTTCAAATCACTATGTTGCTTCCATCTTGTAATTTGAGGTCCCCCAATATGGTTGGTGGGAGTTAAAAAAATTTACGAACCACAAAGGGTAAATTGGTGGGGTCTTCATCAAATTGTATTTTAGAAAAATTGAGGTGACCTATACATGGCTTCAATCTTCCAAAAGAGATTTGTGTGGCTCTTTAAAATAATCAAAATAAGCTTGATTGATAAACAATTAATTTTATATCTATATAGAGAGAGAAAAGAAGCCAAGCACAATTCCAAACAAACCGTGGTTAGTTCTACTCGTTTTCCATGAATAATTAAATGAAGCTTGAACACCCACTTTCAGCTATAAATTCTTGACCATTTCATGGTATCTCAGATCCCCCAGTTACATCTTCTTCAGCGAGTTTAATATCTGAGAGGAAGGAATCTACTTTTGGCTTCACCGTCTGTCACCAAGACAAAAGGAGTTTGGAATTTCAACATCTTATCATGCGCCATCCTTGCTTAGAACAACAGCAACCAAAACGCTAAATTTGTGTAAGCCTTGAAGGCACGGCAAGAGGAACATTTTTCTCTTTTTTTTTTTTTTCCTTATAGATTGCCGACGACACTTTATAAATGTCGGCAAAAGATGTCGAGTTTCGCCAAGGCTAGAGAGTCAAGAAACTTTTCTTCTTTCCACTGATCCTTTACTTTCGTATTTCTAAGTTTTTATTTTGTTTTTGTCGCGTGGAAGCCGGCAGCATCAGAGAACCATTTAGAAGGACGCTTTTGGATCAGTTGATTCTATTTTGGCACCTCGTTTCGATTCTTTTGAAAACTATCGGATGAAGAAGATGAAATATCCAGCACAATAAATCATTTATTTCATTCGTATTCAATTTGAGTACTGGTGTGCATTCTTTTTCTATCATTTGAAGCCAATATCCACAATTTTCTTTTTTAAACTATTGAAGATGCCTCTGCTGGGTGCAGACTGGTAGGAAAAGAAATCGGTAAACACAAGGATTCCCTTAAGATTTGGGAAATAGTAAACTAGTAATCTCATTAATTTAACTAAGAAAAAGGCAGATGATTCTGTTCTAGTCTCTAGACTAGTCGTTCGTAAGAAGACATGCTTTTTCCTAGAACGAAGGTGAATACAGTAGAGAGACAGACATTGACAGGTTAACGGAATCTGCAGCCTGCAGACGCTGCTGCTTATCTTCTTCTCCACACCTGCTAAGCGCATGCAAGTAAAAATATTATTTTCTTCGGTACGCAGATCGCAAAAGAAGCAGAGAAGAGATTATAATAATCCCACGATGCAAACAGAAGTGACGCCGAGTTGGACTTCCAACTTATAATAACTCTCAATCATAATTATACTCGGATTCACATTGCCTCGTTCTTTAACCCTGACTAAGCGTTATTGGCGCCCATGTTATGTGATAAATAGAATTGCAGGGGCAGCCCGAGGGAACGGAAATTTGCAGCAATTGTGCTCATGCTCGTGGGGAGGACAAATTGGAAACTCCGACCCCGCGATGACTGTGGGAAGCGCAGTCGGAGTCCTGTCGCTCACACTTGAATTAAGATATGTAAAATCTAAATTCCTCGTGCGTTGCCGTTGGTCATTCTTCTTCTTCTTCGATGCTCTGATCAGGTCAGCCGTGAGAGTGGCAATCACACATTGACAAATTGCAAGTGAATCCTAGTTCGAACAATATTGCTGTATAGATGCCCAAAAAACACACTCAGGTACCTTGTTTTTGCTATTTTTAATTGAAAAAAACTGAAATGGCAATTAGTATTCTCATACTCTTCCGTCTTTGCATGACATTTCTTTTTTGTACTTTCACGTAAAGAAAAAACTAATGTAATGTCATCCTGCCAAACACTAAGACCAGAAACATGAGATTTCAATTTGACCACCTCTCCTTCAACTTGCCTGCACTATCAGATATCTAAAAAATAACAACATCAAAGTTTAAACTTTATTATAATAAGAAATTTTCATTTTGATTTTCTCTCTTGTTTCAAAATTCTATCGATAGGAAAACTCCGAGACACCATTAGGTTCTCTTTCATGAAAAGCATTATTGTCTTCATGTAACTGAAGTTATCATGCAATATTTCAAAAAAAAAAAAAAAGCAACGTGTGAATCCAACTTTGTTTCCGTTTAGATACTGAAGAATAAATGCAAATATTTTTTTGGGCAAATGTAAGATCTATTTTTTATTATGGCCATTTTAGTGATGTTGTCTGCTTTGACGCTACATATAGAAAAAAATGAGCATTCGAAACCATTTGCACCAATTCTACAATTGATCTTCACAACCAAATCATATTGTTTGGTGGTGCATTGCTATATGACAAAATAATAAATTCATTTTTTTGTTGTTTAAAACATTTCTTGCAGCTATGTTTGGAAATAAGCTACAAACCATCCTCACAAACCAAAGTACAGCCATGGCAAAAAATTGCTATTGTCATGTTAGAGACATATCATAAGCTCTTCCTCATCTATCATATATTCAAAGTTGCCATAAAACATCTTCCAAGGGTACTTAATAACAACATGATGTATGAAAAGATTTTACGAACCAATGACAAGGATATAATACTATCCTCAAAGCTAAGAGAAATGGCCAGGACTAGTAAAAGGCATAGAAGGGGTAGATAACTTGCAAGAATAAAGGGATCACTTAGGAAATCACGTAATAAGAAAAAATAAACATGTCATTCATCCCTTTCCACAAGCAATAGTGGTATTTTCAGAATGTGGCATGTCCAAGGTGATGTACCCACTGAAGCCATCAATTCTTTTTATAGAGATAATTATTATTAAAGTACTTCCACTTCGTCTGCCAAAGGTACTTTATAATGCATACAATGTAATCAACTATTTGATGGTTTTACCTCCTCATTGATAATTAGGAATGGCGACACCATATAATCTACATTTGCAACCTACAATACACCAACTATTGCAAGTAAGTAGTGAATACTTTCTTTAATTTATTTAACGTTTGAGATTTTGGATTGATATTTTAAGTGTCTACAAGTAGTGATTAATTCCCATCGGTTCAATAGGTAATAACTTCTATAGGAAGTGGGGGATCTTAGTTCTTAGTTTTGACATCGTTGGCAATATTTTTTTATAGATGTGAATGTACATTATTTTGTACTATCTTTCAATGTTGATTGAAGAGTTCATGATATGCCACATACAACTATTGACCATAGATTGACTCCCATATTGCTTTTGATGATAACAAAACTTAATTGATCTAACAACTTGTAAATCAAAGTATCTTAGATACTTTACCCACAAGAGTAAATGCATCTTAAGGTCTAAAACTTCAAGCCAAAACTCAAGACCTTAAGCATAGTTGAAGAACGTCTCTTGAATAAGCACCCACAAGGAAGAAGACAACGAGAAGATTAGAGTTCAAGTATAATAGACAAATATTTAAACTCAATCACTTTTGTGAGAGAGCAATCTAAACTCCAGTTCCTTAAGTACATATATGAAATCAGAGCTTTAGATTATATTTTTCACTTAGCATGTTTAGGGACTGTTGAAGAGCAGATATAAAAGGCTTTTACATGACTCTCACAATAAGAAGTCTCATAGAAGAGTCTCAGTTTAAATTTGTTTTAGTTATGTTAATTTTTTTTATGTTGAGTTAATTAATTATGCTAGGACTTATCTTTAAGTGTTAGAGTTTGGGTGTAATTAGGACAAGGGCAATTTAATTGTAATTAGACTCTACTACTTTCCTCTATTATAAATCTGGGTTCATGTACTCAGATTACATCAAGTCAGTGAAGATTTTCTCTTTTCCAGAAATTCAACATGGTATCAAAGCAGGTTATGTGAGTTGACTCAGTTAACCCTTGGAGATAATGTGATCCTTTTCTGATTTACTATCTCTAGTAGTTTAGGTTCATATCTATCTTTTTTCTCTCTTTTCAATCCCTATACCAGTTGTTTGAGTTGAGTTTTCACATCTATATTGAGGTTTGTT
The DNA here is from genome assembly GCF_029961685.1 of Aristolochia californica. NCBI lineage: Eukaryota > Viridiplantae > Streptophyta > Magnoliopsida > Piperales > Aristolochiaceae > Aristolochia > Aristolochia californica. Next base: position 38,726,494 of record NW_027181881.1, on the reverse strand, counting down.
TATTACATATTATATATGGATGAAAAGATATTCAAGTCTTCTTTCCAACGTAAAGTAGTTTTTTAGAAATCAGAGCTTTCTACAAAGAGAAATAGATATTTGAAGCAGAAAAAAGTTAGATTGCAAGAGAAGTTTGAATATCAACAAAAAACTTCAAAATTTGAGCTGGCTTATGCCATCAAAAACGAGAATTTACAAGGAGAATTATATATTGAAATAAATATATGTAAGTTTATTTTTTTACTTATTCAACCAATTCTCAATTTGAGTTTCCTAGATGGAGATATTGGTCTTGGAAGAGTTAATGGTCACTGGCCAAAGAAGAAAGATTACTTAGTTCAGCCAGATTATAGATTCAAAAATCTATCAAAATATTTTTCTCAAAAGAAGTATGTTTTATGAACATAAATTATACCTGGATGAAAGGTATTGAAGTCTAGTTTCAGAAGGAGAAAATTTCATGTCAATTTGATCTATATTTAAGAAGATATTTGCATTAGAGTCAGCAAGGATCTTGATAAAGAATAAAGACACTCAAGATATCATAAAAGATTCAAGAAGATGTATATATTTTTTTTGTCAAATTTGATATCAAATTAAAGTTATTTGAGTTTAGTTTTTGATCAACAAACCATTTGTGATTCTAACCTTTATTTTTGGAGATATTGATATCAGAAGTATTAAAGCTTCTCTTTTCGGATGGACTCGCAGCGAATTATTTCATGTGTCCTTATTAAGGGCTTTCGTTATTTAGGCATTGTCCCATATCCGCTGTTGCTATTGTGTCACTTTGACTGAGACATTATTATGGAAGAAGGACTCCTCGATTGCTGACTATTGTCAACATCGATTATTCTGACGAAGATTTGAATAAAGAACCTTGTGGCCCCTTCATCTTATCTTCCTTTGATTCCCATTATCATATTATTGTTGTTTGGCATACTTACTCTTACTGTCCTTTATTTGACTCTTGCTTACCCCTTTGGCCAAACCCTTTTGAAGCATTGCTTTGGTTGGTCCCTTTTATTTATATGGGTGTTTTAAGTCCATTAAGATTTTATATTGGTACCTGTAGGTATTTTATCGCCGTCTAGTCAATGACAAACATTATCCATTTTAGTGATTATTATCACTATATTTGTTCGAAATCCTTTGAGTTGGTCTCGATTAATGTTTTATCACTCATTTATAACTTTGAGGAGTGATGCCCGATGTTGGGACATCATGATGGAGGAGCTTGTTACTACATCAATGTTATTTGGTTCAAGCTGGGATCATTGCCATTACCTCCAAGTTTGAGGGGGAATGTTGAAGAGAAGATTTGGAAGACTCTTACATGACTCCCACAGTAAGAAGTTTGACAGAGCCAAAATTAATATGGTGAAGTTTTAGAAGAGTTTCATAGAAGGAGGTCTCATAGAAGAGTCTCAGTTTAAAGGTGTTTTAGTTAAGTATAACCTTCTATATATGTTGAGTTATTTAATTATACTAGGACTTATCTTTAAGTGTTAGAGTTTGGATGTAATTGGGACAAGAGTAGTTTAATTGTAATTGGACTCTACTACTTTCCTCTTTTATAAATAGGGGTTCATGTTCGTAGATTACATCAAGTCAGTGTAGTTTTTCTCTTTTCTAGAAATTCAATAGGGACATTATAAACATCATTTAGAACATGCTAGAGTACTTAGAGAAAAACATTCCCAAGCTTTAAAAGTCTACACATTTGAATTGGCATTGGAATGATCGATCAACCATAGGTAATGATTGATCATCCAAAAGTATGCATGCCAAAAATATGAAGCATGATTGATCAACCATAGTCGATTGATTGATCATCCAGTCAGTGGCCATTTCATGCTATAATGCATGAACGATCAAAGGTCCCTATACATCTATGTAGATCAAATAAAATGGAGCAACACCATTAAGTTTAGTATGAGGAGAATATGTGGTCCTCTGGTGTTTTCTTAGTTGACACACTTCACTGTTTTAATTTGACAAGTTTTTGAATGTAGGAAAGAGAAGATGAAGAGATGGTGTGTATGGATGTCCCAAACGATTGTGCCATAATCTCACCTCAGTGTGCTTGGCTGAGATGACAGTTATTTGAGGCACGTCTAGGTAGTAGATATCTCCTTGATCACGACCTCCACCAATCACTTGTTTCGTTGTAAGATCCTGAAACACATAGAAAGTGGGTGAGAAGGTGATGGAGCAATTGAGATGTTTAGTAATCTGAATAGCAGGCAAGAAAAAAAAGGATATCTGTAAGAGGAAGTGGTGGTGTAATAGAGGTGGATCCTTTCCTGAGAACTTTAGTTTGGGATACATCAACTATGGTAACAAATTTATTGAAAAGACAAGGAGTGACAAAGTGTAGTAGACCTTTGTTACCTATGAGATGCTTGGAGGTCCTTGAGTCAATAATCCAAGGTGAAGATGAGGTAGTGGAAAAAAACATATTTAAAGGGGTGGTGGCAACAATAGTGTTGGAGGAGAGACCGTCAGAGTTTTCTTCCTCTCGAATAGGCCATACTCATCATCGGAGAGGGTCTTTTTGTTTCACGGTGGTGCAGACTTGTCCTCCTTTATACTTTTTAGAAGGTGGGACCAAGCCCATCATGCCCACACGACCAATAGAGGTGGAATATGTGTAAGCTTCCTTGATTGATGAGGTGGAATATTTGTAATCTTCCTTGCTTGATGTAGCTTCATCTTCCCGTGATTGATGTAATTTTTCTTCCTAGATTGATGTAATAAAGGATCCTAATTGATTGAGGAGTTTCCCTAAATATGTAACGGAAAAAATTATAAATAGGGGTCTTGGTTGAAGGGTTTCAATCAAGCTCTCCTCTTCTGAATTCATGGAAGAATGTCTCTCCTAGCCTGAAGTCTCTCTTCTCTCCTCTAGCTAAGCTCTCTCTCTTTGCTCTTTTCATCACTTCTCTCTTGTCTCTCTTCTCCCATTCTCATCTTGCTCAAGGTTCCAATCATGGGGGCCTAAATTCAACATGGTATCAGAGAATTGAATTTAGGATCCCCACAATAAGAGGTTGCTCTAAGAAGTTTATGATCAAGCTACTCATAGAAGGCTCTTTGTGAAGCTAGATTGAAGCTCGTTGAGATAAGTTTTTCATTCTTGTTATTATGATTTCATGATCTCCGTTTTCTTACCTCTGGAAGATGGTTCAAATGGGTTTTTCTTGTTCCCATATTATATGAAAGTATTGGGATATATGTATCTCGGGTTGGAAGAAGTTTGCCAAAGCTGTTTTTATCAATTTGCAAGTTCTTATGCTGATATTTTTTTCATAAATTTTTATGATGAATAATAATGTCTTCAGCCTATAATGAGTAGTTTTTTTATCCAATGAATTTTAAAAATCATATTACTTAGCTACTATGCTAATATGCTAAGCATCTCTATTAGTCGAGTTTTTTCAAGAGTTGGAACTCTATTTAATTTTGTACATTTTTTTGGAGGATTTTTTTGAAGTCTTGGCCCTCATATGAAAATTAAATGGGTACACTCATATCTCATGCCAAGGTTCATCATTTTTTGAATAAAAAAGAAAGAAAGTAAAAGCTGAAAGAAGAAGGCTGTTTTTGTGCATAGAGTTGTGCAAGGTTTTTTTTTTTTTTTTTTTTTTTTTTGAAAAGTGGCCTGTCCTTGTTTGATTAAAAGCCATGAGTTTGTTTTTGTGCATAGAGTTGTGCAAGGTTTTTTTTTTTTTTTTTTTTTTTTGAAAAGTGGCCTGTCCTTGTTTGATTAAAAGCCATGAGTTTGTTTATTGTCCTTGCCTCAAACTTCAAGGGAAATCAAGATTATAAGGTTGTGTTTTACATAAAAATAAGCCATCTCAAAATAATTAAGGAAGTGGTCTTTTGGAAAGTTAAGTTGGCGCCAATCTATTTGAAGGAAGATTGAAAATTTTTTGAGATCTTACATCCGTGTCATATCTTCTTGATTAGGCCTGATTTGTTTAATTTTAAATCAATCATATCTTACCTAACACATGAGGGATTGAATCTAGATTTTTTTATTCCAATATGGCATCAAAACTATTTTTGGAATGATCTTGGAAAGATCTTACTCAGCATGTCATATACTTTACTTGATTTCATGCTTGTTGGTTTATTTTTGCTATTCTCTAAAAGGAAGACTAGAGAATTGATTATAGAAATTTTTGGCCAGCAAGTTACTTGCCTAAGTGGGTTTTTAAGCTCGGGTTCTCTTCCCATATACAAGAGCTAGTCTTAGGCTTCACTTGGTTCTACAAGCCTATTACTTAGGCTAGTTCATATTTGAGTAAACTATTACCCTTGAATTGTCTCTTATGGCTGAAGAATACATGGGTAGTAAGAAAGATAGTCTTAAGATTACCACCATACCCTTGTGAGGGATATCAAATTACATGAGTTGGTCCAAATCGGTTCGACAATTTCTTATTATAAGGGACTTACTTGGTCACCTAACCAAACTTGGACCACCCATTGATGAAGAATATGTTCCTTATGCTAAGTGATTAAAAATGGCACTTTGCTGATTAGTTGGCTCATCAATAGCATGTAAGAGCTTGTGTCCAACAATGTGGTTCATCTAGACACCGCAAAGCAAATTTGGGAGATATGTGCTAAGTTGTACTCTAACTCTGACAATATACAAAGGCCATATGATATTTTCCAAAGTATGTTCAATACTAAACAAGGAGAAAATATTCATGAGTTCTTGGCAAGATTCTGAGGCCTTATTCAAGAATGGAAGCTAGCTTAGCCTAATTCCACTACTATTTTTGTCCAAGACATGCAAAAGGAAGCCTTAGCCATTGTCTAGGAAATATTAAGCCGTATCTTGAGGTTACTAAAACTCAACTCCTTACTGCCTCTGCTCTTCCCACCTTTGATGATGTATGTGCCACATTACTTTGCATTGTAGACTCCTCTTCCCCTTCTCCCATTGATGTATCATCCACTATGTACTCCGGTAATAGGGGAACGTCAACCAACCGTGGCCAAGGCCGAGGAAGAAATTATAGGAAAGGAAAAGAAAGAGGTGGAAGGAATGGTTCCTTCATAACAAAAGGCAAGGAATCCACCCATTGTGGGAAATATGGCCACACTATTCATCAATGTTGGAAAATCCATGGTATGAAAAGAAAGAGGTGGAAGGAATGGTTCCTTCATAACAAAAGGAAGGAATCCACCCACTGTGGGAAATATGGCCACACTATTCATCAATGTTGGAAAATCCATGGTATGCCAGAATGGGCCAAGGCTAATCAAGCCTCAGTAAGTCATACAAAGGAGGACAAGTTTTCCCCACCAATAGAAAAAAAGACCCTTACCAATGATGAGTATGACGTATTCCAAAAAATGAAAACTCTGATGGTATCGCCTCCAAGCTCCTCTTCCACTATTGCTGCCACCACCACTTTAGGTATGCTCTCTGCCACTTCCTCCTCATCATCTTGGATAATTGACTTAGGGACCTTCGAGCATCTCATAGGTAACAAAAGTCTACTCCACTCTGTCTCTCCTTGTCTCTCAGATAAATTTGTAACCATAGCTAATGAATCCTAGACAAAAGTTCTCGGATAAGATTTTTCTTTATTACGCCAACACTTTAGCTCACAAATGTTCTTTTTGTTCCTACCTTTCTCTTGAATATTTTATCTGTTATTCAACTTACACAAGATGTTAATTGCTTCCTCACCTTCTCATCCACATCCTGTGTGTTTCAAGATCTTAGAACCAAGCAGGGGATTGGCGGAGTCTGTGAACAAGGAAGGTCTACTACCTGGATGTGCCTCAAATAAATACTATCTCAACCAAGCACATAGAGGCGAATCTATGGCATAATCGTTGGAACATGCATCCAAACAATCCCTTCATTTTGTTTTTTCTACTTGTAAGGATATGTCCAATTTAAATTATGAAGTGTGTCAAATGAGCAAACACCAAAGGACCACATATTCTCCTCAGCATGAACTTAAAGATGTTGCTTTTTTTTCATTGATTCACATTGATGTATGGGGACCCTTGAGTATCTCAAATATTTCTTGAATTAAGTACTTTATTACCTTCATTGTTGATTTCAATTGTACGATATGACTAAATCTCTTTAAAGAGTGATTTGAAATATCATCAATTTTTAAATCCTTTCATGCTATGGTAGTCACTCAATTCGGTCACAAAATTAAAGTACTTAGGTCTATAATATCAAAGAATAAATCTCTAGTGATCTTGACACCTTTTGTCAAGAAAACGTCATTATCCATTAGACATCTTGTCTCTCTACCCCTCTATAGAATGGTGTAGAATATCGAAAGAATCATCATCTTCTCGAGGTAGCTCATGGCTTATTGTATACCATGAATGTACCATACTTTTACTGGCTACATGCTATCCTTATTGCTTGCTTTCTAATAAATAGGCTACCCTTTTTCGTTCTCGATCATAAATCCCCATATTCCTTATTGTTTCCACATGGTGATCCATTTTCACTTCCCTTGAAAGTATTCGGGTGGACATGCTTTGTTCATATTACCTCATCTCAGTATAGTAAACTTGATCCAAAATCCATGAAATATATCTTCTTAGGATACTCTCGCACACAAAAAGGTTATGTTTGCTACAATCCTACTCTCCAAAGGTTACTTGTGTCTAGCGATGTAACTTTTTTCGAAGACTCTTCATACTACTCAAAAAATGCCCCTCCAGGTCTAACTTATGTCCCAACCTCTCCTCGATCGGTTGTGCCCCGATTTGTGGGAATTGTTCAACCCCCAGAAGCATTGGCTGACACCATACCTGCGGAGTTTGCGGATCCCATCTAGGTAAGTCTTTCTTCTCTTGTTACTTTTGGACTACAATATGATATTCTGCTGATCACCTTAAGGAAAGAACCCAAAACATGCACTAGGCCCTCTACTTCTCATCCCATATCAAATTTTATGTCTCATCATCATTTATCTTCTTCATGTTGTAAATTTCTTGTGTCTATCTCCTCCTCCTCTATCCCACAGTCCTATCAAGAGGCTCTGAGACATCCAAGGTGGAAGGCGGCAATGGAAGAAGAAACACAAGAACTCTATGAAAATCAAACATGGGCTGTAGTTCCTCTTCCTTCAGGCAAGAAACCCATAAGTTGTAAGTGGGTCTATACGGTTAAACATAATCCGGATGGGTTAGTTGCTCGCCTTAACTCTTGCCTCATTGCCAAAGGCTATACTCAATGCTATGGAATCGATTATGAGAAAACCTTTTCTCTAGTGGCAAAATTGAACTTGGTACGTATTTTATTATCTATTGTTGCTAATTCTTCCTAGCCGGTTTATCAACTTGATATGAAGAATGATTTCCTCAATGTGGACATAAAGGAAGAAATTTATATGCAATAATCACCTGGATTTGTGGTTGAGGAGGAGTTGGTATATCGATTGTAGAAATCCCTCTATGGTCTGAAATTATCTCCTTGTGCTTGGTTTGATAAACTTAACCAAGCCCAAATACGGGCCGGATTTCATAGATGTTCCGTAGGTTACTTTGTGTTTCTTAAAAATACCCTTAAAGTGAAAGTACTTTTGACCATCTATGTTGATGATATTATCTTAACCAGTAGTGACCTCAAGGGCATTCAGAAGACAAGGGAAAATATATGTGAAGAGTTCAAGACAAAAGATCTTGGACTACTTAAATACTTGATGGGTATTGAAGTGATACATTCTAAACATGGGATTATACTATGTTAAATAAAGTATGTCCTTGATCTCTTGAAGGAGACAAAAATGAAGGGGTGCAGACCAGTAGAAACTCTTATGGTTTCAAATAAAAAATTATCTGTATGCACTGGAAAAGATGTGGATATCGAAAAATATCAAAGACTTGTGGGGAAACTTATTTATCTCTATGTAACAAGACCAGATATTTTATATGCAATAAGTGTGGTGAGTCAATACATGCACAAATCGCAACTTACTCACTGGAAAGTATTAGCAAGAATATTACGATATTTGAAAGGAGCTCTAGGAAGAGAAATTCTCTATAAGAACCATGGTCAATTCAAACTTAAAAGGGTTCCCATATGTAGATTGGGCCGGATCCCCAGATGATAGAAAATCTACTTTGGAATATTATACAATAGTTGGAGGAAACATGGTTACATGTATTGAAGAGAAGATATGAAAGCCTCTTATATGACTCTCACAGTAAGCAGTCTCACAAAGCTAGAATTAATATGGTGGGGTCTTACAAGAGTCTCACAAAAGGTGGTTTCACAGGAGAGTCACAATTTAAAGGTAGTTTAATACTCTGATTACATGTACTCTGATTACATCAAGTCAATGAAGTATTTCTCTTTCCCATAAATTCAACATGGTATCAGAGCAGGTTCTATGAGTTAATGTGATCCTTTTCTGATCTATTATCTCTAGTAGTTTTGGTTCATATTTATCTTCTTTTTTTTATCTTTTCACTCCCTATACCCGTTGTTTGCTTTACATTTTTCACCTCTATATTGATATTTTAAGATTTCATATTATATATTGATGGAGTTTTATTTTGAGAAGGATCTTCTTCTCTGTTTGTTTACTACTGCTCGATGAATAAGTTTGTAAAACATAATAAGATTCTGCTCTGATTGATTCCAAGAGCTCAATCTGCTTCTTCTTTTGAAAATTTTCTCTAGGATGTCTGGTTCATTAGTTGCCTTTGCTGCTGCTCCTATAATTCTCTGGCTCGTCTTCGATGCCAACTCCATTGCTACTGTATCTCGGTGATCTTTTGGAAGATCCTTATTGCTCTATCTCTGCTGGTTCATGCATCGTGGGGGAGGAAGGAGACGTTGATTAAGCCTTTGTCTGCTGGCATTCTGCTGGAACTGAGCCGTCAATTCTCTGCTTTGTTTGCCTGTTGCTATTTCTGGAGTCTCGGAAACCTCAAACACCATGGGGAAGAAGGAGACGTTGGTTCCTTTATTTTTTGGCTGATTTGTGTTTTTCCAGTATTTCTGATCCTTTCTTTATGGTATTGCTATTGTCCAAGTTGACTCTGGATTGTATCTTCGCTATTGTTGTCCATCGGGAAACTTTGATTTTCCTTATTTCCTAGTTTTAACCTCTACTGGATGTGAGTTGATTACTATTGAGTTATCTGACTGGTTGATTATTCAGCTACACTACTTCAGCATTAACCCACTTGAGTTAATTACTGCCGAGTTGATTACTCTGCTAGATAAGATCTTTTTTCTATCATTGATGCTATTTTTTTGGAAATCACAGAATTGTCCGCTCATCCTTCTTTGCTCGGAAATCACCAAGAGCCACTTTGGGAGGACGAAGACACTGGTCCATCCTGTCGGCTTCTATTTCTGACTAGTCTTCCATTTTTGGTTTTCGCTGGTTCATCACCGTCTACTCGGGAGGCAGCACCACTGGACGACTCTGTTGTCCTGAGCTGTTCGGCACCGTGAGGAAGAAGACGCACTGTTGGTTAATTAAAGTTTTCCTAAGTTAGGAAACTGGTTTTAATTGAGCACTAAGTCCAACTTGAACCAGCCATTATCAGGTCAACCCATCGAACCAGTAACCCGAGAGTCATCTATTCCGCTCAGGTTAATCCATCGAGCAGAGTTGATTCAGCCAACTCGGTTCCGGGTCAACTTGATTCAGCCCACTTATTTTCTACGACTCGGTTATATTACTCTACTATTTGACTCAGTTCAACTCGGTTCTCTATCTCCAGCCGAATTATTATTTTGGTTATTACTCGGTTCCAACATACTATTTGGTGAAACTTTCTTATTTACTGATGGACTTGTTGCAGACTATTTTATGTATCCTTATTACCCTTAAGGACTTCTATTATTCACTGGTTATCCACTACTATACAACTGCACATGTGGTGCATGTTATTTGAGGATTGGTCCATTTCCACTACTACTATTCTGTCTCTTTAATTGAATCATTATTTATGAAGAAGAACTCCTTGATTGTTTGCCTTGGGTTCATTATTTGATGACTGTTGTCGGCATTGGTTCGTCTGATGTGGAATTTGAATTTCTTAGAAAAATAAAGCACATGGTGGCCTCAATATCTTATCTTCCTCTTTACCCATTACCCATTGGTAATTTGATAGTCTTTCTCCTACCATCCTTTATTTTGACTCTCACATACCCCTTTGGGCCAACCTCTTGTGTGTAGCTTCGGTTGGTTTATCTTTTTATATATTTATATACCGTTGAATTTATGAAAAAGAGAAATACTTTATTGTCTTATTGCAATTAGTGTACATGAAACTCTATTTATAATAGAGGAAGGTAGTAGAGTCCCACAATAATAAAACTACCCTTGTCCCAATTACACCCCAACACTAACACTTAAAGAGAAGTCCTAGCATAGTTAAATAACCCAATATAAATAGAAGACTAACATGACTAAAACACCTTTAAACTGAAACTCTTCTTTGAGACCTGCTTCCATAATAATTGTGGATATGTTAGACTTCTTATTGTGTTAGACTTCTTTTGCCACCTCACGTGATCATGGTGGGTCCCATATCTTATGGGCTTGGGCCTTTCTTCCAACACTCTTGGAAACTTGGATATGTGGACCTGCCTTGGTCTGGTGGCTTGGGCTAATCTTCCAACATATACATATGGATGTTTTAAGTTCATTGAGACTTTTTATATGTACTTGTGGGTCTTTTATTTTCGTCTTGTGAATGACAGGCATTACCCACTTTAGTGATTTTTATCACTATATTTGTTCGAAATCCTTTGAGTTTGGTATCGACTTATGTTTTATCACCCTTTTCTACCTTTGAGCGTCGGTGCTCGGTGTTGGGACACCATAATGGAGGAGCTTATTACTATATCTATGTTATTTGGTTCAATCTAAGATCACTTCTATTACCTCCCAACTTGAGGGGGAGAAGTAGAAGAAGTACAAGAAAGAGGAATTTTATTCCATATGTTGTGATAATTTTAAGGTGACAAAAATATTCAAGAAAGGGGAGCACAAAAGATGATGTTTTTGCATCTAGGAAGAAATTTTTGCTACAAAGAAAATTGAAGACCAAGAATTCTTTTCATTGCAAGCTAAAGTTATAAATTCCAGCTTGAGGGGGAGTGTTGAAGGGAAGATATGAAAGCCTCATACATGACTCTCACTGTAAGCAGTCTCACAGAGTTAGAATTAATATGGTGGAGTCTTACAAGAGTCTCACAAAAGGTGGTTTCACTTGAGTGTCTCAGTTTAAAGGTGTTTTAGTTATGTTAGTCTTCTATTTATGTTGAGTTATTTAAATTTTGCTGAGACTTATCTTTAAGTGTTAGAGTTTGGGTGTAATTGGGGAAAGGGTATTTAATTGTAATTAGACTCTACTACTTTCCTCAATTATAAATAGGGGTTCATGTACTTTGATTACATCAAGTTAATGAAGTATTTCTCTTTTCTATAAATTCAACAACATGGAAAAGCAAGGAGCAAAATATAGTCGTAAAGTCCAGTGCAGATGCAGAATACAGGGCCTCAAATCTGGTCTTCTATGAAAGAACAAAACACATTGAGGTGGATTGCCACTTTATAAGAGAGACATATTATCTCTCAAGCATATCACCTGACAAGATCAAGTTGCAGACATTCTCACAAAACTAGTCACTAATAAAATTTTGTCTACTATCTGCAGCAAGCTGGGCATCTTACGATGTTTTCTCACCGCTAGCTTGAGGGGGAGTTTTACAAGGTTGGAGCAAAGGTGGGACCAAGAGAGGTGGCATGAAGTGTGACGTGGTGGAAGATGTGTAATCTCCCTTGATTGATGAGGTGGAAGATTTGTAATCTTCCTTGATTCATATATCTTTATCTTCCCTTGATTGATGTAATTAGGGATCCTAATTGATTGAAGAGTTTTCCTAAATATGTAATGGAAAAAGTAAAAATAGGGGCCTTGGTTGAAGGGTTTCAATCAAGCTCTCCTCTTCTCAATTCGTGGAAGAGTGTCTCTCCTATCCTAAAGTCTCTCTTCTCCCTTTCTCTCTTCTCTCCTCTTTACCCGAACTCTCTCCCTTTTCTCTTTTCATCTCTTCTCTGTTTTCTCTGTTCTCCCTCTCTCATCTTGCTCAAGGTTCAAAGCATGGGATCGTAAATTCAACAATGCCACTAGCTAAGGCATATTAGCTGTTGGAAGATGGGCTCAAGCCCACGAGCTCAAGACAAGAAGCCCACACGGCAAAGGAGTGACATATGTGTAAAATATGGAACTTTCCATAAAGATGGCATAGAAGTTTGAATATGTGTTCCTTTTATGTCTTTGTTTTATCAAGTTGTAGCCCTAAGGGCATTGTAAAACTATAAATAAAGGCATTGGCTAAGAGGTAGGGCATTGAAGCACTCTCCTCTCTTTCCATAAATTCGTCCAACCCTCATTTTTCTTTTTGATGCAACCCTCTTCTCCCTTAATCCAAACTCTCTTCTTCCACGTTCTTCTTCTTCTCTTCTCCATCTCTCTTCTTCTTCTTCTTCTTTCTTGTTGATCTAAAGTTCCTTTCATGAGATCCTAAATTCTACATGGTATCAGAGCAAGGAGTTTAGGATCTCTTCATGGAGTTATTATGAAATCTGTTCAAGAAGTTGTTAAAGGAGTTCAGTCATAAAGAGATAGGTTCATGCTCTTCTTATTTACTTTTTTTTTTGTTTCCTTTTCTTATTTACATACTCCTTTTTACTGTTTTTCTTTACTTCTTGAATTTTGAGTCACATGAAGTCAAGATAAATCTTTATATGTTGTAAAGATTTATTTCTATGACTAAATTGATGTTGTAATCTTAACTCCTTGTAAATCAATTACAAGAGTGATCAAGATCATTTGTTGTTTGCATCTTATTAAGATTGATGGGTGAAATTCAATTACCTTTATGTAATTTGGATCCATCTCAATTGAGGTAGAATTCCAGCACATGTTGTTGTATCTTCTCCTACTTAAGGTTGCTCATGGGTTTGTGTTATGTTGTTGGATGCCTATTATATGTTTGATGAAATTCCAGCAGTCATTTACCCTTTGTAGTTCCATTTTTTTTTAACTTCAAAAATTGAATTTTTTTTTTTTTTTACGTTGAAGTCTCCCATGAGCTGAAGATAAATCTCTTCCAAGTGTCTTGGTTTGTCGTTAAATCTTCTCTAAATTTTTGTCTATTGCTCGTTTGTGTTGGAGTTTGGATTAAGGTCTAATCGGTTGCATCTACTTTCTTCTCTTTGTTCTTATGAATACAAGAGAAGTTGAGTGATGGCTGGATGTTATTATCACTTTATAAAGGCACAAATTTGTTGATAATTTGGTGCTTTCCCTTGTGAAAGAAATTGGTTCTTGTTCTCTTTTGTTGGTGATTGATTTGGTCTACGGGTTCTTCAAATTACATAGAGTAATTGTTCTTTGAAGAAGGCCTTTTACCTTGACCTCCATATTTTACTTGCCTCATCATGGAGATTGGATACAATAGTAATAAGAGTAATATACTCCGTATTACTACAATTCCACTTAGAGGTCTCTCCAATTACATGAGCTGGTCACAATCGGTTCGGAGGGTTCTTATTACTCGTGACCTCTTGAGCCACGTTGTTAACTTTCCTCCTCCGATTGATGAAGAAGATGCGTCCTACCACAAGTGGGTTAAGGATGATAACATGGTGATAAGTTGGCTCATTAATAGCATGGAAGAGCAGGTGGCCAACAATGTTGTCCACTTGGAAACCGCCAAGAACATATGAAACACTTGTGCCAAGCTTTACTCAAGCACTGCTTCATTACAAAAAAATATATGATGTCTTACAAAACATGTTGCATACGAAACATGGAGATAATATTCACGAATTTTTGGCACGGTTTTGAGGTCTTCTTCAAGAATGGAAACTAGCTCAGCCATATTCCACTGATATTGCCGTTCAAGAACGAAAAAGAGAAGCTTTGGCAGCAGCCATTTGCTTATCGAATATTAAACCATACCTTGAGGTGGCCAAAACTCAACTTCTAAGTTCTTCTGCTCTTCCATCCTTCGATGATATTAGTGCTACATCACTTCGGATACCGGATCCATCCCCTCCTCCTATTGATGTTCCATCGGCAATGTTCTCTGGCAATCGGGGGAACATCTTCCTTATCCCGAGGATGGGGCAAAAATATGAGAGGGGGTCGAACTATGAGAGGGGCTGAAAATAGAGGTGGTAGAATGGGTCAGAATTCTTTCCATACTGAGCCTCAACTTTGTATTTATTGTGGCTATCAGAACCACCTTGTGCCATCATGCTGGAAACTTCAATGCAAGCCTGATTGGGCCACAGCTAACCTAGTCTCGGTTAACGTTGAGAAAAATGAAGATAAGGCTGAATCATCATCCAAAAATGTGACTCTTACGGCTGAGGACTATGCTGCATTTCAGAAAATGAAGTCCTTCATGGAATCATCTATTCCTTCACCATCTACTGCTGCCACAACTATTGCCTCAGGTATGCTTTCTTCCTCTTCTTCCTCTTCCTATTGGATCATCGACTTCGGGGCCTCTGAACATCTATCAGGTAACAAACACTTGTTACAATCCTTATCTCCTTGTTATCCTCATAAATTCATTACTATTGCTGATGGTACCCAAACCAAGGTCCTTGGCAAAGGTTCCTCCTCTCTTACTTCATCTATTCCCCTTCAAGATGTTTTGTTTATTCCTCAATTTCCTTTAAATTTGCTCTCGGTTAGCCAATTGACCAAACAATTAAATTGCTCTATCACCTTCTCACCGTCTTCTTGTGTCTTTCAGGATCTCACTACAAAGTGGGTGATTGGTGGGGGCCATGAAAAGGGGGGTTTGTACTACTTCACTCTTCCACCATTAGTTGCATTATCGTCCACTACATTTGAGGCCCAACTTTCGCACAGCCGACTTGGTCATCCATCTACCCCTTCACCTTTGTTCTTTGGTTCCATCTTTAAAAGAACTTTCTAATTTCAGTTGTGAGGTTTGTCGATTATGTAAACATGTCAGGAGTACATATTCTCCTTGTCTTACAACTACAAGTACTGCTCCGTTTGAGCTAATACATTCTGATGTATGGGGCCCTTTATGTGTCTCAAGTATTTCCCAAGTTAAATATTTTGTCATTTTTTTTTGATGATTTTACTTGAGTGACTTGGTTATATCTATTTAAAGAGCATTCCGAAATTCTTCCTTTGCTTAAAAATTTTCATGTTATGGTCTTGACACAATTTGGGAAGAAAATTCAAACCCTTAGATTTGATAATGCTAAGGAATACATGTCTCTTGACTTCAAATAATTTTGTGAGAGTAATGGGCTTATTTATCAAATATCATGTGCCTATACTCCTCAACAAAATGGTGTTACTGAAAGGAAGAATCGTCATCTTCTTGAAGTTGTTCGGGGCCTCCTCTACTCCATGAAGGTACCCTATTTCTATTGGCCTCATGCTATACTTACAACATGCTTTCTCATTAATAGGTTACCTTCATCAGTCCTTCATCATAAAACTCCTTACTCTGTGTTATTTAATGGTGAAGATCATTTTTCTCTTCCTTTGAAAGTGTTTGGATGTACGTGTTTTGTTCATGTTACATCTCCACATAAAAATAAACTTGATCCTCGGTCTATGAAGTGCATTTTTTTGGGATACTCTCGCACCCAGAAATGTTATGTCTGTTACAATCCTACCCTTCAGAAGATGTTTATCTCTAGGGATGTGACTTTCTTTGAGGACACTCCCTTCTACTCCTCCCATGATGGACTTGTCCTTCTACTACTCCTTGACCGCTTGTGCCATTCTATCTTGAAGTGGATGCATCCCCTGATGCATCGGTCGTACCTTCACCTATGGAGTTGTCGGATCCACCCGAGGTAAATCCTTCTTCTCCTATGTATGGGCCTGAATTTGATACTCGACCTATTGCTTTAAGAAAAGAACGTCGTTCTTGTACTACTTCGCATCCTATCTCAAATTTTATGTCTCATCATCGCTTGTCTTCCGAGTGTTTTCAGCTTTTTGCGTCCCTTTCTTCTACTTCAGTTCCGTAGTCATATCAGAAGGCCCTGAGACATCCAGGATGGAAGGCGACTATGGATGAAGAAATGCACGCCTTATACAAAAACCGAACCTGGTACTTAACATCACTCCGGAAAGGTAAAAGACTGGTTGGTTGTCGATGGGTTTTTTTGGTGAAACATAATCCGGATGGATCGGTTGCTCGTCTTAATGCTCGACTGGTTGCTAAGGGCTATACACAGTGCTATGGGATAGATAATGAGGAGACCTTTTCTCCTGTTGCAAAATTGAATTCGGTACGCATCATCTTATCTATTGCTGTTAACTCCTCATGGCCCGTCTAACAGTTGGATGTTAAAAATGTTTTTTTAAATGGTGATATCAGTGAGTAATTTTATATGGTTCAACCACCTAGTTATGTGGTTGAAGGGGAGTCAGTATGCCGGTTTAAAAAGTCTTTATATGGGCCTAAGCAGTCCCCTCGGGCTTGGTTTGATAAATTTAGTCAAACACTCCTACGGTTTGATTTTCATCAGTGCTCAGTTGATCATTCCGTATATTATAAAGATACTGTCAAAGAGAAAATATTATTGGTCGTATACGTGGATGATATTATCTTAACCGGTGATGATGCTTTGAGCATACAAGAGGTGAAGCAGATGATATGTCAGGAATTCAAGACTAAAGACCTTGGTGTGCTTAAATATTTTTTGGGTATAGAAGTTCTTCAATCCAAACATGGGATAATATTGTCTCAAAGGAAATATGTCTTGGATCTCCTTGAAGAAACATGAATGAAGGGTTGTGGACCAGTTGACACACCTACGAATACAAATGTAAAATTATGTGCCACAAATGAAGAAGATATTGATATTGGCAAATATCAAAGACTCGTGGGAAAACTGATTTATCTCACAGTAACTAGGCCAGACATATCATATGCTGTAAGTGTGGTGAGTCAATTCATGCACAAACCACAAATTACCCACTGGCAGGCTTTAGAGAGAATATTACGTTATCTAAAAGGAGCTCCAGGAAGAGGATTGCTGTATAAAAAACATGGGCACTTCAACATAGAAGGCTTCTCAGATGCAGATTGGGCTGGATCTCCTGATGATAGAAAATCTACATCAGGATATTATACTCTGGTTGGGGGAAACTTGGTTACATGGAAAAGTAAGAAGCAAAATGTGGTTGCAAGATCTAGCGCCGAAGCAGAATACAGAGCTATGGCCCACACCGTTAGTGAACTTTTATGGATCAAGATCTTTCTTACCGAACTAGGTTTTTATAAAAAAAGGGTCCATGAATCTGCATTGTGATAATCAAGCAGCCATTCATATCACTAATCCATTTTTTCATGAAAAAACTAAACATATTGAGGTGGATTATCATTTTATACGGGAGAAGTTTCAAGCAGGAATAATCTCTCTCAAACATGTGTCATCTCAAGAGCAAGTAGCTAATATTCTCACTAAGCTTGTTATATCTAAAATCCTATCGTTTATATGTGGCAAGCTATGTATTTATGATGTCTTTTCTCCTCCAACTTGAGGGGGAGTGTTGGAAGATGGGCTCAAGCCCGCGAGCTCAAGACAAGAAGCCCACACATAAAAGGAGTGGCATATGTGTAAAATATGGAACTTTCCATAAAGATGGCATAGAAGTGTAAATATGTGTTCCTTCTATGTCTTTTGTTTTATCAAGTTGTAGCCCTAAGGGCATTGTAAAACTATAAATAAAGGCATTGGCTAAGAGGTAGGGCATTGAAGCACTCTCCTCTCTTTCCACAAATTCGTCCAACCCACATTTTTCTTTTTGACGCAACCCTCTTCTCCCTTAATCCAAACTCTCTTCTTCCTCGTTCTTCTTCTTCTCTTCTCCTTCTCTCTTCTCTCTTCTTCTTCTTTCTTGTTGATCTAAAGTTCCTTTCATGAGATCCTAAATTCTACATTAGCCATAGCCCAATCTGTCCTCCTGTGGAGTTTCTAGAAATGTTCGATGGTGTCGCCATACCTCCCACAATGAGTGCATTCCTTGTTGTCTATTCTGAAGGGACTGGTCTTTCCACCTCTTCTTCGACCTCCTCTATTATTTCTACCACAACCTCAGCCTTGGTTTGTTGGTGTGCCCCTATTATCGGAGTACATGGCTGATAATATTTCAGTAGGAGAAGGGGAAGAAGAGTTTGGAATGCAAAGTAAGTTGACACTAATATCATCAAATGTGGGAATAGCGTAAGTGCTAAAAAGTTGTGTTTTAACAACCTCAAGATAAGACTTAATATTTTCTAAACAGATAGCGGTTGCTAAAATTTCTTTCTGTTTGTCTTGAACAAAAATATCAATGGAGTTAGGTTGAGCTAGCTTCCATTCTTGAAGAAGACCTTTGAATCTTGCCAAGTACTCATGTATATTTTCTTCTTATTTAATACTAAACATACTTTGGAGTATATCATATGGCCTTTGTAGGTTGTCTGAGCTGGAGTACAATTTAGCACATTTTTCCCAAATTTGATTAGTTGTCTCTAGATGGACAACATTATTGGAGACATGCTCTTTCATGTTGTTGATGAGCCAACTAATCACCAAAGTGTCATTTTTTAACTATTTATTGTAAGCAATATCTTCCTCATCAATGGGCGGTCTAAGCTTGGCTAGGTGATCTAGTAGGTCTCGGGTAATAAGAAACCTCCTAACCAATTTTGACCAGCTGAAGTAACTTGATAACTCTCGTAAGGGTATAGTGGTAATCTTGATAATATAAATCTTACTACCAATGTGAGCTTCAGCCATTAGAGACAACCCGAGAATAATATTTTACTCAAAATAAGTGATATAGCATAAATAAGATGCTTTAATAACCAAGAACCAAGTGAAGCCAAGAGATAATAGGATAGATTAGCTCAGGTAAATTGAAGGGGAACCTAGGCTTAATTAGTCCTTTAGGAAAGTAAGAGACACACTTAGGCAAGAAGAATTGCTGGTCAAAAGATGGTGTAATCAAAAGTCTTGTCTTCCTTTTAGAGTAATGGGAAAAATCAATCTATAACACCAAATCAATCATCAATCTATAACACCAAATCAATCAAGTATATCTTCCATGCCGGGAGAGTAAGATCTTTCCAAGAGCTTTCCATATACAATTGATGCCAATTTAGAATACAATCAGTCTAGATTCAGTCTTTTATTATTTAGTCAAGATATGATTTATTTAAATTAAACAAATCAGGCCTAATCAAGGAGATCTTGAGGTGTTGTAAGATCTAAAAAAAATCAGAAACTTTCCTTGAATAAGTTGGCTCCACCTTGGCTTTTCCAAAGAAATACCTCCTTAAATATTTTTTCTTGCTTCATTTTATGTAAACCAATCTTACAACCTGTATTTCAGGTGGAAATTTATGCAAGAACAAGGAGCCAACTCGTGGCTTTGAATAAAAAAAGAAGTTCGACTTATAAAAAAAATCCTTTCACAAGTAGTTGTTTAAAACAACCTTCTTCTTTCAGCTTCTTCTTTTATCAAGAAAACTGATGAAGCTTGGCATGATAGATCATTCATGAATGAGAATGTCTCTTTACACTCATAGAAGTTCTGAGACCTTGAAAAAAATCTCGTAAAAAAAGCTTAAGCCGAGTGGAGTTCCAACTCTTAAAATACCACAAATTGTCTACTGAAAAACTTAGCATAGTAGCCAAGTGACTAAATTTTCCAAATCCAATAGATCAAAAGCTCATAATAGGCTCAAGAACATTTATCTTCATAAAAAAATATTGCACCCACGAAATAGTAACTTCTCATGCAAGAGATTTCAATATAAACCAATTTTTATCCAAAAACTTGCAAATCGACTAAAAAACCCAACTTTTTACAAGCTTCTTCCAATCCTAGATATATAAATTTCAATACTTTCATGTAATAAAGAGAATCATCTCTGAATCATATTCCAAAGGTAAAAAAAAGAGAACATGAAGCTATGAATGGATGTTAATAAAATGAAAAACTTATCTCAACAAGATTCAACCATGCTTCACAAAGAGCCTTTTATGAGTTGTTTTGATCATAAAGTCCTTAGAGCATCTTCTTGATGTGGGGATCCTGAATTCAATGATCTGATACCATGTTGAATCTAGGACCCCATGCTTAGAACCTCTAGCAAATTAAGAGAGAGAGAAGAGAAGGAAGAGAGAAGTGAAGAAAAGTGGACAACAAAAAGGGAACTCGAGTAGAGAAGAAAGTAACGAAAAGAGAGTTGGGAAGCCTTTAGGCTAAGAGAGAGTGCTTCCCCGAATTGAGAGAAGAGGAGAGAGCTTGATGCTCTACCCCAAACCAAGAGCCTCTATTTATAGTTTTTAGAGGATTTTACAATGTCTATAATACCCTTAGGGCTACAAGCTTTACATGAGAAAAAAACTTAAGTAGATATGTTCACCTTGACTAATTACACCCTTGTGCCATCTTTATGGGATGATACTTTACTCACAATCATGTTACCTCTCTTGGACATGTGGGTGTTCTCCATACTTATGTGGGCTTGGGCCCATCTTCTAACAGAGGTAGGGTAAGAGAGAAGAAAGAGGAGAAGAGAAGAAGAGAAGAAGAAAAAAAGAAGAGACTTGGAAAGAGAAGAAGAAGAAAGAAGAGGAGACTTGGAAAGAGAACTCGAGTCCTTAGGGAGAGGGTTTCTCACACACACAATGAGATTTTTTTATGTGAGCCTCTCCTTTTAAATCATATCTATAGACGAGGGTTAAGAATCCTATTACAAGTGGAAGAAAAGAGGAACTTAACGTCCTAGAAAATTACAAGTAGCACCACTCATCGACAGAATCACAAGATGTGCCACTAATGCTTCTTAAGACTCCCCCTCAAGCTGGTGCAAACACATCAAATATTCCCAGCTTGGAGAAAGTGGTAGAGAGAGGCATTCCTACATTAGCCTTTGTGATAATATTTACCAGTTGATTTTTGAAGGCATGTATTGCATTGATATGACACAAACATATAATTTTTCTTGGACAAAATGGTAGTTTATCTCATTGTGTTTGTTCTTCATGAAATACTGGATTAGTAACAATGTGAATTGCACCTAATTGTGGCAATGAAGTTTCATGGGCTTGGTTATTTTGAACCCAAATTCTGACATTAATGACTTAAGCTATAATAACTCACTTACTACATGTGCCATGGCCCTCTATCCTACCTCAACACTTTACCTTGCCACAACACTTTGTTTTTTGCTTCTCCAAGTGACCATATTTCCTCCTATAGTAGTACAATAACATGGGGCTGGGTTTCTATCATTAGAAGAACCAACCCAATCTACATCTATAAACCCTTCAATATCGATATGCCGTGACACTTATACAACCATCCTTGACCCAGATTTTTCTTCAAATAGCTGAGGATTCTTTCTAATGCCATCCAATGAGCTTGTTAGGATTGATGCATAAATTGACCAATAGAGTTACAAATTAAGAGATATTTGATCATGTAACCATGAGATAGATCAATTTGCCAACCAAATGTTGGAATCTGGCAACATATACACTATCACTTGATTCAACACGAAGCTTAACATTGGGCTCCAAAGGTGTATCAATTAGCTTATACCCAAGCATTCAAATTGCTTTTAATAGATCAAGAACATACTTCCTTTGAGAGAAAATTATGCCATAACTAAATCAAATAACTTCTATACCCAGGAAATATTTGAGTACTAGGTCTTTGGTTTGAACTTCTCTGTTCAAGTATTTTTTCGCTTGTTGAATGCCTCCAGTGTTACTCCTTGTGATAATAATGTCATCAATATAGACAACCATAAGAATCATATCTGTTGCAGTTGTTTTTTTAAACATCGACTAATCGCTTTCTCATCTTGTGAACCCAAGGTTAATAACAACCATTGTAAAGTCGTCAAACCAGACATGAGGGGATTATTTTAACCTATAAATAGCCTTATTCAAATGACATACTTTATCCCCTTCAACCACATAACAAGGTGGTTGAATCATATAAACCTTCTCCGATAAATCACCTTTCAAAACTGCATTTTTAACATCTAACTAATATGTAGACCATTTAAAATCCACCACTAAAGAAATAAAAACCCAACTTGAATTTAATTTGGCCACTGGAGAGAAAGTTTCTTCACAACCAATACCATAGAACTATGTATAGCCTTTAGCAACCCATCTAACCTTAGATCTAGCAATTTTATGATCAAGGTTTTATTTCAGTGTAAGAACCCATTTGCAACCGATGGCCTTATATGATGGAAGAGAAGACAACAACCAAGTATGATTCTTACACATGGCTTGCATTTCTTCATCCATGGTAGTCTTCTCTCTTGTATCCTTTGAGGCCTCTTCATAAGTAGAAGGTATGGTAGATAATGACATTGTAGCTAAGAAAGAAGCAAGCCATACCCCTTTTGGTTTTTTAGATAACCCAAAAAGATACACTTGGTTGTTATGGAACTAAAGTTACTCTAGTGGGGACCCAAAGTATGCACAAATGAAACACACTCAAACACACAAGGAGTCAAAGGAAAAGGGGGTGCAACACTAGATAATTTTGAGAATAGTGTATGATCATGTAACACACGTAATGGCATGCGGTTAATTAGAAAATAAGTATGATCATGTAACATTGCTGAATTTTCTATTTGGTCCATCTGAGAGGTGGATCCTTTTACTAGAATCTAGGCATGGTTGTACATACATTATTAAAAAGGGTCTTTCAAAAGTGCTAAGTACCTGAGATTTCACAAGATCCAAGTAGGTTTGTAAATTTTTAAGACATATGGCTGAATTTTTTTTTTCTCTTTGGTTCTCTTAAGTGGCAATATCAGTTAAATATGGTTGAACAACTTTCCACTCTTATAGCCTTGAATCTAGCATAATTTTCATGAAGGTTACACATCTCCTAAAAAATATCATAAACCTTTTGAAGGCTATTAGAGTGGAATAAAGTCTAGAACAAGTGTCCTAGATCTCATGGGGTTGTTTCTAAGTGAATAAAATTGTTAGCAACTGATTCATCCATGATATTTACCAACTAGCTTATGACTAAGCTGTCCTCCTTCAACCACTTTTAATATGAATGATCATCTTCACTAAGGGGTGGCTAAGTCAAATGTCTAGCAAAGTCTCTTGTAATTAGGTAATTAGGAACTTTTTTATTGACTTAGACCATGAAGAAAAATTACTAGGCTCTTGAGTGGAATAGTGTTGAGCACCTAGCCAATACTACCCAAAAGACCGGCCTGTTAGGAGCGGAAGACATAGGTACTTAACCCAGGCAGAACCATAATAGTACATCCATCGCCACGAGCAGACGCCCACGGCGGCTCAAGACTAAGCAACGATCGTCCGGGTGGTGTCTACGGCCCACGCCCAAGGGGAATCAAACTCGCGACGTAGCGCCTGCTCTACTTAGATTTCGGCCTTCATGTAGATCTCAAAATGATTTATTTTTTTAGAGAAACTTGGAGTTCCAATTTGAAGGACGTTAAGGGAAGCATAAATATGAACTATTAATGATTCAAAACATGAAAAAGAATGACTATATTTGAATAAGAGGCCTGTTGGAATTTTTTCAGCCCTTAAGAGTTGATGAGAACCAGCCCTTTGAAGCCTTCAACTTTGCTTTACATTTGAGTAGCTTATTTAAACCTTAGAATCCTTGCTCTTATACCGTGTTAGTGACAGCGGCTAGCCAATACATCCCAACAGATCGATCTGTTAGGTGTGAAAAGCTACCGCCTATAAGAGTGGACGGAACCACTCTGACACCTTGCCCATTTTTTACCGCCTCTCACGGGATTCGAACGCGGGATGTGGCGTGCCCAGCTCTGATACCATGACAGCGGCTAGCCAATACACCCAAAAGACCGATCTGTTAGGTGTGAAAAGCTACTGTTTACATGAGTGGACGGAACCACTCTGACAGTTAGAATCTAGGCGTTTTATGTCTAAAAGAGGCTAGAGTAAGAGAGGAGGATAAGACAAGAATAGAAGAAGATTAAAGAAGAGGAGATAAGAGGAGACTTGGAAAGAGAACTTGAGCCCTTAGGGAGAGGGTTTCTCACACACAATGGGGGGCTCATCATGTGAGCCTCTCCCCCTTAATTCATATTTTTAGAAGAGGTTTAGAAACCCTTGTACAAGCAAAACAAAAGAGGGACTCAAAATCTTATAAAATCTTACAAGTAGGGCCACTCATCTACATAATTACAAGATATGCCACTAATGCTTCTTAACATCCTCCTATCATAGATATATAATAAAATGGACCAAATTCTCCATCTTGTAGTTAGTATTGGAAAAGACTATCCCCATTGCTAGTTCTCGTAGTAATCACAATTCTGATCATTATAGACACACCCACACTTACGTAAGACAGCAACAAACTAGATAAGCGACTCTTAGATTTGATTTATGACCTAAGATTAGCTGACTTACATTCATGGGAGTTCTTAAAAAATTTTCTTAGCTTGCTTAATCTGATCTACTCAACCCCATGAAAAGGACGCTTACTCAGATGCTACATATTTTGACATATCCTGTATCGATCTTCTAAAAAAATCGGCTATCTTTTACTAGGTACATGAACAAACATGTCATATACTACGTCTGTGATGAACAAAAGATTGATAATCTTCTCTTTTCCCTGCTCAAGGCTTAAAATAAACACTAAAATTAAGCCAATGATACGAAGTTGGATCTGTTATTAAATTGCAAAGACACTACTGTTTACAGCTCCTGATATTTACATTGTTGGGTGGCAAATCTTTAATGAGGCCGACTTAGAATCTTGTGAGGCGCTTCTTGGGACGACGACATCGAGAGACTTTTAATACTCGGACGAATTCATATCACCAACCTCTAAACCGCCATGATCTGATCCTTAACTTCGTTTTATTCATCACTGGACTTCTTTGTTTACAGTTTAGACTTTTGCTTAATGAAAACAAAGTTTTAAAAATTGGAAGATACCTGCATCCAATTAAATAATGGAAAGAGACTGCCTTCATAAACGGAGAAAAGGTCACCGAGGTGGGGAGCTTATGGTCCCCTCCTCGTTTACAATCTATCTGACAAGCATGAACTAGCCATGTTCAGAAGAAAATATATAAAAGTCTGCAATGGAGAGGAGATAACACGGGTTGTGGTGGTGAACATCCCAGAAATTAGAAAGCTTCCGTCCAGCTCCACCACGTGATATAAGCATGAACAGATGATCTGTGTTGCAGACCAAAAACCTCTGCTTGTCTCCAACTTTTTCTGTCTGAAATAAGGACACTCCCATGGTTGGATTCAATGTGATTGACCTCTGGAAATCTGGTTCTTGCTAATGAGCCGAGAATTTTTTTTTTTTCTTAAAAACTCTGAACCCTCTATAATTTTGATTAAACTTTATATTAATTATAACATTAGGTGGAGAACTGTGCTTGAACATTGACAATTATAATATCATAATTTGAATCTTCAAGGAGAAGAAACGATTTTAAGAAGAGAAGAAGATTGATGTAAGCTGAGGCAGATGGTGGAACCAGGATATTAAATCAACTTACAGCGGTTAACCTGTTTGCTCCAGATGGATCACCCAATAACCAATTAGAGTAATAGCGACAAGAAGATGATTTTAAATGAAAGAACAGAACAGGAGCTAGTTGCAGCAATGAGGCATGTGGGTCATTCAACGAGTTGAGGAAATCAAGCTGTGATTCCATAAAAAAAAAAAAAAAAAAAAAAAAAGCGAGACAGAGGTCCACCCAGAAAGGATGCTCCATCAATTGTGCTAGAAAAGGGCGGGGAATCATGGACAGTAGAACTAGTTCGAAAAGGTTATTTAATGCCCAGAATTGAATGAAGGAAAGGGAAAGGAGATGAACAGATGACATTAGTAGGATAAGCACTGAAGTCGTCCCCGGGTCCTCGCCAAAAGAGCTCCTGGACTCGTTTGTCCTCTTCTTGGGTGTCACTGTTTTGTGGATATCTGTCTCTCTCTCAAACTCTTGTGTTCTGTTCCAGTCTTTTTCATTACCCAAGCTGCTTCCTTTCTCTTTCGTTCTTTTAAATTCTTACCATCTGGGGACCAGAGGGAACTGATTGGCCAGATCAAAAGGGCGGTCAAAAAGCTCATCATCTCTTATCTGAGATTCTGCTCTTGTGGTGTGAGATAGGGAAGGAAACCACTACCTAAACTATCTGGGTTGCTTTCAAGTATGTCCCTAAAGCATCTCAGAAAACTAGAGATATCCCCACAAATGCAACTGAGAGTTTCTGTTTTTCGTGAGAGAAAGAAGAAAAGGAGGAGATCCTGAAACTCTTTCAACAGTGGACAGCGTACCTGCGGTATCTTCATGTCTTAAAACTAGAAAGAGTAAAGAGTACCTGCTCTAGAAGGAGGATCAGAACAGGCTTGGAATAACAGGAGATTCGTGGAGAAAAAACAGCTGTGAGAGAAACGGCAGTTTTCTTCCTCATAGGGAAATGATGAGAATTATACACTCTAGATCAAGTATCTGGAGACCCCAAACTAGAATTTGGCTTTTTGTTCAAAAGAAAGGTAGGGGACAGTTCCATTGTCTGATCAATAATGTCTTCTACATCGTAGAAACCCTCTTTAGACTTTATATCGAACACCCATCGTTGGAGTTCAATGGTCCTTTATCTGGACAGTAATCCCACCATTTCATTCGAATAAATGAAAAATGAAAAAGCTCCTTCAACTTTCTGCAACTTTTCTTTGGGTTTCTACAGGTTGGGCAGAAACTTGATTTGCAATGCAGAAATCTGTGTAAATCAACAGGAGGAACAAGCTTCATTTGACTGAGATGGAGGGAGTTATACATAGAATTACAATGCAGAAATTAACTATTATTTTCACAAGCTAATGAAACATCGGAAGTGAAAAATGGAAGTAGTACTAATACAGAGTTACAGAATCTAATCGATTCAAATTCCTAAAAGCCTTAACATCCCTACGGGGACTTCGTTCCCACCCTGTCAAAGAATCGTTTCTGTTCTATCCGGGCCTAATTCTCTTTTGGCCAGCCTTTCCATCCGACTTCAGGGTCCCAGCAGAGTCCCCCTCGGAAGAGACCTCCATTGACTTTGTAAAAGAACTTGAGAGATCTGCATATAGGTCAACAACTCTTCGGATGTTGTTGTTAAGTTCTCGGATCAGACCAACATTCCGGCTGAGATTGTCAGGCATTTTTGATTCATGGTTTTGGTTAATCTCGTTTATCAGTAATCTGTTCTGGTCTAAGATGTTCTGAACTTGGACGAAGCTCTTCTGGAAAGTTTGCAAGACCTTGTTATCCACTTGGGTTCCATTGCCAAGGCCTGAAAATGCATCCCCCTCCATTACAGCTAGAAGCTCGATCCAATCAAAACCGACCCTGAGATTGCAGAGAGGAAAGAAGAAGAAAAAGAAGATGACAAATGGTAAGATAAAGAGGAAATGATAGAAAACAAATCCTATAGCAGAGCTCCCTGCTTTCGTTAATCATGTCATAATCAGGTGTATATGTCAATGAACATACAAAGACATTAAATCGAGACAAGAAAGAGAAAATAAAAAGATCAACATCAACCAAGGGAACACAGAATCACAGGAAAACAAAGAAAAAGACAGAACTCAGAAAATAAAATAAAATAAAATGAAAGAAGATAGTTCATTATGATTTTAGTGTTCAGGTGAAATTCAATAGAATCAACAGCATTCTAACACAAAACAACCCAAGGTCGAGATACTCATCAAAATTTCTGAGATGAAATTCAACTGGAATAGAAGAGATCCTGGGTTTAACCTTTAACTACTCCATGAATGACACTGATTGACCCAATTCACAGCCAATTTGAGGGGCAACCAGATCGCTGCATAAACCTTTAAAAAAAAAAAAGGCAAGCTCCAATCGGAGAAACAGTAGTCTTTCCAAAATCAGATTTTAAAGAGGGCATTGCTGTCTCAGAATCTGC
Organism: Aristolochia californica; assembly: GCF_029961685.1. Classification (NCBI taxonomy): domain Eukaryota; kingdom Viridiplantae; phylum Streptophyta; class Magnoliopsida; order Piperales; family Aristolochiaceae; genus Aristolochia; species Aristolochia californica. The sequence goes on along the minus strand of NW_027181881.1, from coordinate 38,698,466 downwards.
AATAGGAAAACATAACAAAATCAAGAAAAAGAACTTGTGGATGCTTTCTAGCATTCAGGCGTGATGAACTAGGTCTTCTGAACGGAAACCATGGTTTCCGCGTTTTGCACAAAGGATTAGGTCAAGAAACAAGGATAGTTTTTCAAGATATGACATAAAATCAGATCCATCACCATAAAAAGGAATTTTCTTTTTGGTTCGTAGAAATCAACACCAAAGCTCTTCCATTCAACGAAGAATCAGAGCTCAAAAGAAACTGAAAACCAGTCAATACAGCAGGGGAAACAAAGAGTAGTACTACTGTCAAAGAAAGGCAAAGAACAGGAAAATCCAGAAAAAAAAAAAAAAGGGCTAAAAAAGAAAAATAAAATAATCGAAAAGAGGACTTTTTGATTCTGCAGGAGTGAAAAAAAGGACATAATTGGTAGTCCAATGTTCGACCGTACAAGAAAATGCCGCCGAGAAATTCCTCAATTAGACAAAACATAAAACAAAAAGCAAAAAATAGAAAAGAAGAGAAAGAGACGAGTGACTTATTTGAGAAATAAGTGAAATAAGAGAAGATCTTCCAATAGAATTTTTTTTTTATCACTTTGCTCACAGCCAAGGAAAATCCCAAATTCCAAAACGTAAACTTCCCTGATTGAAAGTAGAGGAGAGAACCACACAAACAAGCCACAAGAAAAAAAACTCGTTTACGTTTTTCTGTTTATCATCGCTGATTTCGGAGAAAACAAGGCAAAAACTCGAAGACCCAGGAAGTCACTTCAACAAAGGCCATCAACGAGACAAAATCGAAATTAGAAAAACTCCCAATACAGAAAAAAAAAAAAAAAATGAGGAAAAAGGAAAGAGAAAGCGGGTTGATGAACAGTAAACGAAAACTGTAAGAGGATATTGACATAGATATTCTACATATATAATTTAATACCACATACCATGAAAAAAGGGAGCATTGTTCTCAAAAGTCCGGAGGCCGGAACAAAGAGAGGAAAAATCGATGGGTCAATTTAAAGGAATCCGCGCAAAAGGAGTAGAGAAGCCCTGAAATCAGAGAGACGAGAGAGAAGATATGAGAGAATAAGTAGATTTGACAGTCACGCTCCGCCTTCCTCCCCCTCCTGACTCTTTCAGTCTTTCTGCAAAAATAATGGCTTTTTTTTTCTTTTTAGGATCCTAGTGACAAAACGGCATCCAAATTCTAAAATATGAAATTACTTGAATACCCCTCCCTCTTTTCCCTCTGGAGAGAAATTTTGGATAATAAGAAATGGAATCAACCAACCGTAATTTCACTTAATTTGCGCGGTCGAGACTCGAGGTAGAAGGATTCCCAAATATCTTCCTTAAATGTGTTCAGTTCCAATGACCAGGCGACACATGGCAGCGAGGCAACGGAGACGAGACTCCAGATTCCGGAGCCGCTGCACCCCCTGGTGTGGGTCCCAGCGTTTGACGTGCCGTATCGGACGCACAACTTTTCCGTTTCGAAAGAACGTTGAACTCTTTTCCTCTTCACGTCCGTACCGTCCCACTCACGCCTCTCTCACGCCACCTCTGGTCCAATTTCTGAGCAGCCCTTACATGTTGTGATTACATGTTGTTTTTTGTGTAGGTGATGAATTAAGAAAGTATAACTACTTAAACCCTAAAGTATTTTAATTAAAATTCTAAAATGTGGGTAATTTTTCATCATTCTAAAGACTCAATGGGAAAATTATGAGAGTTTAGTCAGACTAACAATAATTAATATATCTAGGTTCAAATCTTCTAATTCATATATTTGTTATGTCTTACAAAGATAAACTTAGAGAGAGAGAGAGAGAGAGAGAGAGAGAGAGAGAGAGAGAGAGAGAGAGAGAGAGAGAGAGGGGGGGGGGGGGGGGTAAGTTTATCAAATTATAAAAGTTAATTCAATTTTTAACTCACTTCGATCGCAATTCAATCAATAAACACAACAAACAATTCAATCAATCAACAATGTTAATAATTTTATAGTGGTTCATTATCCTATCTTGGATTGCAATCAATAAACACAACAAACAATGCAATCAATCAACTATGTTAATAATTTTATAAAGGTTCATAACCCTATCTTGGATTGCAATCGATAAACACAACAAATAATTCAATCAATCAATAATGTTAATAATGTTATAGTGGTTCATAATCCTATCTTGGATTTGTAATCCACTCTCAAGGGTTTTTTAGTTCGGACTAAAAAATTCACAAAGTAATAGCCAAATAACATCTACAAGAGCATATCACAATATCCAATTGTACCTTACCCAACAACTAGGGTTTATCATCAACTGTTACTACCTAAAAACACTTAACCCACAAAGGAATCTTCAGCACCTACTAATCAATTTATTCAAGTTTTGAATGATCTACAAATGCAATGGTTATTTTTCAATTCAAACACTGTAATGCCTCTTAATACGTAAATGCTGCAATCAAGATCAATAAAAAAAATACACCTAACCAATTGTGAATCTACTAGCAATTCAACAACTCAAGTAATGAATTACTTGAAAATATAAAACACATGTAATGACCGCAAAACTGGTTTTGTATGTGAGTCAATCAATCAAACACTTAAACTTTCTTTTGATTCCGAAGAGACAAAAACTTACGAAGCTATGAGAGCACTTGAAATTCAATATGGCAGGAATGTTTCATTTGGGGCGAGTTTTGCTTAAAGAGATACTTCTCCAACGTTCAAAACTAGCTGCTTTGGTTGGATAATGACATTTTTTACATAGCAAAATTAAGCCCAAATCAAGTTTAAATATTATGAAAAATATATTAAATATTGTTCTTGTTGTTGCACATGTTAGTAGGACACTTGGAATATTTTGTTGACCTATAAAATCTAGATATGGGCCTCATATTTTGAAAATTTGAGGTAAGGGGTCAATTCCATTAGCAATGGTAGGCTTGGTTTTGGATTTCTACTCTGCTTCAATAGGGTTCATGTAGTTAATCCCATGCAAAAGCCAAAATGAGGCCTACAAAATGGGGTTGACTTCTTTCTAATTCAGAATTCTTTGTGTTGAGGATTGACTCCTTTTGTCTGCTTCTCTAGTTGCTTATAGGGTCGACTCCTTTATGCACTTCAAGACTTCAACTTTCTTACTAAAGGAGTCAGCTCTTATTTGAATTCAAAATTCTTGAGGTTGACTCCTTTTTATTATTTCTTGGTTAAATGTGGTCAAATCATACCTATAAAGTTGACTCATTTGGGCTTCTACACTTCGAAGGCTTTGAAGTCTCCTACTGAAGGGGTCGACTCCTTGTATTTAAATTTCGCTGTTTTGAGGGGTCAACTCATTTTTTCCTTTTGATTGGGCCCAATTCATTTTGGTTAGATTATTGCAACACCCTTTTTTCTATAAAAATTACACCTGTAGACCATAGTTAATTTTTTGAGTTTGTTATCATCAAAGATTAAGGCATTTGGAGGGATTTTGAGACCTCACTCCAACATTTTCTCCCATTTTGATGATAAATACTCATTCAACAAGATAGGTGCAAGTGGCATCATGCAAATGCAATGTGTGGTAATTTTAAAAATGACTTCCCCTCGATACATAACTCCCCCTGACTTTGTTACTTCAATTCAAAATGAGTTTAACATTTTAAACTGTGTGCTCTTGTCGTCTGTTGCTTAGAACTTCATTTCATTTTAGTTACTTGAGTTACTATTTATCCCCCTTTTTGCATCAACAAATCAAAAGAAATATACCAATGAAAGCATAGAAGATTGAGACAGATTTAAAGGTTGAAAACCAAGATTTGCATTGTTACAATGTGGGACCCACTATGGTACACGAGCTGGTGGGACCCACCATGAGGGCGTGGGATGCCAAGAAGAGTTCTCACCTGTTGAGCACCTAGCCAATACTACCCAAAAGACCGGCCTGGTAGGTAGCGAAAAGCCAAGTACTTAAGCTCATGATCATAACAATACTCCCACTGTTATGAGCCGATGTCCTCGACGGGTCACTCTAGTGGCCCACTCTAGCGGCCCACTCTAGCGACATTGGCCCTACCCACGTTTTGAGCTTATCAGTAATTTTAATTTGGCCTCTAGGTTGCCCCCTCCGGGATTCAAACTCGCAATAGAGGTTTAGCTCTGATACCAAATATTAAACACCTGGCCAATACTACCCAAAAGATCGGCCTGATAAGTAGCGGAAAATCAAGTACTTAACCCCAGGATCATAACATTACCCAAGCTAGCACGAGTTAAGAAGATAAGAAGCACAAACTGAAATGAGTTAGAAGACTTGAAGATAAGTGGAACTCACAAAGATACCACAAGTGGTAATCTTATCAATATGAGCTAGAAGATCATGTGGGACCCACAAGGATAAGGCCATGAGCTGGTCTCCTCCCTTATATCCACGTTATTGAAGAAGAGTTCTAGTTCAACTTGTATTAGACCTCTAGTAGATTGTGTTATCTTTTTATGATAGACTTATCTTAGAGAGTTAAAGTTGGAATGTAATTAGGAGATTGAAAGGTTAATTGTATAAGACTCTATCACTTCCTCTACTATAAATGGAGGTGTTGTAATTCAGAATTAATCAAGTTACACATCTCCTTCTTGAGTAAATCTCTCTCTCTTTGCTCGACGCACATCTCTCTTTTCCTTTTTTCTTCTCTCTACCCGAGAGCTCTTCTTTCCTTTTCTTCTTTTTCTTTCTCCTTTTTCTTACTAGGAATATTAGAAAAAAGATGTTAAATTCAACATGCATATACCAAAACATGAGATAATTCAATTAGGTCTACATCCAAAATGAAAGGTTAGTTGTATAAGGACTCTATCACTTCCTTTACTATACATAGAGGTGTAGTAATTCGGAATTAATCAAGTTAGACATCTCGTTCTTGAGTAAATCTCTCTCTCTCTTTGCTTGGCGCACATCTCTCTTTTCCTTTTTTCTACTCTCTACCCTAGAGCTCTTCTTCTCCTTTTCTTTCTCCTTTCTCTTGCTCGGAATATTGGAAAATGGATCCTAAATTCAACATGGTATCATAACATTAAATTTAGGATCCCTCGTAAAAAAGAATGCTTTAAAGAAGATATGATCAACACCACTCAAAGAAGACTCTTTTGTGAAGAAAGATCACAAACCATGAGAAAAGTGCTTATTTGTTTTTACTTCATGTTACTGCTTTTCGAATTTAGAAGATGATTTAAAGATGAGTATGTGAATGCATCTCATCTTATGATATTGTGGATATGCATGCCTCTCCATCTAAAAGAAGCTATCAAAACAGTTTTGTCTGTTTGGAAATTCTGTTAACCGAGACCAGTCCATGATCAGATTGTTAGAATTTGTTTTTGTGGGAACAAGTATCCCCTGATATAGAAGATTGTTATTGAGTCTCTTATGAGTGGTATTAAAGAAAAAAAATCAGAATAATGATTTAGCATCAATGCTAAAGTTCTCAATACATCGAGTTGTTTGAAGAATACTACATTGTGTTATTATTATTATTTTTTTTTTTTGAAAAAGGGCCTATCATGGTCGAAGAGAATATGAATATCAAAAGTGATATACTAAGAATTACCACTATACCATTACGTGAGGTAACAAATTTTATGAGTTGGTCTACATCGGTTCGGAGGTTTCTTATAACAAAAGACCTACTTGGTCACTTCACCACCTGAGGACCACCTATTGATGAAGATGATTTTTTTATAACAAATGGTTGAAAAAGGATAACTTGGTGATTAGTTGGCTAATCAACAACATGGAAGAACATGTCTCCAACAATGTCATTCATCTTGACATTGCTAAACAAATTTGGGAGACATGTGCTAAACTATACTCTTGCTCAGATACTCTACATAGACCATATGATATTCTCTAAAGGATGTTGAATACTAAACAAGGAGAAAATATTCATGAGTACTTGGCCCGCATTAGAGGCTTTCTTCAAGAGTAGAAGTTAGCTCAGCCTTCAACCACAAATATTTCTTTCCAAGACAAGCAAAAGGAAGCCTTCATTACTTCTATTTGCCTTGTAAATATTAAACCACATCTTGAGATTGCCAAGAGTCAACTTCTGAGTGCTTCTATTCCCAAGTTTGATGATGTCTGTGCAACACTACTCCATATTCTAGACACTTCTTCCTTCAATACTGAAGTATTATCTGCTATGTATTCAGATCATAGAGGAACATCATCTGACCGCGGCCGAGGCAGAGGTTATAGAGGAGGCAGAGGAAGAGGTGGAATGACTGGTGTCGGCAGAGCAGATGGTAAAGAATGTACTCATTGTAAGAAATTTGGCCACACTATAGATCAATGCTATTACAAGGAATACAAGGCATGCAGTTACTATGGATAGTAAGGTTACCATAAAGAAATATGCTATAAAGCCAATTGATAGTTAGAATTGACAAAGGCTAATCAAGCCTTTGTAAGTGATACAAAAGAAGAACAACCCACAAAATCAGCAACACAATTTTTTTACTGATGAAGAGTATGACCTATTTCAGAAAATGAAGACAATGTTGGGTTTTTATCCTAGTTCCTCAACAACTACTTTGCCACATCCTGGATAATTGACTCAGGAGCCTCCAAGCATTTTACAGGTAACAAAAATTTATTATATTTTCTATCTCCGTGTCTTTCACACAAGTTTGTTACCATAGGTGACGGTTCTCAAACCAAAGTCCAAGGGAAATTATCCACTTTTGTCACTCCATCACTTCCGCTCACTGGTATTATTTTTGTCCCTACTTTCCCTTTGAATATATTATTTGTTAGTCAGCTGACAAAATATTTTAATTGATCTGTTACCTTCTCACCCACTTCATATGTATTTTAGGATCTTATAACGAATTAGGTGATTGGTGGAGGCCATGAACAAGGGGGACTTTACTACCTGGACGTGCCAAAAATGAATATGGTTTCCACTACTGAAAATGAGATAAGGTTATGGCACAATCGGTTGGGACATCCATCTACACGGTCTCTTCATTATATGTTTACTACGCTTAAAGTAAGGTCAAAATTTCATTATGAGGTTTATCAATTGAGTAAACATCAAAGGAGTACATACTCTCCTTGTCCAGAAGTCAAAAGAGTTACTCCATTTTCTTTAATTCATATTGATGTCTGGGGGCCCTTGCGTGTCTCAAACATTTCTCAAGCAAAATATTTTATTACATTTATCGATGATTTCACTCGTACAACTTGGTTGTTTGTATTTAAGGATCGTTCTAAGATACCATTTATTTTTAAGTCATTTCATGCTATGGTACTCACACGGTTTGGTTAGAAAATAAAAATACTTCGGTTTGATAATGCCAAAGAATATGTTTCCAAAGACCTTGACTCTTTTTGTCAAGAAAATAACATTATCCATCAAACATCATGTGTTTACACTCCTCAACAAAATGGTGTATCCGAACTAAAAAATCATCATATTCTTGAGGTAGCTCGAGGTTTATTATATGCCATGAAAGTTTCCTACTTTTATTGGCCTCATGCAGTCCTTACAGCTTGTTTTCTTATAAATTATCTACCATCTTTCGTTCTTGGTAATAAATCTCCTTACTCTAGATTATTACCAAATGATGATCCATTTTTACTACCTTTGAAAGTCTTCGGATGTCAATGCTTTGTTCATAATTCATTTTCTAGACACAACAAACTTGAACCTAAATCTATCAAGTGTATCTTCTTGGGATACTCTCGCACACAAAAAGGTTATGTTTGTTATAGTCCTACTCTTCAACGTTTATTTGTGTCCAGGGATGTAACATTTTTTGAAGACTCATCATTTTATTCTAACAATGTTCCTCCTAGTCTGTCCTCACGACCAAGTTCCCCTCGACCGGTTGTGCCCCGTGATACTGATATTATTCAACCCCCAGAGCAAGTGGCCGACACCACATCTGCCGAGTTAAAAGATTTCACAGAGGTAAGTCCTTCATCCTAAGTAATTTTTTGCCCTCAATATGATACTCGTCCTATTGCTGCAAGGAAAGAACCTAGTTCATGCACTAGACCTTCTACTTCTCATCCCATTTCAAATTTTGGGTCTCATCATCGCCTCTCACCTCTATGTAGTCAGTTTCTTTCTTCTATTTCCTCCATATCTATTCCACAGTCCTATCAGGAGGCTCTACAACATCCAAGGTGGAAGGCAGCAATGGGTGAAGAAATGAAGGCACTTACTAATAATCAGACATGGTCACTGGTTCCTCTTCCAACAGATAAAAAACCCGTTGGTTGCAAGTGGGTTTATATTGTCAAATATAATCCGGATGGGTCAATAGCACAACTGAAGGCTCGACTGGTTGCTAAAAACAGTGTTATAGAATTGATTATGAAGAAACCTTCTCTCTCCAATGACAAAAATAAACTTGATACATATATTATTATCTCTGGCGGATAATTCATCATGGCCGATATATCAACTTGATGTGAAAAATACATTTTTGAATGGGGTATTAAAGAAGAAATTTATATGCAACAACCACTTGGGTATGTGGTTGAGGGGGAGTCAGTATGTTGACTAAAAAAATCTTTGTATGGTCTCGAGCAGTCCCCTCAGGCATGGTTTGAAAAATTTAGTCAAGCCCTCATATGGGCCGGATTTTACAAATGCTCTGGAGATCACTCAATATTTATTGAAAATACATCGAGAGGTAAGGTAATTCTGGTTGTATATATTGATGATATCATTTTAACTGGTAGTGATTCCGAGGGCATCCAGAAAATAAAGAAAAAAATGTGCTAAATTCAAGACAAAGGATCTTGGACTACTCAAATATTATTTGGGTATTGAAGTATTAAAATCCAAACATGGGATTGTGCTATCCCAAAGGAAGTATGCCATTGATCTACTAGAGAAGACAAGAATGATGGGATGCAAACCAGCAGAAACTCCTTTGGACTCAAATACAAAATTATGTGGAGACACTGGAGAAGATGTCGATATTGGGAAATATCAAAGACTAGTGGAAAAACTTATTTATGTGTGTGTAACAAGGCCGGATATATCATATGCAGTAAGTTTGGTAACTCAATACATGCACAAGCCACAACTTAGTCATTGGCAAACACTTGAAAGGATACTACGATATCTCAAAGGAGCTCCAAGAAGAGGGATTCTCTATAAAAACCATGGTCACTTCAACATCGAAGGATTCTCAAATGCAAACTGGGCTGGATCCCCGGATGACAGAAAATTTACGTCGGGATTTTGTATGATGGTTGAAGGGAATTTGGTTACATGGAAAAGCAACAAGCAAAATGTAGTAGAACGGTCTAGTGCAGAAGCAGAATACAGAGCCATGGCAAACACTGTTAGTGAACTCCAACGGATAAGATCTCTTCTCACTGAATTGGGATTCTATAAAGAAGCTCCGATAGATCTATATTGTGATAATCAAACAGCAATACACATTACGTCAAATCCAATCCTCCATGAAAGAATAAAGCATATTGATATGGACAACCATTTTATACGAGAAAAGTTCCAAGCAGGCTTTTTATCTCTAATACATATATCATGACAAAGTCAAGTTGCAGATATTCTCACCAAGCCGGTCACTCACAAGATTATGTCTACCATTTGCAGCAAGTTGGGCATCTACGATGATTTCTCACCCCCAGCTTGAGGGGGAGTGTTACAATGTGGGACCCACCATGGTGAACGAGTTGGTGGGATCCACCATAAGGACGTGGGATGACAAGAAGAGTCCTCAACCAAGCTAGCACGAGTTAAGAAGATAAGAAGCACAAGCTAAAATGAGTTAGAAGACTTGAAGATCAAGTGGGACCCACAAAGATACCATGAGCTAGTAATCTTATTAATATGAGCATGAAGATCATGTGGGACCCACAAGGATAAGGCCACGAGCTGGCCTCCTCCCTTATATCCATGTTATTGAAGAAGAGTTCTAGTTCAACTTATATTAGACCTCTAGTAGATTGTGTTATCTTTTCATGATAGACTTATCTTAGAGAGTTAAAGTTGGAATGTAATTAGGAGATTGAAAGGTTAATTGTATAAGACTCTATCACTTCCTCTACTATAAATGGAGGTGTTGTAATTCGGAATTAATCAAGTTACACATCTCCTTCTTGAGTAAATCTCTCTCTCTTTGCTCGACGACATCTCTCTTTTCCTTTTTTCTTCTCTCTGCCCGAGAGCTCTTCTTCCCTTTTCTTCTTTTTCTTTCTCCTTTTTCTTACTAGGAATATTAGAAAAAAAGATGCTAAATTCAACATGCATATACCAAAACATGAGATAATTCAATCAGGTCTACATCCAAAATGAGTTATAATAGTCACAAAACTAGGGATTGCTCTCCAATTACAATTGAGTGGTAAGTAAAAACAAGGATGCAGGTCTCTGAGGCTTTTAGTTGCTCCAATAGCCTCTCCTAGAGGCAAGAGAGGAGACAGTAGAACAAGGTGCTTGTAGTTCATGGCAAAATGGGGAAACCTCAAACTACAATTGTGGGTCATCATCGGAGGAGAGAATAGGTGTGCCCATCGTCCTACAAGCGGGCATGTGGTTATTGGCACAATTGGTGTCACCTCCACATGTGTGATAAAAAGACTACTTTGGTGCTAAAAAACCAAATATGAAAGCGTCTTACATGACTTTCATGGAAATGAGTCACACGAGAAGAAGCTTCGAATGGGGAATAATTTTATTATTATTAGAATTCTATTTTAATATTATATTTTTTAATTTTATTAGAACTTATCTTTTAAATTTTTTACTTTGGGTGTCACTGGGATACGAGCGGTTAAATTTATAACACTCAATGAATTTTTTTTTTCTTCAGAAATTTAACATCTAGAATAGGAGGAATAGGATAATAAAAACTAAGATGTGAGCTCTAAGGGGTCTGGTAACTCCAATGGCCTATCCCCCAAAGGCAAGAGAGGACATCATGGACCATACAAGTGGGCATGTGGTTGATCGAAAAATAGGAGTAGCCTAAACTACACAAGTGGGCCTATGGCTAATGGCACAACTGGTGTGACCTCCTCTTGTGTGGTTTGTTACTGCCTTGGAATTGGGGAGCATGGTGATGGTTGAACTACGGGGCTGCCAAAGGTCGGTAACTACTGAATATCCACTACCTAGGGCAAGATTCCTAAGTCATATAAGGAGATATGATAATCTCCTAGGTGGTCATTAGGCTTCTCTTTTTATCTCTCTAGGCATATGAAACTCAAACTCCTCGAGAAGCTCTTCTACCTGAGACTAATAAGGTGCATCCTCCTCCATCACAAGCCAAAAGTGTCTATGTAGTGTGATCATTTTCCTCTGCAAGGATGTCACCCTACTATCCATGGTATCTGCCCTCTAATGGAGAGAAATGAAATAGTAATCATTTTCGTTGAAAATGCAAACTTAGAAGATAATTTTCCAAGTATCCTCAACATGAGAATCTCAGGTAATGTCTAATGATGGTCTAAAACAGCCTCATGAAGGAGGGAATCTACCTCATCATCTCTAATCTCATTTGAATCCTCATTACTAGGGCTATCCTCACTCTCATTCTCTTCACACTAATTAACCTGAGGACTAATAGTAAGATGTCTCACCAAGACTCCCTTGAGCATTCTTCTACTCACATAGCTATTTACCTTCCTCAGATGGTACTTGAGAATCATATCCTTCTTCATGGGCAGCTAATTGATGATCCATCCATGAATTAAAATTATATCTTTCCTTAGCCGATTGGAGTAGAAAATTTCTAGTTTTTATGCTTCCAAATCTTGCATGCACCCCTTCTTACAATAAAAATGATGCTTTCAGCTAGACTCACCTTTTTCATCGTCTTGATACCAATTGCATACCTAACAATGAATGATAGTATATGATCTAACATACTCATTGTACTATGGTCAACTTTCCTTTCCCTATAAAATTCTTCATTTATACTGGTCATAATGATCCCCAATGTATTGTTCCTATTGAAGAGAAGATATGGAAGAGTCTTACATGACTCTCACGGTAAGAAGTTTCACAGAATATGAATTAATATGGTGGAGTCATACAAGAGTCTCATAGGAGGAGGTTTCATATAAAAGTTTCAATTAAAGGCGAATTATTTATGTTAGTCTTCTATTTATATTCAATTGTTCAATTGTTCTAGGACTTATCTTTTAGTTTTTAACTTTAGGTGTAACTGGGATAAGGTTAGCTTAGTTGTAATTGGACTCTACTTATTTCCTCCATTATAAATAGAGGTTTATATACTCAAATTACATCAAGTTAGTTAAGATATTTCCTTTCAAGAAATTCAATATGGTATCAGAGCGGGTTCTGTGAGTTAACTCGGTCTACCAACAGAAATAATGTGATCATTTTCTTATCTATGATCTCTAGTAGTTTAGGTTTGTATTCTATCTTTTGTTTTTCTTTCCTATCTCAGTACCCATTGTTTTCTTGGTGTTCACACCTCCATAATAAACTTTTCCTATTATAAACCAAAAAATAATTTTGGGAATCAGAGTTTTCTACAAAGAGAAATCGATATTTGAAGCAGCAAAGGTTGGCCTGCAAGAGAGGTTCCAGAAGCAATAAAAAGCATCAACTTTTGAGCCGTTTTATACCATCAAGAACAAGAATTTTTTTGGATGATGGGCTCAAGCCCACACGACCAAGGAAGGCCCACACGCCCAAGAGAAGTGTGTTAGAAGATGGGCTCAAGGCCACACGTCCAAGAGAGGTGGAAGATAGGCTCAAGCCAACAAGACCAAGGAAGACCCATGTCCAAGAGTTATGGCATGATCGTAAATGAAAAGTCATCTCATAAAGATGGTACTGATGTAATTAGTTTAAGTTTGAGGGGTATAATTATAATATTAAAGTTTTATCCATATATAAATAGAGCTTCAGGGGGAGGGTTAGGACACAAGTCCATAACCTATTTCTTCCTCCTATTTTCTCCCCAACATGCTATCTCTCCTTTCTCCATGACCTAATCCATGGAGTCCTAAAAATTAACATAGTATCAGAGCATTGATTTTCAAGACTCACATGTATGATTTTCGGAATTCCAAAAACCCATTTTTTTCTTTTGTTCATATTTCGTTTATAACCTTCATGCTCAAATAGTTTCCTTTGTCTGCCACATTACTCAACAACAACGCAATCTACTTCCAACTCCGATTATGGATTTGCCCTCTTCTACATGCAATTCATGAGTCTTGCTATAGATGCCCTTCACTCCTATTGTGTACCCGAGAATCCAAAGGATTCATTAGGGATTCTATGTTTGTGATCCAACGTCTAAAGGTTTTGTCACAATGCCGAAGCCTCAAAATGTTTTTGTGAGGCATGTGATATGTGCACTGCATTGGTGATCTTCCCATCCAACAACGGTTGGACGACTTTAAGCGTCAATGGCCTTCATGAAAATACCCCTACCTTCCAAATTGTACCTGAATTCTTTCAAAGTTTACTCATCGAAGACACAAGAATGGAAGCCCTTAAAGAAGGCATCCATCAAGCTCTTTGCAAGACGAGGATCCCAACACTACGCGGTGGACTTTGGCCTCCACAACCGCATTGATGACGTTCTTTGTCCCGTCCTTTTTTCTGAAGATATCAAAATCAGTTGGCATCTCTCTTATTTCTGGAAAGTCTTTTCTTGAGTTGGGTTCATCCTACTGGTGTCTTATCCGTAGTAATTTAATTTTTTTGTAGATTGATTTATTTTGGAAGTCTCTTGCTGGCTTGTCTCTTTGCACCAACTCTATTGCCACTTATAGAGACTCATCGATTGCTGCCATTACTGCTGTTTTTTTCTTTGAAAGTTGTTGATTGATAACAACATTAATTTCACTGTTCTTCGCTGGCAACCAGATCGAATTTCCGTGAAGAGGAGCCTTCCGTCTATCGTCACTCTGCCACTGCGTAATCTTTGGTATGCCTTAATCTTCATTATTGTGTTGCCATTTTTTTGGAAACTAATCTGCTGCTTAATTTGAGATCTCTTGCTATCTGATATTTGTCTAAAATTGTTGTCACTTTGCCAGTTCTGTCGAGTTAATTTGCCATAATCTTTGCTACTATGTTGGTGAGCTGTTTTCGAGTTTCCGCCAGTTGGTTTGCTGAGTTGTTTTTGATCTTGCTCTATTCAGAAGAGAGCGTCGCAGGGAAGAAGAAGTTCAACTTGTTTAATTTGCTGAGCAACCGTATGGTGAATAGTTATTTAATTTGCCAAGGCAACCTAGTGAACCAAGCTGACCCATCAGGCTACTATCGAGCCGCACCAGCCTGACCGAGTCAACTTGGATCAACTCGGTCAGGGTTAGCCTGACTCGGTACACTGGCTCACAACCTCTGTTATTCTGGTCCAGGACTAGAGTTCTACAATGATTTCTCCATGACTCGGCTATATTGGTCTATTACCTGACTCGGCTCGATTCGGTTGCTTCTCTCAGTCTGACTCAGTGCGATGTCTTCGGCTCGAGTATCATCTTGAATTAATTGATAACTTATTACTCGATCAGAGTATTATTTTCTGCACAACTTTTTGATGGACTCTCTGTGGATTATGTATTAAGGACTTTTATTATTTGGTACGTGTTAGTTGGTCCCAGGCTCATTTTCGCTGAAGCTATTGTGTCTCTTTGACTGAGACATTGTTATTGAAGAAGGACTTCTCGATTGCTGACTATTGTCAGCACTGGTTATTCTGATGAAGAAGAAAGCACATGGTGGACCCATTATATTATCTTCCGATGATTCCCCATTATCCTCTTATTATTTCTTAAAATTACTTATGTGCTATGTCTATAAACCCACTACCTACAAAGGATAGAAGTGTGCCCAACATCCAGCGTGAGTCAAGTCTATTATTCACCTAGAGGTATTTTTTGAGCTACAGTTAGAAAGAAAGTAGACTACTTTTTCTCCTTTGAAATTGAACAAAGAGTATTTCAGACTATGACCATTTGACTGGAGTATGGAGCTTTAGCATACAACTAGGAGTGATTTTTTCTTCTCTCGCCATTATACTGTGCATGTTGGGTCTCTTGGTAAAGAACAAAGAGGTTACCAGTTTGAGGGGGAGTGTTGGAAGGTATGACGTAATTGAGGTGGACTGCCATTTTATATGGGAGGATCCTATCCACCATTTGTAGCAAGCTGGATGTTTATAATATTTTCTCACCCCTTGCTTGAGGGGGAGTGTTGGAATATGGGCTCAAGCCCACACGACCAAGGAAGACCCACTTGTCTAAAAGTGGTGGTATGTTGGTAAATAAAGAGTCATATAAAAAAGATGGCGCAAATGTAATTAGTTTAAGTTTCAGGGGCATAATTATAATATTGTAGTTTTATCCAGCTATAAATAGAGCATTAGGGAGAAGGTTAGGACACAAGTCCATAATCACTTTCTTCCTCCTATTTTCTCCCGAATATGTCGTCCTTTATTTTCTCCTTGAGATAATCCATGGAGGCCTAAAAATCAAGAAATTTATATGGAGAATTATACACAAAAAGACATATCTATAAGTTTATTTTCTCACCTATCCAACCTATTCTCAATTTGAGTTTTTTAAAGGGACATATAAATCTTAGAAGAGTCAAGGGTCATGTTGGCTAAAGAAGAAAGAGTACTCAGTTCTGTCAGATTAAAGAGTCCAACATATATAAGATTTTTTGTCTTAAAAGAAGTATATTTTATGAAGAAAGGATATACCTAGATGAAAGGTCCTGAATTCTAGTTTCATAAGGAGAAAATTTCATGTCAATTTGATCTTTATATAAGGAGATATTCACAATGGAGTCAACAAGGGTCAAGCTATAGCATGAAAAAATCAAGAGGTCATAAAAAATCAAGATCGAAGATTTTTATGTCAAATTAGGTATTAATTTAAAGATATTTGAGTCTAGTTTCTTTATAAATAAATTATTTGTGATTTAGAGAAATATTTTTGGATATATCTATATCCCAAATACCAAAGGTTAGTTCTGTAAAAAAATCTCTCTTTTTTTCCTATTTTCTCTCCTATTATCTCTCTGTGAATTGAAGTGAATTGGGTTTTCTTTTCTCCTAAAATTTGAGTTTTGCCAAAATTTTCTTCTAATCAGAGAGTTTTTGTTAGACTTAATCACTCTATCAAGTGCTCATTCAAGGTATGCAATATCTTACTTTGATGTTGTTTTCAAGTTTTGCATGTTTGTTACTTGGTTGTGTATTTTCAGCATAATTAACTCTGAAAAATTGTGGTCACAGAAACAAAATTATACTTGGTCAAGTTTATTAAATTCTACCGTTATATTCTCCCCTAGTTTTTTTTTTTAAAGTCACTTTGGAAGTATGAGTGTTGCATAATCACCTCATTCCAGTTAAATTTGTATTCCTCTGGTATTTTTTTTATTTTATCATCTTGTGTTTTTATCACTTTAGAGCAATGCCGAGACCCATTACGTAAAAGTATAGGAGTGTGCCCAACATCCATTTTGTTAGGAATTAGATGCCCTAATTCCAAACTAACGAAAGCAATAATAATAAACACGGAAGAAGGGAAAAACAACCACGAAAAAACACAACAAGATTTATATAGGTTCGCCTCAAGGGGAGACTACATCTTGTCTTTCGCCCCTGCAGTAATCCACTATGAAGATGAAATACTTTACAAGAGAAATTGCACACTTATAGGTGTTTCTCTCTAACCTCTCGGGCTGCAACTCGAGAAGCTCCTCGGATTAAAATGATTAAACCCTAATACTGGCCCCCCTCAATTATAAAGAGAAAATTAGGGCAAACGTGATACAAGAGTAAAATTTCCAAACTCCCCATAATAAAACAACAATCAATATATTGTGGATTGGATGGGGGGCTTCCCGCCCCCGCTCCCTTTCAATCCCCACGATGACGTTACCACGAAGGTCAATCTACGACCCACTCAGTATATGGTATTAATTAGGATCTACAACTTAACACAGTTTGAGTCAAGTTTTTTGTTCTTCACTCAAAAGGTTATTTGTGTTTGAGCTACCCTTGAAAAGTGAGTAGCCTCTTTGTTAAGCCATAAAATTGGGCAGTTTTTTGTCTTCAAAATTGAGGGGAATATGTTTTAGACTATGACCATTTTTACTGGTGTAGCTTTGTCGTACGACTAAAAGTGATTTTTTTTTCTCACATTTTGTTTTGTCCAAGTTGGGTTTATATATTGTTTGTGGTTTCTCTTCTTGCTTTATTGCTGAATTTGATCTCTTATTTGTGCTTAGTTTCGCATCCCATAATATCACATACTTGTTGTTTTGTTAAAGTCTTGTCCTCTTCCCTTGAAACTTCATTCAAGGGTGCTAGTTTTGAAAAAAAAATCAGTTATGTTCTCCCAAGGTAGGGAGAATAATGGTTATGGTAGAGGTAAATGAAGAGGTGGGAAGTCATATGGTAGAGGTGGGAATGCTCCTACCTCCAATTCCAACACTACTGATCATAAAAGGAAGTGTACCTTTTATAAGATCAACAATCATCTAGTTGAGAATTGTTAGAACCCACATGAGAAACCACCATACTTCAAAGCTAATCAAGAATCAACTTCTACCACATCCACCACTAGTGTAGCATCTTCAAATTCCTCAAAAGGAAGATTGACACTATTAGAAGAAGATCATGAATTGTTTCAGAAATTTAAAAGTATGATGGCTGCCCCCCCAAAGCAATACTACAATCACAATTGCTACTACTGGTTCGTACTATTTTCTTTCATGTTCCAGCAATTCACCTGGATAATTGATTACGGAGCCTTTGAGCACCTCATGGGTAAAATTGAAAATTTGTTTTCTATGACACCATGCACTTTAGGCTAATTTGTATCTATGATAGAAAGGTCCCTAACAAAGATTCAGGGTACCGGTACATCCACCATTTCACCATCTTTTCCACTTTCTAAGTTTTTGTTTGTCCCTCAATTTCTATTGAGTCTTATGTCAATGAGTCAATTAACCAAGAAAATAAATTGTTTCATTACTTTTTTCTCTTCTCAATGAGTGTTTTAGGACATCAAGACCAAACATGTGATTGGTGGCGACCATGAGAGAGGAGGCCTTTACTATATGGATACTACCACCTAGATAGTAGTAGCAAGCACCACAACAAAAGAGACTTCACAATGGCATAAATGGCTTGGCCATCCATCATTAGCTAAATTAAAGAGTTTAGTTTCTTCTCTTCATTCTATTTCACATTTGTCATGTGAGTTTTTTGAGCTTAGGAAACTCCATAGATCTATTTTTTAACCCAAACAAAATAATATTGCTTATAGTCCTTTTGATTTAGTTCATTCGGATGTTTCGAAACCTGTTAATGCACCAAATATTTCTCAATCCAAGTATTTTTTTATATCTATGGATGATTACATGTGAGTTACAAGGTTATACTTGATGTAGGACAAAGCTGAAATATTTCATATTTTTACCTCTTTTTGTGCTATGGTGGAAAATCAGTTCAAAACTAGGGTCAAAATGTTTCGGTTTGATAATGTGAATGAGTATTTTTCCTCTCCCTTTCAATTTTTTTGCTAAGAAAATGGATCATTCACCAACCATCATGTGTTTGTAAACCACAAAAGAATGGTGTATGAGAAAGAAAACATCGACATCTTGTCAAAGTTGGCCCCTCCATTATATTGTCTATGAATGCTCCTCAATACTATTGGCCCTACATAGTCTTCACTGCATGTTTTTTTTTTTTTTTCAAAATTCTTTCTGGATTCTACTCCTTTCGCTTTGCCACCTTGGGTATTTGTGCACACCTCATTTGTTCATCAGCAAGGGCCTCACCAAAGTAAATTTCTTCCCTAAGACATTAAGTGTATCTTCCTGGGGTATTCAAAAAACCAAAAAGGCTATGTGTTTTACTCTCCATCCTTGAAGAAAATGTTTATCTCAACTGATGTCTCCTTTTTTGAGACTCAACCCTATTTTTAAGCTATTTCTCCACCTAGTTTTACACCATCTAAAGGGATGACCAAATCGTTTATTTAAGTGGATTATGATTTTTAGATTGGTGAACATCCTTCAAAAGATCATCTCTCTGTTGAAGAGCAGGTATGGAAGAGTCTTATATGCCTCTCACAAAACCATAATTAATATGGTGAAGTCTTATAGAAATCTCACAGGAGGAGGTCTCACAAAAGAGTCTCAGTTAAAGGTTTTTTTATTTATGTTAGTCACCTATTTATGTTCACTTGTTCAATTGTTGTAGGACATATATTTTAGTGTTTAACTTTGGGTGTAACTGGGATAAAGGTAGTTTAATTGTAATTGAATTCTACTTTTGTCCTATATTATAAATAGAGCCTCATTGTATTCAAATTACATCAAGTTAGTGAATTATTTTTATTTTCCAAAAATTCAAATTGGTATTAGATCAGGTTTACAAATCAAAAAGAATTTTGGCAATCGGATTTTTCAAAAAAGTGAAATTGATATTTGAAGTAGAATATGTTAGGTAGCAAGAGATATTCAAGTAGCAGTAGAAATCTTTAATTTTCAAGCCATTGTATGCCATCAAGAATTAGACTTTATATAGAAATTTATATGTAAAAAGAAATATATTTAAGTATATTTTCTACCTTATCAAACCAATTTTCAATCTGATTTTTCTAGAGTGAGATATCAATTTTTGAAGGGTTAGTTCAGCCAGATTATAGAGTCCAAAATCTATTAGATTATTTATCTCAAAAAAATATATTTTACAAAGAAATACTATACTTGAATGAAATTTATGGGAGTCTAGTTTCATAAGGAAAAAAATTATTGTCAATTTAATCTATATTTAAGGAGATATTCACATTAGATTTGACAAGGGTGGAGCAAAAGAACAAAGTAAATCAAGAGGTCATAAAAAATTCACGAACAAAGATTTTTATATCAAATTAGGTATTAATTTAAATATATTTGATTCAAGTTTCTTAAAAAATAAACCATTTGTGATTCTAAGCTATATTTTTGGTCATAGAGATATCAGAAGTACCAAAGGTCAATTTTGTCGAATATCTTTTTTTTTATATTTTCTCTCCTATTATTTCTCCATGCATTAATGTGAATTGAATTTCCTTTTCTACTAAAATCTGGGTTTTTTTAGCCAATTTTCTCTTCTAGTTAGATATTTTTGGTCAGACTTAATCACTCCAAGATATGCTCATTCAAGGTATGAAATATCTTGCTTTGATGTTGCTTTCAACTTTTGTTTTTTGGTACATAGTTGTATATCTTCTACATAGTTAACTCTAAAAACTTGTGGTTACCCCAAAAAATTTATACTTGGTTAAATTTATTAAGTTTTATTGTTATAGTATCACTTATTTTTTTTTAAAGGTCACTTTGGAAGTATGAGTGTTGTTTAGTCGCCTCCTTCCGGTTAAAGTTGCTTTCCTCTAGTATTTCTTTAGTTTATCATCTTGCATTTTTATCACTTTAGAGCAATGCCTAAACCCATTACCCAAAAAGTATAGGAGTGTGCCCAACATCCAATTTGAGTCGGGTCTTTTGTTCTTCACCCAAGAGTTGATTTGTGTTTGAGCAACCCTTAAGAAGTGAGTAGTCTCTAAAGTTGAGCCATTTTTCTACCTTTAAAATTAAACGGAGTGTATTTTAGACTATAACCATTGTTATTGGTGTATGGAGCTTTGTCATACGACTAGGAGTGATTTTTTTTTCCCATATTGTGTTTGTCTAAGTTGGGTTTCTATGTCCTTTTTATCCCCAGCTTGAGGGGGAGAAGTAGAAGAAGTACAAGAGAGAGATATTTTGTTCGACATGTTATGGTAATTTTTATGTGACCAAAATATTCAAGAAAGGGGGAGAACAAAAGATGAAGTTTTTACATCTATGAAGATTTTTTTTAGCAAAAGAAAATCAAAGACCAAAAATCCTTTTCATTGTTAGCAGAAGTTATAAGCTCTAACTTGAGGGGAAGTGTTGAAGAGGAGGTAGGGAAGAGTCTTGCATGACTCTCATAGTAAGAAGTTTTAAAGAGACAAAATTAATATGGTGGAGTCTTACAAGAGGTCTCATAGTAGAGTTTTAGTTAAAGTTGTTTTAGTTATGTTAGTCTTTTATTTATGTTCGGTTGTTCAATTATTGTAGGACTTATCTTTTAGTGTTTAACTTTGGGTGTAACTAGGATAAGGGTAGTTTAATTGTAATTGGATTCTATTTTGTCCTCTATTATAAATAAAGGCTCATTGTACTCAAATTACATAAAGTTAATGAAGTAGTTTTCTTTTCCAAAAATTCAATACTAGTTGTTGATTAGTCACCGAGGAGTCTTCTGATGATCCCGAGGTATGTTCTCCTCCTTCCTCTCCAGTAGTTTATGGACCACCTAATGATACTAGGCCCTTTTCTCTTCACAAGGAGCCTCGTTCCACCAATGTTAGCCCTCCATCCACTAGACACTCTATCTCTCATTATGTTTCCACTCATTGTTTGTCTTAGAGTTGTTTTTTTTTTTTTTTTTTTGTAGTGTCCTCTTCCACCATTCCTACCCGCTATGAAGATGCTTTAAATGATCCAAGGTGGAAAACTATCATGGATGACGAGATTCAATCTATGTAGCACAATTCAACTTGGAATTTGGTTCCTCTTCATCCCACAAAAAAAGGTAGTTGGGTGAAAATGGGTCTTCTCCCTCAAGTATAATCCAAATGGTTCAATTGCCAAGTACAAAGCTCAGTTGGTTGCTAAAGGTTATACACAATATTATGGTGTATATTATGATAAAAAATTTCATCCATTGTAAAACTGATCTCTGTTCAGGTTCTTACTTCTCTAACCACCAATTTTAAATGGGAGTTACATCAGTTAGACGTCAAGAATGCTTTTCTACATGGTACTCTTTTTGAAGAGGCCCACATGAGCTAACCATCTAGTTATGTGGTTGAGGGGAAGAAAGATCCTTGAATAAGGCAATCCATGGGTTGAATCAGTCTCCTCAGGCTTGGTTCGATAAATTTACTACTATGGTTTCAAAGCATGGGTTCAAGAGTTGTGAAAGTGAGAACTTAGTTTTTACCAAAAATATTACTAAGAGAAACATTCTTATGGGGTGTATATGTAGATGACATTGTTATTACTGGAAATGATCTTAGTGCCATTCAATAGGTTAAGCATGGCCTAAACAAAGGAGTTTTGAACGAAGGACATAGGACTTCTCAAGTACTTCCTAGGGATTTAAGTCCTTTAGTCTAGGCAGGACATAATTCTATCATAAATGAAGTATGTACTTGATTTGTTAAAATAATCCGAAATGCTTGGATGTAGGCCAACTGATACACCTATGGAACCTAATGTTAAGTTATGTGATGGAACTGGTAATGGGGAGTCTAGTGTTGGCCCAAGTGGCTTATTAAGAGGGGGTGAATTGAGATTATCAAATTAAAATCGAGTTTGTGCATGTGATTATAAATCATGCATAAAAGCAATTCAAAGTAAATAAAAAATGCACACGCCATAGGGACAAAGAGAAATTTTGTTATCGACATTCCCCTAGTGCTAGTCACTACCGAAGAACCCTTGCTTGGGAAATTCCATTATCTAAAAATCTCTAATAGATGAAATTATATAAAAAAATTCCGGCTCTCTTTAAGGCTATTGGAAGATAGCGCCCAAGCCCACATGACCAAAGAAGGCCCACATAACTAAAAGTATTATAAGATGGGCCACACGACCAAAGACGGCTCACAAGATGAGCCCAAGCCCATAAGAAGTAGGACCCACCATGATTACCACGAGTTGGCATCCTTATCACATAAGTTGGAAGATCAAGAAGGACTCACAAATGCATCTTTATTTTATGGTCATGTCTGATAAGAGCTCTAGTTTGAGTTATGTTTGTCTTTTATCTATATCGAGTTATTTAATTATGCTAGGACTTATCTTTAAGTGTTAGAGTTTGGGTGTAATTGGGGCAAAGGTAGTTTTATTGTAATTGGACTCTACTACCTTCCTCTATTATAAATAGAGGTTCATGTACTCTAATTATAATAAGTCAATGAAGTATTTATCTTTTCCATAAATTCAACAAAGGCTAGTGTAACTGGTTTTTACAACTTCAATCTCCTCAAGAGATTGTTGCTAGATTCTAGCTCTGGCTAGTCCTTTCTATCTTGATTCTATTGGTTCTAGATGAACCTTTCACAAATTTAAGTAAAAGAAAGTAAAAAGTGCACCCTTACTTGGAGAGATGCTTCTCCTTGAGAGATTCAAGCTTCCTCTTCCATTGTAGCATGATGTGAAATGATTGAAGGAGCTTTGACTATATGAATGCAAGGATTGGATTAAAAAGATGTGGGATTTTTCAAGCTCTCTCTTTAACTCTACAGAACTTTTGAAGGAATTTGAAAGATTGAGAATAAATGCTTAAATCATTAACTTCTCAATATAAGGTTTGGTAGGGTATTTATAACTTTTCTAACTCAAACTAGCCGTTATTTGTCTGTTTGCAAAAATCAGTACATTGATTAATTGATCACTTTAAATTGATCGATCGATCAATCGATTATAACAACTACTTTTCTATTAGACAATGACTTGTTGATCAATGGACTGATTGATAAGTTACTATTGGTCCAAGAAAGTTAAGTTGATCAATGATTGACGAGGGGATGATTGGTCAATCAGAATTACCTCTGGCTGTGTAATACAAGTATGATTGATCAATGCATGTCCATTGATCGATCATGCTTTATGTTTCTTATTAACAGGATTCTGTCTGATTGATCAATTAGGTGGGAGGATTGATCATTCCATGTGAAATTTTCTTGCCTAGGCATAATTGATCGATCAATCCTCGTGGGATGATCGATCAATCCTCGTGGGATGATCGATCATGCCCTATAGCATGAAATGGCTATATTTTGGATGATTGATCAAATGACTATAGCCCTTGAATGACAAAGAGAGGAGATTAAAGTCACACGATTGTTGCATGTAATTGGTTCAAATTATGAAGCAATAGGAGCTAGAATAGACAAGTCCACCTTTGACGATACATTGGCAAGTCTTAGGAGGGTAGAACTAGATATTCAAAGTATTGGCAATAAGATGGAGAGTTCAGCCTTGATTGTTTGTAGTAGTATTGTTAGTTCATTTGGTAGAGGTAGTGGTTCTCAAGACTGTTGTAGATATTCTGGAGGAGGCAAAGGATGAGGTAGATCAGATCGTGTGCCCTATACACGTTGTCGTAAAACTAACCATATATCAAATAAATATTTGGAAACCTGCATTAGCGAATCATGTGACTCAAGGAGGAAGCACAAAATTTGAAGTAGTAATAATGAATAAGGATAAACTTCATCAATTTGTGCAAAGATTGTGTCAAAAACCTTCACCCTTATAAAAAATCATTGAATCCACTTCTTCTTCACTGACTATGGCCACATTTTTCACAAAAGAGATTTCAGCCTTTATATCTTCATCTTCTCCATCATGGGTAATTGATTCCGAAAATTCAACTCATATATTAGGTATTTCGTAATCCTTTACTAAGTTGTTATCTTCTAATAACCTAGGAGAAGTTACTCTAGTTGATGGTTACTCTTCTTAAGAGGCTGAGATTGGTACTATATCTACAAGTTCACTTGCTCTTTTTGATGTTTTGTGTGTCTACATTTTTCAGTTAATCTACTTCGTGTAACTTAGTCTTTGAATTGTTCTCTCATTTCCCCTCCTCATATGTGTATTATTCAGGACCTCCAAACAAAGAAAAATATTCGATGGGGCCTTGAGAGTAATGACTTTATTATTTGACTGAGAACAACCATACCACTTCTGTTGCACTAAAAAAAAATTGCCTCTTCATATGAATGACATCTTTGGCTTAGGCATTCTAGTTGTGACAAATTTCACCTTCTCCTACCATCTCTTGGATTCTCTACGGTTTCCTCTACGTTTCAGTGTGAAGTTTGTTAGTTTGGCAATAAACATAGAGTCAGTTTTCTAGCAAAGAAGTCTTTGATTTCTACTAGACCATTTACATATGAGACCCTTGTTCAAGCTCTAGTATTAGTGAAAATCAGTATTTCCTTACTTTTATTGATGACTTCAGTTGGGTTACACGGATTTATTTGTTAAAGTCTCATAGTGAACTGTTGGATGTTTTTGTAAACTTTTATATTAAAATTCAGACTCCATTTAATTCTTCTAATGCTATGTTTCAATATTACAATGCTCAAGAATATTTAAGTTCTCAAATTTATATTTTTTCCAAAGCCATTGCATAGTGCACCAAACCTCATGTCTCTATACTCCACAACAAAATGGAGTTGTAGAAAGCAAAAGAAAGGCATATTATGGATACTGCCATAACTTTGATGTTTCATATGAATGTTATAGGTCAATTTTTAGGGGAGGTTATCCTCACTGCTATGCTTTTTATTAATCAGTCAATTATCCTATAGGGGCAGGTGGCTCTCAGTGTGTTAAAACCCGATATTGATATTTTCCATCTAGTTCCTAAAGTCTTTGGTTGTATATGTTATGCATATAACTTAGATCATCACCAAAACATATTGTGTCCTCAATCTATTAAATGTATCTTTTTGGGTTATTCTCATCCTAAAAAAAGGTTATAGTTGCTATATTCCAAAAGCAAAGAAGTTGTATCTATCTATTGATGTATCCTTCTTTAAGGAAGATCCTAATTTCTCTAGTTCAACCAAGTATGATGCTGATCAGAAGATACCCATTTTTGTGCTAGTTCAGTCCTCAAACCATGCTATAGGAAGCCTATTAACTGCAGATGCTCAAGATGTTGTTATAAGTCCAGCACCCTCTCATGGCTCTCCTTCATCCTCTTCTATGTCTATAGGTGTGTCTCACCCTTTATTTCATGATCTCCCTTATGTATTGGAATTAGAAAAGGTGTTAGAGACTGTACTTGGCCTCCTATCAATCAATTTTTGTCTAATGATCGGTCTTCACTGTCTTAAAAATATTTTTTTGTCTTACTTACAGATAGTTTATGTTCCAAAATTTGTTTATGAAGTTCTATTGCCTCCTCAATGGAATGAAACTATAGTTGGATATTGATGGGTTTTTACTATTAAATACAAGGCTAATGGAGCCATTGCAAGGTATAAGGCTAGGGTGGAGGATAAGTGCTACACACAAAATTATAGAGTGGAGTAATAATAAGATTTTCGCTGTTATTACTTGGCTAAATTCAGTATGTGTTTTGTTATCTATTGAAGATAACATTGGGTTGGCCTTTGCATCAACTACTTGCTAAAAATGCTTTCATATATGGTAATTTAGCTAAAGAGGTCTATATGGAGCAACAACCCTTTTTTGTTGCTCAAGAGAGTTTGATATGGTGAGTAAATTGCATAAGGCTATTTATGGTCTAAAGCAACATCTCATGCTTGGTTTGAAAATTTTAGCCGAGTAGTTCTTGAGCTTGGATTTGTAAGAAGTAACTCTTGCCAATCAGTATTCATATAAAAAAGATTGATAAGTTGTGTGATTTAATTGTCTATTTTGATGATATTATCATCTCTAGAAGTGATACAAAAGCTATTAGTGAAGTGAAGAATCATTTACAACACCACTTTTAGACCAAATATTTTTTTAAGTCTTCAGAATTTTCTAGGGATTGAAGTATCCAGGAACAAAACATGTGTGTGTGTGTGTGTGTCTGTTTATCTCATGGGAAAAAAATAATGGATATACTTAAAAAAAAAAAGTGTTCCAGGAGCCAAACCTATATATACTCCATTAGAGATAAATTCAGACATGTTTGATGAACAATCACCTTTGTTAGGGATAAACCTTAATGTCGACGGTCAATTGGTGAGCTAATATATGCCATAGTTACTTGACCAGACATCATATATGTTAAGGGTTGGAAAGTAGATTTGTTGAATTTAGGATCCCTTTTCCAATATTCTGAGCAAGGCAAGAGAGAAAGAAAAAGGAGAAGAGGGGAAGAAGGCTCTCGGGTAGAGAGAAGAAGAGAAGAGGAACAAAGTGTGCGCCAAGCAAAGAGAGAGAGATTTACTCAAGAGAAATTGTTGAACTTGATTAATTCCGAATTACAACACCTCTATTTATAGTAGAGGAAGTGATAGAGTCCTTATACCATTAAACTTTAAATCTCCTAATTACTTACCAACTCTAACTCTCAAAGATAAGTCTATCATGAAAGGATATCACCATCTAATAGAGTTTTAATATAATTTGAACTATAACTCACTTCAAGAACGTGGATATAAGGGAGGAGGCCAGCTTGTGGCCTTATCCTTGTGGGTCCCACTTGATCTTCCAACTCATATTGATAAGATTCCAGATCATGGTATCTTTATGGGTCCCACTTGATTGTCAAGTTTTCTAACTCATTTAAGCTTGTGCTTCTTATCTTCTTAACTCGTGCTAGCTTGCGTGAGGAGGTCCCACCTGCTTGTGCACCATGGTGGGTCCCATAATATAACACTCCCCCTCAAGCTGGGGGGTGAGAAAACATCATTGATGCCCAACTTGTTTCAGATGGTAGACATAATCTTGTGAGTGACCGGCTTGGTGAGAATATCTGCAACTTGACTTTGTGCTGATATATGTTTTAGAGATAAAAGACCCGCTTGGAACTTTTCTCGTATAAAATGGCAGTCCACTTCAATATGCTTTGCTCTTTCATGGAAGACTGAATTTGATGTAATGTGTATTTCTGCTTGATTATCACAATATAGATCTATTGGAGCTTCTTTGTAAAATCCCAATTCAATGAGAAGAGATCTTATCCATAGGAGTTTACTAACAATGTGTGTCATGGCTCTGTATTCTGCTTTTGCACTAGACCGTGCTACTATATTTTGCTTCTCGCTTCTCCATGTAATCAAATTCCCTCCAACCATCGTACAAAATCCCAAAGTAGATTTCCTATCATTTGGGGATCCGACCCAGTTTGCATCTGAGAATCCTTCGATGTTGAAGTGACCATGATTTTTATAGAGAATCCCTCTTCCTGGAGCTCCTTTCAGATATCGTAATATCCATTCATGTACTTGCCAATGATTAAGTTGTGGTTTGTGGATATATTGACTCACCACACTTACTACATATGATATATCTGGCCTTCTTACACACAGGTAAATAAGTCTTCCTACTAGTCTATGATATTTTCCGATATCTACATCTTCTCTAGTGCCTGCACATAATTTTGTATTTGAGTCCATAGAAGTGTCTGCTGGTTTTCCTCCCAGCAGTCCTATGTCCTCTAGTAGATCAATGGCATACTTCCTTTGGGATAGCACAATCCCATGTCTGGATTGTAATACTTCAATGCCCAGAAAATATTTGAGTAATCCAAGATCCTTTATCTTGAATTCAGTACATATTTTTTCTTTTGTTTCCTGGATGCCCTTGGAATCACTACCAATTAAAAGGATCTCATCAACATATACTACCAAAATTACCTTGCCTCTAGGTGTGTTTTTAATAAAAATTGAGTGATCTCCAAAGCATCTATAAAATCCTGCCCGTATGAGGGCTTGACTAAAATTTTCAAACCATGCACGAGGGGACTGTTTTAGACCATACAATTTTTTTTTTAGTTGACATACTGACTCCCTCTCAACCACATACCCAGGTGGTTGTTGCATATAAATTTCTTTTTTGATGTCCCCATTCAGAAAGGCATTTTTTACATCAAGTTGATATACCTACCAGGAAGAGTTAGCAGCTAGAGATAATAATACACGTACCGAGTTCATTTTTGCCACTAGAGAGAAGGTTTCCTCATAATCAATTCGATAACATTGTGTATAGCCCTTAGCCACGAGGTGAGCCTTCAGCCGAGCCACAGACCCATCTGGATTGTGTTTCACAGTAAACACCCATTTGCAACTGACGAGTTTCTTATTTGATGGAAGTGGGACTAGAGCCCATGTCTGATTTTCATAAAGTGCCTGCATTTGTTCATCCTTTGCTGCCTTCCACCTTGGATATTTGAGAGCCTCTCGATAGGACTGTGGTACAAATATGGAAGAAATAATAGAGAGAAACTGATAACATGCAGGGGACAGACAATGATGAGACACAAAATTTTATATGGGATGAGACGTAGAGGGTATGGTGCATGATCTGGGTTCTTTTTTTTGTGCAATAGGACGAGTTTCATATTGTGGGCCAAAAAAAACTGGAGAAGATGGACTTACCTCAGTGGGATCCATAAACTCAGCAGGTCTGGTGTCAGCCGGTGTTTTTGGGGCCTAAGAAGTTTTTGTAGAACGGGGCACAACCGGTCGAGGAGAACTTGGTACTGAAGATAAACCTGGAGGAGCATTGTCAAAATAGTATGGAGAGTCTTCAAAAAATGTGATAACCTTGGACACAAGTAAATGCTGAAGAGTGGGATTATAAC
Source organism: Aristolochia californica (assembly GCF_029961685.1). Classification (NCBI taxonomy): domain Eukaryota; kingdom Viridiplantae; phylum Streptophyta; class Magnoliopsida; order Piperales; family Aristolochiaceae; genus Aristolochia; species Aristolochia californica. The sequence continues at coordinate 38,669,080 of NW_027181881.1, read as the reverse complement.
CAACATAACCCTTTTGTGTACGATAGTATCCTAGAAAGATACACTTAATAGATTTAGGATCAAGTTACTGTGTTTTGGGGAGAAAATATGGACGAAACATTGACACCCAAAGATTTTAAAGGGCAGTGAAAATGGATCATCATTTGGTAACAATATAGAGTAAGGAGATTTATTACCAAGAACAGAAGATGGTAGACGATTTTTAAGAAAGCATGCGGAAAGGACTGCATGAGACCAATAAAAGTATGAAACTTTAATGGCATATAATAAACCTTGAGCTACCTCAAGAATATGACATTTTTTCCATTCGACTACACCATTTTGTTGAGGAGTGTAGGCACTTGATGTTTGATGGATAATGCCATTTTCTTGACAAAAAGAGTCAAGTTCTTTGGAAATGTATTCTTTGACATTATCAAACCGAAGTATTTTTATGTTCTGACCAAAGTGAGTACCATAGCATGACAAGACTTAAAAATCAATGGTATCTCATGACACTCCTTAAATAGAAACAACCAAGTGGTACGAGTGAAGTCATCAATTAACGTAATAAAATACCTGACTTGAGAAATATTTGAGATGTTCAAGGGTCCCCATACATCGGAATGAATTAATGAAAATAGAGTAATACTTTTGATTTCTGGACGAGGTGAGTATGTACTCCTTTGATGTTTACTCAAGTGACAAACTTCACAATTAAACTCAAACCTGACTTTAAGAGTAGGAAACATATAATGAAGACATTGTGAGGATGGATGTTCCAATCGGTTGTGCCATAGCCTTATCTCATTTCCACTGGTGGAAACAATATTTATTTTTGGCGCATCCAGGTAGTATAGCCCCCCTTGTTCACGTCCACCACCAATCACCTGCATCGTTATAAGATCCTGAAATAGACACAAAGTGGGTGAGAAGGTGATAGAACAATTAAAATACTTTGTCAGCTAACTAACATATAAAAAATTCAAAGGGAAGGTAGGAACAAATAAAATATCAGTCAGAAGTGATGGTGTAACGGAAGTGGATCCTTTCCCTTTCCCTTGATTTGAGAACCGTCAGCTATGGTAACAAACTTATGTGAAAGACACGGAGATACAAAATGTAATAGATTTCTGTTACCTGTAAGATGGTCGGAGGCTCCTGAGTCGATTATCCAGGATGAAGATGAGGCATATAGCATACCTGAAGTAGTGGTGGCAACGGTATTTAATGAGGCACTTGGAGAAGAACCCATCCTTTTTTGAAACAACTCATATTCTTCATCAGTAAAAATTTTTGTTTAATTGATTTTGTGGGCTGAACCTCCTTTGTATCACCTACCAAGGCTTGATTAGCCTTTGTCAAGTCTGAGTTGTCATTGGTAATATAACATATTTATCCATAGTGATCATTTTTTCCACAGTAACTCATTTCCTTGTAATAACATGTATCGATAGTGTGGTCATATCTCCCACAATGAGTGCATTCTTTTCACAATTTTTTCATGCTTTCGATTAGTCAACTAATCACAATGGTATCATTTTTAACCATTTGTTATAAAAAAATGTCTTCTTGATCAATAGGTGGTCCATTGTTGGTGAGAAGACCAAGTAGGTCCTTTGTTATAAGAAACCTCCGAACCAATGTGGACCAACTCATAAAATTTGATACCCTTCATAAGGGTATTGTGGTAATTCTAAGTATACCACCTTTGCTACTTACATTTTCTTTAGCCATAATAGGCACTTCAATAAAAATAATTCTCCAAAAAATTCTAATCAAAATATCCAAGTAGTATTCTTCTAACAACTTGGAGCACGGAGAAATTTAGCATAGATGCTAAACAATCATTATTCTGATTTTTTTCTGAGTAAATAGCCACTCATAATAGACTCAATATCAATCTTCTATATCAGGGGAATCTTGTTCTCATGAATTTTTTTTTTCAACAATCTGATCATGGATTGGTCTCGGTTAACAAAAATTCCAAACCGCAAAACTGATTTGATAGCTTCTTCTAGATCGAGAGGCATTCATATCCACAATCTCATTAGTTGAAAAACATTCACATACTCATCTTTAAATCATCTTCTAAATCTAGAAACCAGTAACATGAAGTAATAAAAAAATAATGAAGGAACTTATCTCACACTTTTTTATCTTTCTTCACAAGGAGCCTTTTATGAGTGGTGTTGATCATATCTTCTTAGAGCATTCCTTTTGATGTAGTGATCCTAAATTTAATGTTCTGATACCATGTTGAATTTAGGATCCCTTTTCAAATATTCTAAGCAAGGCAAGAGAGAAAGAAAAAGGAGAAGAGGGGAAGAAGGCTCTCGGGTAGAGAGAAGAAGAGAAAAGGAACAAGGTGTGCGCCAAGCAAAGAGAGAGAGAGAGAGATTTACTTAACAAAAAATTATAGAACTTGATTAATTCTGCATTACAACACCTCTATTTATTGTAGAGAAAGTGATAGAGTCCTTATACCATCAAATTTTAAATCTCCTAATTACATTCCAACTCTAATTCTCTAAGATAAGTCAATCATGAAACGATAACACAATCTAATAGAGTTCTAATATAAGTTGAACTATAACTCACTTCAAGAACGTGGACATAAGGGAGGAGGCCAACTTGTGGCCTTATCCTTGTGGGTCCCACGTGATCTTCCAACTCATATTGATAAGATTCTAGCTTGTGGTATCTTTATGGATCCCACTTGATCTTCAAGTTTTCTAACTCATTTCAGCTTGTGCTTCTTATCTTCTTAACTTGTGCTAGCTTGGGTGAGGACTCTTCTTGGCATCCCACATCTTCATGGTGGGTCCCATCAGTTCGTGTACCATGGTGGGTCCCACATTGTAACAAGATTTATGTGGAGTCCATGAAAAATTCATATGGAAACATTCCTTAGAATTCTTATGTACCTTATAGGTGGAGCTGGTAAAGAATTTTTGTAAAAATGTAATGGTCATATTGAGGTTGAAGGATACTCATATGCAAATTATGTTGGGTCCAAAAGTGATAGGAAATCTACACCAGATTATTGTACTTTTGAGGGATGTTACTTAGTGACTAGGAGAAGTAAAAAACAAAATGTTGTGTCAAGGTCTAGTGCTGAAGCTGATTATAGAGCTATGATTCATATAGTTTGTATACTTATTTTGGTCCATTCACCATTATACAAATTTTGTTTTCAGGTTACTTTATCTATGGAAATGAAGTGTGATAATGAAACCTTAATCTTTATTACAAACAATCTATTATTTCATGAGCATACCAAACATGTTGAAGTTAATTGTCAATTTAACGGAGATCAAATTATGAGTGGAAAATTGCTATTCCTCATGTGAAAATTGAAAATGGCTGATTTGTTTACTAAGCCCTCCATGGAGCTCATTTAGGAAGTCATGTGTCAAACTAGGTCTATTTGATGTTTAAAGACAAGGAAGTGATAATGAATGATATAATAAAATTTATATAAATATATTTTTATTATTTCATTTTTGTAGCCTCAAGGGTACTTTGATAATTGTATAAAGTTTCATTTATAAAGCCTAATAACTGGATAGGAACCCTAATTTCAGAGGGTTCAAGTCCTTTGAAGAATTCTTCTCTTTCTTCTTCTACTTTTCTTTCCTTCCCTTTCTTCTTCTTTCTTCTCAATTTTTGGTAATCTAATCATGATGGTTATCTTCTCAAGACACTTTGAATAAAAATATTAGAATCTTTCACTCTTATTCTTACTAGATTCACTGAGTTATATTTTGAATTTCTCATACTCATTCAAGAATATATTTACCTTGATCTCTTCCACCTCTGACCTACTTCATGGGTTACCTCAAATTTATTCCATACCTACTTGGCCTAGATGAACCAATGAATCTAGAGTTCTTAGTAGCACTTAGAGAACATAAAAACATAGCTTTCTTGGTTGCTCTAGTCAACTTTCTTTTCTTCTCCCATGCCAATTAAGCCATAAGTATAGGAATTGGTCCATTAAAGCACAAAGATTTATATAACAAGATTAACAGTGCTTAGTTTAGCTAGATGACAAAGACTGAAATATATCATATTATTTATCTTCTGATAATTATATTTTATGAAGAGAAGTTATAATTTGAAGAAAGGTATTAAAGTCTAGTTTCAAAAAGAGAAAATTTCATGTCAATCTAATCTATATTTAAAGATATATTTGCATTGGAAGAATCAAAGGTCATGCTAGTATTATGTTGTATGGAAAAATCTGAATTTATGCCCTTTGTTTTGCGTCACGGTTTGAGTTGCTATATCAAAAAAATATCTCACTTCTCCTTGGTTTAAGGGCTTATTACTACATCTATGTTATTTGGGCTTATTGCTGCATCTATGATATTTGGTTCAAGCTGGGATCACTGCCATTACCTCCAAGCTTGAGGGGGAGAAGTACAAGAAGTACAAGAAAAAGGTATTTTATTCCATTTGTTGTGGATAAGTTTATGTGACCAAAATATTCAAGAAAGGGGGAGCACAAAAGATGAAACTTATGCATCTTAGAAAAAAATATTTATATTGGATTATGATTACTTCATGGGTTCTTCTACAAGGTTTATTATTTTGGTTCATGTTATATGTGTTGAAAGCTGGTCATGTCACATTATAGCTGTTGCTATTATGTCTCTTTGGATGAGACATTATTATTGTAGAAGAGGTGACCTCAAAATTATCATAATTTATTTGACTCTCAAAATTATCACGGTTGGGATACCATGAGAGTCGGTGCCCGGATTGGGACTCCATTATAAATAAACCCACAAATGGCGTCTAAAGAGGGGTGTGAATTGATTATTTCAAATTATAAGATATGTAGGGTGTGTACATAAAATATCATGTAAATTCACAATTTCAATAGGAAATAAACATTTACACACTACAACACAAGAAATGTTTTTGTTATTGATGTTCCCCTAATAGAATTCTCTGTCCAAAAACCCTTGCTTGGAAAATTTCACTATTTCAAAGCTCAAATAGTTGAAATTTACATAAAGAGATTCTGACTCTCTTTAACCCACATGTAGCTCAATACACACTTTTAAAATAACAATCTCCCCAAGAGATTGGTGCAACATTCTAGCTCTAGTCAGACCTTTCTATCTAGATTGAATAGGTTTTAGATGAACCTTTAACAAAGTAAAATAAAAAAAGGTAAAAACTTACACCCTTGACTTGGAGAGTTCCTTCTCCTTGAGAGATTCAACCTTCCATTTCTTTAGCAACACAATATGGAGTGAGGGATCTTGTCTTGAATGCAATGCAAGGAAAATAAAGGAAAGAGAAGATGATTTTTTCAAGGTTGAGGGTCTCTCTTTCACTCTAAAACACTTTTGAGAAGTTTTTCAAGATTGAGAGCAAAGGCTCATAGGATTTTCCAATAAATAATCATTAATTTCTATAAGCTTGGTTTGGTGGGGGTATATATAGCTTTCCCATGCCAAACTAGCCATTTTTTGTTCATTTGAAAAAATCTGTACATTGATTAATCGATCACTGCAAAGTGATTGATCGATCAATCTATCATAACAACTCTTTTTGTGTTAGAGTTGATCAATGGACTAATCAATCAATATGTTATCATTTTCCCTCAAAAATTAAGTTGATCGATCATTGTAAAGGGATGATCGATCAATCAGAATTCCCTTTGACTGTGCAATATAAGTATGATCGATCATGCTTTATGTCCCTGACTGGCCAGATTTTGTCTGATTGATCAATCGTGTAGGATGATCGAGCATTCCATATAAGATTTTCTTGCCCAGACAATATTGATTGATCAATCCAAATGGGATGATCGATCGTACTTTATAGCATGATATGACCATGTTCTAGATGATTGATCAATCAAATATGGTTGATCGATCATGCTTTATAGTCTTGGCATGCATATTCTTGGATGATCGATCATTGGTAGAAGGTGATCAATCATTCAAGTGCCAATTCAACTAACTTGACTTTAAAGCATGGGAATGATTTCATCTTAGTTCTCGAACATGTTCTAAGAGATGTTTATAATGTTCCTAAATATTTTTATAAGCAATGTATGACCTAAAGCTCCATTTACACCAATGTACGCAAGGAAGGGAGTTAGAAATTTTCTCTTACATTTGTGAATAAGTTTTAACATATGACTTTTAAGCTTAAACTCTAGTCTTCTCGATGTCTTCTTCTTTGTGGGTGCTTCTTTAAGAGATGTCCTTCAATGATGCTTGAGATATTGAGTAGGCTTTATCATTTTGAAGCTTTAGACCTTGAGATACATTTCTCTTTAAGGTAAAGTATCTGAAATACTCGATTTGAAAATTATCAACTCTACTACGTTTTGTTATCATCAAAAGCAAGAAAGGAATAGACCTATGGTCAACAATTTCCCCTTTTTATGATGACGAAACCTAACTTTGAAAAAATTAAATTGCACACAATCTCTAAGGTTCAAATCTAAGTTAATTATGAAATTTTGAAATAGGCTCCCCCTTAATCTTTGAATAGTTCTTTTAGTCATTTGATTTTCAGTTGTGCAATTCTAGAGTGCCTAATGGATATAAGTCCATCTTCCCATATTTTTCTCCCTTTTTTTTGTACTCAAAAGGATTTTCAATAGACACATAAGACTAATAAAAAAAAATTGTCTCAAGGCCATATCATAGTTATATACAAAGTCTTTAAAAAATTTTGTACTAATTACAAGTGCTTGAAAGAAAAATACAGTATAAAGCTGAAGATGTAAATACAATGGGAGGAAAAATGGTGGTCCTAAATACTAGGAGAGGTCAAGGCTGATGGCGGTAGAAGGCTGAGGAGAGTCTCAAGCAAGTTCTCAATCCTCTATATGTCGGATTTTAGTTGTACTTGAGTGGCAATAATCGCTACCAGAGTGGCTTGAACATCTTCTGATGCCTCCTCAAGAGCTGTGAGCTAGTCGGAGGATGATGATGTGCCTTCTTTAGTTGTTCTCCTCCGCTTGATGAACTTGTATTGATCAGTTTGAGGTTTCAGGCTCATTTTGTCACAGGAGCCTATGGTCTAAGGTGTCTCTCTCTAAATATATTCCTTCAACACCCATTGACAATGCCATTTTGTGAAGTCAAACTTTTCAACCTTCGTCTCTATGATGGACATCTTCTTTGTTATGTTCACAAATTCTTCATCAGAGAGATCTACTCTACATCGTCGAAGGATAGTTGGAAGATAGCGCCCAAGCCCACACGACCAAGGAAGACCCACATGTCTAAGAGTATTATAGGATGGGCCACAAAACCAAGGAAGACCCACAAGATGGGCCCAAACCCATAAGAAGTAGGACCCACCAAGATTACCACGAGCTGGCATCCTTATCACATAAGTTGGAAGATCAAGAGGGACTCACAAAGGCATATTTATCTTATGGTCACGTCCTAGAAGAGTTCTAGTTTGAGTTATGTTTGTCTTTTATCTTTATTGAGTTATTAAATTATGCTAAGAATTATCTAAGTGTTATAGTTTGGGTGTAATTGGGACAAATGTAGTTTTATTGTAATTGGACTCTACTACCTTCCTCTATTATAAGTAGAGGTTCATGTACTCTAATTATAACATGTCAATGTAGTATTTTTATTTTTTTATAAGTTCAACTTGGTATCAAAGCAGGTTCTGCGATTTGACTTGGTCAACCCACAGAGTTGATGAGATCCTTTTCTCTAAACCCTAAACCCTAAGTCTAGGTGAGTAGTTAGTTTTTTCCAGACCTACACTCGTAGTTTTCTTTGCATTTTTTTACCTCTATACTGATATTTTCATATTGAAAATTATATATTGAAGGAAATATATTTGAGTCTACTTTCCAAAGAAATTTTTTTTTGTCCTTTTGGAGTTATCTACTGAGAGATATCGATATTTAAATATGTGAAGGTCAGTTTGCAAAAGAGGTTCGAGCAACAGCAGAAAGCTTCAGATTCAGAGGTATTTTATGCTCTCAAGAACGAGATTTTATATATATATATAAATAAATAAATAAATAAATAAATATCTATAAGTCTATTCTCTTACATATTCAACCAATTTTCAATCGGATTTATCTACAAAGAAAAATCAATATTTGAAGCAGTGAAGGTCAAATTGAAAAAAAAAAGGTTCGAGTAGCAGCAGAAAGCTTCAACTTCTGAGGTATTTTATACTTTCAATAATGAGACTTTATATAGATAATTATATATAAAAATAAATATATGTAAGTCTATTTTCTTACCTATTTAACCAATTCTAGATCTGAGTTTTTTATAAGGAGATATTGATCTTGGAAGAGTCAATGGTCATGTTGGAAAAAAACTAGAAACAATGCATAGTTTGGCCAGATGTCAGAGTCCAAAATCTATCAGATTATTTATCTTCTGATAATTATATTTTATGAAGAGAAATTATACTTGGATGAAAGGTATTTAAGTATAGTTTCATAAGGAGAAAATTTTATGTCAATCTGATCTATATTTAAAGATATATTCTCATTGGAAGAATCAAAAGTCATGCTGGTATTCTGTTGCATTGAAAAATCTGAATTTAACCCCATTATTTTGTGCCACTTTTTGATTTGATATATCAGAAAAATACCTCACTTATCCCTGGTTTGAGGGTTCATTTATACATTTTTGTTATTTGGGATTATTGTTACATCTATGATATTTGGTTCAAGATGGGATTATTGCCAGTACCTCCCAACTTGAGGGGGAGAAGTAGAAGAAGTACAAGGAAGATGCATTTTATTCCATATATTGTGGATAAGTTTTATGTGACCAAAATATTCAAGAAAGGTGGAGCACAAATGAAGCTTGTGCATCTAAGAAGAAATTTTTATATCGGATTATTTCATGGGTTCTTTTGAGAAGTTTATTATTTTGCTCGTGTTATATGTGTTAGAAGATGGTCGTGTTATATTCAGCTGTGGCTATTATGTCTCTTTGGGAACATTATTATTGAAGAAGAGGTCGCCTCATAACATTATTTATTTGTCCCCGTAAAAAATATAAAAAATGTCAATGGTTGAGATTCCTTGACGGAGGAACTTAATACGCCATAAAAAATATAAAAAATGTCAATGGTTTGGATTCCATGATAGAGGAACTTAATACCGCATAAAAAATGTCAAATGTCAATGGTTGGGATTCCATGATGAAGAAACTTAATACCCCATCAAAAAATGTCAACGGTTGGGATTCCATGACGGAGGAACTTAAGACCCTGTCAAAAATATCAAATGTCAATGGTTGGGACTCCATGGGGGAGGAAATTATTATTCCATCTATGTTATACAACCCCCCCCCCCTGAATTGGCCAGTTGGACCTCATGGAAGAGAGCACCAGCGTGAGGGGGAGTGCTGGAAGATTGGAGGACTGCCATTTTATACAAAAAGATTCTATACATCATTTGCAGCAAGCTGGGAGTTCTTGATGTTCTCTCACCCCCTGCTTGAGGGGGAGTGTTGGAAGTTAGGGCCCAAGCCCACACAACCAAGGAAGACCCACATATCTAAGAGTATTATTAGGTGGGCCACACAACCAAGGAAGACCCACAAGATGGGCCCAAGCCCATAAGAAGTAGGACCCACCATGATTACCACGAGCTGGTATCGTTATCATATAAGTGGGAAGATCAAGAGGGACTCACAAAGGCATCTTTATCTTATGGTCACGTCCTATAAGAGTTCTAGTTTGAGTTATGCTTGTCTTTTATCTTTATTGAGTTATTAACTTATGCTAGGACTTATCTTTAAGTGTTAGAGTTTGGGTGTAATTGGGGCAAATGTAGTTTTATTGTAATTGGACTCTACTACCGTCCTCTATTATACATAGAGGTTCATGTACTCTGATTATAATAAGTTAATGAAGTCAATGAAGTATTTATCTTTTCCATAAATTCAACAAGCTATAACCTGTTGAGAGAGAGGTAGACCTTCTGCTCTTGAGCTCGAGACTATGTCCATCATCCAAAATGCCATGAAGTACCCAAAGTTGAGTTGCGCTTTGTAGGTAATCGCCCACATCCAGAATATGTCAGCGGAGGTGTGAGTAAGTGCCCTTCCTTGGATTTAGGATGTGAATTACTATCTCCATGATCACCCTTTGGGCCATTGAGAGGTCCTTGAGCTTGACCTCGTAGGAGCTCCCTGCTTGCTGCTCGAAGACCCATAGAATTGTAGCTTGAATATTTTGTGGGCAATCTGGGTGAAGATAGACTGGCCAATTCTCCTTCAAATAGTGAGTCATACCCATGAAAGAGGTGTCGAGTAGATCATTTAGTACCATGGACTGAATGGAAATGGTGGTCTTCTTCACATATGAGGTGAGCTTCAAATTGTTGGGCCCCAACTCCTCTACCTCCAAATTGAATAAAATACTTTCACTAGGAGTGGGCACACCGGCTCCTCTACATCCCTTCAAAGCCTTCAATCTTCCTTTAAAAAAATTCCACATCTACTTTTCTTGATTCCACTATACGTTTGGAGGCAAAACTTGAAAAATACCTTCCTTGTTGTTGCTGTGTGCGAAAAATGCTCATGCCAATTCAACATTTCTTCACAAACATCGCTCTCCTTCATTAAGTTTTTCTTCTTTGCCATCATCTTTGATCGAACCATTGCAAAAAGTCTTTGTTATAATGTGGAACCCACCATGGCCCCACAGGCTGGTGGGATCCACCATGAGCTCGAGAGGTGTCAACAACAGTCCTCATACAAAGTGGCTCTAGCTAAGAGATAAGGAACATGTGTTGGAATTAAATAGAAGATTTGAAGATCAAGTGGGACCCACAAATATACCATGAGCTAGTATCTCTATCTACATGAGTTGGAAGATCATGTGGGACCCACAAGATAAGACCAAGAGCTGGCTTTCTAGCTTGATTCACGTCCTTAAAGAAGGTGTTTGTAGTTGAGTTAAATTAGTCTCTTAAATAGATAATGTAATCTTATCATGATAGTCTTATCTTGGAGAGTTCTAGTTGGAGTGTAATTAGGAGTCCTAAAATTACTTGTACATAGACTCTATCACCTCTTCAACTATAAATAGAGGTGATTGTAACTCGGAATTCATCAAGCAAGTTTCTTATTTTTTTCTCTCTCGTGTGAAGTGTTCTCTTTCTACTCTCTTTTATTTTCCGTCTCTTCTCTCTCTACCCGAGAGCTCTTCTCTTTTTCCATATGTTTTATTTCTCTCTCCCCTTTCTCGAGGTATTATTCATGGGATCCTAAATTCAACATGGTATCAGAGCTACCAATTTTAGGATTCCCACTATGCTCTATGAAGATTTGATTAAAAGTTGCTCATAGAAGGCTCCTTATGAAGCAAGATTAAAGCTCAAGAGATAAGTATTTATTTATAATATTATTAAATTTATGCTACTGGTTTTAGAGATTAAGAAGTGGTTTAGAGATGTCTTTATGCATGTTTTCATCTTATGAAATTATGGGAATATATGCATCTTTGATTATCTTTGATTAGAAGAGATTATCAAGGCAGTTTTTGTCTATTTGCACAATACTTTGACCGAGACCAGTTCATATTGGATTTTTTTTATAAATCTATGGGAACAAGATTCCAGGATAAATAAGGATGATATTGAGCCTTTTATGATTTATTATCCATTAAAATTAATTACTTAGCATTTATTTTAAGCATCTCCATTAACTGAGTTGGTTAAAGCCTTCCACTTGGTCATTTTTTGATTACTTGGAGAACTATTTTACTTGATTTGCCTACCATGGTTGAAGATAATATGAGTCACAAGAGTGACATACTCAGAATAACCACTATATCCTTACGAGGGGCTATCAAATTTTATGAATTGGTCCACATCGGTTGGTCGATTTCTTATCACAAAGGAGTTGGTCATCTCACCAACCGTGGACCACATATTGATGAAGATGATATATGCTATACCAAATGGTTAAAGGAGGATACATTGGTTATTAGTTGGCTTATCAATAGTATGGAAGAACATGTCTCCAATATTGTCATTCATTTAGAGACAGCTAAACAAATTTGGGAGACATGCTCCAAGTTGTATTCAAGCTCTGACAACTTACAAAGGCCATATGATATTTTACAACGGATGCTTACCACCAAACAAGGAGACAATATACATGAATATTTGGCCCTCTTTCGAGGCTTTCTTCAAGAATGGAAACTTGCCCAACCAACTTGATGTAAGCGGAAATATTTAATGCGGGTACATATTCGGGTCCTTAATCGGATCCTGGGTAAGTATTCGGATATTTAGTCGGAGTCGGATCTTTAGTTGAATCCATAATCGGATCTTTTGTATTGAACCCAGGTTGGACCATAATTTATAGGGTTAGGGTTTGTTTTATTTTGAGCTGTAGTCTGGGCTTGTCAGGGGCGTTGAGTTTGTTTAAAACGTTGTTCAGTGAACAGAGAAGAGAGATGTTGAATATTGAAATTGTAAATCTATTTAGAGAGGTTTTCTCTACGATTTTAGGGCAGATTTCTTGCGTTCCTCCCATGATTCTTAGCTTGACTTGTGTACAGGATAATCGCTACCCTGTCCTGCATCAGTTGGTATCAAAGCTTTAGGCTGGGGAAGAAGCTAAGTCTCGCCAGAGATGCTGCAATGAGCAGTTAGAAGGCTCAACGAAGACGACGCCGTCGTTGTCGCTGTCACCGTTGAGCTACCGCTCAATGCTGCTGCCTGAAAAACTCGGGAATAGACCGAGCAGTTACAAAAACAGAGCTTCGGGACTCGGCAGAGAGCTCGAGTAGGTCATCATCACTGCCGGAACCATCGCACGACGTCGTCGTAGCCTTCGTCGTGGTAGAAATTTCCGTCGACGTTACTATTGTTGTTGCCGCAGATAGGGTTCAGAACTTACCGAATGCAGGGGCGCCGAATCTGAGGTTTCGTGGTGCCAAAATAGGGGTCGCCAGAGAGAGAGGACCTTGCGCGAGAAGGGAGGACCTAAAGCTATCGGAGACGACGACCGGAGAGGGCCGCTGGAGCGTCGCAAGTTCAGGACAGAGGGCTCTAAAAGCCCGAGTTCAAAAAAAAAAATTTGAACTTCAAAATCTCGATTTTGGAAGCATTTCCTCAGTGACGATAAAAAAAAAGTGGAAAAAAATTGACATCCATGGCTGGTGGTCGTGGTCGTAGCCGTAATGTTCAAGCGGTGATACTTGAAGATTTGCAGCGGCAAGTCGTAGTGTTAACCCAACGTCTAATGGCACAGGATTTTAATAATCGTGAGATGGAAGATCACGATTCCAATGCCAGGTTCAAAAACTCATATCACAATCTTGCTCGATTCAGGGACCACCGTGGTCAGGGGGATTGACCTGTAGACCTCGATTTCAGAGTAACACTACCCGAGTTTTCTGGTACGTTACAGGCTAGAGCATTCATCGACTAGTTACCCAAGATTGAGGAGCTTGGTGACCCTGTGTATGATGATGATGATGTTGAGGAAAACGTGGTCGATGACACTGAGGAGCTTGGTGAACCTGTGTATGATGATGATGATGATGGCCATGCAACTCTGGTGCCTCCCCAGGGGACTTCAGGGGATGATTGGTTGCGAGCCAATCTTTTCCACACGACCTGCACAGTTGTAGATTCAGTCTGTAATATGGTCATTGGCAGTGGTAGTTGTGCAAATACCGTGTTCGATGAGACTGTCCCGAGACCGCAGGTGATGACAGATCGTCATCCCCAACCGTCCAACTTGTCGTGGCTGACTCACAGTAGTGTGGTAATGGTAGATCGGCGATGCCTCCTTGTTTTTTCCCTCGGCCTGCAAGATTTTGATAATGCTTGGTGTGATGTTATCTCTATGGATGCTTGTCATGTCTTGTTTGGCCGCCCTTGGCACTCTGATCGTTGTCTTCTTCATGATGGGCAGAGAAATACCTATTCCAATAGCATCATAGGGAAGAAGATGGTGTTGGCACCTCGTCAGGCAAGTCTCACTCCTCCTCTGATAGCCGGTACTACTAACCTGCTTTCACTGTCCAGGTTTTAGTATGGAGATGTAGCGGAGGATCACCCTCCTGGGCTGCCGCCTGAGCAGGCGAAGCTGGCCATTCCCGCGCGTCATTTGAGGACTTCTGATATTTTTCATGTCCCACCCTTGCGTCCTTGTTTTTTGGGTTCCGTTGAAGCTATTATGAACTCGAGGAGATTGATGCAGGCGGGAATATTTAATGCGGGTACATATTCGGATCCTTAATTGGATCCGGGGTAAGTAGTCGGATCCATAATCAGATCTTTGTATTGAACTCAGGTTGGACCATAATTTTTAGGGTTAGGGTTTGTTTTATTTTGAGCTACAACCCAGGTTTGTCGGGGGCATTGAGTTTGTTTAAAACTTTGTTCTATGAACAGAGAAGAGAGTTGTTGAATATTGAAATTGTAAATCGATTTAGAAAGGTTTTCTCTACTCTTTCAGGGCGGATTTCTTGCGTTCCTCCAGTGATTCTCAGCTTGATTTGCGTACAGGATAATCGTTATCCTGTCCTGCATCACAACCTCTACAGATATCTTTGTCCAAGATAAACAGAAAGAGGCCTTGATAACTGACTTATGCCTTTGCTAACATCAAACCGCATCTTGAAGTTGCTAAGACTCACCTTCTTAGCTCTTCCGTGGTTCCCATTTTTTATGATATATGTGCTACACTTCTCCGTATTCCAGATATTTCTCTCGCTACTACTGAAATGTCATTTGCTATGTACTTTGGACATAGGGGAACACCATCTGACCAAGGCCGAGGCCGAGGCAGATTTTATAGAGGAGGAAGAGGAAGAGGAAGAGGTGGAAGGACTGGTTTTGACCGAACAGATGGGAAGGAATGCACCCATTTTAAGGGATACGGCCACACTCGAGACACATGCATTCACTTGAAAGAATGTTCTATATGTGGTAGATTGGGCCACTCTTGTGAAAGATGTTATAAATCTAATGAGAATAGGGCTAACCTAGCCTTAATGAGTAATACAAAGGTAGAACAGTCTACCACAACAACTCCAAAGCATACTTTTACTGATGAACACTATGAACTATTCCATAAAATGAAGTCCATGATGGGGGTCCTCCCCAAGTACTTCTTCACCAACCGCTGCCACCACCACTTCAGGTATGTTTTCTGCATCTTCTTCATCCTGGATAATTGACTCAGGAGCCTCCGAGCATCTTACAGGTAACAAACATCTTCTATACTCAGTTTCTCCATGTCTTTCACATAAATTTGTTACCATTGCTGATGGTTCACAAACTAAAGTTCAAGGAAAATGATCCACTTTTGTTACACCATCACTTCCGCTCACGGATATCCTTTTTGTTCCTACTTTCCCTTTGAATCTTTTATCAGTTAGTCAGCTCACCAAACATTTTAATTGCTCTATTACTTTCTCACCCACTTCCTGTGTGTTTTAGGATCTTACAACGAAGCGGATGATTGGTGGAGGTCGTGAACAAGGGGGGCTCTACTACATGGATGTGCCACAAATAAATATTGCATCCACCTGTGACACTGAAACTAGGTTATGGCACAACCGGTTGGGACATCCGTGCACCCAATCTCATCATCATTTTTTCCTAAAGCATGGTCGGACCTTCTTTGTGAAGCATGTCAAATGAGTAAACATCAGAGGTCTACATTTTCACCTCGTCTAGAAATTAAAAGTGTCTCTCCTTTTTCGTTAATTCATACTGATGTATGGGGACCCTTGAGTGTCTCCAACATTTCTCACGTGAAATATTTTATTACATTCATTGATGACTTCACTCATACCACTTGGTTATTTTTGTTTAAAGAGTATTCTGAAATACCATTGATATTTAAATCTTTTCATGCAATGGTACTCACTTAGTTTGGGCAGAAAATTGAAGTCCTTCAGTCGGATAATGCCAAAGAATACACATCCAAAGATCTTGACTTGTTTTGTCAAGAAAATGCCATTATTCATTAGATATCTTGTGCTTACATCCCTCAACAAAATGGTGTAGCCGAATGAAAGAACCGTCATATTCTTGAGGTAGCTCGCGGTTTACTATAGGCCATGAAAGTTCCATATTTTTATTGCCCGCATGCAGTTCTTACCGCATGTTCTCTTATAAACCGGTTACCCTCTTCCATTCTTGGTAAAAAATCTCCGTACTCTCTATTATTACCTGATGATGATCCTTTTCACTGCTTTGAGAGTCTTTAGTTATCAATGTTTTGTCCATATTTCCTCCGCAAAACATTATAAACTTGATCTTAAATTAGTGAAGTGTATATTCTTAGGATACTCTCGTACACAACAGGGTTATGTTTGCTATAATCCCTCTCTTCAGCATTTAGTTGTGTCTCGGGATGTTACATTTTTTTGAAGACTATCCATATTATTCTGATAATGCTCCTCTAGGTTTTTCTTCCAGACCAGGTTCTCCTCGACCGGTTGTGCCCCGTGCTACAGGAACTACTCTATCCCCAGAAAAAATGACTAACACCACACCTGCTGAGTTATCGGATCTTACAGAGGTAAGTCCATCTTCTTCGATTATTTTTGGCCCAGAATATGATACTCGTCCTATTGCTATTAGGAAAGAGCCCCGATCATGCACCATGCCTTCTACTTCTCATCCCATAACAAGATTTGTGTCTCATCAATTTCTATCGGATATTTCCTTCGTACATGTACCACAATCCTATTAGGAGGCTCTCAAATATCCAGGGTGGAAGGCAGCTATGGATGAAGAAATGCAGGCTCTTATAAAAATCAGACATGGGCTCTAGTCCCCCTTCCTTCAGATAAGAAACCCATAAGTTGCAAATGGGTATTTACGGTGAAACACAATCTGGATGGGTCCGTGGCTCGCTTGAAGCTTGCCTTGTTGCTAAAGGCTATACACAATGTTATGGCATTGATTATTAAAAAACCTTCTCTCCAGTGGCTAAATTAAACTTGGTACGTTTGTTATTATCTCTGACAGCTAATTCTTCCTGGCAGGTCTATCAACTTGATGTAAAAAAAGCTTTTATGAATTTGGATATAATGGAGGGCATTTATATGCAGCAACCACATGGGTCTATGGTTGAGGGGAAGTTCGTATGTCGACTACAAAAATCTATTTATGGTCTCAAACAATCGCCTCGTGCATGGTTTGAAAATTTTAGCCAAGCACTCCTACGGGCCGGATTTCAGAGATGCTCTGGAGATCACTCTGTCTTTATTAAAGACACACTAAAGGGAAAGGTAATTCTAGCCGTATATGTTGATTACATTATTATAACTGGCAGTGATCCCGAGGGCATCCAAAAGACAAAAGAAAGGATATGTACTTAATTCAAAACAAAGGATCTCAGACTGCTCAAATATTTTTTGGGTATTGAAGTACAACAATCCAGACATGAAATTATATTATCTCAAAGGAAGTATTTCCTTGACCTACAGGAGGAGACCAGAATGCTAGGATGCAGACCAGCAGAAACTCCTATGGACTCGAATACAAAATTATGTACATGTACTGGTGAAGAAGTAGATGTCGAAAAATATCAAGGATTGGTGGGAAGACTTATTTATCCCTATGTAATGAGGCCAGATACTTCATATGCAGTCAGTGTGGTAAGTCAATATATGCACGAATCACAACTCAGTCATTGGCAAACACTAGAATGGATATGAAGATATCTGAAAGAAGCACCAGGAAGAGGGCTCCTCTAAAAAAATCATGGGCACTTCAACATCGAAGGATTCTCAGATGCAGATGGGCCGGATCCCCGGATGACAGAAAATCTACTTCGGGATATTGTACGATGGTTGGAGGAAACTTGGTTACATGGAGGAGCAAGAAATAGAATGTCTTTACAAGGTCTAGTGCAAAAGCAGAGTATAGAATCATGGCACACACAGTCAATGAACTCCTATGGATAAGATCTCTCCTAACTGAACTGGATTTTTACAAAGAAGCTCCTATGAATCTATATTGTGATAATCAGGTTGCAATTCACATCACTTTAAATCCAGTCTTCCATGAGAGAACAAAGCATATAGAAATAGACTATCACTTTATACGAGAAAAATTCTCTGTCGGCATCTTATCTCTCCAACATGTATATTCACAGAACCAAGTTGCAGACATTCTCACAAACTAGTCACTCACAAAATTTTGTCCAATATTTGCAGCAAGCTGGGAATCTTCGGTGTTTTCTCACCCTAAGCTTGAGGGGGAGTATTATAATGTGGGACCCACCATGAGCTCCAGAGGTGTCAACAAGAGTCCTCATACAAAGTGGCTCTAGCTAAGAGATAAGGAACATGTGCTGGAATTAAGTAGAAGATTTGAAGATCAAGTGGTACCACAAAGATACCATGAGCTAGTATCTCAATCTACATGAGCTAGAAGATCATGTGGGAGCCACAAGATAAGACCAAGAGGTGGCTTTCTAGCTTGATTAACATCCTTAAAGAAGGTGTTTGTAGTTGAGTTAAATTAGTCTCTTAAATAGATAATGTAATCTTATCATGATAGGCTATGCTTGGAAAGTTCTAGTTGGAATGTAATTAGGAGTCCTAAAATCACTTGTACATGGACTCTATCACCTCCTCAACTATAAATAGAGGTGATTTTAACTCAGAATTCAACAAGAAAGTTTC
The DNA here is from genome assembly GCF_029961685.1 of Aristolochia californica. NCBI lineage: Eukaryota > Viridiplantae > Streptophyta > Magnoliopsida > Piperales > Aristolochiaceae > Aristolochia > Aristolochia californica. The sequence continues at coordinate 38,650,453 of NW_027181881.1, read as the reverse complement.
TTATTTTTTTTCTTCTCTCTCGTGCCAAGTGTTCTCTTTCTACTCTCTTTTATTTTCCATCTCTTCTCTCTCTACCCGAGAGCTCTTCTCTTTTTCCATTTTTTTCTTTCTTTCTCCCCTTTCTCTAGGTATTATTCATGGGATCCTAAATTCAATAGTCTTCAACTTCTCACCATGTGTCGTGAATGATTGATCATTCTGTGTTGATTGATCAACTAATAGGCATTGATCGATCAATGACCTAGTCAGGGTGACAGAAATGTAATCTTTTGATTTTCACTTCACTCTTTTGGCACCACAAAGGTGGGATGTGTCCATTAAGCTCAAAATTCTTAGTCTAAGTGAATCAAGGTGGGTTACACATGCCTAGTTCTCCTCGAAGTCTAGAGAAACTATCAAATTCTAATGGTTTTGTAAATATATCTGCTAATTGATTTTCGATGGGGACAAATTCAATTTTAATAATCTTGGTTTAAACCAACTCTCTGATAAAGTGACGTTTAATTTCTATGTGTTTTGATCGAGAGTGGTGAACTGGGTTCTTACTTAATGGCGCTCATGTTGTCACAATTGACAAAAAATTCTTTTTGCTCCAAGTCATAGTTATCTAGTTCCTATTTAATCCAAAGAAGTTGAGGACAACTACTTCCACATGCTATGTGGGTAGTGCATGAGACAAGCATATATCCATGTAATTGGCAACTACCACTTGTACTCTTTTTGTCAATTTTGCAACTGGAAAAATCAGCATCTGAGTAACTACCACTTGTACTCTTTCTGTCAATTTTGCAACTACCAAAATAGGTTAAATTTTTAATTGTACCCATGGGTTGTTGAGAAACTCCAGAATCAAGAATCCAAGGCGATGAGTTGGAACATGAGAGAAAGGAATACATACTAGTAGTACATAATATAGTGGATACACTTTGTGAGGTAGCCACTAGATTTTAATATCTCTTCAACAACTCAAAATCTTCATCTAAATGTGCCATCTTGCCCTTAGGAGGTTTTGGGGTGACTTCATTGGTAGAGGTTGATGCTTGGTTAGCCTTAAAATAATTTGATTTGCCATGTAGGTTCCAAAATTTTTCAACTAGATGATTGTTGATACCACATAAAATACACATCCTCTGTTGACCTATGATGGAGGAATTAGAGTTAGGTTCACCACCTTCTCTTCCTCTACCTAAACCATATGATCTGCCACCTTTTTCTCTTCCTCTACCAGAGTTGTTACTCCCTCTCCCTTGGGAGAACATTGCTGAATTCCCAATTTGTTTAGCTGGAAGAGTAGATATTTTGATTGGTATCCTAAGCATAGTTGCACACAAATCATTGAAGGAAGGTCTAGCAGAGGAACTAAGTACCTGAATTTTTGTTACATCCAGGGAAAACTGTAAATATGTAAGGCATATAGTTGATACAAAATCTTCTCTCTATTTTGCTTGAGTTGTTGTATTAGTTAAATACAATTAAGCAACCATCCACTCTTGAAGTAGACCTCAGAACTTGGCAAAGTATTCATGAATATTTCCTTCATGCTTTGTCTTACACATCTCCTAAAATATGTCATAAATCTTTTGAAGATTGTCAGGACTAGAATATAATTGAAAACATTGTATCTCAGTTATCTTTAGTTGTATTCAAGTGAATTAATTTGTTGGCAACCTCTTCCTCCATTCTATTAATGAGCCAACTTATGATTAAGGTGTCTTCCTTCAACCACTTGTGATAGGAAGCATCATTAGCAAGAGTAGGTGACTGGTCTAAGTGGCCACCAAAGTCCCCTGTATTAAAAAAAATTGTTTAAAAGATTGAGACCAAGACACATAGTTTCTCAAACCCTTGAGTGGAATTGTAGTAATTTTCAAGGGATCATGTTTGATCAAATCAATATAACTTGAGGAAGAAGATGAGTTACTTGAACTTTCAGCCATGGTATACAATAACATAAGGTTCCACCTGAAAAGGAGGACATAAAGAAACTCTTTTGATTAACTTTAGATGCAAAAGATTAGCCTTTTTTCAATTAAACGAAACAAGCGTTCAACTTTAGATAGAATACATGAAACAACACAAAATTAGAGTATGTAACCTAGCCATTAGAAGGCTTAAGTGTTGCTGATTTAGAAGTAATCCTAAACACCATGAACAAGGAAAACTTTCTAAAAACCTTAAAAAATTTAAGAGATTAGAGAATCAATTTAATCAACAACTAAATGAGCAAAAACTTGGAGTTCACAAGGAGTTTTCGAATTTGAAATTTGGAATTTATGGCATATAATTTCATCCAAAACGAGGTCTCAACAAGAAATTCACAAAAAATCGGAATTCAGCCATGCATCCAATTTCAACACAACTCGAATTTGAATAGGAGGGAGATTTGACTTTAAAAATGATTTGGGATTGTTTCTAACATGACTTTGAATGATTTAAGAGAGAAAAATATGGATTTAAACAACTTATATGATGTAGGGCCTTGCTGAAAAAAGAAAAAGACCAGCACTTTACCTCCTCTAATGACTGGAATTTTATCTCCTTTGCATATTCCAACACCTTTGAACTGTTGTTAATTTTACAACCCTAGAATTCTTGATTTGATACCATGTTTGATTCTAGGGTTTCACCATTAGAAGGTCTAGAGTTTAGAAGAAGTAGAAGAGACAAAGAAGAGCAAAGAGGCAAGAAAGAGAGGGGACAATCTAGATGAGACATTAGGGTTTTTAGGGAAAAAGAGAGCATGTCCCTAGGCTCTCCCCTTTACATCATTATTAATAGATGAGAGAGATGAAGTCCTAATACATATAAAGAAACTAAGGAATTCAAACTTTAACATAACTACATCCTATGTCACTCCACTTAATTACATAGAATATCACTCATTCTTCTTTAATAGGTGGAAACTGTAGGGTCTCATTTTCTACTTAAACAAAAAGAAAAAGTTGGAAGATAGTGCCCCCTTCTTCTCTCTTGTGAGCAAGGAAGAGGAAGGATGCCAACTTGCTTACAAGAGAGGAGCTTGAGGTAAACCTTTACATTAATTTTTTTGAATTTATTGGATTCCATAAAAGGTCCTTATTGGATATCCAATAAGCTAAATAATGATTTGGATAAATTCAAATCACCCTACCTAGACTTAAATATAGTATGTTATATAAAGTGACATATTATGGAAGTACAAAAATATCTAACATATATAATTTACATATATATTTTTATGTTAAAACATAACATTAAAGTTATGTAATAGTATAAATATAGTAATTTATTAGCTATTATATTTTATAGTTATTATAATGTTCATAAAAAAATGTCAATGGGAGGGACCTCCACCCTCCTACATGACAGAGGAAAGAGTTAGGGCTCCTTTCTACCTGAATGAAAAGAAAAAGTTGGAAGCCAGTACTATGCCCTGCTTCCCCTTATGATTAGGTAAAATGAAGGACACCAACTCGCATACAAGAGAGAAGCTTGAGGTAAAACATTTAGATGTATTCGAAGTACTAAAAGAAAAGTATTTGAGAAATATGGACCCCCAAAGAGCCTTAAAGAAGATAAAAGTATTTAGGCAACATTTGACATATATGACATTTTTAGGTTTAAAATTTTTTTTTAAGAAAAAAATAATTTAATAGTTAAGAGTTCATCGAGATACTTTTTTTTCGAAAATTTAGAAATTAAAAAAATTAAAATAATAGCACACTTTTAATTAATAAAAGTTTAGAAACTAGACTCGACCTTATCCTAATCCAAAGAATATAGATTGTTTGGAAGTCCATCTCATACTCCTTTTGCTTAAATTGTCTCATTTTCAAAAAGATATTCTTCTAGAAAGTTCTTGGTAGAGTGCCCTGTAGTGAAGCAATGGCTGGTTTAAGTAGCTACATCGAGGATAATAGTGCCTCGTATGCAACAATGCAACAACATACAGGGGCTCGTTCAAATAACTCCATTGAGGTCATGGACCGCATCTTGGATGCAAGTTTCAGCATCAAATCAGGGAAGGAAAGATAAGATAACATTTTTCTGAAACAAAAAATCATACGACCCTGTAAATCATCTTTTTAGCTGCCAATATAAAGCTTATTCACGTGAGAAAACGTTGAAAACTGATCAAGGAGTGGAGATTCCACTGCTTGACGACACTGGCTTCATTGTCGGCTTCCATCTACTATCAAGAAATGGACCCATTCCGTAGGCCAAGTCAAGTCTCAAACCTGGTATTTATCAGTCTTCCTGCCCAACGTGTTTTCTCTTCTTACCACAGTTTTCTTCTGTACATTTAAAGCAATTTTTGTTTATATCTTCATATGGTATCTATATTGCTTCTCTCTGCTGTGATCCACAGTTTTAACACATCCCATGAAGAAACACCGGAAAGGAATGAATCCTTTCATCTCATGTCTCGCGCTTTTATAGATAATATGAAATAACTGCTTAGAAAGGGTGAATCAGATACTAGTGTTTGGGCATTTAAGTGAGAAAAATACGCTCGCTTGGCTGAATTGTGGTTGTTAGCATCGTTGTAGTCGTTGTCAGTTCCATGGCTTTGGCTTGGTTTCTATCATCATCAGTTGTCTTTTGCCTCGGAAACAACTCTCTGATCGATGGGACTGAAAACTTATCCGAATAATTTGAAGCTTTGAACGTACTCGATCGAACTAAAATGATAGAGAACTTACAATTGGATCCAGAGGTCATAGTAAATCAAGTAAACAAAGAAATGAAATCACTTTTTGAGTAGCTTACATATTTTTGCAGCTATTTTCTTGAATAGAAAAGAAGAGACGTGAAAGAGAGAGCGTCAGGCACGTCCTAACGCAGCTGCCAAAAGTGAGAATTTAACGACTTTTTAAGAAATCGAGGCCCGGAAGAGATGGATAAGAAGCGATGGAGAAGAGGCCATGGAGAAAGCTGATATTCCTTTCTAATGAAATCATGTGATAGAACAGCCCAGAGAACTGATATTTTCAAGTGCTTTGTAGGCTGAAGCGTCAAGTGTGTGGCGGACTGTGAACCCTTTCTTCCGTGTAATTATTGGTACATGTATCCACGTGAATCAAAAGCAAACAGAGGGGCCTCTTTGGGTGGTTGCATGACGTGAACCTCTACAGTAAAAGGAAATGAAGTTCAGCGTCGCATCTTCTGCACGGCACAGATATCTGCCAAATGAAAACGAAAGGGACCTAGAAAACTCTAGCACTGGAGGAAGAAAGGGGGACAAGTATCCCCTGTTTCTCTGGCCATAGGTTCGCCATTAAACGATTGGCTTCCGTTACATCATTTTACGAATAAGATTTCTCATTTTCTCACAGCTTCCCACATAGAGGGGAACTTTGAATCTTTGTCCTCAGCCAGAATTTCAGCAGTCTCATTTATTCTATCTTGTGAAGATACTGAATTTTTTAGTTCAATCTATAAGAGAAAGCCATATCAATTTCTATCTTCTTTACGTTTGCCCATTGTTATAAATACTGTCGACTGTGAGGGCTCCACCCTTACTAAGATGAGGGTGGGTGGGTGTTGGTAATGAACTTTTGATTTAAAGTTTTCAGATGTGATTTGTATTTCTCAATGGCTGATAGACGGTTACAAGTGGTTCTTTTTGAGAATCCAAAGAAACATCACTAGTAATTTTAAAGTAAAAAAAGGCTTTGGAGTGTTTGTGAACACTTTTGCAATCAATCTCATGTTGTTTGGGCGAAAAAAAAACACATAAATAGAGAAAGATCTCAAAGTTCTAAAATCAAGTTCTAAAGTCAAGCAGTTGAACAGTAAAAGAGACAGCTTGTCCTTCTGCATAAGTTGATCAAACCTTGATTACTTGTGAGTTATTGAGCACATAGATAGTTCACTTATAAACTTTGGGACTTATAGTAACTAAAAAGGATTCCAAAAAATACAAGGACTCCAAAGATTGTAAAGTTTGAGAATGATGAAGCGGGAGAATGTCCATGTCACACCTTATGAGGAAAGAAGAGAAAAAAAGAGAGTGGAGAGCCTCCCTTTTAGCTACAATAATTTTCTTTTGAAAGCATTGGGGGCAATCGTTGCTTGTAAACCCCCTTGAAGAGGCTACTCACCAATAATTGAGAAGCTCATCCATCCCCTTTTGCCACACCCTAGCCGGCCTTAAGCTCCTTTCATGACAGCTTATGTATCTTTTTGTTGAGAATATTTTGTTGTTTTATATTGTAAAACTCTCAATCTCAAGATGAGTCTCCTTTTGTATTTTGGACTCACTTTGTGCATGGGATATATTTTGTATTCTTACTGCACTCACATATTATGGATGAAATGAAAATCTCCATTTACATCTCATGGCCTTGTGTGTACTCATATAAATGCCTAAAGTGTTTGGTTATACAGATTGATCATAAGAACCAAGGGGGTGAGAAGTATGAAAGAAAGGAAAAATTTGAATGCAAAATGAAGCTTTGAAGGGGAGAGAATTGAATGATAACATAAGAGGAACAACATGATAATTGATAGGGGAGCATACAAAAGTTGCATATCTCCAACCCATGCATCTCATAGGTAGCATGACATTTGCAATTGAATTTTTACATACTTTGTAGTTGTTTGTCATCATAAAAGAGGATGAGCATGTTGAGAGACTCTCAGTCTTAAGATCTCTATCCAACCTTATTTTGATGATAACAAATATTGAGGAAACACAATGTTTTTGAAGAGATTAGATGGATTTTTACAAAGAAATCAAGTTTCTATTGTGAACAAACCAATTCAAAAGTGAAGAAACAAAAACACCAGTTGCTCAACCATTGAAATGGCACTAGATAAATGTTCGAATAGAGAGGGCAAACAATGAAGAAATAGAAACCTCAAGAGCTCAGACCCTTAAAAAGATCCTCCAAGCATTTGAGTGGTGATACAAGTAGAAAGTTGAATAAGACCTGAATAAGAAAAGGATTTGAACAACTGTCTCATGTGTTAAAATGGTACCAACTAGAATTTTGGTAGAAGACTAACTAGACATTTAAATGCTTGTTTTTTGAATGCTAGAAATAATAAGCTGAAGAAATTTCTAGCATTTGAATGCAGGAAGAATCCAAATGCAAGGCATAACAGAGAGGTACCAGAAGAATAAAGAGTTTGAATAGCATACAATCAACATTTTTATAGTTAACAAGAAAAAGAGAAGTTGAAGATTGTTGATTTTCAGGACTCTATGGATTTAGTTCATGGAGAAAAAGAGAGAGACACCCATTGAGAGAAAACAGGAGGAAGAAGAAGTTATGGACTTGATGTTCTAATCCTTCTCCTGAAGCTCAATTTATAGATTAATGAGACTACAATATTATAATTATGCCCTTGGAACTTAACCTAATTATATTAATGTCATCTCTATGAGATGACTCATTATTTACCATCCTGCTATCAATGTATGGGCCTGTGGGCCTTCACCTTGATCTATGGCCTTGAGCCCATCTTTCACATCTTTTGGATGTGTGGGTCTTCCTTGGTATTATGGGTTTGGACCCATCTTCCAACACACTTGGACATGTGGGTTTTCTTAGTCGTGTGGGCTTGAGCCCATCTTCCAACAAAGAATTTCAAGGATTTGAATGCCTGGTTAGCATTTGAATACCAAATGTTAAGTTGGGTCCAAGGCTGATCCCAAAATGACTAGCCAACTTAAGAAGCCTCATTCCCAACTAATAAACTCAAGATCTTTTTACTAACTAATCCATGTGGGACTATTCCTTAACACTCCCCCTCACATATAAGCCCTCTTTTGTGGCTCTACAAGTGGATAATTTAAGTGTAGGCCCTCTTTTGTTGCTCTACAAGCGGATAATTTAGGTATAAGCCCTCTTTTGTTACTCTACAAGGATAATTTAGGTGTAGGCTCTCTTTTGTGGCTCTACAAGTAGATAATTTAGGTATAGGCTTATATATGAGTACCTACTTTGATACCATACAAAGTTGGATCCAAAACCCATCCCAAAATGACTAACCAAATTAGGAAGTCTTTTTCCCAACTAATAAACTCAATATCTTTATACTCACTAACCCATGTGAGACTATTCTTTAACACTCCCCTTCAAGTGTAAGCCATCTTTTGTGGTTATGCAAGTGGATAATTTAGGTGTAGGCCCTCTTTTGTGGCTCTACAAGTAGATAAATTTAGGTGTAAACCCTCTTTTATGGCTCTGCAAGTGGATAATTTTAGGTGTAGGCCCTCCTTTATGGCTCTACAAGTGGATAATTTAGGTTTAGGCCTACATATGAGTACCATCTAGAAGTGGATAATTTTTGGTGGTGTATGCCCTCTTTTTGTATTAGAGGGTGTAAAGATCTTGAGTTCATTAGTTGACTTGTCATTTTCGGATAGGTCTTGGACCCAACTGTTGGAAGATGAAGGCATATTGAATGATGTGCCATTTTATACAAAAAAAATTTATACATCATTTACAACAAGTTGGGAGTTCATGTTGTTCTCTCACCCCCAGCTTCAGAGAGAGTGTTGGAAGATAGGCCCCAAACCTACACGACCAAAGAAGACCCACGTATCCAAGTGTATTAGAAGATGGGCCCAAGCCCATAAAACCAAGGAAGACCCATGCAACTAAGAATAATAGAAGACGGGCTCCAGACCCACAGATCAAAGAGAAGGCCCATAGGCCCACACTACAATGATGGCAAGATGGAAGGGTCATCTCATAGAGATGGCATTGATGTAATTAAGTTAAAGTTCCAGGGTTAAAACACTAAACCCTAAACTCTAAGTTCAAGGGTATTATTTTAATACAGTAGTTTCATAAATCTATAAATAGAGCTTCAGGGGGAGGGTTAAGAAAATCAAGTCCATAACCCTTCTTCCTCTAGTTTTCTGCCAATGGATCTCTCTCCCTTTTTCTCCATGAGCTAAATTCATGGAGTCTTAAAAATCAACATGGTGTAAGAGCTCTTAAAAATCAACATGGTATCAGAGCTTTGATTTTCAGGATTCTGATTATGGCTCCAGCAATCAGCCAACATCCAGAAAATTTTCCTTTGCTAGTCAACAGTAATTCAGCGAGTTTTGGTCTCCATCCATCTCACTGGTCTTCCTCGCTTGATAAATCAAAATTACATTAGAAGCTGTTAGTTTTCTTCAACTTTGATCATGGTTAACCAACTAGGGAAGCCTCGCTCCATCGAACCAGTGTTTGCTTTCTCCTTTTCTCCTGCCAAACAACAGTGTTTCATTCTCCTTTGAAAATTTTTGAATAGATGTGAAAGAACTAGAGCCCAACTAGCAGCAGAAAACTGATGTTTGATCCGCTTCGAGGGTATTGCAACATATTGACCCGTCTCAGAGTATTTGAAACAAGAGTGGCCAACTGAAGAAAATTTTTGAGTAGTATATTTATAGCTCAAAGATACCAGTTGAATGGTTACGCAGAATCATTCGGATAGGGCCTTAGAATGGTTTTTCAGGACAATTCGAAAGGTGAAAGAGAAACACAAGCGTTTTTTAGAAAATAAGCCTTCGGAAGGTGGGACCTAACTGTTCGAACACTGCCATATTCATAATGTACAAAGTAGAATACCTGTTCAAGGTATTCAAATGGTACTCCTTAACCATTCGAACGGTGAATGACATATGATTTTCTTCACAACAAGTTGTGTTATGGCCATTTTAGTGGTGCCCCTCACTTATTTGAATATTTGGGAAGTAGAAGGTTTTTCTGGACAAGGTTCTGAAAGACTTCGACATTCAAATGGTTCCCAACGACCATTTCAATCAGCAAAAAATTCTTTCATTTGATTGTTCGAACAATACCATCTCATTGTTCGAATGGTCAGAACATCCTGACCGTTCGAACGATCCTACACAAACCTTAGTGTCTCAAACAAATGGCCTTTTTAGCTGTGGCAATTCACTTCTAAACCTTGAAGAGCTTGCTCAGGTCATAGAGAGATTTGCATTATAGTTAAACTACAAGTATATTTAATTCAATGTTCTCAATCTTCACTTTTCGAACTTTGATTGAGAGATCTCAAAGATTCATTTTTTTCTTTTTCCTTTAAAGTTCTATCTAAATTCATTTGAGCACATATGAGGCCAAGCACTAAGCAAGTTTGGGTCATACAACTTTAGTTTGAATCAAAAGACAAAATTCACTTAATTTTTTACTAGAATTATTTCTCAAAATTCCAACTTGAGAGGTTAATATCAAATCTCACTTGACCCCCCCCCCCCCACCCCCCCCCCCCCACCACCACACACACACACACAACACAAAAAAAAAAAAAAACATGCTCCTAATAGAAAATCATTAACAAAATTTAAAAACCATTTTTTTACTATTTTTTTTGTCAAATTGTGAGTAAATACTCAATTATAAGACCAAGGTGAAGAGTTCAACCATCTCACATTCCAGAATTGAAGCTTAATAGGCATTAAGGATTCCAAGTTTTGCTTAAGACATTGCTCACTCCATTTAGATCTTCAATACTCCATGGGGTTGCCTAATCACACTCCTAAGAGTTAAACACATATGAGCAAGCAAACTATATCAAATTATAACCATATACTTCATGTTCATAGCTCGATATCTATTTCACCTATCAGTTAATATTTCAATTTATGCCAAGGTGGGGAGATTTACCAAAACGATTGTAAGTAGGGGTGGCTTCGAACTGAGCCGGCTTGAGCTTGGCTCTATTCCGGCTCGGTTTGATTCGGTATATCCGAATCTCGAGCCGAGTTTGAGATCCAGGATCGGCTCATTTAAATTAACGAGCCGAGCTCAACCAAATCGAGGTTCGCCTCAAAATATCGCGAACCAGCTCGTTAATTTAACGAGTCGGTGCGGGATTAGGGGGAGTCGGGACCGAGGAGCGAGACCGGAGCTCCGAGTGGAGCGGGAACGAGAGAGAAGGGGGAAAATACTTCCTCCCCTTGTCACCGTCAAGCCCCTCCGGCTGGTGCTGTGGCCGCCTTCTGCCTTTCCATTGCCGCCAATTCTGTGGCTGCCTCTTGATTTCTTGCCCTTCGTCTGTCATCGCTTTTGTTTCCATCGAGGTCACTGGCTCCTCCGTCGCAGCCGTTATCCCCAACGAAAGTTCCTCGCCGGCGCCACTGGTTCCCTCAGCAGAAAATTAGTTAAGGGGAGAACCTATGTTAAGGGGAGAAATACTTCCCGCTCTCCCGTTTGCGTGAAGATGATTTCGAACGTGCAAGATCATAAAGTGAAAAAAAAATTGAAAAAATTGAAATCGAAAATACATTTTAGTAGAAATAAGTTTCTAGGGACTATTAGTGTCTCAAGTTTTTTTGTAAACATTTTTCTAATTGAAAATTCTTATTAAAAAATCATATAATTTTCTAAGTAAGACTTTCCTACCAAGATAGGTTAGAAAATCGTATAGAAAACTTTTGAATAAATATTTGATTGTTGATGTTGTAATACTTTTAGCATGAGGCAATTTTCATAGCAATTTTGTGTTTGACATTTTATTTGATTAAAAAATTATCGATATGTACAATAATATATTAGATTGATTATTAATTTTTACTTATTTCCGTAGAAGAGGCAATAAGAGGTCCATTTAACTTTCATAAGAAATTTTTAAAATATTTCTTGTAATTTTCTAATAAGTCACTAATAGTAATAAGATTTTATTTAAAGTTTTTTTTTTTTAAATATGAATCACAGGAAAAACATTTCTAGTTTTTCCTAGAATAAAAAATTTCAACTAGGGGCACTAAGGAGGCCATAATAAATTTATGGCCAGATTCAAAAATTATAAAATAAGCTAGACAACATTTGGAATAAAAAAAAATAATATTGGTACATTCTAATCTATTATTGAAATTCAATCCTGAACCTCCCCTATCAATTTTTTTAAATGTATGCATAATTTTCTATATAATTTATTTGACATATATTTTATATAGAGTATTAAATGTAGGTTAAGTTCGAACTCAGCTAGAGCTCAAGCTTGAACTCAGTTAAAATTATTAGGCTCGAGTTCGATTACAATTTTAGGTTCGAGGCTAGAGTCGGTTAAACTCAAATTCAAAATATTTAAATCAAGCTCGGCTTGAACAAGGTTCGGACTTAGCTAGATTCGATGCCACTCTTATGCCCAATTTTAAGTAGAGGTCATTCCCAATTTTATGAAAAATGTATGTATAATTTTATATAAAATTTATTTGACATGTATTTTTTGAAAAGTTTTAAATGTATGTTGGAGCGTGAACGCGAGACTTGTATTTTTTGAATAATTTTAAATAAATGTTGAAGCTCGAGCTCGACTCGAACTTGGTTAAAATTATTAGGTTCGAGCTCGATAACAATTTTAGGCTCGAGCTCGAGCTTGAAATATTTAAATCAAGTTCGGCTCGAACATAGGCAGGCTCGGCTCGATGCCACCCCTAATTGTAAGGACTCAAGTTCCTTGCTCATGAGGTGGTGGTTAAAATTCTTTGCTTTGTTTATAAGGTGAAAGCCTGATTTCTTAAGTGCTAGATCAGAATTGCAACAAGTACCTTTGAGATATATACTTTGAAATTCTACAACCAACTTATGGCTATCATAAATATAAGTGCCAACAAAATGATTGTAGACGCTATGAATTTCAAAAAGTGAGCTCAAGGTTGTTGGCCCAAGTGGCTTCTCAAGAGGGAGGGGGTGAATTGAGTTTTTTGCAATTTTAAACTTAAAGTGTGTGGAAATAAAGTAAACAAAAATGCAAATAAACAGAGAAAATCATACACAAAAAATGAACAACAAATATTTTATTATTGATGTTTTCCTATTGGTATTCACCACCCAAGAACCCGTGCTTGAGAAATTCCACTAATAATCACTTTATTAGCTTGGAATTACAAGAAAGAGATTCTAGCACTCCTTCAACCCACGTGTATGCCTAAATAAACAATTACATATCAATCTCTTCAAAAGATTCGCTAGATTATAGCTCTAGCAAGGCTTTCTATCTAGATTGAGCAAAATTCCAGATGAACCTATCAAGACATAAAAAATTACAAAAGAAAGGTAAAACTTACACCCTTTAAACCATGGAGAGATAACCTTCTCCTTGAGAGATCCAAGCTTCCAGTTTTTGCTGCATAATGGAGTATATAGGAGCTTGACTAAAATATATGTTGTTGATTTTCAGGACTCCATGGGTTTAGCTCATGGAGAAAAAAAAAAGACACCCATTGGGAGAAAACTGGAGGAAAAAGAGGTTGTGGACTTATGTTCTAACCCTTCCCCTGAAGTTCAATTTATAGATTAATGAAACTATATTATTACAATTATACCCTTAGAACTTAAACTAATTATATCAATGCCATCTCTATGAGATGACTCTTTATTTACCATCTTGCCATCATTGTATGGGTTTGTGGGCCTTCTCCTTGGTCTATGGGCCTTGAGCCCATCTTCTACATCTCTTGGATGTGTGGGCATGCCTTAGTCTTATGGGCTTGGACCCATCTTTCAACACTCCCCCTCTGGGGTGAGAGGACATCATGAACTCCCAACTTGTTGTAAATGGTGTATAGGATCTTCTCGTATAAAATGGTAGTCTTCCATATCTTCCAACACTCCCCCTCACATTGGTGATTTCTTCAATGAGGCCCAGCTAGCATAAGATAATTGAGAGTAAAATCACTCCAAGCCGTATAACATCACTTCATACTCCAGTCATAACTCATGCTAGATGTAGGGCACACTCCTATCTTGTGTAGCTAGTGGGTCTATACGTAGTGCTCAGAAGTGTAATAAAATTCATCCATCACCGTATCTCTCCACATGACACCTACTCTCAAATGGTAGGAGTAATAAATACCAATTAAAGGGGGTAACAGGTAATTACCCGAAAGATAATATTCTAGGGCCACCTTGGTTTTCTTCATCATTAGACTAGCCAATGCTGATAAAAATCAGCAATTGAGAAGTCCTTCAATAGTAATGTCACATCCAAAGAAACACAATAGCAATAGTTGAAATGGGCCTGAGCCCAATAACACGTACCAAATAAAAAAATTCTTGTAAAGGACCCATGAAATAATCCGATGCAAGTATCTATACCAAATAATATGCTGACCAAGGAATATGCTATCAATACTTCAAAATAATAATCCAATCGAAGACAGAGGACCGAGTCAAGCCGACTCAAATATCTTGCCAATATTGCCGAGTCGCTGGAGGAATCGGCATAGAACTTGGGACCCTGACCCGTATAACTGACATAGAAACAAGTGGGTCTAGTCAGGTTGACCCATACTGGGTTCAGTCGAGTTAACTAGGCAGAACATAGGCTGAGCTCGGGTCGACAACATCCCTGGGTTAACTCGGCCCGGTCTGGGCCGAGCCAGGCCGAGTCTTGGCAGGCGCTGAACCGGCGCGAGACTCAAACCAGCGCACATTTAATTTTCCTAACTTATGCTTTTAGATTTTTTATCTTCCTCCCTACAACGTTGGCTCTCGAACAGCGTGAGACAGCGAAAATTTGAGACAAACTCGGATTTAGTAAACCAAACTCGGAATGTAATCTTGTGAGACTTCCGTAAAACAGCAATGAGAATCAGAATGGACTACTGATCAAGAGACGAAAAAAACTTCCGAATATAGCAGAAAATTTCGGATTTGCAAAGACTACCTCTGTTAACGTCCAACTGCTTAGCGGTGATGAAGACGATCAAAGAGTTTCCGAAAACCAACAGTGGAGATATCTCCCGAAGAATCAGTAGTAAATCTTTCCGAACAAAGCAAATATATTCTCGACAATCTTCCCAAAATAAACCGGCAGGCAGAGTGTAAGATGATAGCAGTAATCCAGATCAACTGCATAAACTTCTGAAAAGAACACTTCCAACAAGCTCAACAGTTTCGAAGATAAATGGATCGACGAGAATGATTGTTGGCCAGTAATAGTAGTAAGTTACCAGTAAAGACACTTAGTGGGTGGATTCTGGTGCTACCACTCACATTAGTATGTCTTTGTAGGGTTGCCTGTGGAGCCGATCGCCAAGTGATGCTGAAAAATTCATCTTTGTGGGCGACGACAATAAAGTTGCAGTAGAAGCTATAAGAACTTTCAGATTGCAATCAAGCACTGGATTTTATTTGGATTTATTTGAGACATTTGTTGCACCGTCTTTTAGGCAGAATTTAATTTCTATTTCCATTTTGGACAAATCAGGTTTTTCTTGTTCTTTTGGAAATAATAAAGTTAGTCTCTACCAAAATTCAAATTTTGTTGGTTCCGGTCCCTTAATTGATAATCTATATATGCTTGATATTGTTAGTTCCTATAGAGAAATATTGCAAATTAGTTCACGTGGTACGAAGCAAAAATTAAGTGAGAATTCCGCCACATTATGGCACAAACGTTTAGGACATATCTCTAAACAGAGAATTCAAAGGCTTGTGTCGGATGAAATTCTTGAACCCCTAGATACTACAAACTTCCAAGTTTGTGTTGAGTGCATCAAGGGGAAACAAACAAATGTTAGAAAATTAGGTGCCGAAAGAGCTAAAGATGTCTTAGAACTTATACATACAGATATCTGTGGTCCATTCCCTACAACTTCATGGAATGGCCAATAGTACTTCGTTACGTTCATTGACTATTACTCTAGATTCGGTTACCTATATTTAATACATGTGAAGTCACAATCCCTGGACGTCTTTAAGTCTTTCAAAGCTGAAGTTGAACTTCAACTTGGAAAGAAAATCAAGGCTATCAAATCCGACCGTGGTGGTGAATACTATGGACGGTATGATGGATCAAGAGAACAACGTCTAGGACCCTTCGCGATTTTCCTCAAAGAGTGTGGAATTGTTCTGCAATACACCATGTCGGGAAAACCCAGCATGAACGGTGTTGCAGAGCGATGAAACTGAAATCTTAAGGATATGGTAAGGAGTATGATCAGTCATTCTTCTTTTCCAGAGTCACTTTGGGGAGAAGCTCTCAAGACCGCAATGTACATCCTTAACAGGGTACCGAGCAAAGCAGTTGCCAAAACCCCCTATGAATTTTGGACAGGCAAGAAGCCTAGCATTAGGCACTTGCACATTTGGGGTTGTCCAGCTGAGGCCCGGCCTTATAGGCCACATGAAAAAAACTGGACTCAAGGACGGTTAGCTGTTATTTCGTTGGTTACGCTGAACGCTCTCGGGGTTATAAGTTTTACGATCCCACATCACGATCCTTCTTTGAAACGGGAAATGTGAGATTCCTTGAGGATATTGAGTTTGAAAGGGAAGAAAACATAAGGATTTTTGTCTTTGAAGAAGAATCTGTTATTGATAGTGATCAGGTCTTCATACCTATTGTTGTTCAAGACACAGTTCAAACACTAGAGGACAATGTTCAGGCTCCTATTCCTGTCATTGTTCCTAATCAAGACGGCAATGAGATTCTTCCTCTTGCACCACCTTTAATACAAACTCAACAACCTCAAGAGGTGCCATTAAGGAGATCCACTAGAGAGAGGAGAAATGCGATTCCAGATGATTATATCATATTTCTCCAAGAACATGAGGATGGCGTCGGATTGACAGAAGATGACCCGATTAACTTATGTCAAGCCTTGCGCAGTTCTAACTCTCAAAAGTGGATTGATGCCATGAAGGATGAGATAAAGTCTATGAAAGACAATGACGTTTGGGATCTCATCGAGTTGCCTAAAGGTGCGAAGCCCATTGGTTGTAAATGGATATTTAAAACCAAGAGGGATTCAAAGGGCAATGTCGAGAGATATAAGGCATGTCTAGTCGCTAAAGGCTTTACTCAAAGGGAAGGCATAGACTATAAAGAGACTTTCTCTCCGGTATCTTTGAAAGACTCTTTTAGAACAATAATGGCACTAGTGTCTCATTTAGATCTAGAGATACATCAGATGGATGTCAAAATTGCGTTTCTCAATGGAGACATTGATGAGATGATTTATATGGTACAACCAAAAAACTTTGTATCTGGTGATCCAAAGTCTATGGTCTGTAAATTGAAGAAATCCATCTATGGTCTCAAAAAGGCTTCCAGTCAATGGTATCACAAGTTCCATCAAGTCATAACCTCGTATGGTTTTGAGGCAAATGTTGTTGATGATTGTGTCTATCATAAGTTCAGTGGGAGTAAATACATCTTCCTGATATTATATGTCGATGATATTCTACTCGCTAGTAGCGATATAGGCTTACTGCACGAAACCAAGAAATTTCTAACGAAAACATTCGAGATGAAAGATCTTGGTGATGCCTCTTTTGTATTAGGTATACAGATACTTAGAGATCGTTCTCAAGGTATCCTTAGGTTGTCACAAAAGAGCTATATTGATAAGGTGTTGAGTAGATTCGGCATGAAAGATAGTAAACCAGGAGACACACCCGTCACTAAAGGAGACAAATTTAGTCTCAAATAGTGCCCTAAAAATGATCTTGAAAGAACAGAGACACAAAAAATTCCCTATGCATCAGTAGTAGGGAGTTTAATGTACTCTCAAGTTTTTACTCGTCCCGACATAGCATTTATAGTAGGAATTCTGGGCAGGTATTTGAGTAATCCGGGTATGCAACATTGGAAGGCAGCCAAACGCGTGATGCGTTATTTGAGGAGAACAAAAGACTACATGCTTACTTATCGGAGATCAGACAATTTAGAGATCATTGGGTTCTCTGACTCCGACTTTGCCGGATGCCAAGATAGCAGACGCTCCACATCAGGCTACATCTTTATGTTGGGTGAAGGAGCTATCTCATGGAAGTCTGTTAAGCAGACTCTCATAGCATCTTCAACCATGGCTGTGGAGTTCATTGCTTGTTTTGAGGCATCCAACCACGGAATATGGTTGTGAAACTTTGTCAATGGGCTACGAGTGGTAGATAGCATTGACAGGTCATTAAAGATTTACTGTGACAATAACTCGGCGGTACTTTATTCCAACAACAACAAGAGCTCAACGAATTCAAAGTTTATTGACACCAAGTTTCTAGTTGTTAACGAGAGAGTTCAGAATAAGCAGATTTCTATAGAACATATAGGGACGGACTCTATGCTAGCAGACCCATTAACCAAGGGTTTACCGCCTAAGGTCTTTCATGAGCACACTGATCATATGGGCGTTATTTCTGAGGATACCTTGGTTTAGTGGGAGTCATTTTTTTGTACTATATGTTTGCTTTAGACATTGAGTTATTTGATTTTTTAATAAAATTGATTGCTTATTATTTTATTTATGAACTTGCATGTGTTTTTCTATGTGCAATGTTCACATTGCATTAAGGACTATGGAAAGATCTCACTAATGACTAAAGAAGGACCAGTTGGAAATAGGCATGTTTGAGATCATATTGCATGTAATTTCCATGCTACTCATCCATATTTGATCTATGTCATTGAGTGTATTAGTATGGTGATCATCGTGGTTTAGTCACAAATGTAATGCGATGAAAGTCGCGGTGGTTCCATTATTAATATATACGATGGTTCCATTATTAATAGTATACAGATGCGCGCCTAAAGAATTGTGATATAATTATTTCAGGAATGATATGTAACCCAAGTGGGAAATTTTAGGAAATTCACATTTCCTATTCTAATTTGGCTAACATATTTATTATGCAATTATATTTTCTATTATTAATGGAATGGGATAAAATTAAGTGATCTAATTTTGTTACGCCCATTAAGGAATGGGCCATGAATATGGGCCACTTGAGTAGATACCATAGGGAATTATGGGAACCCTATATAAAGAGACACAACATGGTTATGGTCCCCAATATACTAAATCACACTCAGTTTCCCTTCTCCCCATCCGGAAGAGAGACGGAGGTCCCATTGAGGAATAAGGCGATTTAGTTGAGGAAGACCATATCCGTTCTTATCGTTTGTCAGAGAAATTCCGCATCAAAAGGCGAAATTTACAGAATGGATCCAGGTATGTTTTTAATCCTAATATTCTAGCATGTTGTAAATTCTGGATTAGAATTTACTATTATGGATCTAACAACCAACTGGTAGCAAAACACAATCTGGCAGAGAACGTTCAAAAAAGCAATGTTCCATAGATGAAAGATATGAGATCAACAAAAAATTTGGACGTCAATGCAGAGAGCAACTTGGGACGAGCCTGAGACTTCAAAAAACAACAACACAGAAGCAATCTACACTGGATAGGAGGCAACTTTCCAGAAATAAACCAAGTAATTGTTGTTGTTTCAAATAAGATGTATACAACTGATATTATACACTAGAAACAGAACGAAAAAACCAATCCGGCTGGCAATGTATCAGATTCTAATGGGTTTTTAATAATTTTTTTGCTAACAACTAATCATCACCGAGAAATCGGAATGACATTGACCAAAGATCGTCCCTTAAAAGCAGAGAGAGTTGTGATCTAGAGGAGATATCGTGCAAGTCGACTGTCATCCGATGAAACCTTGATCTACTGCTAGAGGAATTCGTGTCTGCTGCTAATGAGATACATCTGTACTGCTTAATGAGTCATCCAAAATAGAGAGATACCAGAGAGAATTGGTAAGCCAAGATGAAGTAAAAATTTACAACAGCAGTAATATTTTACCCTATGGCTTCCTAACAACTACTGAGAGTAATGAAGATCGATTCCTAGTTCATCAACAAGAGCAAAAAAAGTCTAGATGAACCTCAATACCAGAGTACCACGAACTAGAAGGGATAAAAACCTCTAGTTGGCACCTAAATTACTGCAACAGCAAAGCACTAGGCAAATACAGGACTCACCAAGGAGAGAGGTGCATGTTGTTGGGTTGAGGCGTGACTTTGAAAGGAAGAATTAGCAAGCTTGAAGTTGGAGTTTCATGGCGCCAAAATGAAATTTGGATTGACTCTTTTTTTTTCCACAAAAAACTTGTTCGATAGGGGGGACATAAAATACTGAAAATTGGAAGAAGTAAAAAAAAAATGGGTAGAATGATTAGCCGAGAAAACCATACTACGAGTCTTGAAAATCAATGCTCTGATACTATGTTGATTTTTAGGACTCCATGGATTTAGCTCATGGAGAAAAAGAAAGACACCCATTGGGAGAAAACACAAAGAAAAAGAGGTTGTGGACTTATGTCCTAACCCTTCCCTTGAAGCTCAATTTATAAATTAATAAAACTACACTATTATAATTATACCCCTACAACTTAAACTAATTGCATCAATGCCATCTCTATGAGATGACTCTTTATTTACCATCCTGTCATCATTGTATGGGTCGTGGGCCTTCTCCTTGGTCGTGGGCATTGAGCCCATCTTCTACATCTCTTGGATGTGTTGGCCTTCCTTGTTCTTATAGGTTTGGGCCCATCTTCTAACATATGCAAAAAGTTGGAATTGAGAAAGGAATAAAATATGTTGCAAAATAGGCTCTTTCTTTCTCAAAATAGGAGTTAGGAAGGAATTTCAAGAGAACACTTATGAATTGCAGTAAATATGCCAATAAAAGCTCATTATCTTTTCAATTGGAAGTTTGGTGGGGTATTTATAAGTTTCCCAAGCCAAACTTGCCAGTTTTTGGTCATTTACAAAAAGTTGATTTCACATTGATTGATTAGTGTAAATTGATTAATCAATCAATTGTGTGTAACAATTATATTTCTTTTAGAAAATGGCTTATTGATCGATGGTATGATTGATCAATATCTTCCCATTGGGTTGGACATTTTAAGTTGATTGATCAATGTACGGGGCATGGTTGATTAGTTAAAATTCCTACTAGCAATGCATAACAAGTATGATTGATCAATGCTTTGCTATGATCAATCATGCTTTAGG
Organism: Aristolochia californica; assembly: GCF_029961685.1. Classification (NCBI taxonomy): domain Eukaryota; kingdom Viridiplantae; phylum Streptophyta; class Magnoliopsida; order Piperales; family Aristolochiaceae; genus Aristolochia; species Aristolochia californica. The sequence continues at coordinate 38,629,672 of NW_027181881.1, read as the reverse complement.
TCCCTAGTTAGCAAAGTTCTGTATGACTGATCAGTCTCATGAGGTTGATCTATCAATCAACATGATTTTTCTTTGCTTGGACAATATTGATCGATTAGTCCACTTGAGTTGATCGATCATGCTTGATAGCACAGTTCAACCATGTTCTAGATGATTGATCAACTGACCTTAGTTGATTGGTCATACTTTATATTTTTGGCATGTGCACTTCTCGTTGATGAATCATTGGCAGATGGTGATGGATCAATCTAGTGCATTTCATTATGCGAATTTTTATAGAATAGATTTTTGTGATCCCAAGTGATTCTAACATATATGTTATGTATGTATGCATTGGTAAAACATGTTTGAATGCAAATATGTCGTAAAACTCCAAAATTTACATTGTAGCTCAAGTTTTGGAAGGATTGGAATTGCTCTCTTACATAGATTGAGTTTTGACATTTTTTCAGTATTTCCTAAACTCTTTTCTTTAATTCTCTACTTCTTTTCGAGGGTGCTTCTTCAAGAACACTTTGTCATTCCATGGAGCTTGAGGTCTTTGAGAAGTTTGTTTTGGTTCATTTTAGACCTTTGAGTTTTGTGTCTCTTAAATGAAATGCATCTAAAATGCTTAAATTGAAATTGTTAGATCAATTAAGTTTTGTTATTATCAAAATCAAGAAAGGAATCAATACTCGGTCATCAATCTCCCCATTTTTTATGATGACAAAACCTAATGTTGAAAAATGAAAAATATATCATCCCTAAGAGTCGTAGGTAAGTAAATGTCAATTTTTTTGGGAAATAGTTCCCCCTTAATCTACACATCAAATTTCAAGTTTTAAGTTTTGATTTTAGAATGTTAGTGGCATGGATATTTTCTTCCCCTTTTTTGTCATACTCAAAAAGATTTGCAATGAATAGTGAGATAAAAGGGCTCAAAGACCTTTCATATATATATATATGTGTGTGTGTGTGTGTGTGTGTGTGTGTGTGTGTGTGTGTGTGTGTGAAAATGTGTAGAAGAGATGTTGTAAATACAAATGTAAGAAAAGATAAAATCAAAATTACGAAAATGTAAATAGAAAGAGTTTTGAGCTCGGTTAAAATAGGCAAGAGGAAAACTATTGAGGTAGTGGTGGCAGAGTTGAGCAGCTAACGAGGATTTTCAACATGGTCTCAATCCTCCTCTGACTCTCTTGAAGCTCATCTTGACCCATCTTCAATTGTTCTTGGGTGGCAAGGATAGTTGTCCGGATTGCTCTAACATCATCCACAGTGTCTTCAAGTTCCTTGAGTCTTTCTGAATATGAGGATGCATCTTCAATCCTCTTCTTCTTGGCAAATTCGAATTGCTTGGCTAGTGGCTCCGGGCTCATCTCATCACCAAATCCAATTGATTGTGTCCTTCTAAACCCATTGGCCTCTCCACTTGGTGAAGCCAAATTTCTTGACCTATGTCCCACTTGGTTAAGTCAACTCCAGAATGGCGAAGGATGGTTGTAATCTATTGAGCAAATGGAAGTCTATCGGCTCGGGAGCAAGATGCAATGTCCATCATTTGACTCGCCATGAAGTACCCAAAATCCATGTCTATCTTCCATGTGAGAGCTCACATCGAGAAGATATTGTCCATGGTGAGTTGCGAGAAGGTACCCTTCCTAGGATTGAGAATGTGGGTAACAATTTCCATGAACACTCTTTGTTCCTTACTTAAGTCTTTGGTTTTCACTTTGTAGGAGTTACCCGCGATACTGACCGAAGGTGAGAAGGATGGCATCTTGTATGTTTTGGAGGCAATTGGTATGGAACTGCATAGGCCAATTCACTTTGATATACTTCCCTAGCCCCAAAGACATTGTGTTGAGTATCATATTGAGGTCACTTGTCTCCAAAGAGATAGTTGTCTTCTTCACATAGGTGGTGAACCTCAAAGTTTGTGTAGAAGACCTTTACCAAAAGTAGGTAAATGACCTTATCACTTACCAAAAGATAAAGATATGGCCTAAATTCCCTTTCAAATCCATTGATTTCACTTTTATTGAAATCAATGTCGAGTTTACTAAGCTCTACAATGCTCTTTGAAGTAAAACTTACTTCATGTTTGGAAATGCTCCCTCCAGTTGAGGATTTCTTCACAAATCTCTGAATCTTTTGAAGGAGTGTACTTTTTCACCATAAACTTTGTCATCAATATCTTGTAAAAATTCGGATTTGGAGTTGGAAGAGCCTTGGGTCAATCGCTCAAGTTGATTGATCAATCAATATGCATTGATCGATCAACGCCCTTTGCAGAGTGATTGAAAAGTGATATTTTGGTTTTCATTTCCTTCTTATGGCAAGAATTTTCTGGGAAAGTCTTTTAAACTTAATTTCATCAGCCTAGTTCTCCTTGAAGATTATTAGAACCGATCAAATCCCAATGCTCAGTGAAAATGTCCGCTAGTTGATTTTCAGTAGGAAAAAATCAGTTCTAATTACTTTGGTTTGAACCAACTCTCTAACAAAGTGATGTTTAATTTCTATATGTTTTGATCAAGAGAAGTTAATTGGGTTCTTACTTAGACTTATGGTGCTCATATTGTCACAATAGACTTGAATTTCACTTTGCTCTAATCCATAAACATCTAGTTGTTGTTTCATCCCAAGAAGTTGAGCACGACAACTTCCACAAGCTATGTATTCAATATCGATGGTGTTGAATTTTTGTGAAAGATAAATACATAACTAACTTATTGTAAATTGAGTACAATTAGCTTCTTTTTATAATAAAGGAAACAAGTAGAATCTAATTACAATTAAACTATCCTTATCCCAGTTACACCCAAAGTTAAATAGTAAAAAATAACTCTTAGAACAATTGGATAATCGAACATAAATAGAAGAAACCCCTGTAAGACTCCACCATATTAATTCTACTCTGTAAGACTTCTTGTTATGAGAGTCATGTAAGACTCATCCATAGTTGCTCTTCAATAGATGGCAAATAAGGCAATTGAATGTTGTTTCTTGGAAAACTAAGAGACAAACATATTTTAAAGTAGTTGACAACTACCACTCGTACTCTTTCTGTCAACTTTGCATCTAGCAAAATCGGCATTGGAATAACCTACTAGATCAATGGTTGATGAACTTGAGTACCAAAGACCAAAGTCGGTTGTTCCAAGTAAGTAATGGAAAATTCTCTTCACAACCACTAAGTGAGATTCTAGGGTCGGATTGAAGTCTATCACACATGCATACTTATGTCTGATCTACCGGTTGATAGATGAAATAGGGATTCTATCTTGCTTCTATAGATTTTTTTGATCTATGGCCTACCTGAGTTATTCAAGTCAAGTTTCAAGGATGAACTCATGGGTGTCCTAGTTGACTTGAGATTTTCAATGTTGAATCTCTTAAGCAATCCTTTAATGTATTTGGATTGATTTATGAATGTTCCATTTTTGGTTTTCATTACTTGAAGTCCAAGGAAAAATGCGAGTTCACCCATTAAGCTCATCTCAAATTCATTCTTCATTATACTAGCAAATTCTTGACATTGTGAGGGGTTTGTAGAACCGAAGATGATATCCTCCACATAAATTTGAAGGATAATCAAGTTTTGATCATAGTTCATAGTAAAAAGTCTCTATTCCACAATATCCCTTTTATAACCATTTTTTTCCGAAGAATTTGCTTAATCTTTCATACCACTCTGTAGGAGCGTGCTTTAACTCATATAGTGCTTTATGTAATTTGTATACATGGTCAAACTTGCTCATGTCTTCAAATCCTTTGGGTTGTCTAGTGTATACTTCCTGTTGAATGTACCCATTCAGGAATGCACTGTTGACATTCATTTGGTACAATTTGAATTTCATGGGACAAACATAGGCCAATAAGATTTTGATTGGCTTTAGTCTTGCCATCTTGTGGCCTCTATTTGAGAAACGAAAGTGTTATTCACCATAGCTTTGTGAGTTATTCTTCCAGTTACAATTTTACCTTAAGGGTCACCAATGATTTGTTCTCGGGGATGATCAACCATGAACCTATAGTTGTTTGGCTCCATAGGTGGTTCTTCTTGGTTATTTGGGTAATTTGGGTTCTCTTCAATATTTTGGTATAGAGGTTGAGATCCCAGGGATGAATCGAAGGAGTTTCCATATTTTTCATTTGAAATTGGAATTGGGGTTGGATTTGGTGAATCAGATTCTTCGAACTTGACATTTACCAACTCCTCAACTCTCATAGATGTCTTGTTGTTTCAATTAACATTCTATTTCTTCTCTAAAAAATATCATTTTTTTGAGGAGTTTGAGGCGCTGACAATGTATTGTCTATACCATGCTTTGTGAAATATTCATTGAATTGTGAATTCAAAATTCTCCACTATGGTCACTCCTAATTTTAATAATGCTATAGCCTTACTTTTGAACTTTTTTCACATAATTTTGCAAAGACTAGAAAAGTATCATCTTTGTGTGCTAGCAAATCTACCCATGTGAACCTAGAATAGTCATCTACCACCACTAAGGTGAGACACTTTCAATGAAGACTTAAGGTTCGAGTGGGTCCAACTAAATCCATGTGGATTAGTTGAAGATGCCAAGAGGTTGAAATTACATTCTTGGACTTGAAAGAGTGTTTGTGTAGCTTTCCCAGTTGGCAAGCATCACAAGGTTTCTCTCTTACAAATTTTTGATCCGGTAGTCCTATCACAAGGTTTTTCTTAACTAATTTGTTCAAGGACTCTATTCCTATGTATCCTAGTCTCCTATGCCATAACCATGATTCATTGATTTTTTCACCCAAACAAATGGCACTAGTTGAGGGTAAATCAACTATGTTCACATCATAGGGGTTTCTATTTCTATGTCCTTCTTAAACTAGTTCATCAATTTTATTTTTAAATAAGTTTGTCCTTTTCAAATGAGACTTTTTTTCCTTTATCACAAAATGGAATAATAGACATCGGATATGAAAGAGGTTAAAATACTGATTTTACCAATTCCTTTAATGGTACCTTTGCTATTGTCTCCAAAAGTTACATGACCACCATCTTTCGATTTGAGTTCTACGTGTTAAGTTTTTTAGCCTAATTAACTCCTTACACTGAGTTTGTCACAGATTCATCTTCGCTTTAAGGTCACCGTTGGGGTTGAAAGGGGGTCGGGAAGCTCCCCTCCAGGGGGTGCAGGAGCGGAGCCCCCATTTGATCCATGATATATTGACTATTGTTTCATTAAGGACAGTTTGTTTTATGATCTTGATCCGAGGAGCATTTCGAGTTGCATCCCTAGAGGTTAGAGAGAAACACCTAAAAGTGTTCGATTTCTCTTATAAACTATTTCATCTTCATAGTGGATTACTGTAGTGGCGAAAAACAGGACGTAGTCTCACCTTGAGGTGAACCTATATAAATCTTGTTGTGCTTTTCCATGCTTGCTTTTTCCTTCTTTCGCGTTTATTATTATTGCTCTTGTTAGTTTGGAATTAGGTGTTACTGTTCCGGGTCATGGATCGAGTAACGGGGTGTGGGATTTGAGACTCCAACACTTAGGATTGAAGTACTGCCCTCGTCAAAGGTTATAGGTGAACTTTTCTCTTAACCAGTGCTCGGCCAAGAGGAAGGGTAGGAGACCCCAACAGTTATGCTGAACTCGCTAGAGAAAGATCTTCTCTTTTCTTAATCACGACAAAGAGGGTTTGTGGCCTTCTTGATTGTTGCTCGTGATAGGAGTGCCAAGCTTCTATCTTAAATAACTTTGAGCACAAGTATGTAAGAATGTTACCTCCTTTCTGCTGTGATCACCTCCCAAGTTGCACTAGGACTGCTCGTGAGATGAGGATGAAAATCCTCAATTTTCTGCTCGGTAAGGAGGGTTTGATGCCTCTCTAGATGTTGTTGATGAGAGAGACGAAGAACCTTCTCTTTGGGCTCGAAAAAACGACAAAAAGTCTCCCTCCCTTGCTCGGTATGGATCAATGGAGGATGGATGAAGAGTGATGATCAATGGAGGATGAATATGCAGGTTTTTGAAGAAAGCCTATACCTCGAGATCCTCAAGGGAGATTTCTAACCCTAGAACTCGTCAAGGTGAGTCCCCAGCCTGTTTAACCTAATTCTCAATGCTTGCCTTTTCTCTATTTCACTACCCCTTAAATAGGGTTGACATCATAATTTTTTAGGGCTAAATGAATAACAATATTGCCCCTACGACCATACTCTTTACAAAATTCAAAATAAATCCTACTTAAAGCAATATAATTATAACTAATGAACTCAGTGAGTTATTGCCTCCTTCGTTTGTGTGACTCGGTGTGCTATTGAGTCCACAACATCTGTCTCCCCCTGGAGAAAGAGCTTGTCCTCAAGCTCAAAAGCTGGGTAGATCTATTTGAAGATGTCCACGCGCTCCCATGTCGCCGCCTCTGGTTCAATATTCGTCCACTGAACGAGAATCTCCCATTGGTCATTGATCAACCGTGCGCGTAACACAACGACTGGTGTAAGAATAATGTCTCTATTGTCAACCGGTGGGTGGACTGGAGTAGATGTAGGCAGAGACCTTATATGTGGTTTCAAGAGGGAGACATGAAACACATCATGAAGCTTGGCCATGGCTGGCAGTTGGAGTTGATAGGCGATTGGTTCCACGTGTCGAAGAACGGGAAAAGGCCCAAAAAACTTGGGTGAGAGCTTATGTCGTGGTGGTCCGTCAAGGAACTGCTGGCGGTATGGTTGGAGCTGTAACCAAACATAATCCCCTACCTCGTAGGAGACCTCACGGTGGCCTTTGTCGTAGACATCTTTCATGCGAACTTGAGCTCTTCATAGGCGTTCTGTGATATTCTATAACAGCAAATCACAGTCCATGAGTGCTTGATCAATAGCGTCCATGCAGGTGGACCCTGGAGTATACGAGAGAAGGCGAGGGGGATCCCGGCCATATAGAACCTTGAAAGGAGTGGATTGCAATGCGGAGTGGAACGAAGTGTTGTAATAGTACTCAGCCCACGGTAGCCATTGAACCCATTGTCTCGGAAAATCGCCCACCAAGCACCATAGATACATCTCGATGGTACGGTTAACCACCTCGGTCTGACCATCTGTCTGTGCATGATATGCAGAGGAGAATTTCAATTTAGTACCACTCAAACGAAAGAGTTCCCGCCAAAAGGTGCTCATGAAGACCGCATCTCGATCACTCACAATCAATTCTGGAATGCCATGTAAGCGGACAATCTGCTCCAGGAAAGTCTGTGTGACCCGTGTAGCTGTATAAGGATGAGCCAGTGGAATAAAATGTCCATACTTGGAGAACCGATCTACCACCACAAAGAGTACTGATTTGTCGGAGGACTGTGGAAGACCTTCAACAAAATCCATAAAAATATCGACCCAAACCTGTGTAGGAAGGGCGAGAGGTTGTAGAAGATTGGCTGGACTCAAGTGTTCGGCTTTGTTGCGTTGGTAGACCTGATAGGCTGCTACATAAGTTGCAATGGAGGTCTTCATGGCTTGCCAATAAAAGTCTGCCCGAATTCTGTGCAAAGTCTTTTGGATACCCTCATGTGTGTTGTCATAGTAGGCAAAGAGAATAGCTGGAATCAACTCGGAAGTAGGGGGTAGAAAAAGCCGTTGTTTGTAATAAATAAGTAAATCCTGGATGGACCACTTCGATTCCATTGTCCCCGCTGAAATTTTCCGGTGTAGCTCCTGGAGATCAGGAAGAGTGGCATGTGCTTCTCTCACCAAGTCAAGGATGAGGAATCTTGATTGACTGAATGAATAGACCAACTGCTGATTTTCAAAATGTCGTGACAAGGCATCTGCCGCCTTGTTCAATCTCCCCGCACGGTATTCCAACGAAAAGTCAAAACCCAACAACTTATTGATCCAGTGCTGCTGTGGTGACGTCGTCAGACGTTGTTCCAGTAGGAATTTAAGGCTATAGTGATCAGTGTGGATGAGAAAGGCCCGACCCTATAAATAAGGCCGCCAGTGTTGGACCTCCTTGGCCAACCCAATCAATTCCCGTTCATATACTGCCAGTTTGTTATGACGAACTGCCAACTGTCTGTTAAAATATGCAATAGGATGTGTGTGTGTTACTGTAAGACGACCCTAATGCCCCCACCAGAAGCGTCGCAGTCAACCACAAATAATTCATCAAAATTAGGAAGTTGTAATACAGGAGTGGAGGCGAGAGCAAATTTGAGGGCCTCAAATGACTGTGTGGCCTCCTCATTCCAGAGAAAAGAATTCGTCTTGAGGAGACTGGTCAAGGGTGCTGCCAAGGGCCCATAATTCTGAATAAATTTGTTGTAGTAACCCGCAAGACCCAAAAAACCCCGTAAAGCTGAGCAAGATTGTGGTTGTGGCCAATCATGAATAACCTGAATCTTCTCGGGATCAACCGTGACCCCCTCATGGGAGATAATGTGACCAAGATAAGCCAAATGTGAAGCCGCAAAAGAACATTTGGATTGTTTTAAATAGAGCTGATGTGCTTGTAACAATCCAAAAACAATCCTTAAATGCTTTTAATGCTCCTCTCCGGACTTGCTATATATGAGAATATCATAAAAAACACAAGAACAAATTTCTGAAGATAGGGGCTAAATACCTCATTCATCAGAGTTTGAAAAGTGGAGGGTGCATTCGATAACCCGAACGGCATGACGACGAACTCAAAGTGGTCATGATGTGTGTGGAACGCTGTCTTCTCAATATCAGAGGGATGCATTTGGACCTGATGATATCCAGACTGTAGGTCCAGTTTAGTAAATAGCCACATCCCATGCAATTTATCCAGGAGCTCATCTACTACCGGAATCGAAAAATTATCCTTCACTGTTTGAGCGTTCAACTCCCGGTAATCAACACAAAACCTCCATGTCCTATCATGTTTCTTCACAAAAAATACGGGTGAAGAGAACGGGGATCGACTTTGATGAATAAGGCCCTGTTGTATCTCCTGGCATTATCTCTCGATCTCGTCCTTCTGAAGGTGTGGGTATCGATACGGATGCACTACCACCACCTCAGAACCTGGTTTTAAACAGATCATGTGGTCACAGTACCTGAAGGGAGGCAATCCCGAAGGCTTATGGAAGAGGTCAGAGAACTCCTCTATCAGACCATCAATAGTGTTGTCAGGTGGTTCTTGTGTGTAGATGGTGTGGATGCGGTGGGCCCTGTCCACCTGACAGTCCTACAAGAGCACTTGACTACCGGCCAAAACAAAGCTCATAGTTAAAGCCAAAAAATCCCACAGAATGGGCCCCAATGTTTGCAACCATTTAATGACTAACACCATATCAAAGCCAGCCAAGGGAATGACAAAAAAAATCAGCATTAAATGAAGTAGAGCCAATGGAAAAAGTTACCTCCTTACTAATCCCATAGCTAGAGACTTTCTCCCCATTGGCCACTGACACGGTGGTTGTCGGATGAGGGAGGATCCATAACTAAAGGTGTTGTGCGGTTGTTAAACTCAAAAAATTGTGTGTATTGCCTGAATCCACTAGTCCCACCAATTCCTGGTCAAGGACTTGAGCTCTAACTTGCATCGTTTTGGCAGATTTATGAGCTCTAACTTGCATCGTTTTGGCAGATTTCTGCCCAGTAATAGCTTGCAAGGAAACCACCGGTGGTTCCTCCTCAATAATATCATCTGTCTCCTCTGGATCATTTGATTCCTCCACCTCGAGCCAAAAAAACCTTTTACATTGGTGCCCCACCCGGTACTGTTCATCATACTTGTAGCATAGATTCTTGGACCTCCGTTTTGACACCTCTGCACTTGTTAATTATTTTATAAATTGCGGTGGGGAATTACTATGGCATGTATCGGCTACAGAAGTCGTATTCAGATTGTGTCTGGAGGAAGATAATGCAGGGGTTATCACCGGAGACGAATTATGGTGGTGCCCTAGCCAAGTGGAGGATATGTTCCTTTCACATGGCAAACCCAGCTTATGTTGCTGCAACCGTTGTCATTGTTCCATTGCCCGAATCAAATCCTGAGGGAAAAGGAGCTCAACCTCTAACCTTAGAGATTCAATGAGACCCGCTGTGAATAATGAGACCTGCTAGTTGACCCGTACCAACCCACCAGCATGAGCCAACTTTTCTTGGAACTGTTTTTTATACTGTTCAATCGAGCCAGTTTGTCTCAATAGGACTAAATCACCTAGGGGGTTGCTGTGGGCGGGAGGGCCAAATCTGATTGTGCATAAATTTTTAAATTCACCCCAATCCAGCAGTGGTCTCTCTTTTTCCCTTGTGAACCCATAACTGGGCTTCATCTAACATATGGAAAGAGGCTAGTTGCACCTTATCCCATTCACCAGTCCCTTGATTTAAAAAAAAATTCTCACATCTATGCATCCAAATTAAGGGATCCATTGAGCCATTATAAGTAGGAAAGTCTAACTTTATGTACCTTGGTATTGTGCCTTCATTATGTGGTCCTTGGAAAAGTATGCCCAGGCCACTGCTCCCCTCTTTTGTTATACGGTTGAGTCACCTCCCTCGTCTCTGGGCTCTACTGCCTTTCTGCCCTCATCTCGTCTCTGACTTGCTTCATCTCTACTTCCAAACCACAAACTTTTCCTAGCAATGGTTGTGTTGCCTCCATGTTATCCTCTATCTTTTGCATCCTGGTTTGAAGTTCTTCATTGCTGAATGTATCCCCCATGTTACCCTACTCTAACACCAAATGTTAAGTACCTAACCAATACTACCCAAAAGACCGGCCTGTTCGGAGTGGAAGGCATAGGTACTTAACCCCAGGACCAAGTGGGTCACTGTGAGCCCATAACATCATACCCCACCTTCACAAGACGACAACCCAGGCGGCTTTACTCGCTAGTGACGAGGAGGGGTACCTGCGTCCAGGATTTGCGATCTCCTGCACTTGTCAGGAATCGAACTCGTGACCAAGCGCTAGCTCTGATACCAAATGTTACGGTCCCAGGTCATGGATCGAGTAACACGACGTGGGTTTTGAGACTCCAACACTTAGGATTGAAGTACTGCCCTCGTCAAGGGTTATAGGTGAACTTTTATCTTAAGCAGTGCTCAGCCAAGAGAAAAGTTCCCTCTTTGATAATGCTAACGAGTTGTTGTGAAGAGTAGGAGATCCCAACAACTATGCTGAACTCGCTAGAGAAAGATATTCTCTTTTCTTGATCACGAAAAAGAGGGTTTGTGGCCCTCTTGATTGCTGCTCGTGATAGGAGTGCCAAGCTTCTATCTTATTTAAATTTGTCACAAGTATGTAAGAATATTACCTCCTTCTTGCTGCTGTGATCACCTCCCAAGTTGCATCAAGACTGCTCGTGAGATGAGGATGAAAATCCTCACTTTTCTGTTCAGTAAGGAGGGTTTGATGCCTCTCTAGCTACTTTTGACGAGAATGAGGAAGAACTCTCTCTTTGGGCTCAGAAAAGGGACAAAAATATGGATCAATGAAGGATGGATGAAGACTGATGATCAATGGAGGATGAATATGCAGGTTTTTGAGGAAAACCTATACCTCGAGATCCTCAAGGGAGATCTCTAACCCTAGAACTCGTCAAGGTGAGTCCAAACCTGTTTAACCTAATTCTCAATGCTTGCCTTTTCTCTATTTCATTACCCTTTAAATAGGGTTGAAGTCATAAGTGTTTTAGGGCTAAAAGAATAACAATATTGCCCCTACAACCATACTCACAAAATTCATAATAAATCCTACTTAAAGAAATATAATTATAACTAATGGACTCAGTGAGTTATTGTCTCCTTCGTTGTGTGACTCAGTGTGCTATTGAGTCCACAACATTAGGGTGTCTAATTCCTAACAACTGGTATCAGAGCTTTGGTTCGTGATTGAGAGCAATGGCTGGTGGACAAGGATCGACACTTGGAATCAATAAGTTGATGGAATAGATTTTGCATTATGGAGGATGCAAATTGAAGATTATCTGTATAGTAAAAAGTTGCACGCACCACTTCTAGATATGAAACCAGAAGGTATGGAAGATGATGAGTAGAATCTCCTCGATAGACAAATGTTGGGAGTAATCTGGTTAACACTGTCAAAGAACGTTGCTCACAACGTGGCGTCGGAGAAAACCACAACGGGAATAATGAACATTTTGTCTGACATGTATGAAAAGCCTACTACAAATAACAAGGTACGTCTCATGAAAAAATTCTTCAATTTACAGATGACAAAAAATACATCAGTGGCACCGCATTTGAATGAGTTTAGCACGATTGTCAATCAATTGACCTCGGTTCAGATTAAATTTTATGATGAGATTTGTGCTTTAATTCTTTTCGCGTCTCTACCAAATTCTTGGGATTCTATGAGGGCTGTGGTCAGCAACTCTATAGGCAATGAGAAGTTGATTTTTAATGATGTTTGGGATATCATTCTTGTAGAGGAAGTTTGTAGAAAGAACTCCGGAGAATCGTCGACATGTAATTTTGCCTTAAGTTTTGATACTAGGGGCAGAAACTTCAAGAGGAATTCCAACAAGGACAATGGTAGAGGGAAGTCAAGGAATGGAAGAAGCAAGTCCAAATTCAGAAGGAATGTGGAGTACTAGAATTGTGGCAAGTCTGGTCACATAAAGAAGAACTGCAGAGCACCGAAAAGAGATGAAAAGAAAGGCGATGCTGCAAATGCTGTGACTGAAGAAGTATAAGATGCTTTACTCTTGTCGGTTGATAGCCCTATTGATTCTTGGGTGTAACATTTAGGTGCTTCTTTTCACACCATTGAGCATCATGAGATCATGAAGAGTTATGTTGTTGGAGATCACAGGAAGGTGTATCTTGCTGATGGAGAACCTTTGGATATTTTCAGTATTGGTAATGTTAGTTTGAGGATGTCAAACGGGTCAGTGTAGAAAATTCACAAGGTGAGACATGTACCAAAACTATTGTGTAATCTGATCTCGATAGGGCAACTTGATGATGAAGGTCATAATGTGAATTTTAATGGTGTTGCCTGGAAAGTCACTAAGATAGCCATGGTTATTGCTCGAGGTGTTAAAATAGGAACTCTATACCTCACTTCTAGTTGTAGAGACACGGTTGCAGTTACTGATGATGTTACTGATTCTAATTTGTGGCATTATAGGCTCAGTCACATGGGTGAGAAGAGAATGAAAGTGCTTCAGTCCAAAGGGAAGCTACCAGGGTTGAAAACTGTAAATAACAGTTTGTGTGAAAGTTGTATCTTTGGCAAGCAGAAAATGATAGCTTTTCTAAAGTTGGAAAGGAGCAAAAGATAGCAAAGTTGGAGTTGGTTCACATGGATATGTGGGGGCCTTCAACTGTTACCTCCCTTGCTGGTTCTAACTACTATGTGACATTTATTGATGATGTAACCAGAAAGGTATGGGTTTATTTCCTGAAAAAAAAATCTGATGTATTTGATACCTTCAAGAGATGGAGAACAATGGTTGAGAATGAGACTGATTTGAAGGTGAAGTGTCTACAGTCAGATAATGGGGGAGAATACATAGATAATGATTTCAACTGATATTGTGTTGATAATGGAATCAATATGTAGAAGACCATTCCTAGAAAGCCTCAACATAATGGTGTGGATGAGAGGATAAACAAAACTTTGAATGAACGTGCTAGAAGCATGAGATTACATGCGGAATTGCCAAAGATGTTCTGGTATGAGGCTATTAGCACCACTACCTATTTGATCAACAGAGGTCCCTCAACACCATTGGATTGAAAAATACCAAAAGAGGTCTAGAGCAGCTAAGAGGTAAACCTTTCTTTCTTGAAAGTGTTTGGTTGTGTTTCTTATATTCATATTGATTTTGTTGCTAGAAGTAAACTTGATGCTAAATCTAAAATATGTTTCTTCATTGGCTATGGTGGTACCGAGTTTGGTTATTGCTTCTAGGATGACCAAAGTCGAAAGGTTATTAGGAGCAAGGACGTGATCTTCAATGAAGTGTCTTGTTTAAAGACATGTTGAGAACAAATTCTGAGAGCACAAGCAATGAAGCTAAGGAGCCTGAAGTGATTCAGTTAAGAGATCTTCCAGTTATTGAGATGGAGAATATTGTTCAGGAAGACCAGGAAAATATACCCCCAGAAATAAATTAGAACATTCCTATGACTGAACTCAGGAGATCTGCCAGAACCAGTAGACTACCACAGAGGTACTCCCTTGCACTGAATTATATTTTATTGACTGATAAAGGTGAACCAGAGAGTTATGAGGAAGTCATGCAAGTTGATGAATCAACCAAGTGCGAGCTTGCCATGAGGGATGAGATGGACTCACTATTATCCAATCAGACATGGCAGTTGACCGAGTTACCAAAAAGGAAGAAGGTCTTACAGAACAAATGGGTGTACCGAATAAAAGATGAACATGACGGCAACAAGCGATACAAGGCAAGACTGGTGGTAAAGGACTTTCAACAAAAAGAAGGCATTGACTACACTAAGATTTTCTCTCTAGTAGTGACTACTATTAGAACAATGCTTAGACTAGTGGCAAATGAAGACTTGCACTTAAAGAAGTTGGATGTAAAGACAACCATTCTTCATGGTGATTTGGAGGAATAAATTTATATGATGCAACCACAAGGTTTCAAAGCACAAGGAAAGGAGAAAATTGTGTGCAAACTTCAAAAAAGCTTGTATGGTCTTAAACAGGCTCCAAGACAATAGTATAAGAAGTTTGACACCTTTATGAGTAGTAATGGTTTCTTGAGGTGCTAGGCGGATCATTGTTATTATGTGAAGAAGCTTGATGACTCCTACATAATTCTATTGGTATATGTTGATGACATGTTGATAGAATGTGCTTGCAAACAAGAAATAGATAAGTTGAAAAGGGAGATGTCCAAGAATTTTGCAATGAAGGATTTGGGTGCTGCAAAACAAACCCTTGGGATGAGGATTACTAGAGACATTGATGTCTTGAAACTATCACAAGAAGAATATGTGAAGAAGGTGCTGAGTATATTCAACATTAATGATGCAAAATTAGTGAGTATTCCTTTGGCTAGTCACTTTAGGCTGTCTAAGGAGCAGTCACTTTCTACAGAGCAGGAGTGAGCCAACATAGCTAATGTTCCTTATACTTCTGCTATTGGCAGTCTCATGTATGCCATGGTGTGCACTGGACCAGACATAGCTCATACAGTGGGAGTTGTGAGCAGATATATGAGTAATCCGGGTAAACAATATTGGGAAGCAATGAAGTGGATTCTCAAGTATTTGAAAGGCACTGCAGACTCAACCTTATGTTTTAGAAATTCAAACATAGGATTACAAGGTTATGTAGTTGCTGACATGGTTGGAGCATTGATGGCAGGAAGAGTACCACTAGATATGTATATACATTGGTTGGTATAGTAGTTAGTTGGGTCTCTAAGTTGTAGAAGATAGTTTCTCTTGCCACTTGTTGAATTTATGGAAAAGAGAAATACTTCATTGACTTATTATAATTAGAGTACATGAATCTCTATTTATAATAGAGGAATGTAGTATAGTCCAATGACAATTAAACTACCTTTGTCCCAATTATACCCAAACTTTAACACTTAAAGATAAGTCCTAGCATAATTAAATAACTCAATATAATAGAAGACAAACATAAATCTAACTAGAACTCTTCTATGAGGACGTGACCATAAGATAAAGATGCCAGCTCGTGGCTATCTTTTTGGGTCCCACTTGATCTTCTAACTAGCTCGTGGTTATCTTTGTGAGTCCTTCTTGATCTTCCAACCAGCTTGTGGTTATCTTTGTGAGTCTTTCTTGATCTTCCAACTTATGTGATAAGGATATCATGGTGGGTCCTACTTCTTATGTGCTTGGGCCCATCTTACAAAACTCTTAGATATGTGGTCCTTCCTTGGTCATGTGGCCCATCTTAAAATAATCTTAAAAATGTGGGCCTTCCTTGTTCGTGTGGCCCATCTTACGATACTCTTAGATATATGAGCTCTTCCAACACTCCTCCTCAAGATGGGGGTGAGAGAACATCATGAACTCCTAGCTTGCTGCATATGATGCATATGATCTTTTTGCTTAAAATGGCAGTCTTCCATATCTTCCAACACTCCCCCTCATGCTGGTGGTTTTTCCATGAGGCTTAGCTGGCATAAGATAAGTGACAGTAAAATCATTCCAAACCGTATGACATTGCTCCATACTCTAGTAGGACACACTTCTATCTTCTGTAGGTAGTGGGTCTATACGCAATCTTCATTGTAATAAAACTCCTCCATCATCATGTCCCTCTACAGGACAATGACTCTCAAGTGGTAGGAGTAATAACTACCAATTCGGGGGGTTATAACATAGATGTAGTAATAAGCTCTTCCATCTCAGTGATGTAGCATAGATGTAGTAATAAGCTTGTTCATCATGGTGTCCCAACCCGGGCACCGAATCTCACAGGTAGAAATTAACGGGTAGTATAATAAGCTCCTTCATCATGGTATTGTAGTAACACTCATAAGGTTGCAATAAGGGTTGGCCCAAAGATATTTGTGAGAGTCAAATAAAGGATGGTATGAGAAAGGATATTGAGGCCACCTCTTCTTCAATAATAATGTCTCATCCAAAAAGACATAATAGTTGCAACTGAAATGGGTTTAGTCCCATATAACATGACCATCTTCCAACACATATAACTCAAACAAAAATAATAATCCTAGTAAAAGGACCCATGAAATGATCTGAAATAAAAAATTTCTTCTTAGATGCACAAGCTTCATTTGTGCTCCCCCTTTCTTGAATTTTTTGTTCACATAAAACTTATCCACAACATATGAAAAAAATATCTCTTTCTTGTACTTCTTGTACTTCTCCCCCTCAAGCTGGGGGGTAATGGCTACGATCCCAGCTTGAACCAAATATCATAGAGGAAGTAATAAGCCCAAACAACATAGATGTAGTAATAATCTCTCAAACCAGGGACAAGTGAGATATTTTTCTGATATAAAAACTCAAAAAGTGACACAAAACAATCGGCTTAAATTCAGATTTTTCAATGCAGTAGGATACCAGCATGACCTTTGATTCTCCCAATGCGAATGCATCTTTAAATACATATCAGATTGAAATAAAATTTTATTATTCTAAAACTAGACTTCGGTCTATGTAATTATCAGAAGATAAATAATCTGATAGATTTCGGTCTATGTAATCTAGCCGAACTAAGTACTGTTTCTCCTTTTGCCAGCATGACCATTGACTCTTACAAGATAAATATCTCATTATAAAAAACTCAGATAGAGAATTGGTTGAATAGATAAGAAAATAGACTTACAGATATTTTTTTGATATATAATTCTCCATATAAAGTCTCGTTATTGATAGCATCAAATACCTCGGAAGTTGAAGCTTTCTACTACTGCTTGAACCTCGTTTGCAGTCTGACCTTCACTGCTTCAAATATTGAATTTTCTTTTTAGAAAAATCAGATCAAGAATTGGTTGAATAGGTAAAAAAATAGACTTACAGATATTTCTTTTGATATATAATTCTCCATATAAATTCTCATTCTTGATAGTATAAAATATCTCAAAAGTTGAAGTTTTTTGCTACTGTTCAAACCTCTTTTGCAATCTGACCTTCGCTGCTTCAAATATCGATTTATCTTTGTAGATAACTCCGATTGGAAAAAAAACATTTTTCCTTGGAAAGTAGACTCAAATATATAATATGCAATCTAAAAATCTTAGTATAGAGGTGAAAACGTGAAGCAAATTACGGTTATAGGGACTAAGAAAAAGAAAGAAGATAAATACAAACCTAAACTGCTAGAGATAATAGAAAAAAAAATGATCTCATTACCTTTGTGGATTGATCAAATCAACTCACAAAACCTGCTTTGATACCATGTTGAATTTATTAAAAAGGGAAATACTTCATTGACTTATTATAATCAGAGTACTCGAACCTCTATTTATAATAGAGGAAGGTAGTAGAGTCCAATTACAATAAAACTACCTTTGTCCCAATTACACCCAAACTCTAACACCTAAAGATAAGTCCTAGAATAATTAAATAACTCAATATAAATAGAATACAAACATAGCTCAAACTAGAACTCTTCTATGAGGAAGTGACCATAAGATAAAGATGTCAGCTCATGGTAATCATGGTGGGTTCTACTTCTTATGTCCTTGGACCCATCTTACAATACTCCAAGATATGTGGGCCTTCCTTGATCTTGTGGCCCATCTTACAATACTCTTAGAAATGTGGGCCTTCCTTGGTCGTGTGGCCCATCTTACAATACTCTTAAATATGTGAGCTCTTCCAACACCACCACTAAGGCGTAATATGTTGATGTCACCGAAGCCAACAAAGAGATGGTATGGCTATAATATTTCTGGGAAGAATTAGGTATCAAGCATGGGAAGAATGTATTATATTGTGACAATCAGAGTGCTATTCATTTAACAAAGAATTTTGTTTATCATTCCAGAACAAAGCACATATAGGTGTGTTATCACTTCATTAGATCGGCTTTGGAGGATGGAGTCTTAGCATTTGAAAAGATTCAAGGGAGTTAGAATCTAGACGATATGTTGACGAAGACTATACGATCGAGAAAATGAAGTTGTGTGCAACTTTAGTTTGACTTCTCTTTAAGGATTGAGAAGTTATTGCTGCTTTAGAGGGGATATCGATGATGGATTAGTCTCCAAGTGGGAGATTGTTAAGTTGTGGAACCTAATTAACGCCTTTTACTGAGTTGGTTGCGGATCCACGATATATTGACTGTTGTTTCATTAAGGGTAGTTTGGTAATTTCACTCTTGTAATGTGGTTGCCCTAGCTTTCTCTTTAAATTGGGAGGCACCACTATTAGAGTTTTATGATCTTAATCCGAGGAGCATCTCGAGTTGTAGCCCAAGAAGTTAGAAAGAAACACCTGTAAGTGTGTGATTTCTTTTGTAAACTATTTCATCCTCATAGTGGATTATTGTAGCCGCAGAACACAGGACGTAGTCTCACCTTGAGGCGAGCCTGTATAAATATTTTTGTGCTTTTCCATGCTTGTTTTTCCCTTCTTTCATGTTTATTATTATTTCTCTCGTTAGTTTGGAATTAGGGCATCTAATTCCTAATTCTACGAACTTCTTCTTATCACCAGTCATGTGCCTCAAGCTCCTGCCATCCTAAATCCAAATATTTTTTAGTGCCTCGGCTCAGAGACAGCCCTACATCACAAGATATTTAACCCTTACATATCTATTTTAAGTTGGGTCACTTTGGGATGACATTTGATACACTAGGTGATTTGGGCATCCAAACTTGTTTGCTAAATGTTTTGTGGGTTACCACAACCTTATCAGTTGTTATGGTACCCAATAATGTTTGAAGCCATTTGCAATTTTGATTTGGCAAAAGTGAGCATCGTGTCCCACTCCATTGCAATAGTCGAATTAAATGTGTGGAATGGGAGTGAACTTCTTGTTTTGGATTTTCTTGTTCCTCCAAAGGTAACGAGCTTTGATTTGTTGTTCTAATTCAATGTTGTTCTTTCCAAAAGCAAGTCTATCACATGATAGCTTGTCTATCACCCCATTTTGTCTTAAAGCATTAGGAATATGGCTTTCATTTGCTTCCTTCAAGGCAATGAGATTTTCCTTGAGCTTTGCAATCTCATGTATATGAGCATTGAATTTTTCTTTTTATTTGTTTAGACTATGAATAGATTATTCCAAAAGTAATTCTAATTCACTTTCATAGTTTGAGTCGCTTACCTCTTTCGAAGTGGCAAACTTGTCTTCATCTTCAATTTCCATGAGTCCAACATCACCTTCTTCTTCCTCGGAATGGTTGGACTCTTCTTCCATAGCCCAAGCTAAGATCAAGACTTTCTTCTTCTTATTTTTTGGATCTTTTATTAAGGATGGGGTTCTTCCTTCTAGGTTTGGGCATTTGTTTCTTCTATGCACTGGTTTACTACACTCAAAATAAATGTCGATTTTTGTAAAAAAAAATCATTTTGAGTCCTAAATTGGCCCTTTATAAAGTTCTTCTTCTTTTGACATATATTTTGTAGATGCCTAGTGATGAAACTCACCTCATCAAAGCTCTCTACACTAGAGTCATTTTCAGCACTAGTTTTGGCCTGAAGAGCAAGGGTTTTCTTTTTGGGTTTCTCTTCCTCTATTTCTTGAGGTTCTTTCTCATATGCAAGGATAATCCCGAGAAGCTCTTCTGAGCTCATGGTTCTAAAGTTTGCATTCTCACGAATGACGGTCTTTCTCATGTCCCATGATTTTGTAAGTGCCTTGAGAAGCTTTTCATTTTGCCTATAGAGGGAAAACTCCTCTCCAAGAATATTCAATTCATTTATGATATGAGTGAACTTAGAGTTCATCTCAGCTACTGATTTGCTCCATCTCATCTTGAATTCATCGTATTGGAAAATCAACAAGCTAATCCTTGAGTCCTTGACTCTAGTGGTCCCTTCATGTGTGCTCTCTAGTTTATCCCAAATTTCCTTAGCGGTCTTACATGTGGAGACCTGATTAACATTTGGTCCTAAGGCACACAACAATAAGTTGATGGCCTTGGATTTTGTTATAAGTTGCTCTTTTTTGACAGATCATTGACTCCCTTCTTGATTTTGATGATAACAAAACTTAATTGAGCTAACAATTACAATTCTAGTATTTTAGATACATTTCCTTCTAGAGACCCAAAATTCAAAGGTCAATCATTGAATCGATACAAGCTTCTCAAAAACCTCAAACTCCATGGAAAGTCAAAGCACTCTTGAAGAAGCACCTTTAGAAGAAGAATAAAAATTGAAGACTAGACTTTAGGAAGTATTTAGATGAGTCACAAACTCTGTCTATGTAAGAGAGCAACCCAATTCTTCCAACACTTGAGGTACAATGCAAATTTTGGAGCTTTAGGACATACTTTTCGTTCAAAGATGTATTTACAAATGCATATAGACATTTCATACATGTTAGAATTACTTAGAATCATAAATTTTCATGCTTTAAAAATTCACATAGTGAACTGGCATTGGAATGATCGATCAACATCTACCAATGTTCGATTAACTAGAAGTGCATGGGCCAAAAATATAAAGCATAATCAATCAACCAAGGTTGGTTGATCAATCATTCATAAAATGGCCAAACTATACTATACAACACAATCGACCAACATGTTGGAAGATAAGTTCAAGCCCACATGACCAAGGAAGGCCCACATATCTAAGATTATTATAAGATGGGCCACACGACCAAGGAAGGTTTACAAGATGGGCCCAAGCCCATAAGAAGTAGGACCCACAATGATTACCATGAGCTGGCATCTTTCAGTTGGAAGATCAAGAAGGATTCACAAAAGTATCTTATCTGATGGTCACATCAAAGAAGAGTTTTAGTTTGAATTATGTTTGTCTTTTATCTATATTGAGTTATTTAATTATGTTAGGACTTGTCTTTAAGTTTTAGAGTTTGGGTGTAATTGGGACAAGGGTAGTTTTATTTTAATTGGACGCTACTACCTTCCTCTATTATAAATAGAGGTTCATGTACTCTGATTACAACAAGTTATTGATGTCAATGAAGTATTTCACTTTTCCATAAATTCAACATGGTATCAGATCAGGTTCTATGAGTTGACTTAGTCAACTCACGGAGGTAATGTGATCCTTTTCTCCAAACCCTTAACCCTAAGTCTAGGTTCATAGTTATTTTTTTTCAGTCCCTATACCTATAGTTTTCTTTGCATTTTTTTACCTCTATACGGAGTTTTTCATAATGTAATATATATATTGACGAAAAGATATTTGAGTTATTTTCCAAAGAAAAATGATTTGTTCCAATCGGAGTTATCTACAGAGATATGTCGATATTTGAATGAGCGAAGGTCTAATTGCAAAAAGGTTTGAGCAGCAGCAGCAATCTTCAGATTTTGAGGTATTTTTTGCTATCAAGAACTAGACTTTATATGGAGAAATATATATCACATGAAATATCTGTAAGTTTATTCTTATACCTATTCAACCAATTTTTTATTTGAGTTGTCTACAAAGAGAAATTGATATTTGAAGCAGCAAAAGGTCAGATTGAAAAAGAGGTTTGAGCGGCAGTAGAGGGCCTCAACTTCCGAGGTATTTTATGCTATCAAGAAAAAGACTTTATATAGAGAATTGTATATCAAAAGAAAGATACTTAAGTATACTTTCTTACCTATTCAACCAATTCTAGGTATGATTTTTTTAGAAGGAGATATTTTTCTTGGAAGAGTCGATGGTCATTCTGGAAAAAAAAGGAGAAACAGTACTTAGTTCGACCAGATGACAGAGACCGAAATCTATCAGATTATTTATCTTCTGATAATTATATTTTATGAAGAGAATTTATACTTGGATGAAATTTATTTAAGTCTACTTTTATAATGAGAAAATTTCATGTTAATCTAATCTATATTTAAATAAATATTCGCATTAGAAAAATCAAAGGTCATGCTGGTATTCTGTTACATTGAAAATCCGAATTTCAGCCAATTGTTTTGAATCACTTTTTGAGTTGATATATGAGGAAAATATCTCACTTCTCTCTGGTTTGAGGGCTTATTTCTACATCTCTATTATTTGGGCCTATTGCTACATCTATTTGGTTTAAGCTGGGGTCACTGTCATTACGTCCCAGCTTGAGGGGGAGAAGTACAAGTACAAGTACAAGAAAGAGGTATTTTATTTTATATGTTGTGAATAAGTTTATGTGACCAAAATATTCAAGAAATGAGGAGCACAAAAGATGAATCTTGTGCATCTAAGAAAAAATTTTTATATCGGATTATTTCATGGGTTCTTTTACAAAGTTTATTATTTGGTTCGTGTTATATGTGTTGGAAGATGGTTGTGTTATATACAGCTACTGCCATTATGTCTCTTTGGGGACATTATTATTGAAGAAGAGGTGACCTCATATCATCATTTATTTTACCCTGTAAAAAAATATCACTGTTGGGAAAACATGATGGGCCCTGTCAAAAAAAAAATATTACAGTTGGGAAACCATGACAGAGGATACCCTGACAAAAAATATCATGGTTGGGAAACTATGATAGGCCCTATAAAAAATATCACAATTGAAAAACCATGAAAAGGAACTTATTATTATATCTATGTTATACCCCCTCTGTAATG
Source organism: Aristolochia californica (assembly GCF_029961685.1). Classification (NCBI taxonomy): domain Eukaryota; kingdom Viridiplantae; phylum Streptophyta; class Magnoliopsida; order Piperales; family Aristolochiaceae; genus Aristolochia; species Aristolochia californica. The sequence continues at coordinate 38,606,520 of NW_027181881.1, read as the reverse complement.
GCTTTTATGACTCCTACCACTTGAGAGTCGTTGTCATGTGGAGGGACACGGTGGTGGACACTTTAGAGCAATGCCGGTAGACACACTACCGATAGAAGACAAAGTGTGCCCTACATCCAGCATTAGGACTGGAGTATGAAGTAATGGCTTACCGGCTAGGAGTGATTTGTATTTTCACTTATATTATGCCAGCAGGGCCTCATGGAAGGACGCAACAACGTGAGGGGGAATGTTGGAAGATGAAGGCATATTGGAAGATGTGCCATTTTATACAAAAATATTCTATACATCATTTGTAGCAAGATGGGAGTTCATGTTGTTGTCTCACCCCCAAATTGTGGCGGAGTGTTGGAAGATAAGCTCAAGCCCACATGACCAAGGAAGGCCCACATATCTAAGATTATTATAAGATGGGCCAAAGGACCAAGGAAGGCCCACAAGATGGGCCTATGCCCATAAAAAGTGGGACCTATAATGATTACCATGAGCTGACATCCTTATCACATCAGTTGGAAGATCAAGAAGGACTCACAAAAGTATCTTATCTTATGGTCACATCAAAGAAGAGTTTTAATTTGAGTTATATTTATCTTTTATCTATATTGAGTTATTTAATTATGTTAGGACTTATCTTTAAGTGTTAGAGTTTGGGTGTAATTAGGACAAGGGTAGTTTTATTGTAATTGGACTCTACTACCTTCCTCTATTATAAATAGAGGTTCATGTACTATAATTACAACAAGTTATTGATATCAATGAAGTATTTCACTTTTCCATAAATTCAACACAACACAGTTGGACTGATTGATCAATGTTGTCCCAGAAAACCAAATTCATGTTGATTGATCAATCAACCTCCGTGATTGATTGATCAATCAAACAAAACTTTGCCAACAAGGGACATAAAGTATTAAATTTCTGGAAAAGAACAAAACATGAGTTCCTATTTATAATAAAGCAACATAGTACAATCTAGTTACAATTAAACTACCCTTGTCTCAATTACACCCAAAGTCTAACACATAAACATAAGTCCTAGCATAATTAAACAATTGAACATAAATAGAAGACCATCATAACTAAAACACCTTATAACTAAAACTCTTCTATGAGACCCCTTCCATAATAATTATGGCTCTGTAAGATTTCTTATTGTGAGTGTCATATAAGATTCTTCCATATCTTCTCTTCAAAACTTCTTCTCTAACTGGAGTTTACAACTTCAGCTTGCAATGAAAAGGATTATTGGTCTTCAATTCTTTTTTGCTAAAAAAAATTCTTCATATATGCAATTCTTCATAGATGCAAAAACTTTATCTTTTATGCTCCCCCTTTCTTGAATATTTTGGTCAAATAAATTTTACCACAATACATGGAATAAAATACCTCTTTTTTGTACTTCTTCTACTTCTCCCTCTCAAGCTGGAAGGTATAGGTGTAATCCAAGCTTTAAAAAAAATATTTGTATTTATTATCTCCTCCATCAAGGTGTTCCAAAGATAATAACTCTATCAGACACAGACTCTCTAAAAATAAGATGGGTGATGTATGTATGAAAAAGTTTGAAACCAACCTCATAGGATTTCAATTAAAAGTAGTGAAAATAATCACTAAAAAGGATAAATCCTATTACTATAAGGATGACAATAAAAAACCACTTAAGGGTACTCAAAAAAAAGTCTTGACGATGGACATAAAACACCCATATGTATGTAAAAAAGAAACCAACCCGTTGGGAGATTAGATCAAGCCCAAACGACCAAGGAAGGCCCACATATGTAAGATTATTATAAGATGGGCCACATGCACCAAGGAAGGCCCATAAGATGAGCCCAAGCCCATAAGAAGTAGGACCATAATGATTACCAAGAGTTGGCATTCTTATCACATCAGTTCGAAGATCAAGAAGGACTCACAAAAATATCTTTATCTTAGGTCACGACCAAGAAGAGTTTTAGTTTAAGTTATATTTGTCTTTTATAAATATTGAGTTACCTAATTATGTTAGGACTTACCTTCAGTGTTAGAGTTTGGGTGTAATTGGGACAAGGGTAGTTTTATTGTAATTGGACTTTACTGCTTTTCTCTGTTATAAATAGAGGTTCATGTACTCTGATTACAACAAGTTATTGATGTCAATGAAGTATTTTAATTTTCCATAAATTCAACATTGTATCAGAGCAGATTTTGTGAGTTGACTTGGTCAACTCACGGAGGTAATGTGATTCTTTTCTCTAAATCCTAAACCCTAGGTCTAGGTTCGTTGTTATTTGTTTTTCAGTCCCTACATCGGTAGTTTTCGTTGTGATTTTCACCTCTATATGTAGTTTTTCATAAGTTCAAGTTATACATTGAAGGAAATATATTTGAGTCTAATTTTTAAATAATAATGATTTGTTCCAATCGAAGTTCTCGACAGAGAGATATCGATATTTCAATGAGCAAAGATCAGTTTGAAAAAAGGTTCGAGCAGCAGCAGCAATCTTTAGATTTTGAGGTATTTTTTTCTATCAAGAACTAGACTTTATATGATTAAATATATATCAAAAGAAATATATGTAAGTCTATTCTTTTACCTATTCAACCAATTTTTTATCTGATTTATCTAAAAAGAGAAATAGATATTTCAAGCAAGAAAGAACAGATTGAAAAAGAGGTTCGAGCGGCAGCAGATAGCATCAATTTCCGAGGTATTTTATGTTATCAAGAAAGAGACTTTATATAAATAATTATATATCAAATGAAAGATAAGTAAGTCTATTTTCATACCTATTCAACCAATTCTCAGTTTGATTTTTTTATAAGGATATATTGATCTTGGAAGAGTCAATGGTCGTTCTGGAAAACAAGGAGAAACAGAACTTAGTTCAGTCAGATGATAGAGACCAAAAACTATCAGATTATTTATCTTATGAGAATTATATTTAATGAAGTTATTTCATACTTGGATCAAAAAATATAGTTTCATAATAAAAAAATGTTTTGTCAATCTGATCTATATTGAAAGATATATTCGAATTGGAAGAATCAAAGGTCATGCTGGTATCCTGATGTATTGGAAAATCCAAATTTATGCCGATTGTTTTGCGTCACTGTTTGAGTTGATATATCAGGAAAATATCTCACTTCTCCCTGGTTTGAGGGCTTATTTAAAAATCTCTGTTATTTTGGATTATTGTTACTTCTATGATATTTGGTTCAAGCTGGGATCACTGCCATTACCTCCCAGCTTGAGGGTGAGAAGTAGAAGAAGAACAAGAAAGAGGTATTTTATTCCTTATGTTGTGGATAATTTTATGTGACCAAAATATTCAAGAAAGGGGGAGCACAAAAGATGAAGCTTGTGCATCAAAGAAGAAATTTTTATATCGGATTATTTCATGGGTTATTTGACAAAGTTTACTATTTGGTCCGTGTTATATGTGTTGGAAGATGGTCATGTTATATTCAGCTACAAGTATTATGTTTCTTTGGGGACATTATTATTTAAGAAGAGGTGGCCTCATGTCATAATTTATTTTACTCCGTCTAAAAGATCAAAATTTTTTGTGGTTGGGAGTCCACGACGGAGGAACTTCTTCCCCGTCAAAAAGATGAAATTTTTTTGTGGTTGGGAGTCCACGACGGAGGAACTTCATCCCCGTCAAAAAGATGAAAATTATTTATGATTGGAAGTCCATGACAGAGGAACTTCATCCCCGTCAAAAAGATCAAAATAATTTGTGGTTGGGAGTCCACGACGGAGGAACTTCATCCCCATAAAAAAGATGAAAATTATTTGTGGTTGGAAGTCCATGACGTAGGAACTTATGATTACATTTGCGTTCTCACCCCCCCCCCCCCCCCCCCCCCCCCCTCCCACTGTAATGGATTTTATGTCTCTTACCACTTGATGGTCGTTGTCCTGTGGTGGGACAAGGTGGTGGAGACTTCAGAGCAATGCGGATAGACACACTACCGATAGCAGTGACTGGAGTATGAAGCAATGGCTTACCAGCTAGGAGTGATTTTTACTCTCACTTATAATGCAGCAGGGCCTCTTGGAAGGACGCAGCAACGTGAGGGGGAATGTTGGAAGATGAAGGCATATTGGAAGATGTGCCATTTTATACAAAAATATTTTATACATCATTTGCAACAAGCTGGGAGTTCAAGTTGTTCTCTCACCCCCAACTTGAGGGGGAGTGTTGGAAGATAAGATCAAGCCCAAATGACCAAGGAAGGCCCACGTATGTAAGATTATTATAAGATGGGCCCAAGCCCATAAAAAGTAGGACCCACAATGATTACCAAGAGCTGGCATCCTTATCACATCAATTGGAAGATCAAGAAAGACTCACAAAAGTATCTTTATCTTAGGGTCACGACCAAGAAGAGTTTTAGTTTAAGTTATATTTGTCTTTTATCAATATTGAGTTACCTAATTATGTTAGGACTTACCTTAAGTGTTAGAGTTTGGGTGTAATTGGAACAAGGGTAGAGTCAAAAAATATAGCCAGAGAAAGGTAACCGATAAAAAAGGGGTATGTGGGGAATGTAAGGAAGGGAAAATAACCACTTGTATAAAAAGAAGGAAACTGTAACGATAGAAAAATAACTTAACAAAGTTGAATAAGTATGACCTCAAGATAATTTCATGAGGGTGAACAAAATTTTTTGGAATTGATGATGCAGAAGATATACAACCAAGTAAGAAAAACACAAAATTTGAAAACAACATTGACTATGAAAACTTTGATAATTGCATAATTTATCTTACAAGTTTCTATTTCCAAATTGAACAGTCCACATGAAGAAAATTTCTAATCAAATATTTAATGAATTCCTATTTGGAATACTTTCCAGACTCTACAGAATAAAAACAAAAACTTTCTAATGATAGACTTTCCTGAATTAGCTACACTTTCCTAAATTTGATTTTCCCAAGATAGGAGATTTTTGGGATAAAAGAGGTTTCAAAAAAGAAGATAGTGTTGAAGTCAAACCAAATTTCTCTGATTAGAAGACAAATTTGGCTAAAAAACTTGGATTTTAGGATAAAAGGAAATTCAATTCATGTCAGTGCCTAGAGAGATAATAGGAGAGGAAATAAAAAAAAAAAGATTTTAGGCAAAATTGACCTTTGGTACTTCTGATATCAATATCTAAAAACATATAGATCAGAATCACTAAAGGCTTATTGATAAAGAAACTAAACTTGAAGAGTTTAATTTGATACCTAATTTGACACAAAAATATTTGTTCTTGAATCTTTTATGACGTCTTGATTCTTTTCATTTTGTAGCTTGACTCTTATCGACTCCAATGTGAATATCTCCTTAATATAAATCAAATTTACATGAAATTTAATCCTTCTTAAACTAAAATTTAATAAATGTCATCAAAGCATATATTTATTTTGAGATAAAGAATATGATAGATTTTGAACTCTATAATCTGGCCGAACTGGGTACTCTTTCTTCTTTGGCCACCATGACCATTGACTCTTCCAAGATCAATATCTCCCTCTAGAAAACTCAAATTGAGAATTGGTTGAATATTTAAAACAATAAATTTAAAGATATTTCTTTTTATATATAATTATTCATATAAAGCCTTGTTCTTGATGGCATAAAATAGTTCGAAATGTGAAACTTTCTACTATTGCTTGAGCCTTTCTTGCAAGCTGACTTTTGCTACTTCAAATATCAATTTCTCTTTGTAGAAAACTCTGATTGCTAAATTTTTTTTGCCCCTATAAATTAGACTCGATGATATTTCTGTAAATATATAATTTGTAATATTAAAAGCTCAATATAAAGGTTAAAACACCAATAAAACAATCGGTACTAGGATTGGAAAGAGAGAGAAAAGATAGAATACAAACCTAAACTACTAGAGATGATAAATTAAAAAGAATCACATTATCTCTATGGGCCAAGTCAACTTCGAGAACCTACTCTGTTACCATGTTGATTTTTTGGAAAAGATAAAAACTTCACTAATTTGATATAATATGAGTACATGAGCTCCTATTTATAATTGAGGAAAACGATACAATCCAATTACAATTAAACTACCCTTGTTCCAATTACACCCAAAGTCTAACACATAAATATAAGTCCAAGCATAATTAAACAACTGAACATAAATAAAAGACCAACACACCTTTTAACTGAAACTCTTTTTTGACGCCTCCTTCCATAATAATTCTGACTCTGTAAGACTTCTTAGTGTAAGACTCTTCAAGTGCCTGCGAGAATTCTGATTGATCGATCATACCTTATACATTGATCGATTAACTTAAAGTGTCAGACCCAATGGGAAGATATTGATCAATCGTATGAACAATCAATAAGTCACTTTTGGACAAAAAAAGAAAAACCGGTACACATGATTGATCGATCAATCACTTTACACTGATCTATCATAGTAAATCAACTTTTTATAAATGTGGCAAAAAATAACTAGTTTGGCTTGGAGAACTTATAAATACCCTACAAAATCTCCAATTGAGAACTTAATGAGATTTTATTGGCATACCTACTAGCTTTTATTCTCAATCATTTGAAAATCCTTCTTAAGTGCTATTTTGATAAATAGAGAACTACACTTTGCAAAATCTCTGCATTTCTTTCTCATCCCATCTCCATGATTTCAAGCTCCTACATTCTCCATTGTGCGTCAAAGGTTGGAACCTTGGAACTCTCAAAGGAGAAGGTCTCCAATTACAAGGGTGTAAGTTTTATCTTTCTTGAAATTTTTCATTTTCTGATAGGTTCATCTAGAACCTTGATATATCTAAGTAGAAGGGCCTTCTAGAGCTAGAATCTATCTAATCTCTTGAGGAGATAAGTTGTAATAATGTATTTGAGCATACATGTGGCTTGAAGGAGAGACAAATGTTGAATTTAGGACCTCTTTACTGAAATCTCGAGCATGGTGAGAGAGGGAGAAAGAAAAAGAAAGAGAGAGAGAGAGCTCTCGGAAAGGGAGGAGATAAGAGAGAAAAAAAAGAGTTTAGGTTAGAGAGAAAGTCTTCACGAGAGATAAGTGGAGAACTACTTCACTTTCTTATCATTAATTTGTATACAATCACCTCTATTTATAGTAGAGGAAAGTAGTAGAGTTCAAGTACAATTAAACTACCATTCTCCTAGTAACATTCAAACAATAACTCTTAAGGATAAGTCTATCATAATAAAATAACTCAACATAATTAGAAGACTAACATAACTCAAGTTAAAACTCTTCTATCAGGAGTGATCATATGATAAAGATGCCAGCTCGTGGTTATTATTGTGGGTCCCACTTGAGCTTCCAACTCATGTGATAAGGATACCAGCTCGTGGTTATCTATGTAGGGTCCACTTGATCTTCAAATCTTCCAACTCATTCCAACTCGTGCTCCACATCTTCCAACTCATGCCAGCTCATGTGATGACTCATCATGTCATCTCACATTCTCATGGTGGATCCCACCAACTCGTGCAACCATGGTGGGTCCCACATTGTAACAACAAAGTCTCTTTCTTGTTAATAGAGCAATTATTAGTGGAATTTCCCAAGCATAGGTTCTTGGCCGTGAATACCAATAGAGCAACATCGATAATAAAATATTTGGTGTTCAAATTATGTTGAGTGAATTTTTACCTATTTTATTTGCATGTTTGTTGAAGAGTGGATATGGAAGAGTCTTACATGACTCTCATAGAGCCAGGATTAATATGGTGGAGACTTACATGAGTCTCACAGAAGGAGGTCTCAGTTAAAGGAGTTTTAGTTATGTTAGTGTTCCATTCAAGTTTAGTTGTTCAATTGTTCTAGGACTTATCTTTTAGTGTTTAACTTTGGTGTAGATGGGATAATGATAGTTTAATTATAATTGGATTGTACTTGTTTCCTCTATTATAATTAGAGGCTCATTGTACTCAAATTACATCAAGTCAATGAAGTTTTTCACTTTTCTAGAAATTCAACATAGTATTAGACTGAGTTGTGTGAGTTAACTCAATCAGCCCACAAAGATAATATGATCATTTTTTGATCTATCATCTCTCATAGTTTAGGTTTGAATTCTATCTTTTATCTTTATTCCTATCTGAATAACTTTTTTTTCTTGGTGTTCGTACCTCCATATTAAACTTATCATATTTCAAAATATATATTGTTGGAAAGATATTCAAGTCTACTTTCCAATGCAAAAATTTTGGAAATCAAATTTTTATAAAAAGAAAAATTGATATTTGAATCCACAAACGTCATACTGCAAGAGAGTTTTGAGCAGCAATAGAAAGCTTCAAATTTTATGGCATTTTATTCCATCAAGAACAAGACTTTATATGGATAACTATATGTAAGTCTATTTTCTTTACCTATCCATCAAATTCTCAATCTGAGTTTTCTAGAGGGAGATATGGATTTCTGAAGAGTCAATGGTCATGTTGGCAAAAGAAGAAAGAATCTGAAATTTATCAAATTACTTGTCTCAAAAGAAGTCTATGAAACATTATACTTGAATGAAATTTATTGAAGCCTATTTTCAAAAGGAAAAAAATGTGTAATTTTTACCTTTCATATTTGTATTTGTAAAAGGTTCATCTGGAACCTATTTAATCTAGATAGAAAAGCCTAGTTAGAGCTAGAATCTTGCCGCATTCTCTTGAGGAGATTGGGATTGTAAAAATCATGTATTAAGCTACACGTGGCCAAAGAGTGCTAGAGTCTCTTTTGTAATTCCAACTATTAGAGCTTTTGAGAATAGTGTAATTTTCCGAAGCAAGGGTTCTTGAGTGGTGACTACCATTAGGGGAACATCAAAAACATAATTTATTTTTTCATGTGGTGTGTGCATGTTTTATTTTACTTGAATTTCTTGTATGCATGAATTTTTAATTACACACACAACTCAATTTTAATTTGATTGTCTCATTTTACCCCCTCTTGAGAAGACACCTAGGCCAACATAAGTATCTCTCCTCAAACTCGTGTTGTGGCTCTCTCCTTCTCATGTTCTCATTTTCTTTTTCCTTTCTTTTTCTTCTTCCTTCTTATTTTTCTCAAACCAAGTTACCCATGGATTAAACCCTAGAATTCAACAAACATAAGCTTGATCAATCAACTTTTGTGCAGTTTGATTGATCATGCTTGGGTTGATTGACCAACCTTCCCCAATTGATTGATCAACATAGCAAAAATGGGTTTTTAAACATTCCTGTGTTTGTTTTAATCATTTCAAAACCCTAAAATCCCTAGACCTTATACCCTTAATCTCGTTTTTATGATTTTTTAGTGCCAATCAAGCGTTTTCGTGAGTTTCTTTGTGGATTCTATCCATCTAAACTAACCCAAACCGTAATTCGTCTCTTGAACACTTATATTTCTCATTTCCACCAAGGATAAATCCATTTTATTTGTTTTATTCTACATTTTTCTACGTTTTTCTCTCTTTATAAACTCAATCCTTGAAAAATGCTAAGAAGAAGGCAAACATCACGTACAAAGATCCAAAGTGACCCACCAGAATCTCCGATTGGAGGGGCCACTTCCATTCAAAAGTCAATTTTTGCTGCTACGTGGAGCTCTTCTCAAAGAAAAGTATGGTGGAGCCATTCAAAGTAGACATTGCCTATTACGAGAGGGAGTTCCCTCAGTTTACTGATATTTAGGTCCCTTAGAGAAAGTTTTTAAGATGGAGGAAATCTTTTTGAACCTAGTAAAAGACTTCTACTCTAACTTAAATTAGTGGATGAAGAAGATCAAGAGTTGAGTTTCACATCCTCTGTGAAAAGAGTGGAGATCTCCATGACCAAAAGTGATGATAGACCAAGGAGAGTTGGCAAACCAATTTTGAGGATAGTCATCTTCAAACTATTCAGGATACTATACATGAATTTTGTGCACAACTTGTTTGTCTCGTACAACATAATGATTAAGGACTTGAGCATGCCCTTGAGGTTGTGCAAGGAAATCGTGATTTACTTCTTCAACCCCAGCCAGGGCACGTACTTGAGACTCACTACAACAGAGGGATTTTGAATGTGAGCATTGTCATGGGAGTTACTTTGGGTTATGCCTACTCCTTGTCCTACATGATGGATGTAGCCGGTAATATTCAGACAAATGGTTTGCCATTCGGGGAAATCTCCACTCTGATTCTTATGGACAAGAGCGCCAACTTCAACCTAGATCAGACCCCTAAGGTTCCAAGGAAGTTTTCTATAGGAGAAGCCAATGTTGGATTTTTTTTTTTTTTTTTTTTTTTTTTTTGAAAAAGTTCATTGTGAATGGATCCCCGAGCAAAGCTGGGTAAGGAGCACCAACATCTAGAATGATCAGCTGATGTGGTGAGCCCAGGATAGTAGTAGATTAATTAGTTCACCTTCATCAAGAGAAGAGAGGTACAAGCCATTCTAGTTCAGATCGTTTGACCAACCTAGAAGAAGATGTGGTGGATCTCAGAGAAAGGCAAATGGATATTGGATTGTTTTGTGTCAGACAGAGGAATAACTTCTCACCATCCTAGCTTGTGTGACTCCCTTACCACTGTCACCTCCTCCACATGATTTTCAAGCTCCTAGTCATTTTTTACCTTTGTTGAAATCATGTATTTTGATTTCTTTTTTCTCTATCCTGATTTCTATTTTGTTATATGTGTACTCATTCAGAAATTAATGAAAACTCCTTTTTTATCATCTCATTATGTGTATTTCTTGTTTATCTTTTTGGAGCATGATGTTGGAAGATAGGTTCAAGCCCACAAAACCAAGGAAGACCCACACATCCAAGGAAAAGGCCCACACATCCAAGAGAGGTGGCATCATGGTAGATAAGAAGACTTCTGATAAAGATGGCACAGATATGTAATTATTCAAAGAGGAACATGTCTACTTATGTCTTTTCTTATGTAAAGCTTGTAGCCCTAAGGGCATTATAGACATCGTAACATCCTCTCAAAAACTATACATAGAGGCCCTTGGCTTGGGGTAGAGTATTCAAGCTCTCGCCCCTTCTCTTAATTCGTCCAAGATCTCTCTTAGCCTAAAGGCTCTCTCTCTCCCTTTCTCTCTTCTCTTCTCTTCTTCTTTTCTTCTCCTCTCCTTCTCTTACTTTGGTTGTGGTTCTAATCATGAGATCCTAAGTTCAACAAATGACAAAAAGGAGGAGAGAAAACCAACATACTTTTAGGGGGAGAACTAAAAATTTATATTGAAAATTTCAAACTCAATCTTACATGCATGAATTGAGGGGGAGTCTCCATAACCTTTAAATGCTTCATAACTTTGGGTGAAATTTTCATTTTTCAAAATCAAGGTTTTGTGACCAACTAAAGAGGGTAGATAGTAGACCTAGGTTGACTCATTCCCAAATTTTAATGATAAAAAAACATAAGACGAATAAGCTAATAAATTTGGTTATAGAATTTTCAATGTTTTACCTTTAAGTGACATATCTATGAGGTCTTTGAGGAAGAATCCACAAATTCAACATAAAGACCTCAAGCCAAAAAGAAGAATCAAGTCACAATGAAAAAGCACCTCACCTTGGGGAAGAATGAAGAATTGACAACATAGAGTTTAGGCAAATTATTAAAATCTCAAGAACTCTAGCTATGAAAATACATAGCTAGCCAAATATGAGTCTCAAGCACAAGTATGGATAGAGCATTAGAAAAGGACTTTTTTTTTCTTTCAAAAACCATATTTTTTAAATTCATATAATATTTTTAGAAATCATAAATCCTTTGGAAAATTTCTAAACTATGCCTTGAAATTTATAGAATATATTGCAAAATAGCATGATCGACGAACCTTTAGAAGGCATGTTTGATCAAACCTTGACAACAACCATCTGCATAAAGGTTGATCGATTTGAAAACCACTATTAGCCAGATCAATCAACTATAGTGGAGATGGGTAAATCTATAAAAAAAATTATCAATCGACCCCCAGGCATTATAAATTATACAAATTGTTGTAGGCAAAAGTTATAAAGTATGATCAATCAACCTGTACAAGCTTGATCGATCAATAAGAATCCTATCAGTCCAATGTATAAATCTTGATTAATTGACCTATTTAAAGCTTTATTGGTCAACCTCTGACTTTGATCGATCAACCCATCTAGCATGATCAGTCATAAGGCTAAAAATGTAGTTGTTAAAGCTCGGTTGATCGATCAACCCTTTGGCCAGCTTTTTTTAATAGCCTAATAATGACTATTTGGGATAGGAATCACATATATAGGCTCTCAAAATTGTTGGAGAGCATTCATTGAGTATTGATTGTCAAATTACCAAATCTTTCAACAATTATTACTACATACATTCTTCCTATTATATCATTTTTAAGAGAAAATTTCAAAAGTTGCCATAATGTTTAACCTTCTCTTGATATTTTTTGGCATTCATAATTCATTCAAATCTCCATATACTTCACTCATCTGATTTAAGGAATGGAAGCATGGATCTCATTAGGAGAATGTTGTCTCTCTAAAAAGGTGTAAGTTTTCACTTTTTCTTTGATTTTGCACATTTTTCAAAGAGGTTTTCTAGAACCTGGAATCTAGAAGGAAAGTGTCTAGTAAATCTGGAATCTAGTTGTACTAAATCTCTTTGAGAGAGCTTAGATAAAATGTAATTGGGTATTAGATTTAGCTTAACGAAAGCTAGTTTAAAGAGAGCTAGTTAATTTCTTTGTAATTTTGGCTACTACAACCAAATTAGTGAATGTTTCCCGAGCAAGGGTTCTTGATGCTGAATTCAAGACGAAGGATCTTGGAGTACTCAAATATTTTTTGGGTCTTGAAGTATTATAATCCAGACATGGGATTGTGCTATCCCAAAGGAAATATGTCCTCGATCTACTAGAGGAGACATGAATGATGGGATGCAAACTAGCAGACACTCCTATGGACTCAAATACAAAATTATTTGGAGGCACTGGAGAAGATGTAAATATTGGAAAATATCAAAGACTAGTGGGATAACTTATTTACCTGTGTGTAACAAGGCCTGATATTTCATATGTAGTAAGTGTGGTAAGTCAATACATGCACAAGCCACAACTTAGTCATTGGCAAACACTTGGATACTACGATATCTGAAAGGAGCTCCAGGAAGAGGGTTTCTCTATAAAAAAAACATGGCCATTTCAACATCAAAAGGATTCTCAGATGCAGATTGGGCAATATCCCTGGATGATAGAAAATCTACTTCGGGATTTTGTGAAATGGTTGGAGGAAATTTGGTTACATGAAAAAGCAAGAAGAAAAATCTAGTTGCACGGTCTAGTGCAGAAGCAGAATACAAAGTCATGGTACACACTATTAGTGAACTCATATGGATAATATTTCTTCTCACTGAATTGGGATTCTACAAAGAAGCTCTGATAGATCTATACAGTGATAATCAAGCTGCAATACACATTACATCGAATCCAATCTTCCATGAAAGAACAAAGCATATTTAAGTGGACTGCCATTTTATATGAGAAAAGTTCCAAGCAGGTTTCTTCTCTCTGAAGCATATATGATCACAAAGTCAAGTTGCAGATAATCTCACCAAACCGGTCACTCACAAGATTATGTCTACCATATGCAGCAAGTTGGGCATTTATGATGTCTTCTCACCCCCAGCTTGAGGGGGAGTGTTACAATGTGGGACCCACCATGGTGCTCGAGCTGGTGGGACCTACCATGAGGATGTAGGACACCAAGAAGAGTCCTCACCCAAGCAAGCACGAGTTAAAGAATTAAGAAGCACAAGCTGAATTGAGTTAGAAGACTTGAAGATCAAGTGGGACCGACTAATATCTCATGAGCTGGCAACCTTATCAAGATGAGCTGGAAGATCATGAGGGACCCACAAGGATAAGGCCACAAGCTGGCCTCCTCCCTTATATTCACGTGAATGAAGAAAGAGTTCTAGTTCAACTCATATTAGTCTTCTAGGAGATTGGTTTGAATAGTCTTATCTTAGAGAGTTTGAGTTGGAAAGTAATTAGGATTGAAAGGCTAATTGTATAAGGACTCTACCTCTTCCTCTACTTTAAATACAGGTGTTGTAATTCAGAATTAATCAAGTTACACATCTCCTTCTTGAGTTAATCTCTCTCTTTTTGCTTGGCGCTACCTCTCTTTCTCTTTTCTTTTTTCTTCTCTCTACCCGAGAGCTCTTCTTCCCTTTTCTTCTTTTTTCTATCTTCTTTCTCTTGCTCGGAATTATGGAAAATGGATCCTAAATTCAACATGGTATCAGAGCATTAAATTTAGGATCCCTCGTCAAAGGAATGCTCTAAAGAAGTGATGATCAACACCACTCAAAGAAGGCTCTTTAGTAAAGGAAGAACACAAGCCTTGAGATAAGTGCTCAATTTTTTTTTCTCTTCATGTTACTCATTTCCGAATTTTAAAAGATGATTTAAGGATGAGTATGTGAATGCTTTAATCTTATTATATTATGGATATGCATGCCTCTCTATCTAGAAGAAGCTATCAAAACAGTTTTGTCGGTTTGGTAATTCTGTTAACCCAGACCAGTCCATGATCAAAATGTTGGAAGTTTTTTCGTGGGAAAAAAAATCCACTGATATAGAAGATTGTTATTGAGTCTCTTATGAGTGGTATTATAGAAAAAAATCAGACTAATAATTTAGCATCAATGCTAAAATTCCCCATACATCGAGTTGTTTGAAGAGTACTACTTGGTGTTATTATTAGAATTTTTTTGAAGAAGGGCCTATCATGGTTGTAGAGAATATGAATATTAAAAGTGATATGCTGAGAATTACCACTACGTGGGGTTTCAAATTTTATGAGTTGGTCCACATCGGTTTGGAGCTTCCTTATAACAAAAGACTTACTTGGTTACCTCACCACCCGAGGACCACCTGTTGATGAAAATGATATTTTTTATAACAAATGGTTGAAAAATTATACTTCTGTGATTAGTTGGCTAATCAATAGCATGGAAGAACATGTCTCCAACAATGTCATTCATTTTGACACTATTGAACAAATTTGGGAGACATGTGCTAAACTGTACTCTTGCCCGGATAATCTACATAGACCATATGACATTCTCCAAAGAATGTTGAATACTAAACAAGAAGAAAATATCCATGAGTACTTGGCCCACTTTAGAGGCTTTCTTCAAGAGTGGAAGTTAGCTCAGCCATCAACCACATATATTTCTATCCAAGACAAACAAAAGGAAGACTTAATTATTGCTATTTGTCTTGCAAATATTAAACCCCATCTTGAGATTGCCAAGAGTCAACTTCTGAGCGCTTATGCTATCCCCAAGTTTGATGATGTATGCGCAACACTACTTCATATTCCATACACTTTTTCCTCCACTACTGAAGTATCATCCGCTATGTATTCCGATCGTAGAGGATCATCATCTGACCGAGGCCAAGGCCAAGGTAGAGGTTATAGAGGAGGCAGAGGAAGACGTGGAAGGACTGGTGCTGGTAGAGTAGATGGGAAAGAATGTTATTACAAGGATTCCAAGGCATGCACTTACTGTGGACAATATGGCCATTATAAAGAAATATGTTATAAATACAATGGAGAGTTAAAATTGACAAGGGCTAATCAAGACTTTATAAGTGATACAAAAGAAGAACAGCCCACAAAATCAATATCATAGAAAATTTTTACTGAGGAAGAGTATGAGCTATTTCAGAAAATGAAGACAATGTTGGTTTCTTCCACTAGTTCCTCTGCAACTACTACTGCCATTACCATTTCAGGTATGCTATCTGCCTCATCTTCATCCTAGATAATTGACTCAGAAGCCTCCGAGCATCTTACAGGTAACAAAAATTTATTACATTCTCTATCTCTGAGTCTTTCACACAAGTTTGTTACCATAGTTGATGGTTCTCAAACCAAAGTCCAAGGGAAAGGTTCCACTTCTGTCATACCATCACTTCCACTCACTGATATTCTTTTCGTTCCTACTTTCCCTTTGAATCTATTATCTATTAGTCAGCTGACAAAATATTTTAATTACTCTGCTACCTTCTCATCCACTTCATGTATCTTTGAGGATCTTATAACAAAGTAGATGATTGGTAGAGGCCATGAACAAGGGGGGCTTTACTACTTGGATGTGCCAAAAATGAATATGGTTTCTACTACTCAAAAAGAGACACGGTTATGGCACAATCGATTGGGACATCCATCTGCACAATCTCTTCATTATATGTTTCCTTCTCTTAAAGTAAGGTCAGAATTTCATTGTGAGGTTTTTCAATTGAGTAAACATCAAAAAAGTCATACTCTCCTTGTCCAGAAGTCAAAAGTGTTAATCCATTTTCTTTAATTCATACAAATGTTTGGGGGCCCTTGAGTGTCTCCAACATTTCTCATGTGTTAAATTTATGGAAAAGTGAAATAATTCATTGACATCAATAACTTGTTGTAATCAGAGTACATGAACCTCTATTTATAATAGAGAAAGGTAGTAGAGTCCAATTACAATAAAACTACCCTTGTCCCAATTACACCAAACTCTAACACTTAAAGATAAGTCCTAACATAATTAAATAACTCAATATAGATAAAAGATAAACATAACTCAAACTAAAACTCTTCTTTGACATGACCATATGATAAGATACTTTTGTGAGTCCTTCTTGATCTTCCAACTGATGTGATAAGGATGTCAGCTCATGGTAATCATTGTGGGTCCTACTTCTTATAGGCTTGGGCCCATCTTGTGGGCCTTCCTTGGTCGTGTGACCCATCTTATAATAATCTTAGATATGTGGGCCTTCCTTAGTCGTGTGGGCTTGAACTTATCTTCCAACACTCCCCCTAAAGCTGGGGGTGAGAGAACAACATGAACTCCCAGTTTACTGCAAATGATGTATAGAATATTTTTGTATAAAATGGCACATCTTCCAACATTCCCCCTCACGCTGTTGCGTCCTTCCATGAGGCCCTGCGGCATTATATAAGTGAGAGTAAAAATCACTCCTAGCCGGTAAGCCATTGCTTGATACTCCAGTCCTAATGCTGGATGTAGGGCACACTCCATCTTCTATCGGTAGTGTGTCTATCGGCATTGCTCTGAAGTGTCCACCACCGTGTCCCTCCATAGGACAACGACTCTCAAGTGGTAGGAGACATAAAAGCCATTACAGGGGGAGGGGGTGATAACATAGATGTAATCATCAGTTCCTCCGTCATGGTTTCCAACCACATATAATGTTGATCTTTTTGACGAGGATGAAGTTCCTCCGTCATGGACTTCCAACCACAAATAATTTTGATCTTTTTGACGGGGATGAAGTTCCTCCATCATGGACTCCCATTTTCTTGAATATTTTGGTCACATAAACTTATTCACAACATATGAAATAAAATACCTCTTTCTTGTACTTCTTCTACTTCTCCCCCTCAAGCTGGGAGGTAATGGCAATGATCCCAGCTTGAACCAAATATCATAGATGTAGCAATAAGCCCAAATAAAAAAGATGTATAAATAAGCCCTCAAACCAGGGAGAAGTGAGATATTTTCCTGATATATCAACTCAAAAAGTGACGCAAACAATTGGCATAAATTCAGATTTTCCAATACAACAGAATACCAGCATGACCTTTGATTCTTCCAATTCGAATATATTTTTCAATATAGATCAGATTGACATGAAATTTTTTCCTTCTGAAAGTAGACTTAAATACCTTTCATCCAAGTATAATATAAATTCATAAAATATAATTTTCAGAAGATAAATAATGTGATATATTTCGGTCTCTGTCATCTGGCAGAACTAATATTGTTTCTCCTGTTTTTTCAGAATGACCATTGACTCTTCAAAGATCTATATCTCCTTATAAAAATATCATACTGAGGATTGGTTGAATAGGTAAGAAAATATGCTTACATATATTTATTTTGATATATAATTCTCCATATAAATTCTCTTTCTTGATAACATAAAATACCTCAGAATTTGAAGCTTTTTGCTGCCGCCCGAACCTATTTTTCAATCTGACCTTTGCTGCTTCAAATATCGATTTCTCTTTGTAGATAACTCAAATAAAAAATTGGTTGAATAGTTAAAAGAATATACTTAAATATATTTCTTTTGATATATATTTTTCCATATAAATTCTAGTTCTTGATAGCAAAAAATACCTTGGAATAGGAAGATTGCTGCTGCTGCTCGAACTTTTTGCAATCTGACCTTCGCTCATTAAAATATATATATCTCTCTGTATATAACTCTGATTGGAAAAAATTGGTTTTATTTGGAAATTAGACTCAAATATATTTCCATCAATATATAATTTTTAATATAAAAACTAATTATAAAGGTAAAAAATGCAAATCAAACTACGGGTGTAGGGACAGAAAAAAAATAACTACGAACCTAGACTTAGGGTTTAGGGTTGAGAGAAAAGGATCACATTCTCTCCATGAGTTGACCACAACCTACACTGATACCATGTTAAATTTATGGAAAAGTTAAATACTTCATTGACATCAATAACTTGTTGTAATCAAAATACATGAACCTCAATTTATAATAGAGGAAGGTAGTAGAGTCCAATTACAATAAAAGTACCCTTGTTCCAATTACACCCAAACTCTAACACTTAAAAATAAGTCCTAACATAATTAAATAACTCAATATAGATAAAAGACAAACATAACTCAAACTATAACTATTCTTTGACGTGACCATATGATAAGATACTTTTGTGAGTCCTTCTTGATCTTCCAACTGATGTTAAAGGATGCCAGTTCATGGTAATCATTGTGGGTCCTACTTCTTATAGGCTTGGGCCCATTGTGGGTCTTCCTTGGTCGTGTGGGCTTGAGCTTATCTTCCAACATCATGAAAAATACTTTATTACATTTATTGATGATTTCACTCCCACAACTTGGTTGTTTATATTTAAGGAGCATTCTGAGATACCATTTATTTTTAAGTCATTTCATGTTATGGTACTCACACAATTTGGTCAGAAAATAAAAATTCTCCGGTCTGATAATTCCATAGAATATGTTTCCCTTGACTCTTTTTGTTAAGAAAATGACATTATTCATCAAACATCATGCGCTTACACTCCTCGATAAAATGTTGTAGCTGAATGGAAAAATCATCATATTCTTGAGATAGCTCGAGGTTTATTATATGCCATGAAAGTTTCATACTTTTCTTGGCCTCATCAGTCCTTACGACTTGTTTTCTTATAAATCGTTTACCCTCTACCATTCTTGGTAATAAATCTCCTTACTCTATATTATTACCAAATGATGATCCTTTTTCACTACCTTTGAAAGTCTTCGGATGTCAATGTTTTGTTCATAATTCATTTCCTAGACATAGAAAACTTGATCCTAATCTATCAAGTGTATCTTTTTGGGATACTTTGGCACAAAAAAGGGTTATGTTTATTATAGTCCTACTCTTCAACGTTTATTTGTGTCCAGGGATGTAACATTTTTTGTAGACTCTTCATTTTATTTTGATAGTGCTCCTCCTGGTCTATCCTCAGTACCAAGTACCCCTCGACCATTTGTGCCTCGTGATAAAGAGATCATTCAACCCCTAGAGCAAGTGGCTGACACCACACCTGCCGAGTTAACAGATCCAACAAAGGTAAGTCCTTCATCACCAATTATTTTTGGCCCTCAATATGATACTCGTCCTATTGCCATAACAAAAGAACCCAGATCATGCAATAGACCTACTTCTCATCCCATTTCAAATTTTGTGTCTCATCATCGCCTCTCACCTTTATTTTGTCAATTTCTTTCTTCTATTTCCACCATCTCTGTTCCACAATCCTATCAGGAGGCTCTACAACATCCAGGGTGGAAGGCAGCAATGGATGAAGAAATGAAGGCCCTTAATGACAATCATACATGGTCATTGGTTCCTCTTCCAACAGATAAAAAACTTGTTGGTTGCAAGTGGGTTTATACTGTCAAACATAATCCGGATGGGTCAATTGCACGACTGAAGACTCAACTGGTTGCTAAAGGTTATACTCAGTGTTATGGAATTGATTATGAAGAAACCTTTCTCAAGTGGCAAAAATGAACTCGGTACGTATATTATTATCTCTGGCGAACAATTCATCATGGCCGATCTATCAACTTGATGTGAAAAATACATTTCTTAATGGTGATATTAAAGAAAAAATTTACATGCAACAACCCCCTAGGTCTGTGGTTGAGGGGGTATCAGTATGCCTGCCTAAAAAAATATTTATATGGTCTAAAACAGCCCCTTGGGCATGGTTTGAGAAATTTAGTCAAGCCATCAAATAGATCGGCTTTTATAGATGCTCTGGAGATCACTTAGTATTTATTGAAAATACACCGAGAGGTAAGGTGGTTCTGGCTATATATGTGATATTATTTTAACTGGGAGTGATTCCGAGGGTATCCAGAAAAAAGGAGAAAATATGTGCTGAATTCAAGACGAAGGATCTTGGAATACTCAAATATTTTTTGGGTATTGAAGTATTACAATCCAGACATGGGATTGTGCTATCCCAAAGGAGGTATGCCCATAATCTACTAGAGGAGACAGGAATGATGGGATGCAAATCAGCAGACACTCCTATGGACTCAAATAAAAAATTATGTCGAGGCACTGGAGAAGATGTAGATATTGGGAAATATCAAAGACTAGTGGGATGACTTATTTACTTGTGTGTAACAAGGCTGGATATTTCATATGCAGTAAGTGTGGTAAGTCAATACATGCATAAGCCACAACTTTGTCATTGGCAAGAACTTGAAAGGATACTACGATATCTAAAAGGAGATCCAGGAAGATGGCTTCTCTATAAAAACCATGGTGACTTCAACATTGAAGGATTCTCAGATGCAGACTGGGCCGGATCCCCAGATAACAAAAAATCTACTTCAGGATTTTGTACAATGGTTGGAGGGAATTTGGATACATGAAAAAGCAAGAAGCAAAATGTAGTAGCACAGTCTAGTGCAGAAGTAGAATACAGTGCCATGGCACACACTATTAGTGAACTCATGGATAAGATCTCTTCTCACTGAATTGGGATTCTACAAAGAATCTCCAATAGATCTATACTGTGATAATCAAACTGCAATACACATTACATCAAATCCAGTCTTCTATGAAAGAGCAAAGCATATTGAAATGGACTACCATTTTATACGAGAAAAGTTCGAAGCAGGTTTCTTATCTCTAAAGCATATATCATCACAAAGTCAAGTTGCAGATATTCTCACCAAGTCAGTCACTCACAAGATTATGTCTACCATATGCAGCAAGTTGGACATTTATGATGTCTTTTCACCCCCTACCTAAGGGGGAGTATTACAATGTGGGACCCACCATGGTGCTCAAGCTTGTAGGACCCACCATGAGGACGTGGGACACCAAGAAGAGTCCTCACCCAAGCAAGCACAAGTTAAGGAATTAAGAAGCACAAGCTGAATTGAGTTAGAAGACTTGAAGATCAAGTGGGACCGACTAATATCTCACGAGTTGGCAACCTTATCAAGATGAGCTGGAAGATCATGAGGGACCTACAAGGATAAGGCCACCAGTTGGCCTCCTCCCTTATATTCATGTGAATGAAGAAAGAGTTCTAGTTCAACTCGTATTAGTCTTCTAGGAGATTGGTTTAAATCGTCTTATCTTAGAGAGTTTGAGTTAGAATGTAATTAGGATTGAAAGGCTAATTGTATAAGGGCTCTACCTCTTCCTCTACTATAAATAGAGGTGTTGTAATTCGGAATTAATTAAGTTACACATCTCCTTCTTGAGTTAATCTCTCTCTCTCTCTTTTCTTGGCGCCACCTCTCTTTTCTCTTTTCTTTTTTCTTCTCTCTACCCGAGAGCTCTTCTTCCCTTTCCTTCTTTTTTCTTTCTTCTTTCTCTTACTCGGAATTATGGAAAAGGGATCCTAAATTCAACAAATTCAAATCCTTCCTCATTCCTTAAATTCTAGGGTTTAATCCATGGATAACTTGGTTTGAGAAGAAAAAGAAGAAATAACTAGAAAGAAGGAAGAAGAGAAGAGAAGATGAGAAGGAGAAGGCTAGAGCACAAGTTTAAGCAGAGAAACTTTAGGGGTTAAAAGAGAGCACGATTTTCCAGCTCCTCCCCCACTATTTCTTATTTATATAGGTGGGGCATGGATGATTTATTACATAAGAATAAAAAAAATACTTAAAAAACCACTAATTATAGTTTATGCCACCCACTCTCATTATTACATAGAATACCACTCAAACTACTTCAACACTCCCCCTAAAGCAAGGGAAAAAACATTAAATATTCTCAGTTTGGAGCATGCAACTATGAATGACTTTGTGGTAATAGCCTTTGTGAAGAAGTCCACCAATTAATTCTTAGAAGGGATATATTACCTAAATATCATTCTTGCTTCAAGTTTTCTCTTGCATGAAATGATAGTCTATCTCAATGTTCTTGGTTCTCTCATGCAAGATTGGATTGGTCACAATATGGATAGCTACTTAATTGTCATAATGAAGCTATATAGGACGGTTACCCAGAACCTGAGCTCAGTTATAAATGATTTTACCCATAACAATTCACTTACAGCAGGTATCATAGCTCAATATTCCTCTTCTACACTCAATCTAGCCACTACACTTTTTTTATTTGCTTCTCCAGTTACTAGATTGCCCCCAATAGTTTTTTACTAACTAGAGGTGTATTTTCTCTCATTAGGGGACCTAGCCCAATCAGCACTAGTAAAGTCTTCAATTTCTATATGACCATGACATTTATATAGCAGCCCTTGACTTGGACTTTTCTTGAGATAACGAAAGATTGTATCCAACACTTCTCAATATGATTGTTGTGATTGATGCATACACTGACTGATAAGACTGGCCGAATAGGAAATATATAGTCTAGAGACTATGAGATATATCAGTTGTCACACTAACCGTTGAAACTTACCAACATCAACATGACTACCAGTTCCTGCACACAACTTAACATTAGGTTCCATAGGTGTGTTTGTAGCCTTACATCCAAGCATCCTGGTCTCCTTCAACAAATCAAGCACGTACTTCCTTTGTGATTGGACTATACCATGTTTGGATAGAAGAACTTCAATCCCAAGGAAGTGTTTGAGACACCCAAGGTTCTTGGTTTGGAACTCCTTGTTAAGGTCCTGTTTTACCTGTTGAATGCCATAAAGGTCACTGCCGGTAATAATAAATCGTCCACATATACCGCCATAAAAAATGTTGCCCTTAATGAATTTTTTAGTAAACATGGAGTGATCATTCTAAGACCTCTTGAACCCAAATTTTGTAACCATAGTGGTAATTTTTTCAAACCACTTTTGCGAAGATTGTTTCAACCCATTTATTGCTTTACTCAGTTGACATACTTTCTCCCCCTCAACCACATAACTAGGTGGTTGGCACATGTAGCTTCCTCGGAGAGTATACAATTGAATAAATCATTCTTGACATGTAACTGATGTAACTCCAATTCAAAATTGGTTGCTAAGAGCTCAGACAGAGTTCGTGTTGGCAACAAGAGACAAGGTTTCATCATAATCAATATTTTAAGATTGATTATGACCTGTAGCAACCAACCAATCCATGTATCTAGCAACAGAACCATCTGGATTATACTTTAGGGAGAAGACCCACTTGCACCCGATTGCCTTTTTCCCTTGTGGATGAGTGGCTAAATACCAAGTGGAATTGTGGTACATAGCCTGAATCTCTTCAACCATGAACTTGGATCAGTGAAAGCCTCCTCACAGTAAGTAGGAATGGTGGAAAAAGACACTTCAGACAAAAAAGAGACATAATGAGAGATAGGGTGTTAAGTAGATGGAGGTCTAACAATAGTGAGGCTAGGCTCTTTTCAAAGAGAAATGGGCCTAGTATCATAAGGTGGTCCATAAACTACTGAAGAGGAAGCAGGACAACATACCTCGGGATCATCTGAAGACTCCACAGGTGACTGATCAATGGGTGTAGAGTGACGGTCTTTAAAAGGCTGTTCTATAGTCATAAAATCATAATCCACCAGGATAAGCGGCTTTGGTATCCCTATAGATGATGAGAAACCATGAGGAGTGTTAGCGGAAAATAGGGTTGATGCTTAAAAAAGGTAATATCAACTGAGATGAAATTTTTCTTCAAGGACGAAGAGTAACACATGTAGCCTTTTCTTATCTTTGGAATACCCCTAGAAAATGCACTTAACGGGCTAGGAAAGGAATTTACCCTCGGGTGGTGATGAACAAAACATGTGCATCCAAATACCTTAGGTGCCAATGGGAAGGCAATTGAATCAGGGAAATTTGGAGAAGGGTTTGGCACCTTTTAGCACATTAGGGGGCATACCTTTAATCAAGAAAAAAATAAAATGAGGACCCAGTAAGGCCAATAAAACAATGGAACATTCATAAACAACATAACAGTTTGGTCGATTTCTACAAGATGGTGATGTTTTCTTTTAGATACACAATTCCATTGAAATGTATAAACACATGATGATTGATGAATGATCCCTTTTTCCTTGAAAATTTTTTGAAAGGGAGAGGAAAAACTCTTTTTTGTTATTAGACCGAAAGATTTCGACTTTGGTTTTAAACTCATTTTCCACCATTGCACAAAATGTGGGGAAAATAGGATATACCTCAACCCTGTCCTACATCAAATATAACCATGAAACTCTTGAGTAATCATCCACAAGTATGAAAAAGAATACTTAGATTGAGATATGTTTATGCCATTAACAAGTCCCTACACATCCAAATGAGTGAAAGAAACAAAAAAATTTAAATTTGATAATGAGGGATGGCCAAACCTTTTATGCCATTTGGAATTCTCTTCTATTGTGGTTACTACTACTATTGTCAATGTAGTAGGGTCCAAATAGTGAAGCCCCCCTCTCTCAAGACCACCGCCAATCACCTATTTCATCTTGATGTCCTAAAAAACACAATGAGATGGAAAAAAGTTAACAAAATAATTTTGTACCAGTATAAGACTCAATGGAAACTGAGGGATAAATAAGACATTAGAAAGTGAAAACAATGGTGAAATGGTGGATGTACCAGTACCCTAAATCCTAGTTTGTGATCCATCTGCCATGGAGACAAAGCGAAAGTGAATGGTGTCACAAAGGGAAAAATTCAATTTTACCTGTGAGGTGCTCAGAGGCTTTGGAATCAATGATCCAAGGTGAATTGCTAGAGCATGAGAAAAAGGAAGACGTAACAGTAGTAACAATTGTGGTGGTTGTGTTGCTTTGGAGACCTGCCATCATACTTTTAAACTTCTAAAACAATTCATAATCCTCTTTTTACAGAGTTCATCTTCCTCTGGAGGACTCTTAAGGATATTTCACTTTTGGTAGATGTTGTTGAAGAGCAAATATGGAAGAGTATTACATAACTCTCACAATAAGAAGTATTATAGAGCCAAAATTATTATGGAAACATATCTCACAGAAGAGTTTCAATTTAAAGGTGTTTTAGTTATGTTAATATTCTATTTATGTTGAGTTATTTAATTATGCTATGACTTCAGTGTTAGAGTTTGGGTGTAATTGGGACAAGGGTAGTTTAATTGTAATTGGACTCTACTACTTTCCTCTATTATAAATAGGGTTTTTGTACTCTGATTACATTAAGTCAATGAAGTATTTCTCTTTTCCATAAATTCAACATGGTATCAGAGCTTTGATCTTCAGGATTCAAATTATTTTTCCCTACTCATTCTCTTCTTAATGATGGGCAGCAGCAAATGGATAGCAGCAGAGTAAGGATTTCGATTTGAGTTTCTTTAATTCATTAGAAGACGCGTTTGATTTCTTTCTATATCTCTGTTATTTGGTGTTGAGATATGCAATTACAAAAACTTTCCATACTTGCTGATTAGAAACTTGTTGTTGTAATCACTGTTGCTGCTCCTTGTAAGTCAAATGTTACTGGCTTGAATCGCTTCTCCTCTGGTAAGCCAAAACTATCTCGGCTAGTTGCTTAATTGATGGGATTTTGTTCCATCACTGTGTTGCTGATTTTAAGCCCGATTCGTCGTATTACTAATGTCATGAGATTCAATTGATTTCCAGAAAATCCTATGGTCTCCTCTTGTCATTTTCATGCTGATTACTCTACTGGACCTGCTCGTAGCTGCTATTTTTTTGGAACTGATAGAGCTATCTTTGTTGCTCATCCTACTCTGCTCGGCAATCACCAAGAGCTGCTTCGGGAGGACAAAGACACTGGTGTAGCCTGTCAGATTCTATTTCTGACTCATCTACCATCGTTGGTTCATCGCCAGCAATCCTCTCTATTCACTAATTGATTCCCATTGTCATTGCAGGAGAAGATGACTTTGTTGAGTCCATTTCTTTTTGGCCCATTGGATTATTTCCTCAATCGAGAACTCTATTTTTGTCGAGATATTTGCTCTCACCGGCTGTCGACATATTCCAAAAACACTTGCCTTAGTAGACAGTCGCAATGATGTCTCTTTACAATCATCGACACCGTGAGGAAGAAGACGCACTACTGCCAAATTAATTTTTCCTAAGTTAGGAAAAACCAGTGTTGGTTTTTCCCGAGTCTCGGACTGGACCCGCCCAAGTTCTCCCAGTGATGGTTTTGTTGACCCGAGGATTACTTGCTCCTGTTCTAATGAGTTAATCTGGGTCAACTCGGGTCCATGTCAACCTAACTCGGCCCACTTATTTCCTGCCTCGATTGTACGGGTCTGAGTCACAAGGTTTATACCTATTTTTCCTACGACTCAGTTATATTGGTCTGATATCTTACTCGGTTCTCTATCTTCGATTCGATTATTATGTTGGATTATTACTTGGTTTCAACATACTATTTGGTACAACTTCCTTCTTTACTGATGGACTGACAAAAGATTATTTTATGTGTCTTTATTACTCTTAAGAACTTTCATTATTTACCAGTTATCCACTGCTTTATAATTGCACATTTGGCATGTGTTACTTGGGCATTGGCCCATTTTCACTACTACTATTGTGTCTCTTTGATTGAGACATTATTTTTGAATAAGAACTCCTCGGATCCTTGCCTTGGGTTCACTATTTGTTGATTGTTGTCGGCACTGGTGGCCTCAACATCTTATCTTCCTCTTTACCCATTACCCATTGGTTATTTGGCAGCCTTTCTCTTACCGTCTTTTATTTGACTCTCACTTACCCCTATTAGAGCATTGCTTTGGTTGGTCTCTTTTCTTTACATGGGTGTTTTAAGTCCATTGAGACTTTTTATTGGTACCCATAGGTCTTTTATCGATGTCTTGTGAATGACTGGCATTACCCACTTTAGTGATTATTATCACTATATTTGTTCGAAATCCTTCGAGGTTGGTTTTGACTTATGTTTTATCACCCATTTTTACTTCTTGAGAATTTGTGTTCAGTTTCGTACTTATCCTAGGGACACCATGATGGAGGAGATTATTACTACATCTATGTTACTTGTTTCAAGCCGAGATCACTTCCATTACCTTGCAACTTGAGGTGGGGAAGTAGAAGAAGAAGTACAAGAAAGAGGTATTTCAGTCCATATGTTGTGGTAATTTTTATGTGACCAAAATATTCAAGAAAGAGGGAGCACAAAAGACAGTTTTTTCATCTATGATGAATTGTATTTCTTAAGAATTTTTTTTCAGAAAAAAAAAATTGAAGACCAAGAACCCTTTTCATTTCAAGCTGAAGTTATAAACTTCAACTTGAGGGGGAGTGTTGAAGAGAAAATATGGAAGAGTCTTACATGATTATCACAATAAGAAGTCTTACAGAGCCAAAATTATTATGGGAGTAGGTGTTTCAAAAGAATTTCAGTTTAAGGGTGTTTTAGTTATGTTAATCTTCTATTTATGCTGAGTTATTTAATTATGCTAGGACTTATATTTAAGTGTTCGATTTTGGGTATAATTGGGACAAGGGTAGTTTAATTGTAATTAGACTCTACTACTTTCCTCTATTATAGATAGGGGTTCGTGTACTCTAATTACATCAAATCAATAAAGTATTTCTCTTTTCCATAAATTCAACAGATGTAGTAGAGGTTGATGCTTGATTAACTTTGAAGTAAGGTGGTTTGCCATAGAGGTTCCAACAATTTTCAACTAGATGGTTTTTGAGCCCACAAAACGTACACTTTCTTGTTGACCACCAATGTTATAGGTGGAGCATTCCCACCTCTAATTCTACCTCTGCCATGTGTCTTTCCACCTAATCCTTTACGACTACCAAAACCATTGTTCCCTCTCCCTAGGGAGAACACAGCTGAGTTTTCCACTTGTTCTGGTTGACGTTTGGACTCCTTAGTTGGAATCCGTAGCATGGTTGCACATACATCATTAAAAGAATGTTTTACAGTAAAGATAAGTACCTGTGACTTGGAAACATCCAAGTAGGGTGATAAATTATCAAGACACATGATTGAGACCAGGTCTTCCCTCTACTGTCCCTGTGTGGAAACATTAAGTACATATGGTCGTGTAACCTTCAACTCTTCTAACAACCCTCTGAATTTGGCAAAGTTCTCATGAAGATTGTCTTTATACTTTGAGTTGCACATCTCCTTAAAATTTTCATAAATTTTTTGTAGATTGTCAGAGGTAGAATATAATTCAAAACATGTATCCCATATTGCTTTTGCTTTCTCTAGTGCACCATATTTTGGGGGGGGGGGGGGGGGGGGGGGGGGGGGGGGGGTTAGTCAACGTTGAAGTTGTAATGAAGTATTAAGTTCACCCGCATTACGTAGTTCATTCAATGGAGCCGTTAGTGGTGCACCAACACCAACGTCATCTGAAAAATGTAGGTAATTGTCTTAGGCTAAAATCGTGGAATCAAGATCCAGCCTAGAATTTCAAATCATCCACTTGAAGCCATCATTTGGGATGTGTCATTCCTCTCCGACGAAATTTGTTTTCTCTCTCACGCTCTCTTCTCCCTCTCGGCCTTCCTCCCTTGAGATTTTTTTCTCCCGCTCTCTTCTTCCTCTCATCTTTGCACTCCCTTCGTCGTTTTGTATCTCTTCTCCCTTCTCATTGTCTTGACATCTCTTCTCCCTTCATCATCTTCGCATCTCCTCTCCCTGTCTTTCTCGGCCTCCCTCTCCCTTCTCCCTCTTGGCCTCACTCTCTTCTCCCTCTCGTTTCCTTCAAATGAAGAAAACATCACCATAGTACCGCTTCCTCCTTGCTGTCCTTCTCCATGCTCCTCCAATTCGTCCGAAGAAAGTGATCCGTGGCTGAATTCACTAAAGCCCAAGAAGCAATTGAACAAGAGGAAGGGAATTCCCCACCGAGCTCCGGTTTTCTGAAATTCAGATTTCGATATAATTTACAACAGATTTTCTAGGACAATGGAAGTGCCCGAGGACCAATTTTGTCATCGATTTCGCCTCTTTGGGTCCCTCTTGTTTCGTCAAGTTAGATTGTACAGTATAAGGTTGTTCTCCACTGGGGGTTTTCTTCCCATCTTAATAAGCATTTATTTGTTTCTAAAATATTGGGGGCGGGCATTGTATGAATCCTTTTCTCTATCTTATGATAAAAGCGATTAGAAATAATTTATTAATACTCTATTCTATTTAAGTACAATATAAAAAGCTACTCATTCTCTTGTTTACATCATATTTTTCATTTTGGGACACTAACACTAGAATTTGTTTTCAGTGTACTTGAACTCATCTACACTAACACCCAACTTGAAGTTGACGTTGAATTAAATCATTGACTTGAATTTGAAGTTTAACTTCAACTTTAACTACAACGTTGATAAACCCCAACAACCCCCCCCCCCCCCCCCCCCCCCCCCCCCCCCCCCCCCCCCCCCATTGTTTGCCACATGTTCCTCTATACTATTAATCAACCAATTAATAACTAGTGTGTCTTCCCCAACTAGTTATGGTATGAGTGTTGATCCACATGCATAGGTGGTTGAGTTATATGCTCAACAAAGTCTCTCTCACCCACCCACCCCCCGCAATGTTTGCCACATTTCCTCAATACTATTAATCAACCAATTAATAACTAGTGTGTCTTCCCCAACTAGTTATGGTATGAGTGTTGATCCACATGCATAGGTGGTTGAGTTATATGCTCAACAATGTCTCTAGTAATAAAAAAAATATTTCACACATTGGGACCAAGACAAGTAATTACTCAAGCTTTTTAGCGGAATTTTAGTAATCCCCAAGGAATCACGTATGCTGAAATCAACATATGTAGAGGAAGAGGAAGTATTTGATTATTTAAACATTATGACTTACAAAAGAACTTTTTTTCTTCTAGAAAACCTTTAGGATGAGAGAGAACAATAATTTATCAAAACTAACAACTATTTTAAGATATGGAATACAAAACTATGTAATGTCAGGTGATCAAATTTGGCAAGTAATAAGCAAGTAAACAAGCCAATAGATCACACAAACGTGGCCCCTTTTTCTTTTTCTTTATTTTTTTTGTTTGAGATTCTAAACCAGAATTATAATCACCCAACAACCATTGGTGATTAAAAAGGGGGAAATGAACTAGGTGTTGGGTCCCAGATGCCAATGGCGTCGGCGGTTCGTGCATGGTCAACAGAGATGGCAACTTACCAAATGATGGAGGCTGCAAATAATCTACACTGAAAAAAAAGCTGGAGAAGTCCAACAAAACAGTACGAAAAATCCTCAAGTGAAGGAACAACAGCCGAAAGTGATCAACAACAGAGCAATGTCATGGCAGAGATTCATTCAACAACGAGCTCATTGATGCTGCTGTGAGAGCAGAGGGATCATCGCGGTTGGTGGTCATTAACCAGAAACTCCCAGAAATAGAATAGTAGTATAGAGGTGAAAATGTAAAGCAAATAACGGGTATATAGAGATTGAAAAAAAAATATGAACCTAAACTTCTTGAGATAATAGATTAGAAAAGATCACATTACCTCTGTGGGTTGACCGAGTCAACTCACAGAACCTACTTTGATACCATGTTGAATTTATGGAAAAGAGAAATACTGCATTGACATATTATAATCACAGTACATGAACCTCTATTTATAATAGAGGAAAGTAGTAGAGTCCAATTACAATTAAACTACCCTTGTCCCAATTACACCCAATCTCTAACACTTAAAGATAAGTCCTAGTATAATTAAATAACCTAATATAAATAGAAGATTAAAATGACTAAAATACCTTTAAACTGAAACTCTTCTATGAGATCTACTTCCATAATAATTGTGGCTTTGTTAGACTTCTTATGCCACCTCACGTGATCATGGTGTGTCCATATCTTATGAGCTTGGGCCATCTACCAACATTCTTGGATATGTGGGTCTTCCTTGGTCTTTTGGGTTTGGGCCCATCTTCCAACACACTTGGATATGTTGGCCTTCTTAATCGTGTAGGCTTGGGCCCATCTTCGAACACCCATCTTAGGGGGGATAAATAGAAGAAGAAGAAGTACAAGACAAAGGTAACCCAACAATGAAAAAATTCCATGTGTTGTGGTAATCAAGTTTTATGTGGCTAGAATATCCAATGGGAAGACAAGATGAGAACAAAATGAAAACTACAAGCAAGATGTAAACAAGAAAAAGAAGAATCAAATCAAGGCAATCAATTTTTTTCAAGCAAAAAAGTTTCTTGACCAAAATTATTTGCAAAGTGAAGATACAAACACTAGCTTGAGGAGTGTTAAAAAACACCCATGTGTGTATGGGTGGCATTGTTAGTAAATAAGGAGAATTTTCATAGAGATCGTATAGAATTGTAATTATACAAGTTGTTGTATGTCTTCTTTTTTTTTTCCTTTTGAAGCATGTAGCTCTAAGGACATTATTGCTAGGGGTGGCTTCAAATCGAGTAGGCTCGCGAGTGGCTTGAGTTTGGCTTGGTTCGATTTGGTATCTCTCGAGCTCAAGCAGAGCTCGAGATCCGGAATCGGCTCGTTTAAATTAACGAGCCGAGCTCGACCGAAGCCAAGTTCGGCTCGACGGCTTGCGAGTCGTCTCGCTAATTTAACGAGCGGCGGGATTTGGGGGGATTTTGGAAATTTTCCGAAGTCTCGATCTCGGAACCGGAAGAGAGTCGCGTCGTCTTCCCTTCTATCTCTACCATTTCCCATGCTTCTCTACCATAAACACTCCATGAAATTTTATTTGAAATGGTAGCATGGGACTTCGTCATAGTGGCCGGGGATATGGATCGTTGGCCGTCAAGTTGTCGAATGACTTATCCCCTGCAAGGTAAAGCCAGATCCACGATCCAAACATCATGCGCTCGAGTATGCAAATTGTGACGAGATCCTTGAGCCTTCATGCGATGTAGTTATGCTTGGTTTGAGATGTTGGCATAGGGCCATTTGCGGGAGCCTTTATGCTCTTTCCCTTTATGCTAGGGTTGGCATTTTTTTTCTGTGAACCGTAATGCTTTCTGTTACTGATAATAAGGTCGCCCTCTTTCCTGTTACTCTGGCTTGATAGGAAAAAAAAAGACGTTTGGTGACCAGGATCGGTTTTGCTTACTGAATGAATACTAGATAAGTCCATCATATTCATAAGAATTAAAAAGAAATTCTTTCTTGAGTACAAGTCCATCATAATTTATCTCGACAGAGGTGAAAGGTTGAGACACTATCCTGATATCCAAATCATGTTGAAAATATTTTTGAACACCTTTGAGTTTATTTACTCTGGAAATAAATGTCTCAAATTGCTCATCAAACCTGACCATCATTTTGCTATGCTTAAACTGCCTGTAATTTATTTCATTTAGTGAGAGGGTCGTTGGAGACAAGTTACATTTTTCAAATTATGTAAAATTTTGAGGTTCAGAAACATCATATGCGTTTATAATAAGTTGCTCCTGTAGCTCTTTGGTGACAACTAAAATTCATGGTAATCTTGTAGCTGAATCAGGATTTTCTTTTCACCAAAATAATTGAGCATCTATCTACTGTTTCATTTCCTTAAATTTTTTTAACTTGTAATGTGTTCTTTCTCGTGCTAATTTACAAGCCTATATTATTTTTTTTACTATCTTTATACTTTTCATCTTTACACCAAGTTTGTTTTCAACTCTGTTGATGCCAGGTCTCCCTGGAGGCAGATAAAGTTGTTAATGTGACCCCTCGTTATGCTAGACTGCGAGCAGAATCAAATGGATCCCCCAAAAGACAAATAATTGGGTGGGAGAATATTGAACTAATAAGTGATCGGCCACTTGAAACTATGTTGAAGGAGTTCAAGCAATTGAAGAAAGAGTATCCAGATCGGATTCTTATTGCTTCAATTATGGAGCATGACAAGGCTGCTTGGGATGAACTCATTGATCGTGTTGAGGAAACTGGAGTTGTAAGTTGCTGAAATTCCCTTTTTTTTATCTTTTATGGAGTTGTAAATTGCTGCAATTCCCTTTTTTATCTTTTTTGGAGTTGTAAGTTATCTTTCATTTCATTCCTAGTTGTTGAGATATCACATTTGATCATACAATTTCTGTCAGATACCGTTTCTTACTTCAATATGAATAGGACTAAATTGAATTGATTCTCCTTTGCTCTTAGGATGCGCTTGAGATCAATTTCTCTTGTCCACATGGCATGCCGGAAAGGAAAATGGGTGCTGCTGTGGGGAAAGATTGTGTGCTTCTGGAGGAAGTATGTGGTCGGGTCAATGCGAAAGCTACAGTTCCTGTGTGGGCAAAGATGACTCCAAATGTCACTGATATCACCCAGGTTTTCTTCCCTTTCACAGTTCTTCTCTTCTTCTCATTTATTCGACATATTTTTGGTTCTTAAAAAAGACGGGGCTTCTTCTTTTCTTAACAAGGTAAAGGTATTCAATTTTTCCAGTGTTTTCCTTTTCAAAATTTAGATCAAGAACTCAATTTTTTTCTGAGGATTTTGTATGTTTTCATGGAGGGCTCTTAGACAGGTAGAGCCCTATTTGTATTGAGAGAAATATAGGATTATAGAAGAAAAGAAGCATCTTTCATTTTATGTGAAATTTCTCTTACTTCCTCTTGCATCTCCAAACAAGGTTAAATTTTAACTCCTTAGCTGTTAACTTGATAAATCAAACATTTTCTTAACAAGCATTTGATTTGGTTGAGTGTGTTTTCAGAGTATAATTTTGTTTTGTAGAATTTAGGATCTCATGAAAGGAATTTTAGATCAACAAGAAAGAAGAAGAAGAAGAAGAGAGAAGGAGAAGAGCAAAAGAAGAACGTGGAAGGAGAGAGTTTGGATTAAGGGAGAAGAGGGTTGCGTAAAAAAGAAAAGTGAGGGCTGGACAAATTTGTGGAAAGAGAGGAGAGTGCTTCAATGCCCTACCTCTTAGCCAATGCCTTTATTTATAGTTTTACAATGCCCTTAGGGCTACAACTTGATCAAACAAAAGATATAAAAGGAACACATATTTACAATTCTATGCCATCTTTATGGAAAGTACCATATTTTACACGTATGCCACTCCTTTGACGTGTGGGCTTCTTGTCTTGAGCTCGTGGGCTTGAGCCCATCTTTCAACACTCCCCCTCAAGCTGGTGGAGAAAAGACATCATAAATACCCAGCTTGCCACATATAAATGATAGGATTTTAGATGTAACGGGTTTAGTGAGAATATCAGCTAGTTGCTCTTGAGAAGACACATGTTTGAGAGAGATAATTCCTGATTGAAACTTCTCCTGTATAAAAAGACAATCCACCTCAATATGTTTAGTTCTTTCATGAAAAACTGGATTTGAAGTGATATGAATGGCTTCTTGATTATAACAATGCAGATTTATGGACCCCTTTTTATAAAAACCTAGTTCGGTAAGAAGGGTCCTGATCCATAAAAGTTCACTAACGGTATGGGCCATAGCTCTATATTCTGCTTCGGCGCTAGATATTGCAACCACATTTTGATTCTTACTTTTCCATGTATCTAGAGTACAATATCCTGATGTAGATTTTCGATCATCAGGAGATCCAGCCCAATCTGCATCTGAGAAGCCTTCTATGTTGAAATGCCCATGTTTTTTATACAACAATCCTCTGCCTGAAGCTCCTTTTAGATAACGTAATATTCTCTCTAAAGCCTGCCAGTGGGTAATTTGTGGTTTGTGTATGAATTGACTCACCACACTTACAACATATAATATGTCTGGCCTAGTTACTGTGAGATAAATCAGTTTTTCCATGAGTCTTTGATATTTGCCAATATCAATATCTTCTTCATTTGTGGCACATAATTTTACATTTGTATCCATAGGTGTGTCAACTGGTCTACAACCCTTCATTCCTATTTCTTCAAGGAGATCCAAGACATATATTCTTTAAGACAATATTATCCCATGTTTGGATTAAAGAACTTCTATACCCAAAAAATATTTAAGCATACCAAGGTCTTTAGTCTTAAATTCCTGACATATCATCTGCTTCACCTCTTGTATGCTCAAAGCATCATCACCGGTTAAGATAATATCATCCACGTATACGGCCAATAATATTTTTCCTTTGACCGTATCTTTATAATATATGGAATGATCAACTGAGCACCGATGAAAACTAAACAGTAGGAGTGTTTGACAAAATTTATCAAACCAAACCCAAGGGGACTGCTTAAGCCCATATAAAGACTTTTTTAACCGGCATACTGACTCCCCCTCAACCACATAACCAGGTGGTTGAACCATATAAATTTCCTCACTGATATCACCATTTAAAAAAACATTTCCAACATCCAACTGATAGACGGGCCATGAGGAGTTAGCAGCAATAGATAAGATGATGTGTACAGAATTCAATTTTGCAACAGGAGAGAAGGTCTCCTCATAATCTATCCCATAGCTGTGTATAGC
Organism: Aristolochia californica; assembly: GCF_029961685.1. Taxonomy (NCBI): domain Eukaryota; kingdom Viridiplantae; phylum Streptophyta; class Magnoliopsida; order Piperales; family Aristolochiaceae; genus Aristolochia; species Aristolochia californica. The sequence continues at coordinate 38,570,684 of NW_027181881.1, read as the reverse complement.
CCTTAGCAACCAGTCGAGCTTTAAGACGAGCAACCGATCCATCAGGATTATGTTTCACCGAAAAAACCCATCGACAACCAACTAGTCTTTTACCTTTCGGGAGTGATGTTAAGTACCAGGTTTGGTTTTTGTATAAGGCGTGCATTTCTTCATCCATAGCCACCTTTCATCCTGGATGTCTCAGGGCCTCCTGATACGACTGCAGAACGGAAGTAGAAGAAAGGGACGCAAGAAACTGAAAACACTCGGAAGACAAGCGATGGTGAGACATAAAATTTGAGATAGGATGCGAAGTAGTACAGGAGCGACTTTCTTTTCTTAAAGCAAAAGGTCGAGTATCAACTTCAGGCCCATACATAGGAGGAGAAGGACTTACCTTGGGTGGATCCGACAACTCCATAGGTGGAGGTATGGCTGGTGCATCAGGGGATGGATCCACTTCAAGATTGAATGGCACAAGCAGACAAGGAGTAGTAGAAGGACAAGTCCATATTATTTTTTTTACTATCTCCGTACTTTTCATCTTTACACCAAGAAATTGAAGAAAGAGTATCTAGATCGGATTCTTATTGCTTCAATTATGGAGGAGTATGACAAGGCTGCTTGGGAGGAACTCATTGATTGTGTTGAGGAAACTGGAGTTGTAAGTTGCTGCAATTCCCTTTTTTTTTTTTTTATCTTTTATGGAGTTGTAAATTGCTGCAATTCCCTTTTTTTATCTTTTTTGAAGTTTTAAGTTATCTTTCATTTCATTCCTAGTTGTTGAGATATCACATTTGATCATACAATTTCTGTCATATACCGTTTCTTACTTAAATATGAATAGAACTAAATTGAATTGATTCTCCTTTGATCTTAGGATGCGCTTGAGATCAATTTCTCTTGTCCACATGGCATGCCGAAAAGGAAAATGGGTGCTGTTGTGGGGAAAGATTGTGTGCTTCTGGAGGAAGTCTGTGGCTGGGTCAATGCGAAAGCTACAGTTCCTGTGTGGGCAAAGATTACTCCAAATGTCACTGATATCACCCAGGTTTTCTTCCCTTTCGCAGTTCTTCTCTTCTTCTCATTTATTTGACATATTTTCCATTCTTAAAAATGATGGGACTTCTTCTTTTCTTAACAAGGTAAAGGTATTCAGTTTTTTCAGTGCTTTCCTTTTCCAAATTTAGATCAAGAACTCAATTTTTTTCTGAGGATTTTGTATGCTTTCATGGCTCTTAGACAGGTAGAGCCCTATTTGTACTGAGAGAAATATAGGATTATAGAAGAAAAGAAGCATCTTTCATTTTATGTGAAATTTCTCTTACTTCCTCTTGCATCTCCAAACAGGGTTGAATTTTAACTCCTTTGCTGTTAACTTGATAAATCAAACATTTTCTTAACAAGCATTTGATTTGGTTGAGTGTGTTGTCAAAGTATAATTTTGTTTAAAAAACTATACCAACAGATTGCCAATTTATGACAGCCTATACCCACTCATATTCTGGTTTTTAAAGCATTTCAGGGGTATTATGCTTGTAATGTTTTCCTTACTGGTTTTTTAATTTAGTTTTCTTATGTTTTTTAATGTTTTTCCATTTTTGTCATTTGTATCATGCAGCCAGCACATGTGGCACTGCAAGAAGGATCTAAAGGCATCTCTGCCATTAATACTATCACAAGTGTTATGGGAATTAATCTCAATACTCTGCACCCTGAACCTTGCGTGGAGGGGTTTGTCGCTAAATCCTGCCAATCATAAATATTGCCTTCTCTTTGTTTGTTTTCTTCTCCATAGTCCTTTTTCGGTTTTGGTACACTTTCTCTCGGGTATACCACTCCAGGTGGTTATTCTTCTAAAGTTGTCCATCCTATTGCATTGGTGAGAAGTTTTGTGTATGGTTGTAATCCTCAATGAATCGTGAAGTTACTGAATGTTCTTATTTATAAGGTACGTACAGTATACAAAACATATCATCAAAGATCAAAGAAACTAATTGATACATATCTTATCGTATACATAACAGATCATCAAAGATCAAGGAGAGAATCAGAAGATGATTCATCCTTATCACTCCCCTTCAAGCTAAGCGTGGCAGAAGGAATCACGTGAAGCTTGTTACGAAAATGAGGAACTGAGACTTGGGGACTCCCTTGGTAAAACAATCAACAAGCTGGAGATGTCAGGGAACAAAAGCGACTTTTAAGGAACCATTTGTAATAAGTTCACGAACAAAATGATAGTCAATCGCAATATGCTTGGAACGAGGCCGAGTGACAGGATTGACCGCCATAAAAATAACACTTTTTTTATCGCATAACATCTTCAGAGGGGAAGGCAATCGAAGACGAAGATCATGAAGAAGTTGAACAATCCAAGCAACTTCAGCAGTAGCAACGACTAAGGATCGATACTCAGCTTCGGCACTGGAGTGAGAAACAGTGGACTGTTTCTTGGAGCACAAAGAGACAAAATTAGCTCCCAAGAAGATAGTATAGTCAGTGATAGACTGACGTGTATCAGGACACCCAGCCCAATCAGCATCAGAATAAGCAAGTAACTCATGAGAGGGAGTTGGAAAGAGTGTCAATAGTACACAAATTAGGGTGACCTAGAAGAGCATGCCACAAATAAACGGAGGCACGCAGCTTATTGGAAGAAATGATGGAAGTAAAGGCAAGATGATGTTGATCGAACACGTACAGACCATTCTCACATCTGTCGACCCCCAACACTACTCTTGTGACCCGATCCTGTATGGTAAAACTAGAAGGAGAAAATGTGACACAACTGTTATTATCCTTTGTAAGTTGACTGATGGAAATAAGCTTTTTCTTAATATCAGGAACAACTAAAACATTGGATAAAAGAAATGAGCTGTTGGGAACAAGAGTAGAAACGGAACCTGTGTGAGAAATAGAAAGTGACTAACCATTACCAACCATCACCCTTTCATTACCAGAGTAGATAGCAAGAACGTCTACACACTCGGGATCATTTTCCATGTGAGATATTGCACCAGAGTCAGGATACCAATCAGAGTCATTGGAGGCTGGAATCGAACAAGCAACGAAAGCCTCAACAAGGTTGGCGGACTGCTTTTCCTTGAGATTAAGAAATGTCCAGCAACGTTTAGCCAGGTGTCCCTCCTTGTCGCAGATTTGACAATAAACTAGAGATTTTGGGGCGGCAGAGGAAGGCGTGGGCTTCCCTTTCTTTTTGCTTTTCGGTCTGGTGGAAGAATTCCGTTGGGTGTAGAATGCTAAGTTGGGTGTAGACTGTTGATACATCGATCTTTCAAAAATCTCATGGCTCAATGCTTTTGGAATGAGATCTACAAAAGTAGGTAACGGATGCTGGGAAAGCATTGTAGTTGAGAACACCTTATAATCGGGACCTAAGGCTCTCAAGAACCAATGGACTTCATCCAAGTCATCAAGTGGACGACCAATTGCCGCTAGTTGATCGCAGAGGCCTTTGAAGAGTCAAGAAAATTCGGCCACGGATTTGGAGCCTCGCTGCATCAGTTGAAGCTCATCCTTCAGTTGGAGTTCTCGAGTCTTGGATCTATGAGAGAAAGAGGCTTCAAGAGTAGTCCAGGCCTCATGTCCATGACTCAAACCAAGTACCTCATTCATAGACTCATCTGTAAGAGAAGAATCGAAAAGACTTAGGAGAGTCTGGTCTGTATTCAGCCAGGAATTGTATGCTAGATTTACCTGTGTGGTGCCATCAGAGCCGGTAACCTTTGGAGAAGTGGCTGGGACACTACCATCCAGAAATCCGAGAAGACCTTGACTGGTTAATAGAGGAATAAATTGATTTCTCCATAACAAATAATTGCATGAGGTCAGTTTGATGGTGAGCATATGCACCATCGTGTTCAACAGATGTGAAGTTGACAAGGATGACGCAGCCATGGAAGCAGGAGAATCTGTCGACGTCGTTTTCGAAGAAGACCAAAAAAAATAGAGTTTCAGACCTACCCAAAATAGAGATGTCGTCGGCAGTGAAAAGGCTCGTGCGATGCCATCGCTGATGCCTATGCTGCTGGGTGACCCTATAGAGAGGGCGTCATTGTCGAAGAAGACGACGAAAAGATGCAGAAACAGAGACGCCGTCAGCAGCGAAAAGGCTCGTGCGATGTCGTCGCTGATGCCTTTGCCGCTGGGCGACCTTGCAGAGAGGGCATCGTTGTCAGAGAAGATGACAGAAAATTTCCGAAACAGAGAAGCCTTCGGCAGCGAAAAAGGCTTGTGTGATGCCTTTGCTGTTGGGCGACCCTGCAGAGAGGGGTCTCTTAAATGTGACATTGCCGTTGCCGAAGATGACGACGGAAAAAAAAATTACAATAGCTCTGATACCATGAGAAGTTATGTAGGGCTGTAATCCTCAATGCATCATGAGGTTAGTGAATGTTCTTATTTATAAGGTATGTACAGTATACAAAACAGATCATCGAAGATCAAAGAAACTAATTGATACATATCTTATCGTATACATAGCAGATCATCGAAAATCAAGGAGAGAATCAGAAGATGATTCATCCTTATCAATTGGCAATGGTGATGCAAATTGTAAAAATGATGCAATCAGAGTTTAGCAATGTCGATTGTTCGCTTTCTGCCATTGGAGGAGTAGAGAAAGGAGAAGACGTAGCTGAGTTCATTCTTCTTGGAGCAAATACTATTCAGGTATTTGTTTTGAATTTTGTTGCAAGACATAATGCTCATACCAAATGAGCACGTTGAACACTGTTGAGACCAGGGCTTATGGTGCCATTGTTTAGGCTGCAATTCTGAGCGGCGAAGACGATGAGAAGGTCCAAGACCTGCTGCTTCTGGATGTGACTTCGCTAAGTCTGGGTATTGTGACCGCTGGTGAAGTGATGACTGCAACCGCTCGATTCTATCTTGTATTTTGGTTTATAAATATGTAATTGATTCATTCATTCTTACTTTGGAGGTATTTCCGGTTTCATGGTTTTGGGTTTCAAGTTCGCCGTGGGAAGGGAATAGTGTTGAAAAGTGCCAGGGGAGTAAGGAGTGTCCTGCACTGGTTGTGACACATGAAGAGGTCGCAATTCTTCTCGACTTATTTGGACAATCAACCCAGCGTATTGATCCAGAGGGTGAGCGAGCTCGGATCAAAGACAACAATTTGTTGGGCAAATTCGAGCTGACGGGCATTCCTCCGGCACATCGTGGGGTTCCCCAAATCAAAGTTTGATTCGACATCGGCACGAACAGGATCTTGAATGTCTCTGTCGAGGACAAGACGACAGGGTTTAAGAATAAGATTACAATCACTAACAACTAAAAGAAGATTGAGCAAGGAAGAATTTGAGAAGATGGTCAAGGAAGTAAAGCGGTAAAGGCGGAGGATGAAGAAGTGAAAAATAAAGTGGAGGCAAAAAAAGGAAAGACGAGGTTTTTTGTATTAAATGTTTGAATGAGTTATATTTGTGTTATTTTTATTTTTATTGCAGTGTATAGAGTGTTTAGACTATTTTATGGAGTGTATGGAGTGTATAAACAATTTCATGGAGTGTTTATGCAATGTATAGACAATTTTATGGAGTGTTTATGCAGGTATGATGTATATAAATTATGCCCAATTTTAAGTAGAAGTTATGCCAAATTTTATACAGGTATTATATACATAGATTATGCTCAATTTTAAGTAGAGGTCATGCCCAATCTTATACATGTATTATATATATATATATAGGTTATGCCCAATTTTATGTAAAATGTATGCATAATTTGATATATATTTTTTGAAAATTTTTAAATGTATGTTGAAGCTCGAGCTCGAATCGAACTCGGTTAAAATTTTTGGGCTCGAGCTCGATAACAATTTTACGCTCGAGACGAGGCTTGGCTCGAAGCTCAGCTCGAAATATTTAAATCAATCTTGGCTCGAACATAAGCAGGTTCGGGCTCGGCTCGGTTCAATGCCACCCCTAATTATCGCCATTATAAACACCTTCAGACAACTATAAATACAACCTCAAGGCATAAGTAGAGCATTCATGCCTCTTCTTCTTTGCTCATATTCGTCCATACAACTCTCTCTTTTTTACCTCTTCTTTTTTTCCCTTGGTTTCTTCTCTCCTCTCTCCCAAGAGCTAGAACTCCTTTCTTCTCTCCTTCCATTGAGATATCTTGTGTTTATGTGTTGGCCCTAGAAATAAATATAGTGCAATGCAAGTATGATCAATCAGTGAACTTCCTATGATTGTTCATGCTTTATATCCATGACTGGCAAGATTTTGTCTGATCGACCAATCATGTGGGATGATAAATCATTCAATGCAAAATTTTATTTCCTAGACAGTATTGATCGATTAGTCCAAGTGGGATGATGGATCATGCTTTATAGCATGAAATGACCACGTTCTAAACGATTGATTATGTACTTCGGATGATCGATCATTCCAGTGCCACTTTATTTAATTTAAATTTAAAAGCATGAGAGTGAATTATCTTAAGTGCTCTAACTTGTTTGAAAAGATGTATATGATGTTTTGAAACATGAACGAATGCAATGTATGTCCTAAAGCTTCATGTTTAACATTGTACCTTAAATCAAAGGGGTTTGGACAACTCTCTTTTACATGGATTAAGTTTTGATATACATCAAGGTATCTTAAACTCGTGTCTTCACATTATCTTCTTCTTCAATGGTGCTTCTTCAAGAGTAGGTTTTCCATGATGCTTGAGGTCTAGGGTATGCTCGATTCATTTTGAAGCTTTAGGCCTTAGGATTCATGTCCTTCAAAGGTAAAGTATCTTAAATACTTAGTTTGCAAATTGTCAACTCTATTAACTTTTGTTGTCATCATAAGCAAGAAGGGGCTCAACCTATGTTCAACAACATGTAATTTAAAAAAAAAAAAAAAAAGCTTTGGAGCCTAAAATTATGTACTCAAAGGAAAAACCACCAAAATTGAAAGACATAGATTTATATTTGAGAAAGGAGTTTAAAGTTTTGATTACGCAATCAACATACTTTCAATATAACCTTTGAGTCTTTCAATACTGATATCTCTGTTTGGAAATATCGGATTGAGAAACAATTTATTGGATTAGAAATTAGACACACAAAGCTTTCTTTTAAGATATAATTCTCCATATAGTGTTTTGTTACTAATGGCATAAAATCTCTCAAAATATGAAGCTTGTTGCTGCCACCAAAGCCTTTCTTATTGCCTAATCTTTGCTATTTTAAATGTCAATTTTTCTCTGTAGAAATTTATTTTTTGCTTCGAAAAATAGAATCAAAGAAATTTCCATCAATATATAATTTTAAATAAAGTATCGTATAAAGGTGAGAACTCCAAGAAAACACAAGTACTGGGAGAGGAAAACATCAATGAGAAAGAAAAAAATAGAATATAAACCTAAACTAATTGAGATGAAAGATAAGAAAATAAACTCATTGTCTTTGTGGATTGATCGAGTAAACTCATATGACCTGCTTTCATACTATGCCGAATTTCTAAAAAAGAAAGGAAATAATTAATTGAATGATTTAATTTGAATACATTGGGTCTCTATTTATAATTAAAAATACATATAATTATAATGAGATTAAACTATCTAAATCTCAGTTACACCCAGAATAGAATTCTTAATCATAATCAAAATAAACAACTATTTAAAGATAAATTACAAACCAATTAAATAAATTTTGACAAAGTAGAAACCTAAAATTTCTTCCTTGGCTACAACTTTTTTTCATGAGACTCTTCTATATTTATTCTTCAACTATAGAAGAAGTGATCCCTTATAATAAAAATAATTTTTGTATATAATTTATTCACATTTTGTATTATTGTTGGAAGATGAGCTCAAGCTCACATGACCAAGGAAGACCCACATATACAAGGAGAAGACCCATACGTCCAAGAGAGGTGGCATCATGGAAAATAAGAGGACTTCTCATTGGCACAATTATGTAATTAGGCAAGGAGGAACATGTCTACTTATGTCTTTTCTTATATAAAGCTCGTAGCCCTAAGGGCATTATGGACATCGTAACATCCTATTATGCACACAATAACATTATTATTTTAGTTGTTTTATTTAATTTACTTTATTTTATTTCAGTTTTAGGTCATAGGGGTATTTTTGGAATTATTTATTAATAGGGATATTTTTGAAATTTTTTATTAAACCCTAACAGGGTGAACCCTATTTAAGGGGTAAGAGTAATGAGAAAAGAAAGGATTGAAGTATTAATAATTAGGTTAAATCTAGCGTAAAGAGGCTTAGAGTTCTCCTCAACGAGCTCTAGGGTTATCAAGCTTCCCTTAGGCTTGATCTTCGTTTTTGTCTTCCCCATGTCTTCCTACTACCCCTATGGTAATCCCTGGAAAACCCGTAACCCGTGGCAGATTGCAGATCCTCCCAAAGAATCCACGTGTCAGATTCGGGACCGTATCAACTGGTATCAGAGCGGGAACACAATGGGTTATTCTATATCCCAAGAAAGATGGATCGCTATGGGTAAGGAATTGGAGAAAATACGAGCACGGTTAGATGCTTCCATTGAACGTTATGGAAGGGAGAAACTTGTTGTTGCAGCAACACAGGTCATACGACCTCAAATCTCTATCTCGGACGGGCAGAACGGCCCATGGCCGAAAAAATCAAAAATTTCGTCTCGAGGGGCGGATGCAGAAAAGCAGCAGAAATTAGTCGTCCCTTGCTCACGGCAAGCCAAGCACGCAGCCATAGTCCGTTACGCACGGGAGGGGACAAATTTTCGTTCCGCACGGGAGGGGAAAAATTTCCCGTCCATAATCAAGGGTGGGGGTTCCGCCTCCCAAGACCCCTCCCCACGGCCAACCCGGTGTCTTCCGACGATTCTTCTGACAGGTGTGTGTTTCCGAGAGCCCTCGGTCTCGGAAAATTACCAGGCGGCAACACCCAAAACGGCTGCTCTTCACCACCGGACACGAAGACGACTCCGTCGGCGCCGTCATACACAACTCCGGTGGGATTCGACTTCTGGCCACCACTTCCCACACTCAATCCACCTCTCGACAGAACAGAGCAAACCATTGTTCCAAATTGGGGGGGGGACAATGTATCAGATTTTTTTTTTTTGAGGGGCTTTGTGTTTCTGTGGATGAGCACAATACCTGTGCGGATGTGGATCTTCGAATTGCAGCTGTGGGATTTAAATTTCTGGATCCCCTGTATGTTGTTCGACCACGAACTATCCGCTCTGTTCGGAGCCGTGTGGACGGAAGACGACCGTCGCCCGCCTTTGTCGGCGCCTTGAGGGAAGGAGCAGCTGTCGACAAGGTTTTGGCACTTACCAACGGCCGCGATGTTCGGGATCGGCAGGAGTATAACGCCGGATTTCGATTTTCGAAGAAGCGTCGACGACATTTCCGTCGAAGGAGGAAGAAGATGGTTCAATTCAAATTTTCCTAAGTTAGAAAAATTTCATCAGCGCATGAAGCTGAGTCGTGCACTGGACCGGGTTCCTGAACCGAGTCAACCCAGGTTCACTTGGACCAGGCCAAAAAAAAAAAAAAATCGCATCCTCAAAGGGGGTCGTGCGCCGGACCGGGTTCCTGAACCGAGTCAACACAGGTTAACTCATACCTGGACAAAAAATAAATAAATAAATAAATAATTTGGCGTCCTGAAGGTGGGTCATAGCTATCGCAGATGCTACTTCGGCACCGGTGGAGACGTCGGCATACCGACACTACTTCCGAGCTTGAGGACAAGCTCGTCTTCCAAGGGGGTGTAATGTTATGCACACAATAACATTATTATTTTAGTTGTTTTATTTAATTTACTTTATTTTATTTTAGTTTTAGGCCATAGGGGTATTTTTGGAATTATTTATTAATAGGGATATTTTTGGAATATTTTATTCATAGGGATATTTTTGTAATATTTTATTAAACCCTAACAAGGTGAACCCTATGTAAGGGGTAAGAGTAATGAGAAAAGGAAGGATTGAAGTATAAAAAATTAGGTTAAATCTAGCATAAAGAGGCTTAGAGTTCTCCTCAACGAGCTCTAGGGTTATCAAGTTTCCCTTAGGCTTGATCTTCGTTTTTGTCTTCCCCATGTCTTCCTACTACCCCTATGGTAATCCCTGGAAGACCCGTAACCCGTGGCAGATTGCAGATCCTCCCAAAGAATCCACGTGTCAGATTCGGGACCGTATCAAGTTTGTCTTATGTCTAAGAGTGATTTTACTCTCTTTTATTCTATGCTAGCAGGGTATCTTGGTAAAGAACAAAAAGACCACCAGCTTGAGGGGGAGTATTGCAAGATATGATGGACTGTCATTTTATACGGGAAGATCCTATACACTATTTGTAACAAGTTGGACGTTTATGATGTTATCTCACCCCCAACTTGAGGGAGAGTGTTGGAAGATGGGTTCAATCCCACAAGACCAATAAAGACCCACACATCCAAGAGAAGTGACATCATGGTAAATAAGAAGACTTTTCATAAAGATGATACAAGGATGTAACTATTCAAGGAGGAACATGTCTACTTATGCCTTTTCTTATGTAAAGCATGTAGTCCTAAAAGCATTATGAACATCGTAACATCCTCTAAAAAACTATAAATTGAGGCCATTGGCTTGAGGTAGAACATTCAAGTTCTCTCCCCTTCTCTTAATTCATCCAACTCTCTCTTAGCCTAAAGACTCTTTTTGTCCTCTTCCTCTTTTAATTTGCTTGAGGTTCTAATCATGGGATCCTAAATTCAACAATTATGATAATATTAGACAAAGATGTATATTTAAAAATAAATTCAAGGTTGTATTAGAAATTAGTTTTTTCAGCTTAATAGAAAATATTTCCTCCTTATTAGCAATTGCACGAGGGAGAACGAGGATAAATATCTCTCTCAGTCATTGATTCTGCATGGGGATTTCCGACGACGAGTGTCATCGAGAATCCTGAGACCGTTTCATACTATTTTTGGGACAAAGAATCCGCAAACATTTCCAAGCCTTGCTTGTCCAAAAGCTTACCTCTTCTGGCGTCACCCCTGACAACTCTAAAGGCGTTGGTTCTTCTTCTCGTCCCATCGCTGGATATGACTCTCGACGTCGGACGGTACCCTGCAATCTCCGGGTGAAATGAAGTTTGACTCTAGTCCTTGCGTTCATTGTCGCCTGTTTAGCATAGTGGAATGCAATGTGTCGCTAAAAAATGGAATCAAGAAGCGGAAAATTGAAAAGATTATCCGTTTCTTTTAACGTATATGTGGAGCGTTTATTATCCGTTCTTTTTTCCTGTTGTTTAATAAAATATCCAACTCTGTATTTGCCCTTGCCTTGGGTTTTCTGATCAGTATTTGTTCTATTCTCAACCGTTCATACTTGGAAATCGTCGTCATTCATTGAATCGAAGAGATCTCGATCAGTATGGTTTTTCGTTTGTCCTCCACCAGCGTCAGATAGATCATTAGTAGCAATAGACAGAGAGATCAGCATCAAGCCTTTCCGAGACGACCGGCCGACCGGCCTCCGGCCTCCATCCACTCCACCAGTCTCTAAGACCCGAAGAGGACGATGCACGCCTAAAATTCCCACATTTTATTGTTATTGAATTTACTTAAAATTCGAAATAGCAAATCCGTAATTTTTTAATCCAAAAAAAACTGGCTGTTTCTGGGAAACTTCGCCTCGTAATCCCTGAGGACCCCTTAACGGTGAAATTCGTAAATAAGGGCATCATGGCCTTGAGCTGTCGTTTGCATGACGAGCCGTGGCTGTCGGACATCCGAGTCGGATGCTGCAATTTGCAACGCTTGCATTAACGGTTCCGGATCGGGTACCGCATAACTAAGCCCGTTGGGACGGCAATGAGTGATCAATCCAAGTCTTACTTCGGGCAAAACGCGTCTGACTATTTTATCGCCTCCGCCGACCAGAACTCGCCAAACCTCACGTGAACGAAGTAATCCGGTCAAACGTGTGTCACCCTGGGATTTTTTGCCGTATTTCTTGCGCATCTTGGCTTTAACGTGGCAGCTAACCGCGACGCTCGAGCCACATTTCGGTTCTACCGCACTAAAAATGTTCAACTCGTTGCTACCAGATTAGTCAGGGCCAAGTATGGTTTGGGCCTCGTCGGGCCCACTTGAGCTCTTGGTATGAATATTTATTTATTCTAATTCTTTTATTTAATAAATAAAAGCCTTGCCTCGATTTAGCAGAAAAAAAAAGTGAAAAAAAAAAAAAAACTACTTTTCTTCTCGTCGCCGCCTCTTCCGTTGGCCGCATGTATCCTCGTATTATGTGAGAGAAAGAACGCCTCTTCCCTCTGCTCCCATCGTTCCCCTCTCATCCTACTCTTCGCTCACTATTTCTCCCAGAAATTCACAGTTGCTTACGAAGAAACGAGCTGGTACGAAACCCTCGCTCTGTATCTCCATGCAGAGCTTCCTCTGTTTCTTTTTCGCTATCTCGAAATCTGCGTCTTACCTCGGCGTCTCCTGCATGGACATGAACCTTACTCCGATCGACGTTCTGCGCCTCCTGCGACCTTTGGTAATCCTTCCTCAAATGTATTTGTTTGCATTCTCGCTGGTGCACGTTTGTTTTCTCAGATTATTATACTTCAAGTACAACGTTCGATTTGCGAGGTTGAAGATCGTCATCTATTTTTCCACGATTTTGGAATTTTCTTTGGTTTGACGACTGCTGTCTCGATTCTGTGGCTGTCCAGTCAACTCCTGCTTCCAAGCGTTAGATGCGATTCTGTTCTGATTTTCGGGGTTCCTCAGGGTGCATGGATTCCTGCGGTTATGAAATCAGTAAAATTTTCGATTTTTTGGGTTGAAATCATGTCGCTATTTTGCACCCATTGGGGCCTGATCTTCAGTATCACAGAATTCAACTTAAATCTTCTTATCGTTGAGGATAACAGTTGTAAATTGTTTGCCCTTTCTGGTTTTCGTTAAGCTCTTCAACTAGCTTGCCTGGTATTCAAGAGATGTCCTTGAGCTTCTAACAGTGATATAATGGTCTGAAGATGTGGATAACCTACATTTCCCTGCCGCTTCAAAGTTTCATTTTTGGTGAAAATTTCGATACTGTTGATGCTGCTTATACAATAGCTAAGCGAATCTTCATACCGATAAAAATTAAGGCTCGACTTCATGCTTTTCGCTATACCGTACTATTTTTATTTTTTTTCGATTTGCGGATGCGATTGTAGCTGCCTGCGATGTTAGAGAACTTCTGACGTCTCTTAAAAAGAGTTGGCGCGAGGGCAAATTTCCTATTTCGGCATTCTGCATTTAGCAAAGTTAATTGTACGTTCATATAAAAAAACAGCTGAATTTTCTTGGCTTGCTTCACGGGCTGAAGAAGGGCCTAAAAAAAAATAAAAAATAAAAAATAAAAAAAAGTGAAGACTTATGAAGTCATCGCAGTGAAATGGAAGTCCTTTTTTTTTTCCTTCTAATAATACTATTTTATACACGGTTATGCATTATGTGTTTCCGGACTATGTTTCTTACATGGATTGATGCATGTGCACGTTGTCACTGGATCTAATGTATTATCTTTCAGGATTTGTTTGCTGCTAAGGAACCAGGATATCTTAAGGTCTGTACACTTTGAGGTTCAATAGCGTACTCATAGCTTCTCTCTCACAGCATAAAGTACTCAGTGGCTGAAGATGATAGTAGCTGCAAGATTAAAAAGAATAAGGTGCAGTGTAATTTGACATGGTACCAGTGACAATGGCTAAAATGGCAAATCAGTTTGCAAAAGTGAAGAGGGGGCCGCTTTTAAATTGCTTAACCTGCACACTCTGTTTGAATCTCCTTAGAGAAGCAACCACCATCACTGTCTGCCTCCATACATGTAAGAATCTGTAACTCTAGTTCATATGAGGAATCTTTCCCCTGTCTTATTATATTTTATGACAAGTTAGGAGATAGCAGAACCCTTGATTTCTATGGATATATTTAGTGTTAAGAGTTTCCTGGTTTAAGATTGGCTGAGTGGCTTTGATCCTGCAAACCTGCTAATTTCAATTTTCACTGAAGGCTTGCCCTACATGTATCTTATTTTGACCCTTGGTTAATTTAACATGTCCTTTTTGCAGAGTTTATGGTAACATTTTAGTAAACCTACTTACAATGACCTATCTGTTCTCTTTTGAGTTTGGAATCATATAAAAGAGCCTGGTTATCCAAACTGACTCATTAAAAACTACCTCCATTTAAAGCTAAATGATAAGAGTTCCCAGAGCACTTGCATTCTCCCCATACCATACAATTATTATGCCCCTGTGTTGTATATATGAGTTTCCTTGACAATGTCTGTAAGACAACTGCAACAATAACAGGGTATTGAGTTCTCGAGCTATTTCTTGTTAGCACGAAAAAACTATGACTTTTGCTTTCTGTTCAACTGGAGAATAAAGTCTGCCCGCATTTCTTTGTTTCTTTGAATTATTTTGTAATTCATTTAAACACTAGTGTCATTTTGAGGTGTTAGCACATAATTTAGTATATTAAATCACCTGTGAGACCTAACCTACTTACTGTTATATCTCCCTGATTATCTCTACTATTGAATTAAAGGCTTGATAAATGTTTAATTGCTAATGTATAAGTCTCCATTTTGCTCATTTTAATTGCTTATGGACTTATTTGTGTTGAACGATCATTCCCGTTGAGATGGATCTGATGGAAACTTTATGTTGTTCTGACAACATTTTAGTTTTTATGTTTCAGTTTGCAAAGACTGTATATACCAAAAGCTTGAAGAGGATGAAACGTGTACCTGTCCAATTTGTAATGTCTACTTGGGATGCTCACCTTGTGATAAATTAAGGTGGTTTCTTATACCTTGAATTATGGCCTCACTTATTGTTCTTGGGATTGTATACTACAGATATTTCTACTGAATCAATTTGTACAAATACATCCAACATTTTTTTTCATAAACCAGGCAGTTACATGTTGCTATTTTATGATCATGTGAGTCATAATTCTTTTCCTCAATTGTTCTTGGGTGCATGGGTCACAAATTTTTTATTGGAGCAAGTTCATTCTTTGTTTTATGTTTGTCTTCATTGTTTGATGTTCGCATATATGGGCTTGCCGTAAACCCGTTCCTTAAAGCTTTGAGCCCTGCTCGTTCTTGTTCGTAGAATCGAGACACCTTTGTGCCAGATTAACAGTTTTTTGTCACATATCGAACCCCTGTAAGAAAGTTTCTCATGGGCTTCGTTATCCTCTATTATTAATTCCTCAATTTTTTGCAGCATTGAAAGCAAGTGGAGTGATAATTCAAACCACCTATAAGTCTTTTGAAACTGAAACACTTCCCTTAATAGTTTGGAACCACTTGTAAATATTGAAATTTTTTGCAGCTGCTATGATCATTAGAGCATCAAATTACAAAAGAGTGTTCAAGCCTCGACATATATGTACGAGAGACTTCAAAAGGAGATATACAACATAAAAAGATATGAGTTTTTAGTTGTTATCTCTGATCTTGTTTTAGGTGGATAAAACCTTGCCTTGGATAACATTTCTTCCCTGCTGAATATCATTCCTATTTTGTTCAGCATGGTGATGGTACTCTATGGACCTGCAGTTCTTGTTGGTCAAGAACCATTTCCGTGGACAGTTCCTGAGTTTATCCACAGATTTCTGTTGATGTGCTTTATAAGTTTCTGTTTTCCTTTTCAAAAAGAAGTTTCTGTTTTCTTTTTGAGGGCAAAGATGAGGAGCAGTACTGCTTGTTCATGGATTCTATGTGTTGTCTTTACATTATACAAGGGTTTTAGTTTTACAGTTTTAATTTCTGGTTCAAGGCTACTTGAATATTGCATATCATATCAACTTCTTCCACCCCTATGACAACTTTATGTGAATTAAATGCAATCGTCTATTTCTGAGTATCTGATCCTCAATTCTTGTTATTGATTTGCATTTGGAAATTCTTTTTTTTTTTTTTGGATTAACTGGCTTAATTGTAGCACATATTACATCTAATATGTGTGGAATGGGCCTTTGGTTCAATGGCCACATGGTAGGACTTCGATTGTCAGGTATTGGGTTCAAGTTTCACCACGGTAAGGGGCTTTAGCATTCCGAAAAAAATTATTTATAATATTCTGATAAAAAAACTTTGTCAAGGTTTTAAGATTTTGTTGGCCTCCTAATTTTTTATGTCAACTCACTCTCTAGAATGCTTCCTGTGTTTTTGGACTGCCCCTAATTCATGTAATGGTTCATGATTTTGTCCACAGACCAGATAATAATCTGCAAGAACTAAGAATGAAAATATTTCCTCTAAATAAGAAGAAGGAACAAGAAACTTCACCGACTGTTACGACCACCACCAGAAGAAAGGAAAGATCTCTGTCATCTCTTGTTACAAGTACAAATCCCATACCAAAAAAACGCTGTCTGGGCAGAACTAGAACCTTATCCAGGAAGACGGCCATGTCTCGGCCTAACAAGCTCCATTCTGACAGAGATGCAGGTGATGGTAGTAATCACACAGATCAGAGAGAGTCACCAGAACACTCAAATGCCTTCTCTATTGGTACCAAGAAACAGGTTTTTCACCATACACCAAAAATTTTGTGTTTATACTGCTAAAATAAATCTCAGTTTATGTACTAATCTTCTTTTACTTTCATTTTTAGAGAGTCTTGGCTGAGAAAGAACCTTGTCAAGTTTCTTCTTCTCATCAGGGTGCTTCCAGTAAGGATATTGAGGAGGGTTCCAGTTGGGACAGGTTAGCTTTTCTTGCAGAGGCAGCAGATAAGACAGATGGTGCCAAGCTTGCTTTATTGGGCCTCCCTGCTGTAAACAAGGAAGACTATGAAAAATTAACTGTCAAGAATAAAAGGAGGTTTAGGAGAAGAGCTCGTGAATCTTTCTCTTCTGAATCAAAGATGAAAATTGAATGCCATAATTCTAGTGGAGAAGATCTCAGACCTGACTCAAATGGTGATGTTGAGGGTGAAAGCTCAAGGCAACTGAGTCTTCCATTGAAGTCTGGAAACAGGTCTTCTGAAATAAATTTCAGAAAGCTGTATCCTGTTTGGTTCACCCTGCTTGCTACAAAAGATCGGTAAGGACACTGCCTGTTAAATTGAAAACTTGTGGGTTTTCCTACTTAATAGCATTTGACGTAAATTACCTTATCTCTTCTGATCCTGCACGCAGGAATGGAGATTCTTTACCACAAATACTAAATTCACATATAAGAGTCAAGTAAGTGGAATTGTTGCAATTGTGACAAACTATCTCGAGCCTTCTTGTGTGTAATTTTCAGATGCAGACCCTAAGTTCTGGAATAATTGCAAACCTGGGTACAAGTACGTCGTGTGCTTAATATTGGCCATGTCATTTTTATGTCAAATAATAATGAAATCATTGAGTACTATCTAGCACTCTGTTGTTGTGCTCTAATTGCATTAGTTTGAAATGTTATTATACATAGAGAACAATTTTAATGTCTGCTGCTTCGTCATTTTGTAGAATACCAACATTATTCTTGTTCCTTCAAGTGAAAAACTAGTGAAAGAGATGGGCTGACTCTTCCATCTTCTCCTTTTCTACTATCCCAGCTCTGAGAGAGGACATGAAAAGAGAGAAAGCGGGGCTTCACCTCTCTATGCAGATGCAGAGGTTGGAGTTCTGCAGGCCCTTTCTTCCTTCCTACTCCCTTCATTCAGTAGGCTAGGAAATTGGGAAGGGGGAGGCCCCACCTCCCCTCTCTCTCTGCACAGACGAGAGAGGAAGGAGGCATTGGGAGGTCCTCCCATCTCTCCTCTGTTTTGTTAGATAGGAAGGGGAAATGGAGACCGTTCTCTTTTTGTTCTTTTCTTTGTACACAAGTAGCAGGTGGAGCCTCTACCCCTCCCCCCTTCTCCCCTGATGTCACAAGGCGGGGGAAGGGTGAGCTCACCTCTTCCCTTTCCCTTTCTTCCTCCTGCTGTTGCATAGGGGAAAAGGTGTCGTTTTAACTCCTTTCTTGAAGGATGGTAAAAATGTCTTTTTAAAAGATTGAACACTTTAAGACAATGTGACTGTTTTATCCTTCATATAAAAATATTTTTAGACAGAACTCTGATTGGACTGTTTTTGTAATATGACATAATTGTGACTGTATGTGATATTTGGTAAAAAATTAAGAGTGGCATTTGTAAGTTTAATTTTTCTTCAGTTGTCCTTTGAGAATGGAATACTTCAGAAGATGACTGACAGGAGCACTCTTCTAGCACTAATGTCAATGGCTTCATGAGAAATTGATTTGAGATCCTGAAAAAGATTTATATCAAAATGGAGAGGAAGGAGAGGGTTAATTTTTTTATTCCACCCCATAAATGAGAAGAGGCAAGCTGACAAGCAGATGAGAGATTGCCCTGTTGTATTCCCTTATCTTTTGACAAAATTGCCATTACTCCAAAAGAAAAGAACAAAGAAAGAAAGAGAATAGCTGGAATCAGCAATTGTTCAGTGCGTGAGATCATTAAGTTGAATTGTTTTCTCTTAATTGTATGATAAGGTTCCAGACAATAATGTTAAGGTCTTGCATAAAATTATCTTGAATAACATATGACCTGAATTGGAATAGTGTAGAAATATTTGAAGGTCAATGTAGTGAAGGAACTAGAAAACAGTGGAGCAGATTTTATGGGGTCCCTGAAGGCAACTCCAACATAATAGGGACAAGATTCTAGAAGTGATGATCAATTTGATCTGTAATGGGAAATGAGGCCTGACAAATCCCTTCTGTATTGAAATTATGATAACAGTTTGCTATCAAGTAGAACTAGGCTTGCTATTTGTAAAAAATCTCATTATCTTGACTGATATACATAAATGCGTAAATTGCTTCACATGGAAGTATTCTAAGATGTGAAATCTGACTTTACTGTTCATTTGTCTTGCACAAAGTTCTGCACTTATATTGAACTTGGTGTTTGCCCCATTTTATACATCTTGAGGCATATTTCTATATTAACAATACAAAATAGTAAAGTTCAAAAAAAATCCAAATAGTAACAGGCCATAATTAACTGATAATCACTTTGGTGGATAAAAAATTTCACCATTCTATAGTTGTTCATGCACTCCATATCTCAGGCTGGTTTTCTGAGCGTGAGAGTTGTACTGGGAGCATAATCCCATGTTGGTTTGAAATTGAACAAATTCTGTATGTTTTAGTTGGGAGAAGCCCCGTAACTATAGATACTCAGAGAAACCCAGCACAACTTTAAGAATCACCTTTTTTCTTTATGCGCCTTCTTATGTTGGAAATTTTCATTGGCAAAGTTGTTTATCTGTCTTAGTTTGATCTAGAATTAGTTTCTGTCTTCATATAGTGTTAGGGTGGTTTTCAAGAAACATTTTATTTACATCAGCAGTTCTAGTTTCTCCACCCAATTTTATAGGGCGCTTTATACCTAGTACTTATCATCTAGTCTGCAACTGGACCTCATGCTTAGTCAGTGGATATTAGCTGTGATCTTGCTGTTTGACCTTTTCTTCCAGCTGATTGCGATTGACTTTCCTTTTTTATTTTTAGCTTCAGTTCTAGCATGCATTTCAGTTTGACAACTTTTATTGAAGTCAGTCTTCTTCAAATGTATATTTTATACATATAAATAATTTCTTTCTGTAAGATTTTTTATGTTTTGGCCAAGCACACATTACATTTGCAATATAATTTTGAGTTAACCAGTCAGTTCAAGTTTGATATACAAACACCCAATATGCCCTGACCACCTTTTCAAGTTTGACTCTTATCATTTTCTTACAACTCATAGTGAGCCATTGACATGCAGGGATGGAACTATGCCTCTATCATACGTCAACAAGTACCTTGCACACAAGCTCAATCTTGATGAATCTGAGGTAATGGTTTATGCCTTTGTCGATTATTCGTTTCCCACATTTCCTTCTTCCATCCTCTCACTCTTGAATCAATTCAAGATATCCTCTTCAAGAAAAATAGCATATCCACTTCAAGAAAAATGGTCTATTGGAAGACTTCCTGAGATTTTCAAACCTGTTCCATATCACTGTGCATTTCTGCTCTCTTTTTACTACAAATGGGCTTCTATGATAATATTTATTGATGAGGAGAACGGCCTTGTGCAGGTTGTGGTCACTTGTTGTGGTCAGTCCTTGGTTTCAACCGCTCCTTTGAGCAGTGTAGGTGATATTTGGGTACAGCATATGGTAAAGAAGGGCAAGGGAAAGGGGTCACGATCCCCGAATCCCAAGCTAGACCCACCAAACTCAGATAACATACACAACTTCGTGATTGTCTTGACATATGGCAGGAGGAGATGAGACCTCCTAAAAGATTACAATTCTCAGAAAGCACCTGGCCCAGAGATAAAGATGGTGTCTGTCCTTCACTTTGACGTTTTATTATTTTTTCATTTTAGTTATTCGTAAATTTTTCAGCGCAACCTCCAAATCTCTCTGTGGACGAAGGCAGGAAAATTTATTTGATTGGTGTTTTTTAGTGATTGTTTGAGTGTGTTCGTGGTCGCTGTATCTGTCAGTAATTGCACAGATTCAGAGACGAGTTAGAAGAAAATTAACTCTCTCAAAAGCGTTCCGGTACTTTAGGATCCAATTTATATAAACTCTTCATAATGGACTAAATTCAAAAAAAAAATTGTGTAGATTTTTTTATTGGAGTGGGTAATGAAATGCCCAATATCCATTTTAATTTCTACTTTATAGCCTTAAGATTCTGCTTTTCCAATCTTCTCTGCATTTCATCAAATGATTCTTTCTCCTATACAGGTTGGTAATTGCCAATTAATCCCTCAATCTTTTATTAATCGCGGCACGGCCCGGGGCAACTATCAAACAAAATGGCATAATTCTCTTTAAATTCAAATATATGATTTAATTCAAATATACCCAAATTTTTGCCTTGCTTATCCATTTATATTGAGATACAAAATAAAGATCCTTATCCATTTAATGTTTCTAGTAAAATCTCTCTTTTATTTATATTTTACTTAATTAATAGAATAAATATGGGTGTTTTGTACTTTGATTACCCATGTAGCTAGTTTGATTAATGTGCACATCATGAAGCTTGGATAATGTCGAATGAAGTATGCATTATGCTAAGCACCTTATTCACATACACTTAACCTATTTCATGCAATATTTGGATTATAGACACAAGTTGAATTGTGTTTAACTAGGCCGATCAAAACTGGCTAACCCAGCAAGTTATCTACATAACAGGTTGTTTAGAAGGGGGAGAGAGTAGTTTTTCTCTTAATCTTGGGTGTGTTCACAATATTAATTACAATTTGATGTGAAATTTTTATACAAGCATTCAAATTACAAATAATATACAAATTTTTTTATAGTGATTCACAATCTTATTTCAAATTGCTAATTCATTCCCAAGGAGCTTTTACCTCGGAGTTAAAAATTTATTAAGCTTGGGTTACTAAGTAATACTTAAAAGAAATTGTCTCCGAAGCCATTTACAATGCTGCCCACATATGCACTTATACCACTTAATTGGCTAGAGTAGTTAACTTACGAAAGCTCTCCCCCACTTAGGAATACAATACCAAACTAAGTTATCCAACCTAGGTCAACAAAGGGGTTTTTCAATAACTAACTAGACAATCTTGTTTAGACCCAAACAAGGATTTGCAACACAAACTCATTATGCACACTTGGACTAGATCCAAGAATGGGACTTTTCAACACCTCCTTCCTATACAAACACTTTGACTAAACAATGGTAGTAGCATGACTTCACAACCTTTCCTTGAGGAATACAACCAGTAACTAAGCAACAACTTAGATCTACAAAGAATTTTACAATACCTCCACAACTCCATGGCTACTCTCAATCAAATTGAGATGAGGGTAGATTAGACATGCCTTGTCAAAGCTATACTCAACTTGCAGGGGTTACTTGCTTCGACTTCAACACATGCAAATGTTTCTCCAATGCGTATATTTAGTCATTCAAGCGCAAACAAAAAGGCACACAATTCGTAAATACCTATTCAATGTAAATAATAGCTCAACAATGTCCTTAAATGACCAAATATTAAAATCTAAGTTCAATGTAAATCAGATTAGTTTTTGAATTAGGAGAGTTATAAAGCAGCTCCACATAAATTTAATTTTACAATACAACCACACTAGTCGAAGATCTAAATCTTTGAGTTCAGATTTACAAGCCCATGGTCAATAAAAAGTTTTTAAAGTGTGAGAGCAATGATGCTTTGATTTCGAAAACAGCCCCCAAACAACAACATCATACAATTGCTCCAAATGTACTACATAGTTTCAAATCAATATAAAATTTTCTTATGCTTGCTAAGACAAATAACACGATTTCAAAGTAAAGGTGAAAGAAGTCTAGCAAGAGTTAAGCTAACCAAGTAGAATTTCAAAGTATGGACTCAAAAATATGTAGCTCTTAGGAAACTTGATGTTTGAAAGATCAAATCCAATCTCCAAATCATTTTCAAAATAAGTACTTAGGGGTGACTGATTTTATAGGGAGTCAACTGCAAAATTTGGGGTTGTTGGAAGATAGTGCCCAAGCCCACACGACCAAGGAAGACCCACATATATAAGAGTATTATAAGATGGGTCACACTACCAAAGAAGGCCCACAAGATGGGTCCAAGCATATAAGTAGGACCCACAATGATTACCATGAGTTATCATCCTTATCACATCAGTTGGAAGATCAAGAAGGACTCAAGAAAGTATCTTTATCTAATGGTCACGTCCAAGAAGAGTTTGAGTTTGAGTTATGTTTTGCTTTTATCTATATTGAGTTATTTAATTATGCTAGGACTTATCTTTAAGTATTAGAGTTTGGGTGTAATTGGGACAAATGTAGTTTTATTATAATTGGACTATACTACCTTCATCTATTATAAATAGATATTCATGTACACTGATTACAACAAGTCAATGAAGTTTTTCTCTTTCTCATAAATTCAACATGGTATCAGAGCAGGTTGTGTGAGTTGACTTGGTCAACCCACAGAGGTAATGTGATCCTTTTCTCTAAACCCTAAACCCTATGTCTAGGTTTGTAGTTTTTTTTTTCAATCCCTTTACCCATAGTTTTCTTTGTGTTTTTTTCATCCATACATAGTTTTTCATATTGAAAATTATATATTTACGGAAATATATTTGAGTCTAATTTCCAAATAAAAATGATTGTTTCAATTGGAGTTATCTATAGAGAGATATTGATATTTGAATGAGCGAAGGTCGGATTGCAAAAAGGTTCGAACAGCAACAGAAAGCTTCAGAATCTGAGGTATTTATTGCAATCAAGAACTAGACTTTATATGGAGAAATATATATCAAAAGAAATATCTTTAAGTTTATTCTTTTACCTATTTAACCAATTTTTTACCTGAGTTATCTACAAAGAGAAATCGATATTTGAAACAACAAAGGTCAAATTGAAAAAGAGGTTCGAGAGATAGCAGAAAGCCTCAACTTACGAGGTATTTTATGCTATCAAGAAAAAGACTTTATATGGAGAGTTATATATCAAAATAAATATATGTAAGTCTATTTTCTTACCTATTCTATAAATTCTTGGTATGATGTTTTTATAAGAAGATATTGATCTTGGAAGAGTCAATGGTCATTCTAGAAAAAAAAATGAGAAACCGTACGTAGTTCGGCCAGATGACAAAGACCGAAATCTATCAGATTATTTATCTTCTGATAATTATATTTTATGAAGAGATGTTATACTTGGATGAAATTTATTTAAGTCTAGTTTCAGATAAAGAAAATTTCATGTCAATCTGATCTATATTTAAATATATAGTCGCATTGGAAGAATCAAAGGTCATACTGGTATTATCTTGTATTGAAAAGTCTGAATTTATGCCCATTATTTTGAGTCACTTTTTGAGTTGATATATCAGAAAAATATCTCACTTCTCCCTAGTTTGAGGGATTATTTATACATCTCTGTTATTTGGGCTTATTGCTATATCTATGATATTTGGTTAAAGTTGGGATCACTGCTATTACCTCCTAGCTTGAGGGGGAGAAGTAGAAAAAGTACAAGAAAGAGGTATTTTATTTCATATTTTATGAATAAGTTTATGTGACCAAAACATTCAAGAAAGGGGGTGCACAAAATATGAAGTTTGTGCATCTAAGAAGAAATTTTTATATCGGATTATTTCATGGGTTCTTTTACAAAGTTTATTATTTGGTTCGTGTTATATGTGTTGGAAGATGGTTGTGTTATATACAACTGCTGTTATTATGTCTCTTTGGGGACATTATTATTGAAGAAGAGGTGACCTCATATCATCATTTATTTTACCCCATAAAAAAATATCACAGTTGGAAAACCATGAAGAAGGATACCCTATAAAAAAATATCACGTTTGGGAAACCATGATGGGCCTTGTAAAAAAATATCATGATTGGAAAACCATGACGGAGGAACTTAATACCCTGTAAAAAAAATATCACGGTTGGAAAACCATGATGGAGGATACCCTGTCAAAAAATATCATGGTTGGGAAACCATAATAGGCCCTGTAAAATAAATATCACAGTTGGGAAACCATGACAGAGGAGCTTATTATTGCATCTATGTTATACCCCCCTGAATTGGCCAACTGGGTCTCAAGGAAGAGAGCACCTACGTGACGGGGAGTGTTGGAAGATTGGAAGACATCCATTTTATACAAAAAAAAAAATTATACATCATTTGTAGCAAGCTGGGAGCTCTTGATGTTCTCTCACTCCCAGCTTGAGGGGGAGTGTTGGAAGATAGGGCCCAAGCCCACACGACCAAGGAAGGCCCACATATCTAAGAGTATTATAAGATGAGTTACACGACCAAGGAAGACCCACATATCTAAAAGTATTAAAAGATGGACCACACGACCAAAGAAGGCCCACAAGATGGGCCCAAGCACATAAGTAGGACCCACAATGATTACCATGAGCAGGCATCCTTATCACATCAGTTGGAAGATCAAGAAGGACTCGAGAAAGTATCTTTATCTAATGGTCACGTCTAAGAAGAGTTTTAATTTGAGTTATGTTTGTCTTTTATTTATATTGAGTTATTAAATTTTGCTAGGACTTATCTTTAAGTGTTAGAGTTTGGGTGTAATTGGGGCAAATGTAGTTTTATTATAATTGGATTCTACTACCTTCCTCTAGTATAAATAGAGGTTCATGTACTCTAATTATAACAAGTCAACGAAGTTTTTCTCTTTCCCATAAATTCAACAGGGGTGAAATCAACTCAAATAGACAAATATTCAATGTTCAAATTTTGAACCATTTAACTTGGAAAAATACATTTTTTCCTTCTACAAAGATTATTGAAATTGTTGGAAGACAGGGCCCAAAACCACACGACCAAGGAAGGCTCACATATACAAGTGTATTAGAAGATGGGCCCAAACCCATAAGACCAAAGAAGACCTATGTAACCAAGAGATGTAGAAAATGGGCTCAAGGCGCATAGATCAAGGAGAAAGCCCATAGGCCCACATACAGTGATGGTAGGATGATAAATAAACGGTCATCTCATAGAGATACCATTAATGTAATTATGTTAAAGTTTCTCCCAATGAGTTTCTTGCCCTTTTTCTCCCTGATCTAAATTCGTCCTAAAAATCAACATGGTATCAGCTTTGGTTATCTGGATTCACATCTATAGTTTTTTGGATTAAAAAACTCTTATTTTTTCTTTGTTCTACCATTGCTTAGTTTTTTTTTCTCATCGTCTTGTTAATTTTTATTGGCTCATTTATTGGAGGGGATTCGAATTCTTGTTTTCTGTTTTTCTAGTTCTTGGTGTTTTGAGTCTTGTCTTTATCCGCCAATAGAGTAGGAGAGGAGGTTTGGGGTATTAATGGCGGTTCCGTCGGTATTTCTTGGTCCTGATCAGTGAGTCTTTTAGTTGTTTCTTATTTAAGTTGAGGAGTTGCGGAGCTTTGATGGCGGATTTCATGGCGATTCTTTCGCTGGTGATCTCCAACTATGTGAAGATGCGTGGGGACTGAGGCGCTTGCGATTAGGTTTTCGAAGCTTTACGGGATCAACGTCTACGAAGACGAAAGAGAGTTGGCAAAAGTTGCGGCTTCTAGGGTTCGGATTTTCCCGTTCTGTGACGTCGACGATACCGTCCATCAGAATGAGGCGGTCCGCCCGCCTGTTTGTCCCCAAGTCTGTCAAGATGTCCCCGGATGCCGATACCGTCAGAGTTTTGCGTTCTGGCAAGCGCCTGTTGTCCGACACCGCCAAGACACATGGAGAGGATGACGATTGGCTGAAATTGCTTGGAAGTCCTGGCGTGGAAGCGGCAGATTTCCGCCGCTGGAAAAGGGAGAACAGATGGCAGGAGAAGGAGACAGCGACCACGGCAACGTTTCTACGGGGAAAGTTTCTCTTCCTGACTGCTTCTCCGGGATCGTCGGCCCGAACGTTGCTGCTCTCGGAAAGTTTCCTCCCGAAGAGAAGCTCTGTTCGATGATAATCCTTTCCATTTTTCGTTTCCTGTATGAGAATCCAGAATCCGGTTTTTCAGTTTTCTACTGCTTCCTCGCGGAACATCATCCGAGTTCCTTCTACTGCTAGGCTATCTTCGAAAATAATTTTTGGAAAGCTCCTATACAGATTTTTCGGAAACTAATCTTCTGAATTGATATATTTTGGGAAGTCTCTCACTGTTGTCCCGGTTCTGCTCAGCGCCAGCTCTGCCGCGGGGAAGAAGACGACCGTGGCCAGATTTAAGATTTCCTGAGTTTGGAAATTTAATCAGCGCTGGTTCAGTGCCTGTGAGACCCGGACTCGACTCGCCCGAGTCAAGCCAACGAGCCAGTGAACCAGCAAACAAAGGGTCGTGGTTCTGGCCAGACCGAGTCAACTCGGATCAACTCGGTCCTGGACCGGCTCGACTCGGGTTCGGGTCAACCTGACTCGGGCCACTTAATTTCTGCCTCGATAAACATGCACAAGATTTCGGCGCGACTCTGTAAATTTTATTTCTAGCTGGATTTTTGTTTTTAAAGAATTGACAAATTATTCCTTAGTCAGTATATTATTTGGTCTAGATATGATCATTGGATTATTTCATGGGTGATATTACAAAGATTATTTCATGTCGTGTTAAATGGGCCCAAGCCAAGCTTATTTTAGCTACTACTATTGTGTATTTTTTATGAGACATTATTATTGAGGAAGAGGTAGCCTCATACCATTATTTATTGTCAACCCTGTCAAAAATATCAATTTTTTTTTTGGTTGGGAGTCTATGACGGAGTAACTTATTGTGTTATTTATTGTCAACCCCATAAAAAATATCAAATTTTTTTGTGGTTGGGAGTTCATGATGGCGGAACTTCATCCCTGTCAAAAATATCAAATTTTTGTGGTTGAGAGTCCATGACGGAGGAACTTCATTCCCGTAAAAAATATCAAAATTTTTGTGGTTGGAAGTCCATGATGGAGGAACTTCATCCCCGTAAAAAATATAACATTTTTGTAGTTGGAAGTCTATGACGAAGGGACTTATTGTTATATTTATGTTACTTCCCCCCCATTAATATCATATATTAATCTACCACTTGAGAGTCGTTATCCTGTGGAGGGACACGGTGGTGGAGGTGGACACTTCATAGCAATATCTTAGCAGCTAGGAGTGATTTACTCTCACTGATATTATACCAGCTGGGCCTCATGAACGAGAGCACCAGTGTGAAGGGGAGTGTTGGAAGATGAAGACATCTTATACAAGAAAGATTTTATACATCATTTGCAGCAAACTGGGAGTTCATGTTGTTCTCTCACCTCCAGCTTGAGGGGGAGTGTTGGAAGACAAGGCCCAAACCCACACGACTAAGGAATGCTCACACATACAAGTGTATTAGAAGATGGGCCTAAACCCATGAGACCAAGGAAGACCCATGCAACCAAGAGATGTATAAGATGGGCTCAAGGCCCATAGATCAAGGAGAAGGCCCATAGGCCCACATAAAGTGATGGTAGGATGGTAAATAAAGGGTCATCTAATAGAGATGGCATTGATATAATAATGTTAAAGTTCTAGGGTTAAAACCCTAAATTCTAAATCCTAAGTTCAGGGGTATTATTGTAATATTATAGTTTCATAAATCAATAAATAGAGCTTCAAGGGGAGGATAAGGAATAATCAATGCCTTAACCCTTCTTCCTCTAGTTTTTTCCCAATGAGTTTCTTTCCCTTTTGCTCCATGAGCTAAATTCGTAGAGTCCTGAAAAATCAACATAAATCATGATTAAAATCTCTATGAAAATACTTAAAATGAGTTTTTAATGACATAGATAGGTCACTTACATATTTTAGAGACCTATCTTGGCCAAATCAAAGCGTTCATTCTCATTTTGTAATTTTTCTAGAATGTATACTTACAGTTGATTAGAGGTCAACCGAATGATCTTCATAAGACTCCTCTTTCTTCTAGGCATTTATCTTCATTTGAATTGGTT
The DNA here is from genome assembly GCF_029961685.1 of Aristolochia californica. Classification (NCBI taxonomy): domain Eukaryota; kingdom Viridiplantae; phylum Streptophyta; class Magnoliopsida; order Piperales; family Aristolochiaceae; genus Aristolochia; species Aristolochia californica. The sequence goes on along the minus strand of NW_027181881.1, from coordinate 38,542,172 downwards.
GTTTTATTGTCTGGCCGAATGACCCCGAACAAAGACTTTTATCTCTCTTCTGGGGTGCCGATAGGTTAACTAAAACATTTTTAACATTTCAACAAAACTTATACAAACACATTCACTACATCAGAATTTTATAGCAGTTCACAACAACTATTTTTGTGCCTATTGATCATCACTTAATCATGAGAGCAAGCACATGAGATTCCTCTCTCCTCCTACTGACCACTCACTTGTGCAATCTTCGGATGCTTATGAGGTAAGTTATATTCCATCTTCTCTAGTTGTTTTTGCCCCACCATATGATACTCATCCTATCACCCTTTGTAAAGTAGCGACCCAAGTGGACGATATGACATACTACAAATAAACACCAAATATTTTGTTATCTTTGTCTCCCTATTGATATTCATCGCCCAAGAACTTGTGCTTGAAAATTTTCACTAATAATCATGCTATTTGCTTGGAATAACAAGAAAGAGATTCCAGCTCCCCTTCAAGCCACGTTTATGCTCTAATACATGATTACAAATCAATCTCTCCAAGAGATTAGCTAGATTGTAGCTCCAACATGCCTTTCTATTTAGATTGAGCAAGGTTCTAGATGAACTTATCAAGAAATAAAAATTAATGAAAGAAAAATAAAACTTACACCCTTTAAACCATGGAGAGATATCCTTCTCCTTGAAAGATCCAAACTTCTAGATTTTGATGCACAATGGAGTAGATAGGAGCTTGAATAAAATGTATGTAAAGAGTTGGAATTGAGAAAGGAAGGGAAGATATGCAAAATGGACTCGTTCTTTCTCAAAATATAACTTAGGAAGGAATTTCAAGAGAATGCTTATGAATTGTTGTAAGTATACAAATAAAAGCTCATTACCTTGTCAATGGGAGGTTTGGTGGGGTATTTATAAGTTTTCCAAGCCAAACTAGCCATTTGTTTCCTATATGCAAAGAGTTGATTTCACATTGATCGATCAATGTGAAGTGAGTGATTCATCGATCATGTGTAACAACTATATTTTTGTTAGAAAATGACTTGTCGATCGATGGTAGGATCGATCTACATCTTTCTGTTGGGTCGATCAATGTGAAGTGAATGATCGATTGTATGTAACAACTATATTTCTGTTAGAAAATGACTTGCCAATCAATGGTAGGATCGATCAACATCTTTCTGTTGGGCCTAACATTTTAAGTTGATCGATCAATTAGAATTCCTATTGGCAGGTCATAACAAGTATGATCGATCAATGACTTTGCTATGATCGATCATGCTTTATGCCCCTGGTTGATAAGGTTTTGTATGATCGACAGGTCTCAAGAGGTTGATTGATCAATTAACATGTTTTTGATTTGCTTGGGCAGTATTGATCGATCAATCCACTTGGGTTGATAGATCATGCTTTATAGCACAAATGAACCATGTTCTGGATCATCGACCAATCAACCTTGGTTGATCGATCATGCTTTATATTTTTAGCTTATGCACTTTTGGTTGATCGATCATTGGTAGGTGTTGATCGATCAATTCAGTGCCAATTCACTATATGAATTTTTAAAGCATGTAAATTTGTGACCTTAAGTGATTCTGACTTGTGTGAAATGTATGTATGCTTTTCTAAAAACATGTTTGAATGCAAATATGTCCTAAACCTAAAAAATTTACATTGTACCTCAAGTTTTGGAAGGATTGGGGTTGCTCAGTTACATAGACTAAGTTTTGACATTTTTCCATTACTTCCTAAAACTCTAGTCTTCAAATTTCTGATACTTTCTAAGGGTGATTCTTCGAGAACACTTTGACATGCCATAAAGCTCGAGGCCTTTGAGAAACTTGTGCTAGTTCATTGCTTAGACCTTTGAGTTTTGTATCTCTTAAAGAAAATGCATCTGGAATGCTTGAATTAAAATTGTTAGCTCAATTAAGTTTTGTTATAATCAAAATCAAGAAGGGAGTTAACACTTGGTCAACATAAATAACCATGTAAAACTACTCATCCACCATCCACTTCACATCCCTTCTTTAATTTTTTTCTACTCACTACTTCTCCTCCAATTGTGTTTCTTTTTTGTTTTCAATATCATGTTCTCAGGTTTTGATTAATTATGAAGAGGAATTAAAAGAACCAAGATGGAAAGCTGCAACGGATGATGAGATTCAAGCCATGTATCAAAATTCTACCAGTGATTTGGTTCCTCTTCCTGCTAGTAAGAAGACAATTAGTTGCAATTGTGTTTTTACACTTGAGTATAATCCAGATGGAACTATTGCTAGATAGCACAATTGGTGGTTAAAGGCTATACTCGATCATATGGCATTGATTTATGATGAGACATTCTCATTGGTGGCCAAAATGATTTCTATTTGGGTTCTTATTTCTCTTGTGACTACTTTTAAATGGGAACTACAATTGGATGTCAAGAATTCCTTATTAAATGTTGGTCTTTTAGAGGAGATCTATATGCTTCAACCACCTAGGTATGTGGTTGAAGTGGGACAAGTATGTCAGTTAAAAAAAGGCTATCTATGGGCTCAAACAATCCCCACGAGCCTACTTTGATAAGTTTACAATGGTTGTCACTCAACTCGGGTTTAAGAGAGAGCGATCACTTAGTCTTGTTAAGTTGTGGAGCCTAATCAATGCCTTACGCTGAGTCGGTACACGGAGCTCCCGCCAGGTCCATGATATATTTATTGTTGTTTCATTAAGGGTAGTTTTGAGATTTCTCCCTAGTATTGCGGTTGCCCTAGTTTTCTCTTTATATTTGGGGGCACTGCTATTAGGGTTTATCATTTCATCACCGAGAAAGATCATCAATTGTGGTTGAGAGCGATTTCTCTTGTAAACTATTTCATCTTTATATAGTGAATTACTATAGCGACGGAAGATAGGACGTAGTTTCACCTTGAGGCGCACCTGTATAAATCTTGTGTCTTTCTTCGTGCTTGCTTTTTTTTTTCTTTCATGATTATTATTATTGATCTCACTAATTTTGAATTAGGGCATCTAATTCCTAACAAGTATTTCTCAAAAATGCCACTGAAGGGAAGATTCCCATGACACTATATGTTGATGATATTGTCATCATCGAGAGTGAATACAATGAAATTTAGCAAGTCAAAGAAAAGGAAATTCCCAACCAAAGACTTGGGGCTTCTCAAATACTTCTTGGGTATAGAAGTTCTACAAGCGAAATACGGCATAGTTATGTCACAAAGGAAGTATGTTCTTGATCTTTTACAACAAATTGGAATGCTCAGGGTGCAAGTTGGTTGATACACCTATGGAGCCCAATATTAAATTATGTGCTAAAGGTGGTGGCAATGTTGATGTTGGATGGTTTAGAAATTAATCTATCTCGGGCAACAAGACTTGATATATCTTATTCAGCCAGTGCCTTTTGTTGGTCTAGGTGGCTTCTCAAGAGGGGGTGTGAGTGAATTGTAATATTCAAATTAAAACCAATTTGTGCTTGTAATTAAAATATCATGCATAAAATCAATTCAATGTAAATAGCAACATGCACACAGAACATCGACAAAGATTTTTTTTATCGATGTTTCCCTGGTGGTAGTCACTGCCCAAGAACATGTGCTTGGGAAAAGTCCACTATTACGATCTAATAGTTGGAAAACTACAAAAGAGATTCCATCTCTCTTAGGCTACAAGTAGCTCAATACACGATTTTACACAAGCCAATCTCCTAAGAGATTGTTGCTAGATTCTAACTCTAGCTAGGCCTTTCTATCTAGATTATCAGGTTCTAGATGAACCTTTCATAATTTCATAAAAAAGATGGGGAAAAATTACATTCTTACTTGAAGAGATACTTCTGCTTGAGAGGTTCATGTTGATCCCTCCTTCGTAACACATTGTGAATAGATCAAGGAGTTTGTACTATGATGTATGCAAGGATGATTGAAAGAGATTGAAGGTTTTTCAAAAGTATGACTCTCTCTCTTTTGTCTCTAAAGCATTTTTGGTAGGAATTTGTAAGATAAAGGTTTGTGGCTTGAAGATATGCCAATAAATGCTCATTCACTCCTTTACTCACGGTTTGGTGGGGTATTTATAAACTAGCCATTATTTGCCCGTTTCCAAAAATTAGACGGTTGATTGATTAATCATAATGACTACTTTTTTTTTTTCAGACAGTAACTTATTGATCGATAGATTGATTGAACAATATGTTACCATTGGTCCAGAAAAGTTAAGTTGATCAATCATTGCCAGTGGCTGATCCATCAATCGAGATTCCCTTTGGATGTATAATACAAGTATGATTGATCAATGTATTTTCATTTGATCAATCATGCCTATAGTCCCTTACTAGCAAGGTTCTAACTGATCGATCAATTTGGAGGGATGATTAATTATTCCATGATAATTATGCTTGCCTTGACAAATATGATTGATCAATCTCTGAGGGATGCATTATAGCATGAAATGACCATGTCATGGATAATCGATCATGCTTCATATTTCTGGCCTGCACAGTTCTTGATGATTGGTTAGTGACCAATCGATCATTCCAATGCCAGATTATAAGTGTAGATTTTATAAAGCATGGGAATTTCTCTCTAAGTCCTTTAACATGTTTCTAAGTGATGTGTACGATGATTCTAAACATGTCTATATACAATTTATATCCCAAAGCTTCGATTTCACAAGTACTTAAGGAATAGGAATTAGAATACTCTCTTAAAAAAATGGACTGAGTTTAAATGTTTGTCTATGATGCTTGAACTCGAGTCTTCTCGTTGTATTCTTCCTTGTGGGTACTTATTCAAGAGATGTTCTTCAATTGTGCTTGAGGTCTTCATATTGGCTTTGAGGCTTTAGACCTTGAGATGCTCTTGAGGTCTTCATATTGGCTTTGAGGCTTTAGACCTTGAGATGCTCTTGAAGTTTAAGTATATGAAATACTTTAGATTTACATGTTATGATCTCAATTAAGTTTTGTTATCGTCAAAAGTAATGTGGGAGTCAACCTATAGTAAAACATCTCCCTTTTTTTTATGATGACAAAACCTAACGTGAAAAAAATAAAAATTATACTTCCCTAAAGGTAGGAGTTAAGTAAATATGCAATTTTATCATAAGCTCCCCCTTATTCTGGGCATAGTTTATTTTAATCCTTTCGAGTACAATTTTATGAGCGCATAGGTATTTTTTATCCAAGTTCCTTTTTTTTTCTTCTTCTCATTTTTTTCATACTAAAAAAGATAGTGAAATTAAATGCATATAATAAGAACAAAAAGTAACTCAAATTCCATATCATTATGTTTTTCAAATGATTACAAAATAGTGTGTACAAGTATAATAGTCATAATACATGTATGTCAAATAAAAACATGTACACTAGGAGTTAAAAACAAATGGCTTGATCCTAAGCTGGAGGCGAAAGTCGGTTGAGGATGGTGTCAAGGTGGTGCTTGATCCTCTACAGTCATTCCATCACATCATGTAGTGTGGACATAATGTTATGGTCCTGGGTTAAGTACTTGGCTTTCCACTACCTACCAGGCCGGTCTTTTGGGTAGTATTGGTTAGGTACTTAATATTTGGTATCAGAGCGGGCACCCACATCGCGAGTTCGAATCCTAGTGTGAGAAAACTTAGCGGAGGGGGTGACCTAGAGGCTGGATTAAAATTACTGGTAGGGTAAAAAAAAAAGTGGGTCGGGCCAGTGTTGCTAGAGTGGGCCATCGCTAGAGTGGGCCACCGTAGACGTCAACTCTTGAAGGTGGGATGTGATGTTATGGTCCTGGGTTAAGTACTTGGCTTTCAGCTACCTACCAGGCCGGTCTTTTGGGTAGTATTGGTTAAGTACTTAACACATAACTGCTATTTGAGTAGCCCAAACATCATCTACGATGCCTTCTAGAGCAGAGAGCTGGTTTTTGGATGATGAAGTGTTTTATTCCATTCTTCTTCTCTTCGGGAACTCGAATTGATCTGCAGGAGGCTCCAAACTAAGCTTGTCTCTGTAAGCAACAAGCTCTGGGGAAAACTCCTTTGGTATTTTCTTCTTTCGGATCTACTATCCTCGCCATTTGCTGAACCCAAAATTTCCAACTTTTATTTCTCCAATGGAAATCTTCTTTGTCGTGTCCATGGATACCACAACTTAGAGGTCTACACCACCATGGAGAAGGATGATGGTGATCTCTTGTGCGAATGGTAGGCTATCCACCCTTGAGTTGACAGTAATATCGGCCATCCTATTGGCCATGAAGTACCCATATTCCAAAGAACCTTTTGGAAGATAGCCATCAACTCGAAAATATCAGTTGTTGTGAGTCATGAGAAGGTTCCCTTCCTACGATTTAGTACATGAGTCACTATCTCCATGGTGACTCGTTGTTAACATGGTGTGGTCTCGTATCCTCACCTCATAGGAGCTCATGACTCTCTGTCCAAAAACAACGAAGATAACATCTTGAATGTTCTGAGGGAGGTCCTCGTAGAGATCCGTCGACCAATTTTCTTTGATGTATCTCATCTTGTCTATGGTGGTGGAGCCAGAGAAATCATGCAGAGAGGGAGTCTGAATGGAGATGAGTATTTTCTTCACATAGGAAGAAATCTTGAGACCATGAGGCCTTTGCTCCTCAATTTCTAAGTTAGTGTAAAACAACTTCACTAGAAAGGGATACACTGGCCCCTCTCTCTTCAATAATCCTTTATAAGGCTGAAAGAACTTTGCAAAGCCTTCAATTTCCCTTTCACATAAGGAAATACCTACTTTTGTCGATTCAACGACGCTTTTTTAGGGCAAAGTAGAGGAATAGCTCTCTCATTGAGATCTAATGTGGAAATATTCTCTCCTATTGAGAATTTCCTCGCAGATGTTGTTCTCCTTCCACAATGTCTTCTGCTTTGCAATGACCTTTTCTCTAAACATTTTAGTCAGTTCAGTTTTTTAGAGAAAATGGAAGAAATGAGGGTTTTAGCCTCAGATTTGATGGAGAATCTCTCAAAAGAGAAAATGAAATAGAGATTTGGGGCACTGGAGCTTTGGAAAATCATTGGAATGTGTTGGAAGACACCTCAAGTGGCATTAAGTTAATAACCTTACCCACATCAAGGAGGTGGCACAAAGAGTAACTAAGTTCTCTTCTTATAAGGATGGCACAAGGGTCTAATTGTGTAAAATGATGTATGTCTACTTATGTCATTTCCTTTTGAAAGCTTGTAGCCCTAAGGGCATTGTAGTCATTGTAACCTTCCTTCATAAACTATAAATAGAGGCTCAAGGCAAGGGGTAGATCATTAAGTTTCTCCTCTTCTCTCAATTTTCTCCCTAGCCTTTCTCTTATCCTAAGCTCTCTCAAGCTCCATCTTTTTGAGCTCCATCTCTCTCTAACCGTCTCTCTCTGTCTCTCTTTCCTTCTTTCTTCTTCCCCTTTAGTCTCTTCTTCTTCTTCCTCTCTTCCTTCTCATCCTCTACTCGAGGAGCTCATCATGGGATCCTAAATCCAATAGAATGGGTTTTGAAATGATTTGGGATGAAGGGATAGGTTAAAATTTTTAATTTGACTCTTCTTCTTTTCTATTTCATACATGGATGGCCGGTCATTCTATTTTGATCGATCGATCAATCGCTTAAGTTGATCGATCAATGACTTTAGCATAGTGATTGAAATGTGATCTTTTGATTTCTATTTCACTCTGTTGGCACTATAATTATTGGATGTGCTCATTAAGCTCAAGTTTTTCAGCTGAAGTGAATCAAGGTGGGTTGCTCGTGCCTATTTCTTGTCGAAGTTTAGAGAAATGGTCAAAGCCTAAAGGTTTTGTAAAAATACATGCTAATTGAGTTTCAGTGAGGACAAACTCAATTGTAATAACCTTGGTTTGAACTAGCTCTCTGATAAAATGATGTCTAATTTATATGTATTTTGATCAAGAGTGGTGAACCAGATTCTTACTGAGACTATGGTGCTCATGTTGTCACAATGGACTAGAATTTCTTTTTGCTCTAAGTCGTATTCGTCTAGTTGCTTTTCATTCAAAGAAGTTGAGCACAAAAACTTCTACATTCTGTGTATTCAGCTTCGTTAGTAGATAGCGCAGCTGAATGTTGTTTCTCGGGAAACCAAAAGACAAGTATATTTCCATGTAATTGGCAGCCACCAGTAGTACTTTTCCCATCAATTTTGCAACCGAAAAAATCAGCATTTGAATAACCGACTAGATCAATGGCTGAAGAGTTTGAAAATTAAATATCTAAGTTGGATGTCCCAAGTAGATGACGAAAAATTATTTTTACTGCCATTACGTGAGATTCTCTACAATCTAATTGATAGCTAGCACATAGAAATGTTGAGAACATTATGTTTGGTCTACTGGTAGAAAGGTAAAGTAGGGATCCTATCATGCTTCTATAAAACTTTTGATCTATGGCCCTACTGGAGTTGTCCGAGTCAAGTTTCAAGGACGAACTCATGTGTGTGCTAATTGACTTAAGAATTTTTATGTTGAATCTCTTAAGCAATCCTTTAGTATATTTCGATTAATTTATGAATGTGCAATTTTCAATTTGAGTTACTTGAAGTCCAAGGAAGAATATGAGTTCATGCATTAAATTGATTTCAAATTCATTCTTCATTACACTAGAAAATTCTTGACATTGAGAGGGGTTTGTAGAACTAAATATGATATCTTCCACATAAATTTGAGTGATAATAAAGTCTTGATCATGGTTCTTAGTAAATAAAGTCTTATCTATGTGTCCTCTCTTATAACCATTATTTTCTAAGAATTCGCTTAATCTTTCATACCACACTCTTTGAGATTGCTTTAACGCATACAATATTTTATGTAGTTTATATACATGGTCAAGCTTACTCACACCTTCATATCCTTTGGGTTATTCAACATATATCTCTTCTTTGATGTACCCATTTAAGAAAGCACTCTTTACACCCATTTGGTACAACTTGAATTTCATGTGACAAGCATAGTCTAGGAGGATTCGAATTGCCTCTAGTCTTGCCACAGGTGCATAGGTTTCTTTAAAATATATACCTTTTTCTTGGTTATATCCTGTTACAACGTGGGAACCACCATGGTGCACGAGCTGGTGGGACCCACCATGAGGACGTGGGATGCCAAGAAGAGTCCTCACCCAAGCTAGCACGAAGTAAGAAGATAAGAAGCACAAACTGAAATGATTTCGAAGACTTGAAGATCTAGTGGGACCCACAAAGATACCACGAGCTAGAATCTTATCAATATGAGCTGGAAAATCACCTAGGACCCACAAGGATAAGGCCACGAGCTGGCCTCCTCCCTTATGTCCACGATCTTGAAGAAGAGTTATAGTTCAACTCATATTAGAACTCTATTAGATTGTGTTATCCTTTCATGAAAGATTTATCTTAGAGAGTTAGAGTTAGAATGTAATTAGGAGATTGAAAGGTTAATTGTATAAAGACTCTATCACTTCCTCTACTATAAATAGAGGTGTTGTAATTCAGAATTAATCAAGTTCTACAATTCTCTCTTGAGTAAATTTCTCTTTCTCTGCTTGGCGCACACCTTTTTCCTCTTTTCTTCTTCTCTCTACCCGAGAGCCTTCTTCCCCTTTTCTCCTTTTTCTTTCTCTCTTCCCTTGCTCGGAATATTAGAAAAGGGATTCTAAATTCAACATGGTATCAGAGCATTAAATTTAAGATCCCTACATCAAAAGGAATGCTCTAAGAAGATATGATCAACACCAATCATAGAAGGCTCCTTGTGAAGGAAGATAAAAAAGCATGAGATAAGTTCCTTCATTATTTTTTTATTACTTTATGTTAATGGTTTACAGATTTAGAAGATGATTTAAAGATGAGTATTTGAATATTTTTCATCTTATGAGATTGTAGATATGAATGCCTCTCGATCTAGAAGAAGCTATCAAAGCAGTTTTGTCGGTTTGGAATTTATGGTAACCGAGACCAGTCCATGATCAGATTGTTGAATTTTTTTCATGGGAACAAGATTCCCCTGATATAGAAGATTGATATTGAGTCTATTATGAGTGGTTATTTACTCAGAAAAAATCAGAATAATGATTGTTTAGCGTCAATGCTAAATTTCTCCATGCACCAAGTTGTTTGAAGATATTTACTTGGATATTTTGATTAGAAATTTTTGGAAACTTATTTTCGTTGAAGTGCCTATTTTGGCTAAAGAAAATGTGAGTAGCAAAGGTGGTATACTCAGAATTATAACAATACCCTTACGAAGGGTATCAAATTTTATGAGTTGGTCCACATCGGTTCGGAGGTTTCTTACAAAGGACTTACTTGGTTATCTCACCAACCGTGGACCACCTATTGATCAAGAAGACATTTTTATAACAAATGGTTAAAAAATGATACCATCGTGATTAGTTGGCTAATCAAAAGCATGGAAATTTGTGGAAAGAATGCACTCATTGTGGGAGATATGGTCACACTATCGATACATGCTATTACAAGGAAAGGAGTTATTTTGGAAAAAATGGTCACTATGGTGAAATATGTTATAATGCCAACAACAACTCAGACTTTACAAAGGCTAATCAAGCCTTGGTAGGTGATACAAAGGAGGATCAGCCCACAAAATCAACTAAAAAGAATTTTTTTACCAATGAAGAATATGAGTTGTTTCAGAAAATGATGGGTTCTTCTCCAAGTTCCTCATTAAATACCGATGCCACCACTACTTCAGGTATGCTATCTGCCTCATCTTCATCCTGTATAATTGACTCAGGAGCCTCCGATCATCTTACAGGTAACAAATATTTATTAAATTATGTATCTCTGTGTCTTTCTCATAAGTTTGTTACCATAGCTAACGGTTCTCAAACGAAGGTTTAGGGGAAAATATCCACTTCCGTTACACCATCACTTCCGCTCACTGATATTGTATTTGTTCCTACCTTCTCTTTGAATCTGTTATCTATTAATCAGTCGACAAAATATTTTAATTGCTCTATCACCTTCTCACCCACTTTGTGTGTATTTCAGGATCTTATAACGAAGTAGGTGATTGGAGGAGGTCGTGAAAAAGGGGGGTTATACTATGTGCCAAAAATAAATATTGTTTCCACCAGTGAAAATGAGACAAGGCTATGGCACAACCGGTTGGGACATCCATCTTCACAATCTCTTCATTATATGTTTCCTACTCTTAAAGTCAGGTCCAAGTTTAATTGTGAATTTTGTCAACTGAGTAAACATAAAAGGAGTACATACTCACCTCGTCTAGAAGTCAAAAGTATTACTCCATTTTCATTAATTCATACCGATGTATGGGAACCCTTGAGTGTCTCAAATATTTCTCATGTCAGGTATTTTATTACATTTATTGATGACTTCACTTGTACCACTTGTTTGTTTCTATGTAAGGAGCATTATGAGATATCATTGATTTTTAAGTCTTTTCATGCTATGGTACTCCCTCACTTTGGTCAGAACATAAAAATACTTTGGTCTGATAATGCCAAAGAATATATTTCCAAAGAATTTGACTCTTTTCATCAATAAAATGGCATTATCCATCAAACATCATGTGCCTACATTCGTCAGCAAAATGGTGTAGCCGAAGGGAAAAATTGACATATTCTTGAGGTAGCTTGAGGTTTATTATATGCCATGAAAGTTCCATACTTTTATTGGCCTCATCCAGTGCTTACCGCTTGCTTTCTTATAAATCATCTACCATCTTCCATTCTTGGTAATAAATCTCCTTACTCTATATTGTTACCAAATGATGATCCGTTTTCACTGCACTTGAAAATCTTCGGTCCTAAATCTATCAAGTGTATCTTTCTAGGATACTCTTGTACACAAAAGGGTTATGTTTATTATGATTCCACTCATCAGAGTTTACTTGTTTCTAGGGATGTCACATTTTTTTAAGACTCTCCATACTATTCTAACAATGCTCCTCTAGTTTTATCTTCACTACCAGGTTCTCCTTGACTGGTTGTGCCCCATGCTGTAGAAACTTTTCAGCCCCTAGAAACACCGGCTGACACCACACCTGTTGAGTTTACGGTCCCACCAAGGTAAGTCCATCTTCTCCAGTTTTTTTTGGCCCACAACATGATACTCATCCTATCGCACAAAGAAAAGAACCCAGATCATGCACCATACCCTCTATGTCTCATCCCATATCAAATTTTGTGTCTCATCATCATTTGTCCCCTTCATGTTGTCAATTTCTCTCTGCTATTTCTTCCTATCTATACCACAGTCCTATCAGGAGGCTCTCAAACATCTAGGGTGGAAGGCAACAATGGATGAAGAAATGCAAGCACTTTATGAAAATCAAACATGTGCTCTAGTCCTTCTTCCATCATATAAGAAACCCGTCGGTTGCAAATGGGTGTTTACTATGAAACACAATCCGGTGGGTCTATGTCTCGGCTGAAGGCTTGCCTCATGGCTAAGGGCTATACATAATGTTATGGAATTGATTATAAGGAAACCTTCTCTCCAGTGGAAAAAATGAACTCGGTATGTGTTATTATCTCTGGAAGCTAACTCTTCCTAGCAGGTATATCAACTTGATGTGGAAAATGCCCTTTAGAATGGGGACATCAAAGAAGAAATTTATATGCAACAACCACCTGGGTATGTGGTTGAGGAGGAGTCAGTAAGTCGACTAAAAAAGTCTCTGTACGGTCTAAAATAGTCCCCTCATGCATGGTTTGAGAAATTTACTCAAGCCCTCATACGGGTAGGATTTTACAGATGCTCTGGAGATCACTCAATTTTTATTAAAAAAATCACCTAGAGTCAAGGTAATTATGGCAGTATATGTTGATGATATCATTTTAACTGGTAGTGATTCCGAGGCATACAGGAAACACAAGAAAAAATATGTGCTAAATTCAAGACATAGGATCTTGGACTACTCAAATATTTTCTAGGTATTGAAGTATTACAATCCAGACATGGGATTGTATTATCCCAAAGGAAGTATGCCCTTGATCTACTGGAAGAGACATGAATGCTGGGATGCAAACCAGTAGACACTCCTATGGATTCAAATACAAAATTATGTACAGGTACTAGAGAAGATGTAGATATTGGGAAATATCAGAGACTAGTGGGAAGACTTATTTACATGTGTGTAACAAGGCTAGATATATCATATGCAGTAAGTGTGGTGAGTCAATACATGCACAAACGACAACTTAGTCATTGAAAAGAACTTGAAAGGATATTACTATATCTGAAAGGAGCTCCAGGAAGAGGTCTTCTCTATAAAAATCATGATCACTTCAACATCGAAGGATTCTTAGATGCAGACTGGGCCGGATCCCCGAATGACAAGAAATCTACTTCTGAATTTTGTACGATGGTTGGAGGGAATTTGGTTACATGGAGAAGCAAGAAGCAAAATGTAGTGGCATGGTCTAGTGTAGAAGTAGAATATAGAGCCATGACACACACTGTTAGTGAACTCCTACGGATAAGATCTCTTCTCACTGAATTGGGATTCTACAAAGAAGCTCTGATGGATCTATATTGTGATAATCAAGCAGCAATACACATTACATCGAATCCAGTCTTACATGACACTACCATTTTATACGAGAAAAGTTCCAAGCGGGTCTTTTATCTCTAAAGCATATATCATCACAAAGTGAAGTTGCAGATATTCTCATCAAGCTGGTCACTCACAAGATTATGTCTACCATCTGCAGCAAGCTGGGCATCTACGATGTTTTCTGACCCCCGGCTTGAGGGGGAGTGTTATAATGTGGGACCCACCATGGTGCACGAGCTGGTGGGACCCACCATGAGGACATGGGATGCCAAGAAGAGTCCTCACCCAAGCTAGCACGAGTTAAGAAGATAAGAAGCACAAGCTGGAATGAGTTAGAAGACTTGAAGATCAAGTAGGACCCACAAAGATACCACAAGCTAGAATCTTATCAATATGAGCTGGAAGATTGTGTTATCCTTTCATGACAGTCTTATCTTAGAGAGTTAGAGTTGGAATGTAATTAGGAGATTGAAAGGTTAATTGTATAAGGACTCTATCACTTCCTCTACTATAAATAAAGGTGTTGTAATTCAAAATTAATCAAGTTCTACAATTCTCTCTTGAGTAAATCTCTCTCTCTTTATTTGTCGCACACCTTGTTCCTCTTCTCTTCTTCTCTCTACCTGAGAGCCTTCTTCCCCTTTTCTCCTTTTTCTTTCTCTCTTCCGTTGCTTTGAATATTGGAAAAGGGATCCTAAATTCAACATATCCTTTGGCATCTAATGTAGTTTTGTTTCTCATTACTTGATTTTCTTCATTCTCTTTGTTCCTAAAGACCCCTTTTGTTCCAATGACGTTGATTTTCAGGTCTAGGTAATAGAGTCCAAACTTTGTTTCTTTCAAATTGATTCAATTATGCTTCCATTGCCATAATGCAAAAGTCATATTTTTTGGCCTCGACAAATCATTTGGGCTCTCTTCTAGTTGCAATCTTGCCTTGAGGATCACCTATGATTTATTTTAGAGGATGATCAGTCATGAACTTATAGTTCTTTGGCTCCATTGGTGGTTTTTCTTGGTTAGTCAGGTCAATTGGGTTCTCTTCAAGATTTTGATAATGAGGTTAAGATCTCAGGGATGTATTGAAGGGGTTTCCTTCTTCATCATAAAAAAATTGGAGTTGGAGTTTGATATGGCGAATCAAATTCATCAAACTCAACATTAACCAACTCCTCTACTCTCATAGATGTCTTGTTATAAACTCTATAAGCTTTGCTATGAGTAGAATAACCCAAGAAAATACCTATATCAGATCTAGAGTCAAATTTCCCTAATTTTTCCTTTGATTCTTCAATATGAATGCTTTGCATCTAAACGTTTTGAAATAAATAATATTTGGAAGGGTGCCCATATACAACTCATACAGAGTTTTGGTGAGATCTGGCCTTATGCTTACTCGATTAATGATAGAATATTCGGTGTTCTCAGCTTCAGCCAAAACCTACGTGACATGTTGTATGCATGAAGCATAAGCAAGCTGAGAATGTATGGTCTATACCATGCTTTGTGCAATATTCCTCAAAATGTGAATTTTTAAATTCTTCTCCATGTTCACTCCTAATTTTGTTAATGCTATAGCCTTGTTCCTTTTCAACTTTTTCACATAATTTAACAAAGTCTGGAAAAGCATCATCCTTGTGGGCTAGGAAATCTACCCATGTCAACCTTGAATAGTCATCTACCACCACTAGGGTGAAGTGCTTCCCATTTAGGCTTAAGGTTTGGGCAGGTCCAACTAAGTCCATATGGATTAGTTCAAGAGGACGAGAGGTTGAAACTACGTTTTTAGCCTTGAAAGAAGTTTTGTGTTGTTTTCCATGCTGGAAAGCTCACAAGTTTTCTCTCTTACAAATTTTTGATCTGATAGTCTCTTCTGCCATAACCAAGATTCATCAATTTTTGCACCAAAATAGATGACACTTTGAGGGTAAATTAACTATGTTAGTTACATAGAGAGAAATATCTATTTATATCTCCCTCTAGAACTAGTTCATGATTTTCTTTCTTTGCTAAGCATTTGTCCTTTCCAGACGAAACCTTATTTCCTTTATCATAGAATTGACTAATGCTACGTAAATCATGCATCAACCCTTCAATATAGTATACATTGGATATGAAAGAGGTTGAGGTACCGATTTTACCAATTCCTTTAATAGTACCCTTGTTATTATCTCCAAAAGTTACATGACCTCCGTCTTTGGAATTGAGTTCAATGAAATTATTTTTTGTCACCAGTCATGTGCCTTGAGTAACCACTGTCCAAAATCCAAACATTTTTTGTGCCTTGACTCAGAGATATACCTACGACATAAGAGATTTAACCTTTAAAGACCCATTTAAGGTTGGTTCCTTTTGGGATGACATTTGGGGTGGTGCTATGTGATTTGGGCTTCCATATTTGTTTGCCCAAGTTCTTTTGGGTTACCACAATTTTTTGGTTGATTTGGGTACGCAAATTTTTTTTATGTTGTTTTCATTTTTAACTTTGCAAATGTGGGCAAAGTAACCCAACTCATTACAATAGTGGCATCTAATGTGAGGAATGAGAGAGAAATTATTATTTTTATTTCCTTTGTTCTTCCTAACTTTCCTCTTGGGTGTGGATTTGAGAGATAGAAATTTGACTTGTTGTTCTAAATCCAAAATTTTTTCTGAAAAACATGTCTATCACATGATAACCTATCTGTCAATCCACTTTGTCTTGAGGCATTAGTTATGTGGCTTTCATTTGCGTCCTTCAAGACAATTAGCTCTTACTTGAGCTTTTCAATCTAGTGTAGTTGAGCATTGCATTTTTCTTTGTACTTATTTAGACTATGAAAGGATTTTTTTTCCAAAGTAATTCAAGTTCATGCTCATAGTCTGAGTCACTTACCTCTTTGGATGTTGTAGACTCGTTATCATTTTCTCCAAAAGCCATGAGTCCTATGTCACTTTATTCTTCTTCCAAGTGGTTAGACTCTTCCTCCATTGTATCCCAAGCTGAGATCAAAACTTTCTACTTCTTGTTCTTGGGATCTTTGCATGAAGATGTGGTTCTCCTCATCGATTCTTTTTCATCACAATTGTCACTCATTGAAGTTTCATCTTGAAACGAGCTGGTTTTTCACATGAGTGTGTTCAAACAACGATTTTAGTGTTATTACTAGATGTGTTGCGCTGGGAGTGAGAAGGGTTACAAGTTTTGTTTCTAGAAAAATCATATTCTAATTTATCCCATAAATCCTTGGTTGATCCACAAGATCAGTAAGAAACAACCATTTCATCACTCCATGAACTAAGAATGAGTTCCATAGCCATAGCATTGTCATCTACTCTTGCAATGTTAAGGTCATCCCAATCAGAAACATATTTTAGAATACGTCTTCCCTTTACATTTTGGGATGGGATGAAGGGTCCACTCAGGATAGCTTCCCATTATTCAAATCCATTGGATTGTAAGAAAATATCCTTTCTTAATCTCCACCTTTGGTATTGTGAAGTAATGAATAAAGGAACAGAGAAGGGATTATGACCCTCTTGGAACATAGCTTCTACTTGAGATTCCATTTATTATTTTCAAAATCAAGAAAATTTTGAGTTCAATTAAGTTCTTGGCTTGCAATAATAACAATTGTTGAGGGGAAAGGGGGTTGAAGTCAATTCAAATTAAAAAAATTTTTTGCATTTAATTAAAATATCATACATAAAAGCAATTCATTGTAAATAGTAACATGCACATACCATAGGGGCTAAAAGATTTTTTTTTATCAATGTTTCCCTAGTGGTAGTCACTGCCCAAGAGCCCAAGCTTGGGAAAATTCCACTATCACGCTATAATAGTTGGAAAATTAAAAAAGAGATTTCGGATCTCTTAGGCCATGTGTAGCTCAATATACGATTTTACACAAGCCAATCTCCCCAAGAGATTGTTGCTAGATTCTATCTCTTACTAGGCTTTTTTGTCTAGATTATCAGGTTCTATATGAACCTTTCACAATTTTTTGGAAGTTAAAAATCGAAGTATAGTGGCATGATATAATTTTCCCTTATTTTTTGCCCCTTTCTCTCCCTTCTTAGGGTAAATGGTAAAAATGCAATTATTGTTTCTTTCTTCATTATAAATACATTGAGGGGGAAGATTAGGATGTCGCCTAACCTAATCCTCCTTTCCTTCTTCTCTCTCAAGCTCTCACTCAACTTCGGTTTCTCTCTCACTCTTCTTCTTCCATTCTTGTTCTCCCTCTTTGCTTCACCTTCGGGGGGCGGAGTGACATCGGCATTAAAGGGCACAAATGGATGAAGAGTGGTAGGAGGGAATGACTGAACTGGAGGAGCATCATTCGAGGAATAAAATGAGGTGTCCAAAAAAAAAGGCCACATCCCTAGACACTAGTAAACATAGAAGGGTAAGATTGTAACAGACATAACGTTTTTGTGTGTGACAGTAACCCAAGAAAATGCATTTAATAGAACGAGTAGAAAGTTTACTTTTCTGAGGAGATGTGAGATGGACAAAACAAGTACACACAAAGACCATTATAGGAAGAGAATATGGATCTTCACTAGGAAATAATACAGAATATGGAGTCTTAAGACCAAGTACTGATGAAGGTAACCTATTGATAAAGAAACATGCCCTAAGTATGGCATGAGGTCAATAAAAGTAGGGTACCTTCATGGAGTAGAGGAGGCCCCGAGCAACCTCAAGGAGATAACGGTTCTTTCTTTCAACAACATCAATCTGTCGAGGAGTGTAGGCACATGATGTTTGATAGATAAGGCCATTATCTTAACAGAAGGACTGAAACTCACTAGACAAGTACTCTTTAGCATTATCAAACCTAAGTACTTGAATTTTCTTGCCAAAATGGGTTAATACCATAGGATGAAAGGCCTTAAAGATACTAAATATTTCAGATTTTTTTTAAATAGATATAACCAAGTAACTTGGGTAAAATCATAAAAAAAAAGTAACAAAATATTTAACTTGGGAAATATTGGAGACACTCAAAGGTCCCCATACATCAGAGTGTACTAGAGAAAAGGGAGCAACACTTTTATTGGTAGGGCAATGAGGATATGTGCTCCTCTGGTCTTTTCTTAACTGAAAAACCTCACAATTTAAAGTAGACCAAGACTTTAAAGAAGGAAATAAATTCCAAAGAAAAGATGTAGAAGGATGACCAAGCCAATTGTTCCAAAGTTGCGCCTCAGATGGAGATGATGAAAGTGCAGCTAACGGAGGCAAATTCAAGTAATACAAACCCCCCTTGTCATGGGCTCCACCAATCACCTACTTCATTGTTAGATCCTGTTGATTTTCAAAACTCCATGAATTTAGCACAAGGAGAAAAAGGGAGAGAAATCCATTAGGAGAAAACTGGAGGAAGAAGGGTTATGGAGTTGATTATTAACCTCCCCACTCTATTTAGATTTATAAAACTACTCTATTATAATAATACCCTTGAACTTAGAGTTTAGGGTTTTAACTATGGAACTTTAACTTAATTACATCAATGATCTCTATGAGATGACTCTTTATTTACAATCAAGTCATCTTGTATGTGGGCCTATGGGCCTTCTCCTTGATCTGTGGGCCTTGAGCTCGTCTTCTATATCTCTTGGTTGCATGGGTCTTCCTTGGTCTTATGGGCTTGGGCCCATCTTCTAATACACTTGGATATGTGGGCCTTCCTTGGTCGTGTGGGCTTGAACCCTATCTTCCAACATTCCCTCTCAAGCTGGGGTGAGAGAACAACATGAACTCCGAGCTTGCTGCAAATGATGTATAAATTGGCACATATTCCAATATGCCTTCATCTTCCAACATTCCCCCTCACATTGGTGCTCTCGTTCATGAGGCCCATCTAGCATAATATTAGTGAGAGTAAATCACTCCTAGCCATTAAGATTGCTCCATACTCTAGTCTTAACTCATGTTGGATGTAGGGCACACTCCATCTTCAGGTAGTATGTTTATCGGCATTGCTCTGAAGTGTCCACCTCCACCACTGTGTCCCTCCAAAGGACAACAACTCTCAAGTGGTAGATTAATATATGACATTAATGGGGGGAAGTAACATAAATGTAATAATAAGTTCCGTCATGGACTTCCAACCGTAAATATTTTTGATATTTTTTACGGGGGTGAAGTTCCTCCGTCATGGACTTCCAACCACAAATATTTTTTACGGAGATGATGTTCCTCCGTCATGGACTTCCAACCACAAATATTTTTAATATTTTTTACGGAGATGAAGTTTCTCCGTCATGGACTCCTAACCACAAATAATTTTGATATTTTTGACGGGGATGAAGTTCCTCCATCATGAACTTCCAACCACAAATAATTTTGATATTTTTGACGGGGGTGAAGTTCCTCCGTCATGGACTCCTAACCACAAATAATTTTGATATTTTTTACGGGCACAAATAAATAATGGTATGAGGCTACCTCTTCTTCAATAATAATATTTCATCAAAAGAGACATAATAACAACAACTACAATGGGCTCGGGCCCACTTAACACCACCCAAAATAGTCCTTGTAAAATTGACCTATGAAATAATCTGATGCAAGTATCTGTAACAATTAATATGCTGACCAAGAAATAATATGTCAATTCTTCAAAAATAATAATCCAACTAGAGAAAAAAATTTATCGAGTCACGCCAAAATATGTATAAAACTTGGACACGTATACCGAAGCAAAAAATAAGTAGTTCGAGTTAGGTTGACCCTGATCCGAGTTGACCCGAACCGAGTTGGCCAAGTTGACTCGGTCTGGATAGTGCAGAAACAGTAAGTCTCAGGTCGGCTGGAACTGGGTCTGATCTGAGTTGGGCCTGGTTTGGGCCCGCTGAACTATTGATATATTTTTCCTAACCAAGGAAAAATTTATCAACAATACCTTCTTTTTCCTCCCGCGCTGAATAGCTCGGCAAACGAATTCTTCTTCTCCCCCTTGCCAAAAGGTTGTAATGGACTTTGTTACAATGGAGAGACCAAATCCGAGCACATAAACCAGAGTATTCACCACGAAGCATATAACAAAGAGGGAAATCGAAAATAGATGCAGAATATCAGTAAATCAACAGAAAAACACAAGAGGCAATGATCTTACGTGGTTTGGGGACAGCCTACATCCACGGGAGGAGACGAGAACCCACTAAATGCGAAAAGGGTGAAGTTTTGCGGCTTCAAGCATACAAAATCGAGCTCAGATTTCTCCCTCGATGAAACCCCTCTTTCTCGCACAAAGAATCCCCAAATATCGACGTCTCAAACTCCTGAAAGAGGGATGTCTGATTAAATGACTTAATCGGGTAACATACAAGGATCCCAAACGGGTAAGAGGGTCGAAGCGGGTAATCGGATTCAAGACACCCGATTAAAAAATTTCCACCTTGGCTTGAATTCGATTACTCCTCTCTGAAAAGTGAAACTGTCTATCACTATCTCCACTTTGCCCCTTAGGGCATCCTCCTCAGATACTGTGAACACCAATCAAGTCCAAGCAGTGCTTGAACTTGAGTGTATGAACTGGTTTGGTCACCATATCTGCTGCATTCTATGTGGTACCAATTTTCTTTACATAAATCTGGCTCTGAGAGACAATATCTCTCACAAAATGATATCTGACATCAATGTGCTTAGTTCTCTCATGATACATCTGATTTTTAGTCAGATGTATAGCACTCTAACTATCACAGTGAACAATTGTGGTACCTTGTGGCAAACCAAGCTCACCAAGTAAACCTCTCAACCAGATAGCTTCTTTCATTGCCTCAATCACAGCCATGAACTCGGCCTCTGTAGTGGATAAGGCAACTGTAGTCTGTAATGTTGCCTTCCAGCTCACTGCACAACTCGAGAGAGTGAAAACATAACCTGTCAGAGATCTCCTCTTATCATTATCGCCAGTATAATCAGAATCAACATAGCCAATTGCACCAGTATCTCTGCAACCCCCACATACCAAACCAGTACTAGTAGTACCCTTCAGATATCGAAATATCCATTTCATAGCCTGCTAGTGTCCCTTGCCAGGACGTGCCATATATCTACTCACAACACTAACTGCATGTGAAATATCTGGACGAGTGCAAACCATGGCATACATAAGGCTCCCAACTGCACTCGCATAGGGAACATGGGACATGTGCTCCTCCTCATCCTCGGTCTGTGGTGATAACTCTGCTGAAAGTCTGAAATGGGTAGCAAGAGGTGTGCTCACAAGTTTAGCGTCCTACATCCCAAAACGATCAAGTACCTTCTCAAGATAACTCTTTTTGTGATAGGTACAACTTGTTTGCCTTTCTATCCCGGCAAATCTCCATGCCCAATATTTTCTTTGATGCGCCCAAATCTTTCATCTCAAAATCACCACGGAGTTGAGCCTTCAACTTGTTGACCACAAACATATCTTTGGCTGCAATAAACATATCATCAACATATAACAACAGATACGCAAATGAACCATTTGAGAGCTCCCTGAAGTAAACACAACTATCATGCTCACTTCTAGAATAACCATGATCCATCATAAACATGTTGAACCGCTTATACCACTGTCTAGGTGATTGTTTCAGCCCATACAAAGATTTCTGAAGCAAACAAACATAGTCCTCCTTTCCCGAAATAGAAAACCCCTCTAGCTAGCTGATGCATATAAATATGCTCTTCAAGCTCACCATGTAGAAAAGTTGTCTTGACATCAAGTTGCTCTAGCTCTAATTCAAACATAGCAACCATAGCAAGCAACACGCGAATAGAGCTATGTTTCACAACAGGTGAGAAGACCTCAAAGAAGTCTACACCCTCTCTCTGACTATAGCCCTTTGCCACTAAACGTGCCTTGTATCTAGCATCGTCATCACATGGAGTTCCTTCCTTTCTCTTGAAGACCCATTTGCATCCAACAATCTTCTTGCCCTTCGATGGTTTCACAAGCTCCTAAGTTTGGTTCTTTTGGAGAGATTCCATCTCCTCATTCATAACAATAGTCCATTTTTTAGAATCACTACCCGTGACAGTTTCACGGTAGTTAGAAGGCTCTTGAAACTAAATGGTCTCTGCTACAATCAATGCATAAGCCACCATGTCTGGATAGTCGTACTTCTAAGGTGGCCTTATCTACCTCCTCACTCGATCTTGAGCGAAACTGAACTGTAACTCTTGAGATGCATCTTCTACCTCACTAGAATCATGCACCTTGTCATCAATGGACTAAACTGGAGTGTTTTCTACGTCTCTCCCAGAAGTATCACTCTCAAGCTCTATCTACTCACTGATACCCTGATTTATGCCTTCATCAATAGACTCCTTCCTAGGATGAAGCATATAAGTTTCATCAAAAGTAACATCTCTACTGATAAGAAACTTAGGTGCCTTGGGATCAGGACACCATAACCTATACCCTTTCACCCCAGATGCATAACCTAGAAATATGTATTTCTTCTCATGAGTTTCTAATTTACCCTCATTCACATGTGCATACGTTGGACAACCAAAAATTTTCAAACTAGAATAATCTGCCGGAGATCCAGACCATACCTCTAGAGGAGTCTTACACTCAATAGCAGTGTGTGGAGACTGATTCACCAAGTAGCATTCTGTGGAAACTGCTTCAGCCCAGAAATCTTTCTCCAAACTCGCATTAGAGAGCATACACCTAGCCCTCTCCAAAAGTGTCTTGTTCATGCGTTCTACGACACCATTTTTTTGAGGAGTATGTCTAATTGTACGATGCCAAACAATTCCCATATTCTTGCAGAAATCATTGAACTCCCCTGAACAGAACTCCAAACCATTATCAGTCCTAAGCCTCTTGATTTTCTTTCCAGTTTGATTCTCAATCATAGCCTTAAACTGCTTGAAAGAAACAAAGGCTTCATCCTTAGTCTTCAACAGATAAAGTCAAACTTTCCTAGAGTAGTCATCAATGAGGGTAATAAAATACCGAGCACCACCCTTTGAAGGAACACGAGAGAGACCCCACAAGTTAGAATGGATATAATCCAATGTACCTTTGGTTCTGTGGATTGCCGTACTGAATTTCAGAAGCTTCTGTTTCCAAAAAACACAATGTTCACAAAAGTCTAAATTCCCTGTCTTCTGACCACCAAGCAAACCCTGTTTGTTCAAAACTGTCATTCCCCTCTCACTCATATGCCCTAATCGCATATGCCACAGATGAGTCGTGTCTATATCTGAATCTGTAGATGAGGAAACCGTTGTAGCACCTATGACTGTACTGCCCCAAAGCACATAAAGGTTGCCAACCTTTTTTCCTTTCATCACAACTAATACACCTTTACAGACTTCAAAACTCCACCTTCAGTTGTATATCTACAACCAAGGGAATCTAGAGAACTTAGAGAAATTAGATTTTTCTTCAAGTCTGGTACATGCCGAACTTCTGACAAAGTCCTCACTATACCATCATGCATCTTGATTTGGACCGTTCCAATCCCAATAGTTTTACAGGGCATGTTGTTCCCCATCAAAACTGTACCACCATTCACCGAATGATATGTCGTAAAATAGTCCTTGATAGGACAAATGTGGTAGGAGCAGCCCAAATCAAGTATCCACTCATCTTGTGAGTGTGCAGCACATGCATCAACTGTGAGGACATATTTTGAATGATCAGAATGATCTTTAGCAACCCTAGTAACATCTCTCTATCCATCAAACTTCTCTACTGTATACTTCATAGCTATTTTTACCAAAATACCCTCAATTATAAAATGCTCAGTATCTTCTCTCTCTTTGGACCTCTCTCGGCACTTATAGAGACTAACAGCGAAACAGTGCCCAAACAACAAGTTCTCTCTCGGTACTTACAAAGACCAGCAGTTGAACAGTGCCCAAAAAATGAGTTTACCCTCTCGGTACTTACAGAAACCCAACAATGGAACAATGCCGAAAAATGCAGAGAGAATGGAGCTGAAATCCAGCGCCGTTATCGAAAAACGCAGCTCTGATACCAGTTTGTTACAACGGAGTGACCAAGTCCGAGCACATAAACCAAAGTATTCACCACGAAGCATATAACAAAGAGAGATATCGAAAATAGATGCAGAATATCAGTAAATCAACACAACAGCATAAGAGACAACGATCTTACATGGTTCGGCGACAGCCTACATCCATTGGAGGAGACGAGAATCCACTAAATGCGAAAAGAGTGAAGCTTTGTGGCTTCAAGCATACAAATTGAGCTTAGATTTCTCCCTCGATGAAACCCCTCTTTCTCGCACAAAGAATCCCCAAATCTCAACGTCTCAAACTCCCAACAGAGAGATTTTCGATTAAATGACTTAATCGGGTAACATATGCGGATTCCAAGCGGGTAAGAGGGTCGAAGTGGGTAATCGGATTCAAGACACCCTATTAACAAACTCGGTACGCTGGTTTGTTGGTTCGAATTAGCACCTCTCTTCTTGGCGTAAATAGAGTTCTCGACGGAGTAAATAATCCACCGAGCAGAAACAGAACAGACTCACAGAGTTGTCTTCTCCGACAACGGCGCTGGTGGTATCCGAACAACATGGGACATCAACGAGAGGTCTCAGGTGTCCATCAGAGGAGTTTCCTAAAATAGCAATGAAGCTCTTGTTTAACGTAGTAGCAGCTTCAGCAATGAAAACAACAAATTTCCGTAATAGCAAAAAATCTCGGCATGTTTCCATAATAGCAAAAAAATCTCGGGCATGAACAACTGATGCATCTCTGTAAATCATGAGATGGAGGAGTTTTCGAAAATAGGGGAGAAGATATCTCCTGGAGAATCAACCAAAAACACACACAAAAGAAACTGTAACATCGTTCGGGATTGAAACTCATATAGAAATCTTCCCTCTTGTTTCTACAGGAGAGAAACAACTAGACACGAGCCAAAGAGATCACCAGTCTCCAAAAACAACAAAAGTTGTGCGAATTAGCAACTTTCCTCGTATATTGAAGGTAATCTTAATACTGATCGAGCAGATAGTGGATAAGACTCCAACAATCTTCCATAAATAAAATAATGCCAACGAAGTCGTGGTTGTTGCAACCAAAAGATGTTCTGGAAAATACAGAGCTAATGGCAAGTTTTTTGTTTGATCATAGATACATCTGAGTTGTTTTTCATTATTTTCTTTGCAGCAGCAATGAATGACGAAGATGAATCAACAACAATCACGTAGAATCACTCTTGGATTCTACATAGTGGGAATTACAATCATGTCTCTGATACCCGGCAACAGCAAAGTAGCAGTAATTTTATTCACCGAGAGATTAGACTTCTAATATGATACCCATCAACAGGACTCCATGAATTTAGCTGAAGGAAAAAAAGGGAGAGAAACCCATTGGGATAAAACTGGAGGAATAAGGGTTATGAACTTGATTATTAACTCTCCCCCTGAAGCTCTATTTATAAATTTATGAAACTATTGGATTACAATAATACCCTTGAACTTAGGGTTTAGGGTTTTAACCCTAGAAATTTAACTTAATTACAACAATGCCATCTCTAAGAGATGACTCTTTATTTACCATACTGCCATCTTGTATATGGGCCTATGGGCCTTCTCCTTGATCTGTGGGTCCTCCTTGGTCGTGTGGGTTTGGGCCCTATCTTCCAACAGATCCTAAAATACACAAGAAGAGGGTGAGAAGGTGACAGAGTAATTTAGATGTTTTGTGAGCTAACTTATCAAGAGTAAGTTTAAAGAGAATTGAGCAATAAATAGGACATCTTAAAGTGGGATAGAGGGTGTAATAGAAGATGATCCCTTGCCAAGTACTTTGGTTTGGGTACCATTAGTTATAGTAACAAACTCATCGGGAATACATGGAGATAAAAAAATTATAATATGTTTGTTACCTGAGAGATGTTCGAAGGCCCCGAAGTTTATTATCCAAGATGAAGAGGAGGAAGTGGAAGAAAGCATACCTGAAGCAATAGTTGTAACAGTCGTAGGTAAAGATGTACGGGAAGACCCCATGAATGATTTTATTTTCTTAAATGTTTCATAGTCTTCATGATTGAGAGTCATCTTCCCGGTTTGTGATTCAGCCTTTTCGTGCCATTTATCATTGGTAACAGAGGCTAGAGTAGCTATGGCCCATTTCGGTTAACCATGAAGCTTCCAACAAGTTTCCACAAGGTGATTTTGACCACCACAATAATTGCATAATCGATGATGCTCTATGCGAGAGTAGATAGGACCAGTTCTACCATTTCTTGTTTGGCCTCTTCTAGAATTTCTGTCGGCCTTTGTTGGAGGATGATGTACCTCTATTACTTGAATACATAGCAGATGAATCATCATTATTTGAGTTAAGAGACGAATCAGGCATTCACAACAATGTGACTTATATCATCAAAGGATGGTAGCACAGAGGAGCTAAGAAGTTGGGTCTTGTCAATAAATTCCTGCCACTAAAGCTTCCCTTTGCCTTTCTTGAACCGAAATATCGGTGGAGTAAGGTTGAGTGATCTTCCACTCTTGAAGTAGACCTCGAAACTGAGCAAAAAATTTATGAATATTGTCTCCTTGATTAGTATTGAGCAAGTTTTGCAATACATCAAATAACTTTTGTAAAGTAGTCGTACTAGAATATAACTTAGTACATGTGTCCCAAATCTATTTGGCAGATTCTAAGGGGACAACTTTGTTAGCTACATACTCTTCTATACTATTAATAAGCCGACTAATTACCAAATTCTCATCCTGAACCCAATTTAGGTAGGATTGACTTTCTTCATCAATCGGTGGAGATGGCTTGGTTAAGTGATGAGTTCTTATCCACTACATTAGCCACTAATCAGGCTCCAAATAAACCAAAAATCATAGCTTAAGTGAAGTAGATCAATTAATCACTCAATACCAATTCAAATCCTCTTTTCAGTCTTCAAAAACTCAAGAACTCATGGCTGGTTCTTAACCCAAGCATGGCTTAACTTTTCCTTATGATAGGTGTCACATTTGTCACTTAAAAATACACATTTCCCTAACTCTTTTCCAAAAATCCTTTAGGCAATGAAATTTCTCATAAGTCTTAAATCGTTGGAGAAGGAATTAGCAATTTAAAAAAAATCACAACTCACCAAAAACCAACTGCTCTTTGAGCTTGGTAAAGTCCCTCGAACAATTTCTATATGTTTAAAGAATCCGAGTACCATAAATCATAAACCAACTTGGTTTAATCCAAAAAATCAAATAAATTACTGGTATTGAATAATGAGAGATCAAGTTAAGTCTCATTCATGTCCATATCATTCTTCCATCATATAACCATCAACTTCATAATCAATAGGTCTTCATAACCTTGTATGCAACCGATCTTGATCAAACTTGCATTATTTGAGTGCAAAAAGATCAAGGTTGTAATATCCTTTAAACACCAAGTATTAGCTTTCACAACTTCTCATATGAAAGCCATTTGTTTCTTGATGTAATATAGAGATTAAGGGCTCGGTACATAGTATAAATGTAAGGAAAATTATAACAAAAACTCACTTATCTTTCCATGGTTGAATCTCTTCCTTCAAGAGAACCTTGCATGAAACCTTCAAAGGTACTTAAGCATCACTTCAACGTGAGAGTCCTAAACCCTCACCTCTGATACCATGTAAAATTTAGGACTCTATAATGATCTCAAGCAAAAGAGGGAGGAGAAGAAGAATAAAAGAAGAGAGAAAGAAGAGAGAGTTTAGGGATCGACTTCTAAGAGAAGGGAGAAGAGACTTTGGACGAATTTGAGAAGAGAGGAGAGAACTTAATGTTGTACCTCTTAGCCAAGGGCCTCTATTTATAGTTTTTACAGTTCCCTTAGGGCTAAAACATTACAAGAGAAGAGACATAAATAGACAAGTAATTATATCTTCATGTCATCTTTATGAGAAGTCTTCTTATTTATCAGTATGCCACCTCTTGGACGTGTGGGGTTTCTTCCTTGGACATGTGGCGTTGAGCCCATCTTCTAACACAGTCAAAGCATGAGTTTTTTTTTTTTATCTCAAAGAAAGTATGTTTTAGATCTACTAGAGGACACAAGGATGATCGGATGTCAACCAATAAATACCCCTATGGATGCAGACACAAAGCTATGTGCAAGCTCTAGAGAAGATGTTGATATAGGTAAATATCAGAGACTTGAGAGAAATCTCATTTACCTCGCAATGATTGGACCAGATATATCATATGCAGTAAGTGTGGTGAGTCAGTATATGAACATACCACAACTTACCCATTGGAAAGCCTTCGAGAAAACACTTCAACAAAGAAGGTTTTTGAGCTATTGATTGGGTTGGATCACCTGATGACAAGAAGTCCACTTCACAGTATTGTACCTTAGTTGGAGGTAACTAGGATAGATGGAGAAGCAAAAAGCTTAATTTTCTTGTGAGGTCTAGTGCAAAAGCAGAGTACAGAGCTATGACCCACTCATTGTATGGATAAGATCCCTTCTTAATGAATTGGGATTTTATAAAGAAGCTTCTATGGAATTATATTGCTACAACTAGGCGGCTATTCATATCACCTCAAATCTTGTCTTTCATGATTGAGATAGACTGTCATTTTATACGTGAGAAATTTCAGGCTAGTATCTTATCTCTAAGCATATTCCATCACATGGATAGGTGGCAGACATTCTTACCAAAGTAGTCACATTCAAGATTTTAACCACTATATGCGGTAAGCTAGGTATCTACATTGTTTTCTCTCCCCTAGCTAGAAGGGGAGTGTTGGAAGACACCTTGAAGTCGCAACAATATAATTATCTTTGCCACATCAAGGAGGTAATTTAAAGGTCTTCTCATAAGGATGGAACAAAGGTGTAATTATCTAAAAAGATGCATGGTTACTTATGTCTTTTCCTTTTCAAAGTGTCTTGCCATAAGGGCATTGTAGTCATTGTAAACTTCCTTCCAAAACCATAAACAGAGGTTCAAGGCATGGGGTAGATCATTAAGTCTCCCCTCTCCTCTCTCAAATTCGTCCTTAGAATTGTCTCCTCTCCCAAGCTCTCTCTCTCCATCTCTCTAGCCAAGTTCTCTATTCTTTTTCTCTTCTCCTTTCTTTTCTATCTTTTCCACCTCTCTTGTTTCACTATCTTGGTCCAGGACCTTGTCATGGGATCCTAAATTCAACATGCCACTTGTTTTAGATCTACCTCATCCCCCTGAAGCCCTTGTGGACACCATATTTGTGGAGTTTTCGGATCCCTCCGAGGTAAGCCCATTGTACTCTATCATATTTGGCACACAATTTGATACTTAGGCCATAGTTTTATGGAAGGAGCCTCAGACTTGCAATAGCCCCTCCACTTCTCCTCCAATATTAGATTTTTTTTCTCACCGTCAATTGTCTTCTTCATATTTTCAATTTCTTGTATCTATTTCTTTCATCTCTGTTCCACAGTCATATCAGGAGGCTCTGAGACATCCACGATGGAAGGCGGTCATGAGAGAAGAAATGCATGCATTATATGAGAATCAGACTTGGGCCCTAGTTCCTCTTCCTCCCGAAAATAAACTCGTGGGCTTTAAATGGATTTTTACTATCAAGCACAATCCTAATGGTTCTATTGCTGACCTCAAAGTCTGACACATTGCAAAGGGGTACACTTAGTGTTATGGAGTGGATTATTAGGAAACATTCTCCCCAGTGGCTAAATTAAACATGATACAAATCTTATTCTCTAGCCACTAATTCATCTTGGCTAGTATATCAATTGGATATAAAACATATCTTCTTTAATGAGGACATTTAAAGAAGATATATTTGCACCGACCACTTGATTTTGTGGTTGAGGGGGAGTCAGTATGAAAATTGACGAAGTCTTTATATGGGATTAAATAGTCTCCTTGGTCTTGGTTTGACAAATTTACCCAAGAAATGTTGTGGTTTGGATTTAGTTGGTGCTCAGTAGATCATTCTGTCATTGTCAAGAATATCTTAAAGGGAAAAGTATTAATAGCAGTTTATGTGGATGGTATCATGTTAATTGGTAGTGATACGGACAACATGAATGAACTCAAAGAGAAGAAAAGCAAAGAATTTAAAATGAAGGATCTTGGACTGCTAAAATATTTTCTAGGTATTGAGGTATTCTAGTCTATTGAATTTCTAGAAAAGAGGAAAATTTCATTAACTTGATGTAATCTGAGTACATGAACCCTTATTTATAATAAAGGAGAGTAATAGAATCCAATTAAAATTAGAAAATCATTGTCCCAATTACACCCAAAGTCTAACACTTAAAGATAAGTCCTAGAATAATTAAACAACTCAACGTAAATAGAAGACTAACATAACTAAAACACCTTTAAACTGAGAATCTTCTGTGAGACCCCTCTTTCTATGAGACTCCTAAAAGAATCCACCATATTAATTTTGGCTTTATGAGACTTCTTACTATGAGAGTCATATAAGAGTCTTCCATATCTTCTCTTCAACATAGTCAAAGCACGGGATTGTATTATCTTAGAGAAAGTTTGTTTTAGATATACTAGAGGACACAAGGATGATGGGATTTTAACTAGAAGACACTCCTATGGATACTAATACACAGTTATGTTCAAGCTCTAGAGAAGATGTTGATATAGGTAAATATTAGAGGCTTGTGAGAACACTTATTTACCTCACAATTAATAGACCAAATATATCTTATACAGTAAGTGTGGTGAGTCAGTAAATGCACAAACCACAACTTATCCATTGGCAAACCTTGGAGAGGATACTGAGACATTTAAAAGGAGCTCTGGGGAAGGGCTTCTCTATAAGAATCATGGCCACTTCAACATAGAATATTTTTAATGTGAAAATTAGGTTGGATCACTTGATGATAGGAAGTCCACTTCAGGGTACTGAACCACATGGAGAAGCACAAAGCAGAATTTTGTTGTGAGGTCTAGCTCAGAAGCAAAGTATAGAGCTATGGCCCACACAGTCAATGAGTTTCTATGGATCAGATCCCTTCCTATTGAATTGGGATTCTATAAAGGAGCTTCTATGGAATTATATTATGACAACCAGGCATTTATTCATATCACTTAAAATCTTGTCTTCCACGAGAGGATAAAACACATTGAGGTAGATTGCCCATTTTATATAGGAGAAATCTCATGCTGGTATCATATCTCTTAGACATGTTTCATCACAAGGACAAGTGGCATATATTCTTACCAAACCAGTCACATTCAATATTTTAACCACTATATGCAGCAAGCTGGGTATCTACGATGTTTTCTCTCCCCTTGTTAGAGGGAAAGTGTTGGAAGACATCTCGAAGTGGCATCAAAGTAATTGCCTTCCCCACGTCAAGGATGTGGCAAATGAGTTAATTAAGAGGTCTTCTCATGAGGATGGTACATGGGTGTAATTCTCTAAGATGATTTATGTCTACTTATGTCCTTTCATTTTCAAAGCTTGTAGCCCTAATGGCATTGTAATCATTGTAAACTTACTTTCATAACTACAAATAGAGGCTCAAGGCATGTGGTAGTTCATTAAGTCTCCTCTCTTCTCTCTCAAATTCGTCCTTAGAATTTTCTCCTCTCCCAAGCTCTCTCTCTCCAACTTTCTAGTCTTCTTTCTCTCTTTCTCTCTCTTCTACTTTCTTCTCATCCTTTTCTTCCTCTCCTCTTTCACTACCTTGGTTGAGGACCTCGTCATGGGATCCTAAGTTCAATAGAAGAAATATAGAGAAAATAAAGGAAATTTGAAAAAAAGGGAGGGGTTGAACTAGTGTGAGAGAAAAAGTAGGAATCACTCTCTAGCCACATATATGTCTCTATTTATTCTAAATAAAATTAAGCCAAAAGAAATTAACCTCCACAACACAAAGGAAGAACAACTAAACCTAAGTATCTAGCCTCAATCACCTAGGAAAGGTACTAAATAGGAAATTAAGCTAGAAAATAAAATAGGCACAACTTCCTAGAATATTACTTACTTACCCTTACAATATCCCCTTTTCACATATATCCTTACAATATCTCCTTTTCACATACATAAATATAAAACTAAGTTAAATGCATATGAGATGCCAGGTTGATCGAGTGCCTACAATACTACATTGGAAAGAAAGATGGGAAAATGAAGGGCTTGTCATATTAGCTTTAAAGTTTGTTGCTAAAGGACCAGGAACTGGTGTACATGAACCCATCATTTTCATTAATATTACCAAGAAAGAGAAAGTATACAAGAGATATAGTGAATTCAAAGCCCTACAAAGAGATGAAATTGACCAATGTTCTTTAGCAAGAGTTTGTTTGATTTGGGTGAAATGAAAAAGAAGATCAAACTTAGATCTAGTTAAAAGGTAGTCGTCTACATAGTGAAGTAATGAAAAGGAGGATCATTGTGATCTAGAGTAAAAATGTAAAAAAGGATTGAGTTATGATTATCATATTAGGCTCATGGTGCTTTCTTAAGATCATGTATGGCTATATTAAGTTTAAAAATTTTAGTTGGATGAGCAGGATATTCAAATCCATGTGCTTATCGCATATGGACAATTGTATTATAGGTTTCATTAAGAAAGGCATTGTTAACATTGAATTGTTGATCATGCCATCTATGGGATATAGCAAGGGTTAGGACTAAATGGACCATTTGAGGCTTAACCACAAGGCTGAATGTTTTATCATAGTCAAAACCAAGTAATTGTTGGTAGACTTGGACAACAAGGTGGGTGTTGTACCAGCTAACGGTTCCATTCACATTTATTTTTGTCATAAATACCCATGCAGAACCAACAACATTCATGAAAGATTAAGAGGGGCCTTAGTCCCATGTGTGGTTTGGTTGAAGTGCATTGAGTTTTTCCTCCACAATGGATTTACATGGAGGGAATTAAGAGCTACTTTTTAGAACCTAAGCTTAGCTATATCTTGAGATTGTTGAATTTAGGATCCCTTTTCCAATATTTCGAGCAAGAGAAGAGAGAAAGAAAAAGAAGAAAATGGGAGAAAAGCTCACGGGTAAAGAGAAGAGAAGAGGGAAAAAGAGAGGTGTGCGCCAAGCAAGAGACAAAGATTTACTCAAGAAGGGGTTGTGTAACTTGATTAATTTCGAATTACAACACCTCTATTTATAGTAAAGGAAGTGATAGAGTCCTTATACAATTAACCTTTCAATCTCCTAATTACATTCCAAGTCTAACTCTCTAAGACAAGTCTATCCTGAAAAGTTAACACAATCTACTAGAAATTTAATATAAGTTGAGCTATAACTCTTCTTCAATAACGTGGACATAAGGGAGGAGGCTTAGCTCGTGGCCTTATCTTTATGGGTCCCACTTGATCTTCAAATCTTCTAACTCATTTCAGCTTGTGCTTCTTATCTTCATAACTTGTACTAGCTTGGGTGAGGACTTCTTGGCATCCCACGTCCTCATGGTGGGTCCCCCCAACTCGTGCACCATGGTGGGTCCCACATTGTAATAGAGATAATAGGAGAAAGATGGAAACTTTTGGATCTGGTTATCATGGAGTATGAGTTAAATGAAAGAATGGGTATAAAAAGTAAATGTATTTCCAAACATCCTTCTTGAGGAGGTCGTGGAATAAGAGGGATATGTGATGGAGATAAAGAAGGATGAGATGGTTCATACTTTTAGAGTAGGTTGGGGTGACAAGGAAGGAGTGTGAATAGATTCATAGGTTTTTGGAATGAAGATATCATTTGGTTCATGAAGAGGAGTTTGTGAAAGAGAGTTGGTAGAGAGAGGAGATGTGATGCAGGAGAAGCGTGAGGCGGATACGTAATCGGATCCGTAGTTGGATCCATTTTCTGAACCCGGTTTGGGTTTGTTTGTTTTGAGTTGTAGCCCGGGCTTGTCGGGGGCTTTGCATTTTGGTTAAAACTCATTCTATGTACAGGGGAGAGGGAATTATTAATTGTGAGTGATATTGAATAGAAACATGAGGGTTTTCTCTCTGTTTTAGGGTGACCTATTGCCATTTCCCCCACAAATTACCGGTGGAATTTCCAGCAGGATAATCAATATCCTGTGTCCGACGTCAGTTGGTATCAGAGCTTCTGGCTGGGGAAGAAGCTTGGGTCTTGCCAAATACGCTACGGTGACAAGCAGCTAGGGCAGAATCGACGTCGTCACCGTCGCCGTGGCAGGAACTACCGTTGCCGTCGCCGTAGAGAGGGTTCAAAACTTACCAAAAACAGGGGCGCCAAACCTGACGTTTTGTGGTGCCAAAACAGGGGTCGTCTGAGAGAGGAGACCTTGCGCGAGAAGGGAGAATCTAGGGCTGTTGGAGACAACGGCTAGAGAGGGCCGCTGAAGCAGCGCGATTTCGGGATAGGGGCTCTGAACTTCCGATTTTGGGAGATTTCAATAGCATCCAAATTGTTTTGTCTTGGGGGAAGCGCAGTCGGTTTCGGGAAATTTTGTGAGTTAAAAAAAAAAAGTATGGTTGGTGGTCATCACGAGCAGCATCCGAATGAGGAAGCTCCACACCGTGGCCGTAATCTTCAAAATGTGATGATTAAAGATTTACAGTGGCAAGTCGTGAAATTGACTCAACTTCTGGTAGCGTAGGATTTCAGTGATCATGAGATGGGAAGCCACGATTCCGATATCAACTTCAAAATCCATATCGCGATCATGCTCAATTCAGGAAGCACCGCGGTCAGGGAGATCGACCTATAGACCTCAGTTTCAGAGTGACTCTACCCGAGTTTTCTGGTATGTTACAGGTCGAGGGATTCATCGACTGGTTGCAAGAGATAGAGCGTCTCTTTGAGTATAAGGAAGTCCCAGATAGTGTCAAGGTGAAACTGGTTGCCATCAAACTCAAGGGCAAAACATCTGCGTGGTGGGATCAGTTGAGGCGATCAAGAGACCAACAAGGCAAGGCCAAGATCACTGATTGTGAGAAGATGAAGATGAAGATGAAGGGTCAATTCCTTCCTTTCTGTAGAATTTAGGATCTCATGAAAGGAACTTTAGATCAACAAGAAAGAAGAAGAAGAAGAAGAGAGAAGGAGAAGAGAAGAAGAAGAACGTGGAAGAAGAGAGTTTGGATTAAGGGAGAAGAGGGTTGCGTCAAAAAGAAATATGAGGGCTGGACAAATTTGTGGAAAGAGAAGAGAGTGCTTCAATGCCCTACCTCTTAGCCAATGCCTTTATTTATAGTTTTACAATACCCTTAGGGCTACAACTTGATAAAACAAAAGACATAAAAGGAACACATATTTACACTTCTATGCCATCTTTATGGAAAGTACCATATTTTACACATATGCCACTCCTTTGACGTGTGGGCTTCTTGTCTTGAGCTTGTGGGCTTGAGCCCATCTTCCAACACTCCCCCTCAAGCTGAAGGAGAAAAGACATCATAAATACCCAGCTTGCCACATATAAACAATAGGATTTTAGATGTAACGGGTTTAGTGAGAATATCAGCCACTTGCTCTTGAGATGACACATGTTTGAGAGAGATTATTCCTGCTTGAAACTTCTCCCGTATAAAATGACAATCCACCTCAATGTGTTTAGTTCTTTCATGAAAAACTGGATTTGAAGTGATATGAATGGCTGCTTGATTATCACAATGAAGATTCATGGACCCCTTTTTATAAAAACCTAGTTCGGTAAGAAGGGTCCTAATCCATAAAATTTCACTAACGGTATGGGCCATAGCTCTATATTCTGCTTCAGCACTAGATCTTGCAACCACATTTTGCTTCTTACTTTTCCATGTAACCAAGTTTCCCCCAACCAAAGTACAATATCCTGATGTAGATTTTCTATCATCAGGAGATCCAGCCCAATCTGCATCTGAGAAGCCTTCTATGTTGAAGTGCCCATGTTTTTTATACAGCAATCCTCTTCCTGGAGCTCCTTTTAGATAACGTAATATTCTCTCTAAAGACTGCCAGTGGGTAATTTGTGGTTTGTGCATGAATTGACTCACCACACTTACAGCATATGATATGTCTGGCCTAGTTACTGTGAGATAAATCAGTTTTCCCACGAGTCTTTGGTATTTGCCAATATCAATATCTTCTTCATTTGTGGCACATAATTTTACATTTGTATCCATAGGTGTGTCAACTGGTCTACAACCCTTCATTCCTGTTTCTTCAAGGAGATCCAAGACATATTTCCTTTGAGACAATATTATCCCATGTTTGGATTGAAGAACTTCTATACCCAAAAAATATTTAAGCATACCAAGGTCTTTAGTCTTGAATTCCTGACATATCATCTGTTTCACCTCTTGTATGCTCAAAGCATCATCACCGGTTAAGATAATATCATCCACATATACGGCCAATAATATTTTCCCTTTGACCGTATCTTTATAATATACGGAATGATCAACCGAGCACCGATGAAAACCAAACCGTAAGAGTGTTTGACTAAATTTATCAAACCATGCCCGAGGGGACTGCTTAAGCCCATATAAAGACTTTTTTAACCGGCATACTGACTCCCCCTCAACCACATAACCAGGTGGTTGAACCATATAAATTTCCTCACTGATATCACCATTTAAAAAAGCATTTTTAACATCCAACTGATAGACGGGCCATGAGGAGTTAGCAGCAATAGATAAGATGATGCGTACCGAATTCAATTTTGCAACAGGAGAGAAGGTCTCCTCATAATCTATCCCATAGCACTGCGTATAGCCCTTAGCAACCAATCGAGCTTTAAGACGAGCAACCGATCCATTCGGATTATGTTTCACTGAAAAAACCCATCGACAACCAACAGGTCTTTTACCTTTCGGGAGTGATGTTAAGTACCAGGTTTGGTTTTTGTATAAGGCGTGCATTTCTTCATCCATAGCCGCCTTCCATCCTGGATGTCTCAAGGCCTCTTGATACGACTGCGGAATGGAAGTAGAAGAAAGGGATGCAAGAAACTGAAAACACTCAGAAGACAAGCGATGGTGAGACATAAAATTTGAGATAGGATGCGAAGTAGTACAGGAGTGACGTTCTTTTCTTAAAGCAATAGGCCGAGTATCAAATTCAGGCCCATACATAGGAGGAGAAGGACTTACCTCGGGTGGATCCGACAACTCCACAGGTGAGGTACGGCCGGTGTATCAGGGGATGGATCCACTTCAAGATTGAACGGCACAAGCGGACAAGGAGTAGAAGAAGGACAAGTCCATCCTGGAGGAGCATCATGGGAGGAGTAGAAGGGAGTGTCCTCAAAGAAAGTCACATCCCTAGAGATAAACATCCTCCAAAGGGTAGGATTGTAACAGACATAACCTTTCTGGGTGCGAGAGTATCCCAAAAAAATGTACTTCATAGACCGAGGATCAAGTTTATTTTTATGTGGAGATGTAACATGAACAAAACATGTACATCCAAACACTTTCAAAGGAAGAGAAAAAGAATCTTCACCACTAAATAACACAGAGTAAGGAGTTTTATGATGAAGGACTGATGAAGGTAACCTATTAATGAGAAAGCATGTTGTAAGTATAGCATGAGGCCAATAGAAATAGGGTACCTACATGGAGTAGAGGAGGCCCCGAGCAACTTCAAGAAGATGACGATTCTTCCTTTCAGCAACACCATTTTGTTGAGGAGTATAGGCACATGATGTTTGATGAATAAGCCCATTACTCTCACAAAATGATTTGAAGTCATGAGACATGTATTCCTTAGCATTATCAGATCTAAGGGTTTGAATTTTCTTCCCAAATTGTGTCAAGACC
This sequence comes from Aristolochia californica, assembly GCF_029961685.1. Taxonomy (NCBI): domain Eukaryota; kingdom Viridiplantae; phylum Streptophyta; class Magnoliopsida; order Piperales; family Aristolochiaceae; genus Aristolochia; species Aristolochia californica. The sequence continues at coordinate 38,503,945 of NW_027181881.1, read as the reverse complement.
ATAGCATGAAAAATTTTAAACAAAGGAAGAATTTCGGAACGCTCTTTAAATAGATATAACCAAGTCAGTCGAGTAAAATCATCAACAAAAATGACAAAATATTTAACTTGGGAAATATTTGAGACACATAAAGGGCCCCATACATCAAAATGTATTAGCTCAAATGGAGCAGTACTTGTAGTTGTAAGACGAGGAGAATATGTACTCCTGACATGTTTACTTAATTGACAAACCTCACAACTGATATTAGAAAGTCCTTTTAAAGATGGAACCAATGAACGAAGTGAAGGGGTAGACGGATGACCAAGTCGGTTGTACCAAAGTTGGGCCTCGGATGTAGTGGAAGATAATGCAGCTAATGGTGGAAGAGTGAAGTAGTACAAACCCCCCTTTTCATGGCCGCCACCAATCACCCGATTCGTAGTGAGATCCTGAAAGACACAAGAAGACGGTGAGAAGGTGATAGAGCAATTTAATTGTTTGGTCAATTGGCTAACCGAGAGCAAATTTAAAGGAAACTGAGGAACAAACAAAACATCTTGAAGGGGAATAGATGAAGTAAGAGAGGAGGAACCTTTGCCAAGGACCTTGGTTTGGGTACCATCAGCAATAGTAACGAATTTATGAGGGTAACAAGGAGATAAGGACTGCAACAAGTGTTTGTTACCTGATAGATGTTCGGAGGCCCCGGAGTCGATGATCCAAGAGGAAGAGGAAGATGAGGAAGAAAGCATACCTGAGGCAATAGTAGTGGCAGCAGTAGATGATGAGGGAATAGATTATTCCATGAAGGACTTCATTTTCTGAAATGCAGCATAGTCCTCAGCCGTAAGAGTCACATTTCCGGATGATGATTCAGCCTTATCTTCATTTTTCTCAACGTTAATTGAGACTGGGTTAGCTGTGGCCTAATCAGGCTTGCCATGAAGTTTCCAGCATGATGCCACAAGGTGGTTCTGACGGCCACAATAAGTGCAAAGTTGAGGCTCAGTACGGAAAGAATTTTGACCCGTTCTACCACCTCTATTTTCAACCCCTCTCATAGTTCGACCCCCTCTCATATTTCTGCCCCGTCCTCGGAATGAGGAAGATGTTCCCCGATTGCCAGAGAACATCGCCGATGGAGAATCAATAGGAGAAGGAGGGGATGGATCTGGTATCCTAAGTAATGTAGCACTAATATCATCAAATGATAGAAGAGCAGAAGAACTTAGAAGTTGAGTTTTGGCCACCTCAAGGTATGGTTTAATATTCGATAAGCAAATGGCTGCTACCAAAGCTTCTCTTTGTCGTTCTTGGACAGCAATATAAGTGGAATATGGCTGAGCTAGTTTCCATTCTTGAAGAAGATCGCGAAACCGTGCCAAAAATTCATGAATATTATCTCCATGTTTCATATGCAGCATGTTTTGTAAGACATCATATATTTTTTGTAATGAAACAGTGCCTGAGTAAAGCTTGGCACAAGTGTCCCATATGTTCTTGGCGGTTTCCAAGTGGACCACATTGTTAGCCACCTGCTCTTCCATGCTATTAATGAGCCAACTTATCACCATGTTATCATCCTTAACCCACTTGTGGTAGGACACATCTCCTTCATCAATCGGAGAAAAGTTAACAATGTGGCTCAAGAGGTCACGAGTAATAAGAACCCTCCGAACCGATTGTGACCAGCTCATGTAATTGGAGATACCTCTAAGTGGAATTGTAGTCATACGGAGTATATCACTCTTATTACTATTGTATCCAATCTCCATAATGAGGCAAGTAAAATATGGAGGTCAAGTGAAAAAGGCCTTCTTCAAAGAACAATTACTCTATGTAATTTGAAGAACCTGTAGACCAAATCAATCACCAACAAAAGAGAACAAGAACCAATTTCTTTCACACGGGAAAGCACCAAATTATCAACAAATTTGTGCCTTTAGAAAGTGATAATAACATCCAACCATCACTCAACTTCTCTTGTATTCATAAGAACAAAGAGAAGAAAATAGATGCAACCGATTAGGCCTTAATCCAAACTCCAACACAAACGAGCAATAGAAAAAAATTTAGAAAAGATTTAACGACAAACCAAGACACTTGGAAGAGATTTATCTTCAGCTCATGGGAGACTTCAACGTAAGAAAAAATTCAATTGTTGAAGTTAAAAAAAAATGGAACTACAAAGGGTAAATGGCTGTTGGCATTTCATCAAACATATAATGGGCATCCAACAACATAACACAAACCCATGGGCAACCTTAAGTAGGAGAAGATACAGAAACATGTGCTAGAATTCTACCTCAAATGAGATGGATCCAAATTACATAAAGGTAATTGAATTTCACCCATCAATCTTAATAAGAAGCAAACAGCAAATGATCTTGATCACTCTTGTAATTGATTTACAAGGAGTCAAGATTATAACATCAATTTAGTCATAGAAATAAATCTTTACAATATATAAAGATTTATCTTGACTTGATGTGACTCAAAATTCAAGAAGTAAAGAAAAACAGTAAAAGGAGTATGTAAATAAGAAAAGGAAACAAAAAAAAACGTAAGTAAGAAGATGATGAACTTATCTCTTTATGACTGAACTCCTTTTACAACTTCTTGAACAGATTTCATAATAACTCCATGAAGAGATCCTAAACTCCTTGCTCTGATACCATGTAGAATTTAGGATCTCATGAAAGGAACTTTAGATCAACAAGAAAGAAGAAGAAGAAGAAGAGAGAAGGAGAAGAGAAGAAGAACGTGGAAGAAGAGAGTTTGGATTAAGGGAGAAGAGGGTTGCGTCAAAAAGAAATATGAGGGCTGGACGAATTTGTGGAAAGAGAGGAGAGTGCTTCAACGCCCTACCTCTTAGCCAATGCCTTTATTTATAGTTTTAAAATACCCTTAGGGCTACAACTTGATAAAACAAAAGACATAAAAGGAACACATATTTACACTTCTATGCCATCTTTATGGAAAGTACCATATTTTACACATATGCCACTCCTTTGACGTGTGGGCTTCTTGTCTTGAGCTTGTGGGCTTGAGCCCATCTTCCAACACTTTCAGCTACACACAAACCTTGTTTCAGCGACTTCATTTGTTGCAGCAAGACCCAAGATCAGTGGATGATTACACAGAGGAGTTCTATCAGTTGATCGCCCGAAATGACTTATCTGAGACAGAAGACCAGATGGTGGCACAGTATTTGGGGGGGTTACGACAGCCCCTACAGGATGTCCTCAATCTTCACTCACTGTGGACCATTTTGGAAGCAAACCAGCGTGCATTGGCTATGGAAAAATAGCAGAACAGAAGGCCAATGGTCAGAAGCGATCACAATAGCCGACCAGTTCACCCCCAAGAATTTCGTGCTGCCCAGCAGCCTCCCCTAGGTACTTCTAACTTAAATATTTGATGTTTTCATTGTGGTGAGTCGGGACATAAAGCTACTGAGTGTAGGAAACCTGCTAGTCAGAAGGGCAAAAATCTTCTGATTGAGGAAGATGTGGTAGATTAGCATGAGGAACTTGGTGAACCTGTGTATGATGATGATGAGGATGGAGAGGTATTGTACGGTGATGGCCATGAGACTCTAGTTGTTTGTAAGAGTCTATTGACTCTCAAGGGGGATTCAGGGGATGATTGGTTGCGAACCAATGTTTTTCACACCACCTGCACAGTAGCAGATAAATTCTGCAAGATGATCATTGACAGTGGCAGTTGTGAGAATGTAGTGTCTGAAGAGGCTGTCCAAAAATTACAGTTGTAGACAGATCTTCATCCCAAATCGTACAAATTGACGTGGCTAACTAAAGGCAGTGAGGTAGTAGTAAATAGGCGATGCCTCGTTTCTTTTTCCATCGGCATGAAATATTTTGATAATGCTTGGTGTGATGTGGTATCTATGGATGCTTGTCATGTATTGTTAGGCCGCCCTTGGCAGTATGATCGCAGTGTTATTCATGGCGGTCAGAAAAATACCTATTCCCTTAGCATCAAAGGGAAGAAGATTGTGTTAGCCCCTCATCGGGAAGGCCCCACTCCTACCCCAATAGACGATCCTCCTAACCTGCTTTCAATGTCTAGGTTTCTCATAGAGATAGAGTAGTAAGATTTAGTCTATGCTATACTGCCTTGCAGGAAGAGTGTCACAGATGTGACTCCTGATTTACCAGCAGAGGTGCATCAGCTCCTAGCAGAGTTTTTTGACCTAATGCCAGATGACCTTCCTCCTGGACTACCGCCTATGAGGGATATTCAGCATTAGATTGACCTTGTTCGAGGGTCCAGTTTGCCTAATCGGCCGGCGTATCTCCTCAACCCCAAGGAGTCTGAAGAGTTGCAGCGACAGGTGGTAGAGTTGTTGGATAGGGGTTACATCCGTGAGAGTATGAGCCCATGTGCAGTTTCTGCCTTACTGGTGCCGAAGAAAGATGGCTCGTGGCGTATGTGTGTTGATAGTCGAGCAATCAACAAGATTACAGTGAAGTACAGATTTTCCATTCCTCGCCTAGATGATATGTTAGACCAGTTGTCCAATTCTAAGGTCTTCTCCCAAATTGACCTTAAGAGTGGATACCACCAGATCAGAATAAGCTTGGAGATGAGTGGAAGACAGCGTTTAAGACACAACATGGGTTGTATGAGTGGATGGTCCTACTGTTTGGGTTGTCCAATGCACCCAACACCTTTATGAGGTTTATGCATCAGATTCTACGGCCATTTATGGGAAAATTCGTTGTTGTGTACTTTGACGATATCCTCATTTATGGTCCGACGTGGGCATCCCATTTTGATCACCTCCGTGTTGTTTTTGCGATGTTGCGGACGGAGCGCCTGGTCGTGACTCGACTGAAGTGTTCTTTCTTCACTACCTCAGTAACTTTTCTTGGTTTTGTTGTGTCTACTAATGGTGTTCATACAAATCAGTCGAAGATAGATGTGGGCTTGGAGTGGCCCACACCAAAGACCTTGCACGATGTCCACAGTTTTCATGGCTTGGCGTCCTTCTACCATCGGTTCATTCGACACTTCAGCACTCTAATTTGTCCTCTCACAGAGTGCCTCAAAGGATGTGAGTTCTGGTGGTCCGAGGAGGCTGAGGCCAGTCTTCAACTGGTCAAGCAACAGATGACAAAGACCCTAGTTTTGGCACTTCCTAATTTTGAGAAGGTTTTTAAGGCGAACTATGATGCATCCGGGGTTGGCATTGGTGGTGTTCTGAGTCAGAAAGGGTGGCCCATAGCTTTTTTCAGTGAGAAGCTATTTGGTTCCAAGAAGAATTATTCCACATATGATCTGGAGTTTTATGTCATAGTTTAGTCCCTGAAGCATTGGCATCACTACCTCGTACAGAAGGAGTTCATTCTATCCACAGATCATGAGGCCTTGAAGTACATCAATGGCCAACACAAACTAAGTCAACGGCATGCCAAGTGGGTGGCGTACTTGTAGGAGTTCACATTTGCACTGACACCAAGGAGGGAGTCTGAATCGTGTCGCAGATGCCTTGCGCCGTCGTACATTACTCCTCACCACCATGAGCGCCAGAGTTGCAGGATTTGAGGCTTTCTCTACTATGTATGTTGCAGATCCTTCATTCAGGAGGATACTTCGCGAGGTAACTGAGGGTCAACGCCATGATTTTCTTTTGCATCATGGTTATTTATTTCGTGGATTACAGTTGTGCATTCCAATTGTTCACTACGACAATTAATTATTAGTGAACTTCATAACGAGGGTCACTTTGGGCGAGATAAGACATTGGCTTTGATATCTTCTCGCTATTACTGGCCCAAACTGCCTAGTGACGTGGCTCATTACGTGGAGCATTGTTATGTGTGTCAACGGTCCTAGGGAGTTTTCACTAATGCAGGCCTGTACACCCCTTTACCAGTACCTGAAGCCCCATGGATTGATGTCAGTATGGACTTCGTGTTGGGCTTACCCCGTACCCAGAGGACCTTGGATTCTATTTTGGTTGTGGTTGACAGGTTTTCCAAAATGGCCCATTTTGTAGCTTGCAGGAAAACAATAGATGTTGCCTGGATCGCCCATCTTTACTTCCGAGAGATTGTGTGTTTACATGGTGTTCCTCGCTCCATTACTTCTGATCATGACACCAAGTTTATGAGTCATTTTTGGAGGAGTTTATGGGAGAAACTGGGGAAGAAGTTGAACTTTAGCAGCGCCTACCACCCCCAGACGAATGGTCAGACTCAGGTGGTGAACCGGAGTTTGGGCAACATTTTGAGAAGTTTGGCAAGAACTAAACCGAAGCAGTGGGATTTGGCATTACCTGAAGCAGAATTTGCCTATAACATGTCGAAACACAAAACCACCGGTATGAGCCCATTTGAGGTTGTCTATGGTCAGAATCCGTTCGGGGTGTATGACTTGGCCCCTATTCCACGTGTGGGTCGTCTGAGTCACCAGGCAGATGAGATGGCAGCATATCTTCTAGATGTCCATGAGCAAGTGAAGAAGGCCATTCACAAGAGTAATGCCAAGTACAAGGTTCAGGCAGACGGTCGTCGTCATCAGGTACTTTTTGACGTTGGTGATTTTGTTTCGGGAGTTTTAACTCGTGATCGTTTTCCTGTTGGAGAGTATACTAAGCTTAAGGAGCGAAAGATTGGCCCATGAGAGGTCTTGTAGAAGATCAATGATAATGCCTACAGATTGCGCCTCCCCAATTATTTGCGGACTTCTGATGTCTTTAATGTTAAACACCTAAGTCCTTGTTTTATGGATTCCGATGCTGCTATTGTGAACTCGAGGATGAGTTCTTTCAAACCCGAGGCGACTGATGCAGGAGAAGCGTGAGGCAGATAAGTAATCGGATCCATAGTCGGATCCGTCTTTTCTGAACCTGGTTTGGGTTTGTTTGTTTTGAGTTGTAGCCCGGGCTTGTCGAGGGCTTTGCATTTTTGGTTAAAACTCGTTCTGTGTACAGGGGGGAGGGCATTATTGATTGTGAGTGATATTTAATAGAAACATGAGGGTTTCTCTCTGTTTTAGGGCGACGTATTGCCATTTTCCCCCGCAGATTACCAGTGGAATTGTCGGCAGGATAATCACTATCTTGCGTCCAGCGTCAAGATGAAACATGTAAAAATTTATCATACATAGGGGGTGGAGTGCTAAGAATGTGTGGCATTGAAACAATAATCACCTCTTTAAAGGATAAATTCTTCTCATTGAACACAACATTCTTGATATAAAAACTTCTTGAGTGGAAGGTCATTAATAAAAAAATTCTTTGTGGATGTCACTATAACCAAGGAATGCACAAGGTAAAGAATTTGGACAAAACTTCTTGTGTTTGTAAGATGTAAGGCATAAAAAGCAAAGACATCCGAATGTATCAATTAGTTATCATGATGTTTAAAATGAATTAAAAAATAAGGAGTTTGCCATCAAGAACTTTAGTAGGTAACGTATTACTAAATAAATGACTACTAAAAACACTTTAATCCGTAAATTAAACAGAGCATGGCTTTGATAAATAAGTGTCAATCCTATTAAGTCGCATGCTTGTGCTTCCTCTCAAAAACATCTTTTTTGTTGCGATGTATGAGAACAATAGACTGATCTAGTGATGCCATGCTTGAGAAGAAAATTGTTGAAATTGATGGAAATGTATTTTTCGACACCCCATCACTTTGTAAATGCTGGAGTCATAATAAAACTCTATAATAGTATTGAAACGAATCTAATTCAGATTTAAAAGTAGGATAAAACCAACAGAACCTTGTAAAGTCATTAATAAACAATGCGTAATACCAAAATCTTGAAAGAGAATAGATGACTCATCCTTTGATGCCCAACTATACTAGAATCAACTTTCTTTGTAAGGAAAGCTAAATCATGCAGAGAAAATGAATAAAATCCTTTAACATTTTGTTGCCTTGCTCGGATCTTCCCATAAACCTGATCTTTCACAAAAAGAATAGTCAACAAAGAAACTCAATGGAACAATTGCTATAACAAGCAAATTTATACTCTGAAATCATTTTTTTTTTGTCATGGAGGGTACTAGTAGAGTGTCGTGGAGAGTATAGGTATAAGAGAACAATTTCCTACATGAGTTTACTAGAACCATATGGATAACAGGAAGTTAACTGACCTGGATTGCTTGTGACATGAGAGATAGCTCTAATATTTGGACCTACCATTCGTTTTGAGTCTCATCAAGTGTGAGAGCAATCAGCTCACTTCAAATATTATTGGATTGGTATGCATGATCAAAACGATACCAACATTGAAGAACTGCAAGTTTTGGGTCTTTGTATATCTAGGAGTTGCACTACAAGCATGGGAAATCGAAGAGGGTATATGCATACTATAGGAGTTTGGATTTGGGTCATTCTTATTGGATCTATTCTGAAATATTTTATTTATTTATTTTTGGATCCTCCTTTAAAAGAAGTATTTAGTGGTGGCATTTTTGCCACTAAACCAATGCCTAAAAAACCTTTATAATAATAAAAAAAAAGACACCGACAAATTCCGTTGATCCATCAACATTGGCCAAGCTTTTGCAATGAATTCAATATGCTACTGAGAAGTATTAAACCATTCTTAAAGAAAAAAGAATTGCACAAACATAAATTAAAGTTTTACCAGCAGATTTTTCCATCTGAAAATATTTATTTTTAAAAATTATTGGCGTATTTTTCATTGTATAAAATATAATGTTTTACAAAATTGTTCTTGGTGTTTTCTCCCCCAGGTTTATGCCTTAGGAATCCAACATCGAACATTACGAAGGATCGACTATTATTTACCTTCTCAATTTTTAGCTATAAATAAAGTATATGACATTGTAGTGTAGTCGTATCCTCTCTAAGTACAGATGATAAAAACTGCTGCATATATATATATATGTAGGGTGTGCTTGAGCTTTGGTTGCTGTGGAATGAAAATTACAAGGTATCAAAAGCATTGACCAGAGCTCATCCACTTATTATCCACCAAGAAATGCAGTAAATATTTTATTTAATAGTATCTTCGCCGCCTCAACAAACTTTCAAAATCTTTTGAGAAAGTTAGTTTTAAAAGATTGATTATGAAGGGCAGATGAAAACAGGGATGATTAATATCAAATTAAGTAGATTTTCTCATTATAGCATTTCCAGGTGCTAAACTCAGTGTCATCGTTCCTCTGAACCGATTGTGCAGTCTCTCCTCATTCACTTCTGCTTACGAGATAACACAATATATGACGAATTAAGTTTCCTAATTTTCTACTAAAAAAGACGATACGCCATGGGATCCGTACAGGATATAAAAGTCAGGCTGCAAAGGAACCCTCGATAGTTTAAGGAGAGTAAAGAGGAGAGGAATTGACAGTTTTGAGACCTCTGTGGCAATGGGTAGAAGTCCTTGCTGCTCTAAAGAGGGTCTTAACAGAGGCGCTTGGACTGCTGCAGAAGATAAAATCCTCACGGAGTACATCAAAGTCCATGGGGAGGGGAGTTGGCGAAACCTTCCGAAGAGAGCAGGTGATAGGAGATGGCCGAATTTGAGTTCTCTTGATCCAATGCTGCATGCTCAAAGATATCTGTAGTATCATAGTGTATCTTTCGTCATTGCCGATCATGGATTGATTTCGACATTCATTGTTTTGATCGCTTGCCTATCAATGATACGTTTTTAAGGTTTCTTGTGATCATTTTGGTTATTTCTCATCAATTCTTAGAGAGGAAAGCATAAGAAAAGAATGATGCGTATCTGCAGGATTGAAACGATGCGGGAAGAGTTGCAGGCTCCGGTGGTTAAATTATCTGAGGCCAGACATCAAGAGGGGCAACATAACCCAAGATGAAGAAGAGCTAATCATTAGACTGCACAAACTGCTTGGAAACAGGTCTAATCTGATTATGTTTTGTTATTCTCTTTTCATTCTTTCGATTAATGTTAGTGCAAAGGAAGCTGCATCCTATGCCAACTGACATTTCTATAGATGGTCTTTGATAGCTGGAAGGCTTCCAGGGCGAACAGACAATGAAATAAAGAACTACTGGAATACGAATTTGGGGAAGAGAGTGCGTGCAAAATCAGCTCAAGCCAGTATAGTGGAGCACATGGGAAAGAAACCAGCAAACGATATCTCAGTTAGTGTGCCACCGACTATTCGAACCAAAGCATCCCGGTGCACTAAGGTCATCGTTGTTCCACCCCAACAAGGTTCCTCAATGTCGCCGCAACCTCTGCTCCAAGATGGTTACATCACTTCAGACAAGGAACATGCGGCACCAGAATCCATCGAAGTCGGTGCGATATTAAATCCTAAAGATGGCAGTATCTCGAGCTCCTTGATGGATTTTGACATGAAAGACCTTGGCTTGTCGGATCTTCTCGATTTCAACTTCCCCAATTTTTGTAACATTCCGGCCTCAAACGACAAGAACGACTTAACTGATAACAGCATCTCGTCAACTTCGCATCATCAATTGATGTTCGACGACGAAACTTTGGAGGAATGGACTGGGAATGGTTGCATCCAACCTGATGACAGTTCTGAGACGCAAACGTTGGCTGCATTCCTTCAGTCTGAAGAAGATTGGTTTGGGGAATAATCGAAGTCAGAAATTCTTAAACCTGGTTTTGCTTTTTGCATTCAAAGCCGTACCCACCTTCACGAGTAGAAATGTTTATTCATGTACGAGCTTGGTTTTCTAAGCAGCTTTTCGTTGTGGTTTGGAATAAATTTCCTTCCAACTGGCTTCCTCTTATGGGGAATTCAGAGTCTACATCTTTCTGTGTTTCCATATCCGACCCTCTTTGCAGCACCAGATGTCCAAGCTGTCCTCCATTCCTTCCATAAGAATGCTTTACCTCCTTAGGGAAACACCGAGGAGACTTTTCATTAGTTTCACTCAGTAGGAGCGGTGAGAGTTCACTGTTTAGCTGATTTGCCTATGGAGAAGAAGATGATAAAGGAAATCTCATCACGTGAAGGTACATGAGCTCCAATCCATTTAAAAACAACCATATGCGGTCTTTTTCTTACTTCTTTCGGTTAAAAGAAGCAGTGATTGGTAGCAGGCAAGATTAGGTTTACCAGTTTTTGCCACTTTCGTAGTCTTTACTCTGGTTAGATTTGTCTTCTACAGAGGAGTCCCATTTGAGACAATGAATGAATACCCAGCACCCAGCTGCAATTTTCTAGAAGAACATCGCCTGTGAAGCTAATTTTTTAACGTTAGTCTGCATTACGGACTTCTCGCCCTTTAAATAATTTCTCTATTCCAGTAGTAATGGTATGAAAATATGTCCTCGTTACCCTAACAGAAAGCCACCACATCTGAACTGTTCTGTATCTCTTGATTAAAACCTCCAACGAAGAGAATGAAGGAAACATCACTGAAAGCACTCCACACAAAGTTAAATCTATATCCCTTAGGCATGAGGCAGAATGAGAGCCGTCTATGCAGACGGATCCCAAATGAATGGCAACTCCTGGTTCTGTTTCAGACTGAGACACTGCTCAAGAAACTCCGAGATGAAAAAGGAGGCAAGGAATAAAAGTGGCAGAGACTGACCAGCTTCCCCTCCAAAATATGAACAATAGGGGTGTTGACGGTGAGTCCGATCTATAATTTGATGGAACTAGTAAACTGTCAACTTGGTGAGGATAAAATTAGAAAAGATGTTTCTATAGGACTAAATGCTCAAGAAGGAGCGCCCCAGGATTCAATTTTGTCAGAGAACTTTCTTACTACGTTAGTATAAGAATATGAAATGCTGTCCTCTGAATTAATGATGGCCTATCTAATTCTTGTTTGGCAGACGCGAAAAAGGGTTTGTGAAGAGAAACGAATCCGTCTTCTGCTTGCTTCCTTTTGTTTTTTTCATTTCAAAGTCCATTCTCTTCCCTTCTGCTTCCATTTCTTCTACTACGACCTCATCTTCTTAGGAATTCCGAAATTAAAGTTAATTAACCTACTAAATGAAAGAAAATCATTTATGTTGAACCATTATAAAATCAAATTAATAATATGATTAAGTTCTAACAACCTAGCGGCCATCAGGACGAGATAAATTTTGTTAGGAAGTGTATCATATTATAATTTATTGACAACAATGGATTTCATGTTAACAATTGTCAAAGGTTCATAAGCGTTAGATAAATGGTGAAATGCAAGATTTTCATTATTCAATATAATTTCATGCATGATTTGGTTTAAGTAATTAGATCTTGTTAAGTTAGGAAGAAATTTTATTGAAATTTGAAATTTTTGTGTGCTTAACAACAAACTAATCTTCTAAGTTAAAATCTTTATGGTGGGCTAGTGGTGTTTGCCTAAGTGACTTCTCAAGAGGGGGTAAATTTAGGTTTTCAAATTTAAACTTAAAGTGTGTGGGAAATAAAGTAAACAAAAGATATAAATAAAGAGACAAAATCACACATCACAAATGAACACCAAATATTTTGTTATTGATGTTATCGTATTAGTATTCACCGACCAAGAGTTTGTGCCAGGGAAATTCCACTAACAAACACTCTATTAGCTTGGAATTACAAGAAAAATAGCTCTCCTTCAAGCCACATGTAAGCTAAAATAAACGACTAAAAAATAATCTCTCCAAGAGATTCACTAGATTCTAGCTCTAGTAGGCCTTTTTATCTAGATTAAGCAAGGTTTTAAATGAACCTACCAAGAAAAAAAATTACAAAGGTAAAACTTACACCCTTTAAACCGTAGAGAGATAGCCTTCTCTTTGAGATATCCAAGCTTCCAGCCGTTGATGCACAATGGAAAAGATAGGATCTTGTCTAAGATGTATGCAGGGAGTTGGAATTAAGAAAGGAATGAAAGAAATATGCCAAATATGGTTTTTCTTTCTCAAAAGCGACTTAGGAAGAAATTTCAAGAGAATACTAATGAGTTACAGTAGGTATGTCAATAAAAGCTCATTAACTTCTCAATGGAAAGTTTTGTGGGGTATTTATAAGTTCCCCAAAATAAACTAATAATTTTTTGTCCATTTGAAAAAGTTGACATTACATTGATCAATCGGTGTAAAGTGATTGATTGATCAATCGTGTGTAATAGCTATATTTATGAATGAAAATTACTTATTGGGCGATGGTATGATCAATCAATATCTTCTCCTTGGGTTTAACATTTTAAGTTGATCAATCAATAAATAAATTATAATCGAAAAGTTAGAATTCCTACTAATAGTACATAACAAGAATGATTGATCAATGACTTTGTTATGATCGATCATGTTTTACGTCCCTGGTTGGCAAAGTTTTGTATGATCAATCAGTTTTTTGAGGTTAATTGATCAATCAACATGATTTTACTTTCTTGGACAATATTGATCGATCATTCTTTATAACACAATTTGGCTATGTTCTGGATGATTGATCAATCATGCTTTATTTTTTTGGCATGCGCACTTCTGGTTGATTGATCATTGGCAAATGTTGATTGATCAATCCATTGTCAATTCACTATGTGAATTTTTAAAGCATGAATTTTTGTGTTCCTAAGTCATTCTAACATGTATGAAATGTATATATGCTTTAGTAAAAATATGTTTGAATACAAACATATCCTAAAGCTCCAAAATTTACATTGTACCTCAAGTTTTGGAAGCATTTGTGCTGCTATCTTACTTAGACTGAGTTTTGTCATTTTTCAAGATTTCCTAAAGTCTTGTCTTCAATTTTTTGCTTCTTCTTTCTAAGGGTGCTTCTTCATGAACACTTTGATATTCCATGGAGCTTGGGGTCTTTGAGAAGCTTGTGCCAGATCATTCCTTAGACCTTTGAGTTTTGTATCTCTTGAAGGAAATGCATCTGAAAGGCTTGGGTTACAATTGTTAGATCAGTTAAGTTTGGTTATCATCAAAATCAACAAGGAAGTTAGCACTCAATTAACAAGTGATCCCAACTCTTACCTTGGAGACATTCCATTCCCTGTCTAATTTGCATGTGTGAATTGAATGAAATGTTTTTAATACTATAGATTCATGTGAAATTTCAAGTTAGAGGGAGAACCTTGTATTTTTTTCAATTTTGTTTGTACCCATAACCTGCTTATGGATTGAGTTAGTGCAAGCTAGTCGATCTAACTCTTGATTTGAGGATTATTTTATTTATTTGATTTGTATACTTGATTTAGGTTTCAAAATTTTATGTATTGTAAGATTGTGAAAGATTCGTTAAATTTTGTGGGAATCTCTATAACTACTTACTATTATATTCTTTGTGCATGTCTACTAGTCAATTTTAATTTAACTTTTGCAAGCTTTAAATTGCTTTAAATTGCTTTTGTATGGTCTGATGTAAATTCCAATTTGGTATTGTTTAGACTTGGGGGATTGCTGAGATGTGAGTATACAAATCCTTATAGTTTGAAAATATTGCTCTCTTGATTTGCATAAATTATTTCTTTAGGACAGAATTGCATGCTTATTTGTAATTTGTGGGTATATTCAGGGTTTCTGAGAATTAGTAGGATATCATATTTTTGCTATACATTTTCATAAAATAGGTAAAGGTTCTTTATAATGGTTGTGGGATATAGCAGATAATCATTTCTAGAATTGATGAAGGATTAATTCCAAAGAAGTAATGGAAGGGAGTCTATAAAAATATAATTGTTGTCATTCATTTTTATCCTACAATTGAATGAATTTCTTGGATTGAATATAGCACGAAAGTTGTAGCCTACTTCAGTAGGGGGTTGCATCTTGTTTGTAGGAGATTATAATTCTAGAGCATATACTTTTAGTGTTACAAAATGCAAAGAAGATAATTAGATAGTTTTCTTATTGGTTCTATCCAGTAAGGTACTATTTTTTGAATAAAAGAGTATAATGACATGGTTGTGGATAATTGATAAGCATATAGGATTAAACCTGAAAGGTAAATATATTTTGTATGGCAATGCGGATTAGTGCTACCCTTTAAAATTTCATCTCCATGATAATCCTAGAATACTGAAAAACTATACATGCAATGACTAGGGTATGTGTTGATATGATGCTGAAATTTCCAATGAATGGAATTGGTTGTGGGAGTCATTATGGAATTAAGGCTTGTTTTAGTTTACCTTTTAAAGGTGAAAGAAATGCATAATTGTATAATTGTCTATTTGTAGTATATAAACTACATGAGTATAGAGTTTATTCATTTTAACATCTTAATCATTCATGTATGGAATTAAATGTATAGTTATATATTGATTGTCTTTCATTATAAATTATTTTAGGTTACTTAACATGGACATTACCTCATTATGTGAGTGCTATGTCAACCTATATCCCCATGCCAAATGTTCATGTGGGAAATTAAAAAAAATTGTCTTGAGAGAATATGTGAAATTATCTTTGTGAGTGTGAGTTGAATGCTGTGTAGAAGGATCTTTGGACTTGGAATTAAGAATTGATGTGGGATTTGGGCGAGAAGTCTTTGTCATCTAAACTCATTTAGAAGGTTCAAATTGTGGACTCAATTAAATGGACAATTGTGTGAACCTTGTCAAAGCCTAGAGAATTAAAGCCATGGTGAGACTAAATAAAAAAAATCTCATGCAAGCTATTGGTGATGCCTTGTAGGGTAACGAGTTGGAGAACTCATCAAAAGCATTGTGAAAACTTGATGTAAGGCCAAGGCAGCTTGCTCCAAAGCAGGGCTGCCTTCTTGTGAGATAGTATTTTTTTTCTTGGAATGAGTCCATAAATTTCATTGACTTAGGTAGTGTGTAATAGTGTGCCAAGGGGACCATTCCAGTTTTAGAACCTTCCAAGGGAGTTTATCGCTTAATATTGATGTGTCAACCGCAATGATAGTCGATTCAGCTCCTATTGTAGACTTTTTTATGACAACCAGAAAATGGACCATCCTAATCCTATAAACCGAGCAAAGGCCAAGCTGATGCTAAAAAATATTAGAGTGATTTTTTTTATAAAAATACTAAGTGCAAGATTGTGGGATTGTGTAAACAAGTCTAGAATGAGTAATTGAAAGTTTCTTGTTTTTCTCATTTTAACATCATGCTCTTCTCTTTCTTTGGGATACTATCTTTATTTATATGTAAGCATATTAGATAGTTGTTTGTTCTAATGTGTCAAGTTTTTATCTGTGCACAATTTGTAAATCTAAGTATTCAGTTATTTATTGGTGATTACTAAAGATTCATCTTACAAGAGAGAATTGGGAATGGGGATGGTGAGCGTTTAACTCATCAGATGATTGAATATGATTATGTTACACATATTAAGGGTATATAGTTACTATATTCTGCTAATTTGCCTTGTATTAATGTGGGAAAACATGAAAAACCAACTTACATCCCAATTGACCCTTCTCTCTAGTTTCCTTGCAACAATATTCAAAGGCATTTATGACATTTTTCCTTGTTGAGAAATTTTGACAAAAGTCTAGAGAAAAAAAGCATTCTTTCAGTGATTATGTGTGTAGTCCTAGGGAATCAGCTTTAATACTTTTTAAATTGAATGAGACCTTGCCTCGTAGCATAATACTGAAAGGGGGGGAGGGGGGCGGGCTGGCCATTGGTTGCGTGGATCTCAATGTGATTATAGCTAAAAACCTAAATTTATTAGCTTGTTATGATAAACCATTGAAAATTTCACACATCAGCCTACTGGATGTTTCTATTAGATTATTGTTCATATGAGTCAACAAAAAGATGGCGTGAGTAATGTTGGTTGATAGATAAATTTTTGGAGATTGCCTATGGCATACGCTATTAGAAGGTCTTGCAATGGAGATGAAAAATAGGTCTAATGCACACAACTTGTTTGTTGAATCATGTGATATATGTGATTTAAATCCTATCATTAGTTTCATATGCATGCTATGAAAATGGAGAAGATATTGCTATAGGACTTAAGTGGATGATGTTGTTCTAATTTACTTTGTTGAGTTAGAGATTACTTTGGAATTGATAAAATAATTTATTTTGTGTTGTTGAAGTTTTGTTATGTACAAGCCTTATATAGTAGAACACTCCTACAGAGAGGGTTAAATGTGACATAGTAAAGCTAGTAATCTTACTCTTAGATTCTTGTATTTATGATAGCCATTTAAATTAGTTGGTGCAATCTATGTTAAATGTATGTGTAGTTACATGGCCAAATTGATGAGTTGCCATCATTGAGGTCATCCACATGTGCTATAATTACTATTGTAGGTTCCTTCTTTAGTAGGTGTAGAATTTAGGACTCTGTCATATTGATCCCGAGCCAAGGATGGAGATAAGAAAAAGAGGACAAAGACGAAGAAGGAAAGAAGAGAGAAAGGAGAGAGGGTTTAGAGGTCAGCTACCAAGAGAAGGGAGAGGAGAACTTTGGACAAACTTGAGAAAAGAGGAGAAGACTTAATATTCTACCTCTTAGCCAAGGGTCTCTATTTATAGTTTTAGAGAGTATGTTACAATGACTACAATGTCCTTAGGGCTACAATCTTTAAAAGAAAAAAGGCATAAATAAACATGTAATTACATCCTCATGTCATTTTTATGAGAAGTCTTCTTATTTACCAAAATATCACCTCTTGGATGTGCGGGCATTCTTCCTTAGACGTGTGGGTTTGAGCCCATCTTCTAACACTCCCCCTCAAGGTGGAGGAGATAAAACATCATAAATACCTAGCTAGCCAAGTATAAAAGATAGAATCTTCGACATAATAGATTTTGTAAGAATATTTGCTACTTGCTCTTGTGATTGAACATGTTTGAGAGAGATTATGCCCACTTGAAATTTCTCCCGTATAAAATAGCAGTCAACCTCAATGTGTTTTGTCCTTTCATGGAAGACCAGATTCAAAGTGATATGAATTGTTGCTTTGTTATCACAATATAGATCCATAAAACTTTTTTTTATAGAATCCCAATTTTGTAAGAAGGGACTTAATCCATAGGAGTTCACTGATTGTGTTTGCCATAGCCATGTATTCTGCTTCTACACTAGACCTTGCAACCACATTCTGCTTCTTGCTTCTCCATGTAACCAGGTTTCCTCCAACAAGAGTGCAATATCCAAAGCTAGATTTCCTGTCATTAGGTGATCCAGCCTAAACTGCATCCAACAAATCTTCTATGTTGAAGTGGCCATTCTTCTTGTAGAGTAGCCCTCTTCCTGGGGCTCCTTTTAAATATTGTAATATTCTCCCCAAGGCTTGCCAATGGGTAATTTGTCGTTTATGCATCTACTAACTCACCACACTTACAGCATATGAGTGTCTGGTCTAGTTATGGTCAGGTAGATAAGTTTGGCCACAAGTCTTTGATATTTACCAATATCAATATCTTCTCCAAAACTTGCACATAGTTTAGTATTAACATCCATAAGTGTGTCCATTGGGCGACACCCTATCATTCATGTTTCTTCATGAATATCACCATTTAAGAAAGCATTTTTTACATCGAGTTGATATATGGGCCATGAAGAGTTAGAGGCAAGAGAACAAAATACATACCAAATGTAACTTGAGAACAGGAGAAAAGGTCTCCTCATAATCCACTCCATAACACTGAGTGTACCCTTTAACAATGAGGCATGTCTTAAGGCTAGAAATAGACCCATCCAGATTGTATGATGGTAAAAACCCATTTACAACCCATAGGTTTCTTACCTATCAAAAGAGGTGCTTATGTTCATGTCTGATTCTCATATAAGGTTTGCATTTACTCATCCATAGACGCCTTCCATTCTGGATGTTTCAGGGCCTCTAGATGGGACTGCGAAATAAAGATAGAAGAAAAAGATAAAAGGAAATGATAACATGTAAAAGACAACCAATGGTGAGACATAAAATAGAAGATAGAGTGAGAAGTAGTGCAACTGCGAGGTTCTTTTCAGAGAGAAAGGGGTCGAGTATCAAACTATGGACCAAATGGAATATGGGAAGATGGACTTACCTCGGTAGGATCCGAAAAGTCCATAGGTATGGTATCGACCGATGCTTTGGGGACCTGAGTGATATTAGCATTAAATGGCACAAATGGACGAGTGGCTAGAAGGAATGAAGGACCTAGAGAAGCATCAATCGAGGAATAGAATAAGATGTTCTAAAAAAGGTCACATCCCTAAATACAAGTAATCATCGAACAGTAGGATTGTAATAGATAATAACCCTTCCAGGTCCAAGAGTAACCCAGGAAAATGCACTTCATAGAGCGAGGAGAAAGTTTACTTTTCTTGGGAGATGTGAGATGAAAAAAACAAGTGCACCCAAAGACCTTCACAGGAAGAGAAAATGGGTCTTCACTAGGAAATAGTATGGAATATGGAGTCTTATGATCAAGTACGGATGAAGGTAGCCTGTTTATAAGAAAGCAAGTTGTAAGTATGGCATGAAGCTAATAAAAGTAGGGTAGCGTCATGGAGTAGATGAGGCCTCGACCAACCTTAAGAAGATTATGGTTCTTTCTTTAAACAACACCATTCTGTTGAGGTGTGTAAGCACAGGATGTTTGATAAACAAGGCCATTATCTTGGCAAAAGAACTGAAATTCACTAGACAGATACTCTTTAGAATTATCAGACCTAAATACTTGAATTTTCTTGCCAAACTAGGTTAACACCATAGCATGAAAATCCTTAAATGAAGAAAATATTTCAGATCAGTTCAAGTTCAAAAGGAGGAGAAGAATGGAAGAAGGTGCTTCATCATCCATTAACCGGCTCTCTATTCTAGAAGATGTTGTAGAAGATGTTTGGGCTACGCTGGTAGCAGTTATGTCCACTCTAGACAAGGTGAAGGGACACCAGTAGAGGATCGAGCAGCTACTCGACACCATCCTCACCCGACTTTCGCCTCCAGCTTAGTTGACCTTAGGATCCGTCCATCTATTTTTTACTCCCAGTGTACATGCTTTTAATGACTTACTTGTATGTATTAAATTTTATACTTGTACACACTACTTTTTAATCATTTGAAGATCTTTATGATATAGCCTTTTGTGTCACTTTTTGTTCTATTCTATGCGTTTAATTTCAATATCTTTTTTTAGTATGATAAAAGGGCGAGAAGAAAAAATAGGGAACTTGGATCAAAAAGACTTTGGCAATTACAAAATTGTGCTTAAAAGGATTAAAACAACCTATGCACAAATTAAGATGCTTATGATAAAATTGCACATTTACTTAACTCCTACCCTTAGGAAAGTGTAATTTTTTTTTTTCAAGTTAGGTGATAAAAAAGGGGAGATTGTTGACTATAGGTTGACTTCCACATTGCTTTTGATGATAACAAAACATAATTGAACTAATAACTTGAAAATCTAAAGTATTTTAAATACTTCACCTTCAAGAGCATCTCAAGATCTAAAGCATCAAAGCCAAAATCAATACCTTAAGCACAATTGAAGAGCGTCTCTTGAAGAAGTACCCACAAGGAAGAAGACAACAAGAAGACTAGAGTTCAAACATCTAAACTCAGTCAATTTTTGTTAGAGAATATTCTAACTCCTATTGTTGAAGTACTTGTGAAATCGGAGCTTTAGAATATAAATTACATATAGAATTTTTTATAATCATCATACATATCACTTAGAAACATGTTAAAGCACTTAAAGAGAAATTATCATGCTTTATAAAATCTACACTTTTAATCTTGCATTGGACTGATCGATCATCCAAAACTGTGCAGGAAAGAAATATAAAGCATGATCGATCATCTAGGACATGGCCATTTCATGCTATATTGCATGATCGATCATCCCTTAGAGATTGATTGATCATAGTTGTCCAAGCAAGCAGAATTTTCATGGAATGATCAATCATCCCTCCAGGTTGATTAATTAGTCAAAACCTTGCCATTATGGGACTTCGAGCATGATCGATCATAGAAAAATACACAAATTGATCATACTTGTATTGAACATCCAAAGGGAATTTTGATTTATCGATCAGCCATTGGCAATGATCAGCCAACTTAACTTTTTTTTTACCAACAGTAACATATTGAACAATCAGCCCATCGATCAATAAGTTACTATCTGATAGAAAAGTAGTCGCTATGATCAAATGATAGATCAATCACTTACACATTATTGATCATTCACTTACCAATTATCGATCAATCAACAATCTGATTTTTGCAAATGGGTAAATAATAGTTTGAGTCAGGGAAGCTTAACCCACCAATAAAGGAGTAAATGAGCATTTATTTGCATATCTTCAAGCCAAAAGTGCTTTAGAGAGAAAGAGAGAGTTTTACTTTTGAAAAAACTCCAATCTCTTTCAATCATCATAGTGCAAACGAAGAGAGAGCTTTACTTTTGAAAAAACTCCAATCTCTTTCAATCATCATAGTGCAAACTTCTTGATCTATTCACAACGTGCTACAAAGGATGAGACAACTTGAATCTTTCAAGGAGAAGCATCTCTCCAAATAAGGGTGTAATTTTTCCCTTTCTTTTTTATTAAATTGTGAAAGGTTCATCTAGAATCTGTTAATCTACATAAAAAAGCCTAGCTAGAGCTATAATCTCGCAGCAATCTCTTGGAGAGATTGGCCTGTGTAAAATCGTATATTGAGCTACACGTGGCTAAAGAGAGTCAAAATCTCTTTTGTAATTTTCCAACTATTAGAGCGTAATAGAGGAATTTTTCCAAGCAAGGGTTCTTGGGCAATGACGACCACTAGGTCTACATCATTAACAAAAAACATTATTTGTCCATGTGGTATGTACTTGTTATTCCTTGCTTTAAATTGCTTTTACGCGTGCCTATTTAATCACACGCACAAGCTATTTTTAATTTGAATATCTCAAAATCCCTCCCCCCCCCCCCCCCCCCCCCTCTTAAAAAGCTACCTAGGCCAATAGTCATATCATCCCTACACACGTGGCTGTCTTTTAAACTTTTTGACTCCAAGAAACCAAGAACACACGAGTTGTTGCCAAATTAATCCAACTTTATGGGTCAAATTTGGTTAACACGACAAGTACCAATGGATGGAGGAGAAATCCACCAAGGGCTCGATACAGATGTATATTGCTCTCGTTATGCTATTGACATATGTTGAATTTATGGAAAAGAGAAATACTTCATTACCTTCATTAACTTATTATAATCAGAGTACATAAACCTTTATTTATAATAGAGGAAGGTAATAGAGTCCAATTACAATAAAACTACCTTTGTCCCAATTACACCCAAACTTTAACTCTTAAAGATAAGTCTTAGAATAATTAAATAACTCAATATAGAATAAAGACAAACATAACTCAAATTAGAACTCTTCT
The DNA here is from genome assembly GCF_029961685.1 of Aristolochia californica. Lineage (NCBI taxonomy): Eukaryota > Viridiplantae > Streptophyta > Magnoliopsida > Piperales > Aristolochiaceae > Aristolochia > Aristolochia californica. The sequence continues at coordinate 38,481,716 of NW_027181881.1, read as the reverse complement.
AGGGCATGACCATAAGATAAAGATGTCTTTGTGAGTCCTTGATCTTCCAACTTATGTGATAAGGATGCCAACTTGTCGTAATCATGGTGGGTTCTACTTCTTATGTGTGTGGGATGCTATTGACATATGTTAAATTTATGAAAAAGAGAAATACTTCATTGCCTTCATTAATTTATTATAATCAGAGGACATGAACCTCTATTTATAATAGAGGAAGGTAGTAGAGTTCAATTACAATAAAACTACCTTTGTCCCAATTACACCCAAACTTTAACTCTTAAAGATAAGTCTTAATATAATTAAATAACTCAATATAGATAAAAGACAAACATAACTTGAACTAGAACTCTTCTAGGACATGACCATAAGATAAAGATGTATTTGTGAGTCTTTGATCTTCCAACTTATGTGATAAGGATACCAACTTGTCGTAATCATGGTGGGTTCTACTTCTTATGTGTGTGGGATGCTATTGACATATGTTGAATTTATGGAAAAGAAAAATACTTCATTGCCTTCATTAACTTATTGTAATCAGATAACATGAACCTCTATTTATAATAGAGGAAGGTAGTAGAGTCCAATTACAATAAAACTACCTTTGTCCCAATTACACCCAAACTTTAACTCTTAAAGATAAGTCTTAGTATAATTAAATAACTCAATATAGATAAAAGACAAACATAACTCGAACTAGAAATCTTCTAGGACATAATCATAAGATAAAGATGTCTTTGTGAGTCCTTGATCTTCCAACTTATGTGATAAGGATGCCAACTTGTCATAATCATGGTGGGTTCTACTTCTTATGTGTGTGGGCCCATCTTGTGGGCCTTCCTTGGTCGTGTGGCCCATCTTATAATAATCTTAGATATGTTGGTTTTCCTTGATCGTGTGGGCTTGGGCCTATCTTCCAACACCCCCCCCCCCCCCCCCCCCCCCCCCCTCAAGCTTGGGGTGAGAGAACAACATGAACTCCAAGCTTCCAACAAATTATGTATAAAATCTTTTTGTATAAAATGGTTCATTTGCCAACACTCCCCCTCACGCTGTTGTGTCCTTCCATGAGGTCATGCTGGCATAATATAAGTGAAAGTAAAAATCACTCCTATTCAGAAAGACACTGCTCCATACTCCTGTCCTTATGTTGGATGTAGGGCACACTCCCGTCTTTTGTAGGTAGTGTGTCTATCGGCATTGCTCTAAAGTGTCCACCACTATGTCCATCCACAGGACAACGACTCTCAAGTGGTTGGAGTAATAAAAGCCATTACAGAGGGGATAGATAGGGTCCCAACCCGGACACTGACTCTCATAGTATCCCAACCGTAAAAAATTTTAGAGTTAAATTTATCATGGTGTCCCAATCCGGGCACCGACTCTCATGGTGTCCCAACCGTGATATTTTTTAGAGTCAAATAAATTATGGTATGAGAAAAGGTACTAAGTCCACCTATTCTTCAATAATAATGTCTCATTCAAAGAGACATAATAACATCAACTGTAATGTAACACAATCATCTTCCAACACATATAACATGAACCAAAATAATTAACCTTGTAGAAGGACCCATAAAATAATCATAACCTGATATAAATATTTTTTCTTAGATGCATAAGATTCATATTTTGTGCTCCCCCTTTCTTGAATATTTTGGTCACATAAACTTATCCACAACATATGGAATAAAATACCTCTTTTTTGTACTTCTTCTACTTCTCCCCCTCAAGCTAGGAAGTAATGGCAGTGAGCCCAGCTTGAACCAAATATCATAGATATAAAAATAAACTCAAATAACATAGATGTAGTAATAACCCCTTAAACCAAGGAGAAATGAGATATTTTCTTGATATAGTAACTCAAACAGTGACTCAAAACAAAGGACATAAATTCAGATTTTTCAATACAACAGAATACCAGCATGACTTTGATTCTTCCAATGCGAATAAATCTTTAAATATAGATTAGATTGACATAAAATTTTCTCCTTCAAAAACTATACTTAAATACCTTTCCTCCAAGTATAACTTCTCTTCATAAAATATAATTATCAGAAGATAAATAATCTGATAGATTTCTGTCTCTGTCATCTGGTCGTACTAAGCACTATTTCTCCATTTTTTCCAGCATGACCATTGACTCTTCAAAGATCAATTTCTCCTTATAAAAAAATCAGATCGAGAATTGTTTGAATAGGTAAAAAAATTAGACTTACAGATGTTTCTTTTTATATATATTTCTTCATATAATGTCTCGTTCTTGATAGCATACAATACCTCAGACGTTGAAGCTTTTTGCAACTGCTCGAACCTTTTTTCAATCTGACCTTCGCTGTTTCAAATATCGATTTCTCTTTGTAGATAAATCCAATTGAAAATTGGTTGAATATGTAAGAGAATAGACTTACAAAATTTTATTTTGATATATATATAAAGTCTCATTCTTGATCGCATAAAATACCTCAGAAGTTGAAGCTTTCTGCTGCTGCTCGAACCTCTTTCACAATCTGACCTTTGCTCATTCAAATATCTATTTCTCTTTGTAGATAACTCCGATTGGAAAAAAAATCATTTTTCTTTCGAAATTAGACTCAAATATATTTTCATCAATATATAATTTTCAATATGAAATTTGCAGTATAGAGGTGAAAAATGCAAAGCAAACTGCGGGTGTGGGGATTGAAAAAAATAACTACGAACCTAGACTTTGGGTTTAGGGTTTAGAGAAAAGGATCTCAATATCTTTGTGGGTTGACCAAGTCAACTCATAGAACTTAGCTCAGATACCATGTTGAATATATGAAAAAGAGAAATACTTCATTGCCTTCATTAACTTATTATAATCAGAATACATGAATCTCTATTTATAATTGTGGAAAGTAGTAGAGTCCAATTACAATAAACTATCTTTGTCCCAATTACACCCAAACTCTAACACTTAAAGATAAGTTCGAGCATAATTAAATAACTCAATATAGATAAAAGACAAACAAAACTCGAACTAGAACTCTTTAGGACGTGACTGTAAGATAAAGATGTCTTTGTGAGTCCTTGATCTTCCAACTTATGTGATAAAGATGGCAACTTTTGGTAATCATGGCGGGTCCTACTTCTTATGTAGGTCATCTAAGAGATTCTAGGATTCTTGATTCGACATGCTCTTATCACATTACACCCAATAAAGATTGGTTTCATACCTACAGTTTAGTAAACTTTGGTTTTGTTCAGATGGGTAATGATGCTTTATGCAAAGTTTTTGGAATAGGGAGTATAAAAATTAAAATGTTTGATGGTGTGGTTAGAACGTTATGTGATGATAGACATATACCAGATTTATGAAAGAATCTGATTTCATTGGGCACTTTAGATTGTAATGGATATAGTTACAAGTTTGCAATTGGAATAATGAAAGTGAGTAAAGGTGTCTTAACAGTGATGAAGGGGCAGAAACAATCTGGAAATATCTATACACTGCAAGGTACCACAGTTGTAGGTGGAGTTGCAGTTGTAGAGTCTGAAACTGACTGTACAGTCTAGTGGCATATGCGGTTAGGTCATATGGGTGTGTGGGGGATGATGGAGCTTCATAAGAGAAATTTATTTAAGGGTGTCAAAACATGCAAGCTTGATTTCTGTAAGTTTTGTGTTCTTGGGAAATAGAATCAGGTGCAGTTCAAGGCAGCCACACACGAGATGGAGGGTATTCTTGACTATGTTCATTCAGATGTTTGGGGGCCAGTAAGAGTTTCATCACGAGGAGGACACATGTATTTCGTGACCTTTATTGATAACTACTCACGAAAGGTTTGGGTGTACTTCATGCAGCACACATCAGAAAAGTTTGCCAAGTTCAAGTTGTGAAATGCTGAAGTAGAAAACCAGATAGGGAGGAAGATTAAATGCCTCAGGTCAGACAATGGTACTGAGTACACAAATTCAAAGTTCAAGGAGTTGTGTGAGCAACAAGGGATAAAGAGACACTTCACAATACACAAGACACCACAACGGAACGGTGTGGCGAAAACGATAAACAAAACTATAGCCGAAAAAGCTCGATGTCTCAAGTTGAATGCAAGGCTTGCAAAGAACTTCTAGGCAGAAGCAGAGAATATGGCATGTTTCTTAATTAACAGATCACCTGGAGAAACACTAGATGGGAAAGTATCAGAGGAGGTGTGGATAGGCAGTAAGGTAGACTACTCTGGCTTGAGAGTGTTTGGTTGTTCAGCCTATGTACATGTTTCTAGTGATGAGAGATTGAAGCTTGATGCGAAGTCTAGACAGTATGTCTTGCTAGGCTATTAGAAAAGGGTGAAAAGCTTCAAGCTTTGGGATCCGAAGGCAAACAATATGGTGATCAGTAGAGATGTGATTTTTTTATGAAAAAATCATGTTGCAGCGTACTCAGGAAGAAGAGAAACAGGTGTCAGAAAATTGCAGCACCAATGAACATGTGGTGTAGGTGGAGTTAGAGAACCATGGTAGACAAAAGGATGCTTAGTATGCAGAGAGTTCTAGCTCAGGTGATCAGCAGCATCACCGTATATCCACAGACAGACCCAAACACACTATCAAGCCACCTACCAGGTATGGTTTTGAAGATTTGGTTTCTTATACGCTTATTACTAGTAGTGAGGATCCTACTACTTTTCAGGAGGCAGTACAAAGCTAAGAGAAAAGTAGATGGATGGGTGCTATGAAGGAGGAGATAGAGTCTCTGCATGAAAACCAGACATGGGAGTTGGTGGAGCTTCCCAAGGGGAAGAGAGCTATAGGGTGCAAATGGGTGTATAAGAATAAAGAAGCAGTATCAGAAAAAGATGGGGAAAAACTCAAGGCTTATCTAATAGCAAAGGGTTACTCACAGAGGAAAGGGGTTGACTATGATGAGGTTTTCTCTCCTGTGGTCAGACACAACTCCATCAGGGTAATGTTGGCTTCAATTGCACATTCAGACATGCAGTTGGAGCAAATGGATGTAAAGACAGTTTTCCTTCAAGGTGACTTGGAGGAATAGATTTACATGGTGCAGCCAAAAGGGTTTAGTCACCCTGGACAGGAACATTTGGTCTATAATTTGAAGAAATTACTTTATGGGTTGAAGCAGTCTACGAGACATTGGTACGAACGATTTTACTCTTACATGATCCAGATTGGCTACAAAAGGTGTGAGTATGATTATTGTGTTTATGTGAAAAGCCTTGATGATGATTCTTTTATTTTTCTGTAACATTATGTGGATGATATGTTGATTGCTACAAAAAATATGAGTGAGGTCAACAAATTGAAGACTCTGTTGAGGAGATAATTTGACACGAAGGATTTGGGTGCGGCCAAGAAGATTTTTGGGATGGAGATTTGTAGGGATAGAGCTTCCAGGAGATTATGGCTATTTCAACATAGCTATGTTGAGGATGTGTTGGACAGGTTCAGTATGAGTAATGCAAAACCAATAAGTACACCTTTGGTGAATCATTTTAGATTGTTTACCGCTAAGTGCCCGACGACAGATGATGAAGTTCATGACAAGTCAAATGTCCCATATGCCAGTGCAGTGGGGTGTTTGATATATGTTATGGTTTGTACGAGACCAGATTTGGCACAAGTTGTCAGCGTGGTTAGCAAGTTTCTTTCAAATCTGTGTTGACAACATTGGGATGCAATCAAGTGGATTTTCAGATACCTGAGGGGTACTATAGACTATGACTCATCACAGATTCAACCCATCCAAGTGGACACGTTTTGCCTTCCCTCTTGCTAAGATTTTATGAGCCTTCCTCTCAAGCCATTCTCCCCGTTTCACCTCTGTGGGACTAATAAACTTTAGTGAATAAAAGAATGAATAAAAAAAAGGAAAATAAAGGGAATAAAGAAAAAACGAGGGAAGAAAAAAGAAAAAATGGGAGAATAAGGAAAAAAAGGAAAATGAAAAAAATGGAGAAGAAAGAAGGAAAAAATAAAAAATAAAAATATATATTTTAAAAAATTTAATGAATTAAAATTATAATTAATGTGAAAATGAGAAAATAAATATAAAATATTTTATAAAAATATAAAAAAAAATAAAAAAAGAAAAAAGAAAAATGAAAAAATGGATGAGAAGAGTGAAGGAAAAAATAAAATATAAATATATTTAAAAAAATTTAATGAATTAAAGTTATAATTAATTTGAAAAATGAGGAAATAAATATGAACTATTTTATAAAAATATAAATAAAAAATAAGGGAAGAAAAAAATTAAAAAAGGAAAATGAAAAAAAATGGAGGAAAAATAAAAAATAAAAAAATATTTAAAATTTTAAAATGAATTAAAATTATAATTAATGTGAAAATGAGGAAATAAATATAAATTATTTTTATAAAAATATAAAAAATAAGGGAAGATAAAAAGGAAAAAAGGAAAATTAAAAAAAGGATGAGAGAGAAAAAGGAAAATAAAAATAAATAAGAGTTGAAAGACAAAAGGAAAAAAGAAACAAATAGATGGAAGAGGAGAAGAGCGAAGGAAAAATTAAAAAGTAAAATATATATTTAAATTTTAAAATTGAATTAAAATTATAATTAAAGTGAAAATGAGGAAAATAGATATAAAATATTTTATAAAAATATAAAGAAAAGAAGGGGAAAAACAGAAAAACGGGATAATAAGGAAAAAAAAGGAAAATGGAAAAAATGGAGGAGAGGGAAAAAGGAAAAGAAAAATAAATAAGAGTTGAATGACAAAATGAAAAGGAAACAAATAGCAAGAAGAGGAGAAGAGTGAAGGAAAAAATTAAAATATATATTTAATATTTTAAAATAAATTAAAAATATAATAAATGTGAAAATTGAGGAAAATAAATATAAACTATTTTATAAAAAAATATTTTTATACATGAGAAATATTTTGTTAATATTTTCTTGAAAAATTGAGCCAACGTTCTTAAATCATTATACTTAAATCTTGTTCTTAGTTTAAAAATTTATCTTGTTCATAACTTAGTATATATCAAGTCTTTGTGACTTGTGAGGGCCGAAAAGTCGAAACCAGATAAAAGTAGGGAGTAGTAGGTAAAGGAGATGAACTTGATCCTATTAATTGAGATTCAGTTATTAATATGGATTTTTAAGTAAATAATACTCATCTAGAATACCCTTTCAATTTAATTGACCCATCACAAAGATAAATTTCATGACATACAAAATAATTTGTAGTATTGGTCATAAAAAATTATTAAAAATGAAGTCATATTAGTGGTATTTTCAAGAAATGTTGAAAAGACATTTTTAGTAGAAATATGTTTCTAGGGACTATTAGTGCCTCATGGTTTTTGGAAACATTTTTCTAATTGGAAATTCTTATGAAAAAAATCATATAATTTTCTAAGTAAGATTTTCCTACCAAGATGAACTAAAAAACCGTATATAAATTTTTTTAATAATTATTTGATAGTTTATGTTGTAAAACTTCTAGCATGAGGCAATTTTCATAGCAATTTTGTGTTTGACATTTTATTTGATTAAAAATTTATTGATAAGTATAGTAATATATTAGATTAATTATTATTTTTTATTTATTTCCCTAGAAGAGGCAATAAGAGGTCCATTTAACTTTCTTAAGAAAAAATTAAAATACTTTTTTGTAATTTTCTAGTAAGTCACTAATAGTAATAGGATTTTAATTAAAGGTTTTTTTGGAAATATGTATCCTAGGAAAAATATTTATAGTTTTTCTAGAATATAAATTTTCAACCAGGGGCAATAAGGAGGTCATAGCAAATTTATGGTCAGATTTAATAATAAAAAAATAAGTTAGACAATATTTGCATTATAATCCATTATCGAGATTCAATCCCGAATTTTCCTTATCATTATTTTTTAAAAATGTATGCATAATTTTATATGAAATTTATTTGACGTATATTTTATGCAGAGTATTAAATGTAAGTTGAAGCTCGAACCCGGTTAAAATTATTAGGCTCAAGCTCGATTACAATTTTAGGCTTGAGCTCAAGTTCGAAATATTTAAATCAAACTCAGCTCGAACATAGGAAGATTCAAGTTCGGCTCGATTAGATGTCACCCTTATGCCCAATTTTATGTAAAATGTATGCATAATTTTATATATAATTTATTTGATATGTATTTTTTGAAAAGTTTTAAATTAATGTTAGAACTCGAACTCTAGACATATTTTTTGAAAAGTTTTAAATGAATGTTGAAGCTCAAGCTCGGCTCGAACTCGGTTAAAATTATTGGGTTCAAGCTCGATAACAATTTTAGGCTCGAGGTTGGGCTCGGTTCGAGCTCGAGTTCGAAATATTTAAATCAAGTTCAGCTCAAACATAAGCAGGTTCGGGCTCGGTTCGGCTCGATGCCATCCCTACACACACACACACACACACACACAACACACACACACACATATATATATATATATATGAAAACAAAAAAAGTATAAATTTAATTCCAAATAGGCTTAGATGCACCCAATTTTTTATCAGTATAATACTTCAAAGATGATTCATTTTTATTCTAAATTTATTTATTATCTAATGTATTTATATTGATGCTATTTGATTTTTTTTCTTTTTATGAAGATCTCTCTCTCTCTCTCTCTCTCTCTCTCTCTCTCTCTCTCTCTCTCTCTCATGTGAGGATCTTAGTACTTTTCTCCTAGGAATATAAATATTTTGTAATTTTTTTTCCAAATTAAAGCTTCAAATTTCCACTCATTTTTTTCTCAAAAGTGGGAAATGAAAAGGTGCATTTAACTGTATATTCCCTTCAAGGAGCCAAAGGGGGGACAAGTAGCCAATCATATTCTTCTTGAATTTGAGCATCAAATGAATTTCGTATTGGACAAACGTTTAAGCCAAATGTTGCAGGCAATTCTAAATGTAGAAGTTCCACAAACCCATCCATTCTCAGTTATGTTTAAGCCTCGTACACCCATAACGCAACTTTGGATGTAATCAACCAGAATCAGTGTGATACAAGTTCTTTTTTGTTCCATTGTTTTCAGTTTTAGTAGGGGAAATTTGTTCTTCAATTTGTAAAACTAGTTGCTGAGACCATTTTTTTTTTTTTTGGTCTTTATCTTGGACTAAAATTAGGAGAACCTGGTTTTTAGATGACTGCGAGACCTAGAACACTCACGAACAAAAACTAAATAACTCTTAAAACCAATACACAAAACATAAGAATTTATCTACTAATAAACTCAACGCTCACCTGTTTTCTAGAAATAAGCTTCTTGTTGAAGAATAATAGTTCTTCTAAAAATCTCATACGACAACAGGTGAATACATCCCTTTCATTATAATAAGGTAAATCAAGAAGGTAAGAACAGCATCTATTCGGTCATTCAGAAAAAAAACATCACCGGCCCAAGTTTGTTGGCATCCCACTGGCATAGGTGAGTTGGACTTCTTGAGGCAGCAGATGATACTTTATTCCAAGTTCTTCGAAAATTTTCTTCAGCTCAAGGAGAAGCTCGGATCTCCTGACGGTCTTCTCCCTCATATTTTGATAGTTCAATGTGTGGAGAACAAATAGACCCATCTTCATCTTGTTCATGTTTTCAATCTCTAATACAACCAAATCGTGGTTACAATGCCAATACTCAGGCTTGTTTTCCAAGAACCTGAGGTGCCAACATGAGCTTCTTCAATGATATTCAAGAAAAGAGAATAAAAAAACACTGAGTCTGACAACGAAAAATATAGCTATGCTAGAACTAAGGAAAGATATGCTGTGTGCATTTTGTAAGCATCTAAATAATCTGAAGCCTGTAAACACTACATTGATCTAGTTTATGTCATCAGAAAATAATGTTTCGTGAGCTACAATAGAAAGGAATCGGAAAACATATCTTGAATTTCTCCATCAGATATTTAGCCAGAGACCATCCACAATAGTTCATTCTAGTGGACCTCGGGCTTGGGAGAGTGCCATAGGCCCATTGCAGGAGTCTGCAATTTTGGGCTTAGATAACAACACTAATATTCTATAAATAGGAATGCTAACTACAGCATTAGTGTGGCTTGCTAAATATTTGTGTTGAACAAGAGGGTCAGAATAACATACATCTTTATCTTTTCTCGGAGAGCTTTGATGCTATCCACTGAGGTTGAAACATCAACAGAGAACTCTACCAAATCGGTCATATCTGGGCTTCTGTAGAAGTTGCTAATGTGTTTTGTTGCCAGTACTGAATTTGGATAATATATTTTCTCATTGTCGTACCTCAGGAACACAGTTGTCAAAATATTCATCTCTTCAACAACCATCTGCAAAAGGTTAAGGTGACCAAACAGCAGTTATTTAAGGATTGAAATTCAGAAATAGTGTCAAATACATAAAATGGCACCACCAGTTCCACTCATGTATACATTTCAATATGGTTGCAAAACGTTTAGCCAATCACAGAGTTAAGTTATTTCTGTCAACAGCAATCATCTATAGTCCTATCACTTGTCCACCACATATCCTGCATGGCAATATATCAAAACACTCAATTCTCAATCAAACTGTAACCGTACTCTCCATATAATTTTCTTGCATTATTTCTTTCTTCTCTTCACAAAAGTAGCAGCTGCCAAACTTTCCCTCTCATCTTCATCTATTTCTTCCAATTCCTCACCCCACCTCCACTCTTCTTTTTCATTCTTTTCATTTTTTTCTCAAAGTCATGCATGTCCCGTAAGTAATCAATGAAAGAGATTAAGAGTCGATTATTTTCCCTAATCAAGATTTCTACCCAGAAAAGTAGACAACCCCCAGCTTCTTCCTCCACTCCTTTGTTTCCATCTTATTACTGGTTGGTTTCAGATTTTACAACTCTCTTTATTTTCTTCCTCCTTGATAACAATCTTATGTACTTCCTTTGTTGTATCATGGCAGCACGCACTCCAAGCTGCTAATAATATTTCGAAGCAACACTAAGATGCTAATAATATTTCGGATGTTCTCGCCAAGGAAGGCGTCTCCTGACCCTCTTTGTCATTCCCCATTGTAGCTTGAGCTTCATTCTTCTGTATTTGTGCTAAGTTTTATCAGTAGTAAAAGTTTTCCACCATTTGAAAAAAAATAATAACTGCCTTTCCCTGTGTTAAGAACCAAAGTGGAAGATTTTCTGGTTAACTAATTCTCAACCAAGAACGCAATAAAAAAATCAGGGCTTGAGGGCGTGTCTTCTTCCTTGCCCAACCTTCTCTATTTATGGATACTAATAGTTACGTAATTTGAATGAAAGAGAAACTCCTAACGTAAGCCTAATCAAACTAGGAACTCTCCAAACTACAGAACTACTAGGATGCTACTAAGACAGCAACTTCCTACTTCTAAGCGACTCCTGTTAAAATATGGGCTCAAGCTTACAAGTACAAGGCAAAGTAAACCCACACGTCTAAGTGGTGGCATATGGGTAAAATAGGATGCTTCTAATAAAGAGGACATGAAGGTGTAAATATTTGCCCTTTTTATGTCTCGTCTGTTATAAAGTTGTAGCCCTAAGGGCATTGTAAAAGTTATAAATAAAAGCATTGGCTAAGAGGTAGAACATTGAAGTTCTCTCCTCCTTTCTCCAAAGTTCGTCCAGCCTCCCTCCTTCCCTTGGTTGGCGCACCTCTTCTTCCACCTAGTCCAAGCTCTCTCCCTTTGTGGTTGATCTCTTCTCCTTCTCTTCTTTTTCCTCTTCTTCTTCTTAGTTGATCTAAGTCCTCTACATGGGATCCTAAATTCTACATAGTATCAGAGGAAGGAAATTAGGATCCCCCTTGATGAAGTATACAAGCAAATATTTATGAAGATCTGTCCAAGAATTTGTTCATGAAAGGAGTCCAGCCATGAAGAGATAAGTCAATTTTGGTTATTATTTACATATTCTCCTTCTATAAGTTGAGGTCTTGACTTCTGAATTACATTAAGATAAGATGATCTTCATATGAGAAGTTGTGAAGATTAATCTCTTGTGATTAAGATGTTATAATCTTGATCTTCTTGTAGCTAAATTGCAAGCTTGATCAAGATTGGTTGTTGCTAGTGTTTTATCAAGATTGATGTATTGATGGAAATGATTTGCGATTCACTTGGATCAATTTTCTATGAGTTGGAATTTCAGCACATGTTGCTGTAAGTTCTCTCACACTTGGCGTTGTTCATGGGGTCTTGTTATTTTGCTGGATGATCGTCATATGGTTAAAATTCCAACGTCTACTTATCTCTATTATTCTCCTACCCCTCCTACTTTCTTGAACTCCAACACTTGGCTTTTTGGAAGTTGGATTGTTCCCATGAGTTGAGGAGTTATAAGAGACCTGACTTGCTACTAAGGATCTCAAAAGAAGATTGTGATTCTTAAGTGTTTGGCCTCGATTCTTTTTGGAGTTTGGATTAAGGCATTAGGGTTTAAATCTATCCTCTTTCTTTTTTAAAAGATATCAGAGGAATTGATTACTTTCTGGATGATTTCACCATTTGACATAAGCACATATTCTTTTATGATTTAGTGCATGCACTTGTGGAGAAAATTCTATATTTGCCTTTGTAAGTGCCTGATTTGGTCCATTGATCTTCCAAGTTGCATTAGTGGATTTTTTTAGACGTTAAAATTGATCTTGGTGTGGTTTAAACATTTGATTTGCTTCATAATGGAGATTGGACATACAAGTAGTAAGAGTGACATACTCAGAATTACTACTATCCCTTTGAGGAGTCTCTCCAATTATCTTAGCTGGTCACAATCGGTACGACAGGTTCTCATTACTCGTGATCTTCTCGGGCACTTAAACAAACCCTCTCCTCCGATTGATGAAGAAAATGTAGCCTACCTCAAGTGGGTTAAAAATGATAATTTGGTTATTAGTTGGCTCATAAATAGCATGAAAAAGCATGTAGCCAACAATATGGTTCACTTGGAAACAGCCAAGGATATTTGAGACACGTGCTAAGTTATACTCTAACATGGCCTCTTTGCAAAAATTGTTTGATGTCATAGAAAATATGTTAAATACTAAGCAAGGGGATAATATTCATGAGTTCTTGACCCGGTTTCAGGGACTTCTTCAAGAATGGAAGCTCGCTCAACCGTATTCAACAGATATCAAGGTTCAAAAAAGGCAACAGGAGGCCTTGGCAGCCGCCATTTGTTTGACGAATATCAAGCCATATCTTGAGGTTGCTAAGACCCAACTTCTTAGCTCATCCGAACTTCCATCCTTTGATGAAATCAGTGCTACATTGCTACAGATCCTTAATCCATCTCCTACCTCCCCTATTGATGCTCCATCAGCTATGTATTTCGGTAATAGGGGTACATCATCCTCCAACCAAGGACGCGACAGAAATTTTAGAGGGGGCCTCACAAGAGGTGGTAGAACAGGTCCTACCCATTCACGCACTGAGCCTCACATATGCCCCTACGATGGTGGTCAGAACCACCTTGTGAAAAATTGTTGGAAGCTTCATGGCAAGCTTGATTGGGCCACGGCTAACCCAGCCTCCTTTAATGCTGATAAACGGGAAAAAAAGGCTAACTCCCAATCTAGAAAAATGACTCTAACTGCTGATGACTATGCCACATTTCAGAAGATGAAGTCCCTTATAGAGTCTTCCCTTCCACCGTTACCCACTGCTGCTCCCACCAGTGCCTCAGGTATGCTTTCTTCCTCTTCCTCTTCCTCATGGATCATAGACTCTGGGGCCTTCGAACACTTGTCAGGTAACAAACACATGCTTCATTCTTTATCTCCATATCTTCCCAATAAATTTGTTACTATTGCTAATGGTACCCAAACCAAAGTACTTGGCAAGGGTTCTGTTACGGTCCCAGATCCACACATTGCGATTTGTAGGGAAGAAGAAGAGAAGAGAAGAATCAAGCCAAAGGGAAGCTTGAAAACCCTAGGTTCGTTAAGGAGAACGCACACCCCTGAGCTCGTTTATGAGAACTCAAAACCATTTGTTTAACCTAAATTCAGACTTGTTTCTTTTCCATTCTTTACACCCCTAAATAGGGATCACGTCAACAAGGTTCAAGAGGAAATTATAGATTTGCCCCTCCACGACATTTAAAGTAAATAAACTTAATGACTAAGTAATTGACTTAACTTACTGACTCAGTAACTTAACAACTAAGTAATTTAATGACTAAGTAACTGACTCAGCCAAAGTAATTGACTCAGCCACGGCGTCTCTGCATGACTCGGCCTACTATTGAGTTCATAACATTACAACCCTCCTGAAGAAAGAGCTTGTCCTCAAGCTCGAAGGTAGGGATGCGTGCCAAAACATCGCCACATCTCCCCCAAGTAACATCTGTGGCATCTACGTCAACCCACTAGACAACACAAGCGGTGTAAGTGCAGCAATGTAACACCCCAGACGGAGAGATTGCAGTATCCGAAACCCTCCACTGGTTCCCCATATATTCTCCACCTCGAAGTGCATTTGCTGCTCCTTTCCTTTCTTCTTCAGCCTCCTTTTCACGCTCTTTCCAGCTCTTATATGCATGATCATCTGTTTTTAGCTCATGCCTGCAGATCAGGCACGAATTATGCTCATCCAGCCATGGCTTGAGGCAATTTGGGTGAAATAAATGCTTGCAAGGCAACTCCTGCATCTTGTCATCTATAACCAAGTTCTCCCTGAAAACTGCACATTTTGTCTCTCTCCCTAACTTCACCAAGATTTCATGAGTGACTGTGATGACTGGAAGCCTTGCAACCACCTCTTTTGAGCTGGAGGTGGCTTCTTTGCTCCAGCATCAATTTCCTGTAGTGAAGCTTCAATGACAGAATCAAGGTCTTGCAAACCACTGATTTCTTGCATAGTATTTACCAACTTTTCCAGCATTGCAGAAGTAGCATCAAGACCAAAATTGTTTGTTCTATTACTCTCCCCATGGGATTGAGAAGACTCAGCAGCATTAACCTGCTCTTGTGTGGTAGCAAGAGTTGCAAGTAAATTCTGTGCCACAAGCCATGCAAGAGTTGTAGTATTTACCAACTCCTATATCTGATGCCATGCTGATAAAAGGAGTGGGCCATGCCGAAAATGTCGTCTCTGATGAAGGGCCAGCAAGGGCGATAAAATTCCCCGTTGAATCCATCCAAGCCCAGAGCGCGATCCAGAGGAAGACCAAGGGCTGCAATTTCAATTTCCAGACTAGAGAAGGGGAGCTCGATGAGGCTAGCTGCAACTGATGGAATAACCTAGAGGTTAACCCATTGGAAGAAGGGGCGGACTAACTGGTGATCAAAGTATAAATCTGTAAAAAAAAATCACCAGTGAGTCAGAAATAAGGGTTAGGTCCGAGGTGGTCTCACTGTTGACGCTGAGCATGGCGATGCGGTTAGCCCTTCTTGGTGTAGAGGTGACTACATGGAAGAATTTAGTATTAGCATCCCCATCGGAGAGCCATTTGAATCTTGCATATTGCTTCCAGTGCACTAACTCGCTGTAGGCAAAAGGCTACAATTGCTCTTGAAGGGCATACCTCTGAGAGACTTCCAAAGAAGAGAGACCTCTAGATTCCTCCTCAGAGTCAAGAGCGGCTATCTGAGCAAGGGCATTGGCTCTCACAGCCGAGGAAGAGATCTTCTTTTCGGAGGCCCAGGACCTCAACAACAGCTTCAACATCTTGAGTTTGATTGGGAAGGTCCACCCGCTCGGGCCAGCAACAATCATATTATCCCAAAAGGATTGTAGAGATAGATCAAACGAGGGGTCCACCATCCAATTATTGTTGAACCTCAAAGGAAGGAAGGGGGGGGGGGAGCAAATGTCAAAATGGGTATCAACCATACTCGGCCAATGATCAGAGACGACTGGATTGAGCCCTTTGCCAAAGACATTACGATAGAACTGAAGCCAATCATTAATGGCTAAGAATCGGTCCAACTTTGAGAGGACAGGGGGCTGCCTGCCATTTGACCAAGTGAAGGTCTTCCCATATAGGGTAATCTCATCCATGTCCCAACTGACAATAAAGTCAGCAAATAACCTCATGGAGGTTGTGATTCTCCGAGACAGCGGGGATTTCTCATGGCAAAAGCAAGTAACATTGAAGTCGCCCCCAAGCATAAGAGGTCACATCTGACAAGTCCTCAATAGATCCTCCCAAAAGCGGTGGCACCCATGGTGTCTGGTAGGACCGTAGACACCAACTAGGCACCAAATGTTCCCCGAACCTTTGTCTCGCAGCTTAATGCCAAGGGAGTAAGAGCCACAACAACGATCAAGCACTTCAATAGTACTAGTGTCCCACGTCAGTAGGATACCGCCAACCGATCCCATTGAATCCACTGAAGCCCAACCGAACTCCTTTAGGTGCCACAACTCATGGATGTAAGGAAGAGAAGCCGCATTGGTTTCTTGGACAGCAACAACATTTGCCTTGGTAGAGGCAAGGAGGTCCCGAATGGAGGTGCGGCAGCGCATGGACCCAATTCCACGAACATTCCAGGAGAGAATAATCATTGATCATTATTCATCTTCTATGACGTCTCAGATGGGTGGTTATCTCTCGGGAGAAGCTCCATGAAGACGGTGCCCATCACCTTAGCAAGTTCCACTATCTGGGCCCAAGTTTATAGGTCGTATTTGTGCTATTCTAACTGGAGAGCTGCCACAAACTTTTGAGCTCATTCACCCGGCTCTGGAATGATGAAATCTCCCATCGCTGGGTTGCAGGGGTATCAAGTGGTAACACTGGGTCATCCCTGTAGAAGCTGACTCTACTGACCTCTAGCTCAGCATTGGTACCTGACAACGGGAGGGGGAGAATTGTTTTGCCTGTGAGCACGGGGAGCGTGCTCACTAGTTCCGGACTCTGCATCGGAGAGGTAATCTTCGGGAGGTGAGCGAGGGGGGGATTCCATTATCCGGGGGGAAGCTTGTGGACGATTTACAGGGGGGGGGGGGGGGGGGGGGGGGGGGGGGGGGTGGTGTGAGGGGGTGAATGTGAGGGTAAGGTTATTTCTGGAGTTAAGATGGAGGGGTGGACGGCATCTGGATCTGGGCCAAGGGTATTTTTTGTGGGGGACTGGGGTGAGTGATGTGTTGGATAAGTGGGAGGGAAAATTGGTCGAGGGTTAGCGAGAATAGGTCTCATGCCAGCTATAAAGCTGCTTGGGGGGGGATCACATCCGCTTGAGGGGGGGGAGGAGGGCATGGGGCAGAGTCTAGAGGTGCAATTCCCAGAGCATTGACTGGTTGTGTGATTTCCCGAGGCTTGATTGTGCTTTCGGGGACGACATCTCTAAAATCATCCATCACAACGATGCTGATACGGATTCAGTATCGCGCTTTATCCACCATAACACATCTAAAATATTGCCCTTCGCATGGGTGAAGAAGATTGATGAGGATCCGGGCCTCATCCAAATGGTGCCAATGCTCCGTGAGTGGGTACAAAGCAATGATGAAACCAAACTCAGACACGACTCTCGAGAAGACTGCGTTCTGCCATAGCTAGGCAGGAAGCCCTGTAACAGCGACCCATTGGCCGTACTGGCTGGAGGGTGCCGAGGGGTGTGAGGGCAAGAGCCGTAGAAGACTCCTGTTGGGTTCTGAAATGAACAAACCAAGTTCAGGGACTGAGATAAGAGATTCTGGGAGTGTAAGGGAGGTGAAATTCGTCAATCAGCCAGTGAAGAATGTTGGATTTGATGATGCCAAGGGATGTTTGGACGAGAATGGAGAGTCAAAATTCTGCACCCGTCATGGAGAAGGTTTGGTGGGATTTGGATGATTTTGGATGTTTCTGTGGGAGGGGGGGATTGGCGCTTTTGCTAGATCTAGCGTCGGGGAGAGGCTCTGGAGTGCAGCGGCTAGCTCATTCCAACCAAAACCTGAGTTTGTGGCCTCAGGGATGAACAATCTGGCCAAAACAAAGGTTTCTTCTATGGGTGACCTGACATTCCCGGTGACCTTGAAAGGTAGTCACCGAGAAGAGGAAGATCGAGTCTCGTGACCAGAGTTCACGGGATTTCTCAGTTTCCATGGTAGCTCTTTGGAACTGAAACCTGAAGTTGTGGATTGTTTCTACTGGGATGCAGATGAATGAAAATTTTGATCCGTCAGCTGAGGAGATACGGATCATCGGACAAGATTTCCGGACGACTCTCTCGACGGTAACTCCGTATTTTCCGTAGCTAAAGTGGAAAAAATTTATTCGCGGTTCTTTCGTCGGGAGACCGTCGTCCAGCAAGCTTCGTAGTCCTCCGTCGGAGCAACAGAAAGCTCGCCGGAGCAATGGCTGGACGGGTCCGACCGTCTGTTGGTTTTTCTTCCTTGTCGTGGAGAGATATTTCTTCCATTTCTTCTTATTGCAACATCGTCACGTCTTCTACTAGTGTTGGAAATGTTTTTGATGGCCCTGCCAGAGAGGCAATGGCCATCGGGAGTGGTCCAGTAACCGGCCGTGGGGACGATGACCGTCGGGGGAGCTCTCTCGCACTTTGGTCTTCAACGTACACTAGCAATTTCAAAATGCTCGGTGCACAATATGATCGATCACAGCCCACGTTATGCGAAAGCACATTCGACACACATTACACAAAAAAAAATCACCTAAATCGCCTCGCTCTCATCAAAGAAAAGTAATTACTTCTCTCTTCTTTTTAATAGTCTATACACACATTTTCAAAAAAAAATGTGGCAAGTTGGGTATCTATGATGGTTTTTCACCTCTAGCTTAAGGGGGAGTGTTAAAAGATGGGCTCAAGCCCACAAGTCCAAGGCAAGTAAGCACACACGTCTAAGTGGTGGCATATGGGTAAAATAGGATGCTTCTCATAAAGATGGCATTAAAGTGTAAATACTTGTCCTTTTTATGTCTCTTCTTTTATAAAGTTGTAGCCTTAAGGATATTGTAAAAGTTATAAATAAAGGCATTGGCTAAGAGGTAGAGCATTGAAGCTCTCCTCCTTTCTCCAAAGTTTGTTCAGCCTCCCTCTTTCCCTTGGTCGGCGCAGCTCTCTCCTTTTGTGGTTGATCTCTTCTCCCTCTCTTCTTCTCCCTCTCTTCTTCTTCTTAGTTGATCTCAGTCCTCTACATGGGATCCTAAATTCTACAACTCCTACTCTTCCTATTCTGCCATTCAAGTTTGACAATAATTAAAAATATGTCCCACTAGAGCTCCCTTTCTATTTTCCTAATCTACCCTTCTATGTCATTATTATTCGTGTGCTATCATTTCAGCCCCTTATAAGAACCTCACCCTCGAGGTTCAGCGTGGACTATTGGTTTGTGCCATTCATTGTCTAATGTCTTGGGCTTCGATAGATGTCTACTCCCAATAGAGTATATGTTGAGTAGGAAAAAGTCCCACTTTGAAAAATGAGAAGAAAAGTTAACGAGTTATAAGGTTGAGCAATATGCCTCCTAAGTGGCTAGTCATTTGAAGATGAAATTGGACTCAACCCAATAAGCTCAACATGTTATCAGAGCAAGTTGTGTGTGTGAGCAAAAGCCTTGTTTGTGCTCCCCAAGGTGGTTGTGTTATGGAATCCATGAGATAGGAATCTGTATGGTGGGCTCCATGGAGTCTGTGTGCCCCATTAGAGGGTTTTTACCCGCGTTCAGACCTGTTATGTGTAAGCCTGGACATGAAGGGTAGTGTTGAGTGATAAAAAGTTCCACATTGAAACAAGAGAAGAAAAGTTAATGGGTTAATTGGACCGGCTAACTCCATCATCTACTACTCCTTTTTGACTGTTGAGACTCATCCTTATCTTCAACAAGTGCCACAATGGCTAGTACAGATATGACTGCATTGAATGGGTCCCATTCTCCTTCATGGGCCATTGATTTAGGAGCCCCTACACATATGTCATATATGTTTTCCTTATTTCAATCCATTAATCCATCTCATTCATATCGTCGAGTTACTTTAGCTAATAGATCCACCTCTCCTATTCAAGGGGAAGGTACCGTTCACACTACCCCACAAATGTCCTTCGATTCCGTTCTGTTTGTTGCAATTTGTCTATAAGTCCTATTACTAAATCCTTAAACTATTCAGTAACTTTTTATCCCACTTGTGTTTTTCAAGACTTGCAAACGAAGAGGACAATTGGTTCAAGACATGGAAAGAAGGGTTCTATATGTTAGATGATGTATTTGTTTCTCGAGTTGTGGCATTCACTACGGTAGATTCTTCCTACTTGTAGCATCTAACACTTGGAACATCCATCACTAGTTAAGTTGCATCAATCTTTCCCTTATTGGTCAACAGATGTTTCGTTTGATTGCGAGTCTTGTCAATTGGGAAAGCATCATCGATCCAGTTTCCCTATTAGCTTTAGCCAAAGCACCAGATTATTTGAATTAGTTCTCTGATGTATGGGGCCCATGTCGGATTCCTAGTTCCTTTGGTTTTAAGTATTTTATGTCGTTTATTGAAGATTTCAATACAGTAACTCGGATGTATCTTCTACAAAAAAGTCATAAATTTTTTATATATTCCTCAATTTTTTCCATGAAATAAAAAATCAATTTGGTTTTTGTGTTCATGTGCTTCATACTGACAATGGGTTAGAATATTTTAATCATAAATTTTAAGTGTTTTGTGTTTCACATAGTATTACCCATCAAACATCTCGTCCTTCTATGCCACAACAAAATGCGGTGACTAAACGTAAAAACAAACATCTTCTTGAGGTTACTAGAAAACTATACTGCACAAGAATGTTCTTAAGTCTTTTGCGGGGGATGCAATTTTGGCTTCATGTTACTTAATTAATAGCATGCCCTCCTCTGTTTTGGATGGTCAAGTTCCTTTTCAGGTTTTAAAATTGAATTATAAATTGTTTGATGTAATTCCTCGCATTTTTAGATGTATTTGTTTTGTTCACATGTTTGGAACTTCAGTTAATAAGTTGTCACCTCAATTTGTTAAATGTGTCTGTTTAGGCTACTATCATAGACAAAAAGGATACAAATATTATGATCCTATTCAATGAAAGGAATTTGTCAACTGATGTGACTTTTTTTAAGATGCTCTGTGTTTTTCGTCATCTAGTGAGCTTCCTATTTCTTTTGAGTCTTCTCCAGACAGTTCAATTCTTGTCGTAGTTTAGTATGTACCAGCTCCATCGGTTTCCTCTCCGCCTCTTCATATTTACAGCCACAGTCCTCATACTCCTCGAGTGCCTCCAACAACTACATCTACAAAGCTCTCTTCTCATGCTCAACCATCTTCCTCTTTGCCTAAAAGTCTTGTTGTATTTAATTTGGACTTGCCTATTAGTCTAAGGAAAGGTAAACGGTCTTGTACTTCTCGTCCAATCTCAAAATATGTCTCCCGAATTTTTGTCCTCATCCTTTAAATCCTTTGCCATGTCATTGTTACTTCCTCTATACCTTGTTCAGTGTAGGATGTTTGGTGTTCTCTAGAGTAAAAACAAGTTTTCGATGATGAAATGAGTGCTTTGATGTCTTGGGGAACTTAACATCTATGTGATCCACACAAGAGCAGCTATTGTGGGGTATTGTTGGGTTTATACCATAAAATATAATGTTGATGGCTTTATTGAATGATACAACACACAACTGGTGGCAAAGAGATATATACAAACCTTCACTGTTGATGTGTTTGAAATATTCTCTCCTATGGCCCAACTCACTTCGGTACGTATCTTAATCTCTACAGTTGTTAATAAGGGTTGGCCTCTCTTTCAACTTGATGTGAACTTTTTGTATGGTGATTTACATAAGTTTATATGGAGCAACCTCCTGGGTATGTTACTCAGAGGAAACAGGAAAGGTAAGTAAGTTATAAAAGGTCATTTATAGATTTAAACAGAGTCCACAGACATGATTTATTTAGCATTGTAGTACTACAGTTTGGGTTCTACAGGAGCCATTGTGATCATTTCATGTTCCTACTTAAGAGGAAGACTGGTATGGTGGTTTTGGTTGTCTATGTAGATGACATTATACTATTTGGAGATTATCTTAATGGCATTATAGAAGTCAAACAATATCTAGCCACACATTTTCAAACGAAAGATTTAGGCTCTTTTAAGTACTTCCTTGGCATCGAACTTGCTCGTAGTAAGCGAGCTATTGTTCTCTCTCAGAGAAAAAATATATTAGATATACTACAAGAGTATAGGTTATTGGATACTAAACCAGTAGATACTACCATAGAAGTCAACCATAATCTGCATAACACCCAGGGTCCTACTCTCAAGGAATAAAACTCAATACCGACAGTTGGTAGGTAAATTGACTTATGCTACAGTTATCAGGCCAGATATTTCATTTGTTGTAGGAGTTGTGAGTCAGTTCATGGAAAATCCTTATAAAGTGTATTTAGAAGTTGCTTAGTGGATTTTGAAGTATTTGAAGGGTGTACATGGAAAAGGTTTGTTGTATACTCAAAATGGAAAGGTTGATGTACTTGGGTATTCTGATGAAGATTATGCTAGGTGTAAGATGGATAGATGTCCTACGTTAGACTATTGTTGTTTTGTTTGAAATAACTTGGTTAGTTATTAAGTGTGATAATCAAGCGGCCATTTTCATTGCAAACAACCATGTATTCCACGAGAGAACTAAACATATAGAGGTTGATTGTCACTTTATTAGAGATGCGATTATGCAAGGAAGCTGATAACTCTTTATGTGAAATCTTCGGACCAATTAGCAAATGTATTTACCAAGCCTTTGAGAAGACGTGAACATATTATTATCTGAGACAAGTTGAGTTTGTTTGATATCTACTCTCTAGCTTGAGGGGGAGTATTAAAATACCAATTTAGGGGTATTTTAGTCATTTCTTATATTACATTTTCTCTTATATTATATATGTTAGATAGACAATGCCTTAGTATGTCTATGGTTCAATTTTCATTCAATAGAGACATGTATTTTAGGAGATATATAATTTTGTGTATTGAGAAACAATTTTGTCCTTTTGTAAAGTATCACTTAAAACCCTGATTTAAAGAAAGGAGATGTGCTTTTTCCAGCACACACTCCAAGGCAGCAAGACTCTTGTTCCCCAAAATCTCATCTTCCTCATTTTTCTTCTCCAAATTTTATATTTTTCACAGACTGTATTGGAAGGCAAAAAAGATTGTTTTCTTCCTCCTTCAGACTACGGTGCTTCCCTAGATAATACAATTGACAATCAAATGAAGTGTCTAAAGGCAACTAAAAGTATCTAAAGGTAAGAGTAGGAATGAATTAACATAGTTTGACTATTGACGGATGTCCCAAGACCAGAAGTCACAGGTAAGGGGAGGACACAGCCTTCAATGCAATGAATTGGTTTTCAGGAACAATGTCAAAGTAGTATAATCCATCACTTTCATGCCTCAAACCAATAGTCTACATGTCTTGAAACACACAATGAGATGGAAAAATACGATTGAGCAATTAAGTAATTGAGTAAGTTTACTAACAAACAAGAAGTTCACAGGGAATTTTGGGGCATACATTATAGAAGTTAATGAAAGGTCAAATGAAGGGTAAACATCCGCTTCACCACAAATAAATGAAGTAAAACCATTAGGAAATGTGGCCAATTTATGTGATGAGGATCGTGACACATTGGAGAAAATAGAAGACAAACTTGACATATGATTGGAGGTTCCAAAATCTATCACACAAGAAGAAGGAAATGAGACATGAAGAGCAAACACACCTAAGCTTGCCAATGTGGTATTAGCCGTAGGAAGAGTGGAGGATGCCTAAGAAACTGGAGTAGTAGTCAATGCTAGCTGACCCAATTGTTGAAGTATCCTCTAAAGTATCTCCTGGGTGCTACCAGAAGACCCGGTCTCACTATTAACCACTTCTCTACCTTCTACTGAAACATTGGAATTAGCCCAAGCAAGCTTCCCAAATTTATCCTAATATTTACCTAAGAAGTTATTAGACCTGCCACGATGTACACATTTTCTATCTCCACGACCTTTACCTCTTCCACCACTATCACTGTCTCATTCCCTACCTCCAAGTCCTCCCCGTCTACCTCTAGAAAATTCAAATCGAGAAGTATAAGAAGAGGTATTAAGAGCAACATCAGAACCAATAGTAGCTTTACCATTTCTCACTGCCCCTTCAACATGAAGAACTCTATTATAAACTCTCCCCAATGTATGGTCACCATTAAAGTAACTGAGTAAGTTTACTAACAAACAACAAGTTCACAGGGAATTTTGGGGCATACATTATAGAAGTTAATGAAAGGTCAAATGAAGGGTAAACATCCGCTTCACCACAAATAAATGAAGTAAAACCATTAGGTAATGTGGCCAATTTATGTGAAGAGGATCGTGACACATTGGAGAAAATAGAAGACAAACTTGACATATGATTGGAGGTTCCAAAATTTATCACTCAAGAAGAAGGAAATGAGACATGAAGAGCAAACATACCTAAGCTTGCCAGTGTGGTATTAGCCGTAGGAAGAGTGGAGGGTGCCTAAGAAACTGGAGTAGTAGTCAATGCTAGCTGACCCAATTGTTGAAGTATCCTCTAAAGTATCTCTTGGGTGCTACCAGAAGACCCGGTCTCACTATTAACCACTTCTCTACCTTCTACTGAAACATTGGAATTAGCCCAAGCAAACTTCCCAAATTTATCCTAACATTTACCTGAGAAATTATTAGACCTGCCACGATGTACACATTTTCTATGTCCACGACCTTTACCTCTTCCACCACTATCACTGTCTCATTCCCTACCTCCAAGTCCTCCCCGTCTACCTCTAGAAAATTCAAATCGAGAAGTATAAGAAGAGGTATTAAGAGCAACATCGGAACCAATAGTAGCTTTACCATTTCTCACTGCCCCTTCAACACGAAGAACTCTATTATAAACTCTCCCCAATGTATGGTCACCATTATCAGCCAGAATTTGTGCCCGAATACCATCATACTCCTGTCCCAACCCATCTAAAAACTAAATAACCTGAATCTGATTTTTCGCCCTTCAAAGCTCAGTAGTATCCATAATAAAAGGATGAAATATATTAATCTCTTGCCAAACACCTTTCATCTCAATAAAATATTGTGTCATTGTTCTATCACCTCTTAACATACCAATGAACTTGGCATATAACTCATAAATTCTGAGCAGATTATTTTCTTGGGAAAAATTAGATTTCAGTGTGCCCCAGATCTCCTTGATGTGTTATAACTCATAAGCTGATCACTTAGACTTGCCTTCATACAATTTATAAGCCCAGTCATAACCTAACAGTCTTCAACTTCCAATCATCATTAGGAGGAGGAATTTCACTTTGAAATTTCAGCTTCTTTTTTGCCTTGAGAAACATTTGAACATACTTGGGCCAATTAATGTAATTCCGTGCAGTCAGCTTAATAGATATTATTTGAATAGTATGAGGTACCTTGGAATTTGAATTTCCCAAGCTCTTGGAGGGTGTAACAACTTCACTAACGTCAGCCATTGAACAACCCTCAATAAATTTTCACCAACACATGCTGGAATACAATATTAAAACCACCAGCGCCAAAGAATTCACAAAAAAGACTCTACATATGCCTATGCATATGAGGTGGGCCCACACAGCACAGTAAATTAGGGCACTCATACTCCAATGAATATGATTGCATTGACACAATCCAGTAGTCTAAGAAAAAGAATGTAAGAAGAAGGTAATTAGGGTGCCATCAGCCCTAATGATGATGATACAGGCAGTATTGTCTCTAAAACTTGTGCAGGCACAGAATTGGGATAGAAGATCCAAACAATAGAGGCACAAAAATCTTATAAAGTTATTTAATTGATAGCACAACCTATCAATCCTATGGTTATGGCACAAAGTAACAGAAAAAAGATCTAACCTTCACTTCAATCAGTAATAATTCTAGAGAATCCCTCTTCCTGGAGAGTTTGCAGGCTTGACGAGAAGAAAATTCTTAAACACCCATCACAAGTAGATCGATTACTTTGATACCATGTAAACTAAGAGAAAGGAAGAATTAAAAAGTAAGAAAGTGGAGAAGGAGAAGAGAGTAAGAGGGAAAGACTGCTTTTAGAGAGCAGTCACATTAGGGAGTTTGGTCGACCCCAAACTTCTTTATTAAACAACTTAAAGTGATTTACAAGGAAAATGTCCATATTAACCCTATTACACTATCCCTTACAGCCATAAAACAATAACAAAAAAGGGTAAAATTATATCATTTTTTAAATGTGTAAAAATTACAAAATTGGAGATGTCTAATTGACACATTTCTGACTAGAACCTCATAATACAATATACCACAATAAAATTACCAAAATACCCCTAAACTTTAACAGTCTAAAAAATAAAAACTTTCTACCGTCCAACCTTTGATACTTCAGATTTCGATTTCTCCTTGTAGAAAAAATCAAATTATCAAAAAAAATTTTGCGCTAGAAACTAGACTCCAAAATATTTTTGGCAATATATAATTCATAATACAAAAATTGTGGAATGATGGTGATAAATCTGCAGAAAGAACAGCTCCGCTACCACTTGATAAGAACTAGAAGATTTTAGGGCCAACTAATTCTACAACTGACAAAGCAATAAAGTTGTAAAGTTGGGTCCAAGGCCCATCCCAAAATGACTAGCCAACTTAGGAAACCTCTTTCCTAACTAATAAACTCAATATCTTTGTACTCATTAATCCATGTGGGACTATTCTTAACAAAAGCAAAAATAAATTAGGGCTTGACAACTTGTTTCCCCCTTTGCCCAGCCTTCTCGATTTACAAATGCTACATAATTTGAATGAAAGAGAAACTCCTAATCTAAGCCTAATCAAACTAGGAACTCCCCAAACAAGAAAACCACTAGGCCTAACCAAACTATGTAGCTACTAAAAAGCTACTAGCAAAGCAACTTCCTACTTTTAAGAGAGTTCCTACTTCTAAACAACTTCTACTCTTCCTATCTATCCTTCAAGCTGGACAATGATTATAAATATGTCCCGTAGCTGGAGCTCCCTTTCCATTTTCCCTAATCTACCCTTTTACTTATAAAATTAATTACAAGTATACCCTTTGTTTCGTGTGCTATCATAATGAAACAAAGAAATGAAAAAAAATAAATGATGACTCCTAAATGATTAGTGGCCTCAAACAATAAGAGACCATGTTATGAAAGTGAAGACAAGCAGCAAAATTAATCAATAGCCCAGAAATAATAGCATAACTACAAATGCTCTTCCAGATAACTGAATTTAGTAATAAGAAAATCTGTCATTTTTCACATGAGAAAAGAAACTGACATTTCAAGTGGCATGTTTATAATGGTATATTAAGCTCACAGGTTTCATATATGAGCAGGGTATATGCAAGCAAGATAGATCAGAGCCACAATGCTCTTTGATTGGAGGGATTGTGTGCAGACCAAAAATTTTCTCTTTTTGGAGAGCTTGTCATTCCACTTAATCTAGTTTAGCTTTAAGTTCCTTAGAACAGTCTGCATTGAATAATGTCATGTCTTACATACTACACATGAAAAAAATAATTAGTATGTTCATACAGCACAAAAGGCAGAACTTGGACATGTTTTTCCTTTTCCCTTTTGCTATTGTTCCCATCTTAGGACAAAAGCTGTCAAGAGAAAAAAATGTGGAATAGTGCCCCAGAAAACTCCCAACAGTAACGTCCTAAAATAGTTAAACTCAGACCGAATCAAAATTTTAAAAGCTACCAAGTCCATTCCAGGGAATAGATGATCCACAGTTGGTAAGTCAGCTTTTGGCCCTATCACATTTCTGGGCTTGCTATCAGTTTCTTAGACTTTTGATATGTGAGCCACAATAAGCCCCAATCATTTGAACAAACGTACTAGTTTCAAAAGTTCCCTGCCAAGGATGAGATGAGGATCTAACTGGCCTACCTGTAGTCTCAGGCACTAGCTATGATGAATAGTACTACAAGAATCAATAAGTAAGGGAAAGCGGCTTCCTAATTGAGTTACTCATTTTGGGAAAGACCTGGACCCATTATCAAATCATGATGGGACGTGTAGTGGTTTGAGCAATTAATAGAAGATACGGTCCATGACCATGCTACCAGTCACTCACCCACCTCTAGGATGTAATACAAGGCTCACTTGTGGAAGAAGAAAAACATAAAAAACAAGTGAAGATGTATAAAACAAGGAAGAAGAAAAAGAAATTTTAAGGAGACTTACCTGTATTCCGTCTATGACACAACGATCTCCTACGTCAAATGGGTGCATAATAAAAACAAATATTATCGCTTCAAATATGGTTTTGCAGGTGTTTCCGAAGATGAAAACTACTAATAGCATTTGGGAAGATATAACAAGAAGCAATTTGGTAGTCGCCACTCCCATCAAGAGCAGCCAAATGACGACAATAACAGCAATCACAATCCCGGACACCAGTTTATTCAACTGTTTTACTGCTGTTTTGGTGTCGTTTAGAGAATGTGCAAGCGATTTGCGCTCCAGGTAGATCTTCACCTGAAAACAACAACCAAAAAAAAAGCAAAGCTCCTTAGACACGTGATTGGTAAGGATGGGTTTTAAAGATGAGCAGAAGATGTGCAGATAATAGATTTGAGAATATCGTAAAATAACACTTTTGTTAAATGTCCTTTCATTTCATTTAATTTATGCTCTCTAATCAGTATTAAATCGATATCCAACCACATAAGGCATCAGTAATAACTTTCTCACCCTCTTGTCAATGCATAAATTAACTAAGTTTTCATCTGCAACAGTAAAATTCGTATAACAAAAAGGAGAAAGCCATTGGGCAGTGGTAAACCTGCCTAAGAAAACAAACAAAACAAAATTATGGAAGGAAATGCAAAATAATTAGTCCACATGATTTCATACATTTTACAATAGTAGACTTTTTCTTTACCACTATCAGAAAAAGCTATGATGGCACAAAATAGAGAAAATAATACAAAAAGTACAGGGTCATCCATAACAAAAACCAGAAGAAACGGCAGCAAAAAAAAGCAGGAATAAACAACTGTAATAACCACTAATCTAATGGGAAGGTCCTGCCCACAACAAGATGTTGTTAAGGGGCAGCTGTCCTAGCTAAAGAATGAGTAATGCTGTTAGTGGATCTGAGGGTGCCTCAATGGATGGTAAACTGATCAGAGATATCTTAACTTTATTGAGCAAATAGAAAATCGTCTAGGCAGCACTTTCCAGAGGCCAAGCCAATAAAGATCAAGGAACCCCCTTTCAAAAGAAACAGCTAACAGTAGATCTCTACCAGAAGAATCAACATATTTCTCCCAGTACACAAGGCACACATGTTGCCAGTTCCTATCTGAAGGGTCATGATCCAAGTCACAACATAGAGAAGTCCACGATCATCCCATCAATGTCAATATATGCTTATCATAAAACTATTCAATCCAAAGTCAGTTGGTTTTAATTGCAAAATTATGCAATTTAAAAGAACTTAGAACTACCTGTTACCATAACATCTGTCACCTGCATGCTTGAAGTATATTTTAGCTCTAATAACACATCGACATCGGAGGACCATTTCGAACTTTTTGATTGAGAATAAACAAATTTATAGCTTATAACAGCAGGGAAGGGGGGAAATTGTATATGGAAGGACTAAAAAAGATTTATTTTTTAAAATAACAAGATTTAATTTCAAGGACAGATACTAGAGAATGCAAACAGGAGAAAGGGATCATCAGAAAATCACAAACTAGAGAACCTCTAATTGGTCTCCAAAGGGATGTTCCTACAACAAGATTTAGCCAGTGACCACCATCTGTATCAAGGGAAAGATTAAACGACAGTTTGCTGACTGGGAGTAGCCTTATGTACTTTCAGAGCCCAAAGATTTCTTGTATTTCATCATACCATCAACGGGGCCTCCAAGGAGGATATCAGCAGCCTGTGGACCAGCTTATGACATGAAAGTCTTTCCTGTACAATCAAAAAGACATCAACCAGACCATGAGGAGAGTGCTGATTGCTACTTCTGTGGAGTTTGCTGATCCAAGGTATCCTACATCTGTACAAATCTAAAATAAAGCCACTGTTCTTAGGTACTTCTTATGACTCAATTGCGGGTATATTCCTCAGGTTCAAAATAGTGCTTGCATGCCTTTATAATATGTTCAAGAATATCAACACACCCTCAAGCAAATTTTTCTAAATTTAGAAGGTAAAAAGATTATAATTACCCTTCAGAAATAAAAAAGCATACATGAAATATGTAAGTCCTACATGTGGGAGTCACCACAACAATAGCCCAAGAATCGCAAGCTGGTGCGTGGCAGAACTTTTCCCTCTTAGGCCTAGCAGTAAGCCCCACATTTGGGACCCACTCCATGTATTATTATTTTTTTCTGATGAGAAATTACGTCTTTTTATCTTCCAAAACTAGTAGATGTTTGCTGAGGCATACATTGGTGTATAAGGGCATGTAAGTGACTAGGCTCATGACTTAAACTGGAACATTACTAAAGACAAATTAGGTAAAGACTGAGTAGGGCCCTCACCCCTTAGGGCAGGATGAGATGAGGGTAAAAACTCGTACAGGCTCGAAGCGGGATGGGATGAGGGTTAAAACCCTGTCACAAGTTCCCCTACCCCGATGGGGTAGTCCCTTACTATGATCCATGGAAAGTTATTAAGAAAGCACCCTCAGTCATTTTATAAAGACAACAATATCTTTTAAAAGGAGACTTTTGGAGGGTCTTTAGTGCGATGTCTTGGGGTCAAGTATCACCACGAGTAAAAGGGGTATGTGAATGTGTAATCAACATTATAAAAAGAGACTGTTTAGTTCAACATGGGCATTTAGCAAAGATAAAAATTTAATCATACAACTGTATACATTTAATCTATTTATTCTTTTTTTTATTTTTTACAATTTTTTATAATGCAGGGATGCAGGATAGAGTTAGATATCCAACCCCCTCATGATCATTTGTGGGGAGAGATTTTGAGGAGAGGACATGGGACAGGTTTAGGTTTTCAAAAACCTGAAACCTAAACCTGCACCAAACCCAAACCTGCAACCACCCGTTATTTTAACCCATCGCTGTAGGTATTTATACCATATTCCAGGCCTAAATGGGCAATTAGATATTGTTTAAAACACTTTTTATTTTAACTCCCAAGATTGTGCCGCTTGGGCCAATGGTTCATTTGCCAGCACATCTGGCACTTGTATGCTTAAAGAATCTTTTCCAGAGTTTTTAGTATTCGAAGATAAAAACTATTTGCCACCCCTCAAACTTCTTCTAAGAAAAAAGTATCGGGCACTTGCTACAGATGACTTTTTTAATGTTTGGAAGAGTGAATCCATGAAAAAGTATATAGAATAACACTTGGAGAAGAGAGAGAGAAAAATCTCACCACCCAATTTTTCAGTATTGCTTTTTTTATCTTTCTCGTTTCCACTGCACCTTCAAACTGTGGAAGCACGCTCTCCAGCTCCTCCTTACTCAAAAATCGTAGAAGGTCCTCCTCATCAATATGCCTAATTCTCATTCCATAGATAGTGTGAGAAATATTCAAGAGGTCCAGTTTGACAGATAGCTAAGACAATTAATCTCATCAATAAGATTAGCATCATACAATATAATTCAACTAATAATAAAATGGGTTAATTTCCAAATGCAACAATTAGTTTTGGTCTAATTCCAAATCTGGCCGCTTAACATGTCCTATTTCCAAATATGATCCAATAAAAAATGCCTACTGAAAGCCCAAATCATATCATTAGGGTATAATCATTTGTTTTTACTCAGCATGTCCTATTTCCAAATATGATCCAAAAGTGACACACATCTCCTTGTAATCGAAGTTATAATCCACTATTTGTCTCAGCAAAGCCATGCTCACCAGGGAGAAACCTGCATTTGTTCCTAGAGAAGAGAGGAGGGTGAGTGAGCCTTCCCCTATAGAAAAATGGAGAGAGAAGACTGCAACTTTCCTCTAAAAATAATTCATTTAAATAACAAAATACTATAGATGGTAATATGGTCATGTCTTCAATTTTTTTCCGTATAGGATATTATAGTAAAGGTGACGCTGCATTTATTTATGAGATTTCAAATAAATAAAGGTTAGAAATACAGCATATAAGTGCCCAAGAATAGGACCAAATTTAGGGTTGCATCTGGAACTAACCCTAAATATAATGTTTGTATCTGGAACTATCCTAAATATAATGTCTGTATCCGGAACTACCCTGAAAGTAATATTCAAAACCAAATCAACAAAAGAAAAAGGAAAACATGAAGTAGAAGAAGAATATCATCAAGAATAAGAATGAAATAACTGAATAAATCATAAGATAAATAAAAAAAATCTTACTTTGTACCAGGCTTGGCAACATTCCTAAATATCTGATAAGCAGCTGCTTTTGCATCCCACTCACTAGTAATTTTCATGTCTTTTCGTCCATTGTTATCCTCATAAACACTCTCATCAAGAGTATTGGCTATCGTCCATAGGGGTGAACTTGTTATCGTGTTAACCAACCTCTTCATGGTTAGAGCAGAAACCTTCTCTTGCTTCATCTTATGAAGTGCTTTTATATCTATCACCTCCTGCTCCTCCCCTCCCTTGACTTTCTTGGTACTCCTGAAACTCGGCTGTACAGAACTTCTTGTACTTGCTGTAGCCACTACGTTCTCTGTCATCTCCATCAAGGGAGACCCAGAAAGAGCCTGAAGAATATACTGATGAAATATTGATTCTTGAATCCTATCAAAGAATGCAGTAACATGGAAAGAAGAAGCCAAGATCTTCATCGACATCGTCTTCACTAACCAAAGAAAGGTCCCAATCACCACCGAAGCAAGCGTTCGTGAAACATAGTCTAAAAATCTGCTCACCTTGTGTGATCGCTCAACCCCACGATCAAACACAAGCAACCACATAAGAAGAATCAAAACGGACCAAAAAAATACCTGAACAATTCTCTTCAATCTATAAGCAAAATAAAGAACCTTTTTTCTTTGCACAAAATTCAGTTCAACCAAAAATACCAGAACTGTGATTAACCACTCCGTTACTAATCTACCACAGAAGATCACCATCACCATCATGCACCATTTCCAAATCTCCAAACCCCATATCTCAAAGTTATGTAATCTGTGAACACTTACGCTAGCACCTAGCAACCCTGTGGCAGAAATTAAAGTGACCCACTCAAACAAAACCCAAAATTTAAGCCTCTGACACCATTTCTGGTGAGGAGGAATGTATTTCTTTATGATATCTTCCTCGTCTTCGTCAGCAGGAGTATATGGTGTTTTAGGAGTACCTACAATTTTGGGAGTAATGGTAGGAGCTTTATAAGGAGAACTTGGGGGCCTATTATTTACTGTTGAATGGCTACTATCCTCTAGAACCACAGAATAAGGATTAGGTTCTTCCACAAACCTTGACTTGGGTTTGGAGAATGATGACCTTGAGAGAGAACGGCATCTGATTAAACTTTCCAACGGAGGTTTATTGAATTTGGCGTTTTCAGGTGAAGGACTGCTTCTATAAGTGGAGAAGTGTCCATGGGATTTGCGGCGATCCAACTGTGAAAATTCAGCGGTGGAGACGTTTGATTCCTTAGTTGGCCTATTAGCAGGAGACCCCGTAACTTTGGAGAATGAGCTGGACCCTTCATCGGCAGAACACTCCTTTAGGCCTTCCTCTGGTGATATAACTACAACAACTTCTCCTTTCTCACCCACGGGCAGAGTTTTTAGGGTGGAATCCATGTCAAAGTCCGAGTTCGACACCTCGAAGACTGTTGAACTAATAAAAGTATTTCAGGACAGTGCAAGCTTTCGATATTATGAAGATAACAGATGATTCATGGCATTAACAGGAGAAATATAAGATTTTTAGCGGAGAAGTGAACTGGTAAAGGCAGGAAAAGGATTAAAAGTAGCAAGCCAGATAAACATTCTGAAAGATTCAAAGCTTTTCCGGAAATAAAAGAATTAAAAAAAAAAAAAAGCTAAACAAAATCCCTGGCTTTTGAGCGTAAATCCAAGCCTGGAGCTAGCATATCCTCTGTTAAAACTGACGACTAGACGAAGTATTCGGCAAAATTTTCTGAGATCAATGGTTTAGAAAAGGGGAAAAGACTCAAGCTTGAGCCTCTGGTCTGCTGCAGTTTTCCACAAAACAAGAGTTTTTGAGAAAATTGCTTCCAAAAAAGCATGATCAGAGATGCACCTCTCAGTCCTGCCGTCTTCCTTCTTGTGGTCGTGCGGTAGCCGGGAAGCACTGCTATATTTTCATAATGTTTCCTGAGAGCTCGCGAAGTTTTTAAGCGATTGAGTCTAGGCAGAAGTGGTTTCCAGATCAACCACTCAGTATGTGGAATCCCACCGAAGAGCAACCACTAAGTATGTGGAATTCCACCGCAGAGCAACCACTCAGTATGTGGAATTCCACCCAAATTATCCACGTACGTCATGAGGGCCTCCACCCAAATTATCCACCTTGGACCCAATTTAACACTCGCCACTCCTTTCTTGTCTGGTGCCGCCGGATGAGGCAGTTTCCAGGTCTGGAATCAAAGAGCTCGTTCGCGAAGTTTTTAAGCGATTGACAGTGATAAATAAGACGAGGGTTGCACCGCTTTTGCTCCTCCCAGACGCAGAGAGTTCGAAATGATAATTAGCAAGATCAAACTAGTGCTAAATGCTAATATTTCCAATGGAATTTGGACTTTTCCATAATAAAAATACTAGCTCGCAAACTGAGTGATCTCACTCCACCTGCTGCATGTCTCTGACGCATTCTTCTTTGAAGATAGCCGAATCATGTGTTCAACGATTATAAAATGCTAAAAGACAGAAAACCGTCTGAGACTGGTGGGCAGGATGAATCTAACGAATTAATTAAGAAAGGCCGCATTGTAAAATTATTCGAACCCAAGAACTTCAACAAAGCGACGCTGAGACTTGAGAGTTGAAAACGGATTTTCTTGGCGAAAACGGCCAAAAGTCACCAGAAAGTGGTGGCAACGGCGATCAAAAAAAGGCAGGACATGGCAACGAAGGGCGGGAAGGGTGAAGGCGGGAAAAAACTCTCGTTGGGCTTTCAAAGTCACGTTTTTCAAAAGAAAAAAATTTGCGGGAAATGAGCAGTGTCCCTTTGATGCCCTCGCCCGCCACCTCGATAGTGATTAAAAGAAAAAGCAAACCGAACCAAATAATTTGGCCCCGGTTCATCCAGGCACCAAGGCCGTGCATTTTGGATACTCTAAGTAAACCATGAGTTGGGACCCCCGGGCGAGCCAGAAAGACTCGTTAGTCGCTTCATAGGACGATTGCCTCTCCCACCAAGTCTCCCAACACATGAACCGTCTATAGCCGGTAGCAAAGAGGATGAGGTTTTATTTTTCACACCTAATAGCCTCATGTGATCCACTAGCTGATATTTTCTTATGTGGTCTTTGTTGATTTATTGTTGCCATCTTGCTCCCTTATTATGTTTTGGAGATGGATAATTAAACCAAGTGGTACTATTGACATGAATTGGGACCATTATTGAAAAGAAAGTACAACTCTAGTGTCTCTTTGCCTTTTATGCTTTTACTTACTACAATGTCTTATTTTCTTTTTTGTTATTGGACTAACGAAAACCCAAAATAAGCTTAATGCTATTTGTTATGGGGGTGGATCAAACTTGCCCCTTCTATTTGGGGCGAGTCCCTTCCAACTCATCGCAAATCCAATGTTGCTTGGTCAACCCAGTTTTTAAATATATGGGTTAAGTTAGTAATTTTGGGTGAAAAAATGTTTACCCCATTTGCTTCTCAAGAGAGGATGAATTGAAAAATAAAAGTTAAATTAAGTATCTAATTATGCAAATAAAGTTGAGATATATCGGCAAAAATGCATACACCACAAAGAGGTCAATATTTATTTACTTCGATGTCTCCCTAATGTTAATTAGCACTTAAGAACCTTTGCCTGTGAATTTTTTTTTTTTTTACTTATAAGCTATATTACTTGGAATTACAAAAGAGATTTTGACTCTTTTTAAGCCACATGTAATACCCAATTATACTATTCTAATCTATCCCAAAGAGATTCAATACAATTATATTTTATCTCTAGTTGGACAATTTCCTTTTAAACTTAAAAGGGTCTACACAAATAAAAATAAATAAAACTTGCACCTTCTTTAGAGAGATAACCACTCTCAAAGTATCTTCAAGCTTCGAGCACTTTAGGCAAAATTTTAAAAATTATTTGAGCCTTGGAAAAACTAAGGATGCCAAGAAAAATGCAACAGTTTGAATGATTTGGTTGAAAAGTAAAGTTTACTCTTGCAAAAGAAACATTTTAGAAATATGCACTTAAAAATATTTTTTGAGTGAGTAGATTTATCGACAAATGCTCAATAACTGTTGAGAGACAAGTTTAGATCCTTATTTTATAAGCTTATTGGTAAAACTAGCTATTTTAGATTGTTGTGCAAAAATCTAATCTAAAGGTTGACCGACCAACCCTTTTCATTGATCAATCAATTGACCCCCAATAGCTAATTTTTTGGACTTTTGATCGATCATCCATTGATCAAGGTTATTTTTTGTGCTTCTATAGTATGTTGATCGATAAATCTTTATATGGGTTGATTAGTCAAGCTTCATACTCTAGTTTGGTAAGATTTCGGTTAATTGATCATCACATATGGGTTGATTGATAATTTATTTTTGACATTTGCTTTCAACATTCTGTATGATCGATCATGCCTACAAAAGTTGGTCGATCATGTTTTATAATCCTATTTGTCAGCCTATTGGATGATCAAGGTTGATTGATCAAGATTTATATTAAATGTTTGATGCCTTTTATATGATTGATCTTATAAAGATTAATTGATCATGTTGTTTTGTAGTTTGTACAATTAAGTCAAAAACATGACTAAAGAAAAAAAATTGATTTAAATATTCCAAAACATTTAAATGGGCTTTAAAAACATGGTTATGAAATCGTATTCATATCCTATGTCCAATACAAATTTACACCAAAGGGTTGGAAACCTGATGACTATCCTCTTTACAAAGTTAAAGTTTTTGAGATTGTTCAAATCTTGCTTAGACTCTAATTCTTTAGTTATTCCTTCTTCTCCAAAGTTTTTCTTCAATGTAACTTGAGTCTTCATTTTATCTTAAGGTCGTGTAATGGATTTGGCGGTTCTTTATCATAAACCTTGTAATTAAGCCACTCGAAGGAAACACATATGAAATATTATAAATTACAAATTTATCAGCTTACTTAGTTTGAGTTTTATTATCATCAAAATATGATAATGAACAACAGAGGTTAACAAAAAGATTGTAATCTTTAAGTGGGATGATACTCATGAATTAACAGGTAAAGGGAAATATAAGCGAGTGGATAGAAAAATGAGTAGTTTAATTAATTATAAAAATGGGATAATTAAACGAAAATAATTGATCAAATACTCTCTATAACAATATTTTATTTACCATGATAGATTATAAATAACATATAATAAATAAATAAATATATTATTTTATTAATAAACTAGGATAGATTATTAATAACATATACATATAATTAAAACTTAAAAAATATGCTTGAAAATGAACCGAGTTACTTGTACTAGTCCACAATTTACAACATAAAAGCAAACATTTATGCCTTGGAATATAACAACGAGTTCGTGCATTTAATATTAAAATCATCAACTTACTAGTTTAGTACATATGAATGACAAAATACATGTTCAAAAACAATAAGATACAACCATCAATGATCATTCCACATGCTAGTCGCTATGGCATATCAAAATTGTGATGTTGTTGTGGAGTCTAATGCACACAACCTCCGCATGTTTGTTGATAGGTTATCTTCATCCACAAGACCATCGCTATCCTCACTATCTTCATCTTCATTTACATTTCCTAGTTTGACTTACTGTCCCATGGCTATGGAGTTTCGGACTACCAAAGCCAATTTATCGTAAAACGGGCACCTTTCACGTTTATACTTCTCAGCATCTTTATGCTTCTACAAGATAGAAACATCTTTTAGAACTGCCGATATAGAGTTCTAGTAATACAAAAAACATACAAAATATTTTGTAGTTCAATATGATTTACTGACCTTGATGTAGTTTTGCCATACAGAATAACATGCAGTAATTCGCTGTGTGATTGCATCCCAACCGAACCCACTAGTGTTGAGACAACTCATTACTTTTTGGTAAGTTTTCTTCCATGATCTTGTTCTATTCTTGAGCTGCTCAATAGTTTTTTTATTAATTGCGTCTTCATTGAACTTATTGACATAGTCCATATACACCTAATGCTTCCAAACCCCATTGGACAACTTGTTCCCCATATTGACCTGCTCAACCAAGAGATCGAGCATTTTACTGTCATCCTCGAACGTCCAAATGTCATATGATCGAGGAGTTTGTTATCTTCTTTCAACCATTTATAATCTAAATCCAAGATGATCCTCATGGAAATTTTTTTATCAAACAACCTTTACCCATCATAGTAAATAGGGACACATGCAAACACAAATAAGAACTTAAAAAAAATCACGTGGTGGATATTTATAAGTCATCCGAATCTCCTCACCACATGGCAAAATCATTCCATAGCACTTCAAAATTATTCAACAATATTTACAAATTAATCAAACTAATTTCATTGCAGATAACTAGAACAATACAAAAACACACTCATCAAGTCCAAATTCATCGAACACCCCTGGTAGAGCTCCATATGACTTCGTAGTCACTACGAACCGTACCTTGTCAATGATGGGGGTCTGGTTTCGTCAGCTAGTGGATACCTATGTAGGCGACTCAGCCTAGTTTGAACTGGACTCAACCCACCCATTAGCCCCATAAACCCTAAACCCACCCTCCATTAGCCCCTAAACTTTAAACCCTAAACCCTAACTTCTATTAATCCTACCTTGACCGCACTTTTTTAAAAAAAAAAAAAAAAAAAAACTCTAACCCTAAATACCCTAAACTCTACCTTAACCATACTCTAAATACCCTAAACCCTAACCCTATATCCCGAAATTATGCAGAAACTAAACAATAAATACAAATACTGCATACAAAAATTAAGATTAAATCAAATACAACAATAAATTAATAATAAAAAAATCAGGGTTTACGGTTATCTTTTGAAATTTGGGGAAAACCAAAACCCAATGTGGAAATCGAAGACAAATGGGGAAATGAAGGGATATCGAAGTAGAATCAAAGAAATTGACGCTGAAATTGGGAAATAGAAACTGAAAAGGGTTAAATCAAAGGAAATCGGGAGGATTTTTAGGGGCAAAGAGAAGAGCAAGAGGAAGAAGGGAGAGGGAGGCCGAGGGGGAGAAGAGAGCGCAAATAAGCACACATGAAGGGAGAAAAGATGCAAAGACGATGAGAAGAGAGAAGAGATATGAAGATGACGAAGGGAGAAGAGGCCGAGAGGAGTGCGAAGATGAAAGGAAGAAGTGAGTAGGATAAAAAATATTTTCGGGAGAGGAAGGCTGAGGGGGAGAAGAGAGTGCAAATGAGAGAAAAAAAGTTCATAAGGGGAGAGAACGACGCATCCCGAGCGACACTTCAAGTGGATGATTCGCAAAATTGGGCTGAATCACGATTCCACAATTTTAGCCTGAGACAATTACCTGTGTTTTTTAAATGATGCTGACACTCATTCACCACTA
The DNA here is from genome assembly GCF_029961685.1 of Aristolochia californica. NCBI lineage: Eukaryota > Viridiplantae > Streptophyta > Magnoliopsida > Piperales > Aristolochiaceae > Aristolochia > Aristolochia californica. Next base: position 38,442,065 of record NW_027181881.1, on the reverse strand, counting down.
ACGGCCTAATTGAATGAACTATGTAATGCGTGTGAACTTCATTGTTAACTAACACCCCCTCCCCCCCCCCTTAGAGCAGTTGGATGTAAAAACAATATTTCTTCATGGTGATTTGGAAGAAGAAATTTACATGATCCAGTCACAATATTTCAAAATATAGGAAGAGAAAAAAATGGTGTGCAATCTTCAAAAGAGTTTATCTGGTCTTAAATAAGCTCCAATACAGTGGTATAAGAAGTTTAACACCTTTATGAGTAGTAATGATTTCTTGAGGTGTTGGACAATAGGGCTCAAACCCACACGACCAAGGAAGACCCACATATCTAAGAGTATTATAAGATGGGCCAAACGACCAAAGAAGGCCCACAAGATGGGCCTAAGCCCATAAGAAGTAGGACCCACAATGATTACCATGAGCTGGTGTCCTTATCACATCGGTTGGAAGATCAAGAAGGACTCAAGAAAGTATCTTTATCTAATGGTCACATCCTAGAAGAGTTTTAGTTTGAGTTAGGTTTGTCTTTTATCTTTATTGAGTTATTTAATTATGTTAGGACTTATCTTTAAGTGTTAGAGTTTGGGTGTAATTAGGACAAAGGTAGTTTTATTGTAATTGGACTCTACTATCTTCCTCTATTAGAAATAGAGGTTCATGTACACTGATTATAACATGTCAATGAAGTTTTTCTCTTTCCCATAAATTCAACACGAGGTATCAGGCAGATCATTGTTGTTATGTGAAGAAGCTTGATGACTCCTATATCATTCTACTGCTATATGTTGATGACATGTTGATAGCAAGTGCTTGCAAATAGGAAATAGAAAAGTTAAAAAGGGAGTTGTCCAAGAAGTTTGAAATGAAGGATTTGGGTACTGCTTAGAAAATCCTTGGGATGAGGATTACGAGGGACATTGATGTCTTGAAACTGTCACAAGAAGAATATATTCACCATGGATGATGCGAAGACCGGTAATTACTCCTTTGGCTAGTCACTTTAGGCTATCAAAGGAGCAATCATCTTCTACAGAGCAAGAGCGAGCCAACATGGCCAATGTGCCTATGTTTCAGCTATTGGCAGTCTCATGTTTGCCATTGTGTGCACTAGACTAGATATAACTCATGCAGTGGGAGTTGTGAGCAGATATATGAGTAATCCAGGTAAGCAGTTGGAAAGGAGCAAAAAACAGTAAAATTGGAGTTGGTTCACATAGATGTGTGGGGGCCTTCAACTGTTACCTCTCTTAGTGATTCTTATTACTATGTGGCATTTATTAACGAAACAAGCAGAAAGGTATGGGTTTACTTCCTGAAAAAGAAATTTGATGTCTTTGATACATTCAAGAGATGGAGAGCAATGGTTGAGAATGAGACAGATTTGAAGGTCTTCTTGTAGCAATCAAATAATGGGTGAGAATACATAGATGATGATTTCAAGCGGTAATGTGCTGATAATGGAATCAAGATGAAGAAAACCATTCCTTGAAAACCTCAACATAATGGTGTAGCTGAGAGGATGAACAAGACCTTGAACGAGCATGCTTAGAGCATGAGATTACATACGAGATTGCCAAAGATGTTCTTGTTTGAGGCCATTAGCACCATTGACTATTTGATAATCTAAGGTCCCTCAACACCATTGGATTGCAAAATAGCAGAAGAGGTCTAGAGCGGCAAAGAAGTAAATCTTTCTTTCCTGAAAGTTTTTTGTTATGTTTTTTATATTCACATTGATTCTGCTATTAGAAGTAAACACAATGCTAAATCTAATATATGTTTCTTTATTGGCTATGGTGGTACCGAGTTTGGTTACCGCTTCTGGGATGACCAAAGTCGCAAGGTTATTAGGAGCAAGGATGTGATATTGAATGAAGGTACCCTAAAAAAGACAGATTGAGAATAGAGTCTGAAAGCATAAGTGATGAAGCGAAGAAGTTTGAAGTGATTCATTTGAGAGATCTTCCAGTTATTGAGATGGAGAAAATTGCTCAGGAAGACCCAGAAAAGATACCACCAAAAGTAAATCAGGACATTCCTATGATTGAACTCAGAAGATTTGCTAGAACTAGCAGACCAACACAAAAGTACTCCCTTGCACTAAATTATATTTTGTTGACTGATAAAGATGAACCAGAGACTTATGAGCAAGCCGTACAAGTTGATGAATTAACCAAGTGGGAGTTAGCCATGAAGGATTAGATGGATTCATTGTTATCCAATCAGTCATGGTAGTTGACCAAGCTATGAAAAGGGAAGAAGACCTTGCAGAATAAATGGGAGCACCGAATAAAAGACGAATATGATGGCAACAAGCGGTACAAGGCAAGACTGGTGGTAAAGGGATTTCAACAAAAAGAAGACATTGACTACACTGAGATTTTCTCTCCTGTAGTGAAATTGACTACTATTAGAATATTTCTTGGACTAGTAGCAAATGAAGACTTGCACTTAGAGCAGTTGGATGTAAAAGCAACCTTTCTTCATGGTGATTTGGAGGAAGAAATTTACATGATGGAGAAAATGGTGTGGAAACTTCAAAAGAGCTTGTATGGTCTTAAACAGGCTCCAAGAAAACGGTATAAGAAGTTTGACACCTTTATGAGTAGTCCTAGTTTCTTGAGGTGCCAGGCGGATCATTGTTATTATGTGAAGAAGCTTGATAACTCCTACATTAATCTACTGCTATATTATGATGACACGTCGATAGCAGGTGGTTGTAAACAGGAAATAGATAAGTTTAAAAGGGATTTGTCCAAGAGGTTTGCAATGAAGGATTTGGGTGCTACAAAAAAAATCATTGGGATGAGGATTACTAGGGACATTGATGTCTTGAAAATATACAAAAATAATATGTGAAGAAGGTGTTGAGCAGGTTTAACATGAATGATGCAAAACTTGTGATTACTCTGGCTAATCATTTTAGGCTATCTAAGGACCAGTCACCTTCTATAGAGTAGGAGCAAGCCTATATGACCAATGTGCCTTATGCTTCTGCTATTGGCAGTCTCATGTATGTCATGATGTGCACTAGACCAGATATATCTCATGTAGTGGGAGTTGTGAGCAGATATATGAGTAATCCAGGGAAACAACATTGGGAAGCAGTGAAGTGGATCCTTAAGTATTTGAGAGGCACTCCAGACTCAACCTTATGTTTTAGAAAGTCAGACTTGGGATTACAGAGTTATTTAGATGCTGACATGGCTGGAGACATTGATGGTAGGAAGAGTACCACTGGATATGTATACACATTGGGTGGTACTGCAGTTAGCTAGGTCTCTAAGTTGTAGAAGATTGTTGCTCTTTCCACCATTGGGTGGAATATGTTGTTGTGACCGAAGCGAACAAAGATATGGTATGGTTGCAGTCTTTCTGGGAAGATATAGGTCTCAATCATGAAAAGAATGTGTTGTATTGTGCTTTTCATTTAGCAAAGAAGTCTGTTTATCTTATTAGAACAAAGCATTTACAAGTGCGTTACCTCTTCATTAGACCGACTCTTATGGATGGAGTATTAGCACTTGAGAAGATTCAAAGGAGTCATAAGATGGTTTCAAATACTATGTCAATTTATTTGATCACTATACCAAATACATATAGTCACTCAAACGAAATTTGAAGTTCATTAAGTTATTCATTGTTATGAAGCCATTGTGGAAAATTACTTCAAAAGAAAAATTATCACACTCTATTTAGACAATGGAGGAGAATATATGGAGTAAAAAATTACCTTTCTTTAAATGGTATCTCTCACCTAACCACTCCACCCCATACACTCGAACACAATGGCTATTCAAAAAGACGACATCGTCATATTGTTGAAATTAGTCTCACCTTACTTTCTCATACTTTCCTTCCAATTACCTTTTGGTCTCATGCCTTTGCCACTATTGTCTATTTAATAAACAGGATGCCAACCCCTACTCTCAATCTATCATCTCCCTATGAGTTAATTTTTCACCAAACGCCAAATTATTCTAAACTAAAGATTGTTGGTTGTTTATGTTATCCTTGAATTTGTCCATACACATCTCACAAACTAGATGAAAGGCCTAAACCATGTGTATTTCTTGGTTACTCTTTATCTCAAAGCGCTTACTTGTGTTTTGACCCATCTACTTTAAAAATATTTGTTTCTCATCATGTCAAGTTTGTAGAGTCAGTCTTCCCATACACCTCCTTCAATAATCACCTACCATGTCCCACCTCCACTACCATAGATACTCGGATTCCCCTTGTGCTTACTATTTCATCAACTTCATCACCATAATCGACTTCAAACACTCCATCTCAAGGGTGCCATCAAGCCATGCTTTCTTTTGAAGATAATCCACAAACCTCTGAGATACCCACACTTCAAATAGAAATAGAGCAACATCCATGACCTATTCAACCATCACCAAATGCTACCCATCCATCCATTGAAACACAATCTACCACCCAACAACTCACCCATTATCGCATGACCATTCGGGCCAAAAACAATATCAGTAAACCAATTCAAAAACTCATCCTTCATACCCATCTACCATCCCAAACTAACCTTGAACCTACTTCTATGACTATGATGCTCTTGCTCGTATTGGGAGATAGGAGCTAGTTCCTCCTCATGGAATCACTTATCTTGTTGGTTGTAAGTGGATTTTTCGAAGCAAATGGTACTCTAATGGATCTATTGACAGATTCAAAGCACATCTTATGACCAAATGATTTCATCAACGACTAGGTGTAGATTTTCATGAGACTTTTAGCCCGGTTGTTAAGCCCTTCGTGAGACTTGCACTTAGTATTAAAGTTAGCAACGGTTGGTCCCTTCGTCAAATCGATATCAACAATGCCTTCCTCCAAGGCCGGCTTTTAGAAAATAATTATATGGCACAACCTTCAGACTTTGTTGATTCAGAACATCACAACTATGTCTACAAACTTCATAAAGCTATCTATGGTCTCAAACTAGCTCCACAGGCTTGGTATCATGAGCTACGTCAATTTCTTGTGGTTTTAGGTTTCAAGATTTCTCTCTCTGATACTTCCCTATTTACTCTCAATACTGGCAAGCGTGTTTTGTTTCTACTAGTGTAGTTTGATGATATTATTATTATTGGTAATAACGATGACCATATTTCTCAATTTGTTGATTGCCTTTCTCATGATCTCTCTGAAAGATCTTGGCTCTCTTTCTTACTTCCTTTAAGTTGAGGTTGCTCCCCATTGCAATGGCATATTACTCTCTGAACGCAGATATATCCAAGACCTGCTAAAAAGGACTCATATAGAAGATGTTGAACAAATTTTCCCTCACTTGGACCTCGGGCTCTCCACTTTTTGATCCATCTCAGTTTTGTGAAGTAGTCGGCAACTTGCAATATCTCTCTCTTACTTAGCCTGATATTTCCCTTGCTGTCAATAAGATGTCCCAATTTAAGCATCAACCAACTACCGAGCACTGGGTACTTATCAAACGAATTTTAAGGTATTTATGTGGCACACTGGACAAAGGGTTTCTTCTACATCGTAAGTCTCTGTATTTGATTGATCTGGCAATAAAGATAATTATTGTTCCACTAGTCTCTACCTTATCTATCTTGGGCGTAATCTCATTTCTTGGAGTTCAAAGAAACAACAAACCGTTGTTCATTTTTCTATTGAGGCAGAGTATCTATCAGTTGTTGCTACAGTTGCTGAATTTCGGTGGGTGTACTCTTTACTTACCGAACTTGGTGTGACTTTGTAGCCTTCTTGTGTAATCTCTTGTGATAATATTGGTGTCACTCAATTAAACTCAAATCCCGTGTTCCACTTTATAATGAAACATGTAGCAGTTGATTATGACTTCATCCGTGATCAGGTTCAATCTGGTCTACTCCCTGTTGCTCATATTGCTTTTATTGATGAACTTGTTGATCTCTTATAAAGTCATTGCCATGTTCACAGTTTCAGTTACTACGAGATAATATTGGTCTCTCTAACCGTGGTCTATCTTGAGGGGACATAAAATAGATTATCTTCAAATGGTATTTATATTTTATTATGTTTAGGAGATATGATCTTGTTTTAAACTGTATTTATCCATTTGGTTTAGGATTGTATTTATCCCATCGGATTAGGAGATTTTTGTTGTAAATTATATATAAATACCATTTTTAAATCAATACAAGTACGCTGGTTCAATTCAGCCTCTCGTAGTCACATCGCCCTAATTCTTCCTCATGAGTCATGCATTATGTTAATTTGTTGATAAGATGTCAATTTTTGTTGATAAGATGTCAATTTGTTTCTTTTAACGAGGGGATTAATTATTACCATCTTGAATTGCGGAGAGAGTCATGCATTCTGTCAATTTGTTGACAAGATGTCAATTTGATTCAAGGGAGTCATGCATTCTGTCAATATTTGTTGACAATTTGATTCTATTAATTATTACCATTGCAGAGGTCGTGGACGGTGGAGATCTCCTGGGTGCTGGCAGGAGTCACTTCTTTTGTGCTCAAAAGTCTATGTTAATCCTTCTATACATAATGTAACAATAACAATGGTGAGCCTGTTCGTTGATCATTATGATTACTCGGATTGAAGAAGCCTGGCACTGAGGTATAGGCACACCGGATAAATCAAGAACAGTGCCCAGTTATTCAATGCCCAGCAAAGATGCAGCAATGACGCTGCTAATTGATGAGAGAAAGAGAAAAGCTCTTTTTCTTAGCATATGCTGTCGACAAGTTTTAAATCTCGTCTCCATTATAGCCTGGGAAGAATTGTTTTGGCTTAACGTCTTCGTCTCCATTATTGAAAATATTCTCTCGACCCTTGGTTTGTCTTTTGATTTTTAAATTTTATTGAATTTATTTTTTATTTTCTTTATGCATCCGAAGAAGAGAAATGGTCTTTATTCGGATAAAGAAAAAGACAGGAGAGTGATTGTCGGTCAGAATTTTTATCTATAGAAAAAATATCAAAAACATCAAAAACATCTCTGTAAGAATGAAAGATAGGAATTGATACTGGACAAGCAACAGATAAGAGGATACTCTCAAAGAGAAAAGCAGAAGAAACCTCAGTATCATGACCAACATCTGTCACCAATCCTGCCCTAATCTTTATTCCCAACCCTGCATCACAAAGGGTTTCAAAGTTCCGCAGAGGACTCCCCTCCTAGGGGTAACCAGCCATGGGAAGACACTTCATAAAGGACTTCTTCTATCAGTTAGACCTAAAGCTTTCAACGACGGGCTGCTCTTGCTCTCCATGCCCCCTCCTCGAGATTTGTCCGTTATAATTCCTACCAGGTACTTCTTCTTCTTCTAAGAGAGAGATTCCGCAGTCTGCATTTGACCCAGTAATCTGAACTGGGTTTCAGATTTCGGATTCAATTTTAGCTTCTTTAACAAAAACGATTCTAGTTTAATTTTGTAGTCTGTTAGTGAACTTGGCTGGAAGATAAAATCGTGGACGAATGTTGTTGAAGCTTTTTTTTTTTTCCTACTATCTCTGTGGTGCTCATTGCTTTCTATCTTTTCATCATTGTTGATTGCAAGTGGTTTGCTTCTGTTTGTCTACTGGCTGGCCAATTTTGTTGTACCGGACATGATTTCAAGAGGTTCGCAAATGGAAGACAAGAGTGAAGACAAATGAGGCAGGAAACGAATCTCATCAAAGATGATATCGGCAGCAGAGGCGACAGATTCACTTCAGCCTCACCAAGTTTAACGACCAACAAACGCAATCGAAAGAAAATATCCAACTTGAATTGATTAATGTACTTAACGATAGTAGTGGACTGTGCTGTCATCCATTGAATTGTGTTGTTGCAGCTTTCATTTCTTTGGTATCATTCTTTGAATTTGGATCTTTCTTTGGGGACGGAGCACGTTCCAGTAAAACGTTATTTACAATATAAATCATAATCCCATTAAAAACGAAGTATTATGTTGGGTCTCACCAAAGATTTATGCTAAAAAAGAATAGTCCATTCTTCCTCATCCAAAGCACGTCACTGGTGTCTCCTTTTGAGGGCTTCCATCGTGGCTTTGAGATTGAGGAAGATTTCCCACAACGCAAAGTTAGGGAAAAATCCCCCAGCATTCTGCCAGGAGGAGAAATTCTAGGGGGGAAGCCTTATCACCACACTTGTTGAGTTTTTGGAAGACTTGAGGGAGGACATCTCCATTGCTAGAAATGGCAAATGCTTCAAAAGGTTTTACTGCATATACATATACAGTAGAATTGTTTATTTCGCGTCTTATCCAACAACAAAGTTTGTGGTAGGATGGTGTTTGTTCTACAAGGGCGTGGAACATTAACCATTCATTTCCTAAGACTTGATGGAGGACATCTCCTTTGCCAGAAATGGCAAATGCTTCAAGAGGGTTTACTGCGTATACATATACGATAAAATTGTCTATTTTATGTCTTGTTCGACAACGAAGTTTGTAGTAGGATGATGTTTGTTTTACAGGGGTGTGGAGTATTAACCATTCATTTCACTTTTTTTCTTTGAATGAGTTCTTTCATTCTTATGGGAGTCTATTTTAAGAAAACTTACACATAATTTTCGTGTCCATCTACACTAAACAAACACAAGGTTGTTGTGCTAAAAATGGGTGTATTCAATTTTTTATTCCGATAAGAGTTTTTAAAATTTGTACATGGATAGGTTGGAATGAGTGCTTTCTTTTTTTTTAGTTTTAAAAATAATTTTAACTTTCTTTTGGGTATATTTTTCCAATCCTTCCTCAATTAAGTATAAGAAATGAATCTTTCCTACGGAGTGATCCGAGCGAGAGGATGACAATGCAGATTTGTAGCGACAACTGAAGAGCAGGGGAGTATTTGATCTGGTAGCAGAAGAAGATGACAAGAAGGGTTGGCAACTTTTGGCAAGAAGAAGAAGATGAGGGAAAAACCAAGCTTGGAGGTAAAATCAAAGTCATTTCACTATGAAAGTTTTATTGCCAAAATAGAGAAACATGGTCAAGATATCCATAAGAACATCAATATTTCTTTCTTCCTTGAGGCTATGAAATTCTTCTTTATAAAGGATAATCGGTGAAAGTTGGTGGCTACATCTCTGGCTCTAGAACCACAAGCACCTATACCATTTGCATCATGCAACTCTTGAAACAAGACCATGTGCTCCACTTGACTAGAGTTCAACCATTGGGGCACATCCATTCACCCCCCCCCATGCCTCATCCTAAATTTTTTGACAAATGGGCATTGAAATATGACCAACTGTCTTGTGGCTATGGTCAATTGGAACCTATACAATTGAGAAAGAAGAAGCTCATTGACCCCTTTAAGTACCCAGATTTTCATGTCCCCCTCGCATGGTTAGTAAATAAAGAAAACTTTCATAAAAATGACATAAAATTATAATTATGCAAGTTGGTGTATATCCTCTTATGTCTTTTTCTTTTTGAAGAATGTAGCCTTAAGGACATTGTAGTCATTGTAAACACTATAGCCTCAAGGTATGGGGTAGAACATTCAAGTCTCTTCCTCATGGATTAAATTCCTCCATATACCTCTGTCTCTTTTTCTTCTCTCTCCCTTGATTTCTTCCATCCTCTCTCCCAAGAGTTAGAGTCCCTCTCTTCTATCCTTCCCTTGAGATCTCTTGTGTTTATGTGTTGGCCTTAGGAATCAACATAGTATCAGAGTAGACAAAGATCTGATATGGAAAAGGAGAAAAAAATAGAGAAGAAATGAAGGAAGAAGAAGAAGAAAAAGAAATAAAATAAAATAAATGGGGTTTATCATTTTTTCCCTTTAGTCCTCTTTCCCAATTATTTTTTTCCATTAGATTTTATACTCTCTTACCATAACTTTAAGTTGAAGAGCAAATATGAAAGAGTCTTACGTGGTTCTCACAATAAGAAGTCTTACAGAGCCAAAATTATTATGGAAGCAGGTCTCACAGAAGAGTTTCTGTTTAAAGGTGTTTTAGTTATGTTAGTCTTCTATTTATGTTGAGTTATTCAATTATCCTAGGACTTATCTTTAAGTGTTAAAGTTTGGGTGTAATTGGGACAAGGGTTGTTTAATTGTAATTGGACTCTACTACTTTCCTCTATTATAAATAGGGGTTCATATACTCTGATTACGTCAAGTCAATGAAGTTTTTCTCTTTTCCATAAATTCAACACTTTCATATAGAAAATTATATCTTTGGAAAGATATTTGAGTTTAGTTTCCAGTTCAAAAAGAGTTTATTCAATCAAAGTTTTTAACAAAGAGAAATAGATATCTGAAGCAGAAAAGTTTTGAGTGACAACAGAAAGCCTCAACTTTCTAAACATTTTTTACCAACATTACTAAAAATTTATATTGAGAATCATATGGCAAAAGAAATATATGTGAGTCTACTTTATATCCCAATAAACCGTTTCTCAATTTGATCTTTCCAAAGAGAGATATCCGCATTTGAAGAATCAAAAGTTATGATGGTATCCTGTTTTGTGCGAAAAACTAACTTTAAACCAAATTGTTCGCTTCAATTTTTGAGTTGCTAATGTTGGTTAACTTTTTTATTTGTTTTCAAACTGTATTAAAGATTTTGCTAACTTGAGTATCTTTTCTTCATTAAAATTTTCCTTTATTTGATCTAACACTACATTTGTTTCCTTAAGAGAAATCTTTCCTTATATGAGTTTAGTTTCATTTTTAACAAAGTCTGAATTTTTTTATTTAGAAAGTTTTGTTTCATCATTCTAAATTTCAAATATTAGTGTCCTAAATCTCTCTTATTCCATAATTTGTCTCTTGAATATTTTCTTTCAAAATTGGTGTAGTTGTGTTAAAAAGTAATTGTATGAGATGTTTATGTTTAAAAGTTTTCCATTATCACATTCCATTTCAGGATTCCATAATATTAAAGTCTTCAACTTAGAGTGTAAAAAAGAATAGAGAGAGAGAGAGAGAAAGAAAGAGAGAGAGAGAGAGAGAGAGAGAGAGAGAGAGAGAGAGAGAGAGAGAGAGAGAGAGAGAGAGAGAGAGAGAGAGAGAGATGGACACGTAGGGAAGAGAAGAGGAGTGAATTAGTGATTTGAAATATATCCAAACCCTCCCCCTAAACCTTTGAGAGTACATAAATTACAAGTATACCCTTCACCCTAGAAAGAGTGAAGAAGAAAAAAATATAAGATATTTACAATAATGACACCTAAGCTTGTCTATGTCTTTCAATACTCCCCACAAGATGGTGGTGAAAAAACATTGTATAACCCCGACTTGGTACATGCAATGGAGATAATCTTGAACTTGAATGACTTTGTGAACATATCGGCAAGTGGTCTTTGAGTTGAGACATGTTTAAGACTTATGATTCCTACTTGCAACTTTTCTCTCTCAGTGATAGTCCACCTTGATATGCTTAGTTCTCTCATAAAAAAACTAGGTTGGAGGCAATGTGGATCGTTGCTTGATTATTACAATAGAGTTTCATGGGGCCTTCTTTGTGGAATCCCAATTCTACTAGAAGAGATCTAATCCATATAAGCTCACTTAATGCATGTGTTATGGTTTTGTATTATGCTTTTGCACTATACCTTGTAACCATATTTTGTTTTTTACTCCTTCATGCAATAAGGTTGCCACCAATTAAAGTACAATATCCTGAAGTAGATTTTCTATCATCTGAAGATCCAACCCATTCCGAATCAGAAAAGCTTTCAATATTGAGATGACCATGACACTTTATATAAGAGCCCTTGTCCTGGTGCCTTTTTCAAGTACATGAGAATCCTCTCCAATGCCTGCCAATGAAACATCTAAGGTTTATGCATATACTGACTGACCACACTAACAACAAAAGAAATATCTGGTTTAGTTACAGTGAGATATATAAGCTTGCCAACTAGCCTCTGGTACTTACCCACATCGACTTCTTCTCCCGTGCCAACACGTATTTTTTTATTAGTCCCCATAGGTGTGTCAGCAGGGCAACATCCCATCATTCATGTTTCTTCAAGCAAGCCAAGAACATATTTTCCCTAAAAGATAAAATAATACCATGCTTGGATTGAAGAACTTCAATATCGAAAAAGTACTTGAGGAATCTCAAGTCTTTCATCTTGAATTCATTGCATATCTTGTTTTTTACTAGACTGATACTATCTGTATCATTACCCGTCAAAATAATTTCATCCACATATACAACAAGTAGTACGACTCCTTTCTCAATATGTATGATAAATACAGAAAGGTCCACATAGCACCTTGTAAACCCAAATCGAATCATTGTTTGACTAAACTTGTTAAACCAGGCCCGTGGAGATTGTTTTAGACCATATAATGATTTTTTAAAGAGATAGACCACCTCCCCCTCCACCACATATCCATGTGTTTGTTGCATATAAATTTTCTTCTTAGTATCGCCATTGAGGAAGACATTCTTTACATATACCTGGAAGACCGACGGTCGAGAATTAACAGGGAGAGATAATAATAGACACATGGAGTTGAGCTCAATCCCATTGGGTATTTCCTTTAGCCACAAGGCGGGCTTTAAGGTAGGCCACTGTGTCATTCGGATTTTTTTTTTATAGTGACCCATTTACAGCCCGCCATCTTTTTTCCTGATGGTAGGGAAACAAGGCACAACGTTGGATTCTTGTAAAGAGTTGTCATTTCTTCTTCTATGACTGCTTTCCATCCTAGATTCTGTAGGACCTCTTGATAATGTAGAATTTAGGATCCCATGCGAAGAAATTTAGATCGATAAGGAAGAAGAAGAAGAAGAGAGAAAGGAGATGAAAAGAAGAAGAACATAGAAGGAGATAGTTTGGATTAAGGGAAGAAGGGTTTGCGTCAAATAAGAAAGAGGAAAGCTGGACGAATTTATGGAAGAAGAGGAGAGGGCTTTAATGCTCTACCTCTTAGCCAGTGCTTTTATTTATAGTTTTACAATGCCCTTAGGGCTACAACTTGATAAAACAAAAGATATAAAAGGAACACATATTTACATCTCTATGCCATCTTTATGGAAAATACCATATTTTACACATATGCCACTACTTTGATGTGTGGGCTTCTTGTCTTGAGCTTGTGGGCTTGAGCCTATCTTCCAACACTCCCCCTCAAGCTAGAGGAGAAAAGACACCATAAATACCTAGCTTGCCACATATAAAAGATAAGATTTTAACTGTAACTAATTTAGTGAGAATATCAGCTACTTGCTCTTGAGACGAAACATGTTTGAGGGAGATTATTCCTGCTTATAAAGTGACAATCCACCTCAATATGTTTAGTTCTTTCATGGAAGATTGGATTTGAAGTAATATGAAGGGCTGCTTGGTTATCACAATGAAGACCCATGAAACTTTTTTATAAAATCCTAATTCGGTAAGAAGGGTCCTAATCCATAATAGTTCACTAACTATATGGGCCATAACTTTGTATTCTGCTTCGGCGCTAGATCTTTCAACCATATTTTGCTTCTTACTTTTCCATGTAACCAAGTTCCCTCCAACAAGAGTACAATATCCTAAAGTAGATTTCCTATCATCAGGTGATCCATCCCAATCTGCATCAGAGAAGCCTTCTATGTTGAAGTGCCCATGTTTTTTATACAACAATCCTCTTCCCGAAGCTCCTTTTAGGTATCGTAATATTTTCTCTAAGGCCTGCCAGTGGGTAATTTGTGGTTCGTGCATGAATTAACTCACCACATTTACAACATATGATATGTCTGGCCTAGTTACTGTGAGATAGATTAGTTTTCCCACAAGTCTTTGATATTTACTGATATCAATATCACCTCCAGTCATGGCACACAATTTTACATTTGTATCCATAGATGTGTCAACTGGTCGACAACCCTTCATTCCTGTTTCTTCAAGGAGATCCAAGATATATTTTACCTGAGACAATATTATCCCATACTTGGATTGAAGAACTTCTATGCCCAAAAAATATTTAATCATACCTAGATCTTTAGTCTTGAATTTATGACATATCATATTCTTCACTTCTTGTATACTCTGAGCATCATCACCGGTTAAGATAATATCATCAACATATACAGCCAATAATATTTTCCTTTTGACAGTATCTTTAAAATATAATGAATGGTTGACCGAGCACTGATGAAAACAAAACCATAGAAGTGCTTGAATAAATTTATCAAACCAAGCCCAAAGGGTCTGTTTAAGCCCATATAAATATTTTTTTAACCGACATACCGACTTCCCCTCAACCACATAACCAGGTGGTTGAACCATATAAATTTTCTCACTTATATCACCATTTAAAAAGGCATTTTTGACATCCAATTGATATATGAGTCATGATGAGTTAGCAGCAATAGATAAGATGATACGTACCGAATTTAATTTGGTTAAAGGAGAGAAAGTCTCCTCATAATCTATCTCATAGCTCTGAGTATAACCTTTAACAACAAGTCAATCTTTAAGACGAGCAACCGATCCATTCGGGTTATGTTTCACAGAAAACACCCCTCTACAACCAACCGGTCTTTTACCTTTCGGGAGTGATGCTAAGGACTAGGTTTGATTTTCATTTAAGGCGTACATTTGTTCATACATAGCCGCCTTCCATCCTAGATGCTTTAGGGCCTCGTCACACGCTATGAAATGGAAGTAGAAGAAAGAGAAGCAAGGAACTGAAAACACTCGGAAGACAAGTGATGGTGATACATAAAATTTGAGATAGGATGCAAAGTAGTACAAGAACGATATTCCTTTCTTAAAGCAATAGGCCTAGTATTAAATTCAGGCCCAAACATAGGAGGAGAAGGACCTACCTCAGGTGGATCCAACAACTCCATGGGTGAAGGTACGGCCAGTGCGTCAGGAGGTGGATTAATATCAACATTGAAAGGCACAAGCGGACACAGAGTGGTAGAAGGAAATGTCCATCCTGGAGGAGCATCATGGGAGAAGTAGAAGGAGGTGTCCTCAAATAAAGTCACATCCTAAGAAACAAACATCCTCTAAAGGGTAGGATTGTAACAGACATAAACTTTTTAGGTGCAAGAGTACCCCAAAAAAATACACCTCATAGACCGAGTATCAACTTTATTTTTTTGTGGGGAAGTAACTTGAACAAAACATATACATCCAAACACTTTAAGAGGAAGAAAAAATGGATCTTCACCATGAAATAAAATAGAGTAAGGAGTTTTATTATGAAGAACAGATGAAGGTACCTTATTAATAAGAATGCATGTAGTAAGTATACCATGAAACCAATAAAAATAGGGTACCGTCATGGAGTAGAGGAGTCCCCGAGCAACTTCAAGAAGGTGACAATTCTTTCTTTCAGCGAGACCATTTTTTTAAGGGGTATAAGCACATGATGTTTGATGGATAAACCCATTATCCTCACAAAATTATTCGAATTCATTAGACAAATATTCCTTAACATTATCAGACCTAAGGATTTAAATTTTCTTCCCAAATTGTATCAATACCATAGCATGAAATTTTTTAAATAGAGGAAGAATTTTTGAACGTTTTTAAATAAATATAACCAAGTCACTCAGGTAAAATCATCAACAAAAGTGATAAAATATTTAACTTGAGAAATATTTGAGACACATAAAGGACCCCATACATCAAAATATATTAACTCAAAAGGAGTAACACTTTAGTTGTAAGACGAGGAGAATATAAACTCCTAATGTGTTTGCTTAATTGACAAACCTCACAATTGAAAGTAGAAGGTACTTTTAAAGACAGAAGCAAAAAAATTATGTGAAGAGGTAGACGGATGACCGAGTCGGTTGTGCCAAAGTTGGGCCCTAGATGTAGTGGATGATAGGGCAAATAATGGTGGAAGAGTGAAGTAGTACAAACCCCTATTTTCATGGCCGCCACCAATCACCCGCTTAGTAGTGAGATCCTGAAATATACAAGAAGATGGTGAGAAGGTAACAAAGCAATTCAACTGTTTTGTTCATTGACTAACAGAAAGAAAATTTAAAGGAAATTGAGGGACAAACAAAACATCTTGAAGAGGAATAGACGAGGTAAGAGAAGATGAACCTTTGCCAAGGACCTTGGTTTGGGTTCCATTAGCAATAGTAACGAATTTCAGAGGAAGACAAGGAGGATAATGACTGAAACAAGTGTTTGTTACTTGACAGATGTTCGGAAGCCCCAGAGTCGATGATCCAAGAGGAAGAGGATGAAGAGGAAAAAAACATACCTGATGCAATAGTGGTAGCGACAGTAGATAATGGAGGAATGGAGGATTCCATTAAGGACTTCATTTTCTAAAATGCAACATAGTCTTCAGCAGTGAGAGTCACATTTCCGGAGTGGGAGTCAGCCTTTTCTTTACGTTTCTCAACATTAACAAAGACTGGGTTAGCCGTGGCCCAATCAGGCTTCCCATGAAGTTTCCAGCATGTTTCCACAAGGTGGTTCTAACCACCACAGTAAGTGAAAATTGAAGGCTCAGTACGGGAATTATTTGGACCCGTTCGACCACTTCTATTTTCTGCAAACAACCGCCCCCACCATAGTTCTGCCCCCTCTCATATTTCTACCCCGTCCTTGATATGAGGATGATGTACCCCGATTGCCGGAGAACATAGCCGATGGAGCATCAATAGGAGAAGGAGGGGATGAATTAGGGATCCGTAGTAACATAGAACTAATGTCATTGAAGGATGGAAGAACGGAGGAACTTAGAAGCTGGGTCTTAGCAACGTCAAGGTAAGGCTTAATATTTGGCAAGAAAATAGCTATTGCCTAGGCTTCTCGTTGTCATTCTTGAACAACAATGTCAGTGG
Organism: Aristolochia californica; assembly: GCF_029961685.1. Classification (NCBI taxonomy): domain Eukaryota; kingdom Viridiplantae; phylum Streptophyta; class Magnoliopsida; order Piperales; family Aristolochiaceae; genus Aristolochia; species Aristolochia californica. Next base: position 38,425,311 of record NW_027181881.1, on the reverse strand, counting down.
AGTATGACTGAGCTATTTTTCATTCTTGGAGAAGGCCCCAAAACCGGACCAAAAACTCATGAATGTTATCTCCGTGTTTAGTATGTAGCATACTTTGTAAGACATCATATACTCTTCGTAAGGAGGCAGTACTCGAGTAGAGCTTAGCACAAGTGTCCCAAATGTCCTTGGTTTTTTCCAAGTGGACTACATTGTTAGCTACATGCTCTTTCATGCTATTGATGAGCCAACTGATAACTATGTTATCATTTTTAATCCACTTGTGGTAGGCTTCATCTTCTTCATCAATCGGAGGAGGGATTTTGATAACATGACTTAGAAGGCCACGAGTAATGAGAACCCTCCATACCGATTGTGACCAATTAAGGTAATTGGAATGACCTCTAGGTGGAATTGTAGTAATGCGGAGTATGTCACTCTTATTATTGGTGTGTCCACTCTCCATGATGAGGCAAGGCAAATGTGGAAGTCAAGGGCAAGGACTTCTTCAAATAAAAATTACTCAATGTAATTTGAAGAACCCGTGGACCAAATCAATCACTAACAATAGATGGAAAAGAAGAAAATAATTTCTTCACGAGAGTAAACACCAAATTATCAACAAATTTTTGCTTTTGGCAAGTGAGAATAATATCCAGCCATCACTCAAGTCCTCTTATATTCTTAAAGAAAAAACAAAGAGGAGAAGGTAGACGCAACCACTTATGCCTTAATCCAAACTCCAACACAAACCAAGAGCAAAAAATATTTAGAGAAAACTTATAGGCAAATCAAGACACTTGGAAAAAAATTTATCTTCAGCTCATCGGAATACTTCAATGTAAGAAAAATGCAATTGTTGAAGTTCAAGAGCAACAAAAATAATAGGGATAAGTGACTGCTGGAATTTCATCAAACATATAACGGTCATCGAACAACATAACACAATCCCATGAGCAACATCAAGTGGGAAAATTTATAGCAACATGTGTTGGAATTCCACCTCAAATAAAATTGATCCAAGTTATATAAAGGTAACTGAATCTCAAACATCAATCTTGATAAGACACAAATAGTAACTGATCTTAATCAAGCTTGTAATTGATCTATAAGAAGATCAAGATTATAACACCATTTTAGTCATAAAAATAAATCTTCACAACATATGAAGATTATCTTGATTTGATGTGAATCAAAGTTCAAGAAGAAGAAAAAAATGTAAAGAAGAAGAGAATTAACTTATCTCTTAATGGCTGAACTCCTTATACTAACTTCATGGACAGATGTCATAACTACTTCATCAAGTGGGATCCTAAACTCCTTGCTATGATACCATGTAGAATTTAGGATCCCATGAGAAGAACTTTAGATCAACGAGGAAGAAAAAGAAGAAGAGAGAAAGGAGAGGAGAGTAAGAAGAACGTAGAAGGAGAGAGTTTGGATTAACAATGCTCTACCTCTGAGCCAATGCCTTTATTTATAGTTTTACAATGCCCTTAGGCTACAACTTGATAAAACAAAAGACATAATAGGAACACATATTTACACCTCTTTGCCATCTTTAGGGAAAGTACCATATTTTACACATATGCCACTCCTTTGACGTATGGGCTTCTTGACTTGAGTTTGTGGGTTTGAGCCCATCTTCCAACAGATAAGATTGAGGAATAGCAATAGAAGAAATAAAGGTAAGAAACTAACAACAAGATGGTGATAACTGATGGGTAGATAAAAAAATAGCATGGGGGTGAGAGGTATAAAAGGTCGGGTGTAGGCCCAAGGTTCTTTTTGAAGAGCAATGGGCCTGGTATAAAATGAAGGTTCAAAAATAGGTGGAGAAGAAGAGCTTACCTCAAAGGAATCTGGAGACTCCAAAAGTGTAGTGTTGACCAATGCTTCAAGGGGCGGGGCGGTGCAGGTACATCAATACGGGCATGATTTGTGGAGTCATCAATTGTCACAATAGGTTTAGGAAACTCATTGGCTGCAAAAAAATAAAAACTAGGTAGTGCACCGGTGGATGGATAAAAGAGTTGGTCCTCAAAGAATGTGAAATCACTAGAAACAAACAATTTTTGAAGAGACGAATTGTAACAAATATATTCTTTCTGAGTACAAGAGAACCCAAAAAAATACATTTAATTGCCATGGGTTCCAATTTAGTAGTATGTGGGGACGTATTATAAACAAAATAGGTACACCCAAAAACTCTCAAAGGAAGAGAGAATAGCTTATCACCATGAAACAGATAAGAATATGGTGTTTGGTTACCAAGCACCTAAGAATGTAACCTATTAATAAGATAACAGGTTGTGATGATGGCATGAGGCCAATAGAAATAAGGCAGATGCATATGATGGAGTAGAGCACAAGAAACCACAAGAAGTTGTCTATTTTTTCTTTCAGTGACACCATTTTGGTGTAATGTGTACACACAAGATGTTTAGTGAATTAAGCCTTTTTCCTGGCAAAAAGATTGAAAGTATATATTCCTAGGCATTATCAAAGCGAATGATTTTTAAGGTAGTGTTAAACTGGGTAAACACCATAGCACAAAAGGACTTAACAAGAGGTAAGACTTCTGATCTCTCTTATAATCATAACAACCATGTTGCCCGAGAGAAATCATCCATAAAAAAATTCTTTGATCGGGAAACATTTGATGTTCATAGGGCCCCATATATCTGTATGAACTAAAGAAAATGGGGCAACACTTTTGGTTTCACCGTGAAAAGAATTACTCCATTGGCGTTTACTCACTTGACAGTCTTCACAATTGAGACTGGAAATGGACTATAATGTGGGAATTAACTATTTGAGTGACTGAAGGAATGGACATGCAAACCTATTGTGCCACTGAGATGTTGAGCACTAGTGGTGGTTGTTAGTATTGGTGAATCAAGATAGTAGAACCCCTTTTTTTCACGGTCTCCACCAATAACCTGTTTTGTCTCCTAATCCTAAACAAACACAAAAAGTGGGAGAAAAGGTGATGGAGCAATTATTTTTTTTTGTGAGTTGACTAATGGATAAAAGCTTTAGTTGGAAACTTAGGGACAAATGAGATATATTTTAAATGAAGAGTAGGTGTAGCAAATGTGGACCCTAGCCCACATGCCATGGTTTAGGATCCATGCCCTATAGAAACAAACTTGTCTGGTAAACAAGGAGCTATAGTATTGAGGAGTGTACCAAGTACTCAGAGGCCGAAGAGTCAATGATCCAAGATGGAGAAGTAGCGAAAACCATACATGTTGTAGAAGTAGTAGCAATAGGAGAAATCTTGTTGGGGGTGGCTTGGTTATTTGTATAAGCCATCAGGCGCTTTATCTTTTGAGCTAGTGAAAATTCTACAATAGAGACATTCTTCTGGCCTCTAGTGTTCATAAGAGCCATCGTAGTACAAGCTGACAACAATCAATGAGTAATAATTCCAAGTAATCAATCCAAGGATTTTCTTCTTTAACACAAATGTCTTGATTAAAGGTCCTCAAGCTTTCCTCCTATGTCAATAAGATAGTTGTTACAATGTGGGACCCTCTATGGTTGGTGGGACCCACCATGAGGATGTGAGAAGCCAAGGTTAGTCAACACACAAGATGACATGAGTTGGATGACGAGCTAGAATAAGTTGGCAGAATTGAAGATTTAGTGGGACCCACAAAGATACCACGAGCTGGCATCTTTGTCCCATGAGTTGGAAGATCTAATGGGACCCACAAGAATGTAGCATGAGCTGGTATCCTCAGCCTAGCCAACTCATGAAGAAGGAATTGGGAAAGTTAGTTTTTGGGTAAGTTAGAATTTGGGTAAGTTAGAAATTGAGTAAGTTCTAAATTGAGTTGAATTATAGTTGGAAAGTGTACATAAATTATATCACTCCTCCACTATAAATAGAGGAGCTTGTATTCAAGAAAAATCAATAAAAAAGCAAGGAGTTCTCTCCTCTTTTCTCATTCACGTGTAGGTCCTCTCTTCTCTTCACTTCTCTTCTCTTCTCTTCTCTTTAGTTTTTTCTTCTTCTCCTCTCTCTACCTGAGAACTCTTTTTCCCTCTTCTCTTTTTCTCATCTCTCTCCCCGTGCTTGATTTATTATTCATGGGGTCCTAAACTCAACAATAACCATCATCATTCCGTCTACAAACTTGAATGATCCCAGCTTGAGGGGGAGTGTTACAATGTGGGACCCACTACTATTGCATGAGCTGGATGTGAGAAGCCAAAATGAGTCAACACACAAGTTGGCATGAGTTGGATGACGAGCTGGAATAAGTTGGCAGAATTGAAGATTTAGTGGGACCCACAAAGATACCACGAGCTAGCATCTTTGTCCTATGAGTTGGAAGATCTAATGGGACCCACAAGAATATAGCATGAGCTGGCATCCTCAGGTCAGCCAACTCGTGAAGAAGGAATTGGGAAAGTTAGTTTTTGGGTAAGTTAGAATTTGGGAAAGTTAGAAATTGAGTAAGTTCTAAATTGAGTTGAATTATAGTTGGAAAGTGTACATAAATTATAGCACTCCTCCACTATAAATAGAGGAGCTTGTATTCAAGAAAAATCAATAAAAAAGCAGGGAGTTCTCTCCTCTTTTCTCATTCACGTGTAGGTCCTCCCTTCTCTTCACTTCTCTTCTCTTCTCTTCTCTTATCATTAATGTTTTCTTCTTCTTTTCTCTCTACCCAAGAGCTATTTTTCCCTCTTCTCTTTTTCTCTTCTCTCTCCCCTTTCTTGATTTATTATTCATGGGGTCCTAAACCCAACATGGTATCAGAGCAACCAATTTAGGATCCCCATGTCAAATGAATGCTCTAAGAAGATATGGTCATAGAAGGCTCTTCATGAAGCAAAATTGAAGCTCATGAGATAAGTTTTTTTGTTTATGATATTATTGATTTATGATACTAGTTTTTGGATATTAAAAGGATGGTTTAGAGAGAATTTTATTCATGTCTTCATCTCATGAAGTGGTGGAAATATTTTTCATCTCGGATTAGAAGAAGTCATCAAGACAGTTTTTTTTCGGTTTGAAAATTTTGTTGACTGAGACCAGTTTAATTTGAAATTTTTTATAAATTTGTGGGAACGAGATTCTTAGATAAAGAAGAATGATATTTAGCCTTTTATGAGTGATTATTTGGAAAAAATTCAGAAATATTATTATTTTGCCTTTATGCTAAAGCTCATCCATTAGTTGTTGTGGTTAAAGATCTATACTTGGTTTTCAACTAGTAGTTGATTGAAGATTTTTTTTTTTTTTTTTTTGCCTATTATGGCTGAAGAATACATGGGCCACAAGAGTAATAACCTTATGAAGGGTATCGAATTTTATGAGCTAGTCCACATCGGTTCACCGATTTCTTATAACAAAAGACTTCCATGATCATCTCACCACCTGTGGACCATTTATTGATGAAGATGATATTTTTTACAAAAAGTGGTTGAAGAATGATACTTTGGTGATTAGTTGGCTTATAAACAGCATGGAAGAACATGTCTCCAATAGTGTTATTCATCTTGATACGGCTAAACAAATTTGGGAGACATGTACTAATCTGTATTCTAGCTCCGATAATTTACACAGGCCATATGATAATCTCCAAAGAATACTTACAACTAAGCAAGGAGATAATATTCATGAATATTTGGCTCGGTTTAGAGGGCTTTTTCAAGAATGGAAACTAGCCCAACTTACTTCCACGGATATCTCTGTCCAAAACAAACAAAAAGAAGCCTTAGTCACGGCCATATGTCTTGCCAACATCAAACCGCATCTTGAAGTTGCTAAGAGTCAACTTCTTAGCTCTTCCGCAATACCCACATTTGATGATGTATGTGCCACATTACTTCATCTTCCAAACACTTCTTCATCTACTCCTACAATACCATCCGCTATATGCTTCGAGCATAGGGGACCATCATCTGACTGTGGCCGAGGTCGTGGCAGCTATTTTGGAGGAGGACAAGGAAGACGTGGAAGGAATGGGTACGGTAGAGCAGATTGGAAAGAATGCACTAAGTGTGGGAAATCTATTCACACTATAGAAACATGCTATTCAAACAAAGAATGCACTAAGTGTGGGAAACCTGGCCACACTATTGATAGGTGCTTCTTAGACAAGAAATGCAACTTCTGCAGAAGATATGGCCACATTGTAGAGATATGTAATAAGAAGGCTAATCAAGCCTTATTAAGTGCTACAAAGGAGGCTGCCTACCACATCAATAGAACAAAAAACCCTTAATAATGATGAATATGAGCTATTTCAGATAATGAAAACACTACTGGGTTCTATTCCTAGCTCATCCCCCCTGCTGCTACTACCACTGCTTCAGGTATGCTATCTGACTCCTCTTCATCCTGGATAATTGACTCAGGGGCCTCCGAGCATCTCATAGGTAACAAAAATTTACTACACTCATTGTCTCCTTGTCTGTCAAAAAAATTTGTTACCATAGCTGACGGTTCGCAAACTAAAGTTCTAGGGAAAGGTTCCACTTCTGTTACACCATCACTTCCACTCACTGATATTCTTTTTGTTCCTACCTTCCCTTTAAATCTTTTATCGTTTAGTCAGCTCACTAAACATTTTAATTGCTCTATCACCTTCTCACCCACTTCATGTGTTTTTCAGAACCTCATAACGAAGCAGGTGATTGGTGGAGGTCATGAACAAGGAGGGCTCTACTACCTAGATGTGCCAAAAATAAATACCGTTTCCACAAGTGAAACTACACCAAGTTATGGCACAATTGGTTGGGACATCCGTCGGCACAATCTCTTCATTATATCTTTCCTATTCTTAAAGCAAGGTCAGAGTTTCAATGCGAAGTCTGTCAAATGAGTAAACATCAGAGGTCTACATACTCACCTCGTCTAGAGGTTAAAAGTGTCACTTTGTTTGCCTTAATTCATACTGATGTATGGGGACACTTGAGCGTCTCAAAAATTTCTCAAGTCAAGTATTTTATAACATTTATTGATGATTTCACTCGTACCACTTGGTTATTTCTATTTAATGAACGTTCTAAAATGCTATTGATTTTAAGTTATTTCATGTTATGGTACTCACTCAGTTTGGTCAAAAAATTCAAATACTTAGGTCGGATAATGCCAAAGAATACATCTCCAAAAACCTTGATTCTTTTTGTCAAGAAAATGGCATTATTCATCAAACATCATGTGCCTACACCCCTCAAAAAAATGGTGTCGCCGAACAAAAGAATCGTCATATTCTTGAGGTAGCTCACGGTTTACTATATGTCATGAAAGCTCCATACTTTTATTGGTCGCATGCAATTCTTACCGCATGCTTTCTTATAAACCGGTTACCATCTTCTGTTCTTGGTAAAAAATCCCCTTACTCTCTATTATTACCTCAAGATGATCCTTTTTCACTGCCATTGAAAGTAATTGGGTGTCAATGTTTTGTTCATGTTTCCTCCCCAACACACAGTAAACTTGAACCAAAAGCTATCAAGTGTATCTTTTTCGGATACTCTCGCACCCAAAAGGGTTAGGTTAGCTACAATCCCACTCTTCAGCGTTTACTTGTGTCCTTGGATGTCATATTTTTTGAAGACTCTCCATATTATTTTGACAATGCTCCCAGGTTCATCTTCAGTACCAGGTTTATCTCGGCCAGTTGTGCCCTATGCTATAGAGATGATTTAGCCCCCAAAAACACTGGCTGACACCTCACCTACTGAGTTTACAGATCCCCCCGAGGTAAGTCCATCTTCTCCAATTATTTTTGGCCCACAATATGATACTTGTCCTATTGCCCTCCGAAAAGAACCCCGATCATGCACCATGCCCTCTACTTCTCATCCCATTACAAATTTTGTGTCTCATCACCGTCTCTCCCCTGTATGATATCAATTTCTTTCAGCTATTTCCTCCATGTTTGTACCATAGTCCTATCAGGAGGCTCTCAATCATCCAAGGTGGAAGGCGGCAATGGATGAAGAAATGCAGGCACTTTATGAAAATCAGACATGGGCTCTAGTCCCACTTCCATCAGAGAAGAAACCCGTCGGTTGCAAATGGGTGTATACTGTGAAACACAATCCTGATGGGTCTGTGGCTCGGCTGAAGGCTCACTTCATTGCTAAAGGCTATACACAGTGTTATGGCATTGATTATGAGGAAACCTTCTCTCCAGTGGCAAAAATGAACTCGGTACGTGTGTTATTATCTTTAGCAGCTAACTCTTCTTGGAAGGTATATCAACTTGATTGCAAGAATGCCTTTCTGAATGGGGATATCAAAGAGGAAATTTATGTACAGCAACCACCTGAGTATGTGGTTGAGGGGGAGTCCGTATGTCGACTCAAAAAATCTCTTTATGGTCTGAAACAGTCTCCTCGTAAATGGTTTGAAAATTTTAGCCAAACACTCAGAAGCACCAAATTTCAAAAATGCTCTGGAGATCACTCCGTATATATTAAAGACACACTGAAGGGCAAGGTGATTTTGGCAGTATATGTTGATGATATCATTATAACCGTTAGTTATCCCGAGGGTATCCAGACAACAAAAAAAAGGATATGTGCTGAATTCAAGACAAAAGATCTCGGACTGCTCAAATATTTTCTGGGCATTGAAGTACTACAATCTAGGTATGGAATTATATTATCTCAAAGGAAGTATGTCCTTGACCTACTGGAGGAGACCGGAACGATGGGATGCAGACCAGCAGAAACTCCTATTGATGCAAATACAAAATTATGTGCTAGTACTAGAGAAGAGGTAGATGTCATAAAATATCCAAGATTGGTGGGAAAACTTATTTGCCTCTGCGTAATAAGGCCAGATATTTCATATGCAGTTAGCGTGGTAAGTAAATATATGCATACCCCCACAACTCAGTCATGGGCAAACACTAGAAAGGATATTGCAATATCTGAAAGGAGCATCAAGAAGAGGGCTCCTCTATAAAAATCATGGTCACTTCAACATCGAAGGATTCTCAGATGCAGACTAGGCCGGATTCCCGGATGACAGAAAATCTACTTCAAGATATTGTACAATGGCTGGAGGTAACTTGGTTACATGGAGAAGCAAGAAACAAAATGTAGTTGCACGGTCCAGTGCGGAAGCAAAATATAGAGCCATAGCACATATGGTCAGTGAACTTCTATGGATCATATCTCTTCTTACTGAACTGGGATTCTACAGCGAAGCTCCTATGGACCTATATTGTGATAATCAGGCAGCCATACATATCACATCCAATATAGTCTTTCATGAGAGGACAAAGCATATTGAAGTAGATTGCCACTTCATACGAAAAAATTTCCAATCTGGCATATTGTCTCTCAAGTATATATCTACACAGAGGCAAGTTGCATACATTCTCACCAAACCTGTTACTCAGAAAATTTTGTCCACCATCTGCAGTAAGCTGGGCATTTACGATGTTTTCTCACCCCCAGCTTGAGGGGGAGTGTTACAATGTGGGACCCACCACTGTTGCATGAGCTGGATGTGAGAAGCCAAGATGAGTCAACACACAAGCAAGCATGACTTGGATGACGAGCTGGAATAAGTTGGCAGAATTGAAGATTTAGTGGGGCCCACAAAGATACCACGAGCTGACATCTTTGTCCCATGAGTTGGAAGATCTAATGGGACCCACAAGAATATAGCATGAGCTGGCATCCTCAGCTCAGCCAACTCGTGAAAAAGGAATTGGGAAAGTTAGTTTTTGGGTAAGTTAGAATTTGGGAAAGTTAGAAATTGAGTAAGTTCTAAATTGAGTTGAATTATAGTTGGAAAGTGTACATAAATTATATCACTCCTCCACTATAAATAGAGGAGCTTGTATTCAAGAAAAATCAATCAAAAAGCAAGGAGTTCTCTCCTCTTTTCTCATTCACGTGCATGTCCTCTCTTCTCTTCACTTCTCTTCTCTTCTCTTCTCTTCTCTTTAGTTTTTTCTTCTTCTCCTCTCTCTACCCGAGAACTCTTTTTCCCTCTTCTTTTTTTCTCTTCTCTCTCCCCTTGCTTGATTTATTATTCACGGGGTCCTAAACTCAACAATAGCCATCATCATTCAGTCTAAAAACTTGAATGATCTACTTGAGACTTCCTTTGTTGAATTTAGGATCCCATGACAAGGTCCTTGACCAAGGTAGAGAAAGAGGAGAAGAAGAAAAGGAAGAGAAGAAAAGAGAAGAGATAAAGAATAGAGAACTTGGCTAGAGGGATGGAGCGACAGAACTTGGGAGAGGAGACAATTTTAAGGCTGAATTTGAGAGAGAAGAGGAGAGACTTAATGATCTACCCCATGCCTTGAGCCTCAATTTATAGTTGTGAAAGGAAGTTTACAATGACTATAATGACCTTAGTGCTACAAGCTTTGAAAAGGAAAAGACATAAGTAGACATATTGTTAGGAAGTTTACAAGAACAATAATAATAAACGTGGAAGGAGGAAAAAAACAAGCATGGAAAAGCACAATAAGATTTATACAGGTTTGCCTCAAGGTGGGACTATGTCCTGTCTTCTGCCGTTGCAGTAATCCACTATGAAGATGAAATAGTTTACAAGAGAAATCGCACACTTACAAGTGTTTTTCTCTAACCTCTTGGCCTACAGCTCCAACTCCTTCTTCGTGATGATAAAACCCTAATAACAGAGCCCCTCAATTATAAAAATAAAATTAGGGTGATCCATGACCAACTCAACATAGGGTGTTAATTAGGCTCTACAACTTAACACATACATCTTCTTAGATAATTACACCCTTGTGTCATCCTTATGAGAAGACCTTTAAATTACCTCCTTTGCCACCTCCTTGACGTGGAGAAGGTAATTACATTGATGCCACTTTGAGGTGTCTTCCAACTCTCCCTCTCAAGTTGGGGGAGAGAAAACATCGTAGATACCCTGCTTGCCGCATATAGTGGTTAAAATATTTAATGTAACTACTTCTGTAAGAATGTCTGCCACCTGCCCTCGTGATGGAAGATGTTTGAGAGATAAGATACAAACTTGAAGTTTCTCTCTATAAAGTGGCAGTCTACCTCAATATGTTTTTGTCCTCTCGTGGGAGATAGGATTTGAGGTGATATGTATAATCGCCTAGTTGTCCCAATATAATTATATATAAGCTTCTTTATAGAATCCTAATTCAGTAAGAAGGAATCTGATCCATAGAAGTTCATTGACTGTGTGAGTCATAACTCTGTACTCTGCCTTTTCACTAGACCTTGCAACAACATTCTATTTTTTGCTTCTCCATGTAACAGGTTACCTCCAACTAAGGTACAACACCGTGAAGTTGACTTGCTATCATCAGGTGATCTAGCCTAATCTGCATCTAAATAACTTTGTATGTAAAAGTGGAAATGATTCTTATAGAGAAGACCTTTCTCTGAAACTCCTTTTAAAAATCTCAGTATCCTCTCCAATGCTTGCCCATGGGTAAGTTGTGGTTTGTGCATATACTGACTCACTACACTTGTCGCATATGATATATTTGGTCTAGTCCCTATAAGGTAAATGAGCTTTCCACAAGCCTCTAATATTTACTAATATCAACATCTTCTCCAAAGCTTGTACATAGTTTTGTGTTGGCATCCATAGGGGTATCTGTTGGTCTACACCACATCCATGTGTCCTCTAGTAGATCTAAAACATACTTTCTTTGAGATAATACAACCACATGCTTTGACTGGAATACCATAATACTTAGAAAATATTTTAGAAGTCCAATATCCTTCATTTTAAATTCTTTGCATATCTTCTCTTTGACTTCTTTTATATTGTCTACATCATTGCCCGTTAAGAAGATATCATTCACATAAACGGCTAGTAGTACTTTTCCCTTCAAGGTATTCTTGACAAAGACATAATGATCTATTGAGCACCGGCTGAATCCAAACTACAACATTATTTGGCTAAATTTATCAAACCAAGCCCAAAGAGACTATTTAAGCCCATATAAAGACTTCCTCAATTTCCATTCTGACTCCCCCTCAACCATAAAACCAAGTGGTTAATGACCCCATTCAAGAAGACATTTTTTACATCCAATTGATATACTGACCAAGAGGAATTAGAGGCTAGTGATAATAAGATGCATACCGAGTTTAATTTAGCTATTGGGGAGAATGTTTCCTCGTAATCTACTCCATAACACTGAGTCTACCCCTTGGCAACGAGTCAGGCTTTGAGGCAAGCAATAGAACCATCCGGATTGTGCTTGATGGTGAAAACCCATTTACAATCCACGGGTTTCTTGCGGGGAGGAAGAGGAACTAAGGCCCAAGTTTAATTCTCATATAAGGCATGCATTTATTCTTCAATGGTTGCCTTCCATTCTGGATGTCGTAGAGCCTCCTGATATGTTTGTGGAATAAAGATTGAAGAAATAAATGCAAGAAGCTGATAGCATGAAGAAGATATCAATGGTGAGAAACAAAATTGGATATAGAATGAGAAGTTGAGTGCCTAATGCACGTCTGAGGCTCCTTCCGTAGTGCTATGGGCCGAGTATCAAATTGTGGGCCAAATACAACAAGGGAAGACAAACTTACCTCAGAGGGATCCATAAACTCCACTGGTGTGGTATCAGTCGAGGCTTATAGGGTTGTAGTAGATCCGCACTAAGTGGCACAAACGGCTTCGGAGCAATCTGAACTGATAAAAGACCTCGGAGGGGCATCTTTCCAAGAATAAAAAATGCGTCCTAAAAAAAGGTAACATCCCTAGAAACAATAAAGTTTTGAAGACAAGTGTTATAAGGTGGGCTCAAGCCCACACGTCCAAGGAAGGAAGCCCATGCATCCAAGAGGTGGCATATTGGTAAATAAGAAGAGTTCTCATAAAGATAGCCTGAAGATGTAATTACTTACCTATTTATGTCTCTTCTCTTGTAATGTTGTAGCCATAAAGGCATTGTAAAAAAAACTATAGATAGAGGCATTTGGCTATGAGGTAGAGCATTAATTTCTCTCCTGTCTTCTCAAATTCATCCAAACTCTCCTCTCCCTTCTCTTGGAAGTTGATCTCTAAACTTTGTCTCCTTTCTCTCTTCTTCTCTTCTTCTTCTCTTTCTTTTTCTTCTCCTCTCCCTCTTTGGCTCGAGATCATTATGAAGGAGTCCTAAATTCTACATGGTCTCATATATGAGGATTTAAGACTCCCACATTGAAGTGATGCTTAAGTACCTTTGAAGGTTTCATTGAGGTGCTCTTAAAGGAAGAGCTTCAACCATGGAAAAATAAGTGATTTCTAGTTATATTTTTGCTTACATTCATACTTTGTACCGAGCCCTTAATCTCTATATTACATCAAGAAACAAATGGCTTTCATATGAGAAGTTGCGAAAGCTAATACTTGGTGTTTAAATGATATTATGACCTTGATCTTATTGTACTCAAATATTGCAAGCTTGATCAAGATCAGTTGCTTGCAAGGTTATGAAGACCTATTGATTATGAACTTGACGGTTATATGATGGAAGAATGATATGATACTTGCACGAGACTTAGCTTGATCTCTCATTATTCAAGACCAGTAGTTTACTTTATTTTTTTTGGATTAAATCAAGTTGGTTTATTATTTATGGTACTCAGATTCTCCAAACATATAGAAATTGTTAGAGGTACTTTGCCGAGCTCAAAGAGCTGCTGGTTTATTGTGATTGACGATTTTTTTGGAATTGCTTATTTTTTCTCCAACCCTTTAAGACTTATGAGAAATTTTATTGCCTAAAGGATTTATTGAAATGAGTAAGGGAAATGTATCTTTTTAAGCGATAAATATGACACCTATCATAAGGAAAAGTTAAGCCATGCTTGGGTTAAGAACCAGCTATGAGTTCTTGAGTTTTTGAAGACCAAAAGAAAGATTTGAATTGGTCTTGAGTGAGTAATTGATCTACTCCACTTAAGATACAATTTTTGGTTTATTTGGAGCCTGATTTAGTGGCTAATGTAGTGAAGAAGAAATTGTCTTTATTTAAAAGTGGCTGGTATTTGAAAGAAGGATGTTCAAATTTGATTAAGTGGATTATTTTTCAAATTTGAACAATGGATATCTTTGGCAAACATGAGCCTCCCAAGATTGGGGTTTTAAGTTAGAATTTTTTATGGATTCTTTAGGTCATTCTTGAGTTTAAAATTCAGATTTGAAGACAGCCACCTCACTTAGGTTACCTCGTTTTTTGGATAACATATTATTGTTTCAATTATTTCTTGTTGGAAGATAGGGCCCAAGCCCACACGACCAAGGAAGACCCATATAGTATGTTGGAAGATGGGCCCAAGCCCATAAGACCAAGAAAGACCCATGCATCCAAGATAAATAAAAGACGGACTCAAGGCCCACAGATCAAGGCGAAGACCCATAAGCCCACATACAATGATGGTAGGATGGTAAATAAAGAGTCATCTCATAGAGATAGCATTGATGTAATTAAGTTAAAGTTCCAGGGTTAAAACCCCAAACCCTAAGTTTATAGGTATTATTGTAATACAGTAGTTTCATTAATCTATAAATAGAGCTTCAGAGGAAGGGTTAGGACATCAAGTCCATAACCTCTTCTTCCTCTGGTTTTCTCCCGGTGGGTCTCTCTCTCCTTTTTTTCTCCATGACCTAATTTCATATTTAAATTTTGACACCTTCTACCTAGCTAAATCCATTGATTTTGTTAGTTTTTCTTTTCTTTTCTTACTACACATTGTTTTTTTCGTATTTGAGTTGAGCCGAGTTGACTCGACTTAATAGCGTTAGCCTGGCATGACAATCGATCGGAGGTTGGAGTTTCCTCCCAAGGTCGTCGCCAAAAGAGTGAGAGATCTTACTGCTTACTTTCACAAATAATTTCCAGTTGCGGTCTTGCTAAAGAACGTGTTGAAAGCATCATCTTCATTGCTCTATAACTTACACTATTCTGCTGGCATCTAGAACTAGCATTTCGGTTGCTCTACTCAATTGACAAAGAAGAGGAGCAAAATATTGTCGTGAGAGGTGGCGTGGGGTTCACACATTGGCAAGGCTCTTTCACGACTGCCCTGCTATCATCCAGTTTGAGTTATTCGTCCGAAATCTCGTTTGGAAAATAATTTGAGATTGCGTTGTTGTCGGAAAGTTTATCCTACTATTGTTGCCATCCAAAGACCGTTCTCTATTACCATCCAAAAGATAAACCCAGTGATGATATTCCGATTCTGTTTCTTATTCCAGAAACTCCTTTCATTGCCGGCTATGCCTCTCTGGTTTTTTTGCTCTGTTTAGAATCCAGCCTAGTCGAAGATAAAATCTTATTCTTCGTTGGCCTTTCCTGCGCCAGATGGGTTGCCATTTTGGGGGGACGAAGATGCTAACTATTAGGGAATCCCTGGGTTTGAATAGTCAAGGGAAATATTGGGAATTTCTGGTTTTCTTTATGAGGTTGGTGTGTGGAACACTTAACCTCATTAAATCTTACTTTTACCTTATATCTCCCTCCCCAATGTTTATCATCCTTGCTGTGATTTTTTCGATAGTGAGAAGTGAGAAACAGAAACAAGGTTTTGTTTTCCTGTTAAGCTCTTAGAAGGACTGATTTTCAGAGAGAGAGAAATCGTAGTGCTTCGAGTGAGAAGCTCATGTGCGACCAATACAGTGAGAAACTATTCTTTTCCCACTGAGACATTGCTGCAGAAACAGAGCTTTCTGCTTGCCATAGTTGTGCTGCTCCGATGCTAAGTGATTCCTTTCATTGGGCGTCTCTATCCTCAGTGTAGAGTGAGAGAGACTCGAGAAGGAAGAAGGGCGTTGTATCCTCAGTATAGAGGGAGAGAGCAAAGGAAAGGAAGAAGGAACGCCTCCGCAGAGGCGTTGTCTGGTTCGTTTATTACTAACCATGTGCTATTTGGTTTTGTGTTGTTTCTGACCGGTGCTATTTGGGCGTCGGCGAGTCTCAAGATCTTCATACAAGTTACATTGTTCCTTTTACAAATCTGTATTTATTTATCTGCAGTGGTAGATTAATGTATGGATTGTATGTGAAGGAAATTGTAAACACTGAACTATATTCCCTATAAAGAATTATCATCAAAACTGTGGACGTAGCCCGATTTGGGTAAACCACGTTAAATCTGTGTATTTAAGTTTGCTCCCTCGGTATAATCTGATTTGTATAATCCTATCAAATTGGTATTAGAGCTAGGTTATACAGAGAGTCAGATTTGAGTAGGAGCAATGGCTGCAGATGACAGGAAGTTAAAGATTGAAAAGTTCAATGGGGTGGATTTTGGTTTCTGAAAAATTTAGGTAGAGGATTATCTATATCAGAAAAACTTATACCTACCGCTTGATGGAGTGAAACTAGACAGTATGAAGGATGAAGAGTGGAACCTCCTTGATAGGAAAACCCTTGGATTTATCCGATTGTCATTACCCCGCAATTTTGCATTTAACATAGCAAAAGAGAAGACCACAACAGGTCTCATGAAGGCTCTCGCAAATATGCACGAGAAGCCGTTAGCCTCAAATAAGGTGCATTTGATGAGGCGATTGTTCAATTTGCGTATGATAGAAGGAGCATCAGTAGCTCAACATATAAACGAATTTAATCTCATTACAACCCAATTGAGTTCAGTTGAAATTGAATTCAACGATGAAGTACAAGCATTGATACTTTTGTCTTCCCTGCCAGAGAGCTAGAATGCCACTGTCATAGCAGTGAGCAGCTCGTCAAGAAGCAACAAGTTGAAATTCAATAATGTATGTGATCTAGTTCTCAGTGAAGAAATCAGAAGAAAATCGTCGGGTGAAGGGACGATTTCTTCAGCATTGTCTACAGAGGTAAGAGGAAGAACTAGAGGAAAATAGACTTGAAAGGTCAACTCAACGAGGCACTTCTCAGAATAGAAGGTATCAATCAAGAAACCCAAACATACCTCAGAATAGAAGGTCTCAATCCAAAAACCCAAACAGATCTCAGAACTCAAGTATCAAGTGCTGGAACTGCGGAAAAAAGGGCATTACCAAAGTCAGTGTAATAGTGCACCGAAGGATCAGGAGGCGAAGGTAGATGCAAATGTTGCTTCCTCTTTAGGGAATGATGCTACATTGATATGCTCTCTGGAGAGCAAGGAGGAGTCTTGGGTATTAGATTCTAGAGCATCTTTCCATGCTACCTCGTAGAAAGAACTCTACTAGAAATATGTGTCCAAGAACCTTGGTAAGGTATATCTCGGTGATGATCAACTGTGCAATATTGTAGGCAAAGTTGTAGTGAAGATCCAGTTGAATGAGTCTGTATGGGGGCTGAAAAATGTCAGGCACATTCCCGACCTGAGAAAGAACTTTATCTCAGTAGGGTAGCTAGCCAGTGAAGGCTACACCACGACCTTCCATGGTGATGATTGGAAGATTGCAAAGGTGCATTGGTGGTTGCACGAGGAAAGAAGAGTGGTACTCTCTATATGACAACACAAGCATGTTGTACCATTGCTGCTGCAACAAGCAACCAAGGTTCCAACCTGTAGCACCAAAGACTTGGCCACATGAGTGAGAAAGGAATGAAGATTATGCATTCCATGGGGAAACTATCAAAGCTACAGTCAGAAGAAATTGATATGTGTGAGGATTGCATACTTGGAAAGCAGAAGAGAGTTAGCTTTCAGACACATGGCAGAGCTCCGAAGAAGGAAAGGCTAGAGCTCGTTCATTCTGATGTTTGGGGGCCAACAACTATTTCATCCATTGGTGGAAAACATTACTTTGTGAAGTTCATCGATGATCATTCACGGAAGGTATGGGTTTATTTCCTAAGTCACAAGTCTGAAGAGTTTGATACCTTCAGAAAATGGAAAGCCATGCTTGAAAATGCAACAGGGCTTAAGATAAAAAAAAGCTAAGAACTAATAATGGTGGTGAATATGAAGACACCAGATTCAAGAAGTTCTGCATGGAGAGAACAATGCCAGGCATGCCAGATATGCCTCAGCACAATGGTGTAGTTGAGCGTATGAACAAAACTTTGTCTAAGAGAGCCAGAAGTATGCGTATACAGTCAGGCCTGCCAAAACAATTCTGGGCAGAAATAGTCAACATAGCAGCTTATTTGATCAACCGAGGTCCATCAGCTCCATTGGAGTACAGAATACCAGAAGAGGTATGGAGCGAAAAAGAAGTAAGACTCTCACACCTTAAAGTTTTCGATTGTATGGCGTATGTGCATATCAGTGATCAAGGCAGGAATAAGCTTGATCCCAAATCCAAGAAATGTACCTTCCTCGGTTATGGTGAGGATGAGTTTGGATACCTCATATGGGATGATGAAAATAAAAGGGTGATCTGCAGCAGAGATGTGATTTTCAGTGAAAGGATGATGTACAAGGACAGACATACTGCAGATGACAGTAACTCAGTAGAGAGTGGGCCAATATATGCAGAGGTGGATGATGTCCCAGATAATTCTATAGCAAGCCCTCAGCCAGAGGAATCTGTTGAACAGAATAGTGTACAGCAGTTCGACATATCACAGTCCCTTGTTCCAACTCCGATATTGAGAAGATCTTCTCGACCTCATGTGCCTAATAGGAGATAGAAGGCCGCCCATAACAAATGGGTGTATCGGGTGAAAGAGGAGCACGATGGCTCTAAGAGATACAAAGCCTGATTGGTTGTCAAAGGATTCCAATAGAAGGAAGAATCGATTACACTGACATCTTCTCTCCTGTTGTGAAGCTCACCACTATCAGAACAATGTTGAGCATTGTTGCCATTAAAGATCTCTATCTAGAGTAGTTAGATGTGAAAACTGCATTTCTTCACGGAGACTTGGATGAAGAGTTATACATGTATCAACAAGAAGGTTTCTCAGAAAAGGAGAAAGAGAATATGGTGTGCAAACTTCAAAAGAGCCTGTATGGTTTGAAACAGGCTCCAAGACAGTGGTACAAGAAGTTTGATAGTTTCATGCATAAGGAAGGTTTCTAGAAGAGCAATGCCGATCACTGTTGCTACTTCAAAAGGTACACATCCAATTATATCATTTTGCTACTTTATGTCGATGATATGCTAGTGGCTGGGTTAGATATGGATGAGATCAGAAACTTGAAGCGGCAATTGTCAAAAGAATTTGACATGAAGGACTTGGGTCCAACTAAGAAGATTCTTGGAATGCAAATCACAAGAGATAAGCAAAGTGGAGTATTGTGGTTATCTCAAGCAGAGTACACCACTTGTGTTTTGCAGAGATTCAATATGAGCAATGCCAAGCCAGTTGGCACACCCTTGGACAAACACTTATGTCTATCCAAGGATTAGTCTCCTCACACGGAAGAAGAGAGAGAGCTCATGGATAAGGTTCCCTATGCCTCAGCCATTGGCAGTTTGATGTATGCAATAGTCCGTACGAGACCAGATATTGGTCATGCAGTGGGAGCTATTAGCAGATTTATGTCAAACCCAGGTGAGACCCACTGGAAGGCAGTAAAGTGGATCTTGAGATATCTGTGTGGCACCACAGATAAGTGTTTGCACTTTGGCAAAGGTGAATTGTAAGTGCAAGGGTACACAAATGTAGACTTTGCAGGAGAAGTTGATCACTGGAGAAGCACCACTGGTTATGTGTTTACTATGGGCACAACAGCTATTAGTTGGATGTCCCAGATACAGAAGATTGTTGCATTATCCACCACTGAATCTGAATATATAGCTATAACAGAAGCCAGTAAAGAGATGATATGACTTCAAGGATTGTTAATCGAGCTTGGTTTCGAGCAAAGGATAAATGCCTTGCACAGTGACATTCAGAGTGAGATACATCTGGCAAAGAATTTTGCATTTCATTCTAGAACCAAACACATTGGTCTTCGTTATCATTTCATCAGATCTTTGTTAGAGGATGAGGTGCTAACACTAAAGAAGATCCAAGGTAACAGGAATCCTGCGGACATGCTAACAAAGTTGGTGACTATTGATAAACTGAAGTTATGTTCAACTTTAGTTAGTCTGCAAGAATGAAGAGACCTAGTTAAAGCTACTATATTGATATGTGTGAAGACAGATTGATATCAGTCTTCAAGTGGGAAATTGTTAGGGAATCCCCGGGTTTGAATAGTCAAGGGATATATTGGGAATTTATGGTTTTCTTTATGAGGTTGGCGTGTGGAACACTCAACCTTATTAAATCTTACTTTTACTTTATATCTCCCTCCCCGATGTTTATCATCCTTGTGATTTTTTCGATAGTAAGTGAGAAACAGAAACAAGGTTTTGATTTCCTGTGAAACTCTTTGAAGGACTGATTTTCAGAGAGAGAGAAATCTTTGTGCTTCGAGTGAGAAGCTCATGTGCGACCAATACAGTGAGAAACTATTCTTTTCCCATCGAGACGTTGCTGCAGAAACAGAGCTTTCTGCTTGCCGTCATTGTGCTGCTCCGACGCTGCGTGATTCCTTTTGTTGGGCGTCTCTATCCTCGGTGTAGAGTGAGAGAGACCAGAGAAGAAAGAAGGGCGTTGTATCCTTAGTGAAGATGGAGAGAGCGAAGGAGAGGAAGAAGGAATGCGTCCGCAGAGGCGTTGTCTAGTTCGTTTATTACTGACCATGTGTTGTTTGGTTTTGTATTGTTTCTGACCGGTGCTATTTGGGCGTCGGCAAGTCTATAGAACTTCATACAGGTTACATTGTTCCTTTTACAAATCTGTATTTATTTATCTGTAGTGGTAGATTAATGTATGGATTGTATGTGAAGGAAATTGTAAACACTGAACTATATTCCCTATAAAGATCTACTTTTTTACCGAAAGGACCCGAACTAAACAATTTGTTTCTCACTTGATCATTAGTCACTGAGAGGCCAGAAATATATCTTTGTTTGACAGGAAGAGAATGAACATTCATTTGATCTTGATCCCTGGGGGGGAAAAAGGCACTATATTAGATCTGCACGGATCCCCTGATAATATCCATAAATGGCTTGTTTTTGGTAAGAGATGAACATTACCATATGTATGTTCAGTAGCCCGATTTGGGTGAACCACATTAAATCTGTGTATTTAATTTTGCTCCCTAGGTATAAAATCTTATTCTTCGCTGGCCTTTCCTGCGCCAGATGGGTTGCCATTTGGGAGGACGAAGATGCCAACTAGATTAATTTTTTTGTTTCTGTTTCTGGATTGTATCTTCCTTGTTGTTGTCCATTCGAAGATCTCTGATTCCGCTCTGTTCGAATGCCAACTGCCAGAGGATGAAGACAATTGCCTGATTTAATTTTTCCAAAGTTAGGAAAAATTAAAACAGCATTGGCCTGCGCTTGATTCAACCCAGACCAGACCGGGTCAACCCAACAACCCAGCAACCTGAGGGCACTTATTGCTTCTGCACCAGCCAGACCGAGTCAACCCAGACCAACTCGGACCGGGTTAATTTGACTCGGGCCACTTATTTCTGCCTCGGTATACATGTATGGACCAAAACTTATACGTATTTCTGCAACGAATCGGATATGTTGGTCTACTATTTGACTCGACAAGACTCGGTAAATTTTTCTCTGGCTGGATTATTATTTTGAAGAATTGACAGATTGTTCCTTGGTTAGCATATTATTTAGTACAAATATTTGCATTAAATTATTTCATGGGTCAATTTTACAAGGATTATTTTGGTTTGTGTTATGTGGGCCCAAGCCTATTTCAGCTGCTGATATTGTGTCTCTTTTGATGAGACATTATTAATTAAGAAGAGGTGGCTTAAGTACCTTTTTTCTTACCATAATTTATTTGACTCTCAAAAATTTCATGGTTGGGACACCATGAGAGTCGGTGCCCAGATTGGGACACCATAATTTATTTAACTCTAAAAAATATCACGGTTAGGACACAATAAGAGTCAGTGTCCGGATTGGGACACCATGATAAATAAGCCTACTTCCTCCCATTATTGTCATTTGTTACTCTACCAATTGAGAGTCGTTATCCTGTGGAGGGACACGGTGGTGGAGGTGGATACTTCAGAGTAATGCCGATAGACACACTACCTACAGACGACAGAGTGTGCCTTACATCCAGCATGAGTATGGAATATGGAGCAATGTCTTAGCGGCTAGGAGTGATTTACTCTCACTTATATTATGCCAATTGGGCCTCATGAACGAGAGCACCAGCATGAGGGGGAGTGTTGGAAGATGAAGACATATTGGAAGATGTGTCATTTTATACAAAAAAATATTTTATACATCATTTACAGCAAGCTGGGAGTTCATGTTGTTCTCTCACCCCCAGCTTGAGGGGAGTGTTGGAAGATAGGGCCCAAACACACACGACCAAGGAAGACCCATCTAAGTGTGTTAGAAGATGGACCCAAGCCCATAAGACCAAGGAAAACCCATGCATCCAAGAGATATAGAAGACGGGGTCAAGGCCCATAGGCCCACATACAATGATGGCAAGATGGTAAATAAAGAGTCATCTCATAGAGATGACATTGATATAATTAGATTAAAGTTCCATGGTTAAAACCCTAAACCCTAAGTTCAGGGGTATTAATGTAATACAATAGTTTCATTAATCTATAAATAGAGCCTCAGGGGGAGGGTTAGAAAGTCCATAACCTCTTCTTTCTCTGGTTTTCTCCCAATGGGTCTCTCTCCCTTTTTCTCCATGAGCTAAATTCATGGAGTCCTGAAAATCAACAGAGGATCCTTTCCCAAGAAATTTTTTTTGGGATTTGTTGGCTATGCTAACAAACTTATCTGGTAGACATGAAGATATAGAATGTAATAGACTCTTAATACCTGTAAGATGCCTGGAGCTCCCTGAGTCGATGATCCAAGATGAAGAGGAGAAAGTGGCAAAAATCATATATGAGGCAGTGGTGGTAGCAACAATAGTTGAAGATGTAGGAGAAGATGGAGGGGTTGTCATCAGAGTTTTCATCTTCTGCAATAGTTCACATCATCATTAGTGATAGTCTTCTTGCCTCTTTGTGACTCAGATCAGTTTGCATTTTTCTCATTTTGAACTGAGGCATGATTGGCAGTGACCCATTTTGGTTTTCCATGAAGCTTCCAATAGGTATCTACTAAATGGTTCAATCCACCACAATGAGTGTAGACCCTGTTTTCTGACTATGAAGAACCTGAGCTAGTTCTACCACCTCTTGCTCAACCTCTTTTATAATTTCTACCGCACCCTCGAGTGGTAGAAAATGTGGCCCTATTTCCTGAGTACATAACAGATGATACTTCAGTAAGAGAAGTGGAGGAAGGATCAGGTATACGAAGTAATGTTGCACTGATGGCATCAAATGATGGAAGTGCGGAGGAGTTGAGGAGTTGAGTCATACCCACTTCAAGATATAGCTTGATGTTTGACAAACAAATAGTATTTTCTAAGGCTTCCCGTCCCTTTTCTTGAAGTGAGATGTCAATGGTGTAGGGCTGAGCAATCTTCCACTCTTGAATCAATCCTCTAAATTGATCCAAGTATTCATGTAGATTGTCCCATTGCTTTGTATTCAACAAGGTTTGGAACACACCGTACAACTTCTGTAAGTTTTCTATACTAGAGTACAACTTAACCCAATTGTCCTAAATTTGTTTTGCAGTTTCATGGTGAACAACATTGTTGGCCACATGCTCCTCCATGCAATTAATAAGCCAACTAATGACTAAGGTGTCATTCTTGAGCCATTTCACATAAGAACTATCTACTTCATCAATGGTTGGAGTTGGTTTGATTAAGTGACTTAAGAGGTCTCGAGTAACGAGAAACATCTTAACTGATTAGGACCAGTTCAGATAATAAGGTAAATCAAAGGTATGGTGGTAATTTTAAGAAGATCACTCTCGCTTCCCATATCGTCTTCAAACACTGTAATCAACAAGTAAACAACTTCTTATGTGCAATATTGAAATCCAACAAGTAGGTTGAAAAGCAAATTGATGCAAATATATGAATCAATTTGAGAAGAGTAGAGCAACTTGAACTCAAATAGTATGTGTAGCATAAATCATCTATCCAAGAGAAGTCCAAGTGTTGTATCATAGAAGGTAGATCTCATACTTTCATCACTCATGAACTCAAAATCGAATTGGAGAGGATCTTCAATCGAGAGAGAATAGGTAAGTTACTATCCTATCTTAAACAAGCACTAAAACAGGAATGAGAGACTAATCACGTGCAACTCATGACAATTACAGAGGATTAAAATTTTACTCCATTAGGAGAATATCTCAAATCAAATCAGATCTAGAATTAAAGTTGAATCAAATCAAAATCCAGATCTGAAATCAAATCAAAACTTTCAAAAGGGAAACTTGCCTTCTTTATCAACTGCGCCACCTAGCAAGTGAAAATAGCACAATTTCTTCAACATTTTTCCTTAAACTGATTAGAAAACAAAATACCATTGAATCTTTTAATAAAGGAAAGCTCCAAATCAACCAAAACTGTGACACCTTTTTAAAAAAAAAAAAAAATTTTGGATGGCTTCTGTTGAATTTATGGAGAAGATAAATACTTCATTGACATATTATAATCAGAGCACATGAACCTCTATTTATAATAGAGGAAAGTATTAGAGTCCAATTACAATTAAACTGCCCTTGTCCCAATTACACACAAACTCTAACATTTAAAAATAAGTCCTAGAATAATACAATAACTCAATATAAATAAAAGATTAACATGGGTAAAACACCTTTAAACTAAAACTCTTCTGTGGGGTCCATATCTTATGGGCTTGGGCCCATCTTCCAACACTCCCCCTCAAGCTAGGGTGTGAGAACATCATGAACTCCCACCTTGCTTCAAATTATGTTAAAGATCTTCTTGTATAAAAAGGTAGTCATATCTTCCAACACTCCCCCTCACGCTGGTGGCTCTTACATGAGGCCCAGCTGGCATAAGATAAGTGAGAGTAAAATCACTCTAAACCGTATGACATTGGTCCATAGTCCAATAGGGCACACTCCTATTTTCAGTAGGTAGTGGATCTATACGCAATGCTCATAAGTGTAATAAAACTCCTCCATCGCCGTGTCCTTCCACATGACAAAAACTCTCAAGCGGTAGGAGTAATAAATGCCAATTAAGGGGGGTATAACATAGATGTATTAATAAGCTCTTCCATCACGGTGTCCCAACCCGGGCATTGACTCTCACAAGTAGAAATTAACGGGTAACATAGATGTAGTAATAAGCTCCTCCATCACGGTGTCCCAACCCGGGCCTCTTACAGGTACAAATTAACAGGTAACATAGATGTAGTAATAAGCTCCTCCATCACGGTGTCCCAACCCGGGCACCGACTCTCACAAGTAGAAATGGGTGAGAAGTGGGTAATGCCTATTATTCACAAGACGGCAATAAAAGACCCACGAGTATATATATATAAGTGTCAATGGACTTAAAACCAATGGACTTAAATTCCCAACCTAAGCGACACTCAAAAGGTTACAATAAAGGTTGGCCCAAAGATATGTGTGAGTGTCAAATAAGGATGGTTTGAGAAAAGATATCGAGGCCACCACTTCTTCAATAATAATGTCTCATTCAAAGAGACACAATAACAGCAGCTGAATGGGTCTGGGCCCATATAACACGAACCAAAATAATAAATCTTGTAAAAGGACCCATGAAATAATCCGATGTAAGTATTTGTACCAAATAATATGTTGACCAAGGAATAAGTTGTCAATACTTCAAAATAATAATCTAGCCATAGAAAAAGTACCGAGTCGTGCCGAATCAAATAGTAGACCAATATAGCCGAGTCACGATAGAAATATATGTAAAACTTGGGACCCGGACCCGTATATCAGATGCAGAAAACAAATAGGCCATGTCGGGTTGACTCGACAAAGTTGACTCAATCCGAGTTGATCCGAGTTAACTCTGCAGAACATAACAAAGCTCGGGTAGCTGGGTTAACTTGGCCCGGTCTGGGTTGTAGTCAGGCGCTCGACCAATTTTTTCCTAAATTAGGAAAATTAAATCCAGGTGCAGTATCATCTTCTCCATCACTTCCAAACAGAGCAGACAACCAGAGATGAAGTAGATCAATTAGCAACGAAATTTTTTTCTGGATGTTGGTTGATTGCTAGTGGATTAAATGTGTTGGTTCTCTGGATCGAATCAGCACCTATCTTCTTGACAGAAATAGAGTTCTCAATGGAGAAAATAATGAACTGCGCAAAAAAAAAAAAAAAACGGACTCACATAGTCGACTTCTCCGAGCGGCTTTGACCAAAGAGTCAGTCAACGGAACATCCACGTCTTTGTCTTCCTCGCGGCACCGAACAGAGCGGAATTGCTGGAAAAAAACTCGACGGAGTTGTCTTCTCCGACAACGGCAATGGGATAACTCGACAGAGTTTGGTGTCATCGTTTCTGGCAATAGGAATGGAGATGTCTCTTTGGAAAACCCAGTGACCAAAATAGTATGGGAGGCCAACAGATTGATTCGTTGTCCAGAAACGGCAATAATCATACCATGATTGACAACAACGAATAACTTCCAAAATTGCAACAGATTAAAATCAATTTTGGCTAACAAATTGGCGGGAACTGAGGTTGTCGTCTTCAGCCTCCAAAAAAGGAAACCCAACTGACGACGAAAATTCTGCAAGATGGGGGAGTCTTCGGCACAAATAATGTCTTTGTTTTTTTCAGCGAGCACTTCTCTGGCAGATAAGGCCGGGTGCAGATTTCTTGGAAGAGGAGAGGCAGCAGTAACTTGGAAGTCTCTATCTAACATTCTGCTAATGCTTCGGCACCAATCCATCTCAATTGCAACTCAACAATGAGCTAATTACGATTGACTCACAATCGGATTACAACAGACAAGGCAGATAGATCTTCCAAAAATAAACCTTTTGATGATAGGAGCACCCTCCAAAGGACTTTTGACGATTAACAACCATCTTTTTTTTTCAATGCACAAGAAATAGAACTAGAGAAGACGCCGAACGGAGCAAGAGAGCAGTATAGAGGTAAAAACATAAAACAAATAACGGGTGTAGGGACTGAAAAATAATAAACATAAACCTAAATTGTTAGAAATAATAAATTAGAAAAGATCACATTACTTCTGTGGGATGACCGAGTCAACTCACATAACCTACTCTGATACCATGTTGAATTTATGGAAAAGATAAATACTTCATTGACTTATTATAATCAGAGTACATGAACCTCTATTTATAATAGAAGAAAGTAGTAGAGTCCAATTACAATTAAACTACCTTTGTTCCAATTACACCCAAACTCTAAGACTTAAAGATAAGTCATAGACTAATAAAATAACCCAATATAAATAGAAGATTAACATGACTAAAATATCTTTAAACTATAACTCTTTTGTGGGTCCATACCTTATGGGCTTGGGTCCATCTTCCAATATTCTTAGATATGTGGGTCTTCCTTGGTCGTGTGGGCTTGGATCCATCTTTTCCGGGTCCATACTTATGGGCTTGGGCCCATCTTCCAACACTCTTAGATATGTGGGTTTTCCTTGGTCTTGTAGGCTTAGGCTCATCTCCCAACAGCTTCTAGAAAGAAATTTTCCTTCTCTAATTATGTGTCAGCTTTGGATGATAGAATCATGCCTTCTTTGGCCATTTTTTCCCTTTTTCCCTCAAATCTTTTAAGTAGTATACCAAAGCGGATAAGACAGCTAATGAAATATAAAAAAAACAGTTGCAAAGACCAGCAACCTTATAAAAAAATTCCTTCCCGACACCCTCTCAAACAATCTTTTGTCGAGCTCCTTGCGAAAAGTCAAGAGGAGCAACAACTAACCGATATAATAACTCAAAAAATATTTAGAACAACAAGCTTAACTCATAATAAACTTGGATGCCAATAACATATATAGTGAAACTTGATTCATACTAAAAATCTAGTTACAAACATCAGCATAATATGTAAGAGAGCAAAAACACAATCAGTCTTGCATGGAAAATAAAAATTGAGCATAATCACCATGGACGAGCCACTTTTAAAGCCAAGAATATAATCACCAGACTCTCATTCATATTAGACGAGAAATCCATCCATAAACCATCTTATAGAGATAAAGAAAAAACTTATCTTGACGCAACTTCAAGAGAAAATTGCTTCATCAACTAGAATAATTCTATGTGAAGCTTGATCAATGGAGACTTTCAAATTTTCATCTTTACGTAGGGATCTTAAATTCATTGATTTGATACCATGTTGAATTTAGGATCCCATGACAATGTCCTCAAACAAGGTAGTGAAAGAGGAGAGGCAGAAAATGAAGAGAAGAAAGGAGAAGGGAGAACTTGGGTAGAGAGATGGAGAGAGAGAACTTGGGAGAGGAGACAACGAATTTGAGAGAGGAGAGGGGAGACTTAATGATCTACCCCATGCCTTGAGCCTCTATTTATAATTGTGGAAAGAAGTTTACAATGACTACAATTCCCTTAGGGCTACAAACTTTGAAAAGAAAAAGACATAAGTAGACATACATCTTCTTAGATAATTACACTGTTGTGCCATCCTTATGAGAAAACCATTAAATTACCTCTTTTGCCACCTCCTTGACATAGGGAAGGTAATTACATTGATGCCACTTTGAGGTGTCATCCAACAGAATTCATCATATTGGGCTATCAATAGACTGATTTAGAGTCTTTAACTCTAGTGGTTCCTTCATGTGTGACCTCAAGTTTTTCACAAATTTATTTAGAGGTCTTACATGTGGAGACCATGTTGAACTCGTTTGATCCTAAGGCACATAACAAGACCATTAAAAATTTGTAGCTAGAGAGGGTAGAATCCATGCCAAAAAAATTTTAGCTAGAGAGATAGAATCCACACCAAATTTAATTTGGCCATAGGGGAGAATGTCTCCTCATAATTAATATTATATCTCAAAGTGTAATCTTTAGCTACCAAACTAGTTTTAAGGCGTGTTATTGTACCATCAGGGTTATGTTTAGTTGTGAACACCCACTTGCATCCCATTGTCCTTATATTTGGAGGTAGGGGTACTATTGCAAGTTTGATTCTCATCTAAAGTTGCCATTTCTTCTTCCATAGTTGCCCTCCATCCTGGATGTTGAAGAGCCTCCTCATATGACCTTGGAAGGCAGGTAGGACATATAGGAGCAAGATATGTTTAACAAGCTAAAGAAAAGTGATTAGTAGATAAAACATAAGATAATGGATGAGAAGTAGATGATTGGGTGCAACGCCATGGTTCTTGTCAAATAGTAATAGGCCTAGTGTCATAAGGAGGACAAAACATAATAGGTGAAAAGAGGAGGAAAACTTACCTCAGGAGGATCTATAGATTCCTTAGGGTGTTGGTCTACCAATGAACCAAAGGAATGGATATGGCTATTTGTGCTTGAGCTAAGTGGATCTTCCAATGGCCCTATAGGTCTTGGAAAATTTGTAGAAGGTGAGAACCAGGTGATGTTGTACCTAAGGGATAAAAATATTGTCCCTCAATGAAAGTGACATATGTTGACAAAAATAATATTTTTAACTGTGGATTATAACATACATAACATTTTTTGGGTAAAGGAGTATCCCAAAATTATACATTTAATAGCTCGAGGTGACAATTTGTTTTTGAGAGGAAATGTATCATGAACAAAACAAGTACGTCCAAAGTTCTTCAAGGGAAGAGGAAAAACATTATCACAATGGAATAACATAAGAGTAAGCTGACTTGTTATAGAGAACTAAGGAAAGCAGCCAACTAACCAGAACACATGCAGTGAGGATTGCATGTGGCTAGTAAAAAATGAGGCACATTCATACCCTATAATAGAGCCCTAGCAACTTAGAGTAAGTGCCCATTTTTTCTTTCGGCCACTCCATTCTTCTATGGAGTGTAAACACGAAATGTTTGATGAATGATGCCATGCTCAATACAAAATTGTTGAAACTCACCAAAAAGGTGTTCTTTGGTATTATTAGACCTAAGAGCTTTCATTTTTTAATCAATCCGTGTAGAACCGTAGTGTGAAAAGATTTAAAAATAGGCAAAACTTTAGATTGGTCTTTTATAAAGAATAACCATGTTATGCTCGAATAATTATCGACAAATATAGTAAAGTATTTTGACTGAGAAACATTTGAAATATTTAGCTGTCCCCACACATCAATATGAGCTAAAAAGAAGGGAGTGACACCCTTAATTTCAACCCGAGGAGAATAGTATTTCTATGGTGCTTACTCAAGTGACAAACCTCAATAAATTGGAAAGACTTAAAAGGAGGAAACAATGTCAGGATAGATTCAAGAGAAGGATATCCCAATCTATTGTACCATTGAAGAATCTTGTACTAGGAATTTTTTGTGGTTGTACTTGTTGGTGTCTCCAAAAAATAAAGATCCCCTTTCTCATGACCTCTGCCAATCACCTATTTGATCTTGAAATCCTAAAAGGTACAAAAAGTAGGATAAAAGTGATAGAGAAATTAATTTTTTTGGTTAACTGACTAACAAACAATAAACTAAGTGGAAACTGAGGAACAAAAAGAACATCATCTAGATGAACTGAGGGTGTAGCAATAGTAAATCCTATCCCTTGTACCTTGGTTGGGGATCCATCTATTATTAGACATAATTTATCTTTTTGACAAGAGGATAAAGAGGTCAAAAGAATAGCATTACCAATGAGATGCTCAAAAGCTCTAGAATCAATGATCCAGGGAGATGGAGGGGGAGAGACAGAAGAGAACATACCTACAATAGTAGTAGTAGCAGTCATCATAGAAGTGGATTTGGTGAGAATGTAAAATATCCTTTAGTGTTGGAAGTAATTTAATATCCACATTTGTGAAGACCTATTGCTTTTGGAGGATTCAATAGTTCCTTCTGAATTGATTGTAGTGGTGATTGAAGTTTGATTAGCATTGACCCTTTTTGGAACTCCATATATTTTTCAACATGTATCAACTAGATGAGGGTTTACCACAATTTGTTCACATGCAATTTGAATTGTCTATTCTTTGAGGACCTCGGCTAGTCCTACATCATCTTCCTTTTCCACCTCTATTATTTTTTAACAGCCTCTATTAACTATATTTTCTCCCCTATCTTGGAAGTACATAGCTGAAGATATATTTATAGATATAGCTATGGATACATCTAGGATACGGAGCATAGTAACACATGTCATCAAATGATTAATCTTCACGAGTCCTCTTTCAATAAGGAATCGACTACCCAAGAGAGTTGTTGTATCCAAAGCCAACTAAACACCAGCTAGCTTAATGTAATGAAGTTTTCAAACAACAAGAACTCCATGCCTTGTTGCAGGACTTCTTCCAGCCAAAGGTAACCAGCATGGAAGATTTTTCTTCTCCAAGGAGAACATAAATATTGGATAAATAGCGCATGATTGAGGAAACAAGACACCATGCACCATTGCAACCAGCAAGCACAATCCAAGTCCAACAAGGACTCCTATCAAACTTTGGCTTCTCAGGCCTCCGAGTCCAACAAGGACTCCTATCAAACTTTGGCTTCTCAGGCCTCAACTGCTCAATAGCTTCCAAGGGTTTTTATGATAATTCCTTGCGAAGCTGCTCTTGAATTCTTAGTACACACCGTAGCGAAGGAAACCAACAACAATTCTTGTTTACCATTTGTTTTTGTTGTGCACTTATACCGATCAATTTGTGAGGACCTTAACCAATGGCAAAAACTTATAGAGAGTTTCAAGAACCATGAGTTACAAATCCTCTAGATCCATGGAACTTCCAAAATAAACCTCAGATCTTATGGAAGCAATAAAAATAATATCTTGAAGCCTCAGTATATGAAAAAAAACAACAAGTTCGCACTATGCATTGTTTCATGCTTGGATAGGAAAATAAGAGGTTTTCTTCATATATGTGTGGTGTGTGTGTATATGTGTGTGTGTGTGTGTCTATATATATATATATATATATATATATATATATATATATATATATATATATATATATATATCCTTCATAAGATTATATTAACAACTAAGAAAGCAAACACCTGTTGTATGTTGGCCCAGGTGGCTTCTTGAGTTTTTACAAAATTTAGCTCAAGTGTAAAAGAAATTAAGTAAATAAAAAATGCAAGTATTGGGACAAAATGCAGACACTGCAAAAACACCAAATATTTTGTTATTGATGTTTCCCTATTGGAATTAATCGTCGAAGAACCCGTGCTTGAAAAATTCCACTAATATCAACTCCATTAGCTAAGAATTTTACAAGAAAGAGATTAACTCTCTTTTACACCATGTGTATGCTCAAATACACGATTACAACACAATCTCTCCAAGAGATGAGCTAGATTCTAGCTCTAGCAAGCCTTTCTATCTAGATTGAGTAAGGTTCTAGATGAACCTACCAAGAAAATGAAAATTACACAATAAAGAAAAACTTTCACCCTTTTGATTTGTGAAGAGACAACCTTCTCCTTGAAATGTCCAAGCCTCATACCTTTGATGCACAATAAGATGGATAGAAATTTTACTAGAATGTATGCAAGGAGTGGAATTTGAGAAAGGGATGGAATGAATATGCAAAATATGCTCTTTCTTTCTCAAAAAGGACTTAGGAAGGAATTTTCAAGAAATTGAAAATAGAATGTAGTAGGTATGCCAATAAAAGGTCATTAACTTCTCAAAAGGATGTTTGGTGGGGTATCTACAAGTTCCCCAAGCCAAAGTAAATTTCTTTTTGCCTGTTTGAAAAAAGTTGATGTTACATTTATCGATTAGTGTAAAGTATTGATTGATCAATTATATGTAATGGCTATATCTTTCTCAAAAAATGACTCATTGATCGATGGTATGATCAATCAATATCCTCCTATTGGGTCTAACAACTTAAGTTGATCGATCAATGTTCAGGGTATGATTGATCAGTCCAAATTCCCTATTGGTAAAGTTCTGTATGATTAATTAGTGTTTGGAGGTTGATTGATCAACCAACAAGATTTTACATTGCCTGGACAACATTGATCAATCAGTCCACTAAGGATGATTGATCATGTTTTATAGCATAGTTTGGTCATGTTTTGGATGATCAATCAATCGACTCTAATTGATCGATCATGCTTTATATTTTTGGCCTATGCACTTCGGATTGATCGATGTTAATCGATCAATCCAGTGCCAGTTCACTATGTAAATTTTTAAAGCATGAATACTAGTGATCCTAAGTGACTCTAACATGTTTGAAATGTGTGTATGCTCGATAAAATACGTATAAATGTAATATAACCTAAAACTCCAAAAGTTTCCATTGTACCTCAAGTTTGGAAGATTTGGGGCTACTCTCTTACATAGACTAAGTTTTGAAATTTTCATAACTTCCTAAACTCTAGCCTTCAATGGTTTGCTTCTTCTTTCTGAGGGTACTTCGTCAAGAATAATTTGACATTGTAGTGTAGCTTGAGGTCTTTGAGAAGTTTGTGTCAATTCATTGCATAAACTTTTGACTTTTGTCTCTTGAAGGAAATACGTATGAAGAGTTTCAATTGTTAGATAAATTAAGGTTTGTTATCATCAAAATCAAAAAAAGGGAGTCAACACTCGATCAACACAATGTACCTGAGTTTTTGGTGAAGAAGAACACACCACAAGATGAAATTCATACTTATCTAGCTTGAGTCATAGTTGCACCACCCGATGTCCTGTCCAATGCAACCTCCAGTAACTTGAGCACATAAAAGATCTAGATTCCTAAGACATTCGTTCTAATACCATGTTAAATCTGAAGAATCTATTAGTGAATTTTTAGTGAACTTTGTGCCAAGACCAGGTGAAGAGAGGTAGAGGAGACAGTGAGTTGAGAGGCAAAGGAATTGAGAGTAGAAGGAGAAGAGGAGAAGAGAGCTCAAGAGTTAGGAGGAAGGGTGGAGAAATTAGGGATTTGAAGTGAAGCTCTAATTCTCCCCCACATCCTCTATATAATAACTTAAGAGGGAAATATTACATAAATGCTCTTCAAGTTAAGGGCTAGAAATAATAAATGCCACTTCTCCTCTTATCTTCTAACATCATGCCAAGGGGAGCATCTCTTAAATTAGTTTTTTGCAGGCCAAGTTGTGTTTTTTCCATCTCCCATACATGGTCAATCCAGCTATGCACATCCAACAATATACGGCCTCCAATTTGTTCATTCCCTCTAAATCCTTGAAACCTGCCACATAAACCTATGCATTATTTTGCTTCATAAATTTTGATGATTCCCTTTTAATCTCAGTGCTTGGCATTCAGTCTACCTATTCTTATCTTATATTTTTAGTGTAAAAATCCTAATTTAAGGTTTGGAGGCATTTTTTTCCAAAAAAAAAAATACTTTACATTGGAAATCAAGTTGTGGAGTTCGAGAGTGTTATAAATTACATTGTTGGTCTATTAATCAACTTGATATTAAGAATGTCTTCCTTAATGGAGATCTTCATAAAGATGTATGTATGCTACAACCACTTGGGATTGTGGTTGATTGGAAAAAAGTTTGTAGGCTTTAAAAAATTAATTTATGGACTCAAGAAATATCCACGAGTATAGTTTGATAAATTCAACACGGTTGTCTATGGTTTTGGTTTTAGGAGGTCTGAGATGGATCGTTTTACAGTATTTCTTATGACTATGATGTTTATCTCACTAAGAATGATTAGAGAGGTGTTGACCACGTAATGGAGGGATTGTGTAATATTTTTCAAATAAATGATATTGGTTATTGAAACATTTTCTTGGCATTAAAGTTTATAGTCCCAACATGGTATTGTTTTATCTCAACTAAAGTATGTGTTGGTTTTACTTAAAGAGACAGGAATGCTTGGTTGTAGACCTCTTGATACTCCCATGGATCCAAATGTTAAATCATGAACAAGATTTTGTAATGAAGTAAATGTTGGGAAGTTTTAAAGACTTGCTTGTAAGTTAATCTATTTGATAATCATTAGACCAAATATTTCTTTTTTCGTGAGTGTCATTAGCCAATTTATGCATGAACCTCAACTTTCTCACGGGCATGCACTTGAAAGGTATATTGAGATATTTAAAGAAGAATCTAAAAGAAGAGTTTTTGTATAAGAATCATGGACATGTTAATATTGAAGGATTTGCATATGCAAATTGGATCGGCTCTCTAGATGATAGGAAATCCACTTCTAGTTTTTGTACAAAGGTTGATTGAAATCTAGTAAATTTAGCATAACAAAAATAGAGTGTGGCGACCAAATCAAGTGTAGAAGCAATTATGAAATATTGTGAATGAAGTCTCTACTTGCAGAGCTTGGTTTTCCGATAGAAACTCCTAGGCAACTCTATTGTGATAATCAAGCAGTCCATCTCTTGTTTTTCTCTCTTGTTTCACAACTCTTCTTCTTCTTTTTTTCCTTGTTTTCTCTTTATTCCTAAACCAAAACCATTGTGAATTGAGAAGCTAGAATTTTGAGAACATTTGGGATGGGTTGCTGAGATGCAATTGGTTTTAGGTTGTTATGCTCTTGCTTGTCGGTTTGCCCCACATGGTCTGTAGTCCTAGACATTGCCATCATCAAGCCCAACTATGATGGCTCCTAAGGCTTCAATACAATCAATACAAAAAATAGGACCTAAGGCTTCTAATAAATTGTATTGATTGCTTCGTAGAAACATCTTCCAAAAGACAATGTGGAAAATTTTTCTCTCCTTTTCAAGAAAAAAAGTTCATATGTTGGAAAATACAGAAAAAGAAATTGGAAGAACAATCAGAATACGATTAGAATTGAGAACCAAGTACAACAAATTTCAAATAGTTTTGTAAAACATTATGGACATATATAAAACAATTTAAAATTTTTTGCATTACAAAGAATTTTAAATGATAGAATTATCATAATTTAAATAAATAATTTATAATACATTACTATATAAAATAATTACTGAATATTCATAGGAGATTTAACTTAATCGAACAACTCATTTGAGGAAAATACTTTACATGCTTCACTTTTAACCTCTACAAATATTTTAGAGCACGAGGTTTGATAATAATTCGAATACTCATGAAGTTTAATAAAAGTCGGTTACAAGTTTTCAAAAACAATTTGGAAAACCTCCAAAATGTTTATGATAAAATCTACTGGCATTTTGATAATTTTATTGTATAAATATTTTTAATTTTGATGAAAATAGGAGATATGTTGGATGAAAAGGTGTCTTTATTTTCTAATCATGTTGATAATTTTGTAATTTCAAACCATAGGGGTGCTTTAACTATATTACACAAAAACAAAAAATAGGTTGAATGAAATGTTCTTAAGGGGGGGTTAGTCCACAAAAAACTTGAATTGAAGTGAAGAATTAAATTAAACTTAAATAAATTGATTCAACTTCAACTCATCTTTGGGTGTTAGTATAGACAAGTTCAAGTGCACTAGAAAAAGATTCCAGTGTTAGTGCCCCCAAATGAAAAGTATGATATAAAGAAGAAAATGAGTAAACTTTTATAATATACATAAATAGAATATATACCTAAAAAGATAATTAACCAAAATAAACATGGTTACTATACTTATAAGTGAACGGGCTCCTCCCCCCTCTATTTTTTCATAATGTAATGGAGAGAAGGCCAATCCACACTTCCACAGTTAGATTTTTAAATATATATATATATATATATATATAAAACTATTACTATATAATAAAAATTTTATCAAAAATGAAATTTAGTCATTTAGATTCTGATTGTAAGACTACTATTAAAAACATACCAATTTAGAAATATGCCATTTTAGTTTATAACCTTTACTTTTTTTTACAAAATTGTTGAACTAATGGGTCCTATAAAGTCACAAGCGAGCTCAACATTTGAAACATTGTAACAGGTTAATGAAACATTAGGTAACATTTCGCAGGAGCTCAAAAGAAGATCTTTTAGTCAAAGAGTTCTAATATTTCCTTGAGAATCTTACAAAATTATATTACACGTATAAACTTCATAGATCGGGTTAGCACGGGGCGGATTCGGGGTTTTTTGCTAGCCCCATCCCCAATCTGCATAGTGAAATGTAATATATGTCATTTATAAATTTTCTAAGGGAATTACACGTATAAACTTCATAGGTCGGGTTAGCACGGGGCAGATTCGGGGTTTTTTTCTAGCCCCATCCCCAATCTGCATAGTGAAATGTAAAACCCGTCCCCGGGTTTTTGGTTTGGGTTGGATTGGGTTCCCCCAAAAACCTGACCTGGTGCCCACCCCACTCTATACAAGAGCGAGACAAAACATAAACTTAAAAAGTCCTAGAACCATAAAAACAGCTCCAAAATTTCTTTTCTAGTCAGTCTCTTTGTAGACTAGCTCCCACCCACGGGTTCAAGCATAATTAGAAAGAACTGAGAAAAAGTAATGGAGAGTGAAACTGAGAAACGGGAAATAAAATAAGGAAAAAGTGAAAAACAGTGAAAAGTTGTAAGAGGCCAAAAATTAAGAAAATTTGAAAACTTTTCAGGGAAGTTCTATGAAACATAAAAAATAAATTAGAAACTTATAAAAACCAAAAAAAATAGTAAAAACACATTGTTAAACACTTGGATCATGATCTTTAAATTAAAACCAATTTAAACACAAATTGCCATAAACTGATTTACATGGTTACATAAACGAATCTCATGGACTGGTCCACAACTATCATTCTCATGTTCTTTAAATATTTTGTAAGTTACACTTGAGAGAATGTTACCTACTTCAGAGAAAACAGCAAAGCAGAATGAATTAATGGGTATAGAACTTACAAGGTGATCTGATGAATGCGGCATAATATATCTCAAGACTGCACATTGTGACGGCAATGGGACGCTTTTCACTGAGTTAACCCCATGCCATCGAGCAGGCATAATTGACAACCAGTTTCCCGTCAAACCCAAAATTCTGCAGTTCAGGCACAGTGACAGCAACATGTTAACGGAAAGTACGAAACCAATCAAGAATTTGGGTTGTTTTTTATTTTTGAATTGAATCCATGTTCCTAAGTTGTAGCAGAGCATTTTCTTTTTCTTTGTCAATTTAACTGAAACCATTTGCAACTAAATCATCTTTTTAAGGCCATAAACAATTCATAATCCCATGAAAAGAATATATTTGTACATACATGTCATGCGGGCAGTAATTCAGGAATGGACTCAAAGGAGTTTGTATTCTTCTATTAGACTCTCTGTCTCTCTCTCTGTCTCTCTCTCCCAGTGCTTTCAAACCTAACAACTCAACTTTCTCTCCTTGTTTTCTCTCATTCCAAGCTGAGAAGCCCTACAACTTAGCCAAACAGAAGATCAATGCGTCAGAAAAGGTTGTTCAGGAATGCAATTTTCAAGGTACCTCCTTTTTTTTATATGTGAGAGTCGCCGTCTTCTTTGGGCTATTCCTTGCACTTGTTGGACAAATGATACATGCATGTTTTCTTTTACCAAATACTAGTATTAACTCTTTGCAACATTCCTTGCACTTACCAAATTCTGCTTGGAGTTTTCACAAAGCAGCATGTCTACCTTAACTACTGTCTGTCTTACTTGCAACTAAACCTCCATAAAATCAGATTTCTTACTAATTACTAAAGTTGGATCAGCTCCTATGAAAATGATTAGCCAAATTTAAAAGACCTCCTCCCAAATAATAAGCATAAAATCTTTCCAAGCCTAAATATATATGGGACTATTCTCCTATAGAAACTGTAGTTCTTAGATAACTAGCTAGACATGTTGTGCACAAGTACAACCACTGAATAAGAGGATTCTCTTACCCACCAACAGGTAAAAATCCATCAGTTTGTATTATTTTTTAAAATATTTCAGCCATCCTTGACACAAATACGGCTGAAAAATATGATCAACCTCTTCTGATTCCAAACATAAAATTTTTAGATAACTACTAACTCAAAGGGATAAATTTTTTATATAACCACTAACTCAAAGGGATTGCTAACTAGACTCAGGCATATTAAAATAGTTTTTTATCACCTGTGAAGTAAGCATATGTCAGGTTAAAGTGTTCTGAAAAAGAACATCGTGCATCAGAACGATGATCATTAGTACTTTGCAGTATTGCCAACAATGTAATCTGCTTGGAGAGTGATTATAAAATCTCTGCAGCAACTGTTTAACATCTTTCAAGAAACCTAGACACCTAATACAGTGAGGAATTATGTGCCCATTATGTACATGTTAGAGTTCTTCAGGAGTGGAAGTTCGTCCAACCTCATTCAACTCACATAGCAAAGCAAGGTAAACAACAAGAGGCCCTAGTAGTAATTTTCTGCTAACATATCGAGGTGTGGCATTAAGTTATATTATGGGTGTGATATAGTACATCATAATGTGGAGAATCTACCTGAGAAATATTTAAGACAAGTTCTAAGAGTAAAAATGTCCTAAATTACGAAGTTCCTCTAAATTGCAAAGCATGCTGAAATTAGTTGTTGTAACTAGACAAGTCTTGCTGTTTTAGTCAAAAACTTCAATCAAAAAGTTTTTTAGGTAATAATTTCCTATTTTAAGTTTGGGTCCTTGTTTCTAAATTAATGTAGCCTAAATTTAGCAAGTTAAGGTAGAGACTATTTCCTATTTTGAGTTTCTTTTCCATCAAATAGAACTAGATTTAGTAAGTCTAAATTAAAGTTTATTTCCTGGAGTGGACAATATAGTAGATTCATAATTTGTTAGTTTGTATACCTATAAAAGGCAGAAATCACTTTTTTTCCTGATCATAATCATGAGTTAGACTGTTGAACTATTCTGTGTATTCCTGCATATTCCTGATTATTCTCAATCTGAATTCTTCTTAATCTTATTCAAATATCAGATTTATCTGGATGGTAATTGATCTTCTACTCGAAGAAGTAATGCAGCCCAAGTCCCAAGTTCATAGTCAATGGGCATCAAATATCTCTTGGAATTTTGAGTATCATTAATTCTATAAAAATGAGTCATTTTCCTTTCCTAAGATCAAAGTGGCACTTAGACAACCAAACATTTTTGACACAATTACCCCAAGACTTCCTTATAAGTGTCTTGGGAGGTTATGGCCTCTTGGGCCTCGTCATCATCACAGGAAGTTCTTTCATTATTTTCCTTCTATAAGGACATTAGATTTTCATAGGACTAAATACAGATCATGCAATTGTTTGATTACATTCAGGTTCCAGCAGCAGGAAATCATTCCAACAATATCTTCATCCCAACATTTTATGTGGAATTCATACCAACAATGCTTGGTCCTGCCAACAAACAGAATACATACAATGATGATAACTAGGGTATATATTTTTTTGGCACCACCCAGTTTATCTCTCCACTGAAAAATTTAATTAATAATGCAAAAGAAGAATTAAATAAAACCAATGAGATGACTTAGAAGCATAGACGCAGGACATTAGAATGAGGTATATGCAAACATCTATTTGGTTCCCATTTTATCATTTCATTCTTACCAAGTTGAGAGTAACTCTTGTTGTATGATCTGATGAATCACGATTAAATCTAAACCTCATAGAGCAAAAGCAGAACAAAAATGGTTGTCACTAGTTTGGCACATCGAAGATTATTTTTTCTTACATACAATTGTAACTCTTTAAGTCATTACAGACAGCTTGAAGAGGAAGAATCAGAAAACAAGCCTTTCTTCCCAATATTTGGGGCTCAAACTGTGATGCTCCGGTTCAACCAGACCGAGTCCCATAGTCCTGATGAAACCAGCTAAGCGTCACCATTTCAATGGTCATGCTCATTTTACTTTAGACAAATATATGCACGTATATATATATATATATATATATATATATATATATATATCTGTTTGTGAATTTAGTGATCTAAAGGTATGTAGTCCTTTGATAATGTAGTCTATTAATTACTTAATGGAAGGGTATTTCATCAATTAATTGTAACGCTGAGATCTTTTTATAATAGAGAGAATGTGGGTGTCAAGTTTGATCCGTTAAACATGCACCCAAACTTCCAAACTTCTCATCCTTCTTTCTGTATCTTCTCTTCTTTTTTCATTCCTTTTAATTGTTTCGGCAATATATACTCCCTTTATGGTCATTTAATTGAAGATTTCAGTAAGATTGGTTGAAGTTGCTATAAGTGGAGATAGATTTCTTTTGTGATTCCAGCTAGCCTCAAAGACAAGTGGGTGTGCTAATTTATCTCATTAACACAAGACCTGTCATCTTCTTTCTAGTCCATCTTACAAATCTGCATCCATCATGCAACTTGCATTTGATAATAGGAAATTTTTTTCCAAATTCTGAAGAGACCTAAAACCCTGCTTAAAGTTTCCACACTGCATCCTTGCAAGCATGATCTTGTTGCATGCCAACAGAGAGCTCACAGAAAAGGGAGGGGGAACTCCCCCCGCCCCAGCTCTCTTTGATTGCAGAAAGAGCTTGTGAACTCTCTCTGGTCAAAGAAAGAGCTCAAGAGTTCTCCGTACTTGCAGAAAGAGTGAAGGGAGCAACCTTAGCAATTCAAAGAGAACTCAGAAGCTCTTTCTGGGTTGCAGAAAGTGTAGAGAAAGGGTCGGAACTCTCCTCCATTCACTCAAGGTGAAGCACCTGTT
This sequence comes from Aristolochia californica, assembly GCF_029961685.1. Taxonomy (NCBI): domain Eukaryota; kingdom Viridiplantae; phylum Streptophyta; class Magnoliopsida; order Piperales; family Aristolochiaceae; genus Aristolochia; species Aristolochia californica. The sequence continues at coordinate 38,383,799 of NW_027181881.1, read as the reverse complement.
TCCAAAAGGAGGGGTCATCCAACACCGTCTTTCCAGTCAATCCCTTCCCTCCCTCATTTTAAGTGGAGCAGGTCAAGGCAGGTTCCCTGAATAAAGGAGGTCAATTTCCACATGTCAACACTTTCATTCTCTATCTATCTCTCTCTCTCTCTCTCTCTCTCTCTCTCTCTCTCTCTCTCTCTCTCTAAAGTTCTCCCATCATTTAAAGAGTCCACCATAGACACAACAGAAAGAGGTGAGAAAGTCCTAACACTACTCAGACACTGATGCAACAGTTCTCCATCCATCACTTCAGTTAATCCTACGAATGGTGCAAACACAATCCAACATCATAAAGCTCTCAGTAGCTTAAACAAACAACACACATAAAAGTTAGAGTTATTGAATTTGCAAAAATTTCACACAAAAAATTAAACCACTTTACTTTATTGTTATCACTTCACTTCTAGAACAAGTAAATGCATAATGCTTAAGGCCCTAACAACTTACATTGTAAAGATCAATCACCAGTTCATCCGGATTTGGTGAGAAGGCACTGTTGACATACACAAACTGCATTTGGAAACTCATTAATATTTCTATACTTAGCATTTACAGCATTATACTAGACTAACTTAAAGAATAAATACCAATGTGTCTCTATGAAGTTGTCGGCGAAGGAAGTCAATGACCTTTGCAAATTTGTCCCTTCCAGCTATCTACAGAACATTTATAAGGCCATAAAAATGGCAGGTCATTTTTTTTCCAAATGAAGGAAATCGTATAAAAGAAAACACAAACAATGGAAGACAACACATTCAACCAGCTGCAAAGAAAGTAAATACACTATTACGATAAGTACAAAAAACATGGAGTAAAAGGGGTTGGGATTCAGCCCATTCCATAGCTAAATAATTGGCTAATAGTCTAATACAACATGCAAGAACTGATGCATTGAAACTAGACAGTGAAAAAACTTAAAGGAAGCTCCCCCATTTAAAATTCAGTCCAAAAAGTAAAACGCCATTTTGAAGTTAGTCCATAAAGTAAAAACCACCATCATTGCTTCACCAGCACCTCACAGAGAGAAGAATCCATCACACCACACCATCCTTCAAAACCTTAGCTGATCCACCTTAATGTTTAAACGTGTTAAGGAATAGTCCCAATTGGATTAGTGAGTACAAAGATCTTGAGTTTATTAGTTGGGAAAAAGGTTTCCTAAGTTGGCTTGTCATTTTGGGATGGGCCTTGGACCCAACTTCACATGGTATCAGAGCAAGTACTCATACGTGGGCATACACCTAACCTATCTACTTGTAGAGCCACAAAAGAGAGCCTACACCTAAACTATCTGCTTGTAGAGTCACAAAAGAGGGTCTACACCTAAGTTATCCACTTGTAGAGCCACAATAGAGGGCCTACACCTAAAATTATCCACTTGTAGAGCCACAAAAAAAAGGCCTACACCTAAACTATCCACTTGTAGAACCACAAAAAAAATAGCCTACACCTAAACTATCCACTTGTAAAACCACAAAAAAGGGCCTATAAGTGAGGGGGAGTGTTAAGGAATAGTCCCACATGGATTAGTGAGTACAAAGATCTTGAGTTTATTAGTTGGAAAAAAGGTTTCTTAAGTTGGCTAGTCATTTTGGGATGGGGCCTGGGACCCAATTTTTTTTTTTATGAAATGTGAACTTTATTAAGAGCAACAAAAGGAGCTAACTCTTGATAACAAGAGATTGCAAGGTGGCTCCTTGCTTGGCTAGAGCATCAGCCACAGAATTTGCTGATCTCGGAATGAGAGACCAGAAACACTCCAAAAGATTTACAATATCCAAAACTTCAAAAAAAGCATCCCAGTGATGCCACGGAGGAGTAGAGGCATGCTGGCACCAACCGATCACCACCTTAGAGTCTCCCTCGATCAGGACAGGTCCGGAGCAATGATCACGAAAAACACGAAGCCCATTGAGGAGGCTTTGGAGTTCAGCCATTGTGGAGTCTACAATACCAAGGGGCCCGGAGAAAGAGACGATCTGGTTCCCAAGAGAGTCCCAGATCACGCCACCAAACCCAACTAAACCAGGGTTACCAAGAGAAGAGCCGTCGAAATTCAGTTTAAGGACTCCAGCAGGAGGCGGGGTCCATTCGCATATGACAGGAGGCTTCGAGGAGAGGTGGAGCTGGGCTAAGCTTCTCCAATTATCCCTGATGGATGTTCCAGAGAATGGGGAGAAAGCCTGGGACCCAACTTCACAAAACGAATTATTCACTATGTTCAAATTAAGTTGTTACATGCAGTCAGATTCTAGGGTTTATGGTTGAAAAGTTTAAGGTTAAAGAGAAGAAGAAGAAAGAAGAAGTGGTAGGGAGAAAAAGAGAAGAAGAAGAGAGGGAAGAGAAGAGCTCATGTAGAAAGGAGCTGTTTAGGCCAAAGGAGAGGAGCTCGAGTTATTGAGTTCATCCTCTCTAGGGTTCTTATTAATAGAATTGGGTAGAATTCTTAATACATGATAAAGTAAAAACTACCACAAAAACCCTTTAGTAACTACAAAGTATGCCAATCAACCCCTTAATTACAAGATATGCTATTGGTACTTCTTTAACACTAACCTCATGTTAGTGCAAAAACATTAAAAATTCCAAGTTTTAGACAAGTTGAAGATAGTGGACCAGCTGCTATGGTCTTTATGAATATGTCTACTAGTTGATTCCTGGAGGGAATACATTACATAGATATAACACCAGCTTGTAGTTTTTCTCAAACAAAATGGCAATCAATTTCGAAGTGCTTTGTTCTTTCATGGAAAACTAGATTGGTTGCGATGTGAATAGCCGCTTGGTTGTCACGATGTAGTTGCATAGGCTTGGGTATTGGAAAACTGAGTTATGTCAACAGAGACTTGAGCTACAATAGCTCATTAATTGCCCTGTATTCTGCTTCAACACTAAACCTATCCACCACACTTTATTTTTTGTTTCTCCAAGTGACTAGGTTTCCTCCTATTGTAGTGCAATAACCTGAAATACACTTGGTAAACCAACCCAATCTGCATCTACAAAACCTTCAATATTGGTTTGCCCATGGCATTATTAGGCCTTGACCTGATTTTTTTTTTAAATTTCTAAGGATTTTTTCCAATACTAGCTAATAAGATTGTCGAAGTTGATACCTAAATAACACTAAATGAGTAAGAAATGTCTGGTCTTCTAACTGTTAAATATATAAGTTTTACAACCACTTGTTGGAATCTGCCAATATCAATATTATTTGTAGAATTAGTATATAATATTATATTTGGTTCCATAGGAGTATCTCCACATTTACACCCACACATTCTAGTTTCATGTAGAAGATCAAGTACATACTTCCTTAAAGATAGGATTATGCCATAGCTAGATTGAAGGACTTCTATACCAAAAAAATAGTTCAATAGACTAAGGTCTGTTGTTTGAAACACATTATTCAAGTCCTTCTTGATTTGTTGAATACTTCATTGACCTATTATAATCAGAGTACATGAACCTCTATTTATAATAGAGGAAGGTAGTAGAGTCCAATTACAATAAAACTACCTTTGTCCCAATTACACCCAAACTCTAACACTTAAAGATAAATCCTAGCATAATTAAATAACCCAAAATAAATAGAAGATTAACATGACTAAAACACCTTTAAATTAAAACTCTTTTGTGGGTCCATATCTTATGGGTTTGGGCCCATCTTCCAACATTTTTAGGTATGTGGACCTTCCTTGGTTGTATGGGCTTGAGTCCATCTTCTGTGGATCCATATCTTATGGGCTTGGGTCCATCTTCCAACACTCTTAGATATGTGGGTCTTCCTTGGTCGTGTGGGCTTGGACCCATTTTCCAACACTCCCCCTCAAGTTGGGGGTGAGAGAACATCATGAACTCCCAGCTTATTGCAAATGATGTATAGAATTTTTTTGTATAAAATGGCAGTCCTCTATATCTTCCAGCACTCCCCCTCACGCTGGTGCTTTCATTTATAAGGCCCAGTTGTTAAAAGATAAGTGAGAGTAAAATCACTTCATGACGTATGACATTGCTCCATAATCCAGTCAAATAACTCATGTTAGATGTTCGGCTCACTCCTATCTTCTGTAGGTAGTGTCACTCCTATTAATATAGGTAGTGGGTCTATACGCTGTTCAGAAGGGTAATAAAAAAAACTCCTCCATCACCATGTCCCTCCACAGGACAACGACTCTCAAGTGGTAGGACTAATAAATGTCAATCCATGGGGGTATAACATAGAGTTAGTAATAAACTCTTCCATCACGGTGAAATAACATAGATGTCCTTACGGGTAGTGGATGTAGTAATAAACTCCTTCGTCACAGTGATGTAACATATAGTGTGGCCACTTCTTCTTCAATAATAATGTCTCATCCAAAGAGACATAATAGTTGCAGTTGAAATAGGCTTGGGTCCATATAACACGAACCAAAATAATAAACCTTGTAAAAGGACCTATGAAATAATCCGATATAAAAATTTCTTCTTAGATGCACAAGTTTCATTTGTGCTCCCCCTTTCTTGAATATTTTGGTCACATAAAACTTATCCACAACATATGGAATAAAATATCTCTTTCTTCTACTTCTTCCCCTCAAGCTGGGAGGTAATGGTAGTGATCCTAACTTAAACCAAATATCATAGATGTAGCAACGAGCCCAAATAACAGAAATGTATAAATAAGCCCTCAAACTAGGGAGAAGTATGATATTTTCTTGATATAGCAACTCAAAAAGTGACGCAAAACAATGGGCTTAAATTTGGATTATCCAATGCAACAGAATACTAACATGACCTGTGATTCTTCCAATGCGAATATATCTTTAAATATAGATCGGATTGACATGAAATTTTCTCCTTCTGAAACTAGACTTAAATACCTTTCATCCAAGTATAACTTCTCTTCATAAAATATAATTATCAGAAGATAAATAATCTGATAGATTTCGGTCTCTATCATCTGGCCGAACTAAGTAATGTTTCTCCTTTTGCCAGCATGACCATTGACTCTTCCAAGATCAATATCTCCTTATAAAAAACACAAATAGAGAATTGGTCGAATAGGTAAGAAAATAGAATTCTAGATCGTTCTTTTGATATATAATTCTCCATATTAAGTCTCGTTCTTGATAGCATAAAATACCTCGGAAGTTGAAGCTTTCTGCCGCTGCTCGAACCTCTTTTGCAATCTGACCTTCGCTTCTTCAAATATCGATTTCTCTTTGTAGATAACTCCGATTGGAAAAAATCATTTTTCCTTAGAAAGTAGACTTGAATATCTTTTCATCAATATATAATTTGCAATATGAAAAGCTCAGTATAGACGTGAAAACGCCAAAGAAAACTAACGGGTGTAGGGACTGAAAAGAAAAAAAATACGAACCTAGACTTAGGGTTTAGGGTTTAGAGAAAAGGATTTCATTATCTCAGTGGGTTGACCAAGTCAACTCACATAACCTGCTCTGATGCCACATCGAATTTATGGAAAAGGGAAATACTTCATTGACCTATTATAATCAGAGTACATGAACCTCTATTTATAATAGAGGAAGGTAATAGAGTCCAATTACAATAAAACTACCTTTGTCCCAATTACACCCAAACTCTAACACTTAAAGATAAGTCCTAACATATTTAAATAACCCAAAATAAATAGAAGACTAACATGACTAAAACACCTTTAAACTGTAACTCTTCAGTGGGTCCATATCTTATGGGGTTGGGCCCATCTGCCAACATTCTTAGGTATGTGGGCTTGAACCCATCTTATCTTATGGGCTTGGGCCCATCTTCCAACACTCTTAGATATGTGGGCTTGGTCGTGTGGGCTTGGGCCCATCTTCCAACAAGAAAATTTTCCATTGCTTTGGACGCACAATTAAGAAACTCAAAGCTGTTATTTGAAGGAACAAAAAAACACACAAAGGATGGGAATGAATAGACCTTAACTGATTCAAAGTTTTGCTGGAATTTTTTTCAGCAACTTCACCCTCCAAAGGCTTAACTTGGACTTCCTCTAACAAGCTTACCTTGACTTAGAGCAGCTTGTTTTGAAACCCTAGAACCCTTGCTTTGTTACCATGTTAGATTCAAGGGTTTCATGCTAGAGAAGTTTAGGGTTGAAGAGGAGAAGAGGTAAGAAGAAGTGGAAGAGAGAAAAAGAGAAGAAGAGAGGAAAGAGAAGAGCTCGAGTGGAAAGAAGTTGTTTAGGCCAAAGGAGAGAAACCTGATTTATGAGCTCATCCTCTCTAGGGTTCTTATTTATAGAATTGGGTAGAAACCCTAATGCATGATAAAGGTAAAAATACCGAACAAACCATTAATAATTACAAGGTATTACACATGCATTGAACACTAACAGAAAAGAATCATAGATCACAGAACATGTAGATTTTCTCAAAAGGCAATAATTTATTTAAAAAGAGGAGATCATATAGAAGTGCTCTATACATGTTAAATGATGGATTGGACAGGCTAAAAAACTCCTTTAGTAAAAATCATGGGAATCCAGGGAAGAATAAAAGTCTGACAAATGGAGACCTATCTTGAAACAAATTCATTATTTATACGATATACTTGTAAAAGATTGAGATAGCTCATACCTACATAACTAAACATTTTTTTAACCTGAAATGGGATTTAAGTGATGGTAGCTGACTAAAGAGACAACCTCAGTAGGTCATGCCTGAGATCACTCACCCCACCAGATTCTACTTCCAAGACATCCAAGGTGTCGACCTGGCGCTCACAGAGGAGAAAGATGAGGGAAAGAAGAGAGGGAAGTGGGATGCAAGGTGTTAAGTTTAGCAGGAGAGTGAAATAGAAAGAGAAGAAGAAGACTAAATGATGGGAGAAAGACCCACGTGGGTCGTGAGTGTGAGGACTTTGTGACTCCTTTTATATTTATATTACAATCATAATAAAATACCATTACAACAGTCCTTGAGTTACAATAGGAAAGGAAATAAATTTGGAAAGTAAACTAATGCATACTAATGCAACCTATGTCCTTACCACATACTTCCCTACGCAGGGCATTTAAAGGGAGACTATTAACCTACCACTACTTCATCAACCCATAGATGCATTTCAACATTAATTAACTCATGTCATTCTTTTTCAACATGAACTCAGTAGAAACTAATAAAAAAATCCAGACAACATTTTTATGGCACTGAAATTTCCACAACAAAAATTACATCAGCTTATAGAAAATGTCATGAATTTAGCTACTGGGTAACTTCTCCATTGCTCACAAGTCTAGCAAAAGAGGATCTTCCCTCCAATAACTATTGTGGGATACACCCTTTCTCTGTAAGCTGTCTAGGGGCTTACTCTATTTAGTTCTTTGTTTTTTATTTTGACAGCCTATCCAATGATCAATTTGAAACTTTCAGGATCTAAGCCATTTATGCGAAAAAAAGAATTGCAGTTAACAAGAGTGAACTTGCTGTCCACTTGTCACTCAAGCTTAATCCAATAATGCATAGTTCGCTGATCAAGATTTTTATTTTTTTTCGGGGGGGAGTTGCAACATTGTGACTTAACGCCATATTTGATGTACCCAACTTGCTTCATTAGGCCAATTATAAAAAAAGATTTAATTCTAGTCAGATTTTGGGATCCCTTCAAAATAAAAGTTGTCCAATGAGAATATGGAATAGCAAAAGGTCATGTTTGAAGAGCTTAGTTAAAAGTGAGAACCCTGTCTAGAAAGAGGTTTAATTACCAATGCAACATTGTGAATGTTGTGATCCCTTCAAAATAAAAGTTGTGTCCAATGTTGTGAATATGGCCGACTACTAAAAACTTTGGTCATAAGTCCAATGTTGAGAATATGGCATAGCAAAGGTCATGTTTGAAGAGTTCAGTTAAAAAAGAACCCTTTTTGGAAAGAGGTTCCATAAGATAGCACAGGACAAGAGGAAGTGGGGCTATTTTAGGGAAGCACCCACCCTGCTTCCAAATCACTTTTCACCATTTGAAAAACAACCAAATAAAAGAGAACCAGTAATTCAATTGTTTCCCTCCAACTAAGATTCTCTTAACAAAAATTTGGAATACACATTACGACGGCGATCATCTAGAGAAAATAACAAAACAGAATTGTACGGCTAACCTTGAATTTCGCTTGTTTAAGAATAGGAGCATCACCTGTAGCTCGAAGGTGGACGACGACTGTGTCAATTCAACAAATTGATAAATACACAAGCATAAAAGCAGTTGAATAACTTAATCCCAACAGCCACTTGCAATGAAATTACAAAATGAAAGAGAGATGAAGAACATTTAGGACGATGGGATTGAATATTGAACCTTTGCGTGCAGACGTCAGGGACTCGGCTGCCATGACTTCGGAGAAGGATCTAACTTGTGGGTCAAAATACTCGGAAGCTTGAATTACGTTTAATTGTATGCCTGAACCAGGAAAGACGAACCAAATCGTTCATAATTCTAACCCGAAGTAAAAGATCATGAATCGTAAAAGACCATGAATCTTTGGGCAGAGACGGCTGACCCGATGCTGAGACACCGCAGCCAAATAACCAATTATATATAAGGTAACCATACGACAGCCAGGCAAGGTCCGAAAACTCGTTGGAGTCGCTCTGACTCGACCGAGTTAACACAGATACGTAAAAAAAAATTGGGTTTCTTTCATAAAACTAAATTCTAAGAAAAGCTAAAATCATAAATAAAAGGACCATGGAATCAAATTCATCTAACTTAGGTTCAATTAATCTTTAATTTAATGAATAAATTTGAATTAAGTGACTTCAACTTAATTTCTTCTTGTTTCACACTTTTTTTTTTTTTTTATCTCAGGATGTTTATTCGCAGTCATCAAAATAGTGTAATAAAAATTTCCCTTCGGAAAACAATTAAATTTTCTTGACATTCTAGAGTAGAAGTATTGGCAATTTTCAACAAATTATTGTTAGTCTCCCATTAACACAAATTTGGCAAGACAAAAACTTAAAAAATAAAACTCCCTAATTTTTCCAAAATTCAAATAAAATTATTTCAAAAGTGCTAAAATCACTTCCATATTCAATCTAAACATTATGATACATTGAAAACAAATTGCAATTCACTTTCAAGATCTTTTGATACTAAAAACGTTTAATTCACTTTTAATTTCTTATTAGAATACTGCCAAGTCCTAATGCTCACAGGTAGGGGTTGGGCATGGCTCTGATTCAGGTCAAATCTATAAAAATCCATCCCCACCCTATGAACCTGACCTGGAACCCATCCCAATAAGACTCATTATGAATTTAAAAATCTAACCCCACCCCCAACCATTGGTAGGTATGTAGTGATGGTTTTTCATAGAAGCAAGTTTGGAGTGAGGTCTCAAGATCCATCCATTTGTCATAATTTTGATGATAATAGACCTAGATGGTTAAGCATGACAAACAAATTTAATTTTTGCAACAAAGAAGGGTAAATCATTTATCGGGGCAAAAGGAGTCGACCACATACATTAGATTGGCCACTTCAAGGAAAAAATGAAGACTCAAAAGTATAAAAGCCAAAGCGAGTCGATCATTTACGAAGGAGTCAAGTACATTCTTAGTGTAAAATGCAAAGGAATCGACCACATGATGCAAACAAAAGTTTTTCAAAAGTAAAAAATGAGTTGACCACTTAGAAGGATTTGATTACAAACGACTAAAAGAAAAAAAGAGTTGACCAACAATATTCAAATTGTCATTCATTCAAACCTAGATTATGGAGTTGTTGGTCTCCATGGCTTGCCAATGACAAATCATTGTGTTTAGTTGTAAAAATAGGAATTAATGCATATTTATTTTCTGAATTTTGGACTTAGATTTAACCTATTTTTACTATGTTGAATCTTAGGATTCCATTAGTGTTGGCTTTATGCAAAAGTTAGGTGAGGTGAAGTGGAAGAGAGAGTGAGTTGTTAGGTAAGAAGTTTGAGAAGAGATATAGAGAAAAGGAGAGGAGAAGAGAAGAGTGCTCGAAGAGTGAAGAAGGCTTGAAGGGTTTAGGGTTCAATGTGTAATCCTAATCCTCTCCCCTTAGACTTTATATAATCACTTAATAGGTGAAATATCGCATTAATTAAGAGTTTTTTTTGTTGGTGACTACCACTAGTTGAACATCAATAACAAAAAAGTTGTGTTCTCTATAATTATTTTTATGCTTGCTTTTACATTTGAATTTCCTTGCATAATTTTTATAACACACTAAAGAACTTAAAATTTGTAATTAATCTCAAGGATTTTGAGACACCACCTGAGCCAACACAAACTCCATACTATTTAAATTATCTTCTAACAGTTTGTTTGTATGCTAGATTCCATTCTAATCCAAAAGAGTCTCATGTAACTACAATCAATGGAATATTTAGGTACCTAAGGGAAAGTCTAAACTATGGACTATTTTTTCTAAGGATAAATGAATTTTCTCTTGTAGGATATTCAAACTTTGATTTTATAGGAAGTCTCTGATTAAGAGCCTTCTTTGTAGGGTCTTATCTTCTTCAACTGAGTGTTGCGTAATCATGAACGAGTAAAGTTAAGAGGGATGTTATTTTCAGGATCCCATGGTGATTAGGCTAAGTTGAGGTAATAAAAGATAAGAAGAAATGAAGAAGAGAGAAGAGAGAATGAAGAAGAGAGAGAGAGAGAGAGAGAGAGAGAGAGAAAGGAAAGAGGGGAAACTAGTTTGAGAGAGGGGAAGTGGACGTTGGGAAATGAGAGGATTATGGTTGTGAGAGTAGAGTCCTAATCCTCCCCCTTAATCTTTATTTACGTGTGTAAAAGAATAATGATTACATCAATACCCTTTACCCTAAATAAGTTAAAAAAAGACAAGAAATCAAGAACATTTGCCTCAATGCCACTAGAGATAAATTATAGCTTCTAACACTCCCCCTCAAATTGGTGGTGAGAAGATGTCAAATTGGTGCATATCGTGGTTTGAGTCTTTGATATAAATATTTTGTGACATATTTGTGACATATAATGCCAACTTGTAATTTTTCTCGTATAAAATGATAATCCACTTCAATGTGCTTTGTTCTCTCATGGAAGACTGGAATAGAAGCAATGTGAATGGCTGGTTGGTTGTCATAGTGAAGTTCCATAGGTGCCTTTTTGTTGAACCCTAATTCTGTCAGGAGAGATTTAATTCATAGAAGTTCACTTACTACATGAGCCATATCTATATATTTGGGCCTCAACACTAGATCTTGCAAAAACATTCTATTTTTTACTCTTCTAGATGACTAAATTGCCTCCAACTAAAGTACAATAGGCAAAGGTGGATTTTTTATCATCTAGTGACATGGCCCAATTTGCATTAGCAAAGCCTTCAATGTTAAAATGACTATGACATTTATATAAGAGTCCCTTTCTTGGATCCTTCTGTAAATATCTAAGAATCCTTTCCATTGTTTGCCAATAAGTATGTTCCGATTTATGCATATATTGACTGACAACACTTATAGGATGAGAAATATTTGGTCTGGTCACGGTAAGATAAATAAGCTTCCCTACTAGCCTTTGGTATCTACCCACATAAATATTTTCTCCAGAGCATGCATATAGTTTGGTATTTGCATCCAAGGGATTATTAGTTGGTCAACATCCCAACAATCATGTATCTTTAAGTAGGTCAAGTACAATTTCTTCTGTGATAGAACAATACCATGCATGGACTGGAAGACTTCAATGCCAAGGAAATATTTGAGAAGTCCTAAGTCTTTTGTTTTGAATTCATTGCATATCTTGTGTTTGACCTGACTTATGTTGTATGTATCACTATCTATCAAAACAATATCAACCACATATATCGCAAGTAATACAACTCCATTTGTGGTTTTCTTTACAAATACTAAATGATCTGTTGAACATCAAGTAAACCCAAGTAGAATCATCACTTTACTAAACTTATCAATCCAAGCACAAGGAGATTGTTTTAAGCCATATAAAGATTTTTGTAATTTACATACCGACTCCCCCTCAACCACAAAACCAAGTGGTTGATGCATATAAATCTCCTCTTTAATATCACCATTGAGGAAAACATTATTCACATCAAGTTGATAGACAGACCAATAAGAATTACCTACAACTGATAATAAAGTACGTACTAAATTTAACTTGGCCACAGGAGAGAATGTTTCTGCAAAGTCAACATCATAACATTGAATATACCCTTTAACCACCAGATGGGCCATAGAACCATCTGGATTGTGTTTAATAGCAAAGACCCAGTAACAACCCACTGGTTTCTTACTAGGATAAAGTGTCTGATTTTCATATAAAGCAGTCATTTTCTCATTTATTGCCGCTTTTCATCCTAGATGTTTGAGGGCCTCCTGATACGATTGAGGAATAGACACTGAGGAAATAGAGGCAAGAAAATTGCAACAAGAAGGAGATAAATGGTGCCGAGAAACAAAATTAGATATAGGGTGATAAATGGAGGACCTAGTACATGATCGAGGTTCCTTGCAAAGTGAAATAGGCCTAGTATCAAATGGAGGACCAAAAATAGGAGGAGGAGAAGAAAGACTTAGCTCAAAGGATCCGCCACAGAACTATCAACCAATGCTTCAAGGGGCTACAGAAAAACATCAACATTGATAAGCACAATGGGCTTAAGAGTCAAAGTAACTGAAGAAAGACCAAGGGGACATCTTTGGAGGAGTATAACGATTTTTTTTTGAAAAATATCACATCTCTAGATACAAACATCCTTCGGAGAGAAGGGTTATAACATACATATCCTTTTTGGGTATGAGAGTGGCCTAAAAAAATTATTCGATAGCTTGTGGATCTAACTTAGTATTATGTGGAGATGTGGCATGAACAAAGTAGGTACAACTAAACATCTTAAAGGGAAGTGAAAAGATGTCTTCACAAGGAAATAATAAGGAGTATGAAGATTTATGATTGAGTACCAAGGAGGGCAACTTTTTTATGGGGAAGCAAGCTATGAGGATGGTATGTGGCAAATAGAAGAAGGGCAAATTCATATAATTGAAGCTTGCATAGATTTGAAGAAACTAAAACAAGTAGTCATATGCTAATACATAAGATAGAATTAACACTTGATTTTCATTTAATCTCATATAAATCACCCTCAATTATAGCCCTTCTTTTTGAGACACAAACAAGTAATCACCTCAAAGGAAGAATTAAAGAAAAAATCTTTTCATGAGCGCAAGATGCTCAACTTCGAACCTTGTTCATGCACAAGACTCCATTGAGAAGATTGATGAAGAACCTTGATTTAACAAATCTATCCTCATACTCAAGGAATGAGATTGTTTAAGACTCAATGGAGAGTCTAACTGTTTAAAGCACAATAATATGATTTAAAATTTAATTTTGTTTAATTAAGATTAACTCATAGACCTACGTGCTTTGTGAAGATCAATTTTACAGTTGAGATCTTCATGACTCTAGAAAGGGTGAATATCAAAATCTAATTTAGCAAAGGTAGGCAATTTGAATTGCACTAAGCAAATTTAAAACACTCTTTAAGCTCTTGTAACCAACTAAATGATAATTTCTTGTCTAGGTTTCTATTCAAGCATACGAATCAACCATATGAACCCTTCATAGAATCAACTTCTCAAGTGAATAATGATTCATAGCCATGAGATGAGATTCTCAAGATCTTGGTAGAGATCCAAAAACACAAGTACATTAATTCCATAGTGAGGTTACCTGAGTAATAATGCCTAATATGCATTTACTCAATTATTGTGTTTTTCAATTCACCCAGATCATTAGCTCTTATGGTATGAGAAAGGTGAATGACAATATGAACTTGCTTTTTCCTAAACCAAGAGATTTTCAATATGTTTTATAGGCACAAGGCATCCAATGTAGCCAAATATCTAAGATGTTATGTTTAATTTTATTTTGGGCTACATAGGCTCTAATGGTCGCAGGACTTAAAGATTTTCTAATTTTATTCTAATTTTGGTCCTAATCCATTCCTATAACATTAGGCTTGATTAATTTGTATGGAGGCACATAATTTGACTTTATGTTCTCCAACAAAATAATATTTTCCTTAATTTGCAACTAATTTTCTTCTTAGGGAGATTCCTAATGCAAGCTTATAGTTTACCAGTGTGTCAAATATCATGACTTGCCACGTAACAAATCAATGACTGTCAATGTAGCTCATATAAACGTAGTCAAATTGCCAAATTTTGATATAATCACTGAAACTCACTTTGTTGTGGCTATAACTATACATTAAGTTTGAATTTATGGCTGGGGGTCCATTTTCAAATATGCTTTAAGTCATAAATTCACATAAGTAGCACTATGGGTACTAGATTCACCAATCTAAGCTTAAGGTTTCAGATTTATCTAATTTTTCAATCCTCAACTAGGCTTCGATTCAACAATCTAAGCTTAAAGTTTCAAATTTATCTAATTTTTCAATCTTCAACTAGGCTTAAACCAAGTGCTAAACAAAATTTTGTTGATGTGGAAGACTTAATTTACTAAGATAGCTTAGTTTCACATGAACAAGTTTCAAGATTGGTTAATGTGGTATGTGATAAAATTATCATTATGTCAATCCTCAAAACCAAATCACATAAGATGAATCTCTAAATTGACATGAACATCAAATTATGAAGTCTTAATTTAAAATTTAAGTCCCACAAGCTATTTAGGTAATTTTCATGTGGTATATAGCTTGTTTCGGAGAGCTCACTCCTTGCTATGAAGATCAAGTTACCCTGGGTACTCAAATCTGCTTGGGTCCCATCATGTCAACTTTGGAAGACCAATTTAGGCTTCCCTTGGGAATCAAATTTGCTTCACTACATTTAGCTTTGGTCTTCTAGCTGAACACTCAACCACAAAATGTCCAATCATTTCACAAGTGTAACATCCATCATTACGCATTGGTGAGTTTATGAACTTTATCACATTTGTCTTATGAGAATTACTAAGTTTTATTTCTATTATGGTCTCATGGACCTTAAGTCTAAACTCCAGCTTCCTCACTTGATTTTTCTGATCTAATCATAGGAGTAGTTTTTCCCAAGGTAAAAATCTTTAAAGCATGAGATAAGTCACGGGTTCTTCTTTCAGCTATAAAGTTGTTGGATTTTAGCAAATTTTTTTCATCTTGTAATTCTAAAATCCTAGAAAAATAACTATCATTTTTTTTCTCAATTCAAGAATGTTTGAAGAATATTCATTTAGTTTCTCATAGTCTAAAATGAGCTTTATATTTTCTTTTCTAAGCTCTTCTTGCTTTGAGGAAAACTCAACATTCAATAAGTTAATTTCCTTTTCTACTTTAGAAATTTGCCTCCTTAGCTTTTTTTTTCTTTATCTCTTCTTCTAAGGGAGGATATGGAGTCATCAAGTTTTCTCATCAATTCTTCTTTGTCCAATTCTTCACAACTATCACTCTTTGAAGTTTCATCTTGATCTAAGATGGCGTTTCCATATAAACATAAGCATATACAATAGATAATTTCAATGTTACCACTAGATGTATTGCACTGAGAGTTTGAAGAACAACATTCTTTGTTCGTAGAAAAGTCAGATTCTAATTTATCCCACAAATCCTTGGTTGATTTACAAGATAAGTAAGAATCAACCATTTCATACTCAAGGAACTAAGAATGAGTTTCATAGCCTTACCATCCACTCTTGCAATGTCAAGGTCATACGAAACACAAACAAATTTTGGAATAAATCTCCCATTTACATTTAGAGATGGGATGAAAGGTCCACTCATGATTTTAAGACAAATTCCGTTCTGAATCTCCACCATTGGTATTGAGAAGTAATGAACAATGGATTATGACCCTCTTGGAACATGTGAAATTGACTTGCCTGGACTGAGATGATCGATCAATCCAAATGGGATGATTGATCATGCATTATAGCATGAAATGGCCATGTTCAGGATGATCAATCAATCGACTATGGTTGATTGATCATGCTTTATATTTTTTGCCATCACAGTTCTAGATGATTGATCATTACCAGTGGTTGATCAATCATTCCAATGTCAATTAAAAAGTGTAGACTTTTAAAGCATGGGAATATTTTTCTCTAAGTGCTCTAGCATATTCTAAATAATGTTTAAATGCTCTCTTACAAAAGTGATTGAGTTTGGTCATTGGACTTTTACACTTGAACTCTAGTCTTGTCTCTTTCTTCTTCCTTGTGGGTGCTTCTTCAAGAGACGTTCTTCAATTGCGCTCGAGGTCTTGAGGTCTTTCTTTTAGACCTTGAGATGCATTTACTTTTGAAAGTAAAGTATTTAAAATACTTAGATTTTCAAGTTGTTAGATTAATTAAATTTTGTTATCATCAAAAGTAACATGGGAGTCAACCTACGGTCAACATTATGTACATTGAACGATCAAATTAAAATGTCAAACCCAATGGGAAGATATTTATCGATCATACAATCGATCTATAAGTCACATTTTGATAGAAAAATAGTCATTATACTCGAGTGGTTGATCACCCGCTTTACATTTATCAATCAATGTAAACTCAACTTTTTACAAACGGGCAAAAATGGCTAGTTTGGCTTGGGGAACTTATAAAGACCCGAGCAAACCTCCTATTGAGACATTAATGAGCATTTATTGGTACATCCACAAACATTTATTCTCCATCTTTTGCAAAATTTTCTAAAGTGCATATTTGAGAAAGAGTGAGCCAGACTATGGAAAAATCATTTCTCCTAAGGAGAAGGTTTCTTTCTAATTGATAAAGGGTGTAAGTTTTACTTTTCTTTTGTATTTTTGTTTTGAGATAGGTTCATCTAGAACTTGGTTAAATCTAGATAGAAAGGGACTAGCTAGAGCTAGAATCTAGTCAATCTCTTGGGGATATTATCTGCTAAATTGTGTATTTGAGATATATGTGGCTTAAAGAGAGCCAAAATCTCTTTGATGTAAATTCTAGCTAATAGAGCTTGATTAGTGGAATTTCCTAAGTATAGGCTCTTGGGCGGTGAATACCAATAGGAGAAGATCAATATCAAAATATTTGATGTCAACTATTGTGGTGTGTGAATGTTTCTTCCTTTAATTTACATGCTTTCATGATTTTATATTTCACGCCTTAAGATTTTAAACTTGTAATTACAATTCACTCCCCTCTTGAGAAGCCACCTGAGCCAACATCTTGGTTTTTTTTTTTTTTTTTTATCTCTATCATATTAGGTTTTCCACCCCCATCTATAAATAAAGGCCCTAGAGATGATGAGTTCATCACTTGCGCTCCTCTCAACCTAATCTCCTTCTCTCTCCCAACTTGTGCTCCTCCTCTCTTCTCCTTCTTCTCTTTTTCTCTCTTCCACTTCTCCTTACCCTTTAATCTCTTCAAACATAGACTTCTCAGGCATGAAACCCTAGAATCTATTTTTTTCCTATGAGGGTGTAAGAACTGTCATTCTCTTGCTTGGGAGACAAATGATCATCTCTTAGAATTTCTCTAGCTAAGATGTCACCACTTCAGGAAAACTCTACTGGACAATTATATCCCTATGCTATGTTGGGGCCACTTTTAGAGACTTCTTTGATAATTTTGCCCTTGCTTGTATGGAGGCTCCTTATGGAGAATTCTCTTGGACTATTTTACACTTAACAAATTGGTTCTTACTCCTCTAGAGGTTTCTTTGACTCTTTTACCCCTCCATAGTTGGCACCACCTGTTTGTGACCTATTCAAACAATTTTGTCCTTCCTTCTTGACACTACTTGTCTCCTCCTCCCTAGTGGGCTTATTCTCCATCTTGTGATCTATCATTGGACCTTATTGACTCCCTAATGACTGCTAAATAATGACTCAATCCTATTTGGCACACACATGAGCTCAACTCTTTATTATTTTGCTAACTACCCATTGTAGCCAACATGACCTAACCCGTGGTATGACTTTCGTAACAGATAATCTAGTGTGTGTTGAAAGATATATGGAGACTCAAGGTACTTTACTTGAAAATATCATGGATTTGGCCATGCTAATACTTTCTTTATGAAAGTACAAGAAATTTATGAAAAAAGGGAGAGCAACAAACTTATGTTTCATAAAAGATATCTAAATCTAGCTAAAAAAATCATGAATGACAATTATATAAAAAACATGCCCTAGAGAGGGAAACAGTGGGTGTAGGTCCATAGACATTGGTGTGGATGAGTTGTAATGAATTTACGAGATGAAAACGGAAGATGTTTGTGTTTTCCTAATTCATAAAGAAAACATTTTTTTTTTGTGGAACCAGCTCTTTATTAAAAGAAATCTTCAATATTGTGCAAAATAGCATAGGAACAATGCCCCTTGAACATGATAGGACCTTCGTTTGAGGTTTTAGAGATTTTGCTTAACCTACATGATTTGTGAGTCTATGTGCATTGACTAAGCTTGTTTTAGTGGTTTCCATAAATCCCGAGCACTCTTAAAATGTTCACTAATTGCGACAAAATTTATTCAAAGACAGTAGCTCTAAGCTATATAGGGTTGGGTATGGGATTCTCTTTAGGGGGGGTTAGTGCACATGACTCAGGACATGATATTCAAGCGCATTACGCAGTTCATGTCCTGATGTCGTTAGGGGGCGCCAAAATTCATGTCATGTACATGAATATACATGAACCAAGAGTTCATGTGTAAAGAGTAACGGGCGGAAAGTGCTTTCCGCCCGATTTTGAGAATCATCCACTTGATTCTCTCGCGCGGGCTCTCTCTGGCTCGACCGTCTCTGTTTTTTTTTCATTTCGATCATTTCATTCCCGCACACAACGACTCTCGTTCCCGCAGCCCTCTGTCGTCTCTGTGAAGCCCAAGCTCTCTGCTCGTTCTCTCGTCTCCGCCGTCTCTCTCCGGTCTCCCTCTCTCCGGTCTCCCTCTCTACTACCGCCGTCTCTCTCCGGTCTCCCTCTCTTCGGTTTTCCCGTAGCCCTCTCTCGTCTCCGTTCCCACAGCCCTCTCTCGTCTCCGCAACCCTCTCTCGTCTCCATTCCCGCAGCCCTCTCTCATTCTCTGCTCCCTCTCTCATTTTCGCAGCCCTCTCTCATTTTCGCAGCCCTCTCTCATTCCCGCAGAGCACGGGAGGTCGAGCATTTACAGAGCTTCTCGGCCTCCCTCTCTTCTCCCTCTCGGCGTACCGTCAGAGTGCCGCCTCTGTCGGCATTGCCCGCCGCTGTCGTCGGTCGTTGCCTTTGCCTAGCCCGTCCCCGTCGCCATCGCCCCGCTGGCTCGCTGCTAAGGAAGACGAAGAAGTTTAATTTTTCCTAAGTTAGGAAAAATTAAACTATCTTCATAAAAATTATTAATTTATAATTTTTATTTATAAAATAATTATTTTTATTTATAAATTACTATATTAAAATAGTGATTTAATAGTTATAATTAAAATATTGTTAAAATAAATATTTGATAAATTATTTTGGCATAATTATCCGATTGTTATAGTTAATTAAACCAATGGTTTTAAATTTTGTGATAATATATTATTAATTAATAATACATAAAATATATTATGTACAAATATATAGTATGTTAAAGTTATGATTAGATCAATTTTTTCTCTTAAATTATTTATTTTTAGGTCAAAATATATCATATGTTATTAATAAATTAATAACTTAATGTATTACTTTTTTTTATTTATAATGTTATTTATTTATTATTTGTAATTAATCATATACGTATTTCATTGGCTCATGTAATTACCATATTAATGTACAATAAAATATCTAATTCAATTAATAAATATATTAGTATATTTAATTATACATTCAATAACTTATTCGTATAGTAATAGTGGTTGTTTTACCTAATTTGGGGTTTAAGGATTATGTTGTAATTAAGTGCACTGTAAAGGTTTAGAAATTCTCTTGTTTTTTATGTTTTTCTCATGTTGGGGCACTAACACTGGAAACTGTTTTCCAGTGCACATAAAGTCGTCAACACTAACACAAATTCTTACCTGATCTTCATGAACATGACATGACATGATCTTCATATTGGACATGACTTGATCTTCAAGAATCCACTTTGGGGCACTAACCCCCCTTAGAGGAGTTTGACTTCTCCACCTTTGAGATTTGACAACTAATTTGGAAGGTGAAGCAGTTTTCCATCAATATAATCCATAAGAGGAAAAACTATGAATAACCATATCTATGAGATCTTTTTGGGATAAGTAATTTGCTATTATTGAGCTTTAAAGGAACTAAAACCCCAATATTGATTTGAGCCTAAAACAAATGGAAGCATAAGGACAAAAGAGTGCTTTGCTATGATCATTGAGCAAAAGGGAGGACTCGTGAAGCATTCTATCTCGTTGCTTCAACACAATAACTTGTATCCACCTGTCTCAGGCTAACAAAATTGTTAAATAATAATGAATAATAAAAATAAAACTGATACAATACCGCACGGTTATCTTAACTAATGACGTAGAAGTCATGTAGTCCTACTTCCTAAATTACCAGATTAGCCTCCTTCCTCTTCATCCGTCCGACCCTTCCCCAACTCGTTAAAGAGGGGAAAATCACTCTGGAGGCATTTCTCTTCCGCGCTGTTAGATTCAGAGAAATAGTCGGACAGGCTAACGGAAGATGAGCAGAAAGGTAACGGATGTGGCTGTCAAGGCTTCAAAAGCTATTGATTGGGATGGAATGGCGAAGCTACTCGTATCCGATGAGGCTCGGAAGGAGTTCTCTAATCTCCGCCACGCCTTCGATGAGGTCAACCACGCTCTCCAAACTAAATTCAGCCAGGTACTCTAGCAAATCTTTTTCTCTATCTCCGTACTGGATCTAGGTTTTGTTACTATATTCCTTTGTTAAGATTGTGAAATAGTTTGATGTTAACAGTTTATAGCTTATTGCTGATATATCCACTTCCTTGAAACTATTCGTGGATTAATCCTTATGATCAAACAACAGTTAGGAGAAAATAGGAAAAAGATGACTGTGTATCCGCATTGTCGTACCACATCACATGGTTTGGCCGGTCACAGTTGATCTTTTTTTACACGACTGTATAGCTCAACTGAATGCACCATTTGGGTTAATAATACAAGCTTGAGGATTAGCTTTCTCCAGCTTGCTGTTTTGGTACGAGTTCAGAAATATTCGTACAAATGGGTTTTCCTCCGATTGCTATTTGATTTTTGAACTAATTTGTCTTCTGTTCATTCAATGTCTGCAGGAACCTGAACCTATTGACTGGGACTACTACAGGAAAGGAATTGGTTCACGTTTGGTGGATATGTACAAAGAAGCCTATGAGAGTATGTTTTAGATTTACAATTGCCATTGGAGATGGATGTTCAATGTCTATTTATATAATTCTTGCGTTTTAGACAATAGTATAGTGACATTTCTATTCATATAATTCTTGCATTTTAGACAATAGTATAGTGACATTATGCTGATAAAGGTTTCACCTTTTTCTTTTTCAGTGAACACATGGCCTCCCTTAATTTTTTTTTATATTTATCCTCTTATTTTATTTTATGTTTTTACTAATTGAAGAGATTTTTCTCTGTTATCTGCAGTTCTACTGCACTTGTTGTTGCAGATTCTTCGACATTGATGTCTTTTCCCGTGTCAATTTTTCAAACATTATTTTATTTATATCTTTATGCACATTGGAGTTTTGGATCATGCTTTTGTGATTTTATAAAGATTTGTCTGGCATGGTGTTCAAGCAAATATGATTGTCTTGTATTCAAGAAAATATCGCTTATGTCTTTCTCTGCATACTAGAAGCTCTTTTCTAGCTCCTTTTTTTCTTTTTATTACATCCAACTTTTGCCCGTCTGCTGCAACTATAAAAATATTATTGAGAATTTGGGGAGAGCTCTTGACTAAGAAATATGCCAAAGCTTCTCTTTGTGTTGGACGAGTATTTTATGGTTTGAATACAGTGGCCTTGTCTTTCTTCTATTTATTTTCTCATGATTTTCTTCTTACACAGCTGAGCCAACTGGACTTCTATGGTCTTTTAGCCCAGTCTCTAATATTTAGGATTTTGTATTAAGTCTTTTTTCTCTCCTTTAATTTTTAATATATTTTGTGTGCTTTTCACTTATTATATTATAGTAGTTGTAACTAAGTGGATTAGCAATATTCTCCTGTTCACTTTATTTTAATGAAAAGATATGGAGTCTGTATCTGCATAGACATTAAAACAAAGAATTACATATAACTGTAGATTATCAATGTGTTGAGCCAAGATCAAAGGTTATGGCTATTTCTGAGCTCCCCTCCACTCTCTCTCTCTCTCTCTCTCTCTCTGCGTTTTATAAAGCAAAAAGCAACTCTCCAATGTGAGTTCATTAACCAAATGCTAAGGTCAACAATAAGAAAGATTTTTGTATTTAGCGAACATCTCAATGTGGTTCACTAAGTGAATACTTTCTTTTCTTTTTCTTTTTCTGTGAGTCAAATTTGATACTTACATTATTAAAGATGGCTCTGCTTTAGTGGTAGATGTATTACTTAGATTTGTCTAATGCTGATGGAAGAGGGAGTGACCTTCTTTTAGGCAGAAAGTTTGTTTCGAACTGCCTGTTTTTTTGTTACTGTTCTCTTTCATCATTCCTTTGATTTGTGGCTTCTGATTTGTATCTCTTCTATGGTCTAGCATATTAAGATATTTTTGGTTGTCTAAGTATCTAATTACTCAATTCAATTTCTTTTAAACACCTAAAACAAAAAGGAGAAAGGCCTACATTGAATAAGAGTATTTATTCATTCACTTTTATCAGGGTTTTATGATACCATGACTAAGGCACTTCAATTTTAACTAAAATCATTAGTTTTCTGATTGAACTTGTAGGCGTGCTATGTTGAAGTGAATGACAGCCATCTCCCTTTCTATTTGTATTGAACCAGGTTTGTGGACCTACTAATATCAAAATTTTAAGATGCAACCTCTTTTGCACAGGTTGCCTGTTTCACTGTACGCCATAAATATGAATAATTGATGGTAGAAATAAAATAAAATGAAAAATAGCTTGTTTTAACTGGAACATAATTTCTAATTTCAAGTACCATGATTTTTCTTTGAAAATGGTGTTGACATTACTGCTGTCAAATATTGATCATTATAGTATACAACTTAGGTTTACAATGGAATAGATCTTTTGGAAGCAAGATACTCCTGAGAGTCATCCTCACAAGATAGAGAATTTGCTGAGCTGTTGGCAGACCGAGGCACATGGCTCCATTTTGCTCTCCAAGAGGAAAGTTTTGTAAATTCATCGAACAAATATCTTTATCTCCAGGTAGGACTGATTTGTTGGCCATCCAGCCAATCATGTTAGTAGAGTCTGCCTCTGAGATGATAGGGCCAGATAGAGTCTGTGTACATTTTTGTTCCTTGAAGCTAGGCCTGAGATTCTGCCTTTGTTACTTGCAAATACCTAGTGGGCCTGATAAGAGGAAAATGATGGCTCCCTTGTCATCTCTTAAGACTCCTTCAGCACCAGCTGGCCTAAGTTCCCCATTGAGAACCATTTGAAAGTAAGCTTCATCCAACCTACAGGAGACTGCCATTCAACTACCTATCAAGCACTAAAATGTCTATTACTTTTTTGAGTGATATGCTATGTATGTGGTGTAGAAAAGTTTATTGTCAAAGATAAATTTGTATAGTTCTTATTGGTGGCTAATAATTGAATAATGCAGTTTTATGTGCTCCATTTTTTTATTTTTTGACGTGTAACTAGGTTATCAATCTGGATGGGAAGCATGAATGCAATGCATGTGTTTGATAAATTGATTCTGGCAAATTTTGGTTATGACTTGTAATTTATTTTCATTAACACTTGTGTGAGAGGAGTTCTCTGCCAGCATCCCTTTTTTCTTCTGTTTTTCCACGGAGATGCTCTCTCAAACATTTGGCTTATTTCTTCTGCCTGTTTTATGCTGGGACAGTTAAATATTGTCATTGTTTTAGAGTCATTGTTTTGCCTTATAATCACCAGCCTTGTTCTGTGTTTTTTGTATCATGTGGCTTGTTCATTGTCTTGTTGCTGGTATTGCTTTCTCCTGACATGTATGGTTTTCCTCTCTTCAGGCATAGAAATCCCCAAATACGTGGACAATGTGACTCCTCAATATAAACCCAAATTTGATGCACTGGTGCGCATGCTCATGATAACGTTTACATAATTTTATCTTATGTTGGAGTCCTATCTCTACTTGAGATGGCTTTCTTACATATGAATTTGTGTCCAAAATGTTTAGTTAGTTGAGCTGAAAGAAGCTGAAGAGAAATCTCTGAAACAGTCAGAGTCGCTAGAGAAAGAAATTGCCGAAGTCCAAGAACTAAAGGTTAGAAAATGAGACATCTAATTATTCTTTGTTCTCATATATTGTGAGCTACTCTTGTTTCTTACAGTTAATTGTTCTTTATGACAGAAAAAGCTCAGCACAATGACTGCAGATGAATACTTTGCAAAACATCCGGAATTAAAGAAGAAATTTGATGATGAAATACGGAATGACTACTGGGGTTATTGATCTGATAATTCCTGCCAGGCAACTTTGGAGTGTGCGTTGCCGGATTTTGAGTTTAATCTTGTCCTTTCAGTTGCAAATAAAGTAATTTTTTTGTACGTAACCATTGAAAGACGTGACACACTTTTGTACTTCAGATAACATGTGGGGGCTGCATATCCAAACTATTTTGTGATGATAATGCCTTGTTCCCTGTTCTTCATGTTGTTGCTCATTGGGTGTACTTTAGACGCGAGAAACGTCCTATAGAATGTTGATATGTTAAGTAGCAGCTCAAGCTGTAAACTTGGTGGTGCTTTGGCTGTTGCAATGGCAACTAGAGTGGAGAGGAATGTTATACAGATCATGATACTTGTGAGAACACTCAATGATGGGTCTTCCTTCAGAGATTTAAAGATTTTAAAGATTGTGCCCAGTCCTAGCGAATTGCGATATCAAAATGGGACGCAGCTAGGTTTTGATCTAAAACTAGTAGTAAAGTTGTGGCATTTTTCAATTAAAATTTAATTTTTAATTTTTCTTTTTAAAATTTATAATATAGAATTTTTTCATTGTTGGCTAGTATTTACGTTAGCATAAACTCGCGCTACCATTAAAAAATTCTAATGTCTTTTTTTTATTAAAATTTTGATTGAGTGTTGATTTTTTTTTATTATTATAACAAAACTTAATAAATTAATATTTTAGATACTTTTCCTTCAAGATGTTAATTTAAAAGTTTAAAGCATTGAATCGATACAAATTTTTCAAAGACCTCAAACCTCATGGAAAGTCAATAATTCTTGAACAAAGAAAAATTGAACACTAGAGTTTTAGGATTCACTATCGATTTTTTCCAAAACTTGAGGTACAAGGTAAACTTAGTATGACATATTTTTGCATTCAAACATATTTTCACAAATACATATGCACTTTTTATACATGTTAGAATAACTTATGATCATTCATTCTCATGCTTTTAAAGCTTATTAGATGAACTAGCACTGGAATGATCAATCAACATCTGCCAATCATCGATCAACCAGAAGTGTACAAGCTAGAAGTATAAAGCATGATCGATCAACCAAAGTCGATTGGTCAATCATCCAAAACATGACCAATTTGTGCTATATAGCATGATCGACCAATCAATCCATTTGGACTGATCAATCAATACTATCTAGGCAAAGCAAATTCTTGTTGATTGATCGACCATACAAAAATTTGCTAGTTAGGGTAATAAAACATGATCACTCATAGGAAGGAATAAAGCATAATCGATCATAGGAAGGTCATTGATTGATCATACTTGCAAGAAAATTTTGACTGATCTATCATATGATGTGCATTGATCGATCAACTTAAACATCAAACCCAAAGGAAAAATATTGATCGATCGTGTTACAGGCCCACCATGGTGCTCGAGCTGGTGGGACCCACCATGAGGACTTAGGTCATCAAGAAGAATCCTAGAGGACTTGGGACACCAAGAAAAGTCCTCTCCCAAAGCAAGCACGAGTTAAGGAATCAAGAAACACAAGTTGAATTGATTTAGAAGACTTGAAGATCAAGTGGGACCCACAAAGATCTCACGAGCTGGGACTCTTATCAAGGTGCATTGGAGGATCATGAGGGGCCCACAATGACAAGGCCACGAGCTGTGGTGGCTTATCCCTTATAATCTCGTGGGTAATAAAGGACTCCTAGTTCTACTCCAAATTAGTCTTCTAGGAGTTCTAGTTTGAATAGACTTACTTATATTGAAGAGTTAGAGTTGGAATGTAATTAGGATTGAATGACAAGTTGTATAAGGATTCTACCTCCTCCTCTACTATAAATAGAGGAGTTGTAATTCGGAATTAATCAAGTTACACATTCAATCCTGAGTTGGTTCCCTCTCTCTCTCTCCTTACTTGACGCAGCTCACCCTTTTATTTTTTATTTCTTTCTCTTCTCTACCAAGAGCTTTCCTCCACTTTTCTCATTTTTCTTTCTTCTTTCTCTTGTTCGTGATCATGGAAAAGGGATCCTAAATTCAACATGGTATCAAATGAACATATTTAGGATCCCTCGACAAAGAAACGCTCTAGAGAAGTGATGATCGACACTACTCAAAGAAGGCTCTTGTATGAAGGAAGAACACTAGCCAAGAGATAACTGTTCAAATTTTTTTTTTATGCTACTGGTTCTCATTTTTAGATGATGATTCAAGGATGAATATGTGAATTCTTTCATCTTATTATGTTTTGAATATGCATGCCCCTCTATCTAGAAGGAGCTATCAAAACAGTTTTATCGGTTTGGAAAATCTGTTTGCTGAGACTAGTCCATATTCAGATTATTGATTTTTTTTTTCATGGGATAAGATTTCCCTGATAATAGAAGATTGCTATTGAGCCTTTTATGAGTGGTTTTCTGAAAAAAGAAAATATTTAGCATTGATGTTATATTTACATATATCGAGTTGATTGAAGAAATGCCACTTGGTGATATTATTTAAAGTTTTTTGAAGATGAAGAGCCTATCATGGCTGATGAGAATATGAATATCAAAGGTGATATACTGAAAATCATCACCATACCCTTATGTGGGGTATCAAATTTTATGAGTTGGTCCACCTCGGTTAGGAGGTTTCTCATAACCAAAGACCTACTTGGTCACCTCATTAACCGAGGACCACCTATTGATGAAAATGATATTTTTTATATGAAATGGCTGAAGAATGATACTTTGGTAATTGGTTGGGTGATAAATAGCATGGAAGCACATGTCTCTAGTAATGTTATTCATCTTGACTCTACTAAACATATTTGGGAGACATGTACTAAACTATATTCAAGCTTTGATACACTGCATAGACCTTATAGTGCTGGCAGAACAGATGATATTAAATGCACTCATTGTAAATTTTGGGGCCACACTATAGACTAGTGCCGTTATAGGGCATGCACTTACTATGGTAGATATGGCTACTATAAAGAAATATGCTATAAGGCTAATGACAAGTCAGAATCAACAAGGGCTAATTAAACCCTCATTAGTGATGCACAAGCAGACCATCCCCCAACACTAGCTGCACAGAAAATTAATACTGATGAAGAGTATGAATTATTTCAAAAAATAAAGACCATGCTAGGGTCTTCTCCTAGCCCCACTGCCACTACTGCTTCAGGTATGCTATCTGCCTCCTCTTCATCCTAGATAATTGATTCAGAAGCGTCCGAGAATCTTACAGGTAACAAAACTTTATTACATTCTTTGTCTCCGAGTCTTTCACACAAGTTTGTTACCATAGCTGACGGTTCTCAAACCAAAGTCCAAGGAAAAGGTTCCACTTCTATCACCCCATCACTTCCGCTCAATGATATTCTTTTTGTTCCTTCCTTTCCTTTAAACTTGCTTTCTGTGAGTCAACTTACAAAATATTTTAATTGCTCGGTTACCTTCTCACCTACTTCATGTGTTTTTCATGATCTTATAACGAAGCAGGTGATTGGTGGAGGCCATGAACAAGGGGAGTTCTACTACTTGGACGTACCAAAGGTCAATATGGTGTCCACTACTGAGAATGAGACACGATTATGGCACAATCGGTTGGGACATCCTTCCATACAATATCTTCATCATATGTTTCCATCTCTTAAGATAAGGTCATAATTCAGTTGTGAGGTATGTCAGTTAAGTAAACATCAAAGGAGTACATACTCCCCTTGTCCAGAAGTCAAAAGTAACATTCCTTTGTCATTGATTCATACTGATGTTTGGGGGCCTTTGAGTGTCTCTAATATTTTTCAAGCCAAATATTTTATCACTTTTATTGATGATTTCACTCGCACAACTTGGTTGTTTATTTTTAAGGAGCGTTATGAGATATCATCTATTTTTAAATCTTTTTATGTGATGGTACTCACACAATTTGGTCAAAAGATAAAAATCCTCCGGTCTGATAATGCCAAAGAGTATATTTGAAAAGACCTCGACTCCTTTTGTCAAGAGAATGACATTATCCATCAGACATCATGTGCTTACACTCCTCAACAAAATGGTGTAACCGAACGGAAAAATCGTCATATTCTTGAGGTAGCTCGAGGTCTATTATATGCCATGAAAGTTCCATATTTTTATTGGCCCCATGTTGTCCTTACAGCGTGTTTTCTTATAAATTGTCTACCATCTACTATTCTTGGGAATAAATCCCCCTACTCTAAACTTTTACCACATGATGATCCGTTTGCATTACCATTGAAGGTCTTCGGTTGTTAATGTTTTGTTCATAATACTTTACCTAGACACAAAAAACTTGACCCTAAATCTATAAAGTGTATCTTTTTGGGATACTCTTGAACACAAAAGGGTTATGTTTGTTATAGTCCCTCTATGCAACGTTTATTTGTGTCCAGGGATGTAACATTCTTTGAAGACTCCTCATATTATTCTGATAGCGCTCCACCTGGTATGTCATCAGTACCAAGTTCTCCTCGACCGGTTGTGCCTCCTGATACAGAGATTGTTCAACCCCCAAAGACAGTGGCCGATACCACACCTGCCGAGTTGTCGGATCCACTAGAGGTAAGTCCTTCATCACCGGTCGTTTTTGGGTCCTGAATTTGATACTTATCCTATTGCTATAAAAAAAAAACCTCATTCATGCACTCAACCTTCTACTTCTCATCCTATCTCCAATTTTGTGTTTCATCATCGCCTCTCACCTCTATGTTGTCAGTTTCTTTCTTCTATTTCCTCCATATTTGTTCCGCCATATCAGGAGGCTCTACAACATCCAGGGTGGAAGGCAGCAATAGATGAAGAGATGAAGGCCCTTAATGATAATCACACATGGTCTCTGGTTCCACTACCTACAAATAAAATACCCGTTGGTTGCAAGTGGGTTTATACAGTACAACATAATCTAGATGGGACCATTGCACGACTGAAGGCTCGACTGGTTGCAAAAGGTTACACTGAATGTTATGGCATTGATTATGATGAGATATTCTCTCCAGTGGCAAAAATGGCCTCGATACGTATATTATTATCCTTGGTGGCTAATTCTTCTTGGCCCATATATCAACTGGATGTTAAAAACGCATTTCTCAATGGTGATATCAAAGAAGAGATTTATATGCAACAACCACCTGGATATGTGGTTGAGGGGGAGTCCGTATGTCGCCTTAAAAAATCTTTATATGGACTAAAGCAATCCACACAGGCATGGTTTGAGAAATTTAGTCAAGCCATCATACGGGCAGGTTTTTACAGATGCTCCGCAGACCACTCAATCTTTATTAAGAACACAACAAGAGGTAAGGTGATTCTAACTGTTTATGTTGATGATATTATTTTAACTGGGAGTAATTCTGAGGGCATTCAAAAAATAAAAAAAAGAATATGTGCTGAATTCAAGACGAAGGATATTGGATAACTGAAATACTTTTTGGGGATTGAGGTCTTACAATCCAGACATGGGATTATTCTATCCCAAAGAAAATACGCACTTGATCTACTAGAAGAAACATGTATGATGGGATGTAAACCGGTAGACACTCCTATGGATGCAAATACAAAATTATGTGGAGGCATTGGAAAAGATGTTGACATTGGCAAATATCAAAGGTTAGTGGGACGACTTATTTACCTATGTGTAACGAGGCCAGATATTTCAAATGCAGTAAGTGTGGTAAGTCAGTACATGCACAACCCACAACTTAGTCATTGGCATGCACTTAAGAGGATACTACGTTATCTGAAAGGGGGTCCTGGAAGGGGGCTCCTCTATAAAAAACATGGTCATTTCAATATTGAGGGATTCACAGATGCAGACTAGGCTGGAGCTCCAGATGATAGAAAATCTACTTTTGGTTTTTGCACGATGGTTGAAGGAAATCTTGTGACATGGAAAAGCAAAAAACAAAATGTAGTAGCACGGTCAAGTGTAGAAGCAGAATACAGAGCCATGGCACACATTGTAAGCGAACTTTTATGGATAAGGTCCCTCCTCACTGAATTGGGATTTTATAAAGAAACTCCAATGGACCTATACTGTGATAACCAAGCAGCAATACATATTGCATCGAATCCAGTCTTCCATGAGAGGACAAAGCACATTGAGGTCGATTGCCACTTTATACGAGAAAAATTCTAGGCTGGTCTCTTATCCCTAAAGCACATCTCATCACAACATCAAGTTGCAGACATCCTCACCAAACCAGTCACTCACAAGATTATGTCTACCATATGCAGCAAGTTGGGTGTTTATGACGTCTTCTCACCCCTAGCTTGAGCGGGAGTGTTACAATGTGGGGCCCACCATGGTGCTAGAGCTGGTGGGACTCACCATGAGGATGTAGGTCATCAAGAAGAATCATAGAGAACTTGGGACACCAAGAAGAGTCCACTCCCAAAGCAAGCACGAGTTAAGGAATCAAGAAGCACAAGTTGAATTGATTTAGAAGACTTGAAGATCAAGTGGGACCCACAAAGATCTCACGACCTGGCACTCTTATCAAGGTGCGCTGGATGATCATGAGGGGCCCACAAGGATAAGGCCACGAGCTGGCTTATCCTTTATAATCTCGTGGGTAATAAAGGACCCCTAGTTCTACTCCAATTAGTCTTCTAGGAGTTCTAGTTTGAATAGACTTACTTATATTGAAGAGTTAGAGTTGGAATGTAATTAGGATTGAATGACAAGTTGTATAAGGACTCTACCTCCTCTTCTACTATAAATAGAGAAGTTGCAATTCAGAATTAATCAAGTCACACATTCTATCCCGAGTTGGTTCTCTTTCTCCCTCTCCTTACTTGACGCAACTCACCCCTTTCTTTTTTATTTTTTCTCTTCTCTACCGAGAGCTTTCCTCCCCTTTTCTCATTTTTCTTTCTTCTTTCTCTTGTTCGTGATCATGAAAAAGGGATCCTAAATTCAACAAATCGTACCATCTATCAATAAATCATATTCTGATGGAAAAAAACCCGCTATATTCGTTTGATCGATCATCTACTTTACATTGACCGATCAATGTAAACTCAACTTTTTTGCAAATGGGCCAAAAAAATGGGCTAGTTTGGTTTGGCAAACTTACAAATACCCCACCAAACCTCCTATCGAGAAGTTAATGTTTATTCTCAATCCTTTACAAATCTTCCTAAAGTGCATTTTTGAGAAAGAGTAAGCTAAACTCTGGAAAAATCATCTCTCTTTTCTCATATCCTCTCCATTGCATACATATTGAACAAGCTCTAACATCTTTCATTGCGCTACAAAGGCTGGAGGCTTGGATCTCTCAAAGGAAAAACATTCTCTCCAATTGATAAGGGTGTAAGTTTTTACCTTTCTTTTGTATTTTGTTTTGAGATAGGTTCATCTAGAGCCTGATTGAATCTAGATAGAAAGGGCATAGCTAGAGCTAGAATCTAGCCAATTTCTTGTGGATATTGCTTTGTAAATTGTGTATTTGAGCTACATGTGACTTCAAAAGAGTAAGGATATCTTTGATATAAATTCTAGCTAATAGAGATTGATTAGTAAATTTTTTTAAGCATGGGTTCTTGGGTAGTGAAGACCAATAAGAGAACATTGATAACAAAATATTTGGTGTAAACTATTGTGGTGTGTGAATTTTGTATGCTCGCATGATTTTATATTCCACGCCTTAAGATTTTTATCATTGTAATTCTTGATTCAACCCCTCTTGAGAAGCTACATGGGCCAATAGGTTTTATGTCGAACAAATTTGTGCCTGATTGTTATAATGATGATTTTGTTAGACGCGTTTGTCAATCGGCTTAGTGCAACATTTTTAAGGATTACCACTCTGAACAACACAGGTAGTTCCAACAATTTGGGGATTTGGAGGAGGCAGTACAACATCTATTTCTTGGCTGTTGCCTAGATAACTGGGATTGGATATGCCAAAAAATGTTCAATGATGATAGTTATTAGGCATTTTGTTAAAGATGTGTGAGTGGCATTCTATGTAATTAAGTGAAGAAGTGGCATAGGGTGTAATTATGTAAAAGTTTGAGTTCCTTTTTTCCCCTTCATGTATTAGGGCTTCCAACCCTTTCATCTATAAATAATGAAGTGAAGGGGGAGAGCTCTTAACATGCTCTCTATTCCCCCTTAAACCTTAGTATTCTATCAAGCTCGTCCCCACTCTGTCTTGGCTTATTTGCTGTCTTTTCTCTCTTTTACTTTATTAAAGAAGTCAGTGGAATCTTATGTAATTTAGAGAATGAGTGGCATAAAAATATAATTATGTAAAAATTTTAAACCTTTTCCTCACTCATGTTCTAAGGTATTATGCCTTCAATTCTATAAATTAAGTGGTGAGGGGGAGGGTATACTCAGTGAGCCCTCAATTCTAGTTCTCTCTAATCCCTCTCGCTCAACTTCTCTTCATTCCTCTCTTTTCTTCTCTTTTTCTCTCTAATCTTCTTCTTCCAACTTCTTCTTACAAACTGTAAGTTCTCTAAATATACAACCTTAGAATCTAACATGCTATCAGGGTAGGGATTCTAGGGTTTTGAATTAAATCTGCTTAAAAAGGTTTATGCAAGGAGGAGAAACTTCAATGAGTGAAGAAAATTTGTCTTTTTTTAAGGAAAAAGGTGTTGTTTTTTACAAATTCTAGCAAGGTCTCTTCAGATAAGTGTGTTACATCTTTTAATACCTGCCTTGAATCATCTGAATTCATGTCCAAATTGTGCAAAAATTCGTTTTAGTATCCATATATTATTTCTTCAAAATTCAAGCTCTTAATACTCCAAAACATGGCTTAAATTTTGTGTTTTAAGTTGCTTGTTGCTATTTTTTCTACTATGAAACTTATGCTAAAAATTAAGTTTTCTAATTTCAAAAATGCCCTTGAAATTTCAAGTCTCAACTCCCTTTGATCAAAGTTGTGTTAACTCTTCAAGTTCATGAAACCCTAAATTAGGGTTTGAAGAGTTTTTGTGGCGGAATCATACTTTATGTTTGAGTATTAATTTAATCTCAAGTTTTGTGTGGAATCGTGGCCTAAAAAGTTTATATTCCAAATTTCAGTTTACATGTTGTTTCCATAAGGCTCCATAATATGACATGCACACCTCCTAGTTATCTATGTTCTTCCTTGTGTTTTTTTGAATCAAACTTGAAACCCTAGCCTAAGAGTATTGGATATCTGAAGTTATTTCATATTCCAGCAATATGTCCTCTTTCATCTACTGAAATTTGGCTAATTGTTTTTGAGTCTAAGGCTATGTTTAGAATACAAAAAGCAGAGAGAAAGGGAACAAAAAAAAAAAACAGAGAAGAGAAAGAGAAAGAGAAAAGAAAAAAAAAAGGAAAGAGAAGAAGTTTCTTTTTATTGTTTGGATGCCTATGAAAAATGAGAGAGAAAGAAGAAAAAATATAATCTCTCGTGTTTGGATACACGAGGAAAATAAAAAAGAAAAAAATTACTAATATTTTAAAATTTTGATGATTAAGATTTTTTGTCATGTTTCTATTTCTTTTCTTTTATTCCCACATTCCATCATTTTATGAGAGAAAATTTATTAACTAAGATAGAAAGTCATTTTGTGATTTTTTCTCTTACTTTCTTTTCTCTTAATGATTCTCTGTTGCCAAACAATAGAAAATAAGTTTTTGTCCCCTTTTCTTTTCTTTTCTTTTCTTTTTTCTGGGTTCCAAACAGGCTCTAAGGGTTAGTTTGGTACACCATGGAAAAGAAAAGAAAAGAAAAAAAAGAAAATAAGAATTTGACCATTATCACTCCAAAAAATAGTTAGTGAAAAGAAGAATTCGATTATTATCTTATTGTTACTAACTATTTTTGGGAATAATAATGGTCAAATTCTTATTTTTCTTTTGTTTTCTTTTCTAGGGGTTCCAAACAGATTCTAAGTGTCTTAGATTCCTCTCTTTACAATAATTTTTTTGTAGTTGGTCTTCCCAATTTCAGCCATTAATTGTGTGCTTTTTTTATTTTTTTATCAAGCTTGTTAAGTACTTTCTTGAGGTTCCAAAATCGTGTGTGAATTAGAATTCCAGCACTGAAATTTATTCAAGCATGGCTTAATTTTTAATTCATTCATCCTCTTCATTATATGTTGAATTTGGTAGACATGATCCCTTAAGAATCACTACAATTCTTCTCATGGGTCTAAGTAACTACGTGTCATGGTTATAATCTGTTAAAATATTTTAATTACAAAAGACCTTGCTGGCCATCTAAATCAACCACTTATACACGAAGGTCTCTTACCACAAGTGGCTAAAAGAAGACACCTTGATAATAAGTTGGTTGATCAATAGTATGGAAGAGGTGGTAGCAAACAACTTTATTCACCTCAACAAGACTAAAGATATTTGGGACACATGCTCACAATTATGCTCTACTCTATATGGTCTACAAATTTTTTTTGATATATTTCTGGAGTTGTCTAAACCAAAGCATGAGGGTACTCTCCATGAATACTTTGCTAGACTTCGAGGTTTTACTTCAAGAATGGATTGTGGCTCAACCTTATTCAACAAATATTTCCACCCAAGCTAAGCAAAGAGAATACTTCATATCAATAGTACGTCTTGCAAATCTACTACCTTATTTAGATGTTGCAAAGACTCAAGTATTGAGCTCCTCTGTTAGACCCTCCTTTAATGATGTATGTGCAGCAATGTTATAAAGCATGCCTGGTTACAAAAGGTTATACTTAGTGCTATGGGATAGATTAGGAAGAGACTTTCTCTCCAGTTGCAAAACAGAACTCGGTACGTATCATCCTCTCTACTGAGGCTAACTAATCTTGGTTAGTATATCAACTTGAAGTAAAAAATGCATTTTTAAATGGTGATATACGCGAAGAAATTTATATGGTCCAACCACCAGGATATGTGGTTGAGCGGAAGTCCATATGCCAATTAAATAAATCTTTATATGGGCTTAAACAGTTCCCTCAGGCTTGGTTTGATAAATTTAGTCAAGCGCTTCTACGATTTGGCTTTCATAGGTGCTCGGTTGATCACTCAGTATATGTTAAAGATACTATCAAAGGGAAGATATTATTAGCCATGTATGTTGATGTAATATCTTGACTGGTAAAGATGCTCATAGTATACAAGAAGTGAAGAATATTATATGTAAAAAGTTCAAAACTAAAGATTTGGGTAAACTCAAATATTTTCTAGGTATAGAAGTCCTTCAATCAAATCATGAAATAGTATTGTCTCAAGAAAATACGTCTTGGATCTTCTTGAAGAAACATGAATGAAGGGTTGTAGACCAGTTGATACACCTATGGATGCGAATGAAAAATTGTGTGCCACAACTGGAGAAAATGTTGACATTGGCAAATATCAAAAACTTGTGGAAAATTTATCTATCTCACGGTAACCAGGCCAAATATATCATATGTTGTGAGTGTGGTAAGCCAATTCATGCACAAACCACAAATTACTCACTGGCAAGCGTTGGAGAGAATACTACGATACTTAAAAGGTGCTCCAGGAAGAGGACTGCTATATAAACTACATGGTCACTTCAATATAGAAGGTTTCTTAGATGCAGATTGGGCTGGATCACCCGATGATAGAAAATCTACGTCTGGGTATTGTACCCATGTTGGGGGGAACATGGTCACATGGAAAAACAAAAATCAAAACGTGATTGCAAGATCTAGTGCTGAAGCAGAATACCGAGCTATGGCCCACACTATAAGTGAAATTTTATGGATAAAGACTCTTCTTACCGAATTGGGATTTTATAAAGGAGCATCTATGAGCCTACATTGTGATAATCAAGTAGCTATTCATATTACGTCAAATCCAGACTTCCATGAAAGAACTAAACATATTAAAGTAAATTGTCATTTTATATGGGAAAAGTTTCAAGCAAGAATAATTTCTCTTAAGTATGTTTCCTCTGAAGAGCAATTAGCTAATATCCTCACCAAACCGGTAACATCTAAAATTTTACCTTACATAGGTGGCAAGTTGGGTATTTATGATGTATTTTCTCCTCCAGCTAGAAGGGGAGTGTTGGAAGATAGGTTCAAGCCCACAAGATCAAGGCTAGAAGCCCACACGTCAAAGGAGTGGCAAAGTGGTTATTTATGGTATGTTCCATAAGGATGACATGAAGATGTAAATACATTGTCTTAGTATGTCTTTTAATCTATTGAGTTGTAACCCTAAGGGTTTTGTAACACTATA
This sequence comes from Aristolochia californica, assembly GCF_029961685.1. Lineage (NCBI taxonomy): Eukaryota > Viridiplantae > Streptophyta > Magnoliopsida > Piperales > Aristolochiaceae > Aristolochia > Aristolochia californica. Next base: position 38,347,072 of record NW_027181881.1, on the reverse strand, counting down.
AATAAGAGCATTAGTTCAGAGGTAAGGCATTCAAGCTTTCTCCTCTCTTTGAGAAAACGTCCAACCACCCTCTCTTCTCCCTTGACTCATTCTCTCCTTCCCTTAATCCAAACTCTCCTCTCTAACATCCTTCTCCTTTCTCCCTCTTCTCTCTCTTCTCTCATTATTCTTCCACGTTAACCTAGGGTCATTCTCATGGGTCCTAACTTCTACAGGTTATAAGTGGGTAATGCATGTCATTCACAAGATGGCAATAATAGACCCACAGGTAAGTCTCAATGTGTGGAGGACTAACCAAGTCACCCAAAGGAGGCGCCACTGACCCACTGAGTTAATTGCTTTTACTTTCACATTTTATATTATTTTTAAGTATATTTTTCATTAAGTATTTAAGGCGAGATGTTGTAGGGGTAGTATTGTAATTATTAAACCCTAAACTCTAATTGCATCAAACCCTATTTAGAGGGCAAAGGAATAAAGAGAAGACAAGTCTGATTTTTTAGGTTAAACAAGGTTAAGAGACTTGATGAGCTCGAGGGTTAAAATTTCTCCTTGACGAGCTCTAGGGTTTAGAGTTCTCCTTGACGAGCTCTAGGTCCTGGTTCCCTATTGAATCTGATTTCTCTCCTATCCTATTTTGATCTATATTGTTATCTACAGCCTTACCGAGAGAAACAAGTCCCAATTTCTGAATTTTCGTGAACAACAAGAGGCTAAAAATCAGCTCTTTCCGTGAAGAGCAAGAGGGTTCTCACCCTCTCATCCAAGATCAGCAAAGGAGGTCAATAATCTTCCTTTTCTAAGATCCATAAGAGGTTCCTACCCCTCTTACCGAGAGCAGTTGGACCTACTAGTGCTGAACTCGTATTTCACACTCTGGATTCACCATTCCCATGCCGAGTTACTAGATCCATGGCAAGGTACCATAACACAGTGGACTTAATATATATATATATATATGGACTTAAAACACTAACCGAAGCAACACACAAGAAGTTGACCCAAAGGAGTATTTGAGAGTCAAATAAATGATGGTAGGAGAGAGGTTGTCAAATAACCAATGGGTAATGGATAAAGAGGAAGACAAGATGCTGAGGCCACCATTTCTTGAATAATAATGTCTCATCCAAAGAGACACAATAGTCATTACTGAAATGGGCCTAGGCTCATATAACACGAACCAAAATAATAAAAATCCTTGTAAAATATTCAAGAAATAATCCAATGCGAATATTTGTACCAAATAATATATTGACCAAGGAATATGTTGTGAGTACCTCAAAATAATAATTGAGTTAGAGAAATAGAATCTAATTGTGTCAAGTCACATAGTTAACCAATATAGCCGAGTCGTGACAGAAATATATGTAAAACTTGGGACCTCGACTCGTATATCCGATGCAGAAAACAAGTGGGCCGAGTCAATTGACCCGGACTGGGTTGAGTCGAGTTAACTCGACAGATCAGAAGCCACTCTCAGGTAGGTAGTGTCATTGGGTTAACTCGGCCTGGTCTAGGCTTGGCTCGGCGTTGAACCAGCGCTGCATTACATTTTTCCTAACTTAGGAAAAAATTAATCTAGCAACAGTGCCTTCGTCTTCCTCCCGCGGCCGAACAGAGCTTCCGTCTTCCTCTAAAGCTGGCGATGAACTCAGTATGGAAAGGCCAGCGTCTTCGTCCTCTCGAATCGGCAACCAAGCTGGTGGAGAGAGGAGTTTCTGAAAACAGTACAACAGTAATATCCAGAAGCAGCAGCAGTGAAGTAACAAAGGAAACCAGAGATCAACTTCGGGTTAGAAATAGAACCCTCTCCTCCCAGCGAGCAGAAGCAAAAACACAGCTGAGTCGTCTTCCTCCCGACGTCGAACAGAGTGGGAGAGCAGCTTCCAGAAACGGCAACCATAGCAGGAAACTTTTCGAGAGAAGCTCGACAGAACGGAAGGGCAGAAATTCCAGGCAGACGCATCTCTGTAAGATAGCAACGATATTCGAGAGATAGTAACGAGAAGATCTCTAAGAGAGCAGTTATATCCGGATTAAAACTTTCCAGAGATAAGTGACAATTGAGCGTGAGTCCAGCGAGTTGGGAAGTTTTTGGCAGAGGAAATAATCCAGTGAAATAATTTCGGTGTTACGATATCTTGCAATGTATATTAGATAGAATTTCTGTTTATAATTGTTGTACAAATTGGGTTAAGTAAATAGGGTATTTAGATTAGGCTTAATGGGTTGGGGGCATTGTATCGGGCCCATGGGCAGGTTTATAATAGTCACTCAAACATAAGCTTAAATAGCTAATGAAAGGAGAGGAAGGCATGAGAGAATTTCAGAATGAAATTCATCTTCTCCAATGCCGTCGTCTTTGCCGAGAGACCAGAGAGTGCGATACTCTATGTTTGGACTGTCTCGTCAGTCCCGTGAGGTAGTGGTGGTTCCGTCCACCGCCGTAAGAGCTATGAGCTCTCAGTGCCGTCAACTGCCGTCCGACACATTTTGTTCCCGTGAAGACCAGAGCGTAAACTCTGGCCATAGCTGATTTGTCGGCCTTGGTTCACTGTAAAAAATCTTTAGTGACATGGTATCAGAGCTTGCTCCATCTTAAGAGTGATCAAATCATCTCCGTCCGAAGACTTTCTGCCCGAAGAACTGTTGTCCAACGACGAGCTGTCTGACGACTCAGAGTTCGGCAAAGCTGACGGGGGTGGTTAGAAAACACAGTCTGAGATCAGAGGAGTGGTTGGAATTCTCTGTCGTTGCTCCAAGGAGTGTCTCTTGCCTAAAAGGTGAATGGACCAAAATTGTGGGGGCAGATTTGGAAATTTTGAAAATGTGGGGGATAGATCTGGAATTTTTTACATTGTGGGGGTAGATCTGGAATTTCTGATATCGTGGGGGCAGATCTGGTATTTTTGAAAGTGTGGTGGCAGATATGGAAATTTTGAAAACGTGGGGGCAGATTTGGAATTTAAAATTACGGGGGTAGATCTAGAATTTTGTTGGCAGCTGTAGGGGCAAATCTGAATTTTCAGTAGGGTGGCATTTCTAAAAATCTCAGCAAAATTTCGGTCTTATCATGTCAATAGACAAGTTATATTTCTCTCCTATTCGGTTCACGGGTAAGAACTACAGTGGGTTGGAATTTTAGTTCCGGTTATTTGTCATGAGAAAAGATTTATGGGGTCATATTGATGGGAGTGATCTGACACCTCACGATGCTGAAGCGTTGTCAAAATGGACCACCATGGATGCTTGAGTAATGACCTGGATACTTGGATCCATTGAACTTCATCTAGTCCTTAATCTAAGGCCCTACAAAACTGCAGCGAATATGTGGAATTACCTCCACAAGGTTTATCATCGAAACAACACGATGTGTTTGTTTCTAGTAGAATATGAAATGCCAAATTTCACAAAAGGAAGCCGTTCCATTGAAGAACATTTCTTGGGCTTCCAAAATCTATGGGCTGACTATACTGATATTGTTTATGAGAAAGTCCTTGTTGCTGTTCTCTCTACAGTGCAAGCCGTACATGAAACCAGTAAAAAGGATCAATTCTTGATGAAACTCCGTCCAGAATTTGAGATTGCTCGATCACATTTGATGAATCGTCATCCAGTGCTGTCACTGGATGCCTGTTTGAGTGAACTTCTTAGGGAGGAGCAACGCATTGCTACTCAGGCCAGGATGGAACATCGAGTCCAGGCTGATATCTCTGCTCCTATGGCTTATGTAGCACAAGGAAAAAATAAGGGTCGAGACATGAGTTCTGTTAAGTGCTTCTACTGCAAGGCATATGGTTACTTTGCTCGAGAATGCCCCAAGAAGTCCTATAACTACTGCAAGAAGCCGGATCATCTCATCACAGCTTGCCCTACTCACCCTAAAAAGAAGAAGAATACTGCTTATCATGCCTCCACTGGTACTTCTAGTTCTGCAGCATTACCGACTACCGTTCCAATCACTACAATTTTGGTTTCTCCAACACTTGTAAGTTCGACCACTCTCACTCCTGAAATGGTACAATAGATGATCATATTTGTTTTTTCTACTTTTGGTATCTCAGGTAAGCAGAAAATCTCTACTCAGCTATGGTATTTGGATTCCGGTGCCTCTAACCACATGACCAACAATGTAGTGTCTCTTTCTAACGTAAGAAAGTATGATGGAAACCTGCACACCAACACTGCTGATGGCAGATCTTTGCCTATCGGTGTTGTTGGTGATCTCTCTCCTTCTTTAGCTGATGTCTTTGTGTCTCCTGACCTATCGACAGACCTTCTGTTTGTTGGTCACCTGGTTGATAAAAATTGTAATGTTCAGTTTTCTCGCTCTGGTTGTGTTGTGCAAGATCAAGCGTTGGGGAAAGTGATCGCGAAGGGGCCTAAAGTGAGCAGGCTATTTCTACTTAAAGTCCTCTAACCACATTTATTCTACGTTCTCTTGTACTTTCATTTGCATGTAATGTTATTGGCTCTGGCACTAAGATGTGGCATATATGTCTAGGCCACCAAAACTCGGATGTCCTTCGTACATTGTTTAAATCGGGTTTATTAGGCAGTCAAGACTACACTTCTCTTGATACTTATTTTGACTGTTCATCATTCAAACTTGGCAAAAGTAAAGTTTTACCATTTTCTCATCATGCTTCGCATGCCTCCCACTGTTTTGACCTTATTCATAGTGATGTCTGGAGAATTGCTCCTATTGTCTCGCATGCACAAAATAAGGACTTTGTCACCTTTATTGATAATTTTAGTCGGTTTACCAGGGTTTACTTCTTACGGGCTAAGCCTGAAGTTTTTGTTGTTTTTAAGAGGTTTCTTGCACTTATTGAAACACAATTCTCTACTCACATTAAAGTACTACACTCTCACTCTAGAGGCAAGTACATGTCTACTGAATTCCAGGACATTCTTCAAAGCAAAGGCATTATCTCTCAGCGTTCTTGTCCCTCGACATCGCAACAAAATGGGGTTGCTGATCAGAAAAATCGTCACCTTCTTGATATGGTCCGCACCCTTCTCATTGAATCATCCATTACTCCTCGGTTTTGGTTTGAAATAGTCTCTACATCCGTTCATTTAATCAACCGCCTGCCCTCGCCAACCTTGCAACATGTCTCGCCATTTGTTAAATTATTTGGTTATTCTCCATCCTACACTGATCTTCAGACGTTCGGTTGTGTTTTTTTTTGTGCGTCTACCTGATCATGAATGACATAAACTTACAGCCCAATCAGTTATGTTATGTCGTTTCTCAAAAGGGCTATGTTTGCTATGATCCCCAGGCGCATCGAGTCTATGTTTCTCGGAATGTGGTCATCTTTGAAAATCAATATTTCTATCCCTCTCAAGTTACACTGCCTAGTTTGCCAAGCTTTGATGAGCCTCGCCCCACTTCATCGTTGCCCCCTCCCCATCTCGACCTGGTGCTTGCTCCTAATCCTCCTTCTTCTCCTACTCCCATCCCTATTCGCAGATCCACTAGTCTTTCTTACCCTCCTGATAGGTATGGTTTCCCCTTCCCTGTATGAATTGCAACTACTTTATCTTCTATTTCCATTCCCTCTTGCTACAAACAGGCTGTGGCACATGAGTGTTGGCAAAAGGCAATGTAAATTGAACAACAAGTGCTAGAGGAAAATCACACTTGGGACATTGTGACTTGCCTTCCTACTATTCGGCCTCTTGGGAGTAAATGGGTATTCTCTGTCAAGTTGCGTTCAGATGGATCGTTGGATCAGTACAAAACCCGCCTTGTAGCCCCGGGGAACATGTAGGAATATGGGATTGATTATTAGGAAACATTTGTGCCGGTTGCCAAGATGACCACAGTCCGTACTATATTAGCCATTGCAGCCTCTCAGTCCTGGTTGCAACATCCGATGGATGTGAAGAATGCCTTTCTCCACGGTGACCTCTAGGAAGATGTCTACAAGAAGCTTCCCTTGGGTATGACTACCTCATATCCTAACCATGTTTGCAAGCTACGTCGTCCTTTGTATGGGCTTAAGCAAACCCCCAGGGCTTGGTTTGAGAAGTTTTGCAGCATACTTATTCTCCACAAGTTTACAGACTCAGTATGATTCATCTCTATTGTATCATAAGTCTACCGTGTGCATGGTCATTCTCTTGGTTTATGTGGATGACATCATCATTACTGGCACTGAATCTGGACTGGTTATCAAGCTTTAGCAAGTGTTGCATGCCACCTTTCATATGAAGGATCTTGGACAATTCACGTAATTCTTAGGACCGGAGGTACATCACAAACCTAACAGTATTTTCTTAAACCAGCATAAGTATATTCAAGATCTTATTACTCTCGTTGGGTTGGAGGACACATCTTCGGTGGCTTCCCCTATTGAGGTCAATGTCAAATATAGGAAAGATGAAGGGACTCTCCTTGATTATCTGACTCTCTATTGATGACTGGTAGGGAGTCTTATATACTTGACCACTACTCACCCGGACATCTCTGATGTTGTTCACCAGGTCAGTCAGTTTATTTCATCTCCTCGGCACCTTCATCTTGCGGCAGTTTGGCACAACATCAATTATCTGAGTATCTGCGCATGGATTATTCTTTCCTACCAGCTCCGAGCTACGACTGGTTGCATACAATGATGCTGATTGGGCAGGGTGCCCTGATACCCGTCGCTCTTCTACATGTTGGTGTATGGTTTTAGGGGATGCACTGATTTTTGGGAAATGTAAGAAACAAGACTGAGTGTCCATGTCATTTACTGAGGACGAGTATCACGCTATATCTACTACGTGTTCTAAATTTATTTGGCTCCGCAGTCTTCTTGGTGAGCTCTAGTTTCCTCACACCTCACCTACACCACTTCATGCGGATAATACGAGTGCTATTCAGATTGCGGCCAATCCTGTTTTCCATGAGTGCACCAAGCACATTGAGGTTGACTGTCACTTTATCCGCGACACTTTGGAGCTCCGGGTAATATCTCTTCCATACATTTCTTTGGATCTTCAAGTGGCTGATGTCTTCACCAAAGCGTTGTCTAAACCATGGAATAAATTTTTTGTTGGAAAATTGTTGTTGGTTGACTCACCAACATCAATTTGAGGGGGGATGTTACAATATCTTGCAATGTATATTAGATAGAATTTCTGTTTATAATTGTTGTACAATTTGGGTTAAGTATATAGGGTATTTAGTTTAGGCTTAAAGGGTTGGGGGCATTGTATTGGACCCATGAGCCGGTTTGTAATAGTCACTCAAACCTAAGCTTAAATAGCTAATGAAAGGAGAGGAAGGCACGAGAGAATTTCAGAACGACGTTTCATCTTCTTCAACGCCGTCGTCTTCATTGAGAAACCAGAGAGCATGACTCTCTTTGTCTGGACTGTCCCGTTAGTCTTGTGAGGTGATGGGGGTTCCATCCACTGCCGTAAGAGCTGTGAGCTCTCGCTGTGCCATCAGCTGTCATCCGACACATTTCGTTCCTGTGAAGACCAGAGCGTAAACTCTAGCCTTGGCTGATTTTTTGGCCTTGGTTCACCGTTGGAAATCTTCAGTGACATTTGGAATGACAACAAGATAGAAACAACAACGAAGATATGATTTTTTGAAAGTAGCAATGTTCGGCAATGTCGAAAAAACCAGAGTAGGCAACAAGTCAAAAATAGCTGGACCCGAATTAAGCAGCAGATATCTTCCCAGATTAACAGTAGTAAGCCTTCCGAAGATAGTAGAAAGATCCCGGATAGGCAATCTCGGATGATTTTCAAGAGCAAGGCAACAAGTAATGTCAGGAATAATGGCCAGGCAGATAACTTGGCAGAAGATTTCCAAAAGATCACCGAGATACAGTAACAGAGTGATTAATCAACAACAACATTCTCTTAATAAAACTACGTCAATATATAATATGCAATATTAAGAGGTCAATATAGAGGTAAAAATCTAAAACAAACAACAAGTATATGGATTGGAATAGATAAATACGAACCTAAACTGCTAGAGGTAATAGATCAGAAAAGATCACATTACGTCTATGGATTGGCTGAGTCAACTCATAAAACCTGCTCTGATACCATATTGAATTTATGGAAAAGATAAATACTTCATTGACTTATTGTAATTAGAGTACATGAACCCCTATTTATAATAGAGGAAGGTAGTAGAGTCCAATTATAATTAAACTATCTTTGTCCCAATTACACCCAAACTCTAACACTTAAAGATAAGTAATAGCATAATTCAATAACCCAATATAAATAGAAGACTAACATGACTAAAACACCTTTAAACTGAAAATCTTTTATGAGACCTGTTTCCATAATAATTTTGGCTCTGTAAGACTCATTATGCCACCTCATGTCATCATGGTGGGTCCCACCGGCTCGTGTGATCATGGTGGGTTCATATATTATAGGCTTGGACCCATCTTCCAACACTCCTTCTCAAGTACTTTATTTTATTTTATTTTGTGGATAATCATACGAGAATTACTTAGTTATATTTTATGAAAGATAGAACTGAAGTATACCATATTTAATTCATTTTTTGCCATGGTAGAAACTCAGTTTCAAAAGAAAAAAAATCTGGTTTTTTAGGTCTGACAATGCCAAAGAGTATCTTTTATCCCAGCTTCAAACCCTATGTCAATCAAAGGGTAATATCTATCAATCTTCATGTGTTAACACACACTAATAGAATGTTGTATCCAAATGAAAAAGTAGACATATTGTTGAAGTACGTAGGACAATTATGCTTTCTATGAATGTCCCTATTTTTTATTGGCCATATGTGGTTCTCAGTGTTTTTTTTAATTAACTACATTCCCTCTAGTGTTTTACATAACCAAACACATTTTTTAAGTTGTTTCTGAATCATTTCTTTTCCATTGCCACCTTGAGTTTTTGATTGCTCCTCATATATTCATAATTTGGGTCCCTATCAGAACAAATTTACTCCCAAAGCAGTTAAATCTTTTTTCTTTGGGTACTCCAAATTTTAGAAAGGGTGTGTGTTAATCACCAATTCTAAGGCAAACATTTGTTTCAGCCGATGTAACATTCTTTGAAGATGAGCCATATTTCACAACTAGTTCTCCTCCCAGTTTCACACCTTCTATAGGGATATCTGAGTCTAATGTACTAGTGGATCATCAACTTCCACATGACGAGCAGCCACATCAGATTCCTTTCTCTTTGACTGCTGACCACCCACCCACCTGTGGAGCCTTATGATGTCCCTAAGGTAATTTCTCCTCCATCTTCTCCAGTTAAGTTTGGACTACCTTATGATACAACACCCATTGCCATTCGTAAAGAACCTCATACCACTACTCTTATACTTCCATCCACCTCTCATCCCATCTTCAATTATGTATCCACTCACTGGTTGTCTCCTAGTTGACTTTCTTTTTTGTTTGAAGTATCCTCTTCACATACTCCTAAAAGTTACATCGAGGCTTCTACTGATCCGAGGAGAGAATTTGCCATGGTTGAAGAGATCTGGGTTATGTAAAAAAATTCTACCTGGGACTTGACATCTCTTCCACAAAAAAAGGCGATTGGTTGCAAGTGGGTTTATACAATCAAGTATAATCCTGATGACTTAGTAGCCCGAAATAAAGCAAAGTTATTTGAAAAAGGTTACACACTTACACTCAGTCTTGTAGTATTGACTATGATAAAACATTCTCCTCAGTGGCAGAGATGAATTCAGTGCATGTTCTCATTTCTCTAGCTCCATATTTTAAATGGGCTATACATCAGTTGGATGTTAAAAAAATCTTTTTAAGTGGTGATCTCATGGATGAAGTCTATATGAATCAACCACTTGGTAATGTGGTTGAGGGGGAGAAGGTATGTTGATTAAAAAAGGCACTTTATGGGCTGGAACAGTCTCCCAGGTGCTCGCTTTAATAAATTCATCATTGTAGTTACTCGGCTTGGGTTCAAACGATGCATAAGTGATCATTCGATGTTTATCAAAAGTATCATTCATGGAAATATTCTCATGGCTGTATGAGTCGATGACATGGTCATTACTGGTAGTGACTATAATGGCATTGAGAAAGTTAAGAAATGCTTAAACAAAGAATTTTAGACCACAAATCTAGGAATTCTCAAATACTTTTTGGGTATAGAAGTTCTTTAATCCAATTATAGCATTGTCTTGTCGCAAAGAAAATATATACTTGATCTCTTAAATGAAACTAGGATGCTTGGGGTGTAAACTAACTGATACACCCATGGAATCGAATGCTTTCAATGGTTGGTTGAAAATTGATCTATATCACAATTATGAGGAGACATATATTGTATTCTATTAGTGTTATCAATCAATTCATGCATGGACTTCAGCAATCACACTGGATGGCTTTGGAGAGAATTCTATGATATTTAAAGAAAAATCCAAGTTAAGGATTGTTATTTAAATCCTATGGACATACTGATATTGATGGGTTTAAAAATGCTGATTAGGTAGGTTCTCCTAATGATAGAAAGTCCACCTCTAGGTATGGTACGACTATAGGAGGTAACTTAGTTACATGGAGAAGCAAAAAGTAAAATATTGTGGCAAGTTCAAGTGTCGAGGCTGAATTCAGAGTTATGACACATGTAATAAGTAAGCTATTATGGCTTAAATCCTTCATGATCGAGCTGGGTTTCAGATAATTAAGCCTATGTTGCTTCACTATGATAACCAGACAACCATTCATATTGTAACCAACCCCATATTTCATAAAAGGACTTAACACATCGAGATAAATTATCACTTTGTTGGAGAATGTTGAATTTAGGATCCCTTTTCCAATATTCAGCAAGGGAAGGCCTCCTCCCTTATCTCTACGTTCTTGAAGAAGAGTTATAGTTCAACTTCTATTAGAACTCTATTAGATTGTGTTATCTTTTCATGATAGACTTATCTTAGAGAGTTAGAGTTGGAATGTAATTAGGAGATTTAAAGGTTAAAAGTTAAAGGACTATCACTTCCTCTACTATAAATAGAGGTGTTTTAATTCGAAATTAATCAAGTTTTACAATTTTCTCTTGAGTAAATCTCTCTCTCTCTTTGTTGGGCACCCACCTTGTTCCTTTTCTCTTCTTCTCTCTACTCGAGAGCCTTCTTCCCTTTTTCTCTTTTTCCTCAGCTCACGGCCTTATCCTTGTGGGTCCCACATGATCTTCCAGCTCATGGTATCTTTGTGACTCCCACTGGATCTTCATGTCTTCTAACTCATTTCAACTTGTTCTTCTTAACTTGTGCTAGCTTGTGTGAAGACTCTTCTTGGCATCCTACTTCTTCATGGTTGGTCCCACCAACTCGTGCACCATGGTGGGTCCCACCTTGTAACACTCCCCCTCAAGCTGGGGGTGAGAAAATATTGTAGATGCCTAGCTTGCTGCAAATGGTAAACATAATCTTGTGAGTGACCGGCTTGGTGAGAATATCTACAACTTGACTTTGTGATGATATGTGCTTTAGAGATAAAATACCCGCTTGGAACTTTTCTCGTATAAAATGGTAGTCCACTTCAATATGCTTTGTTCTTTCATGGAAGACTGGATTCGATGTAATGTGTATTACTGTTTGATTATCACAATATAGATCCATCAGAGCTTCTTTGTAGAATCCCAATTCAGTGAGAAGAGATCTTATCCATAGGAGTTCACTAACAGTGTGTACCATGGCTCTGTATTCTGCTTCTGTTCTAGACCGTGCCACTACATTTTGCTTCTTGCTTCTCCATGTAACCAAATTCCCTCCAACAATCGTACAAAATCCCGAAGTAGATTTCCTATCATTCGGGGATTCGACCTTATCTGCATATGAGAATCCTTTGATATTGAAGTGACCATGATTTTTATAGAGAAGCCCTCTTCCTGCAACTCCTTTCAGATATCGTAATATCTTTTCAAGTGTTTTCCAATGACTAAGTTGCGGTTTATGCATGTATTAACTCACCACACTTATTGCATATGATATATCTGGCCTTGTTACATACAGGTAAATAAATCTTTCCACTAGTCTTTGATATTTCCCAATATCTACATCTTCTCCAGTACCTGCACATAATTTTGTATTTGAATCCATAGGAGTGTCTACTGGTTTGCATCCTAGCATTCTTGTCTCCTCCAGTAGATCAAGGCCATACTTCCTTTGGGATAACACAATCCCATGTCTGGATTGTAATACTTCAATACCCAGAAAATATTTGAATAGTCCAAGATCCTTTATCTTGAATTCAGCATATATTTTTTCTTTTGTTTCCTGGATGCCCTCAGAATCACTACTAGTTAAAATGATATCATCAACATATACTGCCAGAATTACCTTGCCTCTAGGTGTGTTTTTAATAAAAAATGAGTGGCCCGTATGAGGGTTTGACTAAATTTCTCAAACCATGCACGAGGGTACTATTTTAGACCATACAAAGATTTTTTTAGTCGACATACTGACTCCCCCTCAACCACATACCCAAGTGGTTGTTGCATATAAATTTCTCTTTGATGTCCTCATTCAGAAAGACATTTTTCACATCAAGTTGATATACCTACCAAGAAGAGTTAGTTGCCAGAGATAATAACACACGTACCGAGTTCATTTTTGCCATTGGATAGAAGATTTCCTTTAATCAATTCCATAACATTGTGTATAGCCCTTAGCCACAAGGCGAGCCTTTAGCCAAGCCATAGACCCATCCGGATTGTGTTTCACAGTAAATACCCATTTGCAACCAATGGGTTTCTTATCTGATGGAAGTGGGACTAGTGCACATATCTGATTTTCATAAAGTGCATGCATTTCGTCATCCATTGTTGCCTTCCACCTTGGATGTTTGAGAGCCTCTTAATAGGATTGTGGTACATATATGGAAGAAATAGTAGAGAGAAATTGACAACATGCAGGGGACAAATGATGATGAGACACTAAATTTGATATGGGATGAGATGTAGATGGTATGGTGCATGATTTGGGTTCTTTTCTTTGTGCGATAGCACAAGTATCATATTGTAGGCCAAAAACAACTGGAGAAGATGGACTTACCTTGGTGGGATCCGTAAAATCAGCAAGTGTGATGTCAGCTAGTGTTTTTGGGGGCTGAGAAGTTTCGGTAGCACGGGCACAACCGGTCGAGGAGAACCTAGTACTAAAGATAAACCTGGAGGAGCATTGTCAGACTAGTATGGAGAGTCTTCAAAAAATATGACATCCCTGGACACAAGTAAACGTTGAAGAGTGGGATTATAACAAACATAACCCTTTTGTATACGAGAGTATCCTAGAAAGATATACTTGATAGATTTAGGATCAAGTTTACTATGTTTTGGGGATGAAATATGGACAAAACATTGACACCCAAAGATTTTCAAGGGCGGTGAAAACGGATCAACATTTGGTAACAATATAGAGTAAGGAGATTTATTACCAAGAACGGAAGATGGTAGACGATTTATAAGAAAGCATACGGTAAGGACTGCATGAGGCCAATAAAAGTATGGAACTTTCATGGCATATAATAAACCTCGAGCTACCTCAAGAATATAACTATTTTTCCGTTCGACTACACCATTTTGTTGAGAACTGTAGGTACATGATGTTTAATGAATAATGCCATTTTCTTGACAAAAAGAGTCAAGTTATTTGGAAATGTATTATTTGGCATTATCAGACTGAAGTATTTTGATGTTCTAACCAAACTGAATGAGTACCATAGCATAAAAAAACTTTAAAATCAATGGTATCTCAGAATGCTCCTTAAATAGGAACAACCAAGTGGTACGAGTGAAGTCATCAATAAATGTAATAAAATACCTGACTTGAGAAATATTTGAGACGCTTAAGGGTCCCCATACATTGGTATGAATTAATGAAAATGGAGTAATAATTTTGACTTCTAGACGAGGTGAGTATGTACTCCTTTGATGTTTACTCACTTGACAAACTTCATAATTAAACTCATACCTGACTTTAAGAGTAGGAAAGATATAATGAAGAGATTGTGAAGATGGATGTCCCAACCGGTTGTGCCATAGCCTTGTCTCATTTTCATTGGTGGAAACAATATTTATTTTTGCCATATCCAAATAGTATAGCCCCTCTTGTTCACGGCCTCCACCAATCACTTGCTTCGTTATAAGATCCAGAAATACACACGAAGTGGGTGAGAAGGTGATAGAGCAATGAAAATACTTTGTCAGCTGACTAACAAATAACAAATTCAAAGGGAAGGTAGGGACAAATAGAATATTAGTGAGCGGAAGTGATGGGGTAACAAAAGTGGATCATTTCCCTTCAACCTTGATTTGAGAACAGTCAGCTATGGTAACAAACTTATGTGAAAGACATGGAGATACAAAATGTAATAAATGTCTGTTACCTGTAAGATGCTCAGAGGCTCCTAAGTCTATTATCTATTATTAAGATGAGGTAGATAGCATACCTGAAGCAGTAGTGGCAGCAGTATTTAATGAGGAACTTGGAGAAGAACTCATCATTTTCAGAAACAACTCATATTCTTCATCAGTAAAATTTTCATTTTCAATTGATTTTGTGGCTTCATCCTCCTTTGTATTTCCTACCAAGACTTGATTAACCTTTGTCAAGTCCAAGTTGTCATTGGCATTATAACATATTTCTCTATAGTGACCATTTTTTCTATAGTAACTCATTTCCTTGTAATAGCATGTATCGATAGTGTGGCCATATCTCCCGCAATGAGTGCATTCTTTCAACAATTTTTCCATGCTTTTGATAAGCCAACTAATCTCAATGGTATAATTTTTTAGCCATATTTTATAAAAAAAAATTTCTTGATCAATAGGTGGTCCACAGTTGGTGAGATGACCAAGTAGGTCATTTGTTATAAGAAACATCCGAACCGATGTGGACCAACTCATAAAATTTGATACCCTTCGTAAGGGTATTGTGATAATTCTTAGTATACCACCTTTGCTACTCACATTTTATTTAGCCATAATAGGCACTTCTATGAAAATAATTCTTCAAAAAAAATTCTAATAAAAATATCCAAGTAGTATTCTTCAAACAACTTGGTTTATGGAGAAATTTAACATTGACGTAAAACATCATTATTCTGATTTTTTTTGAGTAAATAGCCACTCGTAATAGACTCAATATCAATCTTCTATATTAGGGAAATCTTTTTCCCATGAAAAAAAAAAGTTCAACAATCTGATCATGGACTGGTCTCGGTTAATAGAATTTCCAAACCGACAAAACTGCTTTGATAGCTTCTTCTAGATCGAGAGGCATTCATATCCACAATCTCATAAGATGAAAAAAATTCACATACCCATCTTTAAATCATCTTCTAAATCTAGAAACCAGTGACATAAAGTAATAAAAAACATTATGAAGGAACTTACTCACACTTTTTGATCTTCCTTCACAAGGAGCCTTCTATGAGTGGTGTTGATCATATCTTCTTAGAGCATTCCTTTTAATTTAGGGATCCTAAATTTAATGCTCTGATACCATGTTGAATTTAGGATCTTTTTTCCAATATTCCGAGCAAGGGAAGAGAGAAAGAAAAAGGAGAAAAGGGGAAGAAAGTTCTCTGGTAGATAGAAGAAGAGAAGAGGAACAAGGTGGCGCCAAGCAAAGAGAGAAATTTACTCAAGAGAAAATTGTAGAACTTGATTAATTCCAAATTATAACACCTCTATTTATAGTAGAGGAAGTGATAAAGTCCTTATACAATTAACCTTTAAATCTCCTTATTACATTCCAACTCTAACTCTCTAAGATAAGTCTATCATGAAAGGATAACACAATCTAATAGAGTTCTAATATAAGTTGAACTATAACTCTTCTTCAAGAACGTGGATATAAGGGAGGAGGCCAGCTCATGGCCTTATCCTTGTGGGTCCCACGTGATCTTCCAACTCGTGGTATCTTTGTGGGTCCCACTTGATCTTCAAGTCTTCTAACTCATTTCAACTTGTGCTTCTTATCTTCTTAACTCGTGCTAGCTTGGGTGAGGACTCTTCTTGGCATCCCATGTCCTCATAGTGGGTCCCACCAGCTCGTGCACCATGGTGAGTCCCACATTGTAATAGAGAAAAGTGACAAGTTGGTGAATATCAATGTAGTACATACCCTCTAAGAACCAACTCACCAATATCTTTATGAAGGCTATTGTTGCAAGATCTCTCTCTGATACGTGTCCCAATCTAAGAATATTTGATATTTTTCACCAGCATGCGGGGGAATGTTAAAGATGTGTGAGTGTCATTCAATGTAACTAAGTGAATGAGTGGCATAAGGTGTAATTATGTAAAAATTTAAGTTCCTTACACCTTTGAGAAGTAGAGGGATAATGTTCTCCTTGAGATTTTCAGTCTCCAACCTTTGATGTAGTAGAGATAAGTATCTGGAGCTTGAATTGCTAGTATGCATGGAGAATTTGACAAAGAAAGGAACGTTTTGCAAGACTATAGCTGTTTTTTTTTTCCTCAAAAATGGGTTTTTGAGGAAATTTCAAATAAAAATAGTGGTCGAATGTAATAAATTTCCACTAAATACTCTTAGTACTTTTCTCAATGTATTTGGAGGGGTATTTATGAGTTTCTCAATCATGCTAGCAATTTTTTGCCCGTTTTCAAAAAGTTGCAAAAAGTGTTGATCACTGGAGAGTTAGATCAACCATGTATAACAACTATATTTTTTTGTTCCCCAACTTGTTGATCAAGCAGGCCATTGATCACTCGTATTCTCAACTTCTCAAAAATGGTATTTGATCAATCAATCCAGTTTGTTTGATCGATCAAATTTTATGGGGTTGGCTATGCAATATTCTAGATGATTGATCATAGACAAGGGTATGATCAATCATAATTTATAGCTCAATATCGATATGATTGATCAATCAGTTACATTAATCTATCATGCTTTATGTGCTTTTGCCAAACGGCATCATATATGATCGATCAAGCCCATGTAGGTTGATTGATCATGTTTTATGTTAAATTTAGAAAATTAGTTTTAAGAAAGATGATGATGTAGCTAAGGGGTTTTACAAGTTTAAAACATTATAGTGCATCGATTAAACATGATTTTGATAAATTACATGCCCCAAAGCTTCAAAGCTCTTGTGTACCATAAAATTGGAGTTTGGTGTTGTCTTATTACAGGATTAGAGTTCTTGAGAAATTTCTATGCAGCCTAGACTCTAATATTTAAATCTTCATTTCTTCATTTGTGGGTGCTTCTTCATGATGTCTTATAGCACGGTTGAGCTTGAGGTAATTCATTGATTTTTATTGGTTCTTTGTGAAGACCTTAATCATTGTGTCTTAAAGGAATTACATCTGAAATGCTTGATTGTAGATATTAGTACACACGTGGTTAAGTTTTTTATCATCAAAATATAGATGAAGGTCAACCTAGGTCAGCAATATGATCAGGTGATGGGTGTTCAGGTTAGCTATGAGAAGAGCATGGATCTTCGTGCACCCCTTCCTTCGACTCAGAGTCTAGGTACTGGCCATGTAGCCCGGATAGCTAACTTAGAGAAGACAAATAAGGAGCTTACACGAACAAGGGAGGTAGTCAAAGAATAACCATAGCAATTAATAGAGCAGACACTATAGTAAGCAAAATAGTAAATTGCTATGAGTAGGCTTCAAACTTATATGGCTTAGATGATGAGTTTGTTGGTTTCTTGTGGCATCATATTTTATTATGGATATTTTCATGTATTGTCTTTAATGAAACTTGGTTGCTCTACTTCCTCCCATCTTGGTCGTTCATATCATGCTACTTTTGTAAATTTTGTATAATTTTTTTTATATTTGACATTACTTTTATATTCAATTATATAAATAAAATTTCAATTCATTTTGTCCAAAATTTATTTTATTCATTAATTATTTTAAACATAAATAAAAAGAAACAAAATTTTAATTTTAAATTAAATTATCATTGGCAAAAACTTCCTTGAAAATTATTTTCCAAAATTATTTATTTTAATATTTTAATAAACTTAAGTGTTGAATTTATGGAAAAGTGAAATACTTCATTGACATCATAAAACTTATTATAATCAGAGTACATGAACCTTTATTTATAATAGAGGAAGGTAGTAGAGTCCAATTACAATAAAACTACCTTTGTCCCAATTACACCCAAACTCTAACACTTAAAGATAAGTCTTAACATAATTAAATAACTCAATATAGATAAAAGACAAATATAATTCAAAACATAACTCTTCTAAGATGTGACCATAAGATAAAGATGCATTTGTGAGTCCTTTTTCATCTTCCAACTTATATGATAAGGATGCCAGCTTGTGGTAATCATGGTGGGGTTCTACTTCTTATGGGCTTGAGCCCATCTTGTGGGTCTTTCCTTGGTAGTGTGGGCTTGGGCCCTATCTTCCAACACTCTCCCACATGCTGGGGATGAGAGAACAACATGAACTCCCAACTTGCTATAAATGATATATAGAATCTTTTTTTATATAATGTGACAGATCTTCAAACACTCCCGCTCACGCTGGTGCTCTCCTTCATGAGGCCCAGCTGGCATAAGAAAAGTGAGAATAAAATCACTTCAAGTTGTATAACATTGCTTTTTAATCCAGTTAATTAACACATGTTGGATGTTCGGCACACTCCTATCTTCTATAGGTAGTGGGTCTATACGTTGTTCAGAAGTGTAATAATAAAAAAACTCCTCCATCATCGTGTCCCTCCACATAACCACAACTCTCAAGTGGTAGGAGTAATAAATGCCAATTCATGGGGGTACAAGATAAAGTTAGTATTAAACTCTTCCATCACGTTGAAATAACATAGATGTCCTTACGAATAGTGGATGTAGCAATAAGCTCCTCCGTCACGATGATGTAACATATACTGACGCCACCCCTTCTTCAATAATAATGTCTCCAAAGAGACATAATAAACGCAACTAAATATAACATGACCATCTTCCAACACATATAACATGAACCAAATAATAACCTTTGTAAAAGAACCCATGAAATAATCTGATATAAAAATTTCTTCTTAGATGTACAAGCTTCATTTGTGCTCCCCCTCTCTTGAATATTTTGGTTACATAAAACTTGTCCACAACATATGGAATAAAATACCTCTTTCTTGTACTTTTTCTACTTCTCCCCCTCAAGCAGGGAGGTAATGGCTTGATCCTAGTTTGAACCAAATATCAAAGATGCAACAATAAGCAAAAATAATATAGATGTAGTAATAAGCCCTTAAACTAGGGATAAGTGAGATATTTTCTTGATATATGAACTCAAACAGTGATGCAAAACAAAGGGCATAAATTCGGATTTTTCAATACAACAGAATACCAACATGACCTTTGATTCTTCCAATACGAATATATCTTTAAATATAGATCAAATTGAAATAAAATTTTCTCATTCTGAAAGTAGACTTAAATACCTGTCATCCAAGTATAAATTCTCTTCATAAAATATAATTATCATAAGATAAATAATCTGATAGATTTCGGTCTCTGTCATCTGGCCAAACTAAGTGTTGTTTGTCCTTTTTTTCTAGAATAACCATTGACTCTTCCAAGATCAATATCCCCTTATAAAAAAATCATACAGAGAATTGATTGAATAGGTAAGAAAATAGACTTACAAATATTTCTTTTGATATATAACTATCCATATAAAGTTTCTTTTTTATAGCATAAAATACCTTGGAAGTTGAAACTATCTGCTGCCGCTCGAACCTCTTTTTCAATCTGACCTTTGCTACTTCAAATATCAATTTCTCTTTGTAGATAACTCAGATAAAAAAATAGTTGAATAGGTAAAAGAATAGACCTACAAATCTTTATTTTGATATATATTTGCAACAAAAAATAAAACCTATACTCCTCAAAATATATGTAGTAGTATGAGTAAGGATTGATCCCACGAAGAGTGATTAGTCTACTTTTATGCTCCGTGAATAAGGATGGGGGGGTTGGGGGTTTGAGTTTAACGAAAACACTTTAAAAAAAAACAACTTAGAAACAATTCAAACTAAAAGAAAAGAATTGAAATCAATCAAAAGAACAAACCTTGGTCTAAGTCAACCTCCACCATCGGAATTTCACAACTGATCATCGATGCAAGCAAATATCAATTCGCACTTGAATATTCACCGTTGGAACTATCTTCCTATCTCTCCTTTCGTAGTTAATTAGAAAATAAGTGATCTAATTAACTCTAACTACTAAACAACCCAAGACAAGAGCTCAAGGTTTAATCTAGCAGCAACCTTAACAATTAGAGAGATCGATAAGCTAAACAACACAAGCACAAGCGGCTGCATTTAATTTAATATAGCATTCTTCTCAAGATCTAATAATTCCTGACGCAGCAAATCATCAAATCTCGATTGCTTCATAGGTTAGAGAGATCAAACAATTATGGATTTGACGTCTAACCTAGTAGTAGATTGCAACGAGTAATAAACTAGTAGGCCTCCTAGGGATTAAATGAGAAAATCATGAAGGAAAATTACAGAAGAACATCGGATACTCAAAGCATAAATTGAACGATGAAAACAAATCAAATCTCACAGTTGTATTGATACCGATGCTTCAGTTTCCTTTGACCAAGTCTAAAAGTTTAGCCACACAGGGCCATGAAAAAATCTTAAGAAAAAAACTAGAGAAAAGATAGAGGAAAAGCTGGAGAAGACAAATTAGGAGCTTACACGAACAAGGGAGGTAGTCAAAGAATAACCATAGCAATTAATAGAGCAGACACAATAGTAAGCAAAGTAGTAAATTGCAATGAGTAGGCTTCAGACTTATATGGCTAGATGATGAATTTGTTGGTTTCTCATGGCATCATATTTTATTATGGTTATTTTCCTGTATTGTCTTTAATGAAACTTGGTTGCTCTACTTCCTCCCACCTTAGTCGTTCATATCATGCTACTTTTGTAAATTTTGTATAATTTTTTTATATTTGACATTACTTTTATATTCAATTATATAAATAAAAATTTAATTCATTTTGTCAAAATTTTATTTTATTCATTAATTATTTTAAACAGAAATAAAAAGAAACAAATTTAAATTTTAAATTAAATTATCATCGACAAAAACTTCCTTGAAAATTATTTTCCAAAAATTATTTATTTTAATATTTTAATTAACTTAAGAATATTTTTTGTTTAATTATTATAAAAAATAATTTTAAAAAATTAAAATAATTTTGGATGAAACTTTTGTCGAGAATTATTTTTACGCAAAAAATTAGAAGGAAAATTTCACTGAGAAATAATTTTTTGAAAATAAAAAAAAATTATCAATGAAAAATTTTATTGATAAATACTTTATGACAATGAAAAAATTATTGACAAAAATTTTCACCGAAAAATATTTTATGAAAATAAAAATATTTACCAATGAACATTGAGAATGATTTTTAGGAAAATCAAAAGTATGAATCATTGAAATTTTCATAAAAAAATATTTTAGGAAAATAAATTAAAATATTTATCAATAATTGTTTTTCTTGAAAATATTTTATGGTCATAGAGATATAGAAATCTCCATTTCAATAGCTCGTTTAGTTTCCTTGTCTCATGAAAGCAAATATTTTTTTTTTTTGGATTAAAACATCCTACATTTAGGTATTGACTATAACTAGTCATTAGTTCAGTTCTTTAGGCGTGTAGGAGACATTGTCTTTTAAGAACACATATTGTATAAAGACTAAACTTAAATCTATATCACTCACATGATTCAAACAAACTTAAATTGACTCTATTAAACCAGGTCTTATTTTGGTTTACAAGAAAAATTAATTGAATTTGTCTAGATGAATCTTATTGATTGAATGGAGTCAAAATTTGATGCTCTTGAGAGGTAAGTTGGGTTGCAAAATACCAATACAAGTACTTATTAAAAGTTGGTCATGGAATATGTAAATAAATTTTAACATATTACACACTTAAAAAAAATAATAAATAAATAAATTACATATACTATCTAATACATTAGGGAAAGATTTCTAGAGAGGTAGTCTTTTTTTAAAAAAATGTAGTAGTACTAACGTTCCCTAGAGTTCCATTTCTACCTAAAAATAGATTTCTAACATTTCTTAGAAAAAAATACTTATAAGGCCTAAAATATGTATATTCTAAATATAATTTTGTTAAAAATTGGATAGTTAATGTTTTATTTTCCACGGAAGTCAAGGACGTGTCGATGGTTGCAAGACGAATTACAATAGATAAAATTGGAAGAAGTTCAGGATTGGCACCTTCTACTCCTTTCCATGATGTGTATAGGAAGGGGCTTCTGGCCTCCTTTGGCAAAAATAGGGCCTCCCCCTCCCTCCGGGGCTATCGTAATAAGGAGGTCGGACACTTCTTTGGTATATTTTTTTACTTAAAAAATATTATATGTTTTAAAATGTGGGGAATTAAGTTAATTTTATTTCCTTCAGTTTACTACACAATAAAACCTATGATCGATCATTAATTTAATTAAGAGGCTATTTCAAATTACAATATATGAAGGTGTATTTAGAAATACCCTAAGTTTACATTGGTTAATAAAATGCAAAAAATAAAACAATTATTAGGTAAATGCAAGCATCATATTGAAATTTAGTCAGTTATTAATTAGCCATTTCTTGAGAGTTTTTTTTTTCTCTCTCAGAAAGCATTGGCCCGTGCATATTGTTGATTGTGGCTGAAGGCTTGCATATTTCACCAGATAGAAGCAGTAGAATCGAAATATAGAAAGAAACAGTATCCAAAACCAGTTGGAGAGAATAAAAAATTACAAAAGAAGGAGAAATAGAAGATGTTTTCGTACGTATGAAGGAGTATTCTATACTACAAAAATGAAGTAAAAAATTGATAATTCTAAGTCTTTATTTTAAGATTCTTTAGTAGGCAAGTATCCAGGCAGCAAATAAGAAGCAATCTTTGTCAGGAATTCTTTGAGATCCGTCAGCTATCCTCAATTAGATCACACTGCACGAAGCGTGACGAAGGTCCGTTGAATTCCCAGAAAATTTTTTCTAATAAAATCCTTCTCGCTCCGGTCTAGAAGATGTCAACTTGCGATTTTTTTAGGCACAGAATCGCGTTTCCGGTGAAAAAGAAACAGAGGAATCCGAGAGATTTCTTATGAGATTTAAAGCGACGTAAAAGAATAGCTGGAGATCTTCTTAGAAGCGCGCAGAGACGAAAGCAACGAAAGCACAGAAGAAAAAACAAGAAAAGAAGGCGGAGGAATTCAGTTCTTGGAATTGCGCGTAGGCCAATGCATGCAAAAGTACGCTTGGTGCGTGCATGGCATTGGAATGCATGAAAATCTGTAATTGGATATCACCTACGTAAACTTTATATTACTAAACATACTTCGTCGGGAAAGGAAAAATCGTCGTAGTGCTCAAGAAATCATGTTCCTATAATTGCATGGAATTTCCTACTTTTAAGAGAAGTAAAAGCGTAAAGCAATTCGGGAAAAAAGAAAGAAAAATCCAGACGGATTTGCATGAGGAATCTGATGCCCTCGACGTGAAAGAAATAAACACTTTTAGGATCACGAAAAAGGCAACTTAAAAAGAGAAACTGTAGATTAACAGTTCATTACGAATTTGACTTGAAAATCTCGGTTCGCAATCGAGGACCATTACAGGAGAAGCAGAACTTGCACGCCTTTTTTAAGGAAAAAATAAAAGCTAAGAAAACGGGTAGCTAAGATGAAAAATTCATTCGAAATCTTATCGAGGTTTATGGGTTTCTCTTGCAGCACAACAGATTAGATTAAAAAAGCTCTTATGCTCCAGCCTCCTGAGAGAGAAAGCAGAAGAGCAGTGGCTGACGTCTCACCTAACGCACTATCTACTAAAAACCAAAAAAGTACTTGACAATTTTGCTACTCAGTTCGATCGAGAATCGATTAAAAAGAATTCCAGATCAAAACATCAAGAAGTATATCAAGCCTTCCCAAGAAATCTCAATTAAAGAAACTATGCATTTCCATTAACAAGATCAAAATTCCTCATTTACATAATCGATCTCTAGAAATTATTTCTCATCCCATTCCAAGGCCCAAATCAGCGTTCCGTCGGGGAGGGGACGGTGCGCAGCTGGAGATCGATCATGTCGTCCAATGGATGGAAGAATACGAGACCAAAGTGTTGCTCCCGCTACAATGGCGACTCGGCCCTTGAGAAGATGCGTTGTCCGGGGGCAAGAATGGCCATGGGATCATACCGAGCCTTCCTCTCCACAAACCTCTGCCACTGCCTTCCGAAGTGTCGCTTCCACTGCTCTTCCGAGCGGTAGTGAGGAAGATAAAGCTTGAAATCGAATCCGTTGGCGCAGCAGCAGTCGATGACTTCCTGGTTCTGGGCGACCAACTCTTCAGCCGGAGGACCTTCTGGGTACGGCCGGGTGAACCGGAGCAATCCCACCAAGTAGAAGATTTCTTCTTCCGGTACCGCAACGGAGCTCCGACTATCCCACCTGAAATCGAAGACTAGGTAAATTTGCTGACGGAGGAAGGGTATTTTGGTCATATAAAAACTGACAAAAGAAAAAACCAAAGGAAAAGACATCATGGAGGGGGGACCATAACAGGGAAGGGTGCCAACCGGAACTCCCGTTTCCGTCGAAACAATTTTGTCGTCACAGAAATGGCAACCCTGTCCGGCTCAAGGGAGATCTCTCTCCCTTTTTGCCTTTCAATTACGGCTCTGAACTCCCAAAGGCCGCTGACACATCCCAATTCCCACACTATGACCAAAATGCCCTCTCCAAATCATTACAATTTACAACACAACGCTAAAGTACTACTACTCACTTGCTTCGCATGAGAGGATAGACCAGCATTGGCCCACCAACGCCGTTCTTCAGAATCTTCTTGAAAACCATCCGATCGAAATCTTTGATATTGCGCTTGGAGACGAGCAAATTGAGCCATGGATGAGGCGTGTCCCATATGCCGCTCGCCTTGGCGGCCATCTCCGCCCGCTTCACGCGCAGCAGGAAATCCACGTAGTCCAGGTCCACGGAGAATGTCAGCCGTCGGATGAACCTAAGCGGTCGGAGCATCTCGTTGACGACCTGCAGAACGAAAATCGACCACAGACAGCAGCACGCCCGTGTCAACGACAAAATTCTCAACGAGGGTAATACCGTAACTCTACCGTGCCGAAACACGACGAACTTCTAGATTGCTTCACGGGCCAGTAATGATTTGCTGAGCAGCCTCGAGCACACAAGGGTAGTTCCGTAATTCTGACATTTTATTCCGCCGCAAACCCCTCTCGGGGAACGGAGGTATCAGATATGAGAAACTCGCGCCCACGAAATGACCCATTGAACCTTGATCATAAATTGGGAGAGTATCGAAATAAAAGAATGTTTCCTTTGGAGGGTAGTTTCGTAATTTGAAAGGCAGAAAAATCCAAGGGAAGATATGGACGACGTACGGTCAAATCCAAAGCAAACTTCATTTGATGGTTTTCCAGAAAAGCTCGCTCCAGGGTCAATCAGTTGCTCCAATTATTATTTTAAACCATTCTCAAACAAAAAAGTCGTTTTACTAGTTCATATTTGCATCCTACAAAAATCCACGTTAAATCTGACAAAGCTAACAGCGACTTTATACGAGATCCAATAGTATTATTCTTCCTAAAGAAAGGAATTCAGAAAAAAAAAAAAACCGAAAGATTGAACCTCGATTCTCTCTGGAGAGGTACCTTATCCAAGGTGGCGCCGTCCTGTGTCCAGCGATTGATATGTAAAGCGACCTCAAGACAGTAAAGAGTGGGCCCTGCGCTCCGGGGAATACAAGTGGGGTCCAGTCTTTGTCCCGGACTCAGGGGGACCGAGTCCCACCCGTTGACCGGGTCATCGCTATTGACGAAAGCGAAACCTTCGACGTAATCAAACGACTCGGACGGCGCCGTCCGAGTGACCAGAAACTCGGCGTCGGCTGTGAATTCGCCGAAATCTTCGTACACCAGGCGTGCCCACATCACCTGCAAAAGCACAAGGGCGGCACGTGAGCGACGGAAAGCGGAAAACACTCGCATGATCGTGGAGGAGCTGAATGCTGCAAGCAAAAACAAAAAACAAAAGAGTTGTGGGGCCCACCGATGACTGATCTGGTGGCTGAAACTGAAACTGAAACTCACTACTAAACTTTTTTAACCCTTTTTTTGGTTTCATTTATGTTCTCATTAATGTCTTATAGTGCTCACTGAGCTTCTTATGGTGAGATGACACTCGAGGGGTTGCGAGAAGCTGCTAAGTGTGAGAAGCGCATCAGAAGCTAAATTCGAGAGGGATTGAGATATCGGACCTTGTGGGGAGCTGGCTGCAGCACAACCCTGGCGCGAGTGATAATCCCGAACTGGCCCAAGCCCCCCAGAACGCCGAAAAACAAATCGGAATTGTCGGAAGGGGAGCAGACGACGATGTCGCCTTTGCCGGTGACGACCTGCAACTCCAGCACATTCTCCGTCTGGGGCCCATAACGGAAAGCCTGACCACTAATTCCCCCGTTCGAGAGAGTCCCCCCGACGGTCAAGCCCAGATAATCCGTCCACGATCGCGGTGCCAGGCCCAGTTTGACGCACGCCATGAGAACTTCTTCCCACAGCACACCTCCCGCCACGTCCACGTACGGACACTCCCCCGGACTCACTCTGATCCGCCCATCCATAGCGCCCATCTCGATCACCACTCCCCGCGCTGCCGACGCCTGCCCATTGATAGAGTGGCCGTTCCCTCTGGCGGCGACGGTGAGCCGCGGCGAGCGAGAAGCCGCGCGGAGGAGGCGGGAAATGTCCTCCGCAGATGCGGGACTCACGACGGCGAGGGGTGGCGCAGCTTTATGGAGGCCGCCAAAGTCTGCGGAGACGCGGGAGGAGGCGGGGGAAAAGTCGATGGAGCCTTGGAGGTCGAGCGACTTGCAGATGGCGACGTCGTCGGCGGGAACGTCGGAATCGGAGTCCCGCACGAAGGGCTCGAGGCAGGCGATCATGGTGGCCGGAATCAAGGATTTGAGGGGTTGTGCTATGTGGGGTGGGGGGGACGTTTGTATATATAACAGAGCCAAACGGGAGGCACAAGCAGAAAGAGAAAGGATTGGAGTGTAGTACATTAGTACCAACTCAAGCGCTGTGTGAGAGAAAACAACGCATAGTAATTAAGATGATAAAGAAAAAAGAGATTTGGGACGTCAGCTGGTCGTGGGATGTTCGTTGTCGTTTGAAGAGTACATGGCGGAAAAAACGCATAAAATAAGTCGAAACCCAAGTGAACTCAACTATTCTCCCTCTAATCCCTTTCCTATCCTCTGTCTGCCACTTCCTTTTATTTATTCAGATTTTCCTTCCTTTTTCAATTTACCAAATTATGGAAAGGGAGAGTTTTCCATGCCAAGTAGATGATAATAAACGGATTGCGATATGTGAGAATAATGGCGTCTGTTGCGCTGTCATCCAACCATACCTTCTCCCCTTCTTTTACTTTTCCTCCTTTTCCCCCAAAATTCTCAAAATATTAAAAAAATAAAAAAAAACTATTTTTTTTCTTCTTTAAATTTCCTTTTTTGATGTACGCTGCTGACATTGGCTTCAAATGCTTCTTGACGCATGTTATGTTTTAGGCCACGCAAATCTCCATCTCGAAAACGGCCATTGTACACCCGATTGGATCCTCACGTCACCTCGTCTCCTGCCACGTGTTCTTCCAGCTTTTGAGAATCCGATGCGTCCGACCGGTCTTGGGTAACCCAATTCCTTCCCTTCCTTCACCCCCCCTCAAATTACTGGATTTTGTGGAAGTGTCTTCATGATTGGAGTGGAGATAAGAGACATGCCATCCACTGCTAATTAAATAACATGAGACATATATACTGTGATGTTCATTAATCTCTATTAACCTTAATGCGTTTGGATTAGATAAATTTCTATCCAATAATTTATAGGTGCTGACAGAGACAAGATGCAACGAGAGTCACCCGCCATCATGTTTCTCATTTTTCAATTACTTCCTCGCCCACTAATGGATGTTTCTTTGGGTGACAACCCTGGTGTGTGTCGTCAACCTGCTTGTCTTAATCTTTTTAAATAACAAATGTGTTTTCTACTAGAACATCAACATTAGAGGACCACCCCCTCCCCAAAACACCAGGACCTCCCCTCCCCCATCTTAAGAGTAGAGGCCCCCATATGTATAATGAGAAAAAGACTATTTTGTATGGAACTACTTTATTATCTAAAGATAATTCAATTCTTCCATAAAAGGGTTGATAAAATTATAAGTATACGTTGACTTATTGTATTCGGATAACAAACAAAAACTTCACCTGTATAAAAGTTTGAGTAATATTACATAATGGGTGTTGTATGTCACTCCATTATTCATTGTTCTTTATTTTGAGGGGTGATGTTGTTTGGTCGGTTAGATTCTATAAGATAAATCTAGGGGGAAGGGAAAGTGAATAAGATTACTCGATTTTGAACTTTTGTGACAATGCACTCAAGCAATCACTATGAACAATTAAATATTCAACCACTTTGAACACCAAGATTTATAGTGGCTCATAGACACTATTTGAAATTGCTACTCTACACCTAGAGATCTCTTGCAATGGTATCTACAACATTAGACCTCAAAAGGTCCAAATTATAGCACCTACCTAAGACTTGGGACTTATAACTTATAGTAATTGGGTTATAGGCACCTAGACACTTGAAAGGATTTTTCAACAGTAACAACTATGACAAC
Source organism: Aristolochia californica (assembly GCF_029961685.1). Classification (NCBI taxonomy): domain Eukaryota; kingdom Viridiplantae; phylum Streptophyta; class Magnoliopsida; order Piperales; family Aristolochiaceae; genus Aristolochia; species Aristolochia californica. The sequence continues at coordinate 38,318,317 of NW_027181881.1, read as the reverse complement.
TACCAACTAGTTTATCCAAATCTTGATTTCTTTTACAATTTAGCAAGGTTTAGTTTTTTTCTAATTAAATACAAGGCCTCTTAATAGGCATATATTATAATTAAAGGTATAAATAACATTGCACCCACTCCAAAAGTCATTTAGTGCGAAACATACGAAACAATTATCTCAACCGTCCGATCATAATCAACGACTATCTTAGCCGTCTGATAAATGATTATCTTAGTCGTCCGATCAAAAGGCTATCTCAGTTGTCCAATCAATGACTATCTTAGTCGTCTGAATCTTGTTTTGTATGTTTCGCATCAAATCACTTTTTGTATTGAATCAGTCATGCCCACTCCAATATGATATATCACAATTACAAGATCAACTCAAATCTCAACAATGAATTTCAATGTATATGTTTGAAAAACTTAAAACATAAAGTTTGAAGTTCATGAAAATACTGTTGACTTAGAGTTGACTCATATCCTATTTTGATGTTAACTAATTTTAATTGAGCTAATAATTATGAACTAAACATTTCAGATGCATTTCCATCAAGACACACAAAAATTATGGTTTTTGCAACTCAATCAACAAATTCATCTCAAGACCCCAATCTCAAAAAGAAGTTTCAAATCATCTTAAAGAAGCACAACCAAGGAGTTTAAAGACTTGTAGACTAGAGTTAAATTCAAAATACACTTTTAAAAAACTCCAGCAATGTAAGAGAATTGTTAGTCAACCTTTAATCAAAAGGTGCATGAGAATTTTAGAGCATTTAGGGTAAATTGATTTGAAAATCATGTTTAGCTGATAAATATTTGAGTTTATATCACACTAGTAAGCCTTACAATAAATTTATCATGCTTAAATGTCTTTTTCTGAAAACTGGAAATTTGCATGATCAATCATCTTGTGAGCAATCTGGCAAAAATATAAAGCATAATTGATAGTACCTAACACTATTGATCAATTAGACAGAACTATGATAGAATGAGCTATCAAACATTAATGATCATTCCTACACGATTGATCAATTAAACCTATTCCATGCATTGAAAAATATAAGGCAAAATCGATCATACCTACAATATTGATTGATTAGGCAGAACCGTGCCTATAAGAAACACAAAACATGATTGATCATACCCTCTTTATTGATCGATCAAACTGAATTTTTGCACAACCAAGGCTTCAATGCATGATCGATCAATTAAGTAGGATTTGTCAATCAACTTTATATTTTAGGAGCTTGAAAATGCATTGATCGATCATGTGATCAATGAAAGATTCATAAAAATACAATTGTTACACATAATTGATTGATCATACATTTTCATTGATCAATTAATGTGTTTATCCATATTTTTTAAATGATCAAATAACAGTTAGTTTGGCATAAATCTTATAAATACCCCAAATGTTTCTTTAGAAGAATCAATGTGTATTTATTTGAAAACCAAGTGTATTCAGTACTCTCTTCACTTGAAAATTTCATTCAAACCCTCATTTGAGATAAAAGAGCAAGATTTTGAAATTTCCATCAACTCTCTCAAAGATTTCTCATGCATCCTAGTACAATCAAGCTCCAGCAAATGCACTCAAATACTTAAAGGGATTGGAGGGTTGGATTTCACTAGGAGAAGGCAGTTTCTCTTAATCAAAAGTGTAATTTTTCAATGTTTATTTCTTTTTACTCTAAAATTTTGTGAGAGGTTGTCTAGGACCTCAATTGTAGAAAGAGAAGGCTCATTAGAGCTAGAATCTAGTTATAATCTCTTTGGGAGAGATTGTAAGAGAGTAATAGGGCATTACACTTGGCTTAAAGAGAGCCATAATCTCTTTAATCTTGTAATTGTCCAACTAATAGAGCAGTTACTGGCATTTTCCCAAGCAAGGGTTCTTAGGCGGTGATTGCTATTGTTGTTTTCAGGACTCCATCATCTCTCAACTTTAAGGACACGTGCGATGAACGAGAGGAGAAAGAAGGAGAGGAGAAATAAGAAGAAGATGGAGAAAAGAAGAGAAGAAAGAAGGAAGAGGAGAGGACGGCTAGAGAAGGAAGGAGAGGGAGCACATAGAGGAAAAGGATGGGAGAGATTAGGGCTATGATGAATGACCTAATCCTCCCTCTTAAGCTTTATTTATAGTGGTCAAGAATATATCAATTACAAGTATAATAATGTCATTAAACCTGGACCATATATTCCAAGACTCCCCCTCAAATTGGTGGTGAGAAGATACCATATATGCCCAACTTGGTGTATGTAGTTGAGAGAACTTTTGAGTTGACTGGTTTTGTGAGTATATCAACAACTTGATTGTGAGAAGAAACATGCGTAAAACACATAATACCTGCTGACAACTTCTCTCTAACAAAGTGTCAGTTCACTTTAATATGCTTAGTTCTCTCGTGAAAGACCGGGTTGGAGGCAATGTAAATTTCAGCTTTACTGTTGAAGAGCAGGTCTGAAAGAGTCTCATATGATTCTCACAACAAGAATTCTTACAGAACTAGAATTCTTATGGTGGAGTCTTACAGAAGTCTCACGGAAGATTATTAGTTTAAAAGTATTTTAGTTATGGTAATCTTCCATTTTTGTTCAATTATTTAATTGTTCTAGGACATCTTTTAGTGTTTAACTTTGGGTGTAATTGAGACAATAGTAGTTTAATTGTAATTGGATTCTACTTATTGGCTCTATTATAAATAGAAGTTCACATACTCAAATTGAAACAAGGTAGTAAAACTTTTTTTTCTTTTCCAAAAATTCAAAATGGCATCATAGCAGGTTCTATGAACTAACTTGGTCAACCCACAGAGATAATGTGATTCCTTTCTAATCTATCATCCCTAGTAATTTAGGTTCATTTTCTATTTTTTTTCTCTCATTTTAGTCTTAGTACCCATTGTTTTCTTGGCATTTTCACATTCTTACTGATTTTTTTAATAGAAATCAAAATAAATGATAAGAAAAAATTAAGCACATGCACATAACCATAGGAGATAATTATTTTTATTCTTGATGTTCTCCTATTAGCAGTCTCCACCCAAGAACCCTTGCTCAAGAAAATTCACTAATATTGTCTATTAGCTGAAAGTGCAAAGGGATTTCTAGCTTTCTATAAGCCATGTGTAATCCTCAATTACACAATTCATCTCTCTCCAAGAGATTTTGTCTCGAATTGGCACCCACGTTCTAGATTTCAGGCTCTAGAATCCCAATTGTTCCAACTTTAAGGAACAAGTGAACCTCTAACAAAGAAAGTATTAAAATACAAAAGAAAATCAAACTTACAATATTTCTTATGGAGATATAGCTTTTCTCCAAGTGATATCCAAGCCTTCAAATCTTTAAGTATATGAGACAAGTGGTTTGGAGCTTGATGGAACTATTGAATGCAAGGAAATTTGAGAGAACTTGAAGGATTTGAGAAAATGCAGCTTTTTTCTCTCAAAAAGGGTGAAATAAGAATATTAAGCTCAAAATATTTTTTTTTTTTTAGGTTTGGTATGCCAATATAAGCTCAAATCTTGATCTTCTATGAGTTTGGAGGCTTATTTATAAGTTTTCCATCCAAACTAGACTTTTTTTGCCAATTAACAAAAAGTCGTAAAAAGCGTTGATTGATTAATGAAGAGGATCAACCATGCTTAACGATAATAGTTTGTAAGTTTCTAAGCCTATTGATCAATCATTGCATCAATCAATGAGTTTGAGACCTTTCAAAAAAACTTAGTTATCAATCATGCTTTATAAAACTAGCTATGTAGAATTCTATATGATCGATCATGCTATAGGGGGTGGTCATTCCTGCTTTATAACCTTAACTAGTATGATTTTGTATGATCGATCATGCTGAGTCAATGAACAATTGTGCTTTATAGGTTATGCTAGACTTCATTTTGGATGATCGATAAACCCTATCGGTTGATCAATCAGGCTATATGCCAATGTACTATTTTGACAGTTAAGCATGGTGTGAGCAATACTAAGGGTTTTGAGATTGTAAAAAGTTTATGTGCATTTGATTAAAATATGGTTTTGAAGTATTTCATGTTTTTGAAGGACATAGACACGTTTAGGTGTCATTTTTTAAATATCTTATATTTTGTGTTATTTCCTCACTCTTTCTAGGGTGAAGGGTATACTTGTAATTTATGTACTCTTGATATCTACAAATAACGGCTAAGGGGGAGGGTCTGGATATCTTCGACAACCCTAAGTCTCTCCCTTTCTTCTCTCCTCCACATGATTACTTCTCTCCTTCTTCTCTTCTCCTCTTCTCCTCTTCTCTTCTCCTTCTTCCTTCTTCTCTCCAACATTCTAAGTTGAAGATCTTGATAGTATGAAATCCTGAATTCAACATGGTATTAGAGCTATGGTTTAAGGTTTTAGGATTCCAATTTTTTTTTTTACTTGGATCATGATTCGTGAAGGCACTGTTTGGCATGGAGGAGCTACATGACAAAGATAAGTTTTTCTCTTGTTCTTGGATTTGAAGCAGTCAATACCCACATGCTTCCCTTCGATATTATAACTATTTATTGCTGCTAATCTGCATTTTTTAATGAAAATTTATTGTTGCTAATCTTCTACTCATTCATAAGTTGGTATGTGTTGAATTTAGGGCCCCATAATTGAAACCTCGAGCAAGATGAGAGAGGGAGAAGAAAAAGAACAAAGAGAGAGAAAGAGCTTAGGTAGAGAGGAGAGAAGAGGAAAGAGAGAAAAAAAATTTAGGCTAGAGAGAGATTCTTCACGAGTTGAGAACTGTACAGCTTGATTGAACCCTTCAACCAAGACCCCTATTTATACTATTTTCATTACATATTTAGAGATAAGATAGGATCCCTAATATCCCTAATTAAATCAATCATGATTATCCAAATCTACATAAATCATGGAATGATAAATTGATTACATTAATCAAGGAAGATAGCCAAATATTCCAACTCATGTGATAAGAATGCCAGTTCGAGTGATGACTCATCATGCCACCTCAAATGATCATATTGGCTCCCACCAGCTCGTGTGGTCATGTAACACTCCCCCTCAAACTGGGGGTGAGAAAACATTGTAAATGCCCAACTTACTGCAGATGGTGGACAAGATCTTATGAGTGACTTATTTTGTGAGAATGTCTGCAACTTGCCATTGTGAGGAGATATGTTTGAGAGATAATATGCGGGCTTGGAATTTCTCTTGGATGAAATGGCAGTCTACTTCATTGTGCTTTGTTCTCTCATGGAAGACCGTATTTGAGGTGATATGTATTGTCGCCTGATTATCGCAATGTAGATCCTTATGGGCTTCTTTATAGAATCCTAGTTCAGTGAGAAGGGATCTAATCCATAGAAGCTGACTAAGTGTGTGTGTCATGGCCTTGTATTCTGCTTCTGCACTAGACCTTGAAACTACATTTTGCTTCTTGCTTCTTCATGTAATCAAGTTCCATCCAACTATTGTGCAATATCCAGAAGTAGATTTTATGTCATTCGGGGATCCAACCTAGTCTGTATTTGAGAACCCTTCTATGTTGAAGTGACCATGGTTCTTATAGAGAAACCATCTTCCTGGAGCTCCTTTCAAATATCACAATTCTTTTTAGTGTTGCCCAGTGACTAAGTTGTGGTCTATGCATGTATTGACTACCACACTTACTGCATATGACATATCTAGCCTTGTTACACAGAGATAAATGAGTTTTCCCACAAGTCTTTGATATTTTCCAATATCTACATCTTCTCCAGTGCTTGCAGATTATTTTGTATTGGAATCCTTAGGAGTTTCTGCTAGTCTACACCCCCTTCATTCATGTCTCCTCCAGTAGATCAAGGACATACTTCCTTTGAGATAGTATAATCCCATGTTTGGATTGTAGAACTTCAATACCCAAAAAGTATTTAAGTAGTCCAAGATCTTTTGTCTTGAATTCATCATATATCTTTTCCTTGATTTCCTGAATACCCTCGAGATCACTACCAATTAAGATAATATCATCAACATATATGGCCAAAATCACTTTGCCTTTAGGTGTGTCTTTAAGAAATACGGAGTGATCTACGAAACATCTATGAAATCTGGCCCGTATGAGTACTTGGCTAAATCTATCAAACCATGTACAAGGAGACTGTTTTAGACCATAAAGGGATTTCTTAAATTGACATACCGACTCCCCCTCAATCACAAATCCAAGTGGTTGTTGCATATAAATTTTTTCCTTTATATCCCCATTGAGAAAAAACATTTTTCACATCAAGCTGATAGATCGGTCAAGAAGAATTAGCAGCAAGAAATAATAAAATACGTACTAAGTTCATTTTGGCCACCAGAAACAATGTTTCCTTATAATTGATCCCACAACACTATGTATAGCCTTTAGCAATGAGGCGGGTCTTAAGATGAGCAACTGACCTATCCGGATTGTGTTTAATAGTAAAAATCCACTTACAACCGATAAGTTTTTAATTTGATGGAAGAGGAACTAGAGCCCATGTTTTATTCTCATAGAGTGCTTGCATTTCTTCATCCATTGCCACCTTCCACTTGGATGTTTCAGAGCCTCCTGATAGGACTGTGGGAGTGAGATGGAAGAGATAGATGCAAGAAATTGACAACATGAAGAGGATAAACGATGGTGAGACTCAAAATTGGATATGGGGTGAGAAGTAGAGGGCCTAGTGCAAGTTCTAGGTTCTTTTTTGAAGGCAATGGGCCGAGTATCATATTGTGGTCCAAAAGGAATAGGAGAAGATGGACTTACCTCAATGGGATCCAAAAACTCCATAGGTGTGGTGTCAACCAACACTTTAGGGGGGTTGAACAATTTTCGTAGCACAGGGCACAACTGGTCAAGGAGAGGCTAGTATAGAAGAGAGTAGTATGAAGAGTCTTCAAAAAAAGTTTCATCCCTGGACATAAGTAACCTTTGGAGAGTTAGATCGTAGAAAATATAACCTTTCTCCTTGAGAGAGTATCCTAAGAAGATACCCTTGACAGATTTTGGATCAGGTTTACTATGTTGTGGGGAGGTAATATGAACAAAGCATGTACAACCGAAGACTTTCAAGGGAAGTGAAAAGGGATCACCATGTGGAAACAATAATGAATATAAATATTTATGACCAAGAACGGAAGAGGGTAACCTATTTATAAGAAAGCATTAAAAGTATGGGACTTTCATGATATACAATAAGTTGCGAGCTACCTCAAGAAGGTGACAATGCTTCCATTATGTTTCTCCATTCTGTTTTGGGGGATGTAAGCACAAGATGTTTGATGGATAATTTCATTCTCTTGACAAAAATAGTCAAGATCTTTGGAAGTATATTCTTAGGCATTATCAAACTGAAGTACTTTGATTTTTTTATAAAATTGAGTGACAACCACAACATGAAAGGATTTAAATATGGATGGTATTTTAGATCGCTCTTTAAAAAGAAATAGCCATGTGGTACGAGTAAAATCTTCAATAAAGGTAATAAAGTACTTGACTCGAGGAATGATTGAGACTCTCAAAGGTCCCCATACATCTGTGTGGATCAATGAAAAAGGAGCAACACTTTTAAGTTTTGGACGAGGTGAGTATGTGGTTATCTAGTGTTTGCTTAGTTGACACACTTCACAATTTAAATTTGTTCTATACTTAAAGGTAAGGAAAATAAGATGAAGAAATTGTGCGGATGGATGTCCCTACTGATTGTGCCATAGACTTGTCTCAATTTCCCTTGTTGAGACAACATTTATTTGAGGCACGTCCAGGTAGTAGAACCCCCCTTGTTCATGGCCTCCACCAATCACTTGCTTCATTATAAGATCCTAAAACGCATAAGAAGTGGGTGAGAAGGTAATTGAGCACTTAAAATATTGTGTTAGCTGGCTAACAGATAAAAGATTCAAGGGAGAGGTAGGAACAAAAAGAATATATGTGAGCGTAAGTGATGGAGTAACAGAGGATCCTTTCCCAAGAACTTTAGTGTGGTAACAAGTTTATTAGAGAGACAAGGAGAAACTGAGTCGAGTAAATTTTTGTTACCTGTGAGTTGCTCGGAGGCCCCTGAGTGAATTATCCAGGGTGAAGAGGAGGAAGTGGCAGAGAGCATACCTGAAGAGGTGGTGGCAGTAGCAGTTGAGGAGGAACTTGGAGGAAAGACCATCAATGATTTCATTTTTTGGAATAAGTCATACTCATCATTGGTCAAGATTTTTTTTTCTGTTGATGGGGTAGACTGGTCCTCCTTTGTATCACTTACTAAGGCTTGATTAGCCTTAACCCAATCTGGTATGCCATAGATTTTAAAACACCGATCTATAGTGTGGCCATATTTCCCACAATGGGTGCATTCCCTGCCGTCTGTTTTGACAAAACCATTCCTTCCACCTCTTCCTCATCCTCCTCTATAATTTCTTCCAAGGCCTCGGTCGCGGTTGGTTGATGTTCTCCTATGCCCAAAGTACATAGCGGATGAAACTTCAGTAGGAGAAGGAGAAGAAGAGTCTGGAATGCGGAGTAATGTGGCACATACATCATCAAAGGTGGGAATAGCAGAGGTGTTAAGGAGTTGACTTTTAGCAACTTTGAGATATGGCTTAATGTTTGCTAGGCAAATGGCAGTGGCTAAGACTTCCTTCTACTTTTCCTAGACAAAGACATCGGTGGAGGCAGGCTGAGCAAGGTTCAATTCTTGAAGAAGGCCTCTAAAACGAGCCAAATATTCATGAATATTTTCTCCTTGTTTAGTGTTGAACATTCTTTGGAGAATATCATATGACCTTTGTAAGTTGTCAGAGCAAGAGTACAACTTAGAACATGTCTCCCAAATTTGTTTGGCGGTGTCGAGAAGAATAACATTGTTGGAGACAGGTTCTTCCATGCTATTGATGAGCCAACTAATGACCAAAGTTTCATTTTTTAACCGCTTAGAGTAAGCAATATCTTCTTCACCAATGGGTGGGCCAAGTTTGGTGAGATGACCAAGTAGATCCCTTTTTATAAGGAACCATCAAACCGATGTGGACCAGCTCAAGAAATTTGATATCCCTCACAAGGGTGTGGTAGTAATCTTGATAATATCATTCTCGTTACCTATGTATTCTTCAACCATACGAGGCAATTCAAGGGTAACAATGTACTCAAATTTGAAGTAGCCTAAGTAAGCTACTTGAAGATTCAAGACCAGCCAAGGCTAGCTCAGGTAGATGGGAGGAGAACCCGAGCTTCTCAAGTCTTTAGGCAAGGAGAGAACCCTCTTCGGCCAGTCAACTTGCTGGCCAAAAATTTATATAATTAATCATCTAGTCTTCCTTGTAGAGTATAGCAAAAAATCAATCAAAAAGCACGAGATCAAGTAAGGTAAGATAACAATTCTGAATTAGATCTTTCCAAAATTATTCCAAAAAAATATTTGACTCCACCTAGGGATAAACCAGTATATATCCAGTTACTCATGAATTAGGCAAGATACAATTAATCAAAATCAAACAAAATCAGGTCTAATCGAGAAGATATTGTAAGATCTTCAAAAATAACAATCTTTCTTCAAATGAATTGGCGTAAAGCATAATATTCGATGCTTGATTTTCCACTTCCTTTATTATTTTGTGCTTGATTCCTTTTATATAAAGCATAATATTTAATGCTTAATTTTCCAAGAACAATCAGCCACCTCGTGGCTCTCAAAAAATTCTCCAAAAAATCACAAAACTGAGTAGAGTTCTTCAAACAACTCGGTTAATGGACAAGCTTAGCATATAAGCTAAGTAATTAGATTTCAGAAATCCAATGGATAAAAAACCACTCATAATAGGATCAAGAAAAATTTTCTTAATCAGGAAAATCTTGTCCTCACAAAATTATAACCTTTTATGCAGAAAATGTCAACATAAACCGATTTTCAACCAAGAACTAGCAAACCAACAAAACTGCCTTGGTAAACTTCTTCTAATCTAAGATGCATAAATCTCAATAATTTCAAGATGAAGATAGCAATAAATAATCTCTAAACCATCTTCTAAAGATCCAAAAACCAAGAACATGAAGTAATAATAACAATAATGAAAAACTTATCTCACAAACTTCAATCTTGCTTCACAAAGTGCCTTCTATGAGTAGCTTTGATCATAACTTCTTAGAACATTCTTTTGACATAGGATCCTAAATTTGATGCTCTGAGACCATATTGAATTTAGGACACCATGATTGAAACCTCGAGCAAGATGAGAGAGGGAGAAGAAAAAGAGCAAAGAGAGAGAGAGAGAGAGAGAGAGAGCTCAGGTAGAGAGGAGAGAAGAGAAAAGAAAGAAAAAGAGTTTAGGCTATAGTGAGATTCTTCACGAGTTGAGAAGTAGAGAGCTTGATTCAACCCTTCAACCAAGACCCCTATTTATACTATTTTCATTATATATTTAGAGATAAGATAGAATACCTAGTATCCCTAATAACATCAATCACAATTACCCAAATCTACATAAATTAAGGAAAGATAAATCGATTACATTGATCAAGGAAGATTGCCAAATCTTTCAACTCTTGTGATAAGTATGCCAACTCGTGTGATGACTCATCATGCCACCTCACGTGATCATGGTGGGTCCACCAGCTCATGTGATCATGGTGGGTCCCACCTTGTAATAGTATGCTTGCTACTTTGCTCAATATACTTGTTGGTATCTTAAGTTGTTATGCTTAGCTTATAACCCGAATCCATTTGCTGCCATAATCCTGGTTTGTAACCCTTGTTGATATCCTAGTAATTGCTAATAATTTGTTGGATATATTGATAAGAACAACAGAGTTTGCTCGGGAGAATCATGTTCCATATCTTGGTATTGGCCTTGGAATGCAGATCTCAGTGGTCGAGCTTGATATATCTAGTGTTGCATGCATTTTAGTTCCTAGTGGTTTCGGTGATCGAGGAGTGAAAGGAATGATATTAGATGCTTCTCCCGAGTTTGGTATACTTTGCTGAATTTTTTTTTCTGTTTAAGTTGCTGGATAGAATCTCTGATATCAGCACTATTACTTTGCTGCATACTATTCTGGTAGAAATTGATTCGTCGGTGTTCCCTTGCTCATCCTTCCTAGAGATTCTGGCTTCAACCTTCCTGTTATATGGATCTTCTGGAGTTTCTAGCTTCAAGCTTCCTGAAGTTTTTGATTTGCATTCATCAGGGATCATGGCTTTGAAGTTTGAGGAAGAGGACCAATTACAAACCTGATTTTAGTTTGCTATGTAGCTTGGTTGGCATATTTGTAGCTTGGTTGGTAAATCATAGTTTGCTTTTTAGTTTGGTTTGATATTACAAACCTGATCGTAAGTTGCTTTGTAGCTTGGTTGTAGCTTGGTTGGCAGATCTTAGTTTGTTCTACAGTTTGGTTCATCCTATCATGATCCCATCATTCTAGAAACATGCAGCAAGGATCTTCCTGTTTTAGATGATTCTAGCAACAGTGACAAAATTCTAGAATTTCTTTCAGTTGAAACAGTAAGAGCTTCGTTGGCGTATATTTTATTTTTGGAAGATTTCATCTTGACTTCAATTTTGTTTCTGCTTTTTGTTAGAAAGATACCTTCAATATATCATGAAAGCATTGATTCTTGCAGTTGTTGATCCAAGCTCATTGTTGTACATTGCCAACCAGATTGTGTCTCTTTTAGCAAAAGAATGTCGGTGCTGTTTTTGGACGTCTCCAGCCGGTGACTTACTGTTTGGCTTACATCCTAAGTCTGAAACCGACCCAACACACTTCAAGCCCTAGCTAGGTGTAGGAAACTGAGACCAGATTGGCGTCTCACATGCTCAGCCCTAAACATTCCAATTCCTCATTACTTCATGTCACAATTCAAAATATTATCATGTCCATCATAAATGCCACTATGCTCGTCAAAATAATTCCACTCTACTCACTTGCCAATTAAAGGGATGTTGAATATCTTGGCATCTTGGCATCTTGACTCAGCATAACTCGGTGTCTTAACTCGAATTGACTCGCTTATTATCGAAGCTTCTATTTTGTTTCATTGTCTGCTATTGTGTCTCACTACCCTTGTTGCTGCATATCAGGTCCCATTAATCGAGACATTTGTCTTGAAGAAGAAAATCCTCAGATTGATTACCTTGGATTATTACTCACTAACTATTGTTAGCTTGCACTACAATGGCTCTCAAGAACACTAGAGGATAGAAAACTGTCTTTGACAAAGAATTTGCCCTACTTCAAAAGATAAAGCGTTTGATGGCTTATACAAGCAACTAGGCCACCTCCAACAAGATTTCTCCTACTGGTGCAACTTCTATTATAGGTATGGTTTCAGCTACTTCTCCATCCTGGATCATTGGCTCCGGGGCCTCTGAGAACTTGACAGGTAAATGTACCCTCCTAAGTTTTATATCTCATTGTTTACTTGACAAGTTTGTTTCTATAACGAATGGATCCCAAACCAAGGTACGTGGGGTGGGATCTACATTTGCTACACCTACTCTTCATTTAAAAGATGTCATATGGGTTCCTAAGTTTTCATTAAACCTTTTATTCGCTAGTCAACTCACAAAAAAAAAAATTGTTCCTTCAATTTTTCTCTCACTTCTTGTATTCTTTAGGATCTGAAGACAAAAGAGGTTATTGGTGGAGGCTGTAACTGAGGGGGGCTCTGTTATCTTGATTCATCAACACAAATTGCCATAACTAGTGCTCAACATATGGCTCTTCAATGGCCCAATAGGTTAGGACATCTATCCCTCCAGCCCCTCAAACAAATTATTCCCACATTACAGTCCTTTTCCAGTCTTAATTGTGAAGATTGTCAAGTGCGTAAACACAAGTGGAGTACTTGTTCTCCTCCCGCTGAAGCCAAAGTTATTGCCCCATGTTCTTTAGTTCATAATGATATATGGGGCCCTATGAACATATCAAATGTTTCTCGTTCAATGTATTTCGTTACATTTGTGGATGATTTCTCTCGGGCTACATGGTTGTTCTTACTAAAAGAGAGATTATAACTCTTACCTCTTTATGCCATGGTGTCTACTCAATTTAACACCAAATTAAAGATTCCTTGCTCCAATAATGCCAAGGAATATCTGTCTATAGATTTTCAATGCTTTTGCCAGGACAAAGGTATCATTCATTGAACTTCTTGTGTCTACACATCACAAAAAAATGGTGTAGCTTAAAGAAAAAATAGAAACCTTATTGAGGTTGCTCGTGCTCTACTACATCATATGCATGTGCCACATTTCTATTGGCTCCATCCTTACAATCTGTTAACTTATCAACAGGTTACTTTCTTCAGTGCTTGGTCACCACACATCATACTCTCATCTTTTTCTTGTTAATAAGTTGTTCTCTCTTCCTTTGAGAGTTTTTGGATATATGTTTTGTTCATGATACTTCCCCATACTACTAAATTGGATCCCAAGGCAATTAAATGTACTTTTTGGCGTACTCTCGTACTCAGAAAGGATATGTGTGTTACAATTCATTTCTTTGAAAATTATTTGTTTCAAGTGATGTCACATTCTTTGAGGATCAGCCCTTTTATCCATCCACCGATGCCCCCACCTAGTTTTTCTACAAAAAATGAGTTTCCTAAGCCTTTTGTGTTGATTGATGACTCAACAGCTCTTGGCCGTAGTGATGTACTTGTCCCGCCCCTTGAAGCATTGGCCGACACTGCACTTGTGGAGTCTCTAGATCTTGATGAGGTATCTTTCTCCACCCCCTATTTTTGGTCCATTTGATACCCGGCCTATTGCTCTTCGAAAAGAACCTAGGGCATGCACCCGGCCTATTGCTCTTCGAAAAGAACCTAGGGCATGCACCCGGCCTATTGCTCTTCGAAAAGAACCTAGGGCATGCACCCAACCTTCTATTTCTCACCCCATTCCTCAATTTTGTCCACCCATCGTTATCACCATTGTTGATTTTTAGGACTCCATGAATTTAGCTCATGGAGAAAAAGGGAAATATACCCATTAGGAAAAAACTGGAGGAAGAAAGGTTATGGAATTGATTATTCCTTACCCTCACCCTAAAACTCTATTTATAGATTTATGAAACTACTATATTACAATAATACCCCTGAACTTAGGGTTTAGGGTTTTAACCCTAGAACTTTAACTTAATTACATCAATGCCATCTCTATGAAATGACCCTTTATTTACCATCTCACCATCAATGTATGTGGGCCTATGGGCCTTCTCGTTGATCTATGGGCCTTGAGCCCATCTTCTATAGCTCTTGGATCTATGGGTCTTCCTTGGTCTTATGGGCTTGGGCCCATCTTCTAATACACTTAGATATGTGAGCCTTCCTTGGTTGTGTGGGCTTGGGCCCTGTCTTCCAACATTCCCCCCTCAAGTTGGGGGTGAGTGAACAACATGAACTCCTAGTTTGCTGCAAATAATGCATAAAATCTTTTTGTTTTTTGTATAATATGACTTCATCTTCCAATACTCCCCCTCACTCGTGCTCTTGTTCATGAGGCCCAGCTGGTATAATATCAGTGAGAGTAAATCACTTCTAGCCTCTAATACATTGCTCTGAAGTGTCCACCTCCGTCATGAACTCCCAACTACTAATAAATTTGATATTTTTTATGGGGATAAAGTTCCTCCTTCATGGACTCCCAACCACAAATAAATTTGATATTTTTGACAAGGATGAAGTTCCTCCGTCATGGACTCCCAACCACAAAAATTTGATATTTTTGACAGGGATGAAGTTCCTCCGTCATGGACTCCCAACCACAAATAAATTTGATATTTTTTATGGGGACATAAATAAATAATGGTATGAGGCTACCTCTTCTTCAATAATAATGTTTCATCAAAAGAGACACACTAGTAGCAACTGAAATAGGCTTACCTTGGGCCCATTTAACATGACCCAAAATATTCCTTGTAAAATCACCCATGAGATAATCCAATGCAAATATCTAGACCTAGGAATAATTTGTCAATTCTTCAAAAATAATAATCCAGTCATAGAAAAAATTTTACCGAGTCGCTCCGAATCATGGGCACATATACCAAGGCAAAATTTAAGTGGACCCGAGTTGACTCAGCAGAACAAGAGCATCCTCGGTCGGCTGGGGATAGGGGTGGCTTCAAACCGAGCCGGCTCGGTTCGATTCGTTATCTATTGAGCTCGAGGAGAGCTTGAGCACAGAAATCGGCTCGTTTACCTTAACGAGCCGAGCTCGACCGAAGATTTTTTCCTCCCCTCGTCACCGCTGAGCCACTCCCATCGGCTGTTGTCGCCGTCACAGTTGTTCGTCGGCCATCTCTACCGCTGTCGCAGTTGCTCGCCGGCCGCCTCTGTGGCCGTCCGTTTGATTTCTTCCTCTCCTCGTTGTCGCCTTTGTTTCCGTCGCTGCCGCTTCCATCACCGCCGCTTCCATTGCTGCCACCTCTGTTGCAGCCGTCATCCCCGACGACAGGTCCTCCCCGGCGTCGTAACCCCCTTCCCTCCGCGTTGTCTCGGCGAAAAACCAGAACCTAACTTCAGGGGAGAAATTAGGGGAGAAATAATCTCCCCCTTTCTATAAAATATTAGTGTCTCATGTTTTTTTTTTAAATTTTCTAATTGAAATTTTTTATTAAAAATCATATAATTTTCTAAGTAAGATTTTCCTACGAAGATGGGGTAGAAAACTGTATAGAAAATTTTTGAATAAGTATTTAACAGTTGATGCTGTAATACTTTTAACATGAAGCAATTTTCATTGTAATTTTGTGTTTGATATTTTATTTAATTAAAAATTTATCGATAAGTATAATAATATATTAGATTGATTATTAATTTTTATTTATTTCCCTAGAAGAGACAATAAAAGGTCCATTTAACTTTCCTAAGAAAATTTTAAAATATTTCTTGTAATTTTCTAATAAGTCACTAATAGTAATAAGATTTTATTTAAAGGTTTTTTTGGGAATATGTATCATAGGAAAAATATTTTTAGTTTTTCCTAGAATATAAATTTTCATCTAGGGGGGTTCAAAATTTTCAAAACAAGCCAGACAACAATTGGAGTAAAAAAGATTAATATTGGTGCATTTTAATCCATTATTGAAATTCAATCCTGAAGCTCCCCTATCATTATATTTTTAAAAAATGTATGCATGATTTTATATATAATTTATTCAAAGCCACCCCTACAGGCGAGATCATAAACAAGGGAAAAAAAACTCTTTGTCCATTCCTCATGGCTCTTAAAGAAATTGAAAAGATATTTTAGTAGAAATACGTTTCTCGAGAGTATTAGTGGTTTTTTCAATAAATGTTGAAAAAACATATTAGTAGAAATATAGGGACCATTAGTGCCTCATGTTTTTTAAAAATATTTTTCTAATTATAAATTCTTTTTAAAAAATCATATAATTTTATAAGTAAAATTTTCTTGCCAAGATGGGTTAGAAAACCATATAGAAAAAATTTGAATAAGTATTTGACAGTTGATGATATAATACTTTGAGCATGAGGCAATTTTCATAGCAATTTTGTGTTTGACATTTTATGTGATTAAAAATTTATCGATAACTATAATAATATATTAGATTAATTATTAATTTTTATTTATTTCCTTAGAAAAGGCAATAAGAGGTCCGTTTAACTTTCCTAAAAAAAATTTAAAATATTTCTTGTAATTTTCTAGTAAGTTTCTAATAGTAATAGGATTTTATTTAAAGGATTTATAGTTTTTATTTGGGTGATTGTAAATTGATAGTGATATTTCATTTAATTTTGTTGTGTTTGATTATTGTATGGAGTTTATTTATAATGTTATGCAGTGTATGGAGTGTTTAGACTATTTTTTGGAATGTATAAACAATTTCATGGAGTGTTTATGGAATGTATAGACAATTTTATGGAGTGTTTATGCAGGTATTATGTATATTGATTATGCCCAATTTTAAGTAGAGGTCATGCCGAATTTTATACAAGTATTATATATATAGATTATGTTCAATTTTAAGTAAAGGTTATGCCCGATCTTATACACGTATTATATATATAAGTTATATCCAATTTTATGTAGAAGTCATGTCCAATTTTATATAAAATGTATGCATAATTTTATATACATTTTATTCTATATATATTTTTTGAAAAGTTTTAAATGTATGTTGAGGCTCGAGCTCAGCTCGAACTCATTGGGCTCGAGCTCAATAATAATTTTAGGCTCGAAACGAGGCTCGGCTCGATGTCACCCCTAGCTGGGGAAGGTGGTTCGTTGGTCCGAGTTGACTCGGCGAGTTCGGGTCTCGGCGGAACAGAGCGCGAGAGGACTCTGATTTAATTGATGTTTCCTAACCTAGGAAACATCTAATTTTCTGTATCTTCTTCCTCCCCGATTCTCGGCGGAAACTCAGCTCTTCGGGTGGAAACTTTCCCCTTCGAGTGGAAACTTTCCCTGTGAGGTCCAAAGGAGTTTCCGTTCCCCGTCGACGAGCGACTGTCAGTCGCCCTGCGGTGAGTTCCGCCAGGAAATTTTCCGTGCGAGGAAGGCGAGATTCCGTTGTCTTCGGTCTCCAAAAACATCGGCAGCAGCAGTCATTTTTCTCGTTCATGGTGTAGAAAAAAAAGAAAAAAAAACACAGCAGCAGTCGCAGCTGTGATGGGAAGGCTTCGATAGAGGACGGTAAGCTGCACTGGTGCTTCTTCTCACGTTCATGGTGTCATCGTCCCCGGCAACGGCGACGTGACCTTCGGCCCCCGACTAAACGGCAACCCATCGACAGTAGTAGTCGTTTTTGTTTTTCTCAGCGCCGACGGACTCTCAGGGGAAACCGTCCAGAAACGGCAACTCGTCTTCCTCCCGGCGCTGAACAGCTCGCGACAGCATCCTCTATTTCGTTATTGTGACGTTGGAAATTCCTTTCGTCTTTCGTGATAACGATAACAGAAACACTTCCAGTGATGAGCTCACCAGCTTTATCAGCGATTCCGTATCCTCATTACAGAGCGAGGAAGATCGGAGAGAGATAGACGCCCCGATGCGACCCAGGAAGTGTCTTTTAAGGCTCCTGATGTCCTGATGGAGAGTCACTCTGGCCTTCCGTCTGTCTCTCCGTCATGTTCTCACGCAGCAAAGGCCATTGTCCGTGGGAGAAATGAAAAAGAGTGCTGGCAGAAAAATAAATCAAACATAAAAAAACAAATATCAACCATAGCTATGATACTTGTTAATTTTCAAGACTCCGTGAATTTAGCTCATGAAAAAAAAGGAAAAGAAACTCATTGGGAGAAAACAAGAGGAAAAAGGTTGAATTGATTATTCCTTACCCTCCCATTGAAGCACTATTTATAGATTTATGAAATTATTATATTATAATAATACCCTTGAACTTAGAGTTTAGGGTTTTAACCCTAGAACTTTACCTTAATTACATCAATGCAATCTCTATGAGATGACCCTTTATTTACCATCCTGCCATCAATATATGTGGGCCAATGGGTCTTCCCCTTGATATATGGACCTTGAGCCCATCTTCTCTATCTCTTGGATCCATGGGTCTTCCTTGGTCTTATGGGCTTGGGCTTATCTTTTAATACACTTGGATATGTGAGCCTTCCTTGGTCGTGTGGGCTTGGGCCCTGTCCACTCCTATTTTTGGTCCTCCATTTGATACTCGGCCTATTACTCTTCGAAAAGAACCTAGGGCCTACACCCCTTCTACCTCTCACCCCACTCCTCAATTTTTGTCAACCCATCATTGTCACCATCATGCTGTTAGTTTTTTGCCTCTGTTTCTTTTGTTGTTATTCCACAGTCTTATTAGGAAGCCCTACAAAATCTAGAATGGAAAGTAGCCATGGCTTAAGAGATAATCGTCCTTTGTGAGAATCAAACATGGCATTGTGTTTTGCTACCAGTTGGCAAAAAGCCAATAGGTTGTAAATGGGTCCTCACTATCAAGAAAAATCCGGCTGGCAAAATGGCCCAACTTAAAGCACGCCTTGTGGCTAAAGGCTATACCCAATGTTATGAGCTGGATTATGAGGAAACTTTTTTTCCAGTCGCCAAGCTCAACTCGGTGTGTCTTTTATTATCTCTCACTACTAATTCTCGATGGCCTATATTTCAATTAGATGTAAAGAATGTCTTCCTCAATGGCGATATTAAGGAGAAAATTTATATGTAGCAACCCCTTGGATATGTAGTTGAGGGGTAGTTTGTGTGCCACCTTAAAAAATATTATATGGTCTGAAGCAATCTTTGAGGCATGGTTTGACAAGTTTAGTCAAGCAGTAATTCGCTTCGGGTTCACAAGGTGCTAAGTGGACCATTCTATATTTGTCAAGCTGAATGAGAAAGGTGTCATAGTACTAGTTGTATTCGTGGATGATATCATTTTGACGGGTAGTGATACTGATAGTATTAATCAAGTAAAAAAATAAGATATGTAATGAATTCAAGATGAAAAATGTTAGAAGATGGGCCCAAACCCACATGAGTATGGAGATGGCCCACACGTCCAAGAGGGGTAACATGATTGTAAATAAGGTATCATCCCATAAAGATGGCACAAGGGTGTAATTATTCAATGTGAACATGTCTCCTGAGTCTTTTCTCATGTAAAGTTTGTAGCCTTAAGGGCATTGTAAGCATTGTAAATTCCTTTAAAAACTATAAATAGAGGCCCTTAGCTTGGGGTTGAGCATCAAGTCTCTCTCCCCTTCTCCAAATTCGTCCAATCTCTCTTATCTTAAAGGCTCTCCCTTTTCTCTATTTCTCTCTTCTTTACCCAAGTTCTCTCTCTTCTTCTCTTCTTCTCTTCTCCTCTTCTTCTCTTCTTCTCAATATATAGATAAATAAAATTATAATATTAAAATAATACCCCTAAAACTTAAACTAATTACATCAATGCCATTTTTATGAGATGACTCTTTATTTATTATCATGCCAACACTGTGTGGGTCTATGGGCTTTCTCCTTGGTCTGTGGGCATGAGCCCATCTTCTACCTCTCTTGGATGTGTTGGGCTTCCTTGGATGAGCCCATCTTCTACACACTTAGACGTGTGGGCCTTCCTTGGTCTTGGACCCATCTTCCCACACTCCCCCTCTAGTTGGGGGTGAGAGAATATCATGAATGTCTAACTAGCTACAAATGGAGTATATGATCTTCTCGTATAAAATGATAATCCATCATGTCTTCCAACACTCCCCCTCAAATTGGTGGTCTCTTAGAAACTTAGTTGGCATAATATAAGAGAGAGTAAAATCACTCCTACCCGTAAGATATCACTCCATACTCTAGTCAAGTGGTCATAGTCGAAAATACTTTCCGTTCAATTTCATAGGCCAAAAAGTTGCCCTACGGTGGGGCACAGAGTCTACCCACTTTCTCAGGGTAGTTAAAAAAACACCTATTGGGTGAATAATAAACTTGACTCACACTAGATATTGGGCACACTCCTATCCTCTGTAGGTAGTGGGTCTATAGGCATTGCTCAGAAGTGTAGTAATAAACTCCATCATGGTGTCCCAACACAAGGTACCGACTCTCAAATGTTAGAAGTAAAAATGCCAAATAAGGGGATATAGGATAACCATGTGCTTCTTTATTCATCAGAATATCCAATGCTAATAACAATCAGCAATTGAGAAGTCCTTCAATAATAATGTCTCAATTAAAGAAACATAATAATAGCCGCGGAAATGGGCCTGGGCCAAAATAAGACGTACTAAATAACGAAAATCTTTAAAACGCCAGTCGAGTAATAATAATCCGAGTCAATAAATGAGTCACGTCGAGTCAGGAGACTAGGATGAGAAGGTCGAGTCAAACTGACTAGAACTGAGTTGACTCGGTCCGAGTTAAGCTAAAACCAACCCGAGTTGACCTGACCCATTGGATTAACCCGAGTGGAATAGACTCAGTTTGACGCCTGCCCATAGGGTTAACCCGGCAGATTAAAACCATACTAATAGTACCTTTTCTCTCCCAATAAGCAGAAACAAAGACTCTCTTCCCAGAAAATTAAATTCAAAATGTCGATCAATGGATTTTCTGGAAAATCAGTAGTAAGATCAAGATCAAGTTTCTAGAAATAAATTGGTAAATCAACAACTCGTGTAATCACCAGCAATGATCCGGTAGAGGCATAAAAAACATGTGAAGGAACTTTTTTTTATCAAAGATAAAGTTCTACAACCAGCGATGATACCAGCAAAGCATGAAATTTATTTATGGAAGTGTTTCTTTTGTTGGAAATTTGATATGGCAGGATAATATAAAGGTTAGCGAAGAATAAGCTCAATATACAATCTTCCCCAACTCGGGATGGATAGAAGCAATGGCAACTTTCAGTAGAAAAATTCTCACGCCAGTAGAGACCTTTCCAAAAAAGGAAGATAAGGAAGATCAACGAGCAATCAGTAAAATCCAGCAGGACTGCTAGATCGTTTAGTAGAGGGAGTTTTCGAAGCAGTGCTATGTGTGAGATCTCGATGCGAGATTCCAAAACCAAAGATTTGTTAATGTTGAGGAAAAATTCCAAGAGTTTGGAAGCATTGAGACCAATCAAAATTTGGCGCCGCGGTCACTGATTGGAGTCTCAAGTTAATTCTGTGGTGGAGAAGACGACGACAAACGACGTTGAGGTAGAGAGACAGAATGCCACTGCTCCGCTCAAAAACTTCAATGAAATAGATTTGTCCCATGGACTTCTTCTCTGTTTACGTCTGCCAATGTGCTAGCCAGTCCAGTTCGGCCGGTGGTGGCATCTCTCATGTGGCCATGGCAGTCAATCGCGCCTCGCCATCCGTGGTCGCTATTGTAGCCGATTAAGGCAGACTTGAAGACCGATGCATGCAGTTGGTATTGGAGATTAGACATGAGGGACTAAAGCTTGGAGATGTAGCCATGGAGATTGCCTATGCCGATGACAACACGATCTTTGCATTTGCTGCTATCGGACGCTGAACTATCATACTAGGGTTCTAGTAGTAATGCATGGATCAAGTAGCCGCTATGGCTTTCTTCAACAAAATTTTCAATCCCCAAACACTACTCCCTCCACAGAATTTCAATGCTCGAACATTGGCAAGTAGACAGAGATCATGGACTCACCACTCGGCCAGGGAGAAAAATCAAATGAAACATGTGACGAATGAACGGGTAAAAATAAAGAACAAATTTTTTTTGAACTTGAATGTTATAAACGAATTATGAGAAGTATGAGCAAAAAAAAAAAAAAAAAAGAGTTTTAGGAATCTTGAAAACCATATATGTGAGTCCAAAAAATCAATGCTCTAATACCATGTTAATTTTTAGGATTCCACGGATTTAGCTCAAGGAGAAAAATGGAGACTATCATGTTGGGAGAAAATAGGAGGAAGAAAGAGGTTATAGACTTATAGTCCTAACTCTCCCCCTGAGGCTCAATTTATAAATGAATAAAATTATAATATTACAAGAATAACCCTAAAACTTAAATTTCATCAATGTCATCTTTACGAGATGACTCTTTATTTACTATCTTGCCAATATTGTACGAGCCTATGGGCCTTCTCCTTGGTCTTGTGGGCTTCAACCCATCTTCCACACACTTGGATGTGTGGACTTTTCTTGGTTGTGTGGGTTTGGACCCATCTTCCAAAAGAGGATGAGGAAAAGGTGGTAAGGACTAATCCCTCCAGAAAAGAAAGGAAGGAATACACTCATTGTGTGAGATATGGCCACACCATTGAACATTGCTGGAAACTCCAGGACAAGCCAGAATGGGCCACTACTAATCAAGCCTCAACTAGTGGCACAAAGGAGGATAAGTTTGCACCACTGTCAGACAAAAAGACCCTCACCGATGATGAATATGACTTGTTTCAGAGGATGAAAACTCTGATGGTCTTTCCTCTAAGCTCCTCCACCACCGTTCCTACCACCACCGCTTCAGGTATGCTCTCTGCCACTACCTCATCTTTATCATAGATAATTGACTCAGGGGCTTCTGAATATCTCATAGGTAACAAAGGTCTACTCCACTCTGTCTCTCCTTGTCTTATTGATAAGTTTGTTACCATCGTTGATAGATCCCATATTAAAGTTCTTGGGAAACAAGGGGGGCTCTACTACCTAGATGTTCCTCAAATAAGTGTCATCTCAACCAAGCACACCAAGGCGAGTCTATGGCACGATCGGTTGGGACATCCATCAGCACGATCTCTTCATCTTCTCTTTCCTTCATTCAAAACTTGTCCAATTTAAACCGTGAAGTGTGTCCACTAAGCAAACACCTGAGGACCACATATTCTCCTCAGTCTGAGCTTAAAGGTGTTGCTCCCTTTTTTTTTATCCACAAATGCATGGGGACCCTTGAGCGTCTCAAACATTTCTTAAGTTAAGTACTTTATTACCTTTATTAATGATTTTACTTGTGTCGTATGAATAATTTTTTAAAGAGAGATTTGAAATTTTATCTATCTTTAAGTCCTTTCATGCTATGGTGGTCACTCAATTTGGTAAAAAAATAAAAGTATTTCGCTATGATAAAGCCAAAAAATATCTCTTTAGTGACCTTGATTCTTTTTTTTTAAGAAAATAGTATTATCCATCAGATGTCTTGTGTCTACACCCATCAACTGAATGATGTAGCAGAATGGAAGAATTGTCATCTACTAGAGGTAGTTCATAGTTTATTATATACTATAAAATTACCATACTTCTACTGGCCACATGCCATACTTACTGTGTGTTTTCTTATTAATAGGCTACCCTCATCCATTCTCAGTCATAATTCCCCATATCCATTATTGTTTCCAAATGATGAACCTTCTTCACTCCCCTTGAAAGTCTTCAAGTGGACATGCTTTGTTCATGTTACATCACCACAACGAAGAAAACTTGATCCGAAATATGTCAAATGTATCATCTTAGGATACTCTCGCACGCAGAAGGGTTATGTTTGCTATAATCCTACTCTCTAAAGGTTACTTGTGTCTAGGGATGTAACCTTTTTTTAAGACTCTTCAAACTACTCTGAAAATGCTCCTCTGAGTCTCTCCTCTGTACAAGGTTCTCCTCAACTGGTTGTGCCCTGTGCTGGAGAAACTCTTCAACCCCATGAAGCATTGACCGACACCACACCTATGGAGTTTATGGATCCCATCAAGGTAAGTCAATCTCCTCCTATTACATTTGGACCACAATATGATACTCGACCTATTGCCTTAAAGAAAGAACCCCGAACTTGCACTAGGCCCTCTACTTTTTACCTCATATCCAATTTTGTGTCTCACCACCATTTATTTTCTTCATGTTGTCAATTTTTTGCCTTTATCTCCTCTATATCTGTACCACAGTCCTATCAGGAGGCTCTAAGGCATTCGGGAATAGAATGCGGCAATGGAAGAAGAAATATATGCTCTTTACGAGAATTAGACATGGGTTCTAGTTCCTCTTTCTTCAGGCAAGAAACATGTAGGTTGTAAGTGGGTATATAAGGTTAAATATAATCTAGATAGATCAGTTGCTTGCTTTAAGGTACGCCTCATCGCCATATGCTATACACAATGCTATGAGATCGATTATGAAAAAACATTCTCTTTGGTGGCCAAATTGAACTCGCTACATACATTATTATCCCTTGCTTCTAATTCTTCATGGTCGGTCTATCACTTTGATTTGAAAATTGTTTTCCTCAATGGGGATATTAAAGAAGAAATTTATACGGAACAACCACCTGGATTTGTGGTTGAGAGGGAGTCGGTATGTCGATTGAGGAAATCTCTATATGGTTTGAAGCAGTCTCCTTATGCATAGTTTGATAAATTTAGCCAAACACTGTTACGGACTGGATTTCATCGATGTTCAGTAGATCACACAATGTCTATTAAAGACACTCTTAAAGGGAAAGTATTTCTGACAGTCTATGTTGATATTGTCCTAACCGGCAGTAATTCTGATGGCATTCAGGAAACCAATGTGAAGATATGTGAAGAGTTCAAGACAAAAGATCTTGGACTACTTAAATACTTCATGAGTATTGAAGTGTTATAGTCCAAACCTAGGATTATACTATCTGAGAGGAAGTATGTCCTTGATCTACTAGAGGAGACATGAATGATGAAGTGTAAACTAGTAGATACTCCTATGGATTCAAATATTAATTATCTGCAGGCTCTGGATGAGATGTAGATATCGGAAAATATCAAAGACTTGTGGAAAAACTTATTTATCTCTGTGTAACAAGATCAGATATCTCATATGTAATAAGTGTAGTAAGTCAATACATGCACAAACCACAACTTACTAATTGGCAAACATTGAAAAAAATATTGCAATATTTGAAAGGAATTCCAGGAAGAGGGTTTCTCTATAAAAACCATAGTCTCTTCAACATAGAAGGGTTCTTGAATACAGACTAGACCGGATCCCCGGATGACAGAAATCTACTTCGGGATATTGTATAATAGTTGGAGGAAACTTGATTATGGACTAGGGGATGTGAGTAGGGGCAAAAGAATCATTTGACTCTGTTAACATAGGGGAGCAATGGAAATTATGTCTTTTGAATTCTATCTTGCAAAAACAAATAAAAGTGTTCGTCATCATTGTGTCCTCTCGCTGCTGCAGGAGACAACTATCTATGTACGGTATAGAGGAATATCTGATCTCACTAACATATTTTGTGATGGAATATCAGGCAGCAGGGACCTATGCATATACACGAGTCCCATAAATGATAGTAAGTAGGGAGTACATTGTGAGCTACATGCTTTCCTCTTTATAATAGGTTCTTTTACCAAAAAAGTAAAAATGACAATATTTTGGATAGTGTTATGGTCAAGACGGTTGATGGACCGGGATCGAACCCGCTCCCGCATCCCTTTTTGCCGTTGCGCCCTTCCTCGGTATTCCTTACATTCATCCAGCCATCGTCTCTTCACTCTTTCCAAACTACTGCCTTCGCTTGAGTTTTTCACTTCCATCTTTCATCAGCGATGCCTATAAAATGGTTAGAAATTTTGACTTCCGTGCGTATGTTCTGTTTCCCGAGATTCATATTTTTCCACCTCCTTTCATAGATTTCTGTGGTTTTCAGTAGATTCCTAGATTTAATGTTTCACTTAACCCTAAATTCCTCAAAGTCGGAATACAGCAAAGAGTTTATGTTATTGGTGAAATCCATTCGCAGGCCAGAAAATGCAGTTCTTACACTCTCTCATCTTGCAGGGTTCTGCATTGGCAGCCAAACGCCGGGAGTACCGTCAACACCCAGATTCTCACGGAACTTTCTCAGTGCGTTGAGAGCATCAACGGGTCAAAAGGGGGGAGGTGGAAATCTGTTCTCACGTTTTACAGGCCAATGTTGAGAGGTACTTCTTGTTTCCTCATAATAAATTAAGAGCAAAAACATGGTTCTAAATTTTCTTTTATCTGAACTAATTTCCAGATCAAAATGCACCGGCCGAGTATGCTCGCGATTTTATGGGGCTTTCTCTTCAGGAACAACCCGATAAATACTACTTTACAATCCGTGGTCAGCGAATTGTGCTTGAAGCTGATTCTGCCATTCAAATGATAATGGAGAAGCTGCAATCTTATAAATCTCGTGTCCAGCTTTATTTTGAGGTAAAACTCTTTCGTTCAAAAGAAACTTCCTATGAGGTCGTTGTGATCGCGTGTTTTGGTATATGACGTTGGTTAGGATTTTATTTTGATAGTTTTGTTCGGAGAAAGATTTTGTGTAAATTATACATCTTTGAATGGTTGTATTAATTGTTTCCGAACTTTTGTCACGATTGCAAAAAAGACTTATCAATCTTTTATTTTAATTTCTTTCTATCATTGAGAATCGGCTGGGCAATACTAAATTTCATGTAGAAAGGCACGGTTTTGTGAACTTAATGTTATAAAAAATGAAATTTTGAAGCACTACTTGATAAAGAAAGTTGAATCTTTTTGAGGTATCATGGAACAGGTTGCAGTCATGAATATCAAAACACTAATTCATAAAGAACATTGACATAATTTGTCTCTCATAATATACACTTTTCTTGCTCTCCTATGTTCCTTGACTCTTGTTGGAAGATAAGATCAAGCCCAAACAACCAAGGAAGGCCCACATATGTAAAATTATTATAAGATCGGTCACATGACCAAGAAAGGCCCACAAGATGGGTCCAAGCCCATAAGAAGTAGGACCCACAATGATTACCAAGAGCTGGCATCTTTATCACATCAGTTGGAAGATCAAGAAGGACTCACAAAAGTATCTTTATCTTAGGGTCACGACCAAGAAGAGTTTTAGTTTTAGTTATATTTGTCTTTTATCAATATTGAGTTACCTAATTATGTTAGGACTTACCTTAAGTGTTAGAGTTTGGGTGTAATTGGGACAAGGGTAGTTTTATTGTAATTGGACTCTACTACCTTCCTCTATTATAAATAGAGGTTCATATACTCTGATTACAACAAGTTATTGATGTCAATGAAGTATTTCACTTTTACATGAATTCAACATGGTATCAGAGCAGGTTCTGTGAGTTGACTTGGTCAACTCACGGAGGTAATGTGATTCTTTTCTCTAAACCCTAAACCCTAGGTCTAGGTTCGTAGTTATTTTTTTCAGTCCCTACACCCGTAGATTGCTTTACGGTTTTTACCTCTATACGTAGTTTTTTATATTGTAAATTATATATTGACGGAAAGATATTTGAGTCTACTTTCCAAAGAAAACCTATTTGTTCAAATCGGAGTTATATACAGAGAGATATTGATGTTTGAATGAGCGAAGGTCAAATTGCAAAAGTGGTTCGAGCAGCAGTAGAAAGCTTCAGCTTCCGAGGTATGTTTTGCTATAAAGAACTAGACTTTATATGGAAAGATATATATCAAAAGAAAGATCTGTAAGTCTATTCTTTTACCCATTCTACCAATTTTTTATTTGAGTCATCTACAAAGAGAAATCGATATTTAAAGTAGCAAAGGTCAGATTTAAAAAGAGGTTCGAGCGGTAGTAGAAATCCTCAAATTTTGAGATATTTTATGCTATCAAGAAAGAAACTTTATATGGAGAATTATATATCAAAAGAAAGATCTGTAAGTCTATTTTCTTACCTATTCAACTAATTCTCAGTATGATTTTTTTATAAGGAGATATTGATCTTGGAAGAGTCAATGGTCGTTCTGGAAAAACAGGATAAACAAAACTTAGTTCGGCCATATGACAGAGACCGAAACCTATCAGATTATTTCTCTTCTGATAATTATATTTTATGAAGAGATGTTGTACTTGGATGAAAAGTATTTAAGTCTAGTTTCAGAAGCAAAAAAATTTCATGTCAATCTGATCTATATTGAAAGATATATTCGAATTGGAAGAATCAAAGGTCATGCTGGTATCCTATTCTAATGAAAAATCCGAATTTATGCCGATTGTTTTGCGTCACTGTTTGAGTTGATATATCAGGAAAATATCTCACTTCTGCCTAGTTTGAGGGCTTATTTACAAATCTCTGTTATTTGGGATTATTGTTATTTCTATGATATTTGGTTCAAGTTAGGACCACTGCCATTACCTCCCAGCTTGAGGGGGAGAAGTAGAACAAGAACAAGAAAGAGGTATTTTATTCCTTAATGTTGTGGATAAGTTTATGTGACCAAAATATTCAAGAAAGGGGGAGCACAAAAGATGACGTTTGTGCATCAAAGAAGAAATTTTTATATCGGATTATTTCATGGGTTCTTTGACAAAGTTTACTATTTGTTCGTGTTATATGTGTTGGAAAATGGTCGTGTTATATTCAGTTGTAGTTATTATGTCTCTTTGGGGACATTATTATGAATAAGAGGTGGCCTCATGTGATCATTTACTTCATTCCCGTCAAAAAGATGAAAATTATTTGTGGTTGGGAGTCCACGACGGAGGAACTTCATCCCCGTAAAAAAGATGAAAATTATTTGTGGTTGGAAGTCCATGACGGAGGAACTTCATCCCCGTAAAAAAGATGAAATTATTTGTGGTTAGGAGTCCACAACGGAGGAACTTCATCCCCGTAAACAAGATAAAAATTATTTGAGGTTGGAAGTCCATGACGGAGGAACTTCATCCATGTCAAAAAGATGAAAATTATTTGTGGTTGGGAGTCTACGACGGAGGAACTTCATCCCTGAAAAAAGATGAAAATTATTTGAGGTTGGAAGTCCATGACAGAGGAACTTATGATTACATCTATGTTATTCCCCCTGTAATGGCTTTTATGTCTCCTTCCACTTGAGAGTCATTGTCCTGTGGAGGGACACGGTGGTGGACACTTCAGAGCAATGCCGATAGACACACTACCGATAGCAGTGGAGTGTGCCCTACATCCAGCATAAAGACTAGAGTATGAAGCAATGGCTTACCGGCTAGGAGTGATTTTTACTTTGACTTATAATGCCGCAGGGCCTCATGGAAGGACGCAATAGCGTGAGGGGGAATGTTGGAAGATGAAGGCATATTGGAAGATGTGCCATTTAATACAAAAATATTCTATACATCATTTGCATCAAGCTGGGAGTTCATATTGTTCTCTCACCCCCAGCTTGAGGGGGAGTGTTGGAAGATAAGATCAATCCCAAACGACCAAGGAAGATATGTAAGATTATTATAAGATGGGCCACATGGCCAAGGAAGGCCCACAAGATAGGCCAAAGCCCATAAGAAGTAGAACCCACAATGATTACCAAGATTATCACATCAGTTGGAAGATCAAGAAGGACTCATACAAGTATCTTTATCTTAGGGTCACGACCAAGAAGAGTTTTAATTTAAGTTATATTTGTCTTTTATCAATATTGAGTTATCTAATTATGTTAAGACTTACCTTAAGTATTAGAGTTTGGGTGTAATTGGGACAAGGGTAGTTTTATTGTAATTGGACTCTACTACCTTCCTCTATTATAAATAGAGGTTCATGTACACTGATTACAACAAGTTATTGATGTCAATGAAGTATTTCACTTTTACATAAATTTAACAACTCTGTTATTTTGTTATTGTTTTCAAACTACTATTTCTTAGTGAAAAAAATGTGCATTTTCTGAGAAAGAAAAATGGGCTATGGTATAAACTCATTTATGTATAGAGATTTGAAATCCTCTTTGCAAGAGTCCCAACATTCAATTCATGCTTCTCAGGCTGCCCTGTAATTTCAGATTCAAAACTCATCTCTGTTCTTTATAACTTCATAATCTGGTAGGACTTGCTTTTTGACTGTGAGATTTCATGTTTTTTTTTCCTATTATTTTTTTATGCAGAAAACTTGTATTGCTTTATTTTTAATCATCCTATGTGAAGATATTTGGATGAACTTGTTTTCACGCGTTTCCTACTGAATAATGCTCATTACCTAGTAGTTTTGCTGGTCATGGGACTTGGATTGACTGGGGATCTTTACTGTAAACTCCTATAAGGTTTCTTGTGGTGTCTCTATTAAAAGCATAAGATATTTTGGTAAGAATATTTTTGGTCTCTAATGAAAATGGTAACATCATAGAAAAACTTCATCCACTATTTAATGATAAAATGGATTCTCAAGCTTAGTTTAGATGTGCCTTAGTTCCATTTTTCAGTATAAAGTATGATAATGTTACTGTTTTGTCTTGACTCATGTTGTCTCAACTAAGGAACAATTTCATAATTCTTATCTCTAATATTAAAACAAGAATAAGAAAACTCAGAAAGAATAATAACTTGGCACTTGGGCTTTCTTGCTTAAATCTCTTAATACAGATCATTATCTTTTTTTGTCACCTTCCTTTATGTAGGGAATCCAGTATCAGCTCGGTGACTTCCAACTGAGGGTGGGCAAAGTGGTTCCAATTCATTCAGAAAGTCTTAGAGGCATTGTAATGGAGGTATGAACCATAGTAAACAAAAAATAACATGACCTGAGATTAAAGCATCTTGTGAAGATTTTATCATACACTTCATGGTCTAGAGCAAGGAGATTTAACAAATTTGGATGGTTTAAACAAACCATAATTGAGATTGGGCTGATGCTTGTGATGCAATAAAATTCTGTTACACCATTTTTTATTCCGAAAGTTCTTTGCTCAGAGTCTTGACCATGTTCTTGACTGTTATCAACTGTTACGTCAAATTACTTGCTTTAGGAATTTCTAAACTATTTGAGATGTGACCATTTGGGTGGGGAGGGAGGGAAGCTGAGAGAACATATTTCCTCTCCCTTTTTCTCTCTTACTGCACCTCTTCGCTGTCTGTTAAGGGTTTTGAGACTTCCTTCCTGAACTCCAAATTGTATCTTATAGATTTAGTTGAACAAAAATAGCAACATAATAAAATTTAAGCCTCAGAAATTATCAAATTCAATTGTGACATTCTATTTGTATAATAAATATATGATGTTAACATGGACTAATACGTGCTAAAAAAGAACTATAGTCACTAGATCCAGCTGCTAATGTGTTTGTGTTAAGTTAAATGGGAATAAGTTGTGGATCCTACTCATTTTCAAAAAAAGAAATAGTGGATCCTACACTCTTTTAAGGAGCATTGAAAGTGGAATCACACCCCGAAGAGTTCAGCCCTTACCCAAACCCAAAGCTGTTATTCCAGTTAATTAATAAAAATTCCCAAGTGATGATATCTGACTAATTACACAGTTTTATTCTGGGCATATATTGCCGATGTTTATTTTCTCTGATACAGGTTGAGTACCTACCTCTTTCATCATTGGAGAAATCCAGACAAATTATGGAAGAGTTTGTAGACATATGGCATGAAACAGTGTCGAAAAAATCTTTGCCTGGTCATTTTATGCATGTTGAACCAAATTTTGGGGAGTATGGGCTGTCCGATCATTATACGTCACAACACACAGCAGTTCAATATGCAACTGTCATGGCTCAGCTTATTGCTACTGTGAGAAACTAAATGGAGTTCAAACTTTATCCTCGCTGTGCAGAATGTTCTTCAGTAGTTATATGTACTAGAGAAATTCTGTCTAAACATTCAAACGCATAGCTAAATTACTAAGATGTGCCTAGGAAATGCTGTAGAAAATGAATGCTTCATTTCCAAGAATGCTAATCCACGGTAGTGTTTTGTATTAACAATTCTCAGTCGTTAAACTCTTTTGTAAGCCAAAGTCATCAAACTCTTTGCATATAAATGTGTACAAAAGTCAGGTAAGTGACTAATCCTCTGGTAGTACCTTTTCTAGGAAACATTTGAAAGTTATTTTTAGTAAAAATATGTTTTCAGAGACTACTAGTGTTTCATATTTCATAGAAATATTTTTCTAGTTGGAAATTTTTATCAGGTAGATCATATAATTTTTTTATTAAGATTTTCCAGTTAAGCTAGAACAATAATCATATGAAAATTTTTTGAACAAGTATTTGACTATTGATGTTGTTCTGCTTTTGGCACTAAATATTTTTTCACCTATTGCTTGCATATCATCATAGACAAGCTACCAAACACTTTACTTCGTGTTAAAAAGAAGTGGAAGTTTGGATCTCTTAAGGAGAAAGTACTTTCTAACTTT
Source organism: Aristolochia californica (assembly GCF_029961685.1). Classification (NCBI taxonomy): domain Eukaryota; kingdom Viridiplantae; phylum Streptophyta; class Magnoliopsida; order Piperales; family Aristolochiaceae; genus Aristolochia; species Aristolochia californica. The sequence continues at coordinate 38,285,820 of NW_027181881.1, read as the reverse complement.
TAGGTGGAAGTTTTCCTTTTTTCATTTTTTATTTTTGAAATGTTCATCTAGAACCTATTCAATCTAGATAGAAAAACATAGTTAGAGCTAAAATCTACCTAGTCTCTAGGATTGATTGAGTTTGTGAAAGTGTGTATTGAGGTATACCTGTCTAAAGAGAGCTGGTATCTCTTTGTGTAAATTACAGTTATTAGAGATTTGAAATAGTGAAATTTCTCAAGCAATGTTCTTGGGCGGTGAATATCATTAGGGGAACCTATGGTGTGTGAATGTTTACATTATATTGAAATTGTTATTTTTTACATGCCTTATTTAAACTTTTAATTTGGAATTCTCAATTAAGCCCCCTCTTGAGAAGCCACCTGGGCTAACAGGATGGTCTTCACATTCCAAAAACCAAAGGGGGCGCCAACAAAAAACATTAGAAAGAAGGGAAGGTGCTACCACGTAGGAACAATTTAAAGACAACTTATGTGTATGATTAAATAGATATGCATAAAAGCAATTTAAAATAAGGAATAACATGCACATACCATAGGGACAAATAAATTTTGTGTTATCAATGTTTACCTATTGGTAGTTACCGCCCAATAATCTATGTTTGGGAAAGTTCCACTATTACGCTCTAATAGCTAGAAAATTACAAAAGAAATTACGGCTCTCTTTGGCTATGTGTAGCTCAATACACGATTTTACACAAGTCAATCTCTCCCAGTGATTGGTGCAAGATTCTAGCTCTAACTAGGCACTTCTATCTAGGTTAATAGATTCTATATGAACCTTTCACAATTTCATAAAATAGAGAGGGAAAAATTACACCCTCACTTGAAGAGATTCTTCTCCTTAAAAGATTCAAACTGCCTCCTTTGTAGCAACTTGTGAATAGATTAAAGGAGTTTGTACTATGATGTATATAAGGATGATTGAAAGAGATAGAAGGTTTTTCAAAGGTAAGGCTCTCCCTCTTTTTCTCTCTAAAGCACTTTTGGTAGGAATTTGCAAGATAAAAGTTTGTGGATTGAAGATATGCCAATAAATGTTCATTCACTCTTTTACTCACGATTTGGTGGGGGTATTTATAGCTTCCCCGACTCAAACTAGTTGTTATTTGCCCATTTGCAAAAAAATAATATTTTGATTGATTGACCATAACGGATAATTTTCTTGATCGATGGACTAATCAATCAATATGTTACTGTTGGTCCAAAAAAGTTAAGTTACTCGATTATTGCCTATGTGATTGATCAATCGAAATTTCCTCTTGTTGTGCATTACAAGTATGATCAAGTGTTTTTCCTTTGATTGATAATGCTTGAAGTCCCTTACTGGCAATGTTCTGACTAATAAATCAATCTAGAGGGATTATTCCATGAAATTCTGCTTGCCTAGATAGCTATGATCGATCAATCTCCGATGGATGATTGATCATGCATTATAGTATGAAATGGCCATGTCCTGGATGATTGATCAATCTTATATGGTTGATTGATCTTGATTTATATTTATGGCCTGCATAGTTCTAGATGATCGATCATTATCAGTGATTGATCGATCATTCTAATGCCAGATTAAAAGTGTAGATTTTATAAAGCATGAAAATTTCTCTCTAAGTGTTTTAACATGTTTCTAAGTGATGGGTATAATGACCTCTTTATGCAATTTATATCCCAAAGCTCCGATTTCAGAAGTACTAAAGGAATAGGAGTTAGACTACTCTATTACAAAAATTGATTGAGTTTAGATGCTTGTCTATGATGCTTGAGCTCAAGTCTTCTCGTTGTCTTCTTACTTGTGGGTGCTTCTTCAAGAAATGTTCTTCAATTGTGTTTGATGTCTTTAATTTGGTTTTGATGCTTTAGACCTTGGGATGATCTTGAAGTATTTGAAATACTTTAGATTTGCAAGTTATTAGTTCAATTAAATTTTGTTATCATCAAAAGCAATGTGAGAGTCAACCTGCGGTCATATACAAAGAACAATCTTTGTTTTATATTCTTGGATAAATTACCTAGTTTTCCAGTAGAGGTACCTGAATTAATAACCAAAGTGAAGTTTTAGAGCATGAAAGAGAAAATGACATATATATAGTACTAATAGTGGCATGAGGAGTACTAGAGGATTATGCCAACATTTAAACTAGAGTCATCCTAGTCAAGTGTTAAGGATGTGGTTGGGCTAATAGGTTTCAAATTGTGTTTCTTTAAAGTGTTTTTTTGTGTACTTGGATTTAATCATGAAGATTCTATTTTCAATTTAAAGCACTTGAATTGAAGTCCAAGGAAAAATCAAAGTTCACCCATTAAATTCATTTCAAGTTTATTTTTCTTTCTCAGGGTATTTTAAAGTAGCATTTTTTGAATATTTGTAATATTTAAATTCATACAGTGTTTGTTTTTACTGTTCATTTTCCGCATATATATATATATATATATATATATGAATCTCCACAGTAAATGTTTTATTGTTTAAAAGTTACTATTTATGTTTACTGTTCATTTTACTATTCACATTTACTGTTCATTTTACTATTCATGTTTACTGTTCATATTTACTGTTTCATGTTTACTGTTCACGTGTAATAATAATAGTATCAAAATAGTGCCTAATAGGAACCAAGCTAGGTACTTAGAGTAATTCAGCTACGCTCCAAAGTAAAAAATAAAACAGAGTTGTGCTCTACCCTACTGAAGCAACCATGGAGTCGCATTGGTTGACATGTACGGTTGTGGACCTCCAAAAACCGCGAGGTTGTATGACGATTTAGCCCATGTGGTGTTAAACCAACAGGAATAAGGTCAAACCCCGAATAGTACTGAGCATCAGCAGAAGCCATGTTGGGTCTAAACTATTATCTAGTGTTTTAGCACTGATAAATTGAGACTCTTGTTATATTGGCTGGAATACCCGAGGCTGCAGGGTTACTGGTCCGAAGACTCACTCGCCAAAAGGGTCTTTGCCACTGGTTTAACAATGCCACGTAACAGTTTCTCAATAAAACAGCAAGGGGTAATCATTAAAATGGTAAATTTCTATTAGTTGTTCCAATTGATACAAAGTAATGAGTGGAGAGGTATGTTGAATAACAAGTTCTCTTAAGTCTTTATTTTGAGTTAAAACACAGATATCTTATATAAGACGATCTTTATTTGTACTTTGTTGATTTTTTACAGAAGCTATTTTACAAATGACTTCCTGTAATTCTTTTCTACTTGGTTTGTTATTAACCATTTTAGTTTTCATCTCTCAGATAAGTGCTAATATCTTAGAGTCATTTATTTCCTGATCTATAAAACTTTGTAGGTCTGTAAGTAGTTTTAATGTCTCTTGAGTATATTCTATTTTTAGTACCTCAAGATGGGCATTGATTCCTGATAGATGCTATATTCTGACATGAAAACTAAGTTAATTATAATAGAATAACCTTTATAATTGTGTTATAGGTGGTTATTTATCGGTTTCAAATGAAATGAGCATTTATTGAATTTGGCATTAATCACTGTCGATATTGCATATTTTTGTCTCCTGAATTATATTTCATTGTTTTTAAGGTTTATTTCTTCCTGCAATGATTTTTATAGATTTAATTATGGAATTTCAGGAGAATTATGGTGGAGAAGGAGATATTTACCAAAATGCCCTTAGTGAAATGGAGATGATTTTTAGGTCAAATCATTTTAAAATAAATAAGATGGTATTTAAAGCAAAAGGGGGGCGTCGAAAGAAGGGGTCGAAAGGGGGCCCGAGAGGAGAGACCCAGGAGGGAAAACCTGAGAGGGGAGACCCGAGAGGAGTTCCCCACCGTCGTTCGTCGGGCCAATACCTTTCGTCGCGCCACCGTCGTCCACCGCCGTCCACTGCCGTCCAACAACCGAGAACAAACCCGAGGAGAGCTCGACAGAGTCTCCGTCGAGGTGAGTTCGACAGTCGTCGCTCGCCAGGCCGAGAAGTGATCCGAGAGGGCTTCTCCGGTGCCAATCCCGCTTTTCGACCATCCTCCGACGTCTATCACATATTCCGACCAGTCCCGGAGCCATTCTGACTCCAACCGAGACTCGAGAGAGCCAGTTAGAGAACGTCAGCTCTGTTTCGCTCTTCACCGGATGTTACCTCCGTCCGTCGGCTTCTAACCGTCGTCGCCGGCGTCGTCTCTACCTTCGGCCACTCACTCTTGCCAACCCGAAGCCATTGATTTCGGGAAATTGCAGCACCCGTGAGAACAAGCTGCTGCCCGAGCGAGAGGAGGAAGAAGGGAAGTAATTCGTCATTATTGAATTTAGTTTTTATATGGTTTGGACTTAGGTTTTGAATGTTAATTGAATCTGATTTGATAATTAAGGTTTATTTAAGATTTGTTTTCTTGATATTTGATTAAATTAGCTAATTAGGGTAAGATTATAATTGAGGTTGGATTTTGGTATTTTAATCTGATTTCTGTCTTTAACTCTAGGCACCCGAGAGGGGCTAGATGCAAGGATTGAGAATTCGGATTCGTGGTTACGTGGCGCTCGAGAGGCACGAATCACGATAAAATCCAGAGTTGATAATTTTAACATCATCACAATAGGAAATTGATTCTCTGCATTCTATTGAAATCTGATCTTTGTCATTAACTCTAGGCGCCCGAGAGGGGCTAGACGCAAGGATTGAGAATCCGGATTCGTGGTTACGTGGCGCTCGAAAGAGAGGCACGAATCACGATAAAATCCAGAGTTGATAATTTTAGCATCATCACAATAGGAAATTAATTCTCTGCATTCTATTGTAATCCGATCTTTGTCATTAACTCTAGGCGCCCGAGAGGGGCTAGACGCAAGGATTGAGAATCTGGATTCGTGGTTACGTGGCGCTCGAGAGAGGCACGAATCACTATAAAATCCAGAGTTGACGTTTCCTGTTGTGCAAGTAGTTAATTAAATTATTGCTTGATAATTTAGGATATAATTAGTGTTTAGTTCATATTAATTTATCATATTTGGTTAGGCTAGTTGACTGAAGAATACAAAAAATTCAATCCTCCCTGTGGATATGACCCTCGCTTACTGCTAGATTACATGAACGATTCGTACGCTTGCGAGGTATAAAAGTCGATGTAACTAAAATTATACATCAAGTTTTTGGCGCCGTTGTCGGGGAGGCACGTATTAAGTGTATTTCTTTGTTCTCCATGGTCTTAGGTTAGATTTATTTTTATTTTATTTTATTTTTATTTTATTTTTTTTTAATTATTTTATTTTTTCATAATTTTAGCTTGGTGATTTTGTATGGAATTATTTTTATTTCTTCTAGTTAGTTCATATTTTTAGTAGTGAGTTTGTTAGCTTAATTTGATAGTTCGTTTTGTTTCTTTTTGTGTTTTTATGCACGGGCGCCGTTCCCTAGGTGGACCATTAGCTCCCTTTGTTGAAAAGGTAGAACAGATTTGTAGGAAAACACCTGAAGTCAAAGTAGGAGCTACCATGGCCAATCAGGGTGAACCATTACAGTTACCTGCAGCAGGGAAGCTAAGATCCAGGTGGTCCGGTCCATTTGAGGTTACACAGATGTTTCCTCATGGCGCTATTGAGATCAGCAATCACGGAGACGGGTCGGTCTTCAAAGTTAACGGTCAGAGGCTCAAACCGTATCTTGAGAATTCATCTTGAATGCGTCAGAGTCTTGCTTACGACTATAAACTTAGCACATTGTGGGCAATCCCCACGTTTCTATCCCTTTGTACATTACAATTTTATTTTTATTTTTATTTTTTTTGGTTTATTCATACTCTCTTGCCGGCTGAGAGCATAAATGGTTCTGGTAGTCGATGACCAAACTTTTGGTCCCTAGTTTGAGAGGTCTGTACTCAAACAACCGTTCTGGGATTGACCAGTTCGATCTTGAAGTATTGAATGAAAACCTTATGGTGAGTAACTTAAGGACTTGTGTTCAGCGCGTGATGCCTGCTGCCTTCAGTGGCCAGTCACACGGAGATTTCTTCAAAGTGTGATGTGGGATAGCGGTTTCATCTACGGATGATTACCTACGGGTACGGCTGATACGAGTAAACCTTCTTCGAGGGAGACTATGTATCATTCCTGGGGGTCTTTATTGACTTTTCGGTATTATTGTTGATGACCAAACACATATGGTCCCACCTATGGATTTAGGAGCCCTGAGGGAGCTTAACCCTCACTCTGTTGGAGTATAACTAGCTAAGCTGTTATTTATTTTTATTTATTTATTTATTTTTGTAGTCGTTATAGTGTTTTAACTTTTCCCCATTGAGGACAATGTCCGGTTTAGGTTTGGGGGGGGGGGGGGGGGGGGTGGGGGTGGAAACGACTCTTTTATGTCTTAGCAATAATTTTCTTTTGATTTCTGTTTCCGGTTTTCAAATTACTCCTCTTAGTATGTGGTTAACATTAGTAGAGTTAAAATAAGTTGATCAAATGTGTTTCAAAATTTTTCGTAAAGCTGTGTAGAATATGCCTATTAGAAATCTGATATCATTTGTTGTGATGCAAGAGAATTCAGTGGGATAACTTACTATTGCATTAGACTTGGAACTTCGTTGCAAAAGAGAACATGTAAATCTAGTGTTGATCTATGTTAGTCTGGATAGTCTTGTATGTCTGTTTGAACTCATTCCTTTTTATACCTCAGTGAAATTCCTTGTTGTAATGTATGAATGCAAATGGAAATGCTCTTGCTTGCAAAAGACAGATAACTTCAGAAACAGCCTGGGCAAACCCAGGGACATGCATCGGAACAGTCGGTTACTTAAAAATAAGTGTATGTGCAGTGAAGACGAATACAAAATGGTGGTAATACCAAAAGTATTCAGTGAAACAAAAATTACGCTGGTAATTGCAAAAGTGTGCTGGTAATAGCGTAAAATGGTTTTAAATCTGGAAGCAATGAGTTTCCTAACTTTGATGATGAATTGTAATTTGAAAGAAGTTGCAAGTCAAGATTGAAATTGTTATATTTCTTTTGGTGAGATTGTCAGACAACAGGTTTACTCTACTATTTTCTCTTAATTGTGATGTGACCAGGATTTTATTGTTATTTGTTGCCTTTTTGCTCTATTGAAGTAATAGCTTATGGGTCACATTGGTTCAGGTGGAGTAACAATGAGTGTATTTGGATTGATAATAGGCTATATTTTACACAGGTTTTCAAATTTCGCAAGATCTCATATGATTTTCAGATATTTTACGATACTAAGTGTTAGTCATATGCTAATGAGGAGTAAATTTTGTTCAATTTTTCCTTTTTATATTATTGATTTATATGAATTTTGTGGGTAAATTCCATGCAAACCCTCACGAGACATAACTCGTCCACTACTGCAGAGTAGGGGTTTAACGGCTTGTTGCATGCGCTAAATGCAATCGTGCTCCCTACGAAAGTGGCATTTTTTTTCCTAGGCTTAATTTTGGTTCGATTGTTGTTTTGCTAGGGACTAGCAAAGATTTAGGTTTGGGGGTGTGATAGATGCTATATTCTGACATGAGAACTAAGTTAATTATAATAGAATAACCTTTATAATTGTGTTATAGGTGGTTATTTATCGGTTTTCAAATGAAATGAGCATTTATTGAATTTGGCATTAATCACTGTCGATATTGCATATTTTTCTCTCCTGAATTATATTTCATTGTTTTTAAGGTTTATTTCTTCCTGAAATGCTTTTTATAGATTTAATTATGGAATTTCAGGAGAATTATGGTGGAGAAGGAGATATTTACCAAAATGCCCTTAGTGAAATGGAGATGATTTTTAGGTCAAATCGTTTTAAAATAAATAAGATGGTATTTAAAGCAAAAGGGGGGCGTCGAAAGAAGGGGTCGAAAGGGGGCCCGAGAGGAGAGACCCGGGGGGGAAAACCCGAGAGGGGGAAGCGTGAAGAGAAAACAGAGGACTTTGACCGGAAACAGGGGAGGACCCGAGAGGAGTTCCCCACCGTCGTTCACCGGGCCAATACCTTCCGCCGCGCCACCGTCGTCCACCGCCGTCCACCAACCGAGAACAAACCCAAGGAGAGCTCGAGAGAGTCTCCGTCGAGGTGAGTTCGACAGTCGTCGTTCGCCAGGCCGAGAAGTGATCCGAGAGGGCTTCTCCGGTGCCAATCCCGCTTTTCAACCATCCTCCGGCGTCTATCACATATTCCGACCAGTCCCAGAGCCATTCCGACTCCAACCGAGACTCGAGAGAGCCGGTTAGAGAACGTCAGCTCTGTTTTGCTCTTCGTCGGACGTTACCTCCGTCCGTCGGCTTCTAACCATCGTCGCCGGCGTCGTCTCTACCTCCGGCCACTCACTCTTGCCAACCCGAAGCCATTGATTTCCGGAAATTGTAGCACTCGTGAGAACAAGTTGCTGCCCAAGCCAGAGGAGGAAGAAGGGGAGTAATTCGTCATTATTGAATTTAGTTTTTATATGGTTTGAACTTAGGTTTTGAATGTTAATTGAATCTGATTTAATAATTAAGGTTTATTTAAGATTTGTTTTCTTGATATTTGATTAAATTAGCTAATTAGGGTAAGATTATAATTGAGGTTGGATTTTGGTATTTTAATCCGATTTATGTCTTTAACTCTAGGCGCCCGAGAGGGGCTAGATGCAAGGATTGAGAATTCGGATTCGTGGTTACGTGGCGCTCGAGAGGCAGGAATCACGGTAAAATCCAGAGTTGATAATTTTAACATCATCACAATAGGAAATTGATTCTCTGCATTCTATTGAAATCCGATCTTTGTCATTAACTCTAGGCGCCCGAGAGGGGTTAAACACAAGGATTGAGAATCCGGATTCGTGGTTATGTGGCGCTCGAGAGAGGTACGAATCATGATACAATCCAGAGTTGATAATTATAGCATCATCACAATAGGAAATTAATTCTCTGCATTCTATTGTAATCCGATCTTTGTCATTAACTCTAGGCGCCTGAGAGGGGCTAGACGCAAGGATTGAGAATCTGGATTCGTGGTTACGTGGCGCTCGAGAGAGGCACGAATCACGATAAAATCCAGAGTTGACGTTTCCTGTTGTGCAAGTAGTTAATTAAATTATTGCTTGATAATTTAGGATATAATTAGTGTTTAATTCATATTAATTCATCATATTTGGTTAGGCTAGTTGACTGAAGAATACACAAAATTCAATCCTCCCTGTGGATATGACCCTCGCTTACTGCTAGATTACATGAACGATTCGTACGCTTGCGAGGTATAAAAGTCGATGTAACTAAAATTATACATCAATTCCTCTCTTGAGTTTTTGTATTTTTTCATTTACGTCGCTTTCTATTCCTAGGTATAAGAAGATAGGAAGGCAACATATTATGCAATGTATTTTTCACAACAACTTTTCAGAAAGAACCAAAGCTAATCCTTGGCTCTGATACCATTTTAACGATTACCCCCAGCTGATTTACTGAGAAACTATTACGTGGTGTTAAGCTGGGAGGAATAGGGTCAAACCCCGAATAGTACTGAGTTAGGATGTTCAAAAGTGGACAATCAGTATCCCTCGGATAACTGAAGTCTACGATAGAGATTGAATTGAGTTTCAAAAGAAATCCTTCGTCTTTCAGAAGGAACTATCTGTAGAAATACAGGATACCAACTCAGGTACCTTCTTCTACAGGTTATTAAGTTAATCAGAATTAAAAGAACTAAAAAAAAGTTTAGATAATCTAAACAAAGATAAAATGCAAGAACTTCTAACCGAAGTCTCAACATTAAAAGAACATTTAGGTTCCCCCACTTCATCAAAGTATAAAACCCCTTTGACACCTTGGACTCCAGAATGATCTACAAGAAGAAACTTTTAGATTGTTTAGAATTAAAAAGAGAAGGCCTTGACCTTGCTTTACTTCTAAGAGACACTCTTCAGCCTGAAGATGACACAATCCCATCAATGGTGATGTACTATTATCTATGGGAAAGATATAATGACCGTGCCCATAAAATAAGACGCAAGATCAAAAGAATTAAACAAAAGTTAAACCTCTTAGCTTTATAAAAATGATCTAAAGAGAAAGACTATTAGATCGTTTAAACCTGGCGCGAACAACAAGAGTTTGCGCTTTGCAACACTGAGATAATCTCAGACCAGCAGATGAAACTATGATAGCTTATATCTAGTTTTAGGTTGAATGGATGAGATTAAACCTTAGAGCACACACACTAATGTGCATAATCCAAAGACTTCAAAGAAAGCTTCAAGAAATAGCTCTATGAATGAGTTTTTTCTATTTAAATGATATAGAAACACCATTACCTTTAGGCCTTCCTGTCATTACTGGATGACTTAAAAACCTAGTGTACATTGCAACTTGCATAACACCTAGGAAAAAGGATCCATAACCTTTTGCCTTTAGGATCGCTTCAAAAGCATCATCCTCTACTGATCACAAAGTTTATGCAGAATATAATACTTTCGGTTGCTAACCGATTTATTATGTACAAGAGGAAAAACCTTCCTCTAGTAAACAAAAAGAGCAACAAGACAGTGAACTAGAGGCATGGGACTCTGACAAAGTTGCAATAGAAAATACCAAGAAAACAAACTACTCTGCTAAAGACAAAAAGGCAGATGAACTTGGTAAAAGATTTTGAATGTTTCGAAGCGGATACTAGCCAACATGAAGCAGAAACTTCAAGGGTACAAGATACCTACATGGAAGACAATTTTCAAGACAACCTCCGAGACCGAACAACGGATAACTCTCGAGAAAGAGAAAGTTTCTCCCACTCCAAAATATTTATGGGAGGACAAAGGTATTTGACAAAATACACAAATGTCGATCCATCCCATGCTACTAAGGGACACCAATCCATATATTGCATAAACCCTTTTGGATTTTATCTCAACTTGGATTGCCCCAAGGAAGGAGAAAAAATCCTTAGAGAATGAGAAAGAAGCATGAGTAATGCTGCCAATATGCATGAGTCTTGGGACAAAGATTCCGTATTTAACTTCTTTACCCATGCTTTACAAGGTAACGTAGCACATTGGTGGGACAACCTTCCCGAAAACCAAAAAACAACTACGTCCACATTTATAGCCTCAATTTTAAAGGGATTAGTGGCTAAGATATCAAAAGAATTTCTAGGAATACATCCAACCCTGGAAGCTCACAATTAGAGTACTAAACAACGAAAACATTTAGAAACTCTTAAAAAATTAAACAAGTTATAAATATGTAACATATGTTTTTATGAGAAGTATTATTGCGAATTTGCAAGTTACTTCTATAAACTAAAAAAAGATGATCAGAAACCTTATCTGCCCATCTCTTATTCAAAATTGCCAGAACCTTTTGCGACTGTAGCCAAAAAGGACTACATTACAAAATATTGGCAAAAAACCCAAAGTTTCCAGCTTTAACTTTGGACAATTTCCTAAATTTTGATACTCTAGGAAGAAGACACAGGTTTGTATAAGACATGTTGGCAAACCTCTGTAAAACCCAGAGACTACAAAAGAAAATTAGTAAGGCATATAAACAAACATTATGTTATTCTAACCAGAACAAAAATGTAGGGGCTTATGGTTGCAAAACCAATTCCGATAAGCAAAGAAAATATCCTAAGAAATTTCATAAGAATAAAAATTAGGATACAACAAAGTTTAAAATCTAGGTATACTCCTATAAAGAGATACTTTAGAAAACAAACAAACTCTAGCCCCACCACATCCAGTAAAGGGTCAAATGCATATTGCCCAAAGGGGAAACCCCCAAGCAAATGTAAATGTTGGATATGCCAGAAAGAGGGACATTTCGCTCACGATTGTCCAAATGATAAGAAAAAAATGGCAGTACAATACCTACATGATACTAGCCGAAGAAAAAGGATTGGAAATCATCCATCATCATGAAATCCAATCGGAAGATGAAGTGTATGAACTTCATCTTGAAACTGAGTCTTCCACCTCGGAAACTCAGAAAATATGTCGGACTCTTCAGGCACCTTCTTTGAATGAGTATCCGCATAAATACAAAGCATGTAGCATCTGAAAATTCTTATATCACGGTCATGCTAAAGCTACCCGGATATATAAAATTCTATATACATGCACTAGTAGATATTGAAAGTTCATATTGCCTTTCCAGACAAAATTTACTTCCCACAAATTTATGGAAAACACATGAAGTACCCCTTCAAGTAACAGTTGGTCCAGGGCGAGAATATTTCTCTTCCTGTAGAAGCCAAAAAATTCATCTCGACATTGGAGGAAAAAAATTTATGATCCCAACTTATTAGTTTAGGACCTAACATAAACTCAGGACCCGATCTCGTCCTTGTAAATGAATGGTTAATGCTCCACACCCCTGTCGAACAAATACCTGCCTACTATAAACTGCGTTATCATACTCGATACGAGATAAATAATTTTTTTGTATACATATACATAGTAAAACCCACTAAAGTTTTTGCCATTTTTGGCAATGGAGAAGTCCTCCACCAAGTCTTAAAAAAACGCAGCAAGTGTGGTGATGAGGTTCCCCCCCCTAGAATCTCTCCTCCTCCTAGAATCCTGTGAATCAGAAGTTTAGCAGCTTTTGGACTCCACTTGTTCTGAGAAACTCTTAGAATGGTGGAATAAACAAAGACCATATGCCGACCTCGAACTCCTCTATCCTAAAAAATAAATTTGAGAAAAACCTATGGTTTACACTCCCTTTGATGTTGAAGAATTTTCAAGGCAGATCAATGACTTGCTAACCCAAGGATTAATCCATGCAAGTTATTGTCCACATACATCTCCTGCTTTCCTTGTTCAGAATCATGTAGAGATAAAACGTGGAAAAACTAGAATGGTCATTAACTATAAAAAGGTTAATGAAGCCACAAAAATGGATGGCTACTATCTTCCTAACAAAGAAAGCTTAATAGCTGCAATAAGAGGAAAACAATGGTTTTCCAAGTTTGATTACAAATCAGGGTTTTGGTAGATTCGTCTAACCGAAAGAGCTATCCCCTTACTGCATTCAGCTGTCCTTCGGGACATTATGAGTGACTTGTTATGCCCTTCAAGTTAAAACAAGCACCCAATATATTTCAAAGAAGAATGGATGATATCCTCAAATCACTTTTTACATTTTGGTTAGTTTATGTTGACGACATACTAGTTTTCTCTGAAAACAAAGATCAACATAAAGAGCAATTACTTAAGGTATTAAATGCCTTAAAAAATGCTAGGATAGCCCTCAACAAAAAGAAATCAGAATTGTTACAACTAGGATAAATTTATTAGGACTAAACATCTCAAAAGGAGAAATCATTCTCCAAAATCATATTCTGGAAAAACTAGCAACTTTTTCAAATGAAACTAAAGATGTAAAACAACTTCAACGTTTCTTAGGAAGCCTAACGTATGCTGCACAATTCATAAAGAACTTAGTAGAAATTAGAAAACCTTTTCAACAGAAGTTAAAGAAAGATGTCAAATGGGAATGGACTCCCACTGATAGTTTAGAAGTAATCAGGATCAAACAAATGATGAAACACCTCCCGGCGTTAACTCCACCAAATCCATATGCAAAACTAATTTTAGAAAAAGATGCCTCAGATCATACATGGGCAGCAATACTAAAATATAAAACCAATGATTCTGAGAGAATATGTAAATAAACCTCAGGAACATTTACATCAGCTGAAATAAAAGAAATTTTAGCAGTAAAAAATGGGATAAAGAAATTTTATATATATCTTGCCCCCAAAGAATTTCTAGTTAGAACTTATTGTAAGAATTTTGTCGGTTTTATGCCAAGAAATCTAGAAGAATCACTTTGTCATGGTAGATTACTCCGCTGGCGGTAGTGGTTCTTTCAATTCTTGTTGGAAGGCAGGGCCCAAACCCACATGACCAAGGAAGACTCACATATTGAAGTGTATTAGAAGATGGGCCCAAGCCCATAAGACCAAGGAAGACCCATGGATATGAGACATATAGAAGACAGGCTCAAGGCCCATATATCAAGGAGAAGACCTAAAGACCCATATACATTGATGGCAGGATGGTAAATAAAGGGTCATCTTATAGAGATGGTATTGATGTAATTATGTTAAAGTTCCGGGGTTAAAAACCTAAACCCTAAGTTTAGGGGTATTATTGTAATATTTTACTTTCATAAATTTATAAATAGAGCTTCAGGGGGAGGTAGGGGTGGCATCGAGCCGAGCCCGAACCTGCATATGTTCGAGCCGAGCTTGATTTAAATATTTCGAGCCAGCTTTCGAGCCGAGCCCAGTCTCGAGCCTAAAATTATTATCGAGCTCGAGCCCAAAATGTCATTGAGCACTGGTTCAGCGACTGCCGAGACCCGAACCTGCCGAGTGCCTAAGTCAAGCCAGCAACCCAGCAAACCAGCTGCTGTTGAGCAGCACCAGTCTACCGAGTCAACCTAGACCAACTCGGTTCGGGTCAACTCAAGTCTGGGTCAACCTGACTCCGACCACTTATTTTTCGCCTCAGTACATGTGTCTGGGCCAAAACTTATACATATTTTTGCAATGACTCAGATATATTGATCTACTATTTGACATGGTGCGACTCGGTAAAAAAATAAAATAAAATAAAATAAAATAAAATGAAAATAAAGTATTGTTATGATCTTGGGGTTAAGTGCTTGGCTTTCCACTACCTAACAAGCTAGTCTTTCTGGTAGTATTAGCTAGGGGCTTAACATTTGGAATTAGAGTTATACCGCTGTTGCGAGTTCGAATCCGAGAGGAGGTGTTATGATCCTGGGGTTAAGTTTTTGGCTTTCTGCTACCTACAAGGCCGATGTTTTGGGTAGTATTGGCTAGGTGCTTAACATTTTTTTTTTTATGGTTGGGAGTCCATAACGGAGGAACTTCATCCCCGTCAAAAATATCAAATTTATTTGTGGTTGAGAGTCCATGACGGAGGAGCTTCATCCCCGTAAAAAATATCAATTTTTTTTTTGGTTGGGAGTCCGTGACGGAGGAACTTATTATTATATTTATTGTCAACCCCGTAAAAAATATCAAATTTATTTGTGGTTGGGAGTCCATGTCAGAGGAATTTCATCCCCATAAAAAATATCAAATTTTTTGTGGCTAGAAGTCCTTGACGGAG
Organism: Aristolochia californica; assembly: GCF_029961685.1. Taxonomy (NCBI): domain Eukaryota; kingdom Viridiplantae; phylum Streptophyta; class Magnoliopsida; order Piperales; family Aristolochiaceae; genus Aristolochia; species Aristolochia californica. The sequence goes on along the minus strand of NW_027181881.1, from coordinate 38,270,728 downwards.
GAGCTTATTATTACTCTACCACTTGAGAGTCGTTGTCCTGTGGAGGGACAAAGTGGTGGAGGACACTTCAGAGAAATATCTTAGCGGCAATAAGTGATTTACTCTCACTAAGATTATACCAGCTGGGCCTCATGAACGAGAGCACCAACGTGAGGGGGAGTGTTAGAAGAAGAAGGCATATTATACGAGAAAAATTTTATACATGATTTGCAGTAAGCTGGGAGTTCATGCTGCTCTCTCACCCCTAGCTTGAGGGGGAGTGTTGGAAGACAGGGCCCAAACCCACACGACCAAGGAAGACTCACATATTGAAGTGTATTAGAAAATGGGCCCATGCCAATAAGACCAAGGAAGACCCATGGGCCCATATATCAAGGAGAAGGCCCATAGACCCATATACATTGATGACAAGATGGTAAATAAAGGGTCATCTTATAGAGATATCATTGATGTAATTATGTTAAAGTTCCAGGGTTAAAACCTTAAACCCTAAACCCTAAGTTCAGGGGTATTATTATAATATTTTAGTTTCATAAATCTATAAATAGAGCTTCAGGGGGAGGTAGGCGTGGCATCGAGCCTAGCCGAGCCTGAACCTGCCTATGTTCGAGGCAAGCTTCGAGCTGAGCCCAGTCTCGAGCCTAAAATTGTTATCGACCTCGAGCCCAAAAATTTTAACTGAGTTCGAGCTTCAACATACATTTAAAAATTTTCAAAAATATATATATCAAATAAATTGTATATAAAATTATCCATGCATTTTACATAAAATTGAGCATGGCCTCTACATAAAATTGGGCATGATCTCTACTTAAAATTGAGCATAATCTATGTATATAATACCTGTATAAAATTCGGCATGACTTCTACTTAAAATTGGATATAATCTATATACATAATACCTACATAAACACTCCATAAAATTGTCTATACATTCCATAAACACTCCATAAACACTCCATAAAATTGCCTATACATTCCATAAACACTCCATACACTCCATAAAATAGTTTAAACACTATACACTGCATAGCATTATGAATAAACTCCATACAATAATCAAGCACAACAAAATTAAATGAAATATCACTATCAATTTACAATTACCCAAATAAAAACTATAAATCCATTATAAATTTACAAACTATAGTTGTTTCTCTTCATGCTAGAAAATAATATACGTCCCTGCATGAGCAAAATCTCTACCTATGACAAAAAAAAAATTTAGTTATTTTCAGATAAAAAAATACTCTTCGACTACTAGTTACTTGATGTCGTTAAAAATATTAAAATTACTATGATGAGAAAAACATGAAAAATCATGTAACTGGTAGCATTATCTCTACACTCTTCTTCTCAGGTTGTAATTATAAAAAAAAAATTTAATAAATAAAACTAAAAAATATACTAAAAAATATCATAATAAATAATTAATCAAATAAATTCACCTTTTGATTTTTCTTTACACCGTGAAGAGCCCAAACCCAATCACTGCCACAAATCAAAGCTTGAACTGTATTTGGTGCCAAGGAAGAACGATATGAGTCTATTACTCTACCACCAGCAGTAAATGTAGACTCTGAAGCTACTGTGGATATGGGAATTATAAGGATGTTTGCTGTCATCATAGATAATATCCAAAATTTTATATGATTCAATTTCCACCATTCTAAAACATCAAAATCATATTGTGAAGTTCCCTCACAATTATATACACCTTCTTCAAGATAAATTTCCAATTCTAACTATGGTGAATTAACTATATCCACTTGTTTCACATAATTCATTAACTTTGACCAACCTGAACTTGATGAAGGCCTACGACTTGTGGAAATACTCATAGAGCTAGTACTTGAAGCAATCTCTTCATTTCTAATATCCACATTATATAAGGATACATATTTATCGTAAATCTCATATAAGGTGCATCGAACTAAATTTATATTCATTGTAGCTTCCTCCTTAGAATATATCTTTGGAAAATACATTTCGATCAACCTTAATTTGACCCTTGGATCCAAAACTGAAGCAATAACCATCAATAAATTGCATTCACCCCAGTACTTCTCAAATTTCTCTTTCATTCTACTAACCATTGTCCTAATGAAAATATTTTCATTTGAAGAATGAAAATTCAAAACTTCTTTTACCTTATATACCTCACTAAGGTACAAATTAGAAGTAGGGTAGTCGCTCCCAGAAATTATATTAGTAACTAAATTAAAAACTTCTAGAATCTCACACACCATGTCAACCTTTTCCCATTTTGCAAGACTTGACAAACAATCATAAGTTGGTTCTCTAACTTTAAATCTAAAGAATGCATCGTTGAATTTTAATGCTGAAGACAACATGTCATAAGTGGAGTTCCAACAAGTTGGACAATCAATAACCAACCTCTTTTCACCAAGTTCTAGTTGTTGTACAATTTCAAAAAAAGTGTGAAGTCTAGCCTCAGACAGATTTATAAATTTGACACTCTCACGCACATTATCAATGATATCTTTAGTCTGAACAAGACCATCTTGGACTAATAAGTTCAGAATATGAGCATAACAACGCACATGAAACAACTTTCCACCACAAACCAAAATTTTTTTCCTTGAAAAATCTTCTTTCAAAACTCTCATACAAACATCATTATATGCAACATTTTCAACTGAAATACTAAAAACTTTATTTTCAATCTCCCACTCTTTCAAACACTTGTAAATAGCATTTGCTATATCAACACCACGAGGAGGAGGAGGAGGAACATGCACAAAACTCAAAACTCATTTTTGTAGCTTCCAATTACTGTCAATAAAATGCCAAGTAATAACCATGTATTCAATCTTTTGATTTTGAGATTTCCAAAGATCCGTGGTAAGACTAATCTTGTTAATCTCTTTTAATAAAAAAAATTAATTCTTTTCTCTCTGCCTCATACACGTCCATACACTCCTTCTTAATGGTCTTACGGGATATTTTCTCATGATTCATATTTTCCATCTTCATTAAAAAATTAAATCCCTCCTCTTCTACTATCATGAATGGATGCTCATGCATAAGAATCCAATGAGCAATGAATACTCTCATTTTAGATTGATCATATTTGCCTCCAAAATTCATAAAAGGAAGTCCAGATGGACTCTGATCAACATTAGACCCCACTCCCACTGGTTGAAAGTTTAAGGTTTTTTGTTTTCTCATTGCCACTTTTCTACTAGGGCAACTTTTCAAATGTCGACTCATATGTGTGGTCACCCCACTTCTAATAACACTCAAATTGATTTTACAATGAACACACTGAGCTTTTTTTGTACCATTAAGTGATACTTCTTTGAATTCCAACCACACATGAGACTTTTTCTGTCTTTTTGAAGTATGGGTTGAGTGGGTTGAGTCACCTTCATCCTCATTTATGGTAATTTCATCTGGGCCCACTTCAATGACAGAGGGTAGTGACTCTGGTGGAGTTGAGTCACTCAATAATTAACACTAGAACTAGTGTTAATTATTGATGTCAATTGAGGAGGTGTTGACATTTTTACTTCTAAAAAAAATAAAATTACAAATTAAAAACATAAAGAAAAGAAAGCAATCCAAACAACAAAGATCCTACACATAATTTAAGATACTTATCAGCAATATACCTACAAAGATTAACAAATCTAGGGGGAACACTTTAATGACATTGATAGGAAAAGACAAAGCAAGATTATCAAAAAATTCAAAAGTGTGGAAGTAGGATCTTGTATGTACCTCCTTAGGGATGTTTCTACATTAAATATAACTTAAGAATACAATATCCTAAAATAAAATTACCCAAATACCCCTGATCTTTAACACTCTCTCTCTCTCTCTCTCTCTCTCTCTCTCCCTATTTTTAAGGAGTCTATTATTAGGCATAATCTTATTTTATCAAACTTGTTTATTCTTGGAGGAAGGTATGTGACATTGTGACAATCGGGAACGACCCTTGTCTTTCAATGCAGCGGGGTTTCTTCGAGTCAATAGCCCTACATCCAATAGTTTCCAGTTCAATATACTGTGCCTTTTTTTATATATAAATTTAAAACCTCTAAGAGAAGGAAATAAGCACACTAACACTCTCTTCTAATATTTTGATGAAATTCAACCTCAATACCAAGAAATTAATCATAAAAATGAAAAAAAAATCAACACTTATAGAAACAGAAAGAGTGTTCGTCGTTCAGGATATCTCCAAAAGCCTTTCCAAGAATGAAAGAGCACTACTGAAACGAAGCGAGAGTTAGAGATTTTGTAGGGTAAGGTCAGCGACAAAAAAAAAAAAAATTAAATAAAAATCTTACCTCCCGTCGGACCATCGCTTTCGTCTCGTCAGCGAGGAAGAACTTCAGATGAAGAAATCGAAGAGGAAGGATAAAAATCGATTGCAAAAAAGAGAGATAATCTACATCCGTGTGTATCTAACGTATCAATTCAACGAAATATTGGGTCTAAAAATAAAAATTTTGTACTGCATTCCGAAATGTTCTGTTATGATATGTATTACGAATACATACTTACTAGACTTGTTAAGTCTAACATAACAGAATTGGGTTGAGTTCCATATGCATAAAAAAAATTTTGTTTTGGTGAACAACAATTTAATTATTATGGTTGTTCCATGGGCCATAGAGACAGTGGTATTAGACTAGAATATAATGGGGAAATAGCAATACTTCCTCTTTGATCAGTCAAGAAGGAAAAACAAATAAAAAAATAGGGGTTGGTTGCTCCTCATTTTAATATCCATAATTATAGTAAGAGCGGCTGGAAAAATTTCCTATCATGCGTATTCCTTTGAGTTTCAAAATACAAACAACATCATAATCAAATCATTCAAATATTGATCGAAAGATCATTGCTGTGTTTTGCTCGAATCAACACCGAAATTGCAGAGGAAGAAAACGTACATAAGATAAAAATGAAAAAAAAATCAACTCCCAAATCGCAGAGGAAGAAAACGTATAGAAGAAAAAAATGAAAAAAAAAATCAACACCCAAATTGCAAAGGAAGAAAACATACAGAAGATAAAAATGAAAAAAAAAATCAACACCGAAATCACAGAGGAATAAAATGTACAAAAGATAAAAATGAAAAAAAAAATCAACACTTACAGAAACAGAGAGTGTTCGCCGTTCGGGGATATCTCCAAAACCTTTCCAGTTTCCAAGAATGAAGGAGCACTGCTGAAACGAATCGAGAGTTCGAGATTTTGTAGGGCTAGGTCGGCGACAAAAAAAAAACAGAACATTAAAAATAAAATCTTACCTCCCATCGGACCGTTGCTTTCGTTCGTCGGCGAGGAAGAACTTCAGATGAAGAAATCAAAGAGGAAGAAGATAAAAGAGGAAGAAATTGCAGAGGAAGAAATCGTAAAAGAAAAAATCAAAGTCTTTGACAGAGATTGAGGAATCATAGAGGGAGAGGGAGAACGAGGGATTTGAAGACCAAAATCCTCCATTTCCCATGAATACACGGTACGGACAGCGATTTTCGCAAGAAAATCATGCTGAAACGGTAGGGAAATTGTAGAGAAGCTTGGGTTTCGTAGAGACGGAATGGAAGAGACGGGACTCTCTTTCAGTCCCGTGACAAACTCCCGAAAATTTTTCAAATCTCATCTATTCCTGAATCGCCGCTTATTAAATTAGCGAGCTAGCTCGCGAGCCGGTGAGCCGAACCTGGCTCGGGTCAAGCTCGGCTTGTTAATTTAAACGAGCCGACACCGATCCGAACTTGAGCCACTCACGAGTCGGCTCGGTTCGAAGCCACCCCTAGGGGGAGGGTTATGTTTAATCAATTCCATAACCCTTCTTTCTCCTATTTTCTCGCAATGAGTTTCTTTCCTTTTTTCTCCATGAGCTAAATTCATGGAGTACAGAAAATCAACAATTATCTTTTATTGTTGAACATATTAAATGGGACAAAAATTATTTATCTGATACTCTTACTCGAGAATTTTCTTATGTTACAGATACGTAAAATGGATCCCATCAGCAACACATTGAGGATCTGGCAGCAACAATCGCCACCCTCACGGTATTACTTTCAACAATATAGTCTCTTTTCAACAATCTTTTAGTTCTTTCTGAACGAGGAGAATTATCAGAGAACTATGTCCGTTTTGGGTTAAGTGGAGAAAACTTACAACTCAAGGTTAAGGAATTAATCGAAGAGTTAAATGAACTCACAAAAATGTGAGATACGCCAAGCTCCTTCGAAACTTCTATCAGATCTCCTTCACGAGAAAAGGAAGTCATAACGTCAGCCAACAACCAGATGGATGACTTTAGTGTTTTGATAAACACAGGTCGACCCGGGATTTCTACCAGTCATGCTAGGCATGAAAAGGAAATCTCAACTTAGTCTTCCATGAAGAAAGGGGAATCAGGGACTTCTACCTGCCAGTCTCGAGCTGGAAAGGAAGCCAAAACGATTCCAAAACCCATGGAGACAAACATGCCCAAGAAAGATACTTCTTTCAAGGCACGATTAGTTACCCCCTCTGAGTTCACTAGGTTTACAAGCCTGGGTAAACCAGATAAAAAAGATTTTAATGAGTTCGATGTTCTTATGAAAGTCAAACCTTTAAAACTCCAAGACATTATGTCTACAGAACCTTTGCTACGCCCTCAAAAGGTGGCCAGTGATAGTTCAAAAAAGTCTATTTGCCATAAGACTCAGTTCCAAAATTGGAATGAAAACGTTGGCATAGGGATTCATACTCCCTTTATGACCATGGACTCCAGTGAACGCTGGAACCTTTTGGTGATACATCCAAAAATGGATAGTAAATATGTCAGTATGTTATACACATACAAACTAATTGGACAAATCTCTATATAAGATACAAATTTAATTGTACTTGAAAGATTACCAAAAGAAATAGCCAAGGCTTGCAAGAGTTTTTACTCTTCTACCAAGGCTAAAGCTATAAATTTGAAGTTCATCTCATCCATAGTTGAAATCGTTGAAAATAGCAAAGTTATACCGAGTCTTTCGGTGAAAACTATTGAAATCCTTGACAAAGAAGGAAAGCTACCGGATTTTGATCCCAAGCTTAAAAAAAATTCACGACTATGTCCCGAAGAAGTTTGGAAGAACAGAAGGACCATGGGGATTAAAAATATTATCTAGTACCTTCAACTATTGGTTCAAAAAATGAAGAGCTATGTATACAACACCTCAGTACCCCTGACTATTGTATCATAAAGTTTTAAAGAGTTTTAAAGGGAAGATCCCATCAAGTAAAAGTACAAAAGAAAGTTTTTGTGGCATGGCCCAGCTTATTTTCAAAAAATTGCATAAATGCCAGCTATGCACCAAGAAACCATCAAAAGACAGCATGTCAGAATGAAGGAACGTCAACAGCCACGAAGGCAGAAGACAAAAATCTGAGTCAGCAAAATGACAGAGATAAAATATTCCTTTACATCAGCAAGATGACGTCAGAAGAAGAAAATACACTGATACCCCTGCTTTCGGCGTCGAAAGGTAAATAATGCAAGGGCAAATATGAAAAGAAAAAAGATAAAAGATACCCTTTGTCTTTTAACTCAGAACCTTCGATTAAGGGTAAAAACAGAAGAAAAAAAAACCTGAGCTATAAATTCGAAGCTCCGACAGAGTTCAAGGCATTGGAAAAATCACTCTGAGTTTTCTAAGAAGAAGAAGAAGGCGATTTCTGGCGAGCATCCTCTGACAAAGTTCTTAAAGCACGGTATATGCAAAAAAACCACAGTGGCTGAGTAGTAAAGAGGGAGCCAACCGGTAGCACGGTCGGTAACTTCGGGAGTTATGTAGTATGTATTTATATTTTGAAAAATTATTTTAATTTTCTACATGTGAGTAATATTTAAATTCATATAGTGTTTGTTTTTACTGTTCATTTTTTGCATATATATATATATATATATGAATCTCCACAGTAACTATTTTTATTGTTTAAAAGTTACTTCTCATTTTTACTATATATATATATGAATCTCCACAGTAACTATTTTTACTGTTTAAATGTTGTTGTTCAAAAGTCACTACTCATTTTTACTATTCATTTTTAATGTTCATATTTACTGTTTCATGTTTACTGTTCATGTGTAATAGTAATAGTATCAAAATAGTGCCTTATAGGAACCAAACTAGGTACTTAGAGTTATTCGGCTACGCTCCGAGGTAGAAAACGAAACGGAGCTATGCTCTACCCTGTTGAAGCTACCATGGAGCCGCATCGGTTGACATGTACACTAGGTCGTATGACGATTTAGCCCATGTGGTGTTAAGCTGGCAGGAATAGAGTCAAACCCTGAATAGTACTGAGCATCAACAGAAGTCATGTTGGGCCTATACTATTATCTAGTGTTTTAGAACTGATAAATTGAGACTCTTGTTATATCGACTGGAATACCCGAGGTTACAGGGCTACTGGTCCAAAGAGACTCACTCGCCAAAAGGGTTATTGTCATTGGTTAACAACGCCACGTAATAGATTCTCAGTAAATCAGGTAGGGGTAATCGTTAAAATGGTAAAATACTATGGCTTCATACTCGAAGATTGAGCTTGATTGAGACTCAAAGGAGAGTGTTACCGTTCTAAGCACAATATAATTTGCAATTTTGTCATTGGTCTAAGTCTCTAAAGTTCATCATCTAATAGTAAACCAATATGCTTGGTGAAGATCTTTTACATACATCTATATTGTTTTCTACTAAGATCTTGACTACTCTAGAAAGGGTGAATGTCAAATTCTAGTTTAGCATAAGTAGGAAAATTTGAATTTTACCAAGTAAATACAAAATGCTTTTTAAAGCACAAGAACCAATTAGGCAAAGATTACTTATGTTGAGGTTTCTACACCAATATGAGAATCAAACACAAGGGACGTGCACAAAATGAAGTTCAAAAGTGAGAGTAGAATTGTAGCCATGAGATGAGAATTAAAAGATCTTGATAGAGATCCAAAATACAAGTGCATTAATTCTAGACTACATGCTACCTAAATATTAATGTCTAATATGCATTTAAGCTAGTTTTATCCTTTAATTCATCCAACACATTAGTTTTTACTAACTAAGGGAAAAACAATGTATGCCTGATTTGCCAAAACAAAGAGATTCAATACTCTTAAAAAATCACAATTAGAGAATATACTGGGCAAAAAGGTATCCTAAGTATCTACAAATTTCACATTTCAGATTTAATCTAGTTTTGTTCTGCATAGGCTCTAATGGAAGTAAGACTTAATGGTTTTATACTTGTCTTGGGGTCCTAATCAATTTCAATTACATTAGGCAAATTTAATTTATATAGAGAGATAAATAATTTCTTGAGTCTCATTTCTCTAACAAACTAACTTTTCTCTCAATGTTCAACTATTCTAAATGTACAAAATACCTAATGCACAATTATAGTTTACCCAATTACATCAAACATCATGATTTGCTATCAAATCAATGTTATAAACTAAGCACAAAGTGGCTAAATTTATTATGCTAATTAAATTCATTTTGTTATGGGTACAACTATATTTTGACTCATGACTATGGATCTAAAATGCATTCCAAGTCAATGAGTCTCACAAGTAACACTTTGAGTAATATATCAATGTATAAGGTTTCTGACTCATCTAATTTCTCAATCCTCAATCTAGTTGAAAACCTAGTTCTATACATGATTTAGTTAATGTGAAATGTTAGTTTTCTAAGTCTACTCATTTCTCAATCCTCAATCTAGTTGAAAACCTAGTTCAAGATTAGCTAATGGGGTAGAATTAGTTAGCTTTAAGATTTCATAACCACATTGAATTTTTTAATGTCCAAAATGATTAGAAAATAAGTACGTTTAAATTTTGGTCAAAATTCTCTAAGTACAAATTTTATAATTTTATTCTTAGTTTGAGCATGGAGACATGTAGCTTCTAAAGGTTTCAATTATTGAACATTTAACTTGAACCCGTGCATAGTGAGATCTTTACTTTATATCACATAGAGAATCATTCAAGGCTACTTTCATCGGATGGGGAATAACATTTTCTTAAGTGTCACTTATCAATCTTAGTGACTGAGCCTTTTCTCTTTAAAGCTACTTGTTCTATGCTAGAAGATAGGGCCCAAGCCCACATGACCAAGGAAGGCCCACATATCCTAGTGTGTTGGAAGATGGGCTTAAACCCATATGACCAAGGAAGACCCATACATCCAAGAGATATAGAAGACGGGCTCAAGGCCCACGGATCAAGGAGAAGGCCCATAGGCCCACATACAATGATGGATGGATGGTAAATAAAGGGTCATCTCATAGAGATGGCATTGATGCAATTAAGTAAAGTTCCACAGTTAAAATCTTAGACTCTATACCCTAAGTTCAGGGGTATTATTGTAAGACAATAGTTTCATTAATCTATAAATAGAACTTCAAGGGGAGGTTTAGGACATCAAGTCCATAACCCTTCTTCCTCTGGTTTTCTCCTAATGGGTCTCTCTCCCTTTTTCTCCATGAGCTAAATCCATGGAGTCCTGAAAATCAATATGGTATCAGAACATTGATTTTCAGGACTAGGAGTATGTTTTTTCAAGATTTCAGAAACAAATTATTTTTCATTACTCGTATTGATGTTTTTTATATAGTTGGTGAAATTTGTATTTTTATTTTAATGGTACTATTTTTCTTTCTTCAGTATTTTTTTTCTACTAGACCTTGATGAGATTGAGGTCAATTTTTTTTCTCTCATTAATCTGTCGCTGATATTTTTAAACTACTGCTTCCTGATCATCACCTGGATAAACCTTTTCCTGTCTTTTTGTCGTGGAATGCCTTACCCTCTGTTTAGCTTCTAGAATGCCGGCATCGGGGAAGAACACGATTCTAGTTCTGTTTCTTGTGCAGAGATGGAAAATTATTTTGCGTTGCAATCTAGAAGGTTGCCATCCAACGACACTCCATTTATTTTTAGAAGGTCCCGATTGCTATGAAGCCGAAGCTCATTATATACTGCCATCCAAAGTCTCTCTGGTGCTCTGTTATCCCATTGCCATTTTCGGAGAAGACAACTCTGCCTTTCCATACCGAGATACAAATTCTGATATGACTTCATTTCATTATTCTGAGTTACTGCATAGAAACAATTATATCTATTGCTGTTATCTGGTGTTGCCTCTTCCAGAACACTGTTGCTGCTATTTTTTCGAAAGTCACAAAGTTGTCTTTGTCGTTCATCCCGTAATCTATCGTTTGAGTTGTTGTCTTGTAACGGTAATGCCACTTCGGTTGCCATTTTTGGGAGGACGAAGATGTTGGCCTTTCCTTTGCTAGATTAGGCAACAACTCGTCTGACCGCTTTGGTTCGATCACGCTTTGTTTGGCGCTAAGAGGAAAAAGAAGACACTATTGCCTTATTAAAGTTTCCTAAGTTTGGAACTTTATTTTATCAGCGCTTGAGTCAAGCAAGTCCGGACTGGGCCGAGTTCACCCAACGACTGTTCTGCTGACCCGAGGATCTTTTGCTCTTGTTCTATCAAGTCAACCCTGACCAACTCAAACCGAGTCAACTCTATATACGTGTCCAAATTTATTCATATTTTAGCGCTACTCAGATATAATGATCTACTATTTGACTCGGGTCAACACTGTAACTTTTTTGGCTGGATTATGATTCTGAAGAATTGACAGATTATTCCTTGATCAATATATTATTTGGTACAAATATTTGCATTAGATTATTTCATGGGTCAATTTTACAAGGATTATTTTGGTTCGTGTTATATGGGCCCATGCCCATGTCAGCTGCTGCTACTGTGTCTCTTTGGATGAGACATTATTATTGAAGAAGAGGTGGCCTCAGTATCTTTCCTCATACCATAATTTATTTGAATCTAAAAAATATTGCGGTTGGGACACCATGAGAGTCAGTGCTCGGATTGGGACACCATCATTTATTTTGACTCTAAAAAATATTGCAGTTGGGACACCACGAGAGTTGGTGCCGGGATAGGGACGACACCATGATGGATGAGTTTATTACAACATATCATTTTACTTTCCCCCATTAATGTGATTTATTACTCCTACCACTTGAGAGACGTTATCCTGTGGAGGGACAGGGTGATGAAGGAATTTTTTTATTACCCTTCAACGTATAGACCCACTACCTATATTAATAGAAGTGGCACTACCTACAGAAGATATGAGTGTGCCGAACATCCAGCATGAGTTATTTGATTGGATTATGGAGCAATGTCATACGACTTGAAGTGATGCTACTTTCACCTATGTTATGCCAGTTGGGCCTCATGAACGAGAGCACCAACGTGAAGGGGTGTTGGAAGATATGGAGGATTGTCGTTTTATACAAAAACGTTTTATACACCATTTGCAACAAGCTGGGAATTCATGATGTTCTCTCACCCCCAGCTTGAGAGGGAGTATTGGAAGATAAGGCCCAAGCCCACATGACCAAGGAAGGCCCAGATATCCAAGTGTGTTGGAAGATGGGTTCAAACTTATAAGACTAAGGAAGGCCCATACATCCAAGATATATATAAGATGGGCTCAAGACCCACAGATCAAGGAGAAGGCCCGTAGGCCCACATATAATGATGGCAGGATAGTAATAAAAGGTCATCTCATAGAGATGGCATTGATGTAATTATGTTAAAGTTCCAGGGTTAAAACTATAGACCCTATACCCTAAGTTCAGGGTTATTATTGTGAGATAGTAGTTTCATTAATCTATAAATAGAGCTTAGGGGGAGGGTTAGGACATCAAGTCCACAACCTTTCTTCCTTTGGTTTTCTCCCAGTGGGTCTCTCTCCCTTTTTCTCCATGAACTAAATCCATGGAGTCCTAAAAATCAAAATGGTATCAGAGCATTGATTTTCAGGACTAAGAGTATGGTTTTTCAAGATTCTAGAAACAAATTTTTTTTTCTCATATTGATGTTTTTTTATATAGTTGGTGAAATTCTTATTTTTATTTTATTAGTACTATTTTTCTTTCTTTAGTTTTTTTCTGCTAGAGCCTGATGAGTTCGAGGTCAATTTTTTTCTCTCATTAATCTATCGTTTGTATTTTTAAACTACTGCTTCCTGATCATCACCTCGATAAACTGGTTCATGTTTTTTTTGTCGTGGAATGCATTACCCTCTATTCAGCTTCTAGAATGCCGACGTCGGGGAAGAACACGACTCTGGTTTTGTTTCTCATGCAGAGATGGAAAATTATTTTGCGTTGCTATCTGGAATCCGACGACACTCCATTTATTTTTGGAAGGTCTCAATTGCTGTCTAGCCGAAGCTCATAATATGCTGTCGTCTGAAGTCTCTCTGGTGCTCTGTTATCCCATTGTCGTTGTCAGGGAAGACAACTCTGCCTTTCCGTACAGAGATACAGATTTTGATCTGGATTCATGTCATTATTCTGAGTTACTGCATATAAATGATTATATTTGTTGCTGTTATCTGGAGCTGCCTCTTCCGGAACACCGTTGCTGCTATTTTTTTGAAAGTCACAAAGTTGTTTCTGACGTTCATCTTGTAATCTATCGTTTGAGTTGTTGTCTCGTAATGGTAATGCCAGTTGGGTTGCCATTTTTGGTAGGACGATGGTGCTTGCCTTTCCTTTGCTAGCTTAGGCAACTCGTCTGCCATCTTTGGTTCTATCCCGCTCTGTTTGGTGCCGATAGGAAGAAGAAGGCACTATTACCTTATTAAAGTTTCCTAATTTTGGAACTTGATTTGATCAGCACTTGAGTCAAGCCAGCCTAGACCCGACCGAGTTCACCCAACGACGGTTCTACTGACTTGAGGATCTCTTGCTCTTGTTCTACCGAGTCAACCCAGACCAACTCAAACCGAGTCAACTCAAGTCCCGGTCAATCTGACTCGGGCCACTTATTTTTTTGCTTCGGTATATGTGTCTAGGATTGGGACACCATGATGGATGAGTTTATTACAACATATCATTTTACTTTCCCCCATTAATGTAATATATTACTCCTACCACTTGAGAGACGTTGTCCTATAGAGGGACACAGTGATGGACGAATTTTTTCATTACCCTTCAGCGTATAGACCCACTACCTACATTAATTGGAGTGGCACTACCTACAAAAGATAGGAGTGTGTCGAACATCCAGCATGAGTATGTGACTAGATTATGGAACAATGTCATACGACTTGAATTGATGCCACTTTCACTTATGTTATGCCAGTTGGACCTCATGAACGAGAGCACCAACGTGAGGGGGACCGTTGGAAGATATGGAGGACTACCATTTTATACAAAAAAAATTTATACACCAATTGCAGCAAGTTGGAAGTTCATGATGTTCTCTCACCCCCAGCTTGAGGGGAATTGTTGGAAGATAGGGCCCAAGCCCACACGACCAAGGAAGGCCCACATATCCAGATGTGTTAGAAGATGAACTCAAACCCATAAGACCAATGAAGGCCCATACATCCAAGAGATATAGAAGACGGGCTCAAGGCCCACAGATCAAGGAGAATGCCCATAGGCCCACATACAATGATGGTAGGATGGTAAATAAAGGGTCATCTCATAGAGATGGCATTGATGTAATTAGGTTAAAGTTCCAGGGTTAAAACTATAGACCCTATAACCTAAGTTCAGTGGTATTATTTTAATATTGTAGTTTCATTAATCTATAAATAGAGCTTCAAGGGGAGGGTTAAGACATCAAGTCCATAACCCTTCTTCTTTTGGTTTTATCCCAATGGGTCTCTTTCCCTTTTTCTCCATAAGCTAAATCCATGGAGTCCTAAAAATCAACATTCTATTTGGACAAGGATAGATTCATATGAATCCCTTGTGGTGATTGAGATGAAAATACCATTCAAACAAAAGCTCAAAATGTCTCATAATTCAAAAAAAAAAAAATGAATTGTAAGAAAACTTTCTTCTTAATTTTCCACCATTGGTATTATGAACTATCAAGCATGGGTGCAGATTAAAGATCATGACCCTTTTAGAACATAATATCTTCTTGAGATGTTGGGGAAATCAATTAAATGAAATCAAGTTACATTTTGATTGCAATTAGTTAATCCTACTCTAATACCAACTTTTGGCCCAATTGGCATCTCAAGGAGGGTGGATTGAGTATAAGTGTTAAAAATTAGGTACTTGTAGTGCAATTGAACAAAATAAAAAGGTAAAAATAAAAACGCATGCACACAATTACAAAGAAGCAAAGATTTTTTATTCTCGATATTTCCCTAGTGGTAATCACTGTCCAAGAACCTTTGTTTAAGAAAATTTTACTACCTAACTCTAGTAGTGAAAATACAAAGAGATTATCTGGCCCACTTTAAGTCAAGTATAATACCTAATCACACTTATCCCGATCTCTCCCAAACTGATTTTCATACAACTATATTCCAACTCTAGTGGGCAATTCCCTTCTAGAATTAAAGGTTCTAGAAAACCTCTCAAAGAAAGTAAAAAAATTAAAATTAAAATAAAAAAATAACACATTCTTTTGGAGAGAAAACCTTCTCCTAGTAAGGTCTAAGCTTCTAATCTTTAAACACATAAAATGAAGTATGTAGAACTATGGAGGAAGTATAGTGTCAAGAAATGCAAGAGGATTGAAAGATATTTGGTTGCAATGATGTTTTTTCTTGCAAGAAGATAGAATTAAAATTTTGCACTTGAAAATATTTATTCAAAGCTTAGACTTACCAATAAATGCTCAACACATGCTAATGGATGAGTTTGGGTCCCTATTTATAAATTTCTTGGTGAAACTAACTATTTTACATCATTGTACAAAATGCTACACATTGGGTTGATTAATCATACTCTTACATTGATCGATCGATCAACCTTCAACAAATATATTTTGGGGTTCCTATGGCTTTATGATTTGATCATAGCAATGATCAAAGTGTTTTCTAAAATTATGTAGTAGATTGATTGATCATGTTGCTATTAGTGATCGATCATGTTTTATACACTAGCGTTGTAGGATTTTGGTTGATCCATCATGCATTATACGTTGCTTGATCTTGTTTTACAAATTTGCATGTATGATCCATCATGTACTATGGATGATTGATCATGATTTATAATTTTACATGAATGATCCATAATGTACTGTGGATAATCGGTCATTTTCTTTTGAAGTGTGTTCTACTAAGTTCTAAGCTTGATTAAGACCAAAACTAATTGAATCAAAGGTTCCAAAACATTGGAATGAAATTTGAAAATATATTTTAGAAAAGAGTATGCATGTCCTATGCACTAAAATATATGCATACCAAAGTTTTGGATCTTGATGGTTATCCTCTTTACCAAGCTAGAGTTTTTGAGTTTTTTCTATTTGACACTTAGACTCTAGGTCTTCAATTCTTCTTTCTTCTCCAAGGTGCTTCTTTAATGTGACTTGAGTATTCAATTTAGCTTAAGATCTTGTATCGGATTTGTCGGTTCTTCCTCATAGAATTTGTAAATTGAGTGACTTGAATGAAATACATTTGAAATGCTACGAATTTCAAATTGTTACCTTACTATGTATGTAAGTTCTTCTTGGCAATAAGATTTTTTTTCAAATAACTCTATCTTTCAAAACCTAATAAAAGTGTTCAAGAAAGTCTAGGCAACCAAATTTCCAGCATTTTTTGCTTCGATTCTCACGTATCTTCTAGAAGTGGCCCAACTATCCAATTGATTTCTGAGGCCATGTTTTCAAGCTCATATGATTGTGGTCCGTCACCATTCTGTCCTCCCGCTGCACGAGACAACTATCTATGTCGGGTATAGAGGGAATATACATTCTTTGCTACGTGCTTTCCCGCTCCCGCATCCCTTTGTGCCGTGGCGCCCTTCCTCGGTATTCTATACATTCATCCAGCCATCATCTCTACACTCCTTCGGAACTACTGCCTTCGCTTGAGTTCTTCACTTGTATCTTTCATCTTTCATCAACTATGCCTATTAAATGGTTAGAAATTTTGACTTCCGTGCGTATTTCTTTTTCCCGAGATTCATATTTTTCCATCTCCTTTCATAGATTTCTATGGTTTTCAGTAGACTTATAGATTTTAAGTCTCTCTAAACCCTAAATTCCTCAAACTTGGAATACAGCAAAATCTATTTGGCAGGCCAGAAAATGCAATTCTTACTCTCTCTCATCCTGCAGGGTTCTGCATTGGCAGCCAAACGCCGGGAGTACCGTCAACACCCAGATTCTCACGGAACTTTCTCAGTGCGTTGAGAGCATCAACGGGTCAAAAGGGGGGAGGTGGAAATCTGTTCTCACGTTTTACAGGCCAATGTTGAGAGGTAATTCTTGTTTCCTCATAATAAATTGAGAGCAAAAACATGGTTCTAAATTTTCCTTTATCTGAACTGATTTCCAGATCCAAAAGCACCGGCCGAGATTGCTCGCGATTTTATGGGGCTTTCTCTTCAGGAACAACCCGATAAATACTACTTTACAATCCGTGGTCAGCGAATTGTGCTTGAAGCTGATTCTGCCATTCAAATGATTATGGAGAAGCTGCAATCTTATAAATCTCGTGTCCAGCTTTATTTTGAGGTATGACTCTTTCGTTCAAAAGAAATTTCCTATTAGGTCGTTGTGATGGCGTGTTTTGGTATATGACGTTGATTAGGATTTTATTTTGATAGTTTTGTTCCGAGAAAGATTTTGTGTAAATTATTCATCTTTGAAGGGTTGTATTAATTGTTTTCGAACTTTTGTCACGATTGCAAAAAAGACTTATCAATCTTTTATTTTAATTTCTTTCTATCATTGAGAATCGACTGGGTAATACTAAATTTCATGTAGAAAAGCACAGTTTTTTGTGAACTTCATGTTATAAAAAATGAAAATTTGAAGCACTACTTGCTGAAGTAAGTTGAGTCTTTTTGAGATACCATGGAACAAATTGCAGCCATGAATATCAAAACACTAATTCATAAACAACATTGACATAATTTGTCTCATAATATACACTTTTCCTGCTCTCCTATGTTCCTTGACTCTGTTATTTTGTTATTGTCTTCAAACTACTATTTCTTAGTGAAAAAAAAATAATGTGCATTTTTCTGGGAAAGAAAAATAGGCTGTGGTATAAACTCATTTATGTATAGAGATTTGAAATCCTCTTTGCAAAAGTCCCAACATTCAATTCATGCTTCTCAGGCTGCCCTGTAATCTCAGATTCAAAACTCATCTCTGTTCGTTATAACTTCATAATCTGGTAGGACTTGCTCTTTGACTGTGAGACTTCATGTCTTTCTCCTATTATTTTTTATGCAGAAAACTTGTATTGCTTTAATTTTAATCATCCTATGTGAAGATATTTGGATGAACTTGTTTTCACGCGTTTCCTACTGAATAATGCTCATTACCTAGTAGTCTTGCTGGTCTTGGGACTTGGATTGACTGGGGATCTTTACTGTAAACTCCTGTAAGGTTTCTTGTTGTGTCTCTAAAAGCTTATGATATTTTGGTTAGAATATTTTTGTTCTCTAATGAAAAAGGTAACTTCATAGAAAAACTTCCACTATTTAATGATAAAATGGATTGTCAAGCTTGGTTTAGAGGTGCCTTAGTTCCATTTTTCAGTTTAAAGTAGGATAATGTTACTGTTTTGTCTTTACGCATGTTTTCTCAACTAAGGAACAATTTCATAATTCTTATCTCTAATATTAAAACAAGAGTAAGGAACCTCGAAAGAATAATAACTCGAGGCACTTGGGCTTTCTTGCTTAAATCTCATATACAGATCATTATCTTTTTTGTGGCCTTCCTTTATGTAGGGAATTCAGTATCAGCTCGGTGACTTCCAACTGAAGGTGGGCAAAGTGGTTCCAATTCATTCAGAAAATCTTAGAGGCATTGTAATGGAGGTATGAACCATATTAAACAAAAAATAGCATGACCTGAGATTAAAGTATCTTGTGAAGATTTTATCATACACTTCATGGTCTAGAGCAAGGAGATTTAACAAATTTGGATGGTTTAACTATAATATATATTGGGCTGATGCTTGTTATGCAATAAAACTTTTTTTTTTTTTATGAAGATGTATTTTTATTAAAAGAAAGGAAAAAGAAAATTACAAAAGCGGAGGGAGCAAATCCTTTACAATGAGAGATTGCAGGAAAACTCCCTCCTTGGCAAACACATCTGCTGCCGAATTAGCAGATCTCGGAATGTGAGACCTAATACAAGAAAAGAAAGATACAATATCCAAAATTTCCTGGAATACGTCCCAGTGCCTCCATGGGGGAGAAGAATTGCGTTGGCACCAACCAATCACCACCTTGGAGTCCCCTTTAATGTGAATAGGCCCACTACATTTGTCTTTGAACACCCACAGTCCATTAAGAAGGCCATATAATTCCGCCGACGTTGAGTCGGATATGCCTAAAGGACCAGTATAGGAAAAACATTGATTCTCAGATGAGTCTGAAATGACGCCCCCAAATCCCGCGATCCCAGGATTGCCAAGAGAAGATCCATCAAAGTTTAGTTTTAGGTAGTTTTCGGAGGGGTCCATTCCTGCATAACTGGGATTTTGGCTCCAATGTGCATCCTCGCCAAATTGCTCCAGTTGTCTCGAATGCCGGTGCCTTTGAAAGAGGAGAGGGGTTTTTTTTGTCAATAACCAGGTTGATATTTGCTCTGTCACTCTGTCAACAACTCTAGCCTCAGATTCGCTTTTAGCATTAAATTGCCTTCTATTCCGTTCGTTCCAACCCCATGGAACGAAACTAACACAAGCTGAGATAATCAATTTGTCGAGGCCAGGAAGGGGATATCCCAAGATCGACTTGCAAAAGCTTATCAAATCGACAACAATACAAAATTGAATCTCCAATTTGCTTAAAACAGAGGTCCACACAGTCCATGAGAACTGGCACTGAAGAAGAGTATGACTGGTGGATTCATCTTCATTGTGGCAGAAAGGGCATAGTGGATCAATAGATGGGTGACCTCTTCTTCTGAGCACATCAGCCATGAGAATTTTACTTTGACAAGCACTCCACATGAAAAATTTTACTTTAGGGGGGGGCACATAGTTTCCAGACGGAATTGATATCATGCTCCCTTTGCGTCGGATCCCAATCGTTGATGTATCCATATGCCGAAGCAACTGAGAATTTCCCACTTTTGTTAGGCCACCAAATGAGTTTGTCTTCATTGGAAGGCCAAATTCTGACATGATTCAAAGCGTCTAAAAGGCTACTGGCTTCCATGGCCTCCATGTCTGATAAACCCCTTCGGGGGTGTAGGTTCACATTCCCTCCCTCAAAAGCATCTGCAACTGTAATTTCCTTGTGAGTGGAGAGAAGGAAAAGAGTGCTGAAAGAGTTCCGTAAAGGTGCCTGTCCTGTCCACCAGTCATCCCAGAATTTAAGAGATTTGCCATTACTCACAAAAAATCTACATGCTGATGAGAAATTCTGAAGAAGCAAAAAAATAGATCTCCATATTGAGGATAGTTCTCTCTGGTATCCTCCAGCCATCCATGGCATATTCCAGCCCAACTTGACGCGAACCATATCCTTCCAAAGATTGGAAGAATTTGTGTTGTACTTCCAAATCCATTTAAACAGTAAGGCTTTGTTCATTTCTTTTGATTTCCGAATCCCTAATCCTCCCAATCTTTTAGGTAAGCAGACTTCATTCCATTTGACCAAATGATATTTGAAAGAGTCACTTGATCCTCTCCATAGGAATCTTCTTTTCATTTTATCTGTCTTTGCAAACTGAGGATGGGCAAGACATAAAAGATAAGAGTGTAGTTTGGGATGCCAGCAATACAAGATTTAAGGAGAATTAGTTTGCCTACCTTACTAAGTAAACGCCCCTTCCAACTGGCTAACCTGGATTCAATCTTTTCAACCACTAGGATCCACAGACTTTGAGAAATACGCCCATGAAACAGAGGAAGACCAAAATACTTCGCTGGAAGCGTAGCCGTAGAGCATCCAAATAAATTTGCCATCTCTTCAAGGTCTTCTGAGCTCACATTAAAGCCTATGAGAGAGGTCTTCCTCCAGTTAACTTTCTGACCTGATGCAATTTCAAAGAGCCCTAATATTACTTTTATCCTCCTAGCAGTATCCATATCACCGGTGCCAAATATTATAGTATCATCTGTATATTGCAAAATCAGTATATTGAAAGCCTGGTGAGAGCTGGTTGGGGAGAGCCATCCAAGGTCAACCGCCGAATAGAACATAGTTGAGAGAAATTTTGTTACTATGTTAAATAAAAGTGGGGATAGAGGGTCACCTTGTCTTATCCCCCTCGTACCTTTAAAATAACCGCATACCGAACCATTGAGAATCAGGGAGTAGGTTGCTGAGCCCACACAACTTCTTATCTGTAAACGTTTTTTTTCTCCAAATCCCATTTTTTTCATTGTTTCATCCAGCAGGGTCCAGTTAACGCGGTCAAAGGCTTTTTCGAGATCGATCTTGAGGGCAATTCTCGGCTCCTGGTTACGCTTGAAGTGATCCATAAGCTCGTGTACAACCATTGCGGAGTCTAAAATTTCTCTTCCCTTGAGGAAAACGCCCTGCCCTTTGTGGATGACGAGAGGAAGCAAAATCTTCAAACGGTGTGCTAGGAGTCTTGCAATAATTTTGTATGCACTCGAAACCAAACTGATAGGGCGGAAATCTTCTGGTTTTTCCACAGTTGTTTTCTTTGGGACCAGAGTGATAAAAGATGCACCGATGTTGCGGAATGTTATGCCATTTCTGTAAAAGCCTCCGATCATATCATTGATATCTTCCTTACTCTTGGGCCAAAACTTTTTCAAAAAATCTCCATTAAATCCATCAAAACCCGGGGCTCTGTCGCTTTCTATGCCCAATACTGCCTGCTCAATTTCTTCAAACGAGAAAGGGGATTCAAGAAGTGAGGCAGCTGTTGTGGATATTCGGGAGAAATTGATGTGCTGAAACCTCGGCCTGTTGGTACACTCCTCTGAATATAAACCTGTAAAAAACTGAACCAACTCGTTAGTAATTGAGGTCCGACACGATGTTACCTCATTGTTGATGCATAATGAGGTAATTCGGTTGGATCTCCTTTTTGCCGAGGCAATGACATGAAAAAACTTTGTATTTGCATCTTCCTCCTTTAACTATCTAAACCTGGCGCATTGCTTCCACCGGATCCCTCTTGGTGCAAGATAGTTTTTAGCTTATTGGTTAAAGAGCTTCAACGTGAGACTTCATCAGAATTTAAGTGCCTCTGTTCCTCCACCAGGTCTAGTGCCTCAATCTGAGAGATAAGAGATCCTTTCTCAGCTAACAGAGATATATGTCTACTCTTGGCCCACTCTTTACTTTTCTCTTTCAAGTACCACAACTTTAGAGGGAACGCCCACTCCCTTCTACCAAGGTTTGGCCTGCATCCCACCAATCATTGATAAACTTTTCAAAATTTTCCTCCATTAGCCAAGAGTTTTCAAATCGGAAAGGCGAGGGTCCCCATTTTTCAAAACTCTGTTACACCTTTTTTGACTCCGAAAGTTCTTTGTCCAGAGTCTTGACCATGTTCTTGACTGTTATCAACTGTTATGTCAAATTACTTGCTTTATGAATTTCTACACTGTTTGGGATGTGACCATTTGGAAGGGTGGGTGGGGAGGGAAGAAAGCTGAGAGAACATATTTCCTCCCTTTCTTCTCTCTTACTCCACCTCTTCGCTGTCTGTTAAGGTTTTGAGACTTCCTTCCTGAACTCCAAATTGTATCTTATAGATTTAGTTGAACAAAAATAGCAACATAATAAAATTTAAGCCTCTGAAATTATCAAATTCATTTGTGACATCCTATTTGTATAATAAATATATGATTTTAACATGGTCTAAGACTTGCTAAAAAAGAACTATCTTCACTAGATCCTGGCCTCATGAAATTGTTATGATGGGTCCAGCTGCTAATGTTTTTGTGTTAAGTTAAATGGGAATAAGTTTTGGATCCTACTCATTTTCAAAAGAAGAAATAGCGGTTCCTACACTCTTTTAAGGAGCATTGAAAGTTGAAGCACACCCCGAAGAGTTCAGCCCTTACCCAAACACAATGCTGTTATTCAAGTTAATTAATAAAAGTGCCCAAGTGATGATATCTGACTAATTAAACTGTTTTATTCTGGGCATACATTGCTGATGTTTATTTTCTCTGATACAGGTTGAGTACCTACCTCTTTCATCGATTGAGAAATCCAGACAAATCATGGAAGAGTTTGTAGACATATGGCAGGAAACAGTGTCGAAAAAATCTTTGCCTGGTCATTTTATGCACGTTGAACCAAATTTTGGGGAGTATGGGCTCACCGATCATTATACGTCACAACACACAGCAGTTCAATATGCAACTGTCATGGCTCAGCTTATTGCTACTGTGAGAAACTAAATGGAGTTCAAACTTTATCCTCGCTGTGCAGAATGTTCTTCAGTAGTTATATGTACTAGTGAGAAGTTCTGTCTAAGCATTCAAACGCATATCTACATTACTAAGATGTGCCTAGGAAATGCTGTAGAAAATGAATGCTTCATTTCCAAGAATGCTGATCCACGGAAGTGATTGTAACAACAATTCTTAGTCGTAAAAATCTTTTGTACATGGGTTTGCATATAAATGTGTACAAAAGTTAGGTAAGTGGCTAATGCCATGTTATTGCATTTTTTCAGGAAATATTGGAAAGTCATTTTTTGTAGAAATACGTATTTAGGGATTATTAGTGTCTCATGTTTTTTAGAAATATTTTTTTAATTGAAAATTTTTATTAAGAAAATTAAATAATTTTTCTTGTTAGATTTCCCAACAAGATGGATTGGAAAATTAAATGAATTTTTTTTGAATAAGTTTTTAACAATTGATGTTGTAATACTTTTGGTACAAAATAATTTTTCATGGTAATTTTTTATTTGATATTTTACTTAAAATTTATCGGACAAGTATGGTACTTATGAAACTGATTATTAATTTTTATTTATTTTCCAAGAAAACGCATTGTCATTTAATTTTCCTTAGAATTTAAAAAAAAATTCATGTAAATTCCTAGTAAGGTATTAATAGGATTTTATTTGAAGGGTTCTTGGAAATCATCCGTGAAAACTTTTATGAAGGATTAAAAGACGAACTCAGAAATACCGTTTCTTCATTTATTTTCACCTATTTTAGTAGGTGATGAAAATGTGATTATGTGACACGCCATTGGCGAAAGTATTCTAGTCCTACATATAAAATGTCGTATGTGTCAAATAGGATTTCCTACATAGAGTCATTAGTGTCATTTATCCACATTTTAAGTATCCTCTTCTAAAAATCAATGCTAATGGTTTCTTTTCATGCCTAGATTGGCTACAATTTTGAGATGGAGAGTGAAAAGAATCTAAAGAAGAAAAAGAGGAAGAAAGATGAGCTTTTTGTTTCCTGAAGTTTCTCTTGTTCCAGAACCCTTTCTTTTAAGTTATGGTTAGGTTCGTCTAAGATTCAGTTTTGAGTTTTAGTTGAGTTAGTGTCTCAGCACTAATGTTTAATTATTCCTTAAGCCTTCTTATTTTCTTAATAAAATCTATTTTGTTCATTAAACGAATTTGATGTTTTAGGCTCTTAAGATTTATGTTTGTTTATTTTCTCTTTAACCAAGGGGGTACTCTTGTAATATTATTTAGACATCATACAAGCTACCCTAATTTGAACCCTAAGGGAAATATATCCTCTATTGATGTGTTCCTCTCATCTCTTCTTTCTTCTACATCTCGTCCTACTCTCTGCCTCTTCTCTTCTTACCCTAAGCACTCTACAATGGATTAAACCGTAGACTCTAAAATTGCCCACTCATGCTTCAATTGGCTTTTTGCTTCTAGTTAATCCCATTTTAGCCAAAATTAAGCCCAATATCTTATTGCCCTCCATCTGCTTCATCAAATCATAGTAGAAGGACATTATCCTTGTAAACAACGACAAAGGTAGGGAAAGAAGATGATTTAACATTGTTGGCGATGGTAGAGAAGAGAAAGATGAAGGACAATAAAGTTCGTTCACGGCGACGACAAAGTGGTGATGATAATAAAGGAATTTGATGAAGGCGACAGAGATGATCGACGATCGAAAGTGTGCGCCGATGGATACGTTGTTTGCAATTTAGACAAGCGCCAGAAGATGAGCACTATTTGTAGTAGATGGCTGCTGTGCTTGGGAAAGATGATTGGCCTAGAAGAGATGGCGGTGCCAAAGAAGAAAGAACTGGATCGATTAGATCTTTTGTGTTGATTTTCAAGACTCTGTGGATTACCTAATGGAGAAAGAGAAACCACATCCATTGTAGAGAAAATAGGAGGAAGGATGAGGTTATGGACTTGTGTCCAAACCCTCCCTGCCTCCCCCCCAGAAGTTCTATATATAGATGAATAAAAGTAAAATATTAAAATTATTCCCTTCACCCTACAAGAGTGAAGAAGTGATAAGAAACTTAAACTAATTACATCAGTGTCATCTTTATGAGATGACTTCTTACTTACCATCATGCTACCTCTCTTGGGCGTGTGAGCCTTCCTTGGGTGTGTGAGCTTGATCCTATTTTCTAACACACCTCTCTTAGACTGTGAGTCTTCCTTGGTCCTGTGGACTTGAGCCCATCTTCTAACACTCCCTCTCAAACTGAGGTTAGAGAACATCATAAATGCCCAACTTGTTGCAAATGGTGGATAGGATATTCCCATATAAAATGACAACCACGTGTGCAGGGGTGGCATCACTAGTAAATAAGGATAACTTTCATAGAGATAGCATAGAATTATAATTAAGCAAGTTGGTGTATGTCCTCTTATGTCTTTTTCTTTTTGAAGCATGTAGCCCTAAGGGCATTGTAGCCACTGTAAACACCTACACATAACTAAAAATATAGCCTCAAGGACCGGGGTAGAGAATTCTACCTTTTTCCTTTTGGCTCAAATTTGTCCATACACCCTCTCTCTTTTCCTCTTGTTTCTCTCCCTTGATTTCTTCTCTCCTCTCTCCCAAGAGCTAGAGTTCCTCTCTTCCCTCCTTCTCTTCAGATCTCTTAGGTTTATATGTTGGCCCTAGAAATCAATAATATGCAAGGAAATATAGAGGAAATAGTAGGAGATTTGCATGCAAAGGAATGACTCTCTTTCACTCAAAAGCACTTCAAAGAAAAATTTGCAAGACTTAAAAATAAAGGGTTGAAGATTTACCAATAAATACTCATTAAGTTTTTCATGTGAGGTTTGGTAAGATATTTATTACTTCCCCATGCCAAACTAGCCGTTTTTTGCTCGTTTGCAAAAGTCAGTGTTTGGGTTGAACGATCAATGTAAATGGATTGACCTATCAATCGCGTATAACGTCTATTTTTCTGTCAGGATGAGACTTATTGATCGATGGTATGATTGGTAAAAATCTTCTTGTTGGGCCTAATATATTAAGTTGATCAATCATTGCCTGGCCATGATTGGTCAATAAAATTCCCTCTCGTAGTGCATTAAAGGTATGATCGATCATGCTTTATGTCCTTTACTTGCAAGTTTTTTTTTTTATCAATCCGTCATGTGGGATGATCGATCATTGAATGTAAAAATTGCTTGCCTGGACAATATTGATCAATCAATCCAAGTGGGATGATCAATCACGCTTTATAACACGAAATGGCCATGTTATAGATGTTCGATCAATTGACTTAGGTTGATTGATCATACTTTATAAACTTGGCCTATGTACTTCTGGATGATTGATCATTGGAAGAGGTAGATCGATCATTCCAGTGCCAATTCATTTAAATTAACTTTAAAAACATGGGGATGAATGATCCTAAGTGTTCTTACATGTTTGAAGAGATGTATATAATGTTTTTAAAGTTGTAGGAATGCAATGTATGTCTTAAAACCCCATGTTTAACATTGTACCTCACACTAAAGGAGTTTGGACAACTCTCTTTGACATGGACTGAGTTTTGATATTTACATCAATGAATCCTATACTCAAGTCTTCACATTGTCATCTTCTTCAAGTGTGCTTCTTCAAGAGTTGACTTTCAATGATGCTTAAGGTTTTGAGTATAATCAATTCATTTCAAAGATTAAGACCTTTAGATGCATGCCTCTTGAAGGTAAAATATCTAAAATACTTAGTTTGCAAATCATCAAAAACAAGAAGGGAGTGAACCTATAGTCAACAATCCCCCCCTTTTTTATGATAAAAAAACCTAACTTTGAAAAATTAAAATACACAGTCCCTAAGGCTCAATGCTAAGTTAATTATAAAATTTTATAATATGCTCCCCCTTAATCTTTGCATAGTTTTTTTGAGTCATTTTATTTTTAATTTTTAATCTCTAGAGTGCCTAATGAGACTAGGCCCATCTTTCCATCTTTTCCTCCCCCTTTTTGTCATTACTCAAAAATATTTCAAAATTAGACACAAGAGTAAGCATAAAGTGTTAGAGTTTGGGTGTAATTGAGGCAATGGTAGTTTTATTGTAATTGGACTTTACTACCTTCCTCTATTATAAATAGAGGTTCATGTACTCTGATTATAATAAGTCAATAATAAGTCAATGAAGTATTTCCCTTTTCCATTAATTCAATAAGTCGGTGGAGGGAGAAGTGACTTCTTCGGTTGTTCTCCTCCTCTTCTCGAAGTTCTAGTGTTCGGCCTAAGGTTCTAGACTCATTTCTTCTCCGGAGCCGACATTCTGAGGTGCCTCTCACCCATTGACCTCGTCATTTTTGGCAAAGTCAATCTTCCCAACTTTTTTCACCGTGTTAGGAATTAGATGCCCTAATTCAAAACTAATGAGAGCAATAATAATAAATGCAGAAGAAGAAAACCAACCATGAAGAAAGACACAAGATTTATATAGGTTCTCCTCAAGGTGAGACTACGTCCTGTCTTCCGGCATTGCAGTAATCACTATGAAGATGAAATAGTTTACAAAAGAAATCACTTCTCTAACCTCTCTCAACCGTAACTGATGATCGTCCTCAATGATCTTACTCTGGGTGATAAAACCCTTATAAAGAGAAAATTAGGGCAACATGATTATAAGTGTGAAATCCCCAAACTACCCTTAATGAAACAACAATTAATATATCATGGATCTACGTATCGACTCAGTGTAAGGCATTAATTAGGCTCCACAACTTAACACATCGATGTAAATTTTCTTCCTAATATCCATAGATTCCTCATCGACTAAATCAATAGCAAAATGGCGTAGGATGTCAGTGATCTCTTGAAAATGGGAGGCCATTTGCTCAGGAGCTAGTATTTCATATCCATTATCCTACTAGCCATAAAATATCCATAATCTAGGTCCACCTTTTTTATGATTTCCCACACCCAAAAGATATCAAAAGTGTGAGACGGGGGAATGTACCTTTCCTTGAATTGAGGATATTAGTTGTTAAGTTGTGGAGCCTAATCAACGCCTTACGCTAATGTTGAAGAGCAAATATGGAAGAGTCTTACATGACTCTCATAATAAGAAGTCTTACCGAGCCAAAATTATAATGGGAGCAGGTCTCACGGAAGAGTTTCAGTTTAAAGGTGTTTTAGTGATGTTAGTCTTCTATTTATGTTGGGTTATTTAATTATTCTAGGACTTATCTTTAAGTGTTAGAGTTTGGGTGTAATTGGGACAAGGGTAGTTTAATTCTAATTGGACTCTACTACTTTCCTCTATTATAATAGGGATTTATGTACTCTGATTACAATAAGTCAATGAAGTATTTCTCTTTTCCATAAATTCAACGTGGTATCAGAGCAGGTTCTGTAACTTGACTTGATCCTTTTATGATATATTATTTCTAGTATTTTAGGTTCATATTTATCTTTTTTTTTCTCTTTTCAGTCCCTATTCCAATTGTTTGATTTGTATTTTAACCTCTATAATGATCTTTTTATATTTAATATTATATATTAGAGAAAGATATTTGAATATGCTTTCCAAAGAAGAATGAGTTTTGGCAATCGGAGTTTTCTACAAAGATAAATCAATATTTGAAACATCAAAGGTCAGATTGCAAAAGAGGTTCGAGCAGTAACAAAAAACTTCAACTTTCGAGCCATTTTATGCTATCAAGAACGAGAATTTATATGGAGAATTATATAAAAAAAGAAATATATGTAAGTCTATTTTCTTACCTATTCAACCAATTCTCTATCTAAGCTTTTTATATGAAGATATTGATCTTGGAAGAGTCAATGGTCATGCTGGCAAAAGGAGAAAAAGTACTTTGTTCAACCATATTACAGAATCAGAAATCTATCAGATTATTTATCTCAAAAGAAGCATATTTTATGAAGAGAAGTTATACTTGGATGAAAGGTATTTAAGTCTAGTTTCATAAGGAGAAAAATTAGTGTCAGTATGATCTATATTTAAGGATATATTTGCATTGGAAGAATCAAAGGTCATGCTGGTATCTTGTTGCATTTAAAAATCCAAATTCAAGCCGAATTTTTTGCATAAATTTTTGAGTTGTTGTTATTGATTAAAAAAATATCAGGAAAATATCTCACTTACCCCTTTTTTCGGTTACCTTTCTCGTACCATCCTTTATTTGACTCTCACATACCCCTTTGGGCCAACCTCTTTTGTGTTGTTTCGGTTGGTTTACATTTATATATATATATACACATATGAGTGTTTTAAGTCCATTGAGACTTTTTATATGTATCCATGGATCTTTTATTATCGTCTTGTGAATGACATGCATTACCCACTTCTAACCCATTTCTACCTTTGAGAGTCGGTGCTTGGGTCGGGACACCGTGATGGAGGAGCTTATTACTACATCTATGTTATTTGGTTCAACCTGGGACCACTGCCATTACCTCCCAGCTTAAGGGGGAGAAGTAGAAGAAGAATTACAAGAAAGAAGTATTTTATTCCATATGTTGTGGTAAGTTTTATGTGAACAAAATATTCAAGAAAGGGGGAGCACAAAAGACGAAGTTGTTGCATCTATGAAGAATTGTATTTATCTTCAAAAACAATTTTCAGCAAAATAAAATTGAAGACCAAGAATCATTTTCATTGCAAGCTGAAGTTATAAACTCCACCTTGAGGGGGAGTGTTTAAGAGCAAATATGGAGGAGTCTTACATGACTCTCACAATAAGAAGTCTTACAGATCCAAAATTATTATGGAAGCAAGTCTCATAGAAGAGTTTCAGTTTAAAGGTGTCTTAGTTATGTTAATCTTCTATTTATGTTGGGTTATTTAATTATTCTAGGACTTATCTTTAAGTGTTAGAGTTTGGGTGTAATTGGGACACGGGTAGTTTAATTGTAATTGGACTCTACTATTTTTCTCTATTATAAATTGGGGTTCAAGTACTTTGATTACAATAAGTCAATGAAATATTTCTCTTTTCCATAAATTCAATAGCTGAGTCAGTACGCGGATCAACCTTCACCATAAGGTCGCCGTAGGGGCTGGCAAGGGAGCCCCCCTCCCAGGTCCACGATGTATTAACTGTTGTTTCATTAAGGGCAGCTAGGGAATTTTACTCTTGTATCACAGTTGCCCTAGTTTCCTCTTTTATATTTGGGGCACCGCTATTAGGGTTTTATCAATCCGAGGTGCACATTAGTTACGATAGAGAGAGGTTAGAGAAAAACATCTGTAAGTGTGTGCGATTTTTCTTGTAAACTATTTCATCTTAATAGTGAATTACTGCAGTGGCGATTATTATTATTGCTCTTGTTAATTTGGAATTAGGGCGTCTAATTCCTAATGTGGTATCAGAGCTTTTGTTCCTGATTGAGAGCAATGGCTGGCGGAGAAGGAACGACACTAGGAATCAACAAGTTTGATGGTTTGGATTATGCATTCTGTAGGATGCAAATTGAAGATTATCTATACTATAAAAAATTGCACTCGTGACTTTTGGATATGAAACCATAAGGTATGAAAGATGATGAGTTGAATATCCTTGATAGGGAGGTGTTGAGAGTAGTCCGGTTAACACTGTCGAAGAACGTCGCGCACAACATGACATCGGAGAAAACCACAACGGGGATGATGAAGATTCTGTTCGACATGTATGAGAAACCTTCCACAAATAAGAAGGTACATCTCATGAAAAACTCTTCAATTTAAAGATGACAGAAAATACATCAGTGACATCGTATTTGAATGAATTTAGCACGATTGTCAAACAATTGACCTCCATTCAAATTAAATTTGATGATAAGGTTCGTGCTTTAATTCTTTTTGCGTCTCTACCAATTTGTTGGGAGCTTATGAGGCCTGCGGTCAACAACTCCGTAGGCAATGGGAAGTTGATCATTAACGATGTTTGGGATACCATTCTCATTGAGGAAGTTCGTAGAAAGGACTCCAGAGAATCGTCAACATCTAATTCTGTCCTAAATGTAGATACTAGGGGCAATGGTAGAGGGAAGCCAAGGAATGACAGAAACAAGTCCAAATTTGGAAGGAATGTGGAATGCTGGAATTCTAGCAAGTTTGGTCACATAAAGAAGAACTGCAGAGCACCGAAGAAGGATAAAAAGAAAAATTGTGCTACAAATGCTGTGACTAAAGAGGTACAAGAGTAAAAACTCTTGTCAGTTGATAGCCCTATTGACTCTTGGGTGTTAGATTCAAGAGCTTCTCTTCATACCATTGTACATCGTGAGATCATGGAGAATTATGTTGATAGAGATCATGGGAAGGTGTATCTTGCTGATGGAGAACCTTTGGATATTGTCGGTATAAGTTATGTAAGTTTGAGGATGAAAAATGGGTCTGTGTGGAAAATTCACAAGGTGAGACATGCACCAAAACTTATGCGTAATCTGATCTCAATAGGGCAGCTTGATGTTGAAGATCATAATGTGACTTTTAATGGTGTTGCCTGGAAAGTCACTATGAGAGTCATGGTTGATGCACGAGGAGTTCAAACTAGAACTCTTTACATCACTGACATTGTTACAAATGCTGATGTTGTTATTGATTCTGACTTGTGGCATTATAAGCTCGGTCACATGAGTGATAAGGAAATGAAAGTACTTCAATCCAAAGGGAAGCTACCAGGGTTTAAAACTGTAAACAACAGTTTGTGTGAAGGCTATATTTTACTGCAAGCAAAAAAGGGTTAGTTGTTTTTAGGCTAGAAAGGAACAAAAGACAACACAATTTGAGTTGGTTCACACAGATGTATGGGGGCCTTCAACTGTTACTTCGCTTGGTGGTTCTAACTACTATGTGACATTTATTAATGATGCAAGCAAAAATGTATGAGTTTATTTCTTGAAAAAGAAATATGATGTCTTTGATACATTCAAGAGATAGATAACAATGGTTGAGAATGAGATAGATTTGAAAGTGAAATGTTTGCAGTTAGATAAAAGGGAAGAATGCATAGATGATGATTTCAAGTGGTATTGTGCTGATAATGGAATCAAGATGAAGGAGACCATTCCTGGAAAACTTCAACAAAATGGTGTGGCAGAGAGGATGAATAGCATTTTGAAAGAGCATGAGATTGTGTGCGGGATTTCCAAAGATGTTCTGGTCTGAAGCTATTAGCACCGTTGTCTATTTGATCAACAAAGGTCCCTCAACACCATTGGATTACAAAATACTAAAAGAGGTTTGGGGCGGCAAAGCGGTAAAACTTTCTTTCTTGAAATTTTTTTATTTTCAGGACTCCATGAATTTAACTCATGGAGAAAAAAAGGAAAGAAACCCATTGAGAGAAAACTGGAGGAAGAAGGGTTATGGAATTGATTATTCTTTACCCTCCCCCTGAAGCTCTATTTATAAATTTATGAAATTATAATATTACAATAATACCCCTAAACTTAGGGTTCAGGGTTTTAACCCAGAATTTTAACATAATTACATCAATGTCATCTCTATGAGATGACTCTTTATTTACTATCCTACCATCACTGTATGTGGGCCTATGGGCATTCTCCTTGATCTATGGGCCTTGAGCCCATCTTCTTTATCTCTTAAATCCATGGGTCTTTGTTATGGGCCACAGTGACCCACTGTTCCTGGGTTAAGTACCTATGTCTTCCGCTCCTGACAGGCTGGTCTTTTGGGTTGTATTGGTTAGGTGCATAACAGTTGGTATCAGAGCTTTGGCTAGGTCGCGAGTTCGATTCCCCACGGACGGGGGAATTCATGCCTCCTGGGTGCAAAGGCACGACGCAGAGGCTGGATTTAAATACTTGTAGGTCCGAGGGAAACACCAGGTAATGAACCTGGGTTGGGCCAGTGTCGTTGCGTCCCATCACATCGTGAGTAAGTAGTCGACGACGGGGATGTGGTGTTATGGGCCGTAGTGACCCCTTGGTTCTGGGTTAAGTACCTATGTCTTCCTCTCCTGACAGGCCGGTCTTTTGGGTAGTATTTGCTAGGTGCATAACAGTCTTCCTTGGTCTTATGGGATTGGGCCCATCTTCTTATACACTTTGATATATGGGCCTTCCTTGGTCATGTGGGCTTGTGCCCTGTCTTCCAACACTCCCCCTCAAGCTGGGGGTAAGAGAATAGTATGAACTCCCAGCTTGCTGCAAATAATGTATAATTTTTTTTTTGTATAATATGCCTTCGTCTTCCAACACTTCCCCTCATGCTGGTGCTCTCATTCATGAGGCCCAGCTGGTATAATATCAGTGAGAGTAAATCACTCCTAGTCGCTAAGACATTGCTTTGAAGTGTCCACCTCCACCACCGTGTCCCTCGACAGGACAACGACTCTCAAGTGGTAGAGTAATATGTGATATTAATGGGGGGAAGTAACATAAATATAACAATAAATTCCTTCGTCATGTACTTCCAACTACAAAAATGTGATATTTTTTATGGGGATGAAGTTCCTCCGTCATGGACTTCCAACCACAAATTTTTTGAGATTTTTGATGGGGATGAAGTTCCTCCACCAAGGACTCCCAACCACAAATAAATTTGATATTTTTTACAGGGATGAAGTTCCTCTGTCATGGACTCCCAACCACAAATAAATTTGATATTTTTTACGGGGATAAAGTTCCTCCGTGATGGACTCCCAACCACAAAAAAAAATTGATATTTTTTACTGGGTTGACAATAAATATAACAATAAGTTCCTCCGCCATGGACTCCCAACTAAAAAAAATTTGATATTTTTTATAGGGTCGACAATAAATAATGGTATGAGGCTACCTCTTCTTTAATAATAATGTCTCATCAAAAGAGATACAATAGCAGCAACTGAAATGGGTTTGGCTTAAGCCCATTTAACACAACCCAAAATAATCCTTGTAATATCACCCATGAAATAATCTAATACACATATCTAGACCAAATAATATGCTGACCAAGGAATAAAATGTCAATTCTTCAAAAAACAATCTTGTGCACATATATCGAGGAAAAAATTAAGGGACCCGAGTCAAGTTGACCCAGTCTAGAACAGAAGTCACGCTTGGTTGGAAAGCTATTGAGTCAACCCGGACGAAAGCGGTTGAGTCAACCCAGTGCGGGTTGCGGCAGAACCAGCGCTGGGTGAACTCGGCGCTGATTAATTCATGTTTCCTAAGAAACATGAAATATTTGAACAGTGTCGTCTTCCTCCACGGCTTCTTCGGCGGATCGGCGGGAGGAAACTTTTCGGACAGAGGCAAGGCCCAAAAAAGTTCCTCCAGAGCGTAAATAATTCTGGCGCAGCAAGGCAACCAAGAAACAGGGACTCTCCGCGGAAACAATGCTGCTTCTCCGCGCCGAAGAGATGGAAAACCAGATTTTCAGGAGGAAACTTTCCGGAATAAACCAGAAAGCAGCTGCTTCCAGAAACGGCAACCATCTTCCTCTTCTCGGCGCCGAACAGCTAGTGAGATAACTTCTTCTTCTCCCCACCCGCCAAATAGAGCGGGATAGAACCAGAGATGGCAGTCTCTGCAATTTTACTTTCTTTCCTTTTCCTTTCCTAGCGACTCTTGTCGTCCTAAAGCTAAGCTTCCCGGGGCTTCCTTCCGCCCCTCCGGACGAATCGGGAACCCGTTACCTACCGCTTGTCATCTATGTGTCTAGTTCTCTAGTCGCTCTCTTCCTCGTCCCTTGCCATCAAGCGGGAGAGAGAAAAAAGAGAGGAGCAGTATTCGTCTCTTGCCTGGCATCTATTACCTGCTGTTCTGCGCTGAGTTATACAATATGGCTCCTTCAGTCCACCAAAGATCGCCTAGGCGGCGGTACTCATCTGACGGATCATCGTCTCCAGTGCGCTCACGCTCATCCCCTCATAGGAAGTCCTCTGGCCAAAGAGAAAGGTCTCCTCATCGTAGAGGCTCCCCAAGAGCAAGATCACCTGCTAGAGTTAGATCTTTCTCATAGTATGAGATCTCCTCCTCTTCTCCGCCGCAGCACACAACTCCAGAACCAAACACAAAAGGCGACTAAATATTAGAGGCGGAAGCAAATCTAGAGAGCTGGACAGACTGACCGCGGCATTCAAAGGCAAATGTGCCAAAAATACGGGAATTCTCCCCTCTCAATTTAGCTAGTATCTAAAACGAAGGTTTTTTGCGGCAAGATGACCAATGGTATCGCGAAAGAAAAAAATTACTAAACCTAAACGGAGGAGAAGACCATGGGTTTGGCAATATGGAGTCAATGAAGGTAAACAATGTTGGGGACGAGAGAGTATACAGGCATGGTGGATGATGATTTAATCCAATAGATGAAATAAAAAAAAAAATCTTATCTTAAACGGAAGAGAATGAAACATGAAAAATCATAGTTCTGATACATGTTGATTTTCAGGACTCCATGAATTTAGGTCATTGAGAAAAAAAGGAAAGAAACCCATTCGGAGAAAACTGGAGGGAGAAGGGTTATAGAATTGATTATTCTTTACCCTCCCCCTGAAGCTCTATTTATAGATTTATGAAACTATAATATTACAATAATACTCATAAACTTAGGGTTTAGGGTTTAGGGTTTTAACCCTGGAACTTTAACATAATTATATCAATGCCATCTCTATGAGATGACTCTTTATTTACCCTCCTACCATCACTGTATGTGGGCATATGGGCTTTCTCCTTGATCTATGGGCCTTGAGCCCATCTTCTTTATCTCTTGGATCCATGGGTCCTTGGTCTTATGGGATTGGGCTCATCTTCTTATACACTTTGATATGTGGGTCTTCCTTGGTCGTGTGGGCTTGTGCCCTGTCTTCCAACAAAATTGTTTGGTTGTGTTTCTTATATTCATATTGATTTTCCTATTACAAGTAAACTTGATGCTAAATCTAACATATGTTTCTTTATTGGCTATGGTGGTATCGAGTTTGGTTATCGCTTCTGGGATGACCAAAGTCGTAAGGTTATCAGAAGCAAGGATGTGTTCTTCAATGAAGGTGCCTTGTATAAAGATAGGTTAAGAACAACGTCTGAGAGCACAAGTGATGAAGCCAAGAAGTCTGAAGTGATGCAGTTGAGTGATCTTCTAGTTATTGAGATAAAGAATATTGCTCAGGAAGACCAAGAAAACATACCCCTAGCAGTAAATCAGAACATTCATGTGACTAATCTTAGGAGATCTGCCAGAACTAGCAAACCACCACAGAGGTATTCCCCTGCACTAAATTATAATTTTTAGACTGATAAAAGGTGAACCAGAAAGTTATGAGCAAGATGTAAAAGTTGATGAATCACCCAAGTGGGAGTTGGCCATGAAGGATGAGATGGATTCACTGTTATCCAATCAGACATGGCAGTTGACTGAGTTACCAAAAGGGAAGAGGCCTTACAATATAAATGGGTGTACTAAATAAAAGACGAACATAATGGCAAAAATTGGTACAAGGCAAGACTGGTGGTAAAGGTATTTCAACAAAAAGAAGGCATTGACTACACTGAGATTTTCTCTCTAGTAGTAAAATTGACTACTATTAGAATAGTGCTTGGACTAATGGCAAATGAAGACTTGCACTTAGAGCAGTTGGATGTAAAGATAGCCTTTCTTCATGGTGATTTGGAGGAAGAAATTTATATTATGCAGCCATAGGGTTTCAAAGCATAGGGAAAGGATAAAATAGTGTGAAAACTTCAAAAGAACTTGTACGATCTTAAACAGGCTCCAAGACAATTGTATAAGAAGTTTGACACCTTTATGAGTAGTAATGGTTTCTTGAGGTGTCAGGTAGACCATTGTTGTTATGTGAAGAAGCTTGATGACTCCTACATGATTCTACTGCTATATGTTGATAATAAGTTGATAGCAGGTACTTGCAAAAAGGAAATAGATAAGTTGAAAAGGGAGTTGTCCAAAAAGTTAGCAATGAAGGACTTGGTGATGCAAAATAAATCCTTGGGATGAGGATTACTAGGTGTTGAATTTATGGAAAAAAGAAAAATATTTCATTGACTTCATTAACTTATTATAATTAGAGTACATGAACCTCTATTTATAATAAAGCAAGGTAGTAGAGTCCAATTACAATAAAACTACCTTTGTTCCAATTACACCCAAACTCTAATACTAAAAGATAAGTCATAGCATAATTAAATAACTCAATATTGATAAAAGACAAACATAACTCAAATTAAAACTCTTCTAGGAAGTGACCATAAGATAAAGATGCCTTTGTGAGTCCTTCTTGATCTTCCAACTTTTTTGATAAGGATGCCAGCTTGTGGTAATCATGGTGGGTCCTACTTCCTATGGGCTTGGGCCCATCTTGTGGGCCTTTCTTGGTCGTGTGACCCATGTTATAATACTCTTAGATATGTGGGTCTTCCTTGGTCGTGTGAGTAGGAGCCCATCTTCCAATACTCCCCCTCAAGCTGGGGGTGAGAGAACATCATGAACCCCCAGCTTGTTGCAAATGATGTATAAATTCTTTTTGTATAAAATGACACATCTTCCAATACTCCCCCACACATTGTTGCGTCCTTCCATGAGGCCCTGCTGGCATAATATAAGTGAGAGTAAAAATCACCCCTAGCCGGTAAGACATTGCTCCATACTCCAGTCCTAATCCTGGATGTAGGGCACACTCCGTCTTCTGTAGGTAGTGTGTCTATCATCATTGCTCTGAAGTGTCCACCACCGTGTCCCTCTACAGGACAACAACTCTCAAGTGGTAGGAGTAATAAAAGTCATTACAGGGGGGCAGGGGGGTAGTGGGTTTGTTTATAATGGTGTCCCAATCTGAACACCGGCTCTCATGGTATCCCAACCGCAATATTTTTTAGAGTTAAATTTATCATGGTATCCCAACCATGATATTTTTTAGATTCAAATAAATTATGGTATGAGAAAAGGTACTGAGGCCACCTCTTCTTCAATAATAATGTCCCCCAAGAGACATAATAGCTTCAACTGAATATAAAACGATCATCTTCCAATTCATATAACACAAACCAAAATAATAAACTTTGGAAAAGAACCCATTAAATAATCCGATATAAAAATTTCTTCTTAGATGCACAAGCTTCATTTGTGCTCCCCTTCTCTTGAATATTTTGTTCACATAAACTTTATCCACAACATCTGGAATGAAATATCTCTTTCTTGTACTTCTTCTACTTCTCCCACTCTAGCTAGGAGGTAATGGCAATGATCCCAGGTTCAACCAAATATCATAGATGCAGCAATAAGCCAAAATAATAGATATTTATAAATAATCCCTCAAACTAGGGAGAAGTGACATATTTTCCTGATATATCAACTCTAAAAGTGATGCAAAACAATGGGCTTAAATTCGGAATTTTTAATGCAACAAAATACCAACATGACCTTTGATTCTTCCAATGTGAATATATTTTTTAATATAGATCAGATTGACATGAAATTTACTCCTTATGAAACCAAAGTACCTTTAATCCAAGTATAACTTATCTTCTTAAAATATAATTATCAGAAGATAAATAATCTGATAGATTTCGGTCTCTGTTTTTTGGCCAAACTAAACACTGTTTATCCTTTTTTTCCTGCATGACCATTGACATTTCCAAGATCAATATCTCCTTATATAAAAATCATATCGAGAATTGGTTGAATAGTTAAGAAAATAGACTTACATATATTTTTTTATACATAATTTCCATATAAAGTCTCGTTCTTGATAGCATTAAATACCTCAAAATTTGCAGTTTTCTGCCGCTGCTCGAATCTTTTTTAGAATCTGACCTTTGCTAATTAAAATATCTATTTCTCTTTTTAGATAATTCTGATCGGAAAAAACCATTTTTCCATGGGAAGTAGACTCAAACATCTTTCCTTCAATATATAATTTGTAATATGAAAATCTCAGTATAGAGGTAAAAAACGCAAAGTAAATTACACGTGTAGGGACGGAAAAAGAACATAACTACGAACCTAGACTTAGGGTTTAGGGTTTAGAAAAAAGGATCTCATTATCTCTATGGGTTGACCAAGTCAACTCACAGAACCTGCTCTAATACCATGTTGAATTTATGGAAAAATGAAAATAACTTCATTGACTTCATTAACTTATTATAATCAGAGTACATGAACCTCTACTTATAATAGAGGAAGGTAGTAGAGTCCAATTATAATAAAACTACCTTTGTCCCAATTACACCCAAACTCTAACACTTAAAGATAAGTCTTAACATAATTAAATAACTCAATATTGATAAAAGACAAACATAACTCAAACTAAAACTCTTCTAGGACTTGACCATAAGATAAAAATACCTTTGTGAATCCTTCTTGATCTTCCAACTTATGTGATAAGGATGTTTGCTAGTGGTAATCATGGTGGGTCCTACTTCTTATGGGCTTGGGCCCATCTTGTGGGCCTTTCTTGGTCGTGTGGCCCATATTATAATACTCTTAGATATGTGGGCCTTCCTTGGTCGTGTGGGCAGGAGCCCATCTTCCAACACTAGGGACATTGATATCTTGAAACTGTCATAAGAAGATTATGTGAAGAAGGTGCTGAGAAGATTCAACATGAATGATGCAAAACCAGTGAGTACTCCTTTGGCTATCTAAGGAGCAACCACCCTCTACAGACTAGGTGCGAGCCAACATGACCAATGTGCTTTATGCTTCAGCTATTGGCTTTTTTCATGTATGCGATGGTGTGCACTAGACCATACATAGCTCATGCCTTGGGAGTTGTCAGTAGATATATGAGTAATCTAGGTAAACAACATTGGGAATCAGTGAAGTGGATTCTAAGGTATTTGACTCAACCTTATGTTTTAGAAAGTCAGGCTTCGGATTACAAGGTTATGTAGATGCAGACAAGGCAGGAGACATTGAAGGCAGGAAGAGTACCACTGGATATGTATGCGCATTAGGTGGTACAAAAGATAGTTGGGTCTCTAAGTTACAGAAGATAGTTTCTCATTTGACTACTGAGGTAGAATATGTCATTGTGACCAAAGCTAGTAAAGAGATGGCATGGTTGTAGTCTTTCTGGGAAGAATTAGGTCTCAAGCATCGAAAAATGTGTTGTATTGTGACAGTCAGAGTGTTATTCATTTAGCAAAGAACCATGTTTATCGTGCCAAAACAAAGCACATACAAGTGTGTTATCACTTCATTAGATCGACTCTTGAAGATGGAGTGTTAGCACTTGAGAAGATTCAAGGGAGTTAGAATACGATAGATATGTCGACAAAGACTGTTACGATTGAGAAAATGAAGTTGTATGCAACATCAATTTGACTTCTCTCTAAGGATTGAGAAGATGTTGTTGTTGCATAGGAGATATTGATGATGGATTAGTCTCCAAGTGGGAGATTATTAAGTTGTGGAGCCTAATCAACATCCTACGCTGAGTCGGTACGCGGATCGACCTTCGCGGTAAGGTCACTATGGGGGTTGGAAGGGGAGTCCCCCGGGGGTGTGGGGGTGGAGCCCCCGCCCAGGTCCACGATATATTAACTATTGTTTCATTAAGGGCAGTTTGAGAATTTTTCTTTTGTATCACAGTTGCCCTTGTTTCCTCTTTATATTTGGGGCGCCGCTATTAGGGTTTAATTTTTCAGCAAGCAAAAAAGGGTTAGTTTTTCTTAGGCTAGAAAGGAACAAAAGACAACAAAATTGGAGTTGATTCACATAGATGTGTGGAGACCTTCAATTGTTACTTCCCTTGGTGGTTCTAACTACTATGTGACAATTATTGATGACGCAAGCAGAAAGGTATGGGTTTATTTCCTGAAAAAGAAATCTGATGTCTTTGATGCATTCAAGAGATGGAGAGTAATGGTTGAGAATGAGACAAATTTGAAGGTGAAGTGTTTGCACTCAAATATGGGGGAGAATACATAGTTGATGATTTCAAGGGGTATTATGCTGATAATGGAATCAAGATGAAGAAGACCATTCCTTGAAAATCTCAACAAAATGGTGTAGCTGAGAGGATGAACAGAACTTTGAACGAGCTTTCTAGAAGCATGAGATTATATGCGGGATTGCCAAAGATACTCTGGTCAAAGGCTATTAGCATTGCTGTCTGTTTGATCAACAGAGGTCTTGCAACACCATTGGATTGAAAAATATTTAAAGAGGTCTGGAGCGATAAAGAGGTAAACCTTTCTTTCTTGAAAGTTTTTGGTTGTGTTTCTTATATTCATATTGATTTTGCTATTAGAAATAAACTTGATGCTCAATCTAAGATATGTTTCTTTATTGTCTATGGTGGTACTGAGTTTGGCTATCACTTCTGGTATGGCCAAAGTTGTAAGGTTATCAAGAGCAAGGATGTGATCTTCAATGAAGGTGCTTTGTATAAAGACAAGTTGAGAACAGAGTCTAAGAGCACAAGTGATGAAGCTAAGAAGTCCGTAGTGATTCAGTTGAGAGATTTTCTAGTTATGAGATGGAGAATATTGCTCATGAAGATCTTCAAAATATACCCCCAGAAGTAAATCAGAACATTCCTCTAACTAAACTCAGAAGATCTGCCAGAACTAGTAGACCGCCACAGAGGTATTCCCCTGCACTAGTTTATATCCTATTGACTGATAAAGGTGAACCAGAGAGCTATGAGGAAGCAGTGCAAGCTGATGAATCAATCAAGTAGGAGTTGGCCATGCGAGATGAGATGGATTCACTATTATCCAATCAGACATGGCAGTTGACCGATTTACCAAAAAAGAAGAAGCTCTTGCAAAATAAATGGGTGTATCAAATAAAAAACGAACATGATGGAAACAAGTTGTACAGGGGAAGGCTGGTTGTAAGGGCTTTCAACAAAAGGAAGGCATTGACTACTCTGAGATTTTCTCTCTAGTAGTGAAATTGACTACTATTAGAACAATTCTTGGACTAGAGGCAAATGAAGACTTGCACTTAGAGCAATTTGATGTAAAGACAACCATTTTTTAATAGTGATTTGGAAGAAGAAATTTACATGGTCAAGCCACAGGGTTTCAAAGCACAGGGAAAGGAGAAAATGGTGTGCAAACTTCAAAAGAGATGTATGGTCTTAAACAAGCTCCAAGACAATGGTATATGAAGTTAGACACCTTTATGAGTAGTACTGGTTTCTTAAGGTGCCAGATAGATCATTGCAGTTATGTGAAGAAGCTTGATGACTCCTACATCATTCTACTACTATATATTGATGACATGTTGATAGCAAGTGCTTGCAAACAGGAAATAGATAAGTTGAAAAGGGAGTTGTCCAAGAAGTTTGCAATGAAGGATTTGGGTGTTGCAAAACAAATCCTTGGGATGAGGATTACTAGGGATATTAATGTCTTGAAACTGTCACAAGAAGAATATGTGAAGAAGGTGTTGAGAAGATTCGACATGAATGTTGCAAAACCAGTGAGTACTCCTTTGGCTAGTCACTTTAGGCTATCTAAGAAGTAGTCACCTTCTACAGAGCAAGAGCGAGCCAACATGGCCAATATGCCTTATGCTTCTGCTATTGGCAGTCTCATGTATGTGATGGTATGCACCAGACTAAACATAGCTCACGCAGTGGGAGTTATGAGTAGATATATGGGTAATCTGGGTAAACAACATTGGGAAGTAGTGAAGTGGATTCTTAGGTATTTGAGAGGCACTGCAGACTCTGCCTTATGTTTCAAAAGGTCAGACTTGGGATTATAGGGTTATGTCTATGTTGACAATGCTGGAGACATTGATGACAAGAAGAGTACCACTAGATATGTATACACATTAGATGGTACAACAGTTAGTCGGTCTCTAAGTTGCAGAAGATAGTTGTTTTTTCCACTACTGAGGCAGAATATGTCGTTGTGACCAAAACTAGCAATGAGATGGTAAGGCTGCAATCTTTCTGGGAAGAATTAGGTCTCAAGCATGGAAGAATGTGTTGTATTGTGACAGTCAGAGTGTTATTGATTTAATAAAGAACCCAGTTTATCGTGCCAGAACAAAGCACATACATGTGTATTAACACTTCATTAGATTGGTTCTTGAAGATGTAGTATTAGCACTTGAGAAGATTCAAGGGAGTTAGAATCCGGTAGATATGTTGACAAAGACTGTTACGATTGAGAAAATGAAGTTGTGTGCAACATCAGTTGGACTTCTCTCTGAGGATTCAGAAGTTGTTGCCACTACAGAGGACATATTGATTATGGCTTAGTCTCCAAGTGGAAGATTGTTAATTTGTGGAGCCTAATCAACGCCCTGTGCTGAGTTGGTATGCGGATCAACCTTCGCAGTAAGGTCGATGTGGGGGTTGAAAGGGGAACCCCCACTAGGTCCACGATTTATTAATTGTTGTTTCATTAAGGGCAGTTTGGGAATTTTCTTTTATATTGTGGTTGCTCTAGTTTCCTCTTTATATTTGGGGCGCCGTTATTAGGGTTTTATTAATCCGAGGAGCATCATTAGTTGCGACCGAGAGAGTTTAGAGAGAAAACACTTGTAAATGTGTATAATTTCTCTTGTAAACTATTTCATCTTTATAGTGGATTATTGCAGCTATGAAAGACACGACATAGTCTTACCTTGATGCGAACCTGTATAAATCTTGTATTTTTGTTCTTGTTCTTGCTTTTTCCTTCTTCCACGATTATTATTATTGCTCTCATTAGTTTGGAATTATGGAGTTTAATTCCTAATATCAACAATCTCCATGAATACTTGGTGCTCCAGACTCAGATCTTTAATCTTTACTTCATTGAAGCTTCCAGCAGTCTGACTAAAAATGAGTTGGATGGCATCTTGTATATTTTGAGGGCAATTGCTATGGAGGTCCATAGGTCAGCTCTCCTTGAAAAATTTGGGATTCCCAAAGACGTCATCCCTAGTATCACATTGAGCTTACTAGTCTCAAAAGAGATAGTGGTCTTCTTCATGTAACTCGTGAGCCTCAAATTGCATTGGGTAACTTCCACTACCTCATGGTTTGTAGAAGACCTTTACCAAAAGTGCCTAAATGCCTTCCTCACTTACCAAGAGACCCATGTATGGCCTAAATAGCCTTTCAAAATCATTGATTTGTCTTTTGAAAAATGCAACGTCTATCTTGCTAGGCTC
Organism: Aristolochia californica; assembly: GCF_029961685.1. Taxonomy (NCBI): domain Eukaryota; kingdom Viridiplantae; phylum Streptophyta; class Magnoliopsida; order Piperales; family Aristolochiaceae; genus Aristolochia; species Aristolochia californica. The sequence continues at coordinate 38,226,253 of NW_027181881.1, read as the reverse complement.
AACGATACTCTTAGAGGTGAAAGTTTTGAAGTACTTACCCCTTTGAAGTCTTGTCCAGAAATGGTCCTTCCAATTGGGCATTTTACCCATAGATTTTTGGTTCCTTAGAAGGAGTAGGCTTCCTTCCCATGACCTTGGTCCTCACCATTAAAGAAAATTTAGGTTTTGAGATAAAAAAAAAAAGAAGGTGAAATAGAGGGTTTTAAACTCGGATTTTAGTGAGGAACACCTCAAAAATAGAAATGGAAGAGGGAACTGGGTGTACGAGCTCTAAGAAAAAGTTGAAATAGGGTTTGGAAATGATTTTGAGTAAATCGATTGGGTTAAAAGTCATTTGAAACTCTTCAGTTTTTCATTTTACAACATGAATGATTGATCATTAGCATGTTGACTGGTCGATCAATCAATATGCATTGATTAATCAATGGCCTATGTAGAGTGACAAAAGGTGATCTTTTGATTTTCACTTCACTCTCATGCCACTACTAAAGCGGGATGTGTTCTTTAAGCTCATATTTTTCAGTCCAAGTGAATCAAGGTGGGTTCCTCATGCCTAGTTCTCCTCAAAGTTTTTAGAAACGATCAAATCCTAATGGTTGTGAAATGATGTCCCCTAATTGATTTTCTATGGGAACAAATTCAATTCTAATAACCTTGATCTAACCAACTCTCTAATAAAGTGATGTCTTATCTCTCTGTGTTTTTATCGAGAGTGGTGAACTGGGTTCTCACATAGACTTATGTCGCTCATGTTTTCACAATAGACTGGAATTTCTCTTTGCTCTATGAAATAATCATCTAGTTGTTGGTTCATCCAAAGAAGTTGCGCACAACAACTTCCACATGCAATGTATTCAGCTTTTGTGTTGGATAGTGCAACCGAATGTTATTTTCTGGGAAACAAAGAATCAAGCTTATTTCTAAGTAATTGGCAACAAACATTCATACTCTTTTTGTCAATATTACAATTGGTAAAACTCAGCATCATAGTAACCTACTAGATCAATGGCTGAAGAGTTTTAGCACAAAAGACCTAAGTTTGGAGTTCCAAGTAGATAACAAAAAATCCTTTTCACTGCCACTAAGTTGTTAGAAATTAGACACCCTTATTCCAAAATAGAGAGAACAATAATAATAATTTCAGAAGAAAGGAAAATCAAGCACGAAAAAACACAAAAAGAATTATACAGGTTCGCTTCAAGGTGAGATTACGTCCTATCTTCCGCCGCTGTAGTAATCCACTATGAAGATAAAAATATTTTACAAGAGAAATCGCACACACTTACAGGTGTTTTTCTCTAACCTCTCTCGGGCCGCAACTCAATATCCTTCTCCGTGATGAAGAGAAAACTAGGGCAACCACAATACAAGAGTAAAATTTCCAAACTACCCTGTATGAAACAACAATCAATATATCGCGGACCTTTCAGGGCTCCCCACCCCCTTCCAACCCCCATGGTGACCTTACCACAAAGATCGATTCGCATACTGACTCAACATAAGAAGTTGATTAGGCTTCACAACTTAACATAAGTGATCTCTAGGATCGGATTGAAATCTAAAACATAGGCAGAGTAAGAACTCTATATCTGATCTGTTGGTTGAAAGGTAAAGAATGGATCCTATAATGCTTCTATACAATTTTTATCTAGTGCCCTACCAAAGTTGTTCTAATCAAGTTTCAAGGACGAACTCACAGGTGTGTTAATTGACTTAAGGTTTTCAATGTCGAATCTCGTAAGCAATCCTTTAGTGTATTTGGACTGATTTATGAATGTGCCCTTATCGGTTTGCATTACTTGAAGTCCAAGGAAGAATGTGAGTTCATCCATTAAACTCATTTCAAACTCATTCTTCATTACATTGGCAAATTCTTGATAATGAGAGGGGTTTGTAGAACCACATAAATTTGAACGGTAATAAAATTTTGATCATGGGTCTTTGTAAATAGAGTCTTATCTAATCTTCTTCTCCTTTTTGTCATTCTTCTATAATAATTCTCTTAATCTTTCATACCACGTTCTAGGAGCTTGTTTTAACCCATATAAATTTTGGTGTAATTTGTATACATGGTCAAGCTTGCTCAAGTCTTCAAAACCTTCAGGTTGTTCAACATAGACTTCTTCTTGAATGTACCCATTTAAGAATGTACTCTTTATATCCATTTGGTACAATTTGAACTTCATGTGATAAGCATAGGGTTAAAGGATGCAAATTGCCTCTAGTCTTGTCATGGGTGCCTAGGTTTCTTTGAAACCAATACCTTCTTCTTGCTTATTTCATTTGGCAACTAATCTAGCTTTGTTTCTCACAATTTGATTTTCTTCATTTTCTTTGTTCCTAAAAACCCATCTTGTTCCTATGACTTGTTGATTTTGGGGTCTAGGTAAAAGTGTCCAAACTTTGTTTCTTTCAAATTGATTCAATTCTTCTTGCATTACCATGATCCAAAAGTCATCTTTTTTGGCTTCGACAAAGCTTTTGGGGTCAATTTTAGAAATGAAGGCACTATTTGCCATACTTTCATGACTAACTCTTCTGGTTGCAATTTTTCTTTGAGGGTCACCAATGATTTGTTCTAAGGGATGATCAGCCATGAACCTATAACTCTTTGGCTCCATAAGTGGTTCATCTTGGTTATTTGGGTCATTTGGGTTCTCTTCTAGATATTGTTCTCGAGGTTGAGATCCTGGGGATGAATCAAAGGGGTCTCCCTCTAGAAATATGAATTGGGGTTGGATTTGACAAATGGGATTCGTCGAACTCAACATGTACTAACTCTTTGACTCTCACAGATGACTTGTTACAAACCCTGTATGTTTTGCTATAAGTTGAATAACCCAAGAAAATTCCTATATCAGCCCTAGAGTCAAATGTCCCTAGTTTATCCATTGGTTCTTTCCATATGAATACTTTGCATCCAAAGGTTCTAAAGTAAGTAATGGTGGGAAGGGTAACTGTATACAACTCATATGGAGTTTTGTTGAAAAGAGGCCTTATGATAAGTCGGTTTATGATGTAGCATGTGTTCTTTACAGCTTAGGCCCAAAACTTATGTGGCATGTTGAATGCATGAAGCATAGCTCTAGCCAATTTAGGTCATGTTCTATTTCTTCTCTCAACACACCATTTTTTTAAAAGTTTGAAGAGATGAGAATGTATGGTCAATGCCATGCTTTGAACAATATTCCATGAAGTGTGAATTTTAAAATTCTCCTCTATGGTGACTCCTAATTTTGACAATGCTATAGCCGACTCTTTTTTACCTTTTCCACATAGTTTGTCAAAGGCTGGAAAAGCATCAGCCTTGTGAGCTAGGAAATCTACCCATATGAACCTTAAATAGTCTTCTATCACCACTAAGGTGAGATGCTTTCCATTTAGATTTAAGGTTCGAGCACGTCCAAATAAATCCATGTGGGTTAGTTGAAGAGGACGAGAGATTGAAATGATATTCTTTTATTTTAAAGAATTTTTGTGTTACTTTCCAAGTTGGCAAATATCACAAGGTCTCTCTCTTACAAAATTTTGATTCAATAGTCCTCTCACTAGATTTTTTTTTTGCTAATTTGTTCAAGGAATCAATTCTTATATGTCCTAGTCTCTTATGCCGTAGCAAAGATTCATTGATTTTTGCAACCCAAATAGATGGCGCCAGTTGAGGGTAAATCAATTATGTTAACAACATAGAGGTTCTTATTTCTATGTCCCTCTAGCACTGGTTAATTTTTTTCATTCTTTACTAAGCATTTGTCTTTTTCAAATGATATTTTGTTACCTTTCTCACAAATCGACTAATAAAAAATAAATCTTGCATCAACCTTTTTATAAAGTATGCATCAGATATAAAAGAGGTTGAGGTACCGATTTTTCCAATTCCTTTTATGATACCTTTGCTATTGTTTCCAAAAGTTACATGACCACCATGTTTAGGTCTTAGTTCAATGAACTTCTTCTTAGGTTATGTGCCTCGAGCAACCGCTATCCAAAAGCCAAATAGTTTTTGTTGCCTTTGATCGGAGACAAACCTACATCATAAAAAATTTGACCCTAAGAGATCCATTTTAAGTTGGGTCTCTTTGGGATAACAGTTGATGCACGGGTGATTTGGGCTTCCAAACTTGTTTTCTAAAGTTCTTATGGGTCACCGCAACCTTTTGTGTTGTCTTGGGAACCCAATTTTATTTGATGCCATTTACATTCTTTACTTGGCAAATGTGGGCGTAGTGACCCATCTCATTGCAATAGTGTTATTGAATGTGAGGAATGGGATATGACATCTTATTTTGCTTCTTTTTGTTCTCACAACTTTCCTCTTGCATGAGGAGCGATATAATTTTGACATGCTTTTCTAAGTCTATACTCTTCTTTTCAAAAGCAAGTCTATCACGTGATAACTTATCTATCAATCCACACTCTTAAAGCAATGGCCACATGACTTTAATTAGCTTCCTTCAAGACACACTAAGCTCTTCCTTGCTCTTTGGAATCTCATGTAATTGAGTATTGCATTTTTTTCCTATATTTTTTTAAACTATTAATTGAATTCTCTAATAACAATTCAAGCTCAGTTTCTTAGTCAGAGCAACTAACCTCTTTGGAAGTGGTAGACTCATCATAATCTTCAGTCGCCATAAGTCCAACATAACTTTCTTCTTCTTATGAGTGGCAAGTCTCTTCATTTACAGCATCTCAAGTTGAGATCAAAACCTTCTTGTTGTTGTTGGGACCTTTGCTTTTGGACAGGGCTCTTCCTTCAAGATTTGGGCATTTGTTTCTTCTTTGACTTGGTTTTCCACACTCAAAACAAATGTCAAATTTTGTAAAGGATTTGTCATTTTGAATTCTATGTTGGCCTTTTAAAACAAGTTCCAAATATCAATTTTTCTAAAGGTTGGCCTTTTCAGAAAATTTTCTTTTTCCTATAAATTATTTGATGGTGTCTATTGATGAAACTCAACTCATTGAAGCTTTCTTCACTAGTGATATTTTCAGTGCTTACTTTTGCCCTAAGATTAATGGTTTTTCTTTTGGATTGCTCTTCCTCAACCTCTTCAGGTTCCATCTTATATTTGAGAAGGATTCCCAGTAGCTCTTTCGAGCTCATTGTTCTTAAATTTTCATTCTCAAAAATGCTGGTCTTCCTCGTGTCCCATGAATTTTGGAGTGCCTAGAGAAGCTTGTCATTTTGCCTATACAAGGTTATCTCTTCTCCTTGGATATTCAAATAATTTATTATTTGAGTGAACCTAGAGTTCATCTCAGCTATTGATTCACCCATTTTCATTTTAAAGTTATTATATTGATCTATCTATAAGCTAATCCTAGAGTCCTTGACTCTAGAGGTTCCATCATGTGTGACCTCCAACTTTTCTCATATATCTTTGGAGGAGTTACATGTAGAGACCCGGTTGAACTCGTTGGGTACTAAGGCACATAACAATAAGTTAATTGCCTTAGAGTCCATTTTGAGTTGCTCTTTATCTTACTTGGTAAGCTCTATGAATTACTTTGTGCACAGAATGTCATTCTCAAGCTTTTGAGGCTTGAATGGACCACTCTTGGTCACATGCCATATGTCCTAATCCATGGATTGGAGGAATAATTCGATTCTTTCCTTCCAATAGTCATAACTTGGTCCATTAAATAAAGGAGGATGATTGGTAGATTGTCCTTCGGGAAGGAGCAATTTATCTTGATATGCCAATTAATTGATTAAAGATCAAGGGGATTTTGACTCAAGTTAATTATTTGGCATGCTCTGATACCAATTGTTAGCCCAGATGGCTTCTCAAGAGGGGGAGGGGTGTGTGTGTGTGGGGGGGGGGAGTGAATTGAGACTTAAAAATTAAACTTAGGCATGAAATGTAAAGCATGTAATATAGAAATTCCAACGTAAAAATTCAATAACACACCATAGTAGACAAAAAAAATTTGGTATCAATGTTCTTCTGTTGGTATTCACCACCCAAGAACCTTTGCTTAGAAAAATTCACTATATAAGCTCTAATAGCTGGAATTTACATGATGAAAATTTGACTCTCTTTACGCTACGTGTTGCTCTAGTACAAGCTTTACAAATTCAATCTTCCCAAGAGATTGGCTAGATTCTAGCTCTAGTTGGCCCTTTTTATCTAGATTAAAACAGGTTCTAGATGAAACTTTCACAAAGAAAAATCAAAAGAAAGGCAAAATCACTTACACCCTTTCACTTGGAGAGTACCTTCTCCTTGAGAGATCCAAGCATCCTCTCTTTTACAGCACAATGTGGATATGGGAGTTTGTCTAATGGATATACAAGGAAAGGTGAGGAAAGACTAGGAAATTTGCAAAGGAATGACTCTTTCACTCAAAATCACTTTAGAGAAGAATTTGAAAGACTTTGAAAATAAAGTCTTGAATATTTGCTAATAAATTCTCAATTACTTCTCTATGTGAGGTTTGGTGAGGTACTTATAACTTTCCCAAGCCAAACTAGTTGTTTTTTTCCCATTTGAAAAAGTCACTGTTTGGATTGATCGACTATTATCTATTAGGATGTGACTTATTGATCGATAGTATGATTGATCAAAATCTTCCCATTGGGCCTAACATATTAAGTTGATCAATCATTGACAAGGTTTGATCGATTAATCTGAATTCCCTATGGCAATGCATAACAAGTATGATCAATTAGTAAACTTCCTATGATTGATCATGCTTTATGTCCTTGATTGGCAAGATTTTGTATGATCGATCAGTCATATGGGATGATTGATCATTCAATGTAAATTTTGGTTGCCCAGATACTATTGATCGATCAGTCCAAATGGGATGATCGATCATGCTTTGTAGCTTGAAATGGCTATGTTCTAGATTATCAATCAATCAATTTTGGTTGATCGATCATGCATTATAGACGATCGATCATTGGCAGAGGTTGATCAATAATTCCAGTGCCAGTTCATTTAAATTAACTTTAAAAGCATGGTAGTGAATGATCCTAAGTGCTCTAACATGTTTAAAAATATGTATATGGTGTTTTGAAACATGTATGAATGCACTATATGTCCTAAAGCTCCATGTTTAACATTGTACCTCAAATCGAAGGAGTTTGGATGAGAATTTTTACGTGGACTGAGTTTTGATATGCATCAATGAATCCTAAACTATAGTCATCACATTGTCTTCTTCTTCAAGGGTGCTTCTTCAAGAGTTGACTTTCCATGATTCTTGAAATCTTGAGTATGCTAGATTTGTTTTGAAGCTTTAGATCTCAAGATGCATCTCATGAAGGTAAAGTATTTGAAATACTTAGTTTGAAAATTGTCAACTCTATTAAGTATTGTTATCATCAAAAGCAAGAAGGGAGTCAACCTATGGTTAAGAAGAACCACAATGGTTCTATTATAGGACTTACACAAACACCTCAGTAATTGTGGTAAAAAATCTCTAAGTACAACCACTTAGATTCAAAAACACTTACAGCTGGTCAATCGATCTAGAGTGACAAAAGATTAAGGATTTCTTTCTTTACTGTTAAGCTCAAAATTTCCTCTTAATAAGCTGATTAAAAATATTACAACAACGAAAGGTTTTACAAGCTTCCTATGTGACACAAGCAACTGATTATCAGAGCTAGGTGGTTCCTTCCACCACTGATGGGTTAGGTACATGGCTTTTTACACTTAACAGACCGATCTTTTGGGTTGTATTGGCTAAGCGTTTGACATGGTATCAGGTTAGGCACCTCATTTCGCGTTCGAATCCTGACGAAAGCGGTAGGGAATGGGAATGGTGGGTGTCAGAGCTAGGTGGTTCCGGTCCACCTGGGTTAGGTTTCGTCCACCCCTAGTCCACCTGGGTTAGGTACTTGGCTTTCCACACTTAACAGGCCGATCTTTTGGGTTGTATTAGCTAGGCGTTTGACGTGGTATCAAATTTGGGCACCACGTTCCGCGTTCGAATTCCGAGTGAAGCGGTAGGGCACGGGAACGGTAGGTGCCAAAGCGAGGTGGTATCGTCCACCATCAACGGAGTTTAGTGGTCTCGGAGCGAGAGAAGTCGCAAGCCTTGTGGCGTGGTGTATCATCCCCGACAAGACCAGTGCGTGAACACTGGTCTCGACTAATTCGTTGGCCCTCGTTCTTGAAGAATACCTTGTTTTACATGGTATCAGAGTTGGGCACTACGTTCCGTGTTCGAATCCCTGGTGAAGACACTAATTAGTAGCACCGATAAGAACAATTTTGAACTATTGTTAATGCTTTTAAAAAAGTTTTGATAGTGAAGATAAAAATCTAAACCAAAAGATTTATTCAAAACTTCAAATGAAAATCAAGGTAATCTACATATATTTGAAAGTAAAGTTCATATACTTAGCTTGTGTAATGAAACAAAAACCTCATTTAGAAGACCTTAATTCTTCAATTTTTAATATTGAGTGCAAGAAGACCATCGAGTATGACAAGATGGCTTTGAAATTTCATGGTTGAGTTGTTTTGAAAGCTAGAAAACTTTTGGGTATTTATAGGATCAAATCTCAATTTGAAAAACTAGTTGTTACCTATTTTTAGTCTATTTTCTAGCTCATATCAAACTCAATGAAAAATATTTTTAAAATATGAAAAATACTAAAATTATTCTACTCGTGTTGTTTGTCATTTTTTAAGTCATTTATACAATTTGAAAGTCTAAATCCGAAGACATTGCTTTTGGAATAGCTTAGGATTCCATTTTAGAGGTTTGAGGTTGAGTACTTTACTTTGGGGTTGAATCATGTATGATTTTTGCCTGCTATGGAGATCAAATCATTTTTGTGACTCGAATCCCATGTCTTTTGTTTTCTATAGGGGTTGGCTTGATTTAATAGGGGTCAAATCCTTAGCAACATCAATTTGAGTTGAATCCATTTAATGTAGTCGACTCGTATATATCGGATGTTCTCAGAGGTCAAATCCTTAATTAATTTAAAACTTATTGTAAATTGGGTTCGACTCCTTGTTCCTTCCACCTCATATTATGAACTTGATTCCTTCAATATGAAGTAAACTGCTTTTGGTAATTTTTCTAAAGATTGAATCAAAAGTCAGAATTTTTTGAACTCGTTTTGATTCTTGAGTGCTCAATTACATGCTGATGTACTAATTCAATATGAGTGGATTCAACTCCACTTCTTCCTAGTTCGTTGCTTATAATGACTTTTTAAATTATTTTTTTCTGCATTTTATGATTGTGTTTAGCTTCGGTGCCATGTCCTCAACTCCATTAAGCTTTGGAATTGTTAGATCTTTAAATTTTGATTGTTGTGGGCTTTATCTTCTTCATGTACGCAAATCCTATCATGTGACTTCACTCCTTTTGTGATAGAAGGAACCCATGAAGGCTGGGACAAAAGGTAAAAAGAGAGTGAACTCCTCCCCCATGTCTAGAGGTGGCAAAGGGAGTAAACAAAGTGATTTTTCTTAGGAATTACACGCCCTAATTCCAAACTAACGAGAGCAATAATAATAAACGCAGAAGAAGGAAAAATCAAGTACAAAAAAATACAACAAGATTTATACAGGTTCGCCTTAAGGTGAGACTATGTCCTGTCTTTCGCTGCTGTAGTAATCCACTATGAAGATGAAATAATTTACAAGAGAGATTGCACACACTTACATGTGTTGTTTTCTCAAACCTCTCTCGGCCATAACTATTGCTCCTAGAACGATTGATACTAGTTAAGGTGATGAAACCCTAACAATCGTGCCCCCATATATAAAGAGAAAATTAGGGCAACCTGATTACAAGTGTGAAATCCATAAACTATCCTTAATAACACAACAATCAATATATTGTGTGCTTGCCTGGGTGCTCCGCCCCTGAACCCCCACAATGACCTTAACGCGAAGGCCGATTTGAGATAGAGTGTAAGGTGTTAATTCGGCTCCACAACTTAACAATCTTCATAAGGATAACATAAGGGTGTAACTATGTTCGGAGAATGAAGATTAAGTGTTGATACTTTGATTGAATCAACATAAGGTTTTTTTATTTGCTTTCCTCTCATTCTTGCAAGTATCGGTTAAGGAGCAGTTTTCTATATCTCAATGCTATTTTTTTATCTTTTTAAAATTATTTGAATCAAGCCTAGTTGATTCCCTACGGAAATCATGGTTTAGTATGCTTAATTCCAAGGAAAAAAATTCGTTGAACAACCCCTAGAAGATTGCTACTTTTGGTTGTTTGCTGCTTGTTTTTCCTCCTCATTGGGTTCTTGGTTGATGCAAAGAAGGGGGGTGGGGGGGGAGGGGTATGGAGGAGGGATGGTAAGAAGATTGTTGAATTCAGCAGTGATTTTGATCCTTATAATTAGGATTATATTTTGATATTTAGTTCTATAAATACTCAAGAGCCAAAGTAAAGTATAACTGCTGAGATTTCTTTACATATGGGGCATGTACTTAAGGAGGAAAGTTTCTGTCTTTGGAATTGACTTGACTTTAAGCAAGATTTGATGATTTGATTTGATCTTCTTTTGGATTTGGAGAATCCTTATAGATTTCATGGGCCAGCATAAGGAAATTCTGTTTTTGTCTAAGTGCATGCATGAATTGAGGTTTAGATTTAAGAAAAATAGGTCTCAATGTATTCTCTCCTTGCTTCAATTGTTGCTCTCTTCGCTTAATTCTGGATTGTTGCACCTTATACACGAAGCTAAGTTGATTCTCTATTGGTTTTACATCATCTTTTGGCTTTAAAACCAAGAGGATGTGTGGTTAAGAGATTTTTTCCCACATCAAAGAAAAAAGGTGCTAAAATTTCAGTAAGTATAATTGATTCTTGAAGCTACAACTTCAGCTCATAAACTCTTTGAGTGGTGATTTTTTATTTAGTAGATAATATTTCATGGCTGAAGATATTGGATTTATATGGCTAGAAATTTTGACCTACTCAAAATCATGACAATTCCTCTTAAGGGGTTATCAAATTACTTGAGTTGGTCACAATCCGTTAAACGATTTCTAATGACTTGTTGAGTCACTTGAATAAGCCACTTCATCTTCTAGATGAGGAAGATAGTACATATACAAAGTGGCTTAAGGAGGACACTCTAGTCCTTAGTTGGTTGATCAACAACATGGAAGAGACCATTGCAAATAATGTGGTGCATCTTAAGACTGTTAAACAAGTGTGGGATTCTTGTGCAAAGTTATACTCCAATGCCAATAGCATGCAAAAATTATACGATATTTTACAAAAAAATATATAATACCAAGCAAAGAGATAATATACATGACTATATTTCAAGGTTTAGAGGTCTTATTCAAGAATGAAAACTTGCTCAGCCCTATTCCACAAATATTTCAGTTCAAGAAAGGGAAGCATTGGCAACAACCATCTGTCTTGCCAATATCAAATTGTATCTTGAGGTAGCCAAAACTCATATCCTTAGCTTAGTTGGTCTTCCCTCCTTTAATGATATCAGTGCTACACTTATATGTATCCTAGATCCATCCACCACTTACCAAGTTGATATCTCCTCTGCGATACACTTTAATAATAGAGGTGGTAATTCCAGTAATTGGGGATGACAAAGAAATAATCGAGGTGGTCATGGAAGAGGTGGTAGAGATGGGCAAGGCTATTCTCGATCCGAAAATCAAACCTATTCTCAATGGAAAAATAGGTCACATAATTGATACTTATTGGAAAATCCATGGGAAACTAAATTGTGCTACAGCCAACCAAGCATCTACCAATAGTGGAGATAAGGTAGAGAACATGCCTAACACATCTAGAGGCCACAAAACTATATCCAAAGAACACTATGATTTAATTCAACAGATGAAGCGTATAATGATATCTGCCTTGATCAAAACCTCTTCCACAACTGCAACTAAAACTATCTCATGTATGATCTCAGCTACTTCACCCTCTCCGTCCTAGATTATTGACTCTGGGGCCTCCGAGCACTAGATAGGTAATGGTAATCTTTTGAGTTCTATCTTCCCTTGCTTGACTAATAAATTTGTTCCCATAGCAGATGGGTCCTAAACCAAGGACCAAGGGATGGAGTCCACAAATTCTACATCCACATTACACTTACAAGAAGTATTTTTTGTTCCTCAATTTCCTTTAAATTTTCTATCAGTTAGTTAGTGTTGGAAGATAGGGCCCAATCACACATGACCAAGGAAGACCCACATATCTAAGAGTATTGTAAGATGGGCCACATGACCGAGGAAGGCCCACATATCTAAGAGTATTGTAAGATGGGCCCAAACACATAAGAAATAGGACCCACCATGATTACCACGAGCTGACATCTTTATCACATAAGTTGGAAGATCAAGAAGGACTCACAAAGGTAACCACAAGCTAGTTAGAAGATCAAGAAGAACTCACAAAGATAACCACGAGCTGGCATCTTTATCTTATGGTTACATCCTAGAAGAGTTCTAGTTTGAGATATGTTTGTCTTTTATTTATATTGAGTTATTTAATTATGCTAATGTTTATCCTTAAGTGTTAAAGTTTGGGTGTAATTGGGACAAATGTAGTTTTATTGTAATTGGGCTCTAATACCTTCCTCTATTATAAATAGAGGTTCATGTACATTTATTATAATAAGTTAATGAAGTCAATGAAGTATTTATCTTTTCCATAAAAAAAATGTTGGTAGATAGAGCCCAAGCCTACACGACCAAGGAAGGCCCACATATCCAAGTGTGTTAGAAGATAGGCCCAAGCCCACAAGACCAAGTAAGACCCATGCAACTAAGAGATCTAGAAGACAGGTTCAACGCCCACAGATCAAAGAGAACACCCATATGCCCACATACAATGATGGCATGATGGTAAATAAAAGGTCATCTCATAGAGATGGCATTGATGTAATTAGATTAAAGTTCCAGGTTTAAAACCCTAAACCCTAAGTTCATTGGTATTATTATAATATAGTAGTTTCATTAATCTATAAATAGAGCTTCAGGGGGAGGGTTAGAAAATCAAGTCCATAACCCTTCTTCCTCCAGTTTACTCGCAATGGGTCTCTCTCCCTTTTTCTCTATGAGCTAAATTCATGGAGTCCTGAAAATCAACATGGTATCAGAGCTTTGATTTTCAGGATTTCGACTATGGTTTTTTCGAGTTTTCATTCTCCTTCATTTTTCGTAGTTGTTGGAATTCAGTTTGATTTTGTTAGTGTTTTTCTTACTGCACACTGCCTTTTTTTTCCCTTATCCGAGTTGACTCGGCTTAACACCATCATACCACTGAGACCGACACGAAAAGGCAGAGCCACTGGTTTGAACTGTTTTTCCTTCGTGTTGCCATCATGCTTCCAATCGCCATCACTCGCTTCGGCAAAGTTGTGTTGCTGGTTCGTGCTCTGCCGTGAGCAATAGTGTCGTTACTCTTCTTGCCAAACAAGGCGACCTTGCCATCCGGTTGTCTTTGTTTATCTTTTCCTTCCGTTGATGGGATGTTATCGGAAAGCCATGCTGCTTCTCTGGGATATTACTCCAGAAGATATCTCTTTTGCTAGATCGTTTTACTGCCACTTGAAACCAAGCCGCACTGTTCTGCCAAGTTTTTTTCTGTTGTCCTACGTTGCTCGGGAGCCAATGTCACAGGGAGGAAGACGGTCGTTCTATTCAACGCCGTAGGGAAGAAGATGATATTGTATTTGGATATAACAATTGATTTCGGAAACTCCTCTGGTTTCTATATTTGTTTTTCTACTACTGTTGGCATATGTTTTTCTTCTTCCAAAGATATTAGACTCGGTAGTCTCTCACTTGGAAGGTTTCTATGATTTTCTATATGATATTTCTGGAAGGTCTCTCTTGGAGTGAAGTTTTTTTTTGGAAAGTCCTCTTTGTTCGGAATCTTGCTGTCTAGAAAGTTGTTTTTTGAGCTTTGTTTACACCAAGACCAACTCAGACCGAGTCAATTGGGTCTGGGTCAATTTGACTCAGGCCACTTATTTTTGCCTCGGTATACGTGTCTGGACTAAAGCTTATACATATTTCTGTCGCGACTCGGATATGTTGGTCTACTATTTGACTCGGTGTGACTCGATAAAATTTTCCTCTGGCTGGATTTTTACTTTGAAGAATTGACAGATTATTCCTTGGTCAGCATATTATTTAGTTCAGATATGTGCATTAGATTATTTCATGGGTCTTCCTTCGACTTATGGGCTTGGGCCCATCTTCTAACACACTTGGATATGTGGGCCTTCCTTGGTTGTGTGGGTTTGGGTCCTATCTTCCAACAGTTAGTCAACAAAAAGATTTATATTCCATTACTTTTTCTCCTACCTCTTGTGTCTTTCAGGACCTATAGACGAAACAGGTGATTGGTGGAGGCCTTGAACAAGGGGGCTATACTACCTCAACCAGTTCACAACACAAGGCCTTTCAATGGCACAACAGAGTAGGCCACCCTTCTCTACAAACCCTTAAACATGCAATTCCCTCATTACAGTCTATTTCTCATTTGAATTGTGAAAGTTGTCAACTGAGTAAACACCAGCGGAGTACTTATTCCTCTCAAGGCAAAACTAAAGGTGTTGCTCCTTTTTCTTTAATTCATACTGATATGTGAGGACCCTTGAACATATCTAATGTTTCTCATTCAAAGTATTTTATTATATTTATTGATGACTTCTCTTGGGTTACATGGTTATTTTTACTTAAAAATAGATAAGAAGTATTACCTACTTTCAAATCCTTTTGTTCTATAAGGTCTACTTAGTTTAATACTACCTCAAAGATTCTCTGGTCCAATAATGCAAAAGAATATATGTCAAGAGATTTCCAATCATTTTACCAGGATAATGGAATCGAACATCAAACCTCTTGTGTCTACACACCACAACAAAATGGTGTGTCTGAAAGAAAAATAGACTCCTTCTTGTGGTTGCTCGGGCCGTCCTTCAACATGGATTCTATTGGCCCCATGCTATCCTTATAATATGCTTTTTCATCAATAGGTTGCCATCTTCCATTCTAAATGATCAGTCACCCTTCTCCAATCTCTTTCCTACTGAAGACATGTTTTCCCTTCCTATGAAAATATTTGGGTGTACTTGCTTTGTCCATGTCACATGGACATATGACCAAATTAGACCCCAGAGCCCTCATATGTATTTTTTTGGGTATTCTCGTACCCAGAAAGAATATGTGTGTTATAATCCTTCACTAAAAAGAATGTTCATATTTAAAAGATGTGAATTTTCTTACGAGCAACTTTTTTGTTGAATTTAAGATCCCATGACTAAAACCTCAAGCAAAGTAGGAGAGGAAGATGAGAAGAAAAGAAGAAGAGATGAGACGAGTTAAAGGGAGAGAGAGAGCCTTTAGGCTAAGAGAGAGCTTGGACTAATTAAGAGAAGGGGAGAGAGCTTGGATTCTCTACCCCAAGCCAAGGGCCTCTATTTATAGTTTTTGAGTGGATGTTATGATGTCCATAATGCCCTTAGGGCTACAAGCTTTACATAAGAAAATATATAAGTAGATATGTTCCTCCTTGACTAATTACATCCTTGTGCCATCTTTATGAGAAGTCTTCTTATTTACCATGATGCCACCTTTCTTGGATGTGTGGGCCTTCTCCTTGGATGTGTGAGCCTTCCTGGTCATGTAGGTTTAAGCCCATCTTCCAATACTCCCCCCTCAAGCTGGAGGTGAGAGAACATTATAAATGCCCAACTTGCTGCAAATGGTGTATAGGATCTTCCTGTATAAAATGGCAGTCCATCATATCTTCCAACACTCCCCCTCAAACTGGTGGTCTCTTTGTTCTTTACCGAGGACCCATCTGGCATAATATAAGAGAGATTAAAATCACTCCTAGTCGTAAGACAAAGCTCCATACTCTAGTCAAATAGTCATAGTAAAAAATACTTCCTGCTCAATTTGACGGGCGGAGGAGTAGCCCTAATGTGAGGCAAAAGTCTACCCACTTTTTTATGGTAGCTAAGAAAAACATCTCTTGGGTGAATAATAGACTTGACTCACGTTGGATGTTTAACATACTCCTATCCTCTGTAGGTAGTGGGTCTAAGTCAATGCTTAGAAGTGTAATAATAAGCTCCTTCATCACGGTGTGCCAACACAGGCACTGACTCTCAAATGGTAGGAGTAAAACTGCTAAATAAGGGGATAAAAGGTAATCACTAGAAGATGATATTTTGGGGCTTCCATGTGCTTTCTTCTTCATTGGAGTAACCAATGCTGACAACAATTAGAATTTGAGAAGTCCTTCAATAATAATGTCTCAATCAGATGGACACAATAGCAACAACGGGTATGGGCCAATGCCCAAATAACACGTACCAAATAATAAAAGTTCTTAATAAGGACACATGAAATAATCCACAATGCGTCCATCCTTGAATAAGGAGAATGTGCACCAAATAATAAGTTGGAATAGAGTAATAAGCTGCTTGTAAAGGATGAAGTAAGAAAGTAATTTCTAAGCCTTGGTAAACTTCAAACCGAGAGCTACTAATCCTCTTAGGATTGGCAAGGGCTAATAATAAACTCAAGAAAAAATAGTTGTGCATCACCTTATCACTAAACTTAGCCCGAGATGTCCATCATTGGAAAATTGAGCTAGCCCGAGTTGATGATGGTCTTAGGTCAATTTTCCATCTCAATTTTTCATCCACTAATTAAGGAGGCTAGTAGTAATAAATTCACAATAGCTCAAATATGAATGGGAATAATTTGTTTAAGAAGAACCAAACCAAGTCAAAGAGCCCAAGTAAGCGACAGCTTGAACCAACTTGGCTCAAGAAGAGGTGCTATTTATTGTATGTAGATGAAATTATTCTTACGAGAAGTGATACTGAGATCATAAACCAAATTAAACAGAAGATATGCAGTGAATTCTTGACAAAAGACTTTGGACTCCTCAAGTAGTTCTTGGGTATTAAAGTTCTTTAGTCTAGACATGGAATCATCCTTCCACAAAGAAATTATGTTCTTGACTTGCTCAAAGGCACAAGAATGATGGGATGTCGCCCTATTGACACTCCGATGGATAAAAATGTGAAATTATGTGCAGGCTCTGGAGAAGTTGTTGATGTGGGCAAATGCCAAATACTAGTTAGAAAACTAATGTATCTTACATTGACTAGACCAGATATCTCATTTTCTGTTAGTGTTGTCAGCCAATACACCTACAAACCTCATGTCTCTCAATGGAAGGCACTAGAAAGAACCCTCAAGTACTTGAAGAAGGGCTTTTATATCAGTACCATGGTCATCTCAATGTTGAAAGTTTTTCTTATGCAGATTAGGCTGGATCTCTGGATGATAGAAAATCCACCTCAGGGTACTGTAACCTAGTTGGAGGCAACCTTGTGACATGGAAAAGTGAAAAACAAAGTGTTGTGGCAAGATCTAGTATCGAGGTAGAATATCGAGCTATGGAAAATGTGGTAAGCGAACTTCTGTGGATAAAATCCCTCCTAGGAGAAATGGGATTTAATGGAACTCCACTACGATAATCATGTTGCAATTCACATTGCTTCCAAGCTAGTCTTTCATGAAAGAACTAAGCATATCTAAGTTTACTATCATTTTTGTTAAGAATTAGACGCCCTAATTCCAAACTAACGAGAGCAATAATAATAAACACAGAAGAAGGAAAAAGTAAGCAAAAAAAAAAAAATAAATAACAAGATTTATACATGTTCGCCTCAAGGTGAGACTACGTTCTATCTTCCGCCTCTACAGTAATCCACTATGAAGATGAAATAATTTATAAGAGAGATTGTACACACTTAAGGGTGTTTTTTTCTCTAACCTCTCATGCTCTTTGGATGATTAATCTTTCTCCGATTGATAAAACCCTAACAATGGCCCCCCATTCATAAAGAGAAAATTAGGGAAAGTGGATTACAAGTGTAAAATCCCCAAAACATGACACAATAATATATATCGTGGACCCGCCTGGGGGATCCACCCCCTTCCAATGCCCACGGTGACCTTACCGTGAAGATTGATCCACGACAGAGGCTAAGGTGTTAATTAGGCTCCACAACTTAATAATTATTTTAGAGATGTTACAAGGTGGGACCCACCATGATCACACGAGTTGGAGGGACCCCCCATGATCACGTGAGGTGGCATGATGAGTCATCACACGAGTTGGAATCCTTATCACATGAGTTGGAAGATTTGGCAATCTTCCTTGATTAATGTAATCGATTTATCTTCCCTTGATTTATGTAGATTTGGATAGCTTTGATTGATATAATTAGGGATATTAGGGATCCTATCTTAACTCTAAATATGTAATGAAAATAGTATAAATAGGGGTCTTGGTTGAAGAGTTCAATTAAGCTCTCCACTTCTCAACTCGTGAAGAATCTCTCTCTAACCTAAACTTTTTTTCTCTTTTTCTCTTCTCTCCTCTCTCTCTCTCTCTCTCTCTCTCTCTCTCTCTCTCTCTCTTTTCTCTATTTCTTCTCCCTCTCTCTTCTTGCTCGAGGTTTCAATAATTGGGTCTTAAATCCAACAAGAGAGGTTTCAATAATGGGTCATGCATATCCTTGACTCTACCTATTCCTTGTATTTCATATAGTCAAGCTCCTACATATTCTCAGTGTGCTGAAAAGAAGAGGATGTTCGGATCTCTCAAGGAGAAGGTACTCTCCAAGTATTGGGTGTAAGTGATTTTTCCTTTCTTTGTTTTTATTTTGTGAAAGGTTCATCTAGAACCTATGTAATCTAGATAGAAATGGCCAACTAGAGCTAGAATCTACCCAATCTTTTGGGGATATTGTATTTGTAGAAAGAGTGTATTGAGCTACACGCGGCCTAAAGAGAGCCATAATTTCTTTGTCTAAATTCCTGATATTAGAACTATTGGCTAGTGAATACCATAGGGGAACATCGATAACTAAATTTTTTTTTGTCTTATGTTGTGTGAATGTTTACTTTACATTGAATTTAATATATTGTAGGATTTCTTTTACACGCCTAAGTTAATCTTATATTTTGAAAATTTCAATCCACCCTCCTTTTGAGAAGTCACCTAGGCCAACAATTGGTATCAAAGAAGATCAAACATTTAACTTGAGACAAAATCCCCTTGATTTTGAATCGTTTAGATGGCATCTCAAGTAGAAATTACGTTCCAAGAGGGTCACAATCCGTTCTCCGTTCCCTTATTCATTACTTCAGAATACCATTGGTGCAGATTTGGAATGAAAAATTTGTTATAATCCATTGGATTTGAATTATGGGAAGCTATCATGAGTGGACCCTTCATCCCATCCCAAAATGTAAAGGGAAGATTGATTCTAAAATCTATTTGTGAGTCGGATGACCTTGATAGCAATGCTAAGACTATGGAACACATTTTTAGTTCCTTGAGTGATGAATTCGTTGATTATTACGTATCATGTAAATCAATCAAGGATTTATAGGACAAATTAGAATATGAATTTTCTAGGAAAAAATTTTTTTTCCCTTCTCACTCTCGATGTAATACATCTAGTAATTGCACAAACTATTGATTGCATGGACTTATGTGGAAACACCATCTCATATCAAGATGAAATTTCAAAGAGTAACAGTTGTGAGGAATTACACAAAGAAGAATTGATGAGAAGAACCACATTCACAAGCAAATATATCAAGAAGAAGAAGAAGAAGAAGAACGTCTTCATCTCAACTTAGGATGTTACAAATGAATAGTCTAGCCACTCAGAACAAGAAGAAAGCGATGTTGAACTCATGGAGATTGAAGATGATGATGAGTCTACCATTCCCAAAGAGGTAAGTGACTTGGACTACGAAACTGAGCCTGAGTTTTTATTAGAAAAATCAATTCATAGTCTCAACAAATATAAGGAGAAATGCAATGCTCAATTACACGAGATTTTAAAGCTCATTGAAGAGTTTAGCGTCTTGAAGGAAGCTAATGAAAGCCATATGGCCAACAAAGTTGATTGATAGACAAACTATTATGTGATAGACTTGAATTTGAAAAACAAAGTTTAGACTTAGAACAACAAGTTAAATTTTTATCTCTCAAATCTACACCCAAGAGGAAAGTTTGAAAGAAATAAAAGAAGCAAATAAAGAAGTCTTTGCCATTCCTCACATTTGATGCCACTATTGCAAAGAGATGGGTCACTACGCCCACATCTGCCAAGTAAAGAATGCTAATGGCATCAAACAAAGATAGGTATCCAAGATAACCAAAAAGTTTGTGGAAGCCCAGTTCACCTATTGCAACAAATGTTTCCCAAAGGACCCAACATAAAATGGATCTCTAAGGGTTAAATTTTTCATGATGTAGGTATATTACCCTAGCCAAGGCATCGAAAAAAAATTTGGAATTTGGATAATGGTTGCTTGAGGCACATTAATAATGAAAAAAAAGAAGTTCATTGAACTCAAACCTAAAGACGGTGGTCATGACATATTTTGAGAAAATAGCAAAGTTACAATTAAAAAAAATGGTAAAATCGGTACCTCAACCTCTTTAATATCCGATGTATACTATGTAGAAGGGTAGATGCATGATTTACTTAGCATAAGTCAATTTTTTTATAAAGAAAATAAATTTTCATTTGAAAATGACAAATGCTTAGTAAAGAACGAAAACAATGAACTAGTTCTAGATAGACATTGAAATAGGAATCTTTTATGTAGTTAACAAAGTTAATTTGCCTTCAACTAGTGCCATTTGGTTGGGTGAAAAAATCGATGAATCTTGGTTATGTCATAAGAGACTAAGACATATAGGGACGGATCGCTTTAACAAATTAGTAAAGAAAAACCAAGAGAGGGGACTACCAGATAAAAAAATTGTAAGAGAAAAATCTTGTGATGCTTGCCAACATGCAAAGCAACACAAAATTTCTTTTAAGTCAAAGAACATAGTTTCAACCTCTTGTCCTCTTCAACTAATCTGTATGGATTTAGTTAGACGTACTCAAACCTTAAACCTAAAAGGGAAGCGTCTCACCCTAGTGGCGGAAAATAACTATTTAAGGTTCACACGGGTGGATTTCCTAGCTCATAAAGATGATGCTTTTTCGACCTTTGCCAAACCTTTTTAAAATGTTTAAAAAGAGCAAGCCCATAACATTGTCAAAAATAGGAGTGACCATGGAGGAGAATTTTAAAATTCACACTTTGAGATATTGCACAAAGCATGTTATAGAGCATACATTTTCAACTCCTCGAACTCCTAAACAAAATGGTGTTGTTGAGAGAAGAAATGAACATTAATTTAAATGGCTAGAGCTATGTTTCATGCATCCAACATGCCATATAGGTTTTGGGCTGAAGTTGTAAACACCGCATGTTATATCATAAATTGAGTTAGCATAAGTCCTCTTCTCAAAAAAAAAAAAAAAAAACTTCATATGAGTTGTATACAGGCACCCTTCCCAACATTACTTATTTTAGAATCTTTGGATGTAAAGTATTCATATTGAAAGAACCAAAGGAAAAACTAGGGAAGTTTGACTCTAGAGCTGATATAGGAATTTTCTTGGGTTATTCTACTCATAGCAAAACATATAGGGTTTATAACAAGACATCTATGAGAGTTGAGGAGTTCGTTTATGTTGATTTTGACGAATCTGATTCGCCACATCCAACCCCAACTCCTATTTTCAACGATAAAGAGGGAAACCCCTTTGATTCATCCCCAAGATATAAACCTCAAGAAGGTAACCAAATGACCTGAATAACCAAGAAGAATCATATATATATAGCCAAATAACCAC
Source organism: Aristolochia californica (assembly GCF_029961685.1). Lineage (NCBI taxonomy): Eukaryota > Viridiplantae > Streptophyta > Magnoliopsida > Piperales > Aristolochiaceae > Aristolochia > Aristolochia californica. The sequence goes on along the minus strand of NW_027181881.1, from coordinate 38,204,523 downwards.
AAGTTCATGGTTGACCATTCTCTAAAACACATCATTAATGACCCTCAAAGAAAAATTACAACTAGAAGAATAACTCATGAAACTATGAAAAATAGTGCCTTTATACCACAAATTGAGCCTAAAAGCATTGCCTAAGCTAAAAATGATGATTTATTAGATCATGGCAATTGAAGAAGAATTGAATCAATTTGAAAGAAACAAAATTTGGACTCTAGTACCTAGACCCAAAATCAATAACTCATAGGAACAAAATGTGTTTTTAGGAACAAAGCAAATGAAGAAAACTAGGTAGTGAGAAACAAAGTTAGGTCAGTTGCTAAAGGATATAACCAAGAAGAAGGTATTGATTTTGAAGAAACCTATGCACCATTGGTGAAACTAGAGGTAATTCAAAACTTTTTAGCCTATGCTTGTCATATAAAGTTTAAATTGTACAAAATGGATATAAAGATTTCATTCTTAAATTGGTACATTCAAGAAGAAGCCTATGTTGAACAACCCAAAGGTTTTGAAGACTTGAAGAAACTTGGCCATTTATAAAAGCTACAAAAAGCTCTATATGGGTTAAAACAAACTCCTAGAGCATTGTATGAAAGATTAAGCTAATTCTTAGAAAAGAATGGCTATAAGAGAGGTAGTGTAGGTAAGGTTCTATTTACAAAGAACCATGATAAATACTTGACTGTCATTCGAATTTATTTGGATGATATCAAATTTGGTTCTATAAGTCCCTTTCAATGTCAAGAACTTTAGGGTTTAGCAAAGAGATTACTCATTTTTAAGGGTAGTTTAAGCACAAATCACCTCTAGGGTGAAGAATAAAAGATTTGACTCAAGCTAGATCTTGGACATACTTGACTCTTATACTTTTTAGATAGTGGGTATAGGCATTGCTCTGGAGTGATGAAAACACAAGAAGATAAAGTGAAGAAATACTATATGAAAACAACTTTAGTCAAAATGAGGTGACTATGCCACACTCATACTTCCAAATGAATTTAGAATATGACCTTTTTTTTTTATAAAACTATAGGAGACTATAACAATAGATCTTAATAAATTTGACCAAACATACTTTTTTTGGGGGTGGCCACAACTTTCGGAGTTCACAATACCTGAGAGACACAATTAAGTAACAAAAATGCAAAACTTGGAAACAACATCGAAGCAAGAAATTGCATACCTTGAATGAGCACATCATGGAGTATTTATGTGTAACCAAAAAAATTTGATTATAAGAGAAATTTGGCTTAAAACTCAGATTTTATGAGAAAAGGAAACTCAATTTACGTCAATGCATGGAGAGATAATAGGAGAGAAAATAAGTTTATTTATAAAGAAACCATACTTAAAAAGACTTAAATTGATACCTAAGTTGACATAAAAATCTTTGTTCTCGAATCATATATAACCTCTTGATTATCTTCATTGTGTAGCTCGATCTTTGCTAACTCCAATGTGAATATCTCCTTAAATATAAATCGAACGGATATAAAATTCTCTCCTTATGAAACTAGACTTTTATACCTTTCATAAAAGTATAATTTTTCTTCATAAAATATACTTCTTTTGAGAGAAATAATTTTATAGATTTCAGACTCTTTAATCTAGCCGAATTGAGTACTCTTTCTTTTTTGGCCAGCATGACCATTGACTCTTCCCAAATAGATATCTCCCTCTAAAAAATTCAGATTGAGAATTAGTTGGATTGGTAAGAAAATAGAATTAAATATAATTATTTTAAAGTATAATTTTTCATATAAAGTCTCGTTCTTGATGGTATAAAGTGACTTAAAAGTTTAAGCCTTTTGTTGCTACTTGAACCTCTCTTGTAATCTGACCTTTGCAGTTTCAAATATCAATTTCTCTTTATAAAAAATACTATTACCAAAATTATTTTTGCGTTGAAATCGAATATCTTTTCGTCAATATATAATTTTCAATATGAAAAGTTTCGTAGAGAGGTGCGAATGCCAAGAAAACAATGGGTATTGGGACATGAAAGAAAAAAAATAGAATACAAACCTAAACTACTAGAGATGATAGATCGAAAAATGATCACATTATCTCTAAGGTTTGACCGAGTCAACTCACAAAACTTGCTTAGAAACCATGTTGATTTTCTAGAAAAGTGAGAAACTTCACTAATGTGTTGTAATTTGAGTACAATAAACCTCGATTTATAATAGAGGAAACAAGTAGAATCTGATTATAATTAAACTACCGTTGTCCCAATTATACCTAAAGTTAAACTCTAAAAAATAAGTCTATAACAATTGAACATAAATAGAAAACTTACATAATTAAAATTCCTTTAACTGAGACTCTTCTATGAGAGCTCCTCCTGTGAGACTCCTATAAGACTCCACCATATTAATTCTGGCTTTGTGAGACTTCTTACTGTGAGAGTCATACAAGATTTTTTCATATATGTTCTTCAATAGACGTCTTGCATGTAGAGACCCGATTGAACTCATTGGGAACTAAGGCACGTAACAAAAGGTTAATGGGCTTAGAGTTCATTTGAGTTGTTCCTTATGTTCCCTCGTTAGCTTTATGAGTATTTTTGTGACTAGAAAGCCATTTTCAAGCTCTTGAGGCTCGAATGGACCATTCTTGGTCACATGCCATATGTCCCAATCTATGGATCAGAGGAATAATTCCATTCTTACCTTTTGTAATCATAGTTCGTTCCATTGAACAAAGGAGGACGATTGGTAAATTGTCCTTTGGAAATGAGCAATTTATCTTGAGATACCATTTAATCAGTTCAAAATTAAGGGAATTTTGACAAGTTAAATGCTTAGCTTGCTTTGGTACCAATTGTTAGCCCGGGTAGCTTCTCAATAGGGGCGTGAATTGATATTTACAAGTTAAAATTTTAACTTAGGTGTGGAATGTAAAACATGCAATAAAATAATTACAAGATAAGATTCAATCACACACCATAGGGTGACACGAAAATTTTTGTTATCGATGTTCCCCTATTGGTATTCACCATCTAAGAACTCTTGCTTGAAAAATTCTACCATTAAAGATCTAATAGCTGAAATTACATCAAAGAGATTTTAGCTCTCTTTAAGCCACATCTACCTCAAGTACTTGCTTTTACAAATACAATCTCCCCAAGAAATTGGTTGGATTCCAGTTCTAGCTGTCCATTTCTATCTAGATTATAATAGGTTCTACATGAACCTTTTACAAAAGAAAAAGAAAAAAAAGAGTAAAACACCCTTTCACTTGAAGAGTACCTTCTCCTTAAGAAATCCAAACATCAAATTGTTGCAGCACAATGTTGTTAGAAGATGGACCCAAGCCCACGCGAGTATGAAGAAGGCCCACACATCCAAGAAGGGTGGCATGATTGTAAATAAGGTGTCATCTCATAAAGATGACACAAGGGTGTAATTAATCAATGTGAACATGTCTACTTATGTCTTTCTCATGTAAAGCATATAGCCCTAAGGGTATTGTAGGCATTGTAAATTCGTCTAAAAAACTATAAATAGAGGCCTTTGGCTTGAAGTGGAGCACCAAGCTCTCTCTTCTTCTCAAGATCCATAGAAGACTCTCTCTCTTAGCCTAAAGGCTTTCTCTCTCTCTCTTTTCCTTTCTCTTTTCTCTACCTGAGTTCTCTCTTTGCTCTCCTCCTTTCTTCTCTTCTCTTTTCCTTCTCTTCTCCCTCTCTTATTTTGTTCGAGGTTTTAAGCATGGGGTCCTAAATTCAACAAATTTGAATATAGGATTTTGTCTTAATGAAGATGCAAGGAAAGGTGGAGGAAAATGAATGACTCTCTTTTACTCAAAAACACTTTGAGAAGTATTTGCAAGACTTTGAGAATAAAAATTTGAAGATTTTCCAATAAATATTTATTAACTTCTCTATGTGAGGTTTGGTGGGGTATTTATAACTTCTCCAAACCAAACTAGCCATTTTTTGCACATTTGCAAATGTCAGTGTTTGGATTGATCAATCACTGTAAAGTGATTGATTGATGAAACGTGTATAATGGTTATTTTTCTCTTAGGATGTGACTTATTGATCAATGATATGATCAATCAATATCTTCCCGTTGGGCCTAATTTGTTAATCAGAGTTCCCTCTGACAGTGCATTACAAGTATGATTGATTAGTGAACTTCCTATGATCGATAATGCTTTTATATCCATGACTGGCGAGATTTTGTTTGATCAATCAATCATGTAGGATGATCTATCATTCCATGTAAAATTTATTTGCATGAATACTATTGATCGATCAATCCAAGTGGGATGATCAGTCATGCTTTATAGCATGAAATGGTCATAGTTGTGACGATCGATCAATTGATTTAGGTTGATTGAGCATGCTTTATAAGCTTGCCCTATGCATTTGTAGATGATTGATCATTGGCAGAGGTTGATCAATCATTACAGTGCTAGTTCATTTGAATTATTTAAACATATGAGAATGAAAGATCCTAAGTGCTTTAACATGTTTGAAAATATGTATATGATGTTTTGAAACATTTATGAATGGAATGTGTCCTAAAGCTCCATGTTTAATATTGGACCTCAAATTGAAGGAGTTTGGACAAGCCTCTTTTACATGGATTGGATTTTGACATATACTAATGAATCCTAAACTCCAGTCTTCACTTTGTCTTCTTCTTCTAAGGTACATATTAAAGATTAGACTTTCCATGATGCTTGAAGTATGGAGTAGACTTGATTTGTTTTAAAGTTTTAGACATTGAAATGCATGTATCGTGAAGGTAAAGTATATGAAATACTTTACAAATTATCACTTCTATTAAGTTTTATTGTCATCAAAAGCAATAAGAGAGTCAAATTATGATCAACACATGTTACCCTAAAAATATACAAGGGGCAACCTTAGGTTATAAGTTTTTGAGTGAGAAGAGGACAACATAAACATCCAAAAATATGTAAAGAATTACAATCAAAAGTAGGGTTAAATAATGAGGAATAGAGTATTAACTTGTTACAATATAAAAAAGGTAATCTATTAATAAGGAAAGTAGAGGTCATAAAGTCTTCAACACCAAAAAGTTAGAGAGATATTAGCATGAAATAGAAATGTTAGACCAATTCCCATTAAGTGTCTATGTTTGTGATCTACTGCATTGCTCTCTAGTATTGTGGATATGAAATAATTAAAGAAATACCATTGGTTTGTAAAAAAGTAGAACTAAAAAATGTGGAGACCCGACCCGACCCGACCCGGTTCAAATTAAAACTTGTTACTAAATAAAAAATTACTTCCACAAATGATAATTCTAGGTTTAAAAACCTCCGGTTCGGACTTCGGACGAGTTGTCACAATGCCGCCGCCGCCGCCTTTCGAGTCATTTCAATTATAAAAAATTGAATGGAAATAAAAATTTGCCGCTGTGAAGTCTGATACGTGGAAACAAAAGCGAGCCCGCACCTCCACGATATTGAGAAAATGAGATGAAGATCAAGAAAACGCCACGCGAAATAATGATGGAATCCAGAAGTATGGTAATTTTAGTCATCGACGTGGGCCATTTCAGATGGTTTCCCGTTATAAGGGCTAACCAGCGGATCGCAGATCGCGGATCGGTTTGTGTGTTTGTCTTTCATTTTCTTCATTTATTTAACGTTGGAAAGCAGGGCCCTGGTTTTTGCTCTCTGTCGTCTCCTCTGCAGTGTCACCTGCTGTTCTGAGATAGAGATGAATATATTATGATAGCTCGGAACGAATTCCGAGGCGTTCTTTCATTACAAGACAGTAAAGAAATCTACAGGGCCAGAGCGACCTTAAGTCTTTCATCTTCTCTCATTCAATCCAGATCTCATACTCTTCCTCTCATGATAATCATGCCATGGAGTTTTTCTGTTTCGGTTTCTGCAACTAAGCCAAGCGTTGGAGTTTGAGCAGGAAGGGCAACAAACCTTCATTAAAAAAGGAGAAAAAGGAGGAGGTTTTTTGGGGTCTTGAGCTAAGCTTGTAGAAATCGGAAGTTTCTTTTCTGGATATGAACAACTGGCTGGGTTTTTCGCTGTCACCTCATTTGAGCATCGATGGAAGTGAAGCGAGAGGAGACGGGGGCGGTTCGGGCGTCGGCTGTTGTTACGAGGGATTCGGAGGAGGCGAAGAAGGATTTTCTCATCTTTCAGTAATGCCTTTGAGGTCCGATGGGTCTCTCTGTGTGATGGAAGCTTTTAGGAGATCAAATGGTGGAGGTGGGGAAAAATATTTGCATGATTTCAGTAGTTCTCTTCTGTATCCAGGTTTTTGCATTAGGAGAGTAGCTTCTCTATTGCTTTTTTTTTTCTGCATGCAGCATTAGCCATATAAAGTTTTTGTTTCAATGGTTGGTATATATTTTCGCGTTTTGGAGCTAAGAAAGGCTTTTATTTTTTTTAAATGAAACCTTCCGGGTGGCAGAGTATTCTTTTCATGCATCTGCTATCTATTCCTGTAGATTTGCTTCATCTCTGCTACGAAATTCACGAAATCTTCTGTATATTTTCTTTATGCAGTTTCGCTTGATCATCCATCGCTCTGTTGTTTCTTCATTAGAAACTGAGATGATGCAGTAGATATATGGATGACTCTGATTGTCTTCGTCTTGATTCTTTTCTTCTCTGTACTCGTTAATTCTCTTTTGAAGGGGCGGGCACACCATGACTCTTTTTTCCGTCTTTAATTTCTTCTTTCTCATGCTTTTGTGGATCTCGCCACTGGACAACTTCCTTCTGTCTATTAGTTCTTTCATTGCTCTATAATCATTCTGCCTCATACTAATAGCCTTTTTTGAAACTTGGCAGATTGGAGATACGAGAATGGCCTGCCGCTCACCACCTCCGCTACTGGCAATCCAGATAAAGAGCGTCCAAAGCTTGAAGACTTTCTGGGAGCTTATTCCAACAGTACTGCTCAAGATAATGCCAACCCAAACGCTGCTCATACCTCCCAACCTCTCTCTTCTTTCAACGACATCTACTATCAAAATCCTGATGGCACTTTCCACCAAAGAGACCAAAATAGTACTCAAAGAATTAATGTTAACATCCCTCCTGTATACAACAACGCCTCGAACGAGGTGGATACTGAAGAAAGCATCCCGAACCCATCTCTCATCCAAGCTTTTCAGCATTACCATGATAACCAGACCCTTGTCCCAACTTCCCACCTCCAAAGTCCCAACTCTAGCCCTAATCAGAACAATTTCTACCATGTTGCACTCGACGGAGCGACTTCAACTATTTCAGGGTTTAAGTCGTGGCTGAGGCAGGCGCCGTATCCCTCCGAGAAGTCTCTTACCGAAGCTAACAAGTGCAATATTCAGTCTCTTTCTCTTTCAATGACTCCCGGCTCCCAAACGAGCTCGGTGGCAACAGCTTCTGTTGCGCCGTTGGCGTCGCCGGAGGATAATCGGAAGAGACATGTCGGAAAATCTCTAGGCAGGGAGTCGGTGCCAAGGAAATCCATCGATACATTCGGTCAGCGAACGTCTCAGTATCGCGGTGTGACGAGGTGGATTTTTGTACCCTGAATTTGTACTTATCTGCTTTTCTTTATTCAGCTCTAACGTAAATGATTAAATGATTTGCTATTGAAGCACTGCGGTATCTAGATCGAGTCTCATCCAGGTTCAATGCAGTCAGAAACAGTTCTACAGTAATCACACGTATGCATGTTGATTTTGCACAGGCATAGGTGGACGGGAAGATATGAAGCCCATCTGTGGGATAACAGCTGCAGAAAGGAAGGACAAACGAGGAAAGGAAGACAAGGTAGAAGAGGAAAAAATGGAATCTATCATTCACTTTCGATTTTACATTCTTTTTTCTTTTCCGTGCTCTTTTAGCGATTTGGGTTCTCAGATTGTTTAAGAATCTTCTAACGGCTATGCTTCTTGGATTTTTTGGATCTCGACCTGCTACGATCCCGCAATCTGCTTTACATGAACAGTTTATCTGGGTATGTAATATAAAATTATTTTTCGCTCTTTACTTCTTTCTTTCTCTTTTTTTATTTTTTTCCTTTTGGATGAATACCATAAAATTGTTAGGCACGATATTTGATGCTTTTCTGTGTTTTTTATTAGGAGGATACGATAAGGAAGAAAAAGCTGCTAGGGCCTACGATTTGGCAGCTCTCAAGTACTGGGGACCTACCACCCATATTAATTTTCCTGTAAGCTGTTTTTGATTTCCTCCCTCCTTGATCGAATGTTTTAAAATTCATGTTTTTTGGTATTTTTGCTTTCGTCTTTCAGCATGCAGTATCATCCTGTTTTTTTTCTTCCCTTCCGTTGGTTTTCATCGGAAATTGTTTTTCGGATCTCTCATGCTTGCAGCTGAGTACTTACGAGAAGGAGCTCGACGAGATGAAGAACATGACTAGGCAGGAGTTCGTAGCCAACTTGAGGAGGTGAATCACCAAAATCTTTAAGGCGATTTTGAGCAATCTGGTTTCTTGGTTCTCTGCATCGAGTCTTGGAGGAATTGACTGCTGATTTTGTCTCTTCAGGAAAAGCAGCGGTTTCTCAAGAGGGGCGTCTGTGTACAGGGGGGTGACGAGGTCGTGCTCCTGCCACAAACAACTTTATTTTCTAACCCTCTATTATTTACTGCTTTGCAGCTTTTCATCATCGTCTCCAAAAAAGGACTGCAATTTCTCTGCTTCTCTGAAATATCTTGCCCTACTTCATATCTTCATACCTGAGATAGGAATTCTGAAAAAGATTTCCTTGGCAGGCACCATCAACACGGAAGGTGGCAGGCTCGGATAGGGAGGGTTGCAGGCAACAAGGATTTGTACCTGGGAACATTCAGTAAGTCTCATCTGTTTCATATCTCTCTGTAGGAAAAATGATAAGGTGCAAATGTGAGATTGATTTCTTACAGTTTGGAAAAATGTATATCTTCTCCTTTGCACATCTTCGTACATGAATCTTGCTTACCGATCATCCCACTTCAGAAAATTGATTGCCCATCTCTCTTTCCTCTTGCATGCATGGTAAAACTTTTCATAAAAGCTGCGTCGCTGTTGCACTCCCACTGGCCTTTAGCCCTTTTAATTATGAAACCTCAGTTTCCATTGCTGGTTTCGCCTTCAATTTCATGGCATATATTAAATATACGCATTCTCTGTGTTCTGTTGATTGATCAATTATATGATGTGACCTGCACCTCGGTCTCCTTTCTGAATTATTTTTTGGGTAGTGATACTTCTAAGTTGGTCCTCTCTGTTAAAAAAAAATTATTTTTCAACCTTGATTCATGAATTGACCTGCTTCTATGTTAAAATTTCTTGCTCAGATTGGAGGCGTTTCTTGCTTTCCTGTATTATATATTCTTTTCTTCTCTGATGATGGTTTTGATTTCCATCGTATAATTTGAACTTTCAATGGCAACAGGCACCCAAGAGGAAGCGGCGGAGGCTTATGATATTGCAGCTATAAAGTTCAGAGGCACAAGCGCAGTCACAAACTTCGACATCAGCAAGTATGACGTGAAACGCATTTGTTCTAGTAGCACGCTCATAGCCGGGGATCTTGCGAAGCGTTCACCCAAAGATTCATCAGCCACCGGCTCCGACGACCAAGACTCCATTGGCCGCACACAGGCTCCGCTTGCTATAACTAGGTCTGGCACGGATGAACTGACTGACATGGTGTGGACTGCCACTAATGATCAGCAGCAGGATAACCTGCAGTATGCGTCGAATTCTTCCAACAATGACAATGTTTCACTTGTTTCATCTCTGAGCAATGGCGGGGACAGTCCGAAACACCCGGGGAACAACCAAAGTGAGTCTAGTGGACGAAGGAAGGCGATGGCTAGTGGTGCTTATTACGACGGTGTTGGCGTCGGTGGTGTGGGGGAGTATTCACCATGGTTCTTCTACGGGCAGCAAGCAGTTAAGTACGAGGGTGCGGCGGATGATGGAGGCAACAATGAGAATCTGAATATGGCGGGAATGAATCGACCCAGTAATCTGTCCGTTGTTCATCAGCTGCCCATGTTTGCTCTTTGGAACGAGTAAGGAGAAATCAAATAAACAACTTCGACAGGAGAATACACATTTTTGTATCATATCCGAAACTTTTACATGGTTAACACCAATTTTGCTTTCTGATTCTTGTCAAGAACAATGCGGCTATTATTGTATGTTAGGTAAAAACATCTGTTTATTTGAATTTCCATGAATATTGAGAGTATAGGCAATGCAATTAAACGGGTTAATTCATTATCCTCTTCGTCATGGAAACAAATTCCGTGTCTTGGTAGGGAAATCGATCGTTTGAATAGGCTCCCTAAAGGAGCAGAAAATGATTCCTCTACGTGCTGTCATTTCGCCGCATGAGGAATTATAGCCATTGTTGAGTGTTGTGGAGATGGATCTCTTCAAATACTTCACCTGGAAAGGATTTTGCACTGCATCTGTCAATCAGTCTCTGCATTTATTCACGCGTACATTCGTAATCATATAGTTTTTCTCTTCCTTTGGCTTGACAGAGAGATGTTTGCAGGCTACCGACTCGAAATCATCCCTGTTGACGCCTATTTACCGACGGATGTCTCACTGGACTGGCTCGTCGTTTTTGACTCGAAGGCACCTGCGTTAAATTGTGTGCCAGTGGCATGTCTAGGGTTTTCCTTTTTTTCTGTCTATTTTTTTTTTTTAAGTATCCAGTTGCTTGTTTACTTTGTCGTCTTCGTCTCCTGTCAGTCTCTGCCTCTTAAATGACCATCCGTACACGCCCTCACATAATTTGGTTAGATTTGCCCTTGGATCTCTTGGCGTTCTCGGCAGTCCCTAAGCAGACAGAATCTATAGGACAAGATACATCATGCAGAGACATTTCTCCATCAAACCTCTGTAAAATCTGCGTGCTTTGCCGCTCTTTCAAGCTTCAAAGTCCCACCCCTACCCTGTCCCCCTCCCCCCCCCCCAAAAACCCTGACACCGCCATTACGCTTAGCCGGAGGGATTCTGAAACCTTATGGGTTTAGGGTTTCTGCAGGCCGTTTTCCTCTTTTACCCACTTTGCTGTTTTGGGACGTATGACATGTTGCCTTCTCTTCGTATTCTTTAGTAAAAGAATGCCATTAACGGTAAAAGAGAAAGAGCATCAGGGAGGGATCAGGATTGCTTCCAACATTTTGAATGGGTTGAAAGTTGAATCTCCAAACTTCAGAATCAGAGATCAGACAGGTATCGGGTCTCGTGCTCTTTCCTTCTCCGCTTTAACTTGTTAATTTGTTATACTTTTACCAACCGTACGGAATATATTCCTGCTCTTTTTCTGATTAGCATTCCTCTCTTTTTATCATCTTCTGCTTGTTCTGTTGCTTTCACTGGGAAATACTGAAAATCAGGATTCCTTTGTAGATGTTCTTGCACATCTTAATGGAGGTTAACGTCTGAATTGATTCTTTGGGTCAGGACTCAGTACGTTGGTGGTCTCTTGTCTCAAGTCTCGGCAACTCTATGATCCGACGTGAAGGGTACGAGCTAATGGATGGTCGAGAGTCTGATCTGATGACACGAAACGAAAGAGTCCTCTTCCTCTGCCTGGATTGCTTTGAACTTGGAAGCAGAATTTTGGCAGTTTGTGAGAGCTACCAAATGAAGCGTCGATATCAGTACGTCTTGCGACCTGTACTGCGTTGAAAAGCCTAATACAAATGCTACCAACAGTCCAGCACAGTACTATGCGCCAAATACTTTCTCAGACCAGGCTTTCTGTTGGGAACAATTTCGATAAGACACCGTTTGGACATTTCAGAGTGCAGCCTTTTTAATTCTGGATTTCTCGTTGCCTTCTGCTTGCCTGGTTCTTAATCTGTTCTAGGTCCGAAAAGGATGATTCATCCAAAGAATAGTTCGTCTTTGTCGATGTTGTTAAAGCCCTTTTAAGTCTTTGCTGTAAGTGTAGTTAACTTAGATTGGCCAAAGACAAGTGCTAAGCTTGGGATATAATAACAAAAATATAAGCAGTGAGATCCTACTCTCTTTTCTCCCTCTCCCTTTCGTTTCTTATTATTCTCCATTTCCTCTCTCCCCCTCCTATTCTCGATTTCCCATCTCTCTCCCTCAAATTTGATGTTCTATTCTCGCAAACCAAAGTGAATTAGGAGGGATCTTAATATGGATTTTAGAGCACCTATCTTAGGAACGTTTAGCTCCCGCTTGGTGAAAATGGGGGCGATGGAAAGTGAGTAAGAACAAGAGGTCGTTGTTGTTGTTTCTGCTATCGGTTCGGTTGTGTCAGAAATGAATACAAAAATTTGGTCCATTCTGTGTGCAAGATTGGTTGAAATTGCAACGTTAGTGCATAGTCCGGTCCAAGAGAGGGTATCTTGTGAAACAGATAAGCCAAAAACAATAACAAAGATTCAAAGAATGATTTTCTACTTATCATTTAGGAGATAATTTATAATACATTACATGTTGATTTTAGGATCAATCGAAATCCTAAAATCAAGGAATAAAATCACAGGATCAAGGAAACAATTTTTTTTTTACAATCACGTTAATCAATTTACAAAAAGTTCATTACAGGCATACAAACACTCCTCCTCGAGTCGGTGCATAGATATCAATCATGCCCAACTTGTCAATTATACCATGAAATACCTTCCCTGATACTGTCGTTGTGAGCATATCAGCGAGCTGACTATTATATGATCTTTGCATTGAGGTTCTCTTTGATGAAATGACGATCAACTTCAACATGTATAGTGTGATGGCTGCCTTGTTATTACAGTGGAGATTCATCAGTTTGGCGTATTCAATCCCTAAGTCCCTCAGTATATTCCCTATCCATAACAACCCGCATACACTACGAACCCTGCCTCGAAATTCAACTTCAGTATTAGATCTTGATACTATTTTTTTTTTTGATTTTCTAAGCGACAATATTCCCTTCCACAAAAGTAAAGTAACTCGACGTGGATCTTTTGGTTGTATGATCACCTGCCCAATCAGAATCTGTATATCCTTTAATATTAGAGATACCATTTTTTTATAATAACAAACCTTTTCCTGGACCACTCTTTAAGTATCTCAAGATCCGATAGACTGTTTCCATATATTCTTCACTTGGTGCATGCATGAACTGACTCACAACGTTTATTGTATATGCTACATCGGGCCTTGTGTGTGATAGGTAGATTAATATTTCAACTAATCGCTGATAATGCCCTTTGTCTGCTGGGATTTGATCTGGAAGAATTTTGAGCTTATGATTCATTTCTATGGGTGTCACTATTGGTTTACAGTCAAACATTCCAGTTTCGGCTAGAAGATCCAACACATATTTTTGATGTGAAAGGAAGACTTCATGTTTCGATCTTGCAACTTCAATTTCCAAAAAATATTTAAGTTGTCCGAGATCCTTCATTTTGAATTTAGTGGCTAAATACTTCTGTAAAGCTTGCATTTCACATGGGTCATCTCCTGTCACGACCATATCATCAACATATACAATTAAAGCTGTTAGCTTTCATTCTTTGTGTTTTATAAACAAAGTATGATCTGAGTTACTTCGTTTATTACCAAATTCCTTCATTGTAGTCGAGAATCTCCCAAACCATGCTCTAGGTGACTGTTTCAACCCGTACAATGACTTCTTCAATTTATAGACTTCACCTTGACACAAATAACCACTTTTTACACCGGGTGGTAGCTCCATGTAGACTTCTTCTTCTAAGTCTCCATTGAGGAAGACCTTTTTAATGTCAAATTGTTGCAAAGGCCAATCTCGATTTGCTACTATAGATATAAGAATGTAAATTGTATTGATCTTAGCTACTGGTGCAAAAGTATCCTGATAGTCTATCCCATACCTTTGTGTAAATCCCTTTGCAACTAGCCGAACTTTATATCTGTCAATACTTTTATCCGGTTTGAGTTTCAATGTGAACACCCATCGACATCCAATTGTTTTTACTCTTTTAGGTTGGGGAACAAGTTCCCAAGTGACATTCTTTTGTAGAGCCTCCATCTCTTCGTTCATCGCCTTTTTCCATTTTGGATCAGCTAATGCTTCCTGCACATTACTAGGAATAGAAACCCTGGATAATTGATCAATAGTAAATGCATACAATTTAGTCAACCTATGGGAGGACACATAGTTTTTGATTGAGTATTTGGTCTTGGCTTCAAGATTAGGTTCATACTGTTTTTTTGGAACTCCCCTATTAAATCTTTGATGATATCTAGGGGGTAAATTTTCTGTGGGAAGACATGTTTCATTAGACTCATTAAACACATGATTCGTATTTACTTGAGGAGGAACATTCCGGGTTGATTCTTCAATTGTTGGTGCAAACGGGGGCAACTTTGAAGGTTCTTCAGGAGAAATTACTAAATCACAGTCTTGTTGCACATCATGACACTTGAAAAATTCATTCACCACGTCTAACTCAATAAACTCAGCACCTCCGCTATTTTCTTGTAGAACATTCTCTTCACTTGAACTCGCCCCCTGAAGAGATGTCCAAGAAACTCCCCCTGAATAATAAGGTACTGATTCATGGAAGGAGACATCTAGAGTCACATGGAACTTTTGAATGTGTGGATCATAACACCGATATCCTTTTCGAAATTCGAAGTAGCCAACAAATACACATCACTTGGCACATGGATCAAGTTTATTTCGCAAGATCTTTGGGATATGAACATATGGGGTACACCCAAAAATTCGAGGTTCAAGATTCGGAAGACGGGGAATTGAAATCAGGGATTGCAGCTTGTATTGAGGAGTTTGAAAATCTAGTACTCTAGAAGGTGTTCAATTGATGAGGTAGGTAGCAAATTTGACAGCTTCGGCCCAATAAAATCGAGGCATGTTCATGCCAAAGAGAGAGACACACTACTTCGAAAAGTTGTCTATTATTTCTTTTTGCCAATCCATTCTGTTGGGGAGTATGAGTGCAAGAGGTGTGATGACGAATTCCATGATTGATCAGAAAATTTTCAAGAGAAGCGTTGACAAACTCAGTACCATTGTCAGATTGCAAAATAGGAATCTGCTTTTGGTATTGAGTATGTATCATTGTGTGGTATTTTTGAAATGCTAGACACACATCACTATTTTGTATAATTACAGATACCCAAGGTATTCTAGTGCATTCATCAATAAATGTCACAAAGTAACAAGCTCTAGAAATTGAGGGAACCTTGGCTGGACCCCAAACATTGGAATGAATAACCTTAGAAGGTTCGAAACTTTTATTCAAACTCGGTAAATAAGCAATACGGTGGCTCTTTGCCAATTCACAAATGTCACAATGAAAATGCACATCATTCAAACCTGAAAAAAAGTTGAGGTTGTAATTTCTTAAGATAGCTAAAGGAAAGGTTACCTAATTGTCGGTGCCATAACCATATATTTGTTTGAGCATTATCTTCACTACTACCTAGATTTGTCTGACTGATTTTCGATCCCCCGTTCTCTGTCAACTCCAAATAGTAGAGTTTGCCCCGTCTAACACCATAACCAAGAATCTTCCGGGTTAGAATGTCTTCAAAGACACAAAATGAAGGCCAAAAAGTTACAGTATAAGCAAGAGTGGAAGTAATTTGGCTAACAGATAAAAGATTATATTCAAGAGATGGAACCACAAGGACAATTTCTAATGTAAGATTATTGGATAATATAACAGATCCTTCCCCAGTAATAGGAGAGGTACTATCATTGGCTGTTGAAATAACAGATTGTGGAGAAGGTAGGATAGATTGTAACTGACTGGGATCCCTTGTCATGTGATCGGATGCACCTGTATCAATAATCCAAGGTCTATTCTTAGAATTTACATAGAATACTAATGCATTATCGAGAATACCTGGATGGGCAACATTTGTCGTAGGTAGTTGCTGATTATCTTCCATGGATGTCACCATAGCTTTCCCAACAATCTTTTTATGGGGGTTTTTGGAGAAATTCCACCACTCCGGATAGCCAATAATCTCATAACACCGTTGTTGCGAATGTCATTTTTCTCCGCAGTGTGTACATACATGGTTGTTACCTTTTCCAGAGGATTGAGTGTTCCGACTGCTTGATGATCCTTGTCGGTTTTGGTTGACCAACATTGCCGAGTTCTCTGAAACTGGAGGATAGCTCCCCATTGTCTGTCTCTGTTGATATTCTCGTCTGAAATATGCATATGTACTCTCCAAATCAAGTTTGGGGTCCTTTTGCAAGATTTCTCCATGAACTTGATCAAACTCGGAGTCAAGCCCACTGAGAAAAATATGGACCCGAAGCCTAGCCATTGTAGAGTGCAACTGGATTAGCCCTTCGACTGTTCCTTCATGAGATATAGTTCTATGATCAATCTCCTGGAACATAGCAACCGGTTCATTGTAGTACTTGGATAATGGTCTACCATTTTGTTTGGTAGAAAAATATTTCTGGTTCAGCTCATATATACAGGTTTCATCTGATCCATCACAGAACATTGTTTATACTGCTTCCCATATCTCCTTGGTAGTGGAGAGGCAAATAAATCTCTGCATTAGCAATGGACTCATGGAGTCAATAAACCAACTTTTGACTCTTTGATTTTTAGTAATCCATGCTCCAAGATTGGGATCGCCAGATGCTGGTTTTCTCGTTTCGCCGGTGAGATATCCAACTTTGTTGCGCACGCCAATTCACATCTCCATGAGCTGGGACCATAATGAATAATTGGTCTCATCGAGGATGATTTCAGTTGGAAATATAGAACTGTCTTGGTGGACTATAATCTGTGGTGATGTGATAAGTTCGGTTGATGCACCTATAGTGGTGGCCATCAATCTAGAAATTTGGTCCGGTCTTGTCTAATCCGATCTGGTTCGATTTAGTCTGGTTTGGTTCGGTTCGATCCAATTTTGGTCCGGTCCAGTGTTGTTCTGGTTTGATTATAGTCCAATGCTGGTTCGGTTCGGTTCGGTTCTAGTCCGGTTCGATCCAGTTCGGTCCGATTGAGTTGACCCGTCGATCTGGGTCGGTTCGATAGACAGAGAAATAAAGGAACAGTAGTTCCTAAGTTTCAAAAAAAATAATCACCTTTCTTCTTCAGCAGCGGCAACGGAGCTTCGGCTTCCTTCAACGACGACAGTGGTTGGCAGCGACAATGGGGCGGTGGTTCGGTCGTCGGCGTTTGTCGGAGCTCGTCGATGATGTGGTTTCAGGTACGAGACCGTCATCGCAGAAAGAGAACGTCGTTGTAGAAAGAGAACAAAGTTCTGCAAGTCGACTTCCCTCCGCGACAACAATGATCGACGACAATAAAGGGCTAGTGGTAAGGTCGTCAGCGATGTTCTTTTTGCTACGGGACGACCGGAATACGAAGTTGCAGAAAAAATAGAGTTCTGTAATTCTACGACGATTTTTTTCCGGCTTCCTCCTTTGGCGACTACGGGAGCACTTAGTTTCGACTTTCGGTGACGGAAGATAATTCTCCCGCTCTGATACCATGTGAAACAGAGAAACCAAAAATAATAACAAATATTCAAAGAATGATTTTTCGATGATGTATTCTTTTATGTTTAGGAGGAAATTTATAATACATTATATGCTGATTTTAGGATCAATTTGGATCCTAAAATCAAGGAATAAAATCACAGGATCAAGGAAACAATACGTTCCCTACAATCATGTTAATCAATTTATAAATAGTTCATTACAGGCTTGCAAACATATCTTCCCCACAAGGTTCGTTGGTGGGAAGTGTCTACTAGGTCTGTTTTTGGGATGGTTTTCCTTGACAACCATTGCTTCCATGCTAGGTGCTCCACCTCTCCATTCTTTGCCTACACCCAAATCATCCAATGTTTTCTTCACTCATGACAATTCCCCCTTGCACATGTGAACCCCTTTCACTTGTGACTATTACACTCCTATGTAGGCCCTCATGTGGATAATTTGGAGAGTTGATGGGCTTGGACCCAACATAACATCCGTCCATCCAGCCATCTTTTACCGCAAAATTCCTTTTTCCACATCCATTCCTCCATTCATATCTGTAATCCCCGACTTCCAACACTATTCTGTCATGTTTCATGAAAGTTCCAAGAAACACGATATCTGGACCAATTCAACCCAAAATTGTTGGACTGGATTTCCCCAGCTATATATGAGAGAAGGATCCAGCCAAATGGGTCTATATGGTCGAACAGTGTTGTGCATACCATGAAACCGCGGAGCACCAACAAGTATTGTTGGCCTCCTTCCATCTTGAAGTGGACGCTCCCAGGTGGTTCCTATGGCATAACCATATCAACCTCCTTTCCACCTAGTTGAGCATTGTCCAAGCCCTCTGTGCTTGGTTTGGATTCACTCGAGGGGGGGGGGGGGGGGGCACTAACATGTATTGTTGGCCTCCTTCCATCTTGAAGTGGACGCTCCCAGGTGGTTCCTATGGCATAACCATATCAACCTCCTTTCCACCAAGTTGAGCATTGTCCAAGCCCTCTGTGCTTGGTTTGGATTCACTCAGGGGGGGACGCTCCCTGGTGGTTCCTATGGCATAACCATATCAACCTCCTTTCCACCAAGTTGAGCATTGTCCAAGCCCTCTGTGCTTGGTTTGGATTCACTCGGGGGGGGGGGGGGGGGGGGGGGGGTGGTTAGTCAACTTGACTCAGGAGATGAATTTCAATCGCATTACTCAGTTCATCTCCTGAGGTCATTTGTGGAGAGCCGGACATCAAGTCATGTACATGACTAACATGACTTCGAAAATCATGTCCAAGGCGTACGCGATGGAATGTGGTTTCCGCCCATATTTGCCATTCATCCACATGAAATGATTGCCGAGGTTTGAACCCTCAACAAATTTTTTTTTTCACCCCTCTTTCTCCCGCACCCCCTCTCTCGCTTTCTTCTCATTTCATTTGTTTTTTCACCCCCTCTCTCGTCTCCCTACGGCCCCCGAACTCTTTGCTCCCTCTCTCGTCTCCACCGTCTCTCTCCGGTCTCCCTCTCTACAGCCTCCATCTCTCACTGCGAACGTCCTTTCGGCATCCTTCTCTCCATCTCGGACTCACTCGCCCTCTAAACCTCCCGCTTGTTTCTCCCTCTCTCTTATCCCTCTCGGCCTCCCTCTCTTTTCTCTCTCTCTTCTCCCTCTCTTCTCCCTTTCGGCCTCTCACTCCCTTCTCCCTCTCGCTATTCTCTTTTTCCCCAAAATACCTTCCGATTTCGTTCGATTTCCCCTATTTCAGTTTGGATTTTGACATTTGGGCTTCAATTTCTTAATTTCTACTTCGATTCAGCATCGATTTCCCCATTCGGCTTCGATTTCACCTTTTGGCTTCGATTTTTTCCAAATTTCAGAAGGTATGACTAAACTCTAATTTATTTCATTTAAATTAGTGTTGTATTTGATTTAATTTTAGTTTCAGTGCCTAATTTGGGGTTAGTTGTGCATAATTTAGGGATTTAGGGTTACGGTTTAGGGTCTAAATTCTTGATTAGGGTTAGGGTTTAGTATTTTAAGGTTTGGTGCTCTGTATTTAAGGGTTAAGGATTTATCGTTATGACTGACCCAAGTAAGCAACTGTATCCATATTCCACAATCTTGCTTGATGACCTATTTTTAGGACGTAACTAAGAATTGACTGCATTTTTTGCAGGTTATGGCAACTGCATCTATCCTTATCTCTAACATTGTTGATGCATTGATGCCCTTTGCAGAGAAGTGGTTCTTGCATGGTTTTGCCTCTGGAATCAGGTTGTTCCCATCAATTAGAGAAGGAATCTGTTTTAGATTGATTCATATAGATGATATTCTAACTTCCCAATAAATGAAATTAGGCCTATTATGCCTCTTTTCTTTCTTTGTAACTTGAAATATTTGCAATGATTCCAAATGCTCTCTCTTGATTAGAAAGAGCTACATGCTGGTAGTATGAAATTCACTATCATCACAACTGCATGTTCCACCTTGTCCAACAACAAGACCAACAGACATTTGGTGGCTCCCAACACAAAGCATATAATTGGACAATAATAATTTATGCTGATGTTCAAAAATCTCTTCAAGTAACCACAAACAGGTATAGGTGCAAACTTGAATTGCTCCAACTTGAATGCAGAAACAAAGAGGACTTCAGTGAGGGGTTTTTATACCCACAAAGGCCCACAAAGATACAGACTGCAGCAATAGCCACCAGTTAGAGAATGGCTAGTTGCAGTGGAGAACTCTTTGTCGTCTTCCATACACTGATGTGTATGAACAGGCCAAACAATTCTTTTAATTCTGCTTGGAGTGTGTAAGTTAGAATTAGTAAGCTTCTGCTTTTATTCCTCAACTGTAACTCAATATCATAACCTCAGGTGATGGAATGGCAACAACAAGGATCAAATAGGATTACTTGCTCCGTTAGATTTCACACTCTGAACAAGTTGAATAGAATAATTGTTGCCTCTTTGACATGGAATAACCTATAGGAGGCAAAACCCAGTTCATCCTTGGCTCTCTCCGATTAATTTAATGATGTATTTGATTTAATTTTAATTTCTGTGCATAATTTAGGGATTTAGGTGAGTTTCACTTGTAACACATCCGATTTGGTTGTTTGCCACTTAACCTTTCATTAATATCTCATTATCTTAGTTTACTTATTGGAGAATCAACGAGCCGATTTTATTTCTGTCTTTATTGAGAAGCTTGTTTCCTGGGAAGCAGTTTCCTTGAGGTTAGAAAGGGTAAAATCCATTGCAGCTAAAAGAGCAAGACAAGAACAGAGAAGACATCAGGAAGAAGATGAGGACATTGAAAACAAGGAAACAGTAGAGATGTACTTTGGATGGTGAAAGTGAATAAACTGTGGTGATCTGCTACAACCCAATTGAATTTTGGATGCATATCTTGACAAGTTTTTTTAGGTCTTCTGGGTGAATTGTCTTGCTCATCGGACCATGGAGAGTATGTAAAAGATATTTTTTACATGTAAGCATCAAGGGACCTTCCATTTCAATGAAAATGTCACATGGATGCCATTTCTGAGTCAACCTTCTTTCGCTATTGCAATATAAACATCTAGGAACAAATTGATGAGTTGTGGAAAAGCTGAATTATTTGTAATTAGTTCAAGAAGAATATGTAATTACAATACCTCTTCATAGAAAGAAAGAACTTCAATAATCTGCTGTTTCCTGTTCATATTATACAACTAGAGGAATGTGATTCTACAAATGCATCAGCAGAGACTTTTTTACTGTTGATCCAGACATGTGCAGCTGAACTCTGGATTGCCTTGTATAAGGAGCAATGCATCTCACTACAACTTTGAATGTCGTCTCCATGGACAACCACCTTCAAATGCATGTTCCAACACATCTTCCGTTCTCTTTGCATATGTTTCAAGTAAATTGCAGTTGTGAGAAAGTTTGGATGGTACAAATTTAAATAAAGAATCTGATGAGTTCCTAGTATCTAAATATTCAAATAAAGAATGCTAAACTCTTAACCTTCTAATATTTGGTAACCATGGTGATATCTAATTCAATTAATAAATATATTAATATATTTTAATTATACATTAAATAACTTATTCATGTAGTAATAATAGTTGTTTTACCTAATTCAGGGTTTAAAGATTATGTTGTAATTAAGTGTACTGTAAGGATTTAGGGATTCTCTTGTTTTTTATGTTTTTCTCATCCACTGGAAATTGTTTTCCAGTATACATGAAGTCGTCTACACTAACACCAAGTGCGAGGATGAAGTTCATGTAGATGACTAACTTGAAGTTCATGTTGGAGATGAAGATGAACTTCAAAATTCCGTTTTGTTGACTAATCCCCCCCTCAATATCAGATTTTGACTTGCTTCTTGCAAAGTCACATTCACACTGGGAGAGTCTCAAATCTCAATTAGCCTCTGAAGTTAAAGAGTATTTCATCCAAGATCTCTAGTGGAGGCTATTTACCATGTTCGGGTACAAGAGGAGCAATTAGCATAAGTTCAACCTTGATTATGAAGGCCCTTGTCATCTCAGCCTACAACTTTTGCCCCCACTATGTCAAAGTTAGCTCCAATCGAAGTCTTAGTCCCTAAATATTCCTTTAAAAGAGGACATGGAAAAATGCATAAAGTAAGAACTTGTATTTTAATTGTGACGAGAAGTTTGTTTCAGGTCTCTTGTGAAAATGATTTCAATTGTATCTAATGTAGGAAGATGATAACGAGCCTAACCACCTGCCTAACCTTTGCAATTGTTAAGGAAGAGGATCTAAACACTGAAGTTTCTCTTCATGCACTCTCGTGAGTATATCAAACTTGGACTATGCTCTTGAACGCCAAGGTTAGTACAAGGTGCCAATTTTGATCGATAGTGGTTGTACCCATAAGTTTATTTGTGACAAGGTAGCAAAGATCTTGGGACTTCCTTTCTTTCAGATTGTCGTATTTTCCATTATGGTGGGAGAAGGACAAAAATACAGTGCTCTTTTAAACTTGTGGGTGTCTCGATTGTGATCCAAGGAGCATTTATTCTGGCAAACTTTTATGTTCTACTTGTTAATGTAGGATTTCCATGGCTGTCGAAGACCTGTCTAGCCTTAACAGTTTTGATGGTTACCATTTCTCGCACAACCCAAGTTTCCCCGGCTTTCCGGTTGTGGCTGAATGTGAGAAGCATGGCTTGCCCAACATTCTCATTTCGAACGGCCATTTCAGAAAATATGTGGAAGGCACCAGGATTATCCCCAAATTGGAAATCTAGGTGAACCAAATAAGGGCCCCCGAAGACCGAACATTCAAAACCCAATGGGAAGAGCCTGTAATAGACTCTTTGGACCTTGGGGAAAATATTCAAGATGAAATCCGCAACAGTGTCATTATCAGATGCCTGTGGAAGCAGTTTCAATTTGAAATCCGCTGGGCGAAACCTTACTGCTGCCGCCAGGGCCACGATTTCAACTTCGAAATCGAAATCGCGAAGTTTGGGTTGCTGTCGGTTTGTAGAAGGACAACAATCACAGTGCATCAACGGTGGTTGTCTGGAATTTTTATACCCCGAGCAGCTTCTAGCCCGTCAAGCTGGAGACATTGTGGACGGCGAACAACATGGAGGAGTGGCCGAAATTGA
This sequence comes from Aristolochia californica, assembly GCF_029961685.1. Taxonomy (NCBI): domain Eukaryota; kingdom Viridiplantae; phylum Streptophyta; class Magnoliopsida; order Piperales; family Aristolochiaceae; genus Aristolochia; species Aristolochia californica. The sequence continues at coordinate 38,181,446 of NW_027181881.1, read as the reverse complement.
TAGCATTTCTACGTCTCGATGAACATGTGTCGTTGCGTTGCGATGGCAAAGGAGGGCTTCGGTTTGGAGGTCGCCTCGCCATCGGATTTCGGAAGTTCGGGGAGGCTTTTCGAGACAGGGAGCTCTAGGATATCTGACGGCGTCAGAGGGGGAAGACTTAGAGTGGCCAGAGAGGGAGGGTGGCCTGCAAACCCTCTTCCATTTGTGTCGACGATGGGTTTGCGGGGTATCCTTCCAATTTTGGACATGGTAAGTCCCCAATGTTGGACTTTGCCATCGCGGGAGAGACGGAGGGCTCTCTGAGGTTGTCCGCTGCGGATTTCTCTGATTTCTTTGCTGTGACACTAGACACCTTAGCACAAATCTGAGCCATTTGTGCATCAAGTCGAAGAGCAGATTGATGAAGAAGCTCCTCGTGAGGAGATGAATCGTCGCCGGTGGTCTGCGCTTGTGGAGCTGGGGGTGGATGGGGAGGGAGGGGTTCGACAGGTCGTGTATAACTAGGCATTGAATTAGGGGCATGTGCATGGGGTCTCATTGTGGGATGTGGGTGGTGCAGTTTTTGTGGTGGTGGTGGCGGTGGTCGGCCGGGGGATTGTAGCTTCCCGGTGGCGGCGCTCGAAGTCCACTGTTCTTCTGTCGTTGTCGCTGAGGAGGAGCTGGATTGATGCATCCATGACTGCCATGGCCGAACACAGGTCAGCAGTGGTCTAATAAACCTCGTCAATGGATTGATTTTGAGCCTCTATCCTTTGATGATTTTCCTCAATCAGTTTACGCAAATCCTCCGGGGAAGAGGAATCCCCAAGGGTGGACCTGTCTGATACCAAGACGTTATGTTCTTCCCTTGCCATAGATCGAGTCACCCTTCTTTCCTCTCTTCCCTCCATGGATACTTTTGACGCTGGAAGAAAATTCTTGTTTCTGGAACGTGGAATGATGGAAATCAAATAGAACGAAGGAGCTTTGAAGGAAGCTCAACCTGGACCTCAGAGGGAGAATCCGACCTAGACCTCTGAGGGAAAATCTGACCTATTTAATCTAATTTTCTCAATACTTACCCTCTTTATTCATCTCACGTCCCTATATAGGGAGTTAGGGAAAACTGGCCAAAGGCTATAAGTTCAACAAATTACAAATGAACCCCTAATGAATAGAAATTACAAATAAACCCCCAATGAATCCATAACATTACCAAGATGTTAGGTTCTTCCCTTGCCATGGATCGAGTCACCCTTCTTTCCTTTTTTCCCTCCATGGATGCTCTTGACGTTGGAAGAGAATTCTTATTTCTAGAACGAAGGAACTTTGAAGGAAGCTCAACCTCGACCTCAGAGGGAGAATCCGACCTAGACCTTTGAGGGAGAATATGACCTGTTTAATCTAATTTTCTCAATACTTACCCATAAGTTTAATAAATTACAAATAAACCCCTAATGTTTAACAAATTAAAAATAAACCCCTAATGAATAAAAATTGCAAATAAACCCCTAATGAATCCATAACAACTTGCCACTAATACTTTGCAATTTCAATAGGAGATGAAACTATTTCAACAAGAGGCAAGGGCCAGTATTCAAAGTTTGGACAATCATATGGGCCAGATGGCAACCACAATTAGAAGGCTAGAGGCGCAAAGTTTGGGGAAATTACCCTATCAAACGGTAGTAAATCCAAGAGAAAATGCAAGTGAAATCGTTTTGAGAAGTGGTAAAGAAGTTGTGATTCCGTTAAAGGCAGCCCCCGCATCGTCGGAGCAAGAAAAGGAGAAATACATTGTTGTAAATATGAACTTTCCCAATGATGATGATGTACCTACGTGTAAGTTTTCACTTTTTTTTATTATAAACCAGTTCCTCTTTTTCCTCAAGCTTTGGCAGATTCTAGAAAAGATGAGCAAAATAAAGATTTATATGAGACTTTTCGTAGATGT